>NC_058369.1:149105180-150507680 GCF_018350175.1 Felis catus | reverse complement strand
CTGATTGTTCAACAAGGGAAGAAATAATCTTTCAGGTTTAAGCTTCAATACTAGGAAGTGATGGAACAGAGCCATATGAAACCAACCTACGAGTGATAGTGGCAGCCTCAAGGCCATGCTTGGAGACAGAAAAGGGTTAGCAAAAAAAATAGGAAGTAGAACACCAACCTTTCACATTTCTCTCAATTCCTTTCTACCAGAAGTTGTAAGCAACCACTAGTCAAAGCCTTCTCACCAACGTCTGCCTGAGGAGGTATCTAGAGAATTTCGCTCATTGGTCCAAAATGCAAACGTTTTAATGCATTTATTATAAATCTGTTTCTCATTCGTATGCTACTTTCTCTGTAGGTGGCATTATGTTGCAACTACATATGGAAAATCCCCTTAAGATAGAGCTGAAAAATGTGTTTTCCTAGTTAAGAAGAACCAAATGGTTATGGACACGAAAGATACTTGACTTTTGAACCTAGTCAATAATCAGGGGCTAAAGTCAAATTGAGTCAACTGGTGTTTTCCAGTCTGACTGGGGACCCTGGCCCGCTTCAAGAGCTTGTGCACGAGTGTGTGTGCACAGGCACACTACCATCAGTCTGTCTCTGTTCTTGTCAGATGACAGGCCTTGGCTTGGCTCATGTTCTGTATTTTCCTCCTGCTCTAGGGTATGCGTTTCCCCCCATAGCTCCTCTTGTATCATCTTCCCTTGTAAATTGCTCATATCTCTCTATATTCTCTCTCCTCTCACTACCAAGCCTAGTGTTGGTTTTGGTCTTTTGCAATGTCTGTGGAAAGCAAAAATAATTCAGTACAAGTAGGTGAACAAAGCAAGTCTGATTTAGCTATTCCTTTAGAAATATTTCCAAGTGCTCTAGTCAACACTGATTCTATAATTCATTGGCTAAATTGTTGAGACAGCCAAAAAAAAAAAAAAAAAAAATAGCTGATCCCGCTGTACCAGGGGCTGTCTTGTCACTTTTACAATTCAATATCAAAGTTAGGCTTTTTAAATTAGTTTGATAAAATATCCAAAAGGTCAGTTCAGTTCGGTTATTAAATGTCTCAGAACGCTATATTGATTTTTTTTAATTAATTAATTTTTGAGAGAGGGAGAGAGAGCGAGCCTGCACGTGAGCAGAGGAGGGGCAGTGGGAGAGGGAGTGAGAATTTTAAGTAGGTTCCATGCCCAGCATGGAGCCTGACTCAGGGCTCGTCTCGTGACTGTGAGATCATGACCTGAGACAAAACTGAGTCAGATGCTCAACTGACTGAGCCACCCAGGTGCCCCTTGATTATTTTTGATTCAGACATTAGTAGCCATGACCTTAAAATGACATTGTATCACAGGCTTGTGCTCTCTAGAGTTCTATTTTGAAACGAATTCTCTGCCTACCACTTATTTTGTAGTTTCTTTTGTGTCCTCCATTGGCTTTCCTCCTCAGCTTTGTTCTTTTCTTACTCACCATACTTGTCCAGGGTAATCTCATCGATGCTCATAACTTGTTAGTCAATTTTAAGGTGATGATTTTCTAATGTATATTCCTTGCTCAGGCTGCTCTCCTGAATTTCTAAATCACTGTTCTTCCTTGGTAATGAAATTTCCAGTAAAAAAAAAAAAAATTGAGAGCAAGGAGTTATTCTGGAAATTACATTATTCGTGACTCTTCCAAAATTGAAAACTTCTCCCCATGCTGATACTGCACTCCCAGATTCTATTTTTGAAGACATATGGTTTAAAAAAATTTTTTTTTAATTCCTCAGTCATATCATCCTATCCTGGCTACAGATAGCCATTACGCAACTTCAGGGTGTACAACTGACTTAGTATTAAAAGAAAAGTCAAGTAAAGTAGCATTTATTAACTAAATTAAATACCAAGGGGCGGGTAACTTCCATAAACACAGAGAAAACATTACAAATAGGACCTCATTATTTATGACATTGAAAAGGATACACTGGTTTTCGACTACTCGGCAGAGAATTTCACGTCTTACATGCATGAGAAATAAAGTATAAACAACACCCATGTGTCTCGAAGTTGATTTTGGTTGAAGGCACAATCCCCTACTGTTAGGCTTCAAGCAACTGAACTGAACCTACCAATTGGAGAAGAAACCTGTCTAACTGGTTTCATTTATATATTGTATTTTCTTTAAAGGTTTCAAAACCTCAGCAAGAAGAGCCCGGCCCTGCCATCTGGGGGCTGTGTGACACAATAGAGGATGCATTCAGAGTAGTGCTTCTCAATCTTGGCTGCACATTAGAATCACCTGGGGAGGCTTTTAAAAATCCTTCTGCCCAGGCTGTGCCCTAGACCAATTAAATCAGACCCACTGTGGGTATGATCTAGGCATTAAAGCTCTCCAAGGGTTCCAGTCTACAACCAGGTTGAGAAACACGGATTCATAATGAGTGACTTAGGAACAATTTGGGTCAGTTGCAGTTATAAGGCAGTGTAGAATCATTCAGCAAATAAGAGTGGAGAGAGAAGCCACGGACAAGCACTTCAAGATCAGAGAGGAAGCAGATGGGGACACTCGTCCTTATGATCCTAGCTAGACGCCAGGCTCTTTTTGTTTCTTTTATTTGTTTGAAATTGAGGTATGTCAATATTTATAAGCAGAGACTAGGTGTTACGTAACTTAATATCGTGCAGAAAATTTTTTAACTTTATTAAACATGGGTTAAATACCCTGAGTGGTATATTCTTTCCTCTTTCCATTGACCAAATTTGACTGAGTCTGGGGGCGCCTGGGTGGCTCAGTCGGTTAAGCGTCTGACTTTGGCTCAGGTCATGAACTTGCGGTTTGTGAGTTTGAGCCCTGCATCGGGCTCTATGCTGACAGCTCAGAGCCTGAACTCTGCTTCAGATTCTGTCTCCCTCTCTCTCTGTCCCTCCCCCACTTGTGCTCTCTCTCTCTCTCTGTCTCAAAAATAAATAAAAGATTTAAAAAATTAAAAAAAAAAATCGATCAAGTTTTATGCCATCTTCGTTGGCTGGTGGGCAAGCCCTTAGAAGAGCAGGCCTGGCAGCTGGGAGCATTTCACCTCCTCCCCTGATGAAAACATGACAGAACCCCAAATTCCTATTCCTTCTCTATCACAGACGTCCTGTGTCAGGATGATGTTCTTAAAACTTGGCGAAGGATCTGTGAGGAAACAATTCTTACAGCCTGTTACGGAATTCGAACTGAACAAAAAAAGAGAGAGAGAGAGAGAAAAAAAAAAAAAAAAAAAAAACTCGGTCGGGAACCAGCCAAACCAACGAGGTACCTGCCAAACCACACCTTATCCTCCTCAATCAGCAAAAATATCCTCCACCGCCCGACTCCTCTTTACCTCAGCAACGGGAGCATGTTCATTCCCTTATTAGGACACTGGCAGTGGCGAGCGGGCCGCTCACGTCTGAGGCCCAGGAGCGGCTTCTACAACATGTGCAGTTCATCAAAAAACGAGAAAGAGGATAAGAGGCACCGAGGGAGGGGACTGGAAAAATTAAATCCTCGCCGTATGGGAGGAGAGTCTATCTTGGTAGGCCACAATTATGGTTTTGGATTAAAAAAAAAAATTTTTTTTTAAAGGCCAAACCAAAAATCACAATCCTAATATTTATTTTTTTTAACGCTTTTTTTTTTTTTTTTTTTTTGGAAGGGTGGTTTTGAAACTCAGAAGTGCAGTCAAGGAAATTTTAAGCTGAATGCTTCCAGGGAGTTGAATATGTATGATCAGTGAGTACCTGGTCTTAACCTTCGAGAAGGGCCGTCCCAGGTCTAGAGCATAAATCTGATCCTAGAAGTGTCATTTGCCTTTTTTTTTTTTTTTTTTTTTTTACTGGGAGCAAAATAAAACCCTGTTCCTCCTGTCTTTCTGCTTGTCTCCTGTCTCATGGGGTGTCCTCATCCTGGCTTACCACCCTCTTCCTTTTCTTACAACGCACCACCATTCAAACCAGGCCCTTTCTATGATATCGGTGCAACTGGGAATGGCTTCCGGTCAAAATGAGACATTGCCCGGTTATAATCTGTGTCAGCAGGGCTGTCCTGTTAATCCATCCTGTTTAGCGGCTAAGCTGTTTTCAGAGCCAACTCACGAACTCAGATCCATCCAAGCAATAATGGATTACAATTCTAACTTTTTATAATTTACAAAACGCTTCCACCATGTACATATTTCTAATGGGATCTTTAGAATACTGGTGAGATAGACACTGTTATCGTTCCCACCTCACAGTTGAGGAAACAGGCTCGGTGGAGCCAAGTGACTTGTATTTGGAGCTAGGACATCACTATAATTTGGGGCTTTTCAGACTGCTGCTTTTTAAAAAAACTTTTTTTTTAACGTTTATTTATTTTTGGGAGAGAGACAGAGCACAAGCGGGGGAGGGGCAGAGACAGGGAAGGAGACACAGAATCTGAAACAGACTCCGGCTCTGAGCTGTCAGCACGGAGCCCGACGTGGGAGTCGAACTTGGGAACAGTGAGATCGTGACCTGAGCCAAAGTCGGACGCTCAACCGACTGAGCCACCCAGGCACCACAAGACTGCTGCGTTTTTCTGTCTCAAAGATGTCACAGTATTATCGTGTTCTGCTCAGATGAGTTGCTCTGAAGTTTGCCAGAGAGAATTGAAGTCCTCAAGTTCCCCCAGGGACTTCTACACAAAGGGTGTTCAGGCCTCTGGGAGATTGTAGGAGGCCCCAGGAATCATGTCACCCATCCCTGGGGCTGGGCTGCCACTAACAACTAACTCTAGTAAATATGATCCTTGTTAAAGTTATAGGTAATATCTCTAAGGCTAAAAAGCCAAACACAACGGCCTTTGTCTATTAAAAAAAAAACAAAACAAAATGTAACACTGGTGATTAAAAAAAAAAAAAAAGAGGGGGATATACTAGTCCAGCCAACCTTGACTCTGAATGAGTGAAGCAAACAAATTGTTTAAGAAGACAAGGAAGCTTATTTAATGGTGATAATTCCCATCTGTGCCGGACTTACTAGATGTGAGGCAAAGGACAAGATACATCTCATCTAATCCTTACAAGAACGTTGAGTAGACATGGTTACTCCCATCTTGCAGTCTAGATGAGCAAAGCCGACACAGAGAAGTCAAATTACTTGTCCAAGATGAACACACGTAGGATTTTAGCCACCTTCTGGCTGAGCCCCAAATTTGGGCTCTTTGCACCACTATACCACACCACATCCACTTCTCTCCAGATCTCAGTTCTTGACAAGATAGGATTTAGAAGTTAAGATATGGAGAAGTTCAAAGTCACTAGAAGAGTGTATTCGCTTTTAATTGGCATAAGAAAGTCATGTGATACTAATCACCACGAGATGAGAGGAGTTGCTAGTTTTATGGAAGACTAGATCTCCCACTGGGGGAAGAGGCACACTCACTGCCTCTTTGTGGGACTCAAAGTGGTATTTAGTCTCCTGTGCTGTTATATTTAAGATCAAGAGTCATGGACGATCTACGACCCTCTGCCGACCACTCCTCTCACCCTCTCCAGCCCTGCTCTGCCAGGAGGAGAAGGTTGCTCATCAAGCAGAATCTGATGTCATATTACAAATGCTGCCAGATTCTCCCACGCAGACCAGAGGCTGGAGCTGTGAGAGCACAGGCAGCAAGTAACATCCGTTAAGTGTTAAGCTGGAGAGAGCGAGGGAACCACCAGAAGCCACTCATCATGGAGCTAGGAGCCAGGGGCCAGTCATACACACACCCAGGCAGGAAGGAGGTGGCTGGGCCAGTGAATCAACCTCTCTGGCCTCATTTTCAATGTAAAATGGACGTAGTGGTACTTAATTTGTAGTACTGTTGAAGGATTAAATGAACTACTATTTCTAAAGTGCTTAGAGCAGTGTTTGGCACATAGTAAGCACTACATGAGTGTTAACCATTTTTATTAACTTATTATTATCACTGTCCTCCTCATCATATGGGAAAAAGGTTCTGCGCCTATGTTTTCCAAAGTAGACTGCTGTTTCCAAGCACAAATGGGAGAATTGAGCAAAAAGGCTTTTCTATCTCAAGAGCCTCAAACTCTTTTTCATTGCAAATATTAACACTAGAGAAAGCTCAGAAATGCAGAACAACTGCAGGGGAAGATTCTTATCTTCCGTTGGTATTCCCTTATTCCTCTTCTGTTGACCACCTTTTCTCTGGCTTTCCATTTTCAGGAGAGGAGGCTGGAGGGGGAGGATTGTGGTGAAAAATGTCCAATAAATGGAATGCCTTTTATCCCTCATTTTCTCCATCACTCTCATAATCCATGTCACTTCTCATTAAAATGTAGATGGAAATTTATCATCAGACAGCTTTATCTTCCCATGCCAGAAAACGCACGTGTCCTACTGGAAGAAAATAATCCCCTTCTCTATTCATCTTTGGGGCTGGCTTAACACCCAACCTTAGTGAAGAATGGATGGTTCAGAGCTCTGTGTGTGGAGGCTGGTTCTGACTTTCACTGGAATGGCTTTAGACAGACAGCCTGTCGGCGGAGGACCCAGATGTCCCGATTGCCCCAATATCCTCTGGCCAGCTGGCATTTTAACTGTACTGGGAAATTATTCCACATATCGCTGATGAATTAAACTAAGGAATATTGTGTTAAACTATTTAAAATCTTCCAGTCCTTGTGGATTGAACTGTGTTGTTTAAAAATGATACGTTGACGACTTAACTCCCCCCTGCCTCACAAAGTGATCTCATGTAGAAATGGGGGCTTTAAGAGGTAATCGAGTTATGATGAGGTCATTAGGGTGGCCCTCACCCAATATGATGGGTGTCCTTATAAAAGGGGGAAATTTGGACACAGAAAGGGATATTCATGGAGGGTATAAACTATGTGCAGAAAGAGAGAATGTCATGTGAAGGCAGAGACTAGATTGATGAATCTACACCCTAAGAACTGCCAAAGATCGCCAGCGAACCACCAGGAGAGAGGCCTGGCATACAAACTCCATTGCAGCCCTCAGCAGGAAACCCTGTCTGTTATGTTCAGCCACCCAGTAGGTAGTACTTTGTTACAGCAGCCGTAAGAAACTAATACAGTATTCAGTTTAAGGCCTGAATGTTCTAATTTGTTAACAATTTTCCCCCTACAATTTCTAGCATTTTCTACTGTTTATTTAGGTCAGTGGTTCATTACATGTGACCAGCAGTCCATCCATCTGATTTCTTAAAATGCCTTTTATTGTAACTTACAAATCTAACCTCTCGTATGCTCAATTTTCACTTTTGGTGTGTTCCTTTTGCTCTTCTCATACCTGGGAATCTTGGTTAGGGATTTACCTGCAGCTCTGAGGTAGGATCATGAAACTCTGGCCTTCCTGGGCTCCCAGGGGCAGCTGGATGGCTGAGCCTCCACTCCCTGGATAGAGGGAATGTTTTATAGGATTCTCTCCCAGCCCCTACATCTTCAGATCCAGGAGAGGCAGACTCATAATACTTCCCTGGCCCAAAACTAATGTTGAAGTAAGGTCAGAAAATTAAAAATGTATACAGGGGAGGGAGAGTAAGTGGAAAATAAATCTTTCCCATGACACTAACTCCTTATGGGCCTGGAACACATGGTTCAATCTATGACTTCAAGGCTATTTCCCTTGGGCTGAAACCTAGAGGTTGTACATGCTTCCTGGCTGCCCTTCACCCAATGAGTTTAAAATGAGGGCTCCCCACTAGGCTTCAGTCTGAGGCGCTTTGGCCCCTTTGTGAGCAGGAAGTGTTCACTACTCGGCTAACTAATACCAGAATAGGTATTATCAGGCGTCTCTAGGATGCACATAATTTTCCCAACTTTTAGAGACCACAGCAAACTTTAAAATGCAGAAGTAATGGTCAGGTTTGTTACATTCACTTTTGGGAAGTCTGTATACTCATACTATATGTTGAATTGTGTCCCCTCCAAAAATATGTTGAAGTCCTAACCCCCAGGACACCCTCAGGCTATAATCTTACTTGGAAACAATACTTTTACAGTCATATCAAGTTAAGGTGAGATCATTAGGGTGAGCCCTAATCTAATATGTCTGGCATTCTTTTATTTTTCGTTATGTATTTATTAAAGAATTTTTTAAATGTTTATTTATTTTTGAAAGAGAGACAGAGCGTGAGCAGGGCAGGGGCAGAAAGAGAGGGAGACACAGAATCTGCACCAGGTTCCAAACTCTGAGCTGTCAGCACAGAGCCCGACCCCACGAGCTGCGAGATCATGACCTGAGCCGAAGTCGGACGCTCAACCAACTGAGCCACCCAGGCGCCCCTGTCTGGCATTCTTATAAAAAGGGAGGAATTTGGACACAGAGACAGACACAGAGGGAAGACGATGTGAAGAGAAATAGGGAGAATGTCACGTGCAGTAATGGAAGCATCGGTTCTATGCTGCTGCCAAACAGGGAACATCTGGGGCTACCAGAATCTGGAAGAGGCAAGGATTCTTCTCATACAGGATTCAGAGGCCCTGCAGACACCTGAACCTCAGACTTCTAGCCTCTAGAACTGTGAGACAATTAGTTTCTGTAGTGCTAAGCCACCCAGTTTGTGGCACTTTGTTATGGCAGCCTTTGGAAGCTAATACAACTCATCACGCGCTTTTGTGATTACCCAGAAGCTACCTCAGATTCATCGCTGTGGCACCCACTCATGCCAATAATTATCACTGTCAACCACCCTCCCTGCCCACCTCCCCACAACTTTTTGAGCACTTACTAAGTGCCAGGCACCATGCTAACCATTTCACATGTGGTTTCCTCTTCTCATACATGAATAAGCTGAAACACTCAGCAAGATTAAGTAATTTGCTCAAGGGCACACAGTTAATAAGACGATGCAACGAGAAGGTGAATCCAAGTTTTCTGGATTGTGAAGTCAGTGTTCCTCATTCATACTCTCCTCGCTTGTGAAGATCACTCAAGGGCTGGTGTCTTCCAAATCCCTGGCAAACAAATCCCCTCTTCTTACTACGTCCTCCTTTATGACGTGTCTAGTTTAGGCCAAGTAGGAGAACCAGTAATTCTGTATTTTGCCCCCAAAGTCCACTTTCAGCAAGTTTCCTTTAACTTCAGAGTTATCCAAAGTATAGCAGTATGGGTTACCATTTTTAAGTAGTTAGTAAATGGAACAACTCAAAACTGAGACGAAGCATTCCTCTGATTTTTCTGGGTTAGATGGATGCTTCATGGATGGATGTGACACGTCAATCACAAACCAAGTTCGGCTGCCTTTTGCCCTAGCAGTAGTTGCTCACTGTTGGCATAAGATAGCAAGCTACCCCTCCTCTGGGGTTTTTAGGAAAGGGGGTGCTCAGAGGGAAGGGAAAGATAGGAAATGTGATACAGATTAAGCACCCGCTGTGGTTTACATGTTTGCATAGCTAGTTCCACTCTTCATTAAACCTGCAGGGCAGATTTTCTCTTCTCTTCTCTTCTCTTCTCTTCTCTTCTCTTCTCTTCTCTTCTCTTCTCTTCTCTTCTCTTCTCTTCTCTTCTCTCTTCTCTCTTCTCTTCTCCCTTTCTACTTTTTTTTTTTTACAGGTGAATAAATTTAGACCTAGTGAAACTAAGTGACCTTCTCAAGGTCACACATTTCATAACAAGTAAGGTCTAAACACAGATGTGGGGGGCGCCAGGGGGGCTCAGTCGGTTAAGCATCTGATTTCGGCTCAGGTCATGATCTCACGGTTCATGGGTTCGAGCCCCATGTTGGGCTCTGTGCTGAAAGCTCAGAGCCTGGAGCCTGCTTCAGACTGTGTGTCTCCCTCTCTCTCTGCCCCACACCCGCCCCCCCCCTCCCCACCCCCGCTTGTTCTCTCCCTCTCTCTCTCTCTGTCTCTCAAAAATAAATAAACATTAAAAAAATTTTAAACACAGATGTGGGAGTCAGGATATCTGGCTCTAATTTCTCATCTGTCAAGAATGTGCCCATTTTGTGCTTGTGAAAGCTGGGTCTGGCCAATAGAAGGAGAACTGAGACCCTTTCCTGAACTAGCGGTGCTGTTTCCCTCCAGAAAAGTCATCAGTGAGAGGGCAGAGGTGAGAACAGTCCCTCTTTACAACCATCCTTTCTTCTCCCAAGGCTCAGTATGTCTCAGCACCCCCAGGCCTCACTTATTCATTAGAATATTGTGTGAAAAGTCTTATTTCTTTTTTTTCTAAAGTTAATTTAATTTAATTTTAATTTCTTTTTTAGAGAGAGAGCATGAGTGGGTGAGAAGCGTGGGGGGGGCGAAGAGGGAGAGAGAGGGAGAATTTTTTTTTTATGTTTAATTTTTAAGAGAGAGAGAGAGAGACAGACTGAACGTGAATGGGGAGGGGCAGAGAGACAGAGAGGGAGACAGAATCTGAAGCTGTCTCTAGGCTCCCAGCCGTCAGCACAGAGCCCGACATGGGGCTCAAATTCACGAAGCATGAGATCATGACCTGAGCCAAAGTTGGACACTTAAACGACTGAGCCACTCCGGCGCCCCGAGAGAGAATCTTAAGCAGACTCCTTGCTCAGTGCAAAGCCTGAGCTTGATCTCACAACCCTGCGATTATGACTTGAGCTGTAATCAAGAGTAGGATACTAAACTGACTGGGCCACCCAGGTGCCCCTGAACAGTCTTTTTCAATTCAAGTCTTAAACATATCACTCAAACTTATTAAATAACTGTGGAAATTATCTACCCATAAGCTACAAATGTCATGATACCGGCTTAAAGCTGGCTTTAAAAAGTTGCTTAAATTTTGTGTACTTTATGTATTTTTTCTTTGGAAAATACAGGGTAGTTATGAGCTGTGGCTGTTGGTGTGTGGGTATTGCTGATCTGAATAAAGAATGTCTTCACTCTTTACAAAGTGTCAAATTTATTTCCTTTTCTTTGGAGTAAATACAGTCCTTATTATATTACTATTTTATTTTCCCTCTGTTACAGAGTGAAAGGTAGGGTATTTTTGGAGAACTGAATTCTAGAAAAGGTGAGTGTAGACATTCCTTGTAAGGATCAGAAAGTAGTCACGGAAAGGTAAAGAAAAGATACGGAGAGCAAATGCAGCAGGCCAAGCTAGCCTGTAAGAGGCAAATGTGTAGGCACTCAATAGGAATTCACCAGCATAGAAAATACCAGACTGGAATACCAGCCTCTAAACAGGAAATCAGGACTTAACAGATGCATTCTAATCAATGTCTGTGTGAGATGAAGTTTACAAGAAAGTTACAAAGAAAAAGTGAAAGATCAATGAGAAAAATACCACATTTTCTCTAGAAGTTTATTGTTTTAAACCTTCTTAATAATTTTTAAACATGTTAATATTTGTTTAAGGTCTGTTGTTCTTATTTTTTTTTTTAATTTTTAATGTTTATTTATTTTTGAGAGAGAGAAAAGAGAGAGATAGAGAGACAGAGCATGAGTGGGGGAGGAGCAGACAGAGAGGGAAACACAGAATTTGAAGCAGGCTCCAGGCTCTGAGCTGTCAGCACAGAGCCTGAGGTGGGGCTTGAACTCACGAATTGTGAGATCATGACCTGAGCTGAAGTCAGAAGTTTAACCGACTGAGCCATCCAGGTGCCCTGAATGTCTGTTGTTTTTAATAAAAAGTCTTTAAAACAGCAGAAATTAGTGTTTATAAATCCAGCAGGCTAGAGCCGATACTATCAGGCAAAGCATACTCCTGCACAAACAAGCTCACGAGTTAAAAGCCTACTGACCACCTACCTGCTTCCTTGCTATTGTAACCAGAAAAAGTATTTAACGGCAGAGGAGCAAGGATGACCCAGCTGAGCTCCCAAATAAAAACCTGGTTACAACATCACAAACAAATGCCACTCTGAGATTTTCACTTATGAAGTTGCATAATATTATAGCCCATGCAAGGATCTTTTTTCTGACTCTATAAAGAACAAATGGTCCCTCCAAGTTGTTCCTCTGATATTAAATTTTAATTGGGAAAAATAAGACTATTCAACAATAACTGGCACTTGTTTTGTACTCAATAGTTTCCGTACACTTTAACGCACATCATTATACCGGATGGCCTTGCAAGTTACACAGAGCAAGCCTGACCATCTCCATTTTATGGCCGTGTGGCAGCAAGCTGACGTGGCTTCCTTGAGATCATGGTGCTGATCACTGAAGGAGCTAGACCAGAACCTAGACCCTCTGATTCCCATCTGAAAAAGCCTTTCCTTGAGCCTCCAGGCTGACTCCTGCAGCGGCCGGCCGGTGTAGGCTAGCCGAGCTTCCCAAGCTGCTCTGAAGGCAGCCAGTTGAATCAAGATCATGTGATATGTGGGTTTCGAGCTTCAGTTTGGGACTCAATTTGCAGCTTCTGAAATCTACTTAGTGGGTCATGACCAGCATTTTTAAATGCAATTAAAAAGCAGAGAAACTATTAGAGGGCAGAAATCTAAATCACTATCTTGAAAAGGACTCTCGCACTGTTGGTGGGAATGCAAACTGGTGTAGCCACTCTGGAAAACAGTGTGGAGGTTCCTCAAAAAATTAAAAATAGACCTACCCTATGGCCCAGCAGTAGCACTGCTAGGAATTTACCCAAGGGATACAGGAGTGCTGATGCACAGGGATACTTGTAACCCAATGTTTATAGCAGCGCTTTCAACAATAGCCAAATTATGGAAAGAGCCTAAATGTCCATTGACTGATGAATGGATAAAGAAATTGTGGTTTATATACACAATGGAATACTACTTGGCAATGAGAAAGAATGAAATATGGCCTTTTGTAGCAACGTGGATGGAACTGGAGAGTGTTATGCTAAGTGAAATAAGTCCTACAGAGAAAGACAGATACCATATGTTTTCACTTTTATGTGGATCCTGAGAAACTTAACAGAAGACCATGGGGGAGAGGAAGGGGAAAAAAAAGTTAGAGAGGGAGGGAGTCAAACCATAAGAGACTCTTAAAAACTGAGAATAAACTGAGGGTTGATGGGGGGTGGGAGGGAGGGGAAAGTGGGTGATGGGCATTGAAGAGGGCACCTGTTGGGATGAGCACTGGGTGTTATATGGAAACCAATTTGACAATAAATTTCATATTTGAAAAAAAAAAAGAGAGAAAAGGTATCTGCACTCCCATTGTTCACTGAAGCATTATTCACAATAGCCAAGGGATGGAAACAACCTAGGTATCTGTTGATGGATGAACAGATAAAGAAAAGTGTGAGATAGATAGATGGATAGATGACTGAATATTATTTGGCCTTAAAAAGGAAGGAAATCCTGCCCTTTGCAACAACATGGATGAACCTGGAAGGCATTATGCTAAGTGAAATAAACCAGACAGGGGAAAACAAATATGGTATGGAATCACTTATATGTAGAATTAAAAAGAAAAACAAAAGGTCAGAATAAAATGGTGGTTGCCAGGGGTTGGGGGCTGGAGAAGACAGGGAGAGGCTGGTAAAAGGGTACAAACTTTCAGTTATAAGATGAATGAGGTCTGAGGATCTAATGCATAACATGGTGACTGTAGTGAATAATACTGTATTATATAACTGAAATTTGCTGAGAGAGTAGAACTTGAGTGTCCTCACAAAAGAAAGAAAGAAAGAAAGAAAGAAAGAAAGAAAGAAAGAAAGAAAGAAAGAAAGAAAGAAAGAAAAAGGTAAATATGGGAGGTGATGTACATATTAATTCACTTGATGGTGGGGGGGATCTTTCACAATGTATATGTATATGTATAGGTATAGGTATAGGTATAGGTATATGCATATCAAATCATCACACTGTACACTTTAAATACATTACAATTGTATTTGTCAATTATACCTCAATAAAGCTGAAAAAAAAAGAGAAGTCTGTAGTACAACTTTAAAAAAAGAGAAATATTAGGGGCGCCTGGGTGGCTCAGTTGGTTAAGTGTCCGACTTAGGCTCAGGTCATGATCTCACAGTTCCCGAGTTTGAGCTCAGAGCCTGGATCCTGCTTCGGATTCTGTGTCTCCCTCTCTCTCTGCCCCTCCCCTGCTCACACTCTGTCTCTCTCTCTCTCTCTCAAAAAATAAACATTAGAAAAAGAAAAGAAAAGAAAAGAGAAATATCCAAGGGCACTGTACATAGTAAGAGTGGGCACTGTTTTGTAAAATACTTGTTTCAAATACATTTATGTGTGGGCATAAATGTACGATACTGAGTCACAAACTTAAGTGTATTATACTTATTTTAAGGGTAACTTAAAAGAAACTTGTATTTCTTTCAGACGATCAGAGGAAAAAAGGAACGAGGGAAAACACGAATGCAGCTAAACTGATCAGGCGGCTGGACTGCTCTGCTGGCAGCCGGAGCCCCGAATGGACCTGGGAATGTGGGTGTTGTGAGGGGCAGGGGGGCTGGAAAAAAGATCCCTGCTGTCCTGAAGTGGGCGGGAGGTTAAAAGACAAGATAATCTTGAAGCCAGAACCTGTGTTTGGTCCTTTTTTACGTTCTTAGTGCTTAGTCCGGCAGCACTAACTGGCATAGGAAACCCTGAATGAATATTTGTTGAATGAATGCATGGAAATGAGTAAGGTTTACAGATTTTTAAAGGCTCCTCTTAAAAATTCAATTAGGCTTGGAAATGAATCCAAGCAGTCTACATTTATGAAAAGCTTGTTTCCAAAACCTTAATTTGCAAATTGGTTTTTGGAACTTCAAACATCATTATACATGGCAGTTGGGATCCCAGGCCAGCCCACAACCACCTTTTTAAGCCTGAGATATATCTGAAGCTAATACTGAGAAGCAAAGCTGCGTTTCCATGGGAAAAACGCATCCACATCATTCCAGTTAGGAATGCCAGGAAGCAAATTAGCCTCCAGATGGCAGAGAAGCACCTCCCCTGACCCCATTCCTCTTGCTGCAGCTGGACTGGCCTCTGCGAAGCCATTTCTGATGGGCTGGGAGGGAGGCGAGAGGCAGCACAGTGTGAGAGCTCATTTCCTATATAATGCCCTGTGTTTCTTTGATTCCACGGTTTTAAACTTTGTGTACCCTTCCACATTTGTTACAGAATGTGGCACAAGAACAAAACTTTTGCATCGTCAGGATACATAAAAGCATACTTCTTTATGAGAAACATGACTCTTAATGGACTAAAAGCATGAATATTTACAAGAAACATGAAATTTTGACTAAAGGAAGAGACTTCATGAGTGAGGGCTTTGGGAAGATGAGAAAAGTAGTGGTGAAAATATCAGATTGCAAGTGACAGAATCTCTCAATAATCTTACCAGAAACAAATTACATAGCACCTTGAAATCTAAAGACCTGAAAGGCCATTCACACCTGGCCTGGAGATAACATGGCTGTGTGTAGGGTCTGGCATTCAGGAATTTTAATGTGTCCCATAGAAAAAAATTCTGCCAATCTTGCTTTGTAGGCAATGAAACTCAGATAAATTATCTGATGCAAATGTGGAGGAATTTAGAAATCATTTTGTTGGGCATCTGTTTTGACATTTAACCTAATACTTCTTCCAAAGCAAAAAGTGCTGAAATTTCGTATGTTCAAATGACTCCAATGAAAAGTGTGAACCTGGATGAACTGAGTTTGGTTTATCTAATAACAAGAAATTCAAAGAACTTTTTTTTTTTTTTTTTTTTTTTTTGGCATCAGCACCAAGCTGGAAACTGAAGATTCAAAGATTCAAAATAGTTCTGGCCTGCATGTGAATTGCCATCTCTTGTAGACAGCACAGGCATGCCCACTACTAACTTGAGTACGAGGCTAATAACATAGGGCTGGACAAAATTTATTAGTGCAGAGAGAGACAGGGACTGAGGAAGGTTTGCGGAGGAAGGTAAAATTTGACTGGGGCCTTGAAGGACAGGAGGGAAGTCCGAAGCAGACGTGGTAGGTCGCCTTCCTCCCGCCCCACTACCATCCCTTCTCCACCCCACCCCAGCCTACCCACTCCAAAACTTCTCTGGAATCCCAGGTTTCCATGGAATAGTTCAGGAGCCATTGATCTTGTTTAATGCCTTTATTCCAGATGAGGTGACCGAGGTACATGCGGGTGTTCCTGTGTAGGGAACAGAGTGAGCCAAGGCATGGAGGTGGCCGGCGCATGGTGAATTTGGGGAACAGCACGTGATCCAATTCAGCTGCAGCAGGGACAGGTCGAAATGGAAAGGAATACTGAAGGCAGATTATAGAGAATTTTGAATGCCACATTAAGGAGAGTGGGTCCCCTTCTCAAAGGTGGTGGGGGGAGGGACAGGATGAGAAAGGGGAGAGAGACTGAGGCCAAGACCAGATAGGAGGCAGTTATAATTGTCCAGGTGAGAGGCAATAACTGTTGAAGTTCAGGAAATGATAGAGTGAGTGAAGAGTGAGAGAGACATGGAGAAGTAAATTGATAGAACCACAGGCATGATGGAGCAGGAAAACTCGGACAACTCAGAACTGAGAGTTGAGAGAGAGACACAGGACACTGGTGGGTGTGCATGCACACAGATTGGGCTTTTTTCCCAGCATTCCAGGCCCTGTTGACCAGCTGTGTAACACTGGGCAGACCCTTTACTGTTATGTGCCTCAGTGTCCTCCTCTGAAATAACGGCATTAAAAAAGACCAGTGGCTTCTGAACTGTTCCATGGAGATCTAGGATTCCAAGGAAGTTTTGGTGGAGTGGGCAGAGTGGCGTGGGGTGGAGAAGAGATAGGGAGTGGAGTGGAGGTAAGCAATGGGGCGTGATTTGGGAGTGCAGTAGGGGAGGGGTCTAGGTCCTAAACTACCTATTCAACCAGAACATCTCTTGTACTTAACAGAATTCCTTGTAGCGTTAAATTTGCTTAAAACAAAAACAAAAACAAAACAAAAACCTAAAACAACTTGTTTGATAACCACTGGCCTGTGGAGATAACCTCTAAAACCCTTTGAGCTCTCACACTTGAGAGATGGCACTTATCGAAAGGGGTGATCCAAGATATCTGCTAATGTACTGGAGGTAGGTCTCATTTTCGGGACCCCATTGAGTTCCTCTGTTTATTTGATTAACTGTTGCACAAACGCTGGAACAACTGGAACAACAATTGTCATGCTGAATCGGTGCCAAAACTCTCAAAAATGGGAAAGATTTACTGAAAGGCCATTTGGTATTCTTACTCTTGTGTGGTACCTTTTCCCAAGACCCAATAAGTTTTCCAAACCTCATAAACACCAGCGTGAAAAGAGCTCTTGCCTGCAGTACAAAGGCACTGGCTTCATTACTGACTGTTGTCTGGCTTTGGGTAAGTTGAGTTACCCCTCTGGGTTTCGTCTCCTTGTCTATAGAATGAGAACATCGCAGCAAACAATCCTAGAGGCCCCTTCTAGCTTTAACATTCCACAGTTTCATGATTCTAAACCTTGGAGCCTGTTATCTGAACAATTCCCTGATCAATTGCATGTGCTCTCAATCTTGTTCGGTCACAGTCAGATGGTCAGTATATTAAGGGCTTTGGGCTGTTGACTTTAAGGATTGGGCAATGTGTGCTTTAGCCAAGATCTCTGATTCCTGCAAATGGATCATTCTGAGCAAAGGGCTCAGGTCTAAATTAACAGCAGATCTTCAGAAACACAATACTTTGTGGATCAGTATTTGCAGTAGAGAAACCCTGTGCCTAGGTAAAACCCTTACAAATGGTCTACAAACCACCATAGAAATGGAACCGAGGAAAACCAATCGAACAACCACAAAGTTTAGACCAGAAAGTTTCATACAGGTCTGAAATTTACACACTGCCTGCCTCCCTTTGCCTCCTGATTTCTCCTCTCCCCTCCCTCTCCCACAATTAAATTTTTTTCTTTTCTCTTCTCTCTTTTATAAGAACAATTCCTTTGTAAAAAGAAAGAAAAGAGAAAAATTTAAAGCGAAGAGGCAAAGTGAGCACTCACTGGGAGAGCGCGGCCAGGCTGCGTCTTCCCTGCAATCCGGATCCCCCGAGCATGTCTGTAGCTGGAAGGGGTGGCGGGTTGCTGGAGGTGCTGAGACTCTCCTGGCAGTCAGGGCGTGGGCCGGGCCCCCGGAGGTGCCATGTTTTCTGTGGCTGAAATGCAGTGTGCAGGATGCTCCGGTGTTCTCCCTTTGTGTTAACACTTTGGTCTGTCCCTGTGACGAAAGTCTGGGCTTGTCCTCAGCCAAATCTACTCCTCCCCACCCTTTCCCTCCGCATAGGATCATCAGAGAGCTGATTGTTATTTTTTACTGTAATCTCTCTAATAGAGGCCCATCCTGTTTAGACTGTAAAGGGTGAAGATTGCTTCGAGATTTCCAGACTGTTATTAGTGGGTACTAGGGGCCAGGATTCTCAGTAGCTTTCATGAAGACTTTATATGATTAATTACAATTATTCCAAGGTAGAGAACTAGTCAAAGGAAAAGACAGTGATCCATGTGCTCAGCCTTTTGGAAAACAGTTGATCATGGGATCACTTGCGTGCCGAATCTCACTCTGAAGAGATCAACAGAAATCAGCCCACCAAAAAGTTCACATGGGTGCAGTTCTCAGGCCCTCATTCTGAGCTCTGTTCTCAATTAGCATTGGTGTAGGTGCTTTCCAAAGCAAACAGTTCCCACTGAGAAATCAAATCTGAGAAACTCCTCTTAGCCCTTTTATCCAGGGAAAGATGGATGCATGATAAAAAAAAATGCAAACCAAGGCAAAGGGAAGAGAGACGGCTCTATCAGTGATCTGCTGGGTTATACGGGGTGTTTGGCGCTCATGCCCCTCGGTAAAATGAGGGCAACAGCCTGCCTAGGAACATGTTGCAACAGTCTGCCTGGTCTGCACCCATCGCACTCTGGTGTGGTGATCTCATCAGCCAAACCAGGCAAGGGAGCCTGGTCAGCAACAGCTTGGGAAGCAACCAAATTCCAGTCCCTGAGGAGGGGGTGGTTGTTGATTCTATCTGGAGACGACATTCCCTCTGGGCTTGAGTTATGAATACGTTTCTTCATCTCTAACAGGCAAAGATCAGATTGGTGCTGCGGAACGCGGATGCATAGGACTTTCGGTCAAATGAGTAGAACAACTCAGTTCTCACAACAGAAGGTTGAGATGAGTCTTTTGGTAAATAGCAGGAGAAGCCATCAACTCCACACACTGAGAGCCCCCTTCACAGAACGAAAAACATCTTTTGAGAGCTACAGCTTTGTGTCACAAACAAGGGCGCAGAAGCACAGAGCGTTTGAACAGTTCGCCAATGTCAGGGAGCAGAGCCACATCATTGACCTTTGTACTCAACTTAGAGAAGTTTCATTCAGATAGGTTAAATGCTCTTGTCATTTCAAGCAACTAGAAAATTTTGGTTGTTTTCCTGCTTAAATACTATGCTGTCATCAAAGTCAGAGTTTATAGAGTAAATGCAGTTTAATGAATTTCAAAGTTAACTATCTCCATGTATCATGACATATACACATTTAAACATCTCTCTGATTATATATATTGTCACTCAACATATGCTGACTATATAACATTCATGAGACACTCATAAAAATAGAGCTATGTCTGCCTCAACAGAATTCTCACTGACCTGGCTTGAGTTTATGGCTCCAGAGCTGAGATAGAAACATGTATCGGGGCATTTTGCTATGCTCCTTTCTACCAAATTTTGCACATTGATTTTTTTTCCCTTCACCAAGCTCAGTGTTCTGCTGTGGCGGGCAGAATGATACTCCTCCCAAAGATATCCATGTCCTAATCTCTATAATTTATGAATATGTGCAATATGCAAAAGGAACTTTGTGGCTGTAATTAAGTTACAGGCATTGATATAGGGAGATGATCCTGGATTCTCCAGATGTGTGTACAATCTAATTGTATGGGTCTTTAAAGTTGGAGAGCCCTCTCTGGCTGTGGTCAGAGAGAGAGGTGACTACAGTGGAATGGCCAGAGAGATGTGACATTGCTGGCGCTGAGGATGGGAGGAAGGGGGCCAAGAGGCCAAGATTGAGGGCGGCCTCTAGAAGCCAGCAAGGCAAGGAAATGGGTTCTCCCCTAGAGCCTCCAGAAGGATGACGCCCCGCCCGCACCTCGATTTTGGCCCCTTGAACGTGTGTTGGGACTTGGAAGCTTTAGCATGGTAGATAATCAGCGTATGCTATTTGAAGTCACTGAGCTTGTCGTTATTTGTTACAGCAGTGATAGATAATTAATAAATAAATTTGCTTATGGGCCTCATTTGACCTTGGGAATTCATTTCAGCTCCTGATTTCCCCTTCCTCCCAATACACTCCAATCTTAAGGTGGCAAGCATAGTTTGGCTATATTTGGAACGAGCTCATAAAATGGAGTAGCTTGGAAAAGATTCTGTTATTTTTCCAGATCAGTCTTATCTCTCTCTATCTCTTTCATCTCTCTCTCTCTCTCACACACACACACACACACACACACACACACACACACACGCAGGCACGTGCACCTTACCTTCCATGGGGGAGAGCAAGAATTTGGTAATCTTCCACTAACACGCTGACATTCATGTACTAAAAGTATGCTAGTGGTGAGCTGTGTAAAGGATATCCACCAAGCTCTTTTCCTAGCCCTAAAGATAATAGGTAAATCATTCACACTCTTTGTTGGCACCTTGTTACTAATGAAATGTATTTGGGAAGTAGCTGTCTGTCTTTAGCCTGTGATAGTACAACTAGCAGGTGACCCAACTTGTGCTACTTAGTAGTGTACCGACACAGCAATAGTGAAGAGAGAAGGGAGTTTTGGACCTGGGTCAGATACCGGTGGGAAATAGGAAGAGCACAAGGGCCAACGAAAGGGAGTCTGGATGCATTTGACAGGCAGGGAGAGAAGTGAATCGTGAGCTGAGGGCAAGGCTAGAGTAGACAACAATTTCCAGGCAGCCCTCTGGGGGTCTGGCTAGCTGGGGCTGCAGAGGCAAGATGAGAGGAATTAGGAAGAACACACCAAAGGCTAATGTGCTCTCACTGTGTAGCACAGACATGGGTACTGAGAGCCCTGCTTCCAGAACTGGTCTCTGAGAACTGGATTAATGATCATTCACCAGCACCACGAAGGATGGAGGCAGTCATGCATATGTCAGCAAGACAGTGGGTGTCTCACACATGTGACATTTCAGGACTATGTTACTAAGGAAAATGGAAGTCTGGGCTAGTCTCAAATTACTCATAGCATCCTCCTTTTCTGGATACTTTATTTAATTTTTTATCAAAGGTTTGAGGGAGGTCAGTGCAATAGAAAGGAATAGCTCCTACCACAGGGTGGTCCTTTATTAATAAAATATGATTTAAAAAAATAACTTAACTTCATGGAGGTAGGAGACTGGACCACATGATCTGTTCCAGACTTTACAGTCTGCAATGGTTGTTTGAGAACAGCTTCTACCTTGGAACAATTCCCTAGGGAAAAGTGAGGTATGTGGGAAGTGCCTGTGTCCTGCCCTAATGCACTTTAGACACACACACACACACACACACACACACACACACACAGCCACTTATTTCCTACAGAAACTCAAACCCCAAAGAAATCTACTCCCTTGAGAGACAACAGTTCAATAATTTAAAAGGGATTTTTAAAAAGCCTCTTGAAAAATACTCTCTTATAAAGAAATTCCTAGACTCCATACTCTTAGAATGAGGCAAAATATCTTGCCTAGATGGCTGCTTATCAAGGGGTTGATAGGAATGGGGTTCCTGGGTTGTGCAGTCGATTAAGCATCCAACTCTTGATTTCGGCTCAGGTCATGATCTCATGGGTTCATGAGTTCAAGGCCTGTGTTGGGCTCTGTGCTGACAGCTGACAGGCTGCTTGAGATTCTCTCTCTCTGCCCCTTTCCCTCTCTCTCACTGCCTCAAAAAAGAAAAATGGGGTGGGGTACGTTGGATAGGAATGGAAGTGAAGGGGTTAACTACATATCAGCAGGCAGATCCTATTTCCTTCTTTCCATGGGCCCCTTGTATTCTTCCCTCCACGGCTGATGGCATCTCACTACCCTCATGGCATCGAACATGTTCACTTGAACGATATTGCTTTGCATTGTCCTGTGATCTTGCATTTTAATGGGTCCTCCTAAGAAAACTTCCCATGCAATACTCCTCCCTTTATCCATGTCCCATCACAGAAATTACAGACTCCTCTTCTCTCTTTATTCTTCTTTCTACCTTCCAGTAATGCCTTTTCCTTGATTCTCCTGCCTCACTGCATCTTTGCTAATGTCTTCCTAGTTCCTGCTGTGTTTTCCTCTAGGGATCCATGGTGGGCTGGGTGGGGGTGGAGGAATGAATGGACTGTTCTGGAAAGTCATCCTTTACCCTCACCCTGCCCTCCCCGTGCAACTCACTGTCCTTAATTGGTATCCTTGTGGCCTTTGCTGACACAATTCTCTGAACTATTCTTGGTGTGATCTGTCCGTAGGCTTGTACAGTATCGTGTGTGTTACATTCTCTTATCTCTCACAATGGCAGCCATGTAGTTTTGTCCCAACATGTTCCTGCCTCGCCCCTTCTCACTTAACACTATTTCAATTTTTACTACAAGCCAGTCACCCAGGGAAATGCTGTGGGGGATCCAAAGATGAGGCGGTCAGACTCAGAGGGAGGTAAGGTATGTATACAAACACTGTGATACAAGATAGAAAGTGAACGACACTCTGAAGGCAGTGGGGCTAAAGTACTAAGCTTCAAAGATGGCATCCTGTGATCAAGGCCCCAGTATTTAATCACACTTATGCTCAATTTATTCTGTTACTGAACTGTACTTCCTGTTGCCAAAATAGAAACCCACTTATCTCTATCAGGGCCACAGGTACTAAATCATGCTTTAGCCTCATCTTTTCTAGGCTACGTGCCAGTGCCTATTTTCCATTCTTTTAATATCAGCCTGAAACATAACAACTCTTCAAGCGGGAAACCAAAATTGGACATAATAAAGGCTTGACCAAGTCTGAATGTGCCTGGATGAAGGCCCAGTGCTGCCTGCCACGTTCCTGTTAACACGTCTTGAACATCGTTTTCACATTGATAATAGCATCTCTTACAGAGATCATTCATTCATTTCTGTGCTAAATACAGGATTGTTTTTCTTCCTCTCCAGATCTGTTGCTTTGTCAGTCTATATCCAGCATTTATTGTAAAGCTAGTTTTGTTGTTATTATTTGACCTTAACATAGAAAGCTTCATACTGTTTTCAGAGGCCCATTTTTCAACTCTTTCAGGACATTCTGTATTGTATTTTTCTTGTTGAAGGTCTTAGTAAATGAGGAACACATAACCTGATTTCAAGAAGGGAGAAAAAGATCTTTCAAAGAGCACCTCCCTGAATTTCAGTACCTGGGAAGTCTATCTATTTGAGGCAACATGAAGTTCAAGGTTCTAGATTGCACTAACGGTGGGTTTCTAGATTTCTTTCTCCCCTTGCTAGGCTGTGAGCTCCTTGAGGAGAAGTACGGTGCCCAACCATCTTTTTGACTCTCCCCTTGTTCCAGTTATCACAGTGCTTGGCAGAGAGCAGGGCTTCTGTAATATGTGCCGCATAAATGAATTCGTGCACGTGGCTTCATAATGAGCAAATAACTACTTTGACCAAGTGGATTTATTTTTTTCTGTAGTTGAGTCAAGATGGAAGGATAAGTGATGTGAATGGTGGCCTGGCCTTCAGTTTCATGGTGCCCACCACTGGAATTGAGATGAATCTGGGTACGACTGAGTGGTAAAGCGGGTCTGGGTGGGGAAGAATTGCAGGGAGGTCTGGGGAGTTGTTTGCTATCACATGCCTGAACCCAACCCTATCGCCCCAGGTCTGTGCCCCGAGGAAAGGTGGACTGCAGGGAAGCTGAAACTGTTTCCACAAGGTGTTTGCTGAGTCTAGGCCAAGCTTTGGTGCCTGAGTGACACAGGGTAACAGAGCAGAGGATAGGGCCAGCATCCCTACTTCTGTCCAGAGCACAGCATGGTTCTAGAATTCTGGAGGACGGAAAGGAAAACAAGGCCACTTTGGTACCTTGAAGTTTGGAGCATAAGGACACCAGACGGTGCCTTTGACACAGAGGCCCAGGGTCTCAGGGCGGGTCCCAGGGCAGTGGCAGTGGAGGGTCCTCTGCAAATGCCTTCATGCAGAGTGGGGGCCAGGGCCTCACTGAGATAGGGGCCTGCCAGCAAGAAGTCATGGGAGGTTGCACAGGGTGGATGAGTATACCATTCGTGAGCTTAGGTGAGACAGATGTCCAGAAACAATCAGAGAGGACTTTTTTTTTTTTTTTTTTAATTGGTGGTGGAGTGGTCATCCTGCACAAGCAGGTAGCTTTAAGAATTATATCATTAGTGGGGTGCCTGGGTGGCTCAGTCGATTAAGCATCTGACTCTTGATTTTGGCTCAGGTCATGATCTCACAATCCATGGGTTCGAGCCCCACATGGGGCTCTGCACTGATGGCACAGAGCCGGCTTGGGATTCTCTTTCTCCCTCTCTGCCCCTCCCCTGCTCACGCTCTCTCTCTCTCTCTCAAAATAAGTAAAAACTTTAAAAAAATTAAAAAAAAATTTATCATTAGTAATGTGATCCTACTGACACCCATAGGCAGATTACGATTGAAGATACATGGGTAACAGCTATAAGCGCTCTGTACGTTTTTAAAATTATGTTTTATTCTGAAATCTTTTCGACAAACTGAAAGGAATAAGGAAAATTCTATGTGCTCACCATCCCCCTTAGAAATAAAATCTTCAAAGTAACTTAGCACCCCTGAGTGCTTTTTGAGAATAGCATTCTGTCCCTTTCCACCTAGAAGTAGCTACTTTCTGGAATCTGTGTCTAAACCACGACTCAGTTAAAAGGAGGGCATGATACTACAACTCAGTTAAAAGGAGGGCATTCTCTCCTTCCCAAGGCCAGCCCTTGAGTCCCAGCATTCCATTGCTGACTCTTTCCCTTAAGCATATCCTGACCCCTGGTTGTATCCCCACTGGCAACTTCACATACATCTCCAATCAGTGCAATGCACCCTAACATTTATCATAAAGGGAACTTTTGTTCCGTGAAAAGATGATTAGCATTTGCCACCATTTGCCTGATATTTCCTGAAGTTTTCTGCTTTTACCCAACAAAGCTCTTCCTTCTCTTTTGCCTAGAATGTCTTTTAAAATTCCCTCTGCTTCCCTGAATTCCAGTGATTCTTTAAGAACCAGTGTCTAGCCCCACCTCTATAAAGTCTTCCTGCACGTGACTTTCTTTCTTTGTACTTTGCCATCTCAGGAGGAAAGAGGAGACTATTTGAGCCTACTCTTGTTTGCGTGCATTTGAGAGAATTATGTTGTCATGTATGAGTCAGCCCCTCTGGCTAACTTGTTGTGAAGCTCCCTATTTCTGTTTAAACTCTTTTGCAACAATTATTTAGATCTGCTCTCTAAGCTTTTTTTTTTTTTTTTTTTTTTTTAAAGTCTGGGTTTTTTAACCAGCTAGACTATTCTTTTTTCCTGGAGAGAAAAGTTTCTATCTTAAGGGGATCATGCCTCCAACTCCCCCTCTGCCCTCCAGCTTGAAACACATCTTTATTTTATTTTTTTCCCAATATATGAAATTTATCGTCAAATTGGTTTCCATACAACACCCAGTGCTCATCCCAAAAGGTGCCCTCCTCAATACCCATCACCCACCCTCCCCTCCCTCCCACCCCCCATCAACCCTCAGTTTGTTCTCAGTTTTTAAGAGTCTCTTATGTTTTGGCTCTCTCCCACTCTAACCTTTTTTTTTTTTCCCTTCCCCTCCCCTATGGGTTTCTGTTAAGTTGAAACACATCTTTAAAAACAATGAAATAGTGCTTGGAAATACGGTTCTAACAACAATTGCTTGACTGAATGGTTGCTGGTACACGTCTATAAAACCCTGCTTCTGGTCTCAGTGAAAATAGTTACATATACCCCTATAATTCTAGGAAAGAAGTATGTACAGGAAGGATATGATTTCTACCCAAAGGAAATTGAATCTAGGCCATAGTGATATGCTTTAGAATGTAGAATTTGTTGTCCATCGATACAACTGAACTGGAAGGAAATTAAGAAACTATCATGAGGACTCTAAGGATTCTAGTTTAAGAGAAAAGGTCAAATCTTCAAAGGAAGCATGTTAGTTCATAAGCCACATAATTCTGTGTGTATCACTCTTGTTCAAAGTATCCAAATATTTCCACAACCATAAATTTATTTGCTGGTGTCCACTTTCTGCATCTGGATATTAAATTTACACGTGGCTTTTACAGCTGGAATCAAATCCAGATTTTTTTGCGGGGGCGGGGGGTGGTGGTTTAGGCCTGGAGTAGAGCATGTACTTGTTCTTATTGCTAGAGAAATAGTTCATCATGTGTTTTGGATACTTTGGGTATAGTGTTTACTGTGTACATTATATGAAGAACACTTTGTTAGGTACTGTCCTATTTTGTAATTAACAGATCACACGAACCAGTACATGATTATGATACCGGTCTATAGATAGAAATAGATGGATGTACACACAGAGGCTTATTTATTCACTGTTCACCAAATAATCTTTTGTGGGCAGGGATCTTTTCTCACCAAATAAATTATAATCTTTTTGTGGGCAGGGATATTTCATAATACCTTGCTGGCACCTGATACAGCCTCAAACATACAGCAGATACTCAACAAGTGCTTGCTTTTCTCTCTCTGGGTTAGAGAGGGACAACAATGGAATAAAGATGCTACATCAATAAGTCCTGTGGGCTGGTCCTCCTAGAGGCTTCTCCAGAGTGGTCTTTTTTTTGAGATATTCAGTGCAGTACAGGATCTAGAAGCTTTGCTGCACCAGCAACTGGGTTTTGGGAGTTCTTCAAGTTGACAGGTCTCAGGAAGACTGAGGGCTTCCAGACTCACAAGACACTCACATGGACATCAGAATGCTAATTAATGCCAGTTAATTAAGAGAACGGATGACCTCCCTCTTCAGTGCCTGGAGAGCTCTCAAATTCCCACCATTCCCCAAGCCATGATGTCAGGAAGCCTCCCAGTCACCAGAGACTGCTTCATGGGTAACGAAGTCAGAGCAAAGGGAGGTGAAATCATCATGAGGAGTACTTTACCCAAGCCAAGGGAGGACCTGAGAAACACCTCCCTCAGTGGAGAGAATGCTTTTCATGTCACAAGACTGAATGAACCCTGAGATTCAAAGTCCTCATTTGGATACATAGATGAGTTGGAGTGAATATTCGTGTCCCTGAAAAATTCGTTTGTTGAAATCCTAACCCCCAATGTGATGGTATTAGGAGGTGGGGCTTTGGGGAGGCAATTGAAGGTCATGGAGGTAAAGTCTTCATGAGTGGGATTAGTGCCTTTATAAGAAGAGACACAAGAGAGATTGCTTTTTCTATCTCTCTCTTCAATAAGTGAGGATACAACAAGAAAATGGCCAACTGCAAATTAGGAAGCGGGCCCTCACTAGATACTGGATCTGCCAGCACCTTGGTATTTGGACTTCCCAGCCTCCAGAACTGCAAGAAATGAATGTTTGTTGGTTTAAGCCATCCGGTCTATGGTGTTCTGCTAGAGCAGCCCCGAATGACCAAGACAATAGATTAGTTGCTACACTTGCTTGCACCTGGGAGAACTAACGTAATTAGACACTTATGCGTGTTGAATTCATTGAATTTATTATAAATGTTCTTTTGTAGAATTTTTGGATGCCTTTATGGTGGCAGCTTGACACAGGAGATTAGAAATAGACTAAGTGCAAGCGTTTCAGCTTTAACATGTTACTTTGCTTTGAAGTTATTGAAAAAATGAAATCAAGCTATCATTAGGATCAAGGCAGGAAAAGCAAATAGAGCTCTTTTTTTTTAATTCATTAATTTATAGACTAGAAGCAGGCAAGTGTTTCAGTGAAAACCTTTAATTAAAAAAAATCATATCCATTTTTCTCATTTAAAAGCCAAGATCCATCTGGAAAGCTTTTTAATCTTAAGACCTCATGAAGACAACAAAGAAAATAGATAATACTGTTATAGAAAAAATAGTGGACGTTTTAAATTTGAGATCCAATGATCTGGAATATGCATCCAGCTTTTTAAAAATGTTTCATTTATTTATTTTGAGAGGGAGTGTGCATACACTCATATTCATGAGTGGAGGAGGGACAGAGAGAGAGGGAGAGAGAGGTTCCCAAGCAGGCTCCGTGCTGTCAGTGCAGAGCCCGATGCAGGACTCGATCTCACAAACCTGTGAAATCATGACCTGAGCTGAAATCAAGGGACACTGAACTGACTGAGCCACTCAGGTGCCCCTGCATCCAGCTTTCTAAAACACATTGGAGGGTAGAGTGCTGATGTAATCTGAGATTCCCCGAGGTATTTTAGAATTCAGTGTCTTTTTAGGATAACTTTAAACCAACTTGCCTTCTGACTCTTTCTCAGTGGATGTAAGAATTAGAAATTAAATTAAACATTAAAAGATACATGGGGTCCGTGGGTGGCTCAGTCGGTTAAGCGTCCGACTTTGGCTCAGGTCATGATCTCATGGTTCATGAGTTGGAGCCCCCTGTCAGGCTCTATGCTGACAGCTCAGAGCCTGGAGCCTGCTTTGGATTCTGTGTCTCCCTCTCTCTCTCTGCCCCTCCCCAGCTTGCACTCTGTCTCTGTCTCTCTCTCTCAAATAGAAATAAACATTAAAAAAATTAAAAGTTACAATTTTGAGGCTATTCTACAGTACTTCCAGTACTTCTGGTATTCCAGTTCATTGATTTTATTAATTACAAATTTTATGTGAATGAATTAACCAAAGGGCCTACTTTTATAATCAAGAAACTTGATGCCTACTGTAGAATGTGTTGTACCATAGTCAATGTTTACTGAATTAATCTGAATCTTAATCTAGAGTTTTTACTAATGGTTATTTATAAGTCCTCCTCCTCCTACTTCTACAATCATACTTTTTAAGGTGTATGTATTTATAAAAACGTAAAAAAGGCCCCACTTCACTGAAAATAAAACTAACCCCACGTATCTTGGTTAAATGGATTCTAATATATGTCTTCTTTTTTTCTTGGTTCATCACTACCTCCCAATACTAGAAAACAATCCACTATTTAGACTCTAAACTTGAGACTCACCTTGTATGTTAAACACTCTTTATTTCAAAAGGAGTGTTGACAAATGCTAGCCTGAGGTTGGCTCTACCCCTCACCTACTTCTGCCTATCCTCCTGGATTAACTGAAGAAGTTCACTCCTCTGGACAACAGACTTGGTCTTTCATAAGAGAAGTTTTTGATCATATAGTTTGTTCACTGCTGCACTCTTTAGGGTTTGGTATAAACCCGGTAATTTGATAATTACCAGGTCTTACAATGCAAATGTTAGTTGCAAGCATTACTAGGAGTTTGGATATTAAACACTCCAACTAAAGGGACTTGATTCTTAGCATATTGTCATTTGGCTCCATGATACAACTTAAGCATAATGATCAAAATTATAGGAGGCAGAAGTACAAGTATCCTTAATAACTAGAGAAATACATGAGTTTTTTGTTTTTTGTTTTGTTTTTTTTTTTTGTATCTCTAGGGAAAAAGATAGGGAGTCAAAAGTCCAGGGGCTCAGCAAGGTAGTGAGGGAGGCCCAAGGAAGATATGGGTGGTGTCAGTACTTGGAGAACACCATGAAGGTCACTAACATTTCCGCCTCCCTATAAATATTTTAGCGAACTGAGCAAAATCTACCTTGGTACATACATATGAATTGAAGTAGCTGTTTATTCATTATTCGTTTATTCAACATTGTGTACTGGTCTTTGGGGAAATAAAAGTAGGTAAGGTGTAGTTTTTAATCTAGAGTTGCTCTTAATTTGGTGGGTTAAACAGATACATGAACAAATAAAATAAAATAGTAACATAAAATGGTAATAATTAATACAAATAGTAATATAAAATAGCACATAATATAGTAATAATTAATACAACTAATTAATATGAATAATAATATAATAATTCACATACATTGAAAGAGCCATGGGAAACTCAAGGTGGGAGGTCACTTTGACAGGGGGCCTCTTGGAAGATGTTTTCCAGAGGATGAGAGTTGAGCTGGGCCTTCTAGCTGCATAAGAGTTCACCAGTTACGAGACGTTGGGGAGAGGATACTGGTGTGGAAGATGACAGAATCCCGCTGAGTCTGAAGATCTTTGCTAACTTACATGCAAAACCACACAAGTAAGTGACTGACAGCACGGTTTTATTTTGATTGGGATAAAGCCATCATTTTAAATCTTTGGAATTGTCTCCTTAATTCACATACTCAGGGAAAGGAAGATAAAATGGCTTTGCTTTTTTTTTTTTTTTTTTTCTAAACTGCAGTTGAGGCCATAAGCCGTCTCCAAGGGGGAAAGGCTCTAGGGAAAGTGACAGGTAACCTTTTACAGCATTTTCTCTGTGCCTGATTTTTGGAAGCCTAGAACGCCTGAGGGCCTGTCAGATCACATAAGATAGCTGCGTACGGAGTATGAAAATTCCTTTGGAACCCAGTGTGTGACCAGCATGAAACTTGCAACCCCACATAAAGTAAAACAGAAGTGAACTGACTTAATTAATCATGCATGCACCTCTACATAATAAACATGTCATGTGAATCACCCTTTCTTTGCATGTGGTATCTGATAATATCTCATTTAATTTTCTCAGCCACCCTGAGGAGTGTTAGTTCTATTTGACAGATGAGGAGGTCCAGATCTGCTCAACTTTTATCCAGTGTGTCCTCTTTTATCCTTGATCTAAAAGGTATTTTTGTAGTCAGAGGCAGTTCTATGGGCTGGGCACAGCAAAATGCAGAAGAAAAACCACCAGAATTGTAATAAATGACATAGTTTCCAGATTTGACCTAGCCACGGACTGTGGGCTCCTGGAAATGTTAGCAAGTCTGGGTTCAATGATTTGGATTTTCAAACTCTTTTCAGAGAATATAGGAGAGAGAGTCTTAATTTCTGACCATATAACCCAATGGGATACCAGAATATGTCTCTTAGCAGTACTTCTGCACTCAGGCAGAGTTCTCATGGAAAACCAGCTCCTTTCTGCAGGGGACACTCCCCCCCCCACCCCGCCACCGCCCCCCCCCCCCCCCGAGCCTTGGTTCAGCTCTATCACAGCTCTGACAAATGCCACAATGAGATAGAACTTATAATCATGTTCCTGTGATGTGATGCACTTAGAGATGAAAGCATTAGGAATTTCCATCCTGCCTCAGTCCCGAGTTTTACAAAATTTCATTCTGTTCAGTTTGTAACCCACGGAACTTCTGTAGCAATGATACTCCCTGGGTAGCCAGGATATACTCTGAGGATGCTGGCTCAGAAAACAGATTTTTGGCTTTCATGGTTGGGTAGGAAGAGTTATAGGCTCTTAAAAGGGGAGTAGCAGGAAGGAAGGGCATCAGATATCAACTCTTGCTATATACCAAGGCTCCTCAACGGTAGTTTCTCATCTTGTTCATCAAGGGAGAAGAAATGGTGGGTGAATATTAGGTCCCTCAAATGGGCCCCACTGAAAAATCAAGATTTACACAACAGTTGATTAGAGAAACAGAAGGACTGTTCAAGGAAGGCGTGGGCAGAGGTCTACATCTACTAGAGTTGCCAACAGTGCCTTGGGGAAGATGCAGTGTAATCGTACCTGCTGAGGCTTCATGTCTTTGAACCAGCACAATAACCCATCATCTCATCCTGCTCGCTCGTCTATTCGCTTCCTGCCCATTTATTTTCCCTGCTAGTCTCTTGAGTTCCCCAGAAAGACCTGCCAACAGTGCAAGGTTTTCCGTGGGAATAAAAAATGGGTGACTGCTGTTATTCGGAGTAGGTAGAGTCCAGGGACTAGCTCCAGAAAGAAAGGACGCTTTCATTATCTAGTTGCTGGTGCCGGTGCAGAGAGTTATCAAGCTTACATTTGCAGAGCCCCTCGTTATGCAAAACTCCCACCGGACAATAAGACCCAGGTTAGCTTTAGGCAAATAAAAAGCACATATTGAGTAATCTTCTGGCAACTTATCAGCTGGATTCCTAAATGGTACAGGAAAATGGAAGCTAGTGAAGATGTGATATGGGATAGTCCATGTCACCCACAATGGAAAATATGAACATTGGAAGAATTTCCTATTCTAAACAATGTGCAGTTTAAAATACACTCTCTGGAGACTCTCCTGAATGTACAGGCTTATGGCTGCTATTTATAGTGGTTGATGTGTACTTTACCAAGATTTTTATTCCAGCAAAGGAACTGTATGCGATGTAGGGAGTTATTAAAATGGAAAATAAACTCTCACATTTTAACTTGGTCAATTGGTACTAGTCTCAAATGCAATGTCAGATCTCACCAATCTAGACTAACTGGAAGAGAGGCCAATACAAATTATGGGATATTTAAAAAAAAAATTTTTTTTTTAACGTTTATTTATTTTTGAGACAGAGAGAGAGACAGAGCATGAATGGGGGAGGGTCAGAGAGAGGGAGACACAGAATCCGAAACAGGCTCCAGGCTCCGAGCTGTCAGCACAGAGCCCGACGCGGGGCTCGAACCCACGGACCACGAGATCATGACCCAAGCCGAAGTCGGAAGCCCAACCGACTGAGCCACCCAGGGGCCCCAAATTATGGGATATTTTAAAAGAAATTTAGTTTTGAAAGTATGTTCAAAACTGGCCACTTCTGCCAGGTTAAGAAAACATCAGAAACTTGTTTAACAATTGTATACATAAAGATGATTTATAATTAGCAAATTAAGCTTTTAAAAGTAAGTGAATGTTTCCAAAGTTCTTAAAAAATTACATTCTTACAAAACTGCTGATGAACACTGCTTACTAGGTAGCACACTAGTGAAAAGAACTGATTCTATTTACAAAACATGCTCATTATTCCTCTTTAACGTCATTCATGATGAATGAGAATCCACTTAACAGCCACTACGACATCATTCCAACATGCTCATGCTTCCATTGCAGTGGTACTTTCTTATAATACTGCTAAGGACTTTGGGGATAATAAAGGTCAAGAACTTCCCTTGCAGACTTCAAAGCAATAGATTTCCCTTGACTAAGAATTAGGAATAGTCTGTAAGGATTCCTGTCTATCAGTCCACCTGGCCAAATGAAGGCTACAAATGCAGATCTCTTACATCTGGCTGGTCAGTGAGAAAAACCAATGGGCAGAATCTATAGATTCAACATACACATTTGATGGCCTTTGTTACATTTTTATTTGATTTTGATGAAAATTCTTTGTTTGTAGAGAATTCTTGGTGTGTAATTCTCCTCCAAGGTTCCCAGCCTTAGACAGCAGAAGGACTCCTTCGGACCTGTGTGTTTAGAAAGGCCCTCTCAGGCAATAATGGCCTCTCATTAACATTTTCAACAGAGTTTGGAGAGAATCTTTAGAATTCCCTGGATCACAGGTCTGGAAAAACTATCACCTAATTCAGGTTATCTTATTTAGAATTTTATTTAAAAATAAATGAATTACTCAGGATACTAGTTACTTCTGTTGGAGAGGCAAGGGGGTGGGATTGGAGAGGTCAGTTTAAAGTTTCAATGGTATTGGAAATTTTCTAGATCTTAAAGCTCAGTGATAACTTTATGATATATGCATTACAATGATTTACAACTTCTGTATGCCTTAATAGTATCATTTTGCATGTATCAACTATTTCATAATAAAAATCATGAATTTAGAATAAAATGATTAAAAATTATTTTGTGAATAATGAGTACCCAATTTCTTTATATTATTGGTACAGTATTTATATATACGGTTGAGAGGCTTTTGATTACTGCGTTAGTGGTACAGAAACCATAATTATGTAATATGAAAAAAAGAAATGATATTTCCACAAGGCAAAATAAAACTATGTAAAATATATGATTAATTGAATATTAGATATATAACTTATTGAGATAAAGACCAGTAGGGAAAATGACTCTTAGAAATAAGAAGGCAGATTTTCTTTTCAGCACGGAGACATCATATCCATACTTCTCCTATCACTGTCAAGGCAGGCTGCTAAAACAGATTTGAAATGGTCGAGATTAGACCAAACTGTCTGAAGACATGGGGGCTGTGCATATATTCAGTGATTCTTGGGGACCTGACCCGGAAAGGGCTTTCCTGATAGCTTCTTCCTTACCATGTCTTCTAGCCAGCCAAAAATACAGTAACAACAAGTATTATTTACTGAGCACTAGTCAAATATTCATTTCATTTCTTTCTTCCATTCCCCCTGCCACCTTCCTTCCTTCCTTCCTTCCTTCCTTCCTTCCTTCCTTCCTTCCTTCCTTCCTTCCTCCTTTCCTTTCCTTTCCTTTCCTTTCCTTTCCTTTCCTTTCCTTTCCTTCCTTCTTTCCTTTCTACCTACCTACCTACCTACCTACATATCATCTATCTATCTGTCATCTATCCATCTAGTGCTTTCTAATCTACATGAAACCTTATGAGCTTTTATGATGGCCATTTTCCTGATGAGAAAATGGGCTTAGAGAGGCTAAGGGTTATCCTTGGTAACCCTGCTGGGATTCAAACCCAAGTCTGAAGGATCCTGCACTCTGAAAGGCATTATATCTGTGTCCCCCTCCAGTGTGTCCTATCCTCTCAACAAATAGTAGTGATAAAGATGAAACACAAAATCTTTAAGGAATCAAATCAGTTCTTTCACATACTTAGTGAGAAAAATCCTTTGATGAGTTTGCACTGCTAAATGAAACCAGTAAGGATAAAGAAATTCTACATAATAACTTAGTATCATAATTAAGCTTTGTTTAAAGAAATGCTCCCAAGATAACATATGCCAAATAAAAGACTTTGAAAATTGATGGCAGATAGGGTTCTATTTGCAAAATCACCAGTTTTTTTTTTTCCTTCTTGACTTGGCAAAATTGGATTCCCAGTTCCTAACAATTAATCATTTTCATTCTGCCTATCCACTTATCTTTCTTTGCTTTTCCTTTTCCTTCCCATGAAGTAATCTGAAATAATCTCCTTTAGAAATATTATCAATAAATTGTTTTCAAATAAAAAAAAACCACACTCTACGTGCAATACATTCTAGTATATATATTTCCCCAGAAGTCATCTCAATTGTCCTAATCAATAGCTGGGACATTTGTTACTGACAGCTCCATTTATTCAGGGAGATGAATAAATACACAGTGCAAGAAGGCTCTACCTCAGCTTAGCTGGGTGATCTTGAGGAGGTCAGCATCCCAAGACTTAAGTTTCTTCATATGTAAAATGAAGCTTTTAAAATTCATTAGATGAGGGATTCTTGGCCCAAGTTTCATGGGCCCCCCAGAGGTCTGTGGATGGAGGTTCATGACGCCACTGAAAATAGTGCCAAGTTTTGAGGGTGCATATGTGCATTTTTCTTGGAGGAGGGTCTATAGCTTTCATCAGAGACTCAAAGTAGTGTGTGGTCCAAAAGTGAAAAAGTAACATTCCACTGAAGAAGATTATCTATAAGGTCAGTGACAGCCGTAAGCTTTTATGAGTGATGATGTGACTGTCTCTGTCCTAATGGTGAATATAGTCTTATTGAGAAAAATCCAAAGAAAAGTCAAGAGCAGTTATGCCAACATCCTTTTTTGGCTTGCGGGGGAAAACTTGATCTTCTCTGTTTCTATTTTTCTGTGAAATGGGAATAACACAGGAGAGTTTTAGAAGGCAAACAAAACAATGACTGTGTCTACACATGTAAGCAATTTACCTGAATAAGCATAAAGAACAGTCCAATTAGGCCCAATAGCCTTATTCAGTCTGTTTCTTTGAATGATTTTTCCCCATCTCAGGGAGTTATTTTGGCATTGTGGAGATGATGGAATTTTAGCCAAGACAACCAGTTGAAACATGAAAAATTCCATTGATCAATCTGTTGCAATAGAAAGGTTTTGAGATTTGGGGCAGGCAGAACTGGACTGCACTCCCTAGCTATGTGAAGTTGGATATGTTACTTAACCTTTCAGTCCTATAGATTCCTAAGCTATAAAACAGGGGCAACAATATCCAGGTCTGCTATAGACTGAATGTTTGCTGCCCTCCTCTGCACTCAGATGTTGCAACCTAACACCCATTGTGATGGTATTTGGAGTTGGGGATTTGCAGAGGTGATTAGGTCATGAGGATGGCACCCTGATGAACGGGATAAGTGCCCTTTATAAAAGAGACTCCAGAGAACACAGCTGCCCCTCCCACCATGTTAGGACACAGCAAGAAGGCAGTTGTCAATGAACCAGGAAGCAGAACCTCACAGGTATGGATTCTGATGGCACCTTGATCTTGGACTTCCCAGCCTCTAGAAATGCTCCTGTTGTTTAAAAGCCACCCAATCTATGGTATTCTGGTATAGCAGCCTGAACAGACTAAATAAGGACACAGCGTTGTTTTGATAATTAAATTACATAAGGTCTATGAAGTATACCACCTAATCTGGCCCTTGGTTGATGCTAAACAAATGATGGTTCCTTCTTTCTAACACTAGATGAGAAATTTGGCTGGTACTCTTTCCCACTTGAGAACTATTTTTGCTGAACTGAACCCTTCAGGTAAAATTCTGAGTTATGTTTTACATATGTAATATCTTAAATAAAAGACATAATTGATGATTTGGAAAATTAACCACGTGGCTACAGTAGGTGATTTTTAAAGTTTTTATTTTATTTATTTATTTTTGAGAGAGAGAGAGAGGGAGAGAACATGTGAGCAAGGGAGGGGCAGAGAGAGAGAGAGAGAGAGAAGGAGAGAGAGAGAGAGAGAGAGAGAGAGAGAGAGAGAGAGAGAGAGAGAGAGAGAGAATCCCAAGCAGACTTTGCACTGTCAGTGAAAAGCCTGACACGGGGCTTGAACTCATGAACCAAAATCAAGAGTTGGACACTTAACCAACTAAGCCACCCAGGTGCTCCTAGATTTTCAATTTCTATTGAATGACTGTCATGTTGGGTAGATCCTAGACTCTTGATGCTCCACGGGCCACCTTAAAGTGGGATACTTTTAGCAGCAGAAGAACTGTTTGGTTAGTGGAAACTGGTCCCAGGATGCCTTTTATAATTTAATCACTTACAACTTAATAGAGGAATAAATCATGTCTATTTAGAATGAGAGAACAAGAGAGGGACGATATGAATATGCATATATATTTTGATTCTTCATGTTGCTGGACACAAATAAGTAAGGAAAGATCTCTTAGGTGAAAAATATCTATCTTATTTTGTCCAGGTTCTACATTCCAGATGGGCTGATCTCAAACCATATCAAGTTAAATACAAAAACCTTACAGAAGTAGTTTAAAATCTCTTCCAAACAAATTACTTGAAAAAAGCCTTTTAACTTAAAGGAGAAATGTAGATACAGGTCCTAACACTTGTTTTGCTCCTTGGAGCAATAGATTTTCTGAGAGCACTGAGATTTTCCGAGTGATAGTTTTGAGCAAATTTAGCTACTCTAATAATTTAGACATTTTGAAAGGAATATTTTACTTAACTTCCTAATGAGGAAAAATTTTCCGATTACAGAATAACAAAAAATTACATTTGAAAGATTTGATTTAAAATTTCAAGGCCACAATGCCACGCGTTGTAAATAAAAGTGTCTTTGGGTATGTATGTTGTACAACCATTGATTGGCCACACTGTTAACTCCCATAGAAATGTTTTAGTGACAGAGTTCTGGGAGGGAGCTACTTAGACTCGGTGGATTTCTAAAAATTGTTTGTTTTTCTACTGTAGTGAAAATATTTACTTTCAAATGTCTAATCATCAGTATATTTCAGAGGCTCATAAAAATGTATGAACGATGACAACAGGAGGAGTGTTTTCATTCCTTTTATTTATGTCTATGAGCCTCTGAATCTGATAACGCCACTCCACAATAAGGGCTTTTCTTCTGATCTGAAAGAGAAGCTCACGTCGGATGTGGAAAGCATGAGCCAGGAATGTAATGAGTTCATGTCTTGAAAAGTGGGGGAGCAGCTTGTTGTGAGAACGAGCCCAGCACTGGGAAGCGTGTCTGACTGGAGATCTCATGGAGAGAACATCACCGCAGGTTTCTTAGCAGATACACCCAAGCTCAAAATCCTTTTGGCCACATGTAAAAGAAGAGCTCAACCTGAATCAGTGTTGATTCTTCTGGCTGAGACAGCACAGTCTTTCCTCAGACTTTGTCACCAATCACATTCACTCAAAACTCTTCACTAAGTAACATTCCTGCCCTTTATCTTGCCTAAGGTTCTTGTAGCCTCAGAAGTATGGAAAGAAAATCTTCATATTTTTTTATTTTGCTTGATGGTAAATGTAAAGTATGTCTTCATTTCTTTGTGTGTTATAAAGAATCGAATTAGAAAACTATATAGTGATGTTTATTAAAATTCAATAATAAAATTATTATTTTCATCTATTGAGTGTTATTCAATAAACGAAAATAATAATTCAATAAATGATTATATAATAAACACCAGATGATTAGTACTATGTTAATGCTTTCATGTATTATCCCTTTGTTTCCCCATAAAAACCCTAAGAGGTGAATATTATTTCCCGCATTTAATAGAGGAGAAAACAAGGTTAGAAATATCGAATAATCTGTAAGGTCATGTAGCTAATAAGTGGCAGACCTGGGATCTGACAGCACAGCCCACACCCTTGACTGCTAAGCTCTACTGTCTCTCACTGCTGACACATGCTTCTTCATGCATGTACAATACACATGTTCTATTCAGACAGACACCCCTACTGCTGGTGCTGTGATCAGTCCATCTTTGCCAGATACATACAAAAGACTTAGCATTCTTTTCCACTTCTACTTTCTACTTGAATAGGAAGAGAGCTGGATTTGACCCCTTTGAAAATATTTCCTCTTCCCCTACATTTTCTCCCTTGAAATGTATGTATTCCCTGATGATACAAAAGCACCTGCATAAATAATCCAGTGTGAGATGGATTAGTACACAGATGGGAGGAGAAATGGAGGCAAAGGAATCAAGTGTTAATAAAGATACATATAGACCAGGGGAAAATGCATTACGAAGCACTGAGAAATAGATAAAGGCAGAGAGGTAGTGAAATAAAAGACAGATAAAGAAAGGGAACAGAATATACCCATTAATATTTTATTCTCATAATACAGGTGAAGAATAATAAAGAGCAAAACTAATTATTTGTTCAAATATGTAATTGATTTAAAAATACAGTTTAATTTGAGATGTGTACAAATAGTATCTTACACTTAGAAACAATGCATTTAGAGTTTTCAATGGTTACTTGCTTAATTTATTCTACTGAAATTATTTCCTCTCCTTTTTGGTCAAGATTGCTCTAAAGTTACTAATCCACCTAGGATGTGAGCTTTGTGACTGTTGGGGCACTGCCTAGACTGGTGACCACTCATCCCTATGATTCAGTATAGTATCTTGCACTTTATAGATAGTCAATACATTTTTTTTGATGACCAAATGAAGTGCCTCCTTTTACCAAATCTAAAGACCTCATCTTAAGGAGTCTAGAGTAGCAGCCAAATGGAGGACATGGACAAGGTGAATAACAAAAAAATGCACAGGTTAAGGGCAGGAGAAGAAGGGAAGGAGGTTTTTGATTAACTAGGTTCACAGTCTAGGTTATGGGAAGCCAGATGATTTGAAATGGACGAGATGAGAACCCGCAGAATGAGGGAGGTATATGATATTCTCAGGGCAGCTGTGATACAATGAGTACACGCCAGCCCCAAACCCTTGAAAGCCAGCATGGCACAAGGGTTAGCTTTTTAAATAATCTTTTAAATGTATTCTGACGAATGAAATGTAGAAGAATCTGGCTTGTTTTAATTTGTGGTTATAACATCTGGTGAGAGTACAAGTTTTAAATTATTTGTCATTGCAAAGTAGAACTGCACCTGCTAGTCAAGCTCAATAACAACTAATTGAAATAACAGGGTATTTTATTTGGAAAGCCTCTGTGTGTAAGAAGTGGAAATCAACAAAACTTTCTCTTGTCTCTGTTGTCCCTTCTCCCACATGGGCTGCAGGGGTATAGCATACAAAGGGCATAAGCCACCTTTAGTAAGTATCAATGAATATCAGGGTACAAATTATATTTGAGGATATAAATACGTAGTTTCTTGATCATCACTTGGTTTTGTACAGGTTGAAAAGCAGTAGACATACTCTTACCAATTCTGTCATTCTGTTGGTCTATCCTCAGGGCCCAAAATAGGGCTTGGAACAGAGTAGATGCCCAATTAAAATTTGTTGAAGGTGTGAATGAATGAATCTGCAGCTCTGAGCCTTGGGGCCACTCAATTCTTGCTAACTGACTTCACTGGCACTCCTGATTTGGGTTGAGTTCTTTCTTTTAGTTCCCTGAATCCAAAGGAAAGTTAGGTCTTCTCCAGTCTGGCCCCGGGTATTATGGCCAGGGCCATAGAGTCACATTTTCCAAAATGGAAAGTGCCTTATTGTTTTATGTAAATATATGATTATTATTAAAAAGTTAGACAAACCAAAGGCAAAGGAAAGTAAAAATGACCACCAAGTCCCCAGAGAAAACACTGACTCCAGCTACAGATGAGGAAGCCAAGGTCTAAAGATAAAGGAAGAGGGATTTGCTCAGGCTCTTCTACATCCTTTATCTTCAGATCAAACCATGATTTTAGATGGCCCTTGATTTCTGGTTCTGGCCATCTGTTTCCTGTACACACCCTGAACTTTACCATCAAAGTTGGCTGGACCATAAAACCTGACCTTCCCTTTCCCATAAATGATCAGATTTTACAAAATCCGAAAGAGTGAACACGGACTTACTTAACACGCCCCAGAATAACAGAACTAGAAGGTTCATCTTGAAACGTGAAAAGGTAACAGTCCGAATGTAAGGAGGTCCTTAAATACTCCTTTCAAAAAAAAAAAAAAATTGAAAGGAAGAAAGAAAGGGAATTAGATGAAACATAGTATTCTAAAAAAATTAACAGAGAGAAATGTAAATTTAAAAGAGTAGGATAAATTTGTGTAAATTTATTGTAGAGTATTAAGGGTACCTAACTAAGCTTCACTGAGTACATTCCTTTTATGATTGACTTTAAAGGAAGACATGTTCTTCCACACAAAACAGAAAAGTGGAAGGAATAAACCATGGAGGTGTGTGGAAAGTTCTTAAGCAAAATTCTGGTTCTAAAGAAAGAGTTTATTCACTGTAATTACAGTATGGCTCTAGCCACAGCAATACAGTAGTACTGCTCCCTTCACATTGATTCCCCATCTTCCTGTTCACCTGGAAAGCAAAGACACTGAAGGTACTGATTTAGCCTGATGCTCAATTTCCTGTTCTCTTTCCTGAGTCCTTCTAGCCCCATACTCTGAGCCTGGTCTGTGTTTTGACCTTGCTATACTTTGATTTCCTAGCATGACGTGAGGGACATAAAGGCAGAAGCCATGGCTATTTGTATCTCACCATTGCTTGTCCTGTCCCTAGCACAGACACTGAAATTTGGTTGGTGCTTAATAAGTATTTGTCATGTAAAGATATCTCATCAGCTTGCAGTTGAATCTGAGGCCATATAACACATCACTAGAAAGAGTAAGAGGTACGTCCTACTGGGCCTGGACACTGCCTAGAAGGTTGTGATGTCCACTCCACACGGATGCTCTCCCTGGTTCTCCCCATTTCCTTGACATTTTTGTCTCCTCTGATGGTTTCTATTACATTTTTATGATCTTACACTTGCTTTCTTGACCCTATCACAACCACCTTCAGCTTTGGTACTACCATACTGGGTGAGCCCAAACTTAGTCTCTAATAATAATTTCTTTCCCTTTCTGAAAAAAGATAGAACGTTTCTACCTCCAAATGCCTAGAGGGAATCTCCATTTGGATGTGGTTTCTACCTGAAATTAAACAGCCCCCCCCCCCCCCACCATGTACACCCAAGAATGGAACAAGTTTCTCCATCTAGAACACTGTGGGAGATTCCCAGCTCCACAGACTTAATTAAATTCTCTGGAATTGCCTTTGAGTTTCTCCCTCTCCTGAAAGGTCTGCTAATTTTCCCTCCATAAAGACTCCCATATTTGGCCCTCATTTCCATATTTGCTGCCCCAATTCAGGGTCTCATTACTATATGTTCAATACTAACTCTTCCCACACTCTAGTGCACTGTAGATCACTCTCCAACGTATCTCATCACACACAGCACCCCCTGTTAAGTCTCTATTGCCCTGCATGGGAAATAGAAACACCCAAGATGTGTGAGTCCAGCTCATTCCTCGTGAAGCAATCAATAGGTCTCTTATACCAGGATTCTTATTTCCACCTCTCTGCTTTTCCTGGTGTCATTTTCTCGCCAAGATGGCTCTCCTTTTACTCTTCATCACTATTACGGCATCCTCCACGGACTACCACTTCCAAGGAGCTTTTTCGGACTAGTTTCACCACAGGATGATGACTGCCCTTCCTTGGCACTGATGTTTAGTTCTGGCTATCTATATGGCTACATTGCTGTTCCTTACTTGCTTAGACAATGATAATGGTTAAAAAATAAAAACAACAACGACTACTACCATTTATGGAAGTCTGCTATGTGTCAGGTACCAACTAGGCCATTTATGAAGTTCAATAATCTCCACAACAACCACACAAGTTCTGCAGACATTATGCCTACTTCACAAATATGGCAACTGTGGCTTAGAGAGAAGTCACTTACTCATGGCCACACAGCTCATTAGTGGCTAAGAGCAGGGACTTGAACCCACACAGCCCAGGTACCATTCATGGTGTCATATTTATGGACATAGACATTCCATGAATGGCAGCCTTCTCCGACCAAGCTGATCCAAAGCAGTAATTTTACCTTCTTCTTTTGGGTTCTCCATACACACACACAGAGCCTACAGCACCAAATACTTTTGTTATAGGTGTTAAGTTTCCCATTTTCTACTGCAGGATCACTAAGGGATCACCTTACTACCATCTTTTCACCTGTGCATTGGAATTTGTGTGAGGCAACGTCGATTTAATTATAAGAACATTATTTAACACTTTTCTTCCTGTGAATGCCTACTCTGTCTGATGTAAGCCACATTAAACGCCACTGTCCTTCGCTCTAAGGCCTAAAATTTTACGATATGCATTTATGCCCCATGCTTCCAATGTCATTGCTTTATTTCCCCAGCCTGCCCTTGAAGTCACCACGACATACAACATGACAGCTTCCAACTAGACTCAGAATATCCACAGTAACAAACTCCATTAACTATTAACCTCTAATACATGGATTACTGGACTTGGCTACTTTTCTAATCAGAATAAAAATTGGTCACAAGATCCATCTAGGACTTATTGCCTTTGTATTTTTTAAATTTTTCAAAAGTTTATTTATTTTTGAGACACAGAGAGACAGAGCATGAATGGGGGGAGGGTCAGAGAGAGGGAGACACAGAATCTGAAGCAGGCTCCAGGCTCCGAGCTGTCAGCACAGAGCCTGACGCGGGGCTCAAACTCATGGACCGTGAAATCATGACCTGGGCCGAAGTCAGATGCTTAACCGACTGAGCCACCCAGGCGCCCCTGCCTTTGCATTTTTAGACCTAAGGCTCCCATTTCCTTGTTGGTTTCAACTGTCAGCATTTGTCATTTTTCCTGTCCTTTCAACATTATACTGCTTTTTAAACTTTTATCCACACATTGCTTTTGTCACTTAAAAATTCCACTATGAAAGGCTCTGATTTAATGCGACTGTTTGATTCCTCTAGAATCTTTTTTCCTTGATGTTGGTGTTCTTTTTTTATGTATAATTTAGAGTCATAACAGGAAAATTTTCCATCACAACTTTTGCAAAAGGTTTAGTGTACAATATATTTGGCCCTTCAGGGGGATGATCTTTGAAGCCTGAAACCAGCACTGTTAATAACAGAATACAAATAGTGTTCAACCTAGGACCTTACCTTTCTGCTTCAAGCCGCATCTCTTCCCGCTTTTGCCTCCTGAGTTCTCTGCGACGTTCAAAATCATCCATGGTGTGGCTTCAGGTCTAGGGAGACCGGAGAATCTGGACCTAACAGAGAGGAGGTAGATCGAGATCACAGATGAATCAAAGTATCATTTCCCATGAAGCACTTTAGCCTTTGGTCCCCCACCATTTTTTCATACTCTCCTTTCTTCTTTACTCCTAAGAAAAACACCTTAAGGCTGGCAAGGTAGCCAGTGACCAATTTCTGACTCCCAAGCTGAGCCTTTCATGCACTAAACAAATTCAGTCTCATTCATGAAACCATTAGAGACAAATAAATAAGATCCCAGGATTACAGTTAAAAAATGAAAATAAAAACCTCAGGAGACAGAGGGATTTTGAAGATTTGAAATATTGGTGGGATCACTTCACAGCTACCAAATGATTTTGTTCTTTGTAACTTGCTGAGCCACAGATGAAAGTTACGAAAAAGTGAACAAAGAGAGAGGAAAAGAGAAAAAGAGTGAAAAAAAAAAGAAAAGTGGCTCAAAAAGGAATATGCAGGAATGAGAGAAAAGTAAGAGAGATAAAAGAAATAAAATAATATAAGCATCAAGGCATAATCTGCATAATCTGAAAGAATATTAATATCAGAATGATAAAAAAACCACAGCAATAATACCATGAATAAGCAGAAGTCGGCAGCATTTTTAAAAGCAGTTACATATGATCAAGCCGTTTTCAGAGCTCCAAAGTCCCGGCTCTTTGTAACCCAACCATTTTATCCTTTCCTACCTCCTCCGTGATGCTTTTGATCCCAGAAAGATCTTCCCTTTCCAGCTCTTCAACTGCGAAGCCTACTTCCCTTGCACTTCTGTGCCATGAAGCCAAGTATTCCAGAATTCCCCTGCAGCCCCCAAACCCAAAATGACTACCAGAAAAGGGGAAGCGGGCTCTTTTTGTCCTTGCTTTGTTTACAGAGCTGTCAGTGGTTAGTTAAACTCGGCCTGGAATCTGGCATTTAAGGCCTGCTTGAAGATTGTTTCCTGTGTGGAGCGGGAGGCCTCCACTTCCTCTGCAATCCTAGACTCTCCGCTGCACTCAGATCACAAAAAATATTTTCCAGCCCTTTCTGTGCTTATGAGACAAGAAGTTTGCCCTGTGCAGGAAAATCAGGAGCTGTGCAAAGCCTAAAGCCATCACCGAACGGCATCTCTGTTTGTGGGGGCAAAAAGCAAAACTTAGATTTTGAAGCCAAGTTCAGAAACCTTCTCAAATAAATTGTCAGATTCTTTTATTTTCAAGCATTTTCCCCTTAAAAAAACACACAAAAACAAAAATAAAGTCTCTGCCAACAAAAATAAAACTATACAATGTTTGCATTTTCCCCCTTTCTTATCCCTTAGGGTATTACTTATACTGCATATAAATCTTTTAGAAACTCTAATTTTGGTATTTATTGGGAGTTTTAAAATTTTTAGGTGTTTTTCTATCTTACTCTTACCAAAAGTACTTTCTAAGTACTTTGCTAGTTATGAAGAAAAGAATCAGTTTTCCTTTACTATTTCATCAACCACAAGTTTCTCTACATTTTCTGGCTTGATCTCTCCATAGTTATCAGAATGAAAAAAAAAGTGACTTGAACACCCCCTGAGAGGTCATCTGGGGGTCTTTCACCTGGGGGTGGGCTCCCGTTCTGAGGACAGTGCAGGGTGAGAACAGCCCCGTGGCCAATGGGACCAAACTTTGGTTATCCGGATGCTAGGTGCAGTGAGAGAGTAAACTCTTCTCGTCCCTTTCTTCAATACAGGCTTTTGTTGTGTATGAACCACTTTGCAAATAACTACAGCAACAGCAAACAGAAATGGGAGAGGGGGGTCTGTCCCTAAGTAAACAATTTCACTTTCCTTAATTTATCCAAGTAGCTTGAAAGGCATCCTCTAAAGCCTGAGCTCCTCCCTCATCCAAGCTAAGTTGTAATGCTGGCTGCTTTTCAGTAACAACGGGCTGAGTTTCTTAGCCTATACCTCTGGTGGAGGTGCTAATAAGCAGTGATGTAAATATCCCCAAGCAGGCTGGAGAGGCACATGGTGGGCAGAGCCTGAAAGGTCTTGGAACAAACACTCACGGGCAAGTGGAACGGACTGAGAGCATGCGGTCGCTTTGGCTGACCATCCTCACTGGCTCTCTCCCCACGCAAATTCTTTTCCTGCTACCCATTCTCTCCACCTACTCCTCACCTTTTATTACTTACTTGGGCCCTTTTTTTCTTTCCCAACCACAGAAAAAGTCCATCTATCCCCTTATTTACTCATCTGGATCCTGGGGAGTATGCATCTGGGGCACTAGACGTGGGGGAGGGGGTCGCTCTATGATGCATCTACACAGACAAGTGCCTTTCCGGGTTGTGTTTTGTGGACATGTGGAGAGTGTATCTGAGGGAGAGGAGAACGCACATCTGTGTATGGTGTGGTATGACTCTCTCTTGGGGGTGTATGAGGCTGTGCGGGGGAAGGAAGGTGTGTATGTTTCTGGAAATGGTCCGCAGGTGGTCTCCCACCAGGATGGGGCTGGAGGTCCTCCTCAGTCGTCACACTCTTGTACCACAGTGCTCCTCTGAACTTCTCTGCCCCTGTCCTATTAAGGGGAGCCATGTCTGGGTGGAACTGTAAGGGGTGTTTCCCCGTTTTTGGGAGCAGCAGCTTCCATCTTCCCAGCTCCTAATCTCTCATTTCCTCCCCTTCCCCCAGTCCATGCTGAACCCCTTCCAGCAACATCGGTTAGGAAACAAACTCTCAACCAATGTAGTGACGAAATGTCAAGGCAAAGAGATTCTAGAAACCACGGAGCTCTAGAGGGTCCCAAATGGAGGTTAGCCTGAAAAAGAAATGTAGGCTAAGGGAGGTATGTACCTGTGAATGTGACAGATGGATTCTTGAAAGCTTTATGAAAAATCTAAACTTTGGAACTGTGCGGGGGTGGGGGGAGGAGGTCATGGTCATGCTATTGAAAGAACTTTGACATGACTTCTGCGTAAAGGGGGAAAGCACTTTACAAAGGCAGATGAATCATTACTGACTGACACATCTGTCTTTTCAATATGGACTCCCCAATACAAGATTTTCTTAAAACGGGGCGCATCTATGCTGGTGTAATTAAGTAGTAAGTCGGCGTTACAGATTCCTAATCGGTTAGCATGTAGCCCTTCCTTTTGGTAATGACACCACGAAATCCAGTTAAGGGCAGGAGATATGAGCATTATGAACGGATAGCTTCTAATCCACCCTCAGTTATTAGAGAGAGAAGCCACAGAGAAAGCTAAGTCCTACCTACCTTAAAATCAGCACAGACTGAATAGTGAATGGGTGTGGGGAAAGTCCTTGGCATCTTCTGGTAATGCTGCTACTGGTCTTGGAATGCATCAAGAACAAAATCTATTGTGTCAGGGACACTGGATAAGTTAATGCAGCTTCCAAAAGTAACTAACACTTATTGAACGTGTACTGTGTGTTGGGTTATTTTTCTCTTACTGTTTCTGTTTGAAATTCATGGGTGTTATTTCTCAGAGTAGTTTCAAGTTTAAAGACTAAAAGGAACAGAAAGGATAGAGCTCCTAGATACTCCCTTTCCTCCACCCCTGCCCAGTTTCTTCTATGTTTGCACTGAATCGTGTACTCACGCTGCAGAAACTGTATTGAAGACCTAACCCCTCAGAACGTGACCTTATTCAGAAATAGCGCCTTTGTATACGTAGTCAAGACGAGGCTATTAAAGAGGGCCCTATTCTAAGATGGCTGGTGTTCCTATACAAAGGGAAAATCTGGACACAGGAACAGACATACACAAGGAGAAGATAATGTGGAGACACAAGGAGAATGCCATGAGAAGGTGGAGGGCAAGGAGTACCTGAGGCTACCAGAGCTGGGAGAGAGAGACCAAACAGATCCTTCTTTAAGTGTCCTCAGAGAAAGCCCTCCTGACACCTCCATTTTGGACTTCTAGCTTCCAGAACTGTGAGACAATGTTTCTGTTGTTCTAAGTCCCTCAGGTTGTGGTACTTTGTTATGGCAGCCCTAGAAAACTAATATAGCCTAATTAACATCATGCGGTCGTGGGGCACATTTGTTACAACTGATGAACCAATACATTATTAGCTACGGTCCATAGATTACATTAGGTTTCACACTTGGTGTTATGCACGCTGAGCTTTGCCAGGTGCATGATATCATGTATTAACCATTATAGTAGCAGAATAGTTTCCCTGCCCTGAACAACCCCTATTCTCCATCTTTTCACACTTCCCTCACTCCCACCTCTACCCCAACCCTTGGCAACCACTGATCCTTTTACTGTTTTTACAATAGCTTTGCCTTTTCCAGAATGTCATACAGTTGAAATCATACAGTATGTAGCCTTTTTACACTGGTGTCTTTCACTTAGCAACGTGCATTTAAGTTTCCTCCTTGTCTTTTTGTGGCTTGATAGCTCTGCTGGGCTATTTAAAAATATGTTAAATTATTTTATCTACACAATAAACCTGTGAAGTAGCTATTAAAATCCCCATTTTACAGAATTTCAAAGTGCCTGCTCTTAAGCACTATAATATTCTTGGACTAATCCACTATTTATCTCTAGGAATTGTTTTCCCTTTCAGGAAATAAGCAAGAGTGCCCCAGGAAAGTTCTGAGAAGACTATTGTCAAGATCTCTGGTTGAATTCATTGGATCAAATTAAACTGAGATAAGAAGTGATCTTAAAAGTTACCCATGCTGGGGTGCCTGGATAGATGGCTCAGTCATTTGAGCATCCGACTTCGGCTCAGGTCATGTTCTCACAGTTTGTGGGTTTGAGCCCCACGTTGGGCTCTATGCTGACAGCTCAGAGCCTGGAGCCTGCTTCAGATTCTGGGTCTCCCTCTCTCTCTGCCCCTCCCCCACTCACATTCTGTCTCTCTCTCTCTCTCAAAAATAAATAAGCATTAAAAAAAAAGTTACCCATACCTCTTCAATTGTATGTTCATTTGGCTTAAATGATAGAATGTCATGTCTCAAAGTTCCCAATTAAATTAAACCTTGCAAATAGTAATTAAGCCTCTATTAATTTATTGTTACTTCTTTGTAAGATTCATATACCAGGATGCTCAGATTCTGGACAGCATCACTGCATACTTCTGTGATCTTAGCATTTCTTTCTTGCATTGCACCTTCCTTATTACATAACCTTCCTCTTCTGACCACTATACCCTCATTCTCAATATAACACTTTCTCTTTTATTTCAAGGAACCCTAGTGTCTCAACACTCATAACAATTATTAGGCAGATTCTTTCTGATTAGTCATCATTATTTACCCACTATAAATATCATGGTGAAATGAATTCAGTGAAGCCCCACAAAAACAAAAACAAAAAACAGGAAACACATTTACACCATCAAGACGCAATATACATTTACTGAGCATTTACTGTGGTGTTCTATTATACACACTAGGGATACAACAATGAACAAGACTGAAAAGGTGCCTGTCCTCCTGGAACTTGTATTTTAGACTTCCTTGCTTCTTTTAACTTCTACCAGGTGTATCATACCCATTTTCAACTTTGAATCACAACTATCATCTGTTTTCTGTCTTTTGTTCTCAAGATTCAGGGCTTTGTGGGAGAAAGTCAGGAGCCATGTGTTGTCTGTGAGGGTTTGTGTTAATTTCAGCTGGGTGACTACTGTGGCTCAGTGATACTTCTCCTCATCCTACATGTACTGGGGTGATTTCTGGGTGTAATATATTCCAGCAGATTCCTCACCTCTGCTCTTCAAATTATCTTCACTAACCTCAATGCTTCAATTGCCCTTCTCTACAAACCCTTGGCAAACAGTGATAGGGACTCAGGAACCTGGACTACTCCTTTCTGTGAAGTGAGGTGCTCGGACTAGATGATGTCCAAGGTTTAATCCTACTCTATATAATACTATGGTTCCATACCTGCTCTCCAATCCAGCAAAGACGGATATATCAAACATGATATGTCCATGATTCCTCCTTTCTAGGTCTAAATGATATCTAGTCTTCTAATTCTCTTCTAGTCTTCTAATTTAGAAACCATTAACCTTCCTTTCAAGCACATCATCCCATGATATCCTTGATAAAAATATTGTATTGCTTCTCAAACATGTCGTTGAATTTTCTACTTCTGCACTTTTAATTCATACATCACATCCATCTGGAATGAGTTCCTCTATCCTTTTCATTGTCCATATTCTATTCAGTCATGAATTCTGGAGTCTTCAGTTCAGACTGGATCCTTCAGTCATGAAGTCTGACTCTATTGAGTCAGACTCAAATTTCACTTCTTCATGATGGTTTTCTTAAGGACTCTAGCTTGGAAGTGATATCTCCCTCCTTGAACACCTATCATTCATTTTGGGAATAAATGTACTGCCTTGCCACAGCTCAATTGTTCTAACTAGTATTTAATTTTTTTTTAGTGTTTATTTATTTTTGAGAGAGAGAGAGTAGGGAAGGGACATGGAGTGGGGGGCGGGTGCAGAGGATCTGAAGTAGGCTCTGCACTGTCAGCAGGCAGCCCAACCTGAGGCTTGAACTCACGAACCACGAGATCACGATATGAGCTGAAGTCGGACGCTAAACCGACTGAACCAACCAGGTGCCCCTGTTCTAACTAGTATTTAAATATTTTATTGATATTTTATTTTCTATATATTTTAATTCTTAAGGCCAATAATGAAAAGATAACCACTGTATAAAAAAGTCTCTTTCCTATTGGGCATGGTAGGCACTCAGGAATTGTAGCTGATTTGAACCATTGGATTTTTACTCTAGATTTTACCATTCTGAGTATGTAAAATGTAACTCAAGCTGATTCATCTCTGTATTTTATTGACTGATCAGTGTTTACAAAGTGAATTAAAGACTTTTGTAATAGACTATATATGAATCTCAAAAGTTATATAAACCCACATTTGCAGTAGTTACACAGTAAATCTGGCAGTGTTTTCTTTCTGACTGTAGAAAATGAACTTTTGTCCTTTTTAAAAAAGTTCAATTTATCAACCTGCTTTGCTCTTTTCTGAACAGAATGGTTCATTTGGGACTCAAAAACCAAATAAACACATGGATTGTAACATACAGTTTGGACTTAACTTTAGCTCAACCTTCACCATCTTGTTCCAAAAATCTGTGCTACTTAAGAAAAAAAAAAAACACATGCAATCACCAAGGCACATTTGTCAAGATCAGCAATACAGAAATAAGAATGAATGGGATCAACCTGAGGAGCTCTGCCCTCTCAAGCTGTTTCTTTTCTCTGATCAGTGGAATCCAGAACACGAAGCTGTACTATGAGCAGGCTAACAGGTTATGACCTGTTTTTTCTCTTCATTCCTGCTCCATCTTTTATCATTACGTTCCCTCTATTTGTATTTCTCCATTTGCAAAACCCTGACAGGCTTCACATAACTAAAATCAATGTCTTTTGTGAAAGAGAGTGGCCTCTTTTCACCTTAGCAGGAATGGGCAGCTTGGGCATTTCAGACTGACCAAGTGCTGGTGTTTATATACACTGACTCTAACGCTTGGGAAGACAACACATTTAGGGATTCTAGGTTGCATCTTAAAGTGTTATCACAAACACTGCCACTTTATTTGGAGCACTTGAGATTGTTCAAACCCTGTGGCAATCATTGTTTGATTCTTAGGTAAGAAAAGTAGGTTCATCTCCATATAAAGAAAGAAGACTGAGATGTATAGAACTTTGGCACTAGCTCCTGAATAGCAGCCAATCAGTGGAAAACCAGCCCTGGTGTTTAGAATAATTTCTACACCATTCTGAGAAGTCTGAGAAAAGTGAGGAGAAGAGAAAATTTGAAACCCAATTACTTCTGTGCTCTTTTTTCTTACTTAGGGTTTAAAATACTTTTCCGTGGCAAACTCAAGGAGAATTACACTGAAAGACACAGGCTAATACCAAATCAGAACAGGTATGTGGCCACTTCTGCTCTTGGTCCCTAGAGAGAAGTAAAAGGCATAGGTGTGAATGCTATGGCAAAGATGGAAATTCTCCACCAAACTGTGTCTGTGTGAGAACAAAAATTACGTAGCTTCGCTGAAAGGAATGTATAAATGTGATAACCTAAGCTAATTCTGATGTATAAGGGTGGGGTCCTTGCCCCAACAGAACTCTCCAGCAATAGGTAGGGCTGCTGAGAAAGCGTGAACCCCTATTACTGAAAACAGTCCGGTAGAGGTGAAATGGCCATCTATTTAGGGCTGTAGGAAAAGATAGTCTTTAAGATTCTAAAGCTATGCTGTCCAGTACAGTAGCCACTAGTCACATGAGGCAATTTAAATGTAAATTAATTAAAATTAAATAAAATTCAGGGGCACCTGGGTGGCTCAGTTGGTTAAGAGTCTGGCTCTTGGGGCGCCTGGGTGGCTCAGTCGGTTAAGCATCCGACTTCGGCTCAGGTCATGATCTCGTGGTTCGTGAGTTTGAGCCCTGCGTCGGGCTCTGTGCTGACAGCTCAGAACCTGGAGCCTGTTTTGGATTCTGTGTCTCCCTCTCTCTCTCTGACCCTCTCCTGTTCATGCTCTGTCTCTCTCTGTCTCAAAAATAAATAAACGTTAAAAAAAATTAAGAAAAAAAAAAGAGTCTGGCTCTTAACTTAGGCTCAGGTCACGATCTCACAGGTTCATGCCTGGAGCCTGCTTGGGATTCTCTCTCCCTCTCTCTCTGCCCCTCCCCCCATTGAATAAATAAATAAACTTAAAAAAATAAATAAAATAAACGTAAGAATTTCTGTGATTGTTAAAAAAATTAAAGAAAATTAGGAATTCCATTTCTCAGTTCCACTAGCCCTGTTTCCAGTGTTCTGTGGCTGCATGTGTCCAGTGGCTACCATATAAGACAATGCAGAGAGCATCTTCACCACCACAGAAAGTTCTATTGGAGAGCCCCACTTACAGTGTGTCAGACACGATCTCGGACTTGAGAGATCTTATAATTTCATAGAGAAGATGGAATGGTATGCGGGGTGTGGCACAGGTCAGCTTTTGGAAGCCTGGATGTATTCTTTTAATCCTCTTAGAATAACCTCTCTGTTCTCCTGCAGAAGGCCTTTGGATCAGACAATCTCACTGTGACTAAGCACTTGCTATTGAGTAAGTTAAATGCTCAGCACAGGCAAAAGAAGCTGAGACACCTCAAATTGCATAACAAGGACCATGAGTGGTTTATTTGGAACAGAAGATCAGAGGTCATGGGTCTTCACCAATGGTAAACATGGTACAGAGATCATCATATTTTACACAACAGTAGTTTTACTTATGCATGACCCTTTGGACTTTCTGGTCTACTCAGCTATAAAAATACTGGCAACCCATGAGTCTGCTCTTTGTGATTGGTTTTCCAACTAACATTTCCAATTTAGTGATCAAAACCCAGATCCAGAGCCTTAGCCAGCTATCTTTGTTGATACAAGGTATTAGCAAGGTGAGAGAGTTTAGATGGCAGGATATAAATCCAGTTACACTGCTGGAGAGAATTCAAAGGTATGTGCTTTGCCAGTGGTAATAGTCTTGTGCATGAAGGACACGCTAGTATTAATGGAGACTAATTATTCCCTAGTGAATTTTTCAAGTTTTATTCATCATGATCCTCAAATGCATTTATTGTGTTCTAGAATTATGTAGCAAGTTAGAGGCTATCTTCTAAGAGTTTATAATCTAAGATGAAAAGCTTTGAAACCAAACCAAGGGACATTATCCATTATACCCCTCGGACACTATAGATGAACAACTTAAACATAGAAATCTACACAGAAGTTAAATAATAAATTGAAAAGGGCTTAGACTGCTTCCTCTTTCCTTTCATCATTTAGATGGCACTTCACCCTAGTTGTTAGTTTGGAGATTTCTGGACTTTTCTTCAAGTAAGAAATGACTCACAGTATAGGCTTAAGACTAGCATAAGACTATAGGGTCTCTGAACCGCTAATGTGTTTGTATGGACACCCATATTATATTTCTATTGGAGCATTTAGTCTGTAGCTTGCATTTTAATTGCTAAGTACGTATCTGTCCTTCCTGAAGATTGTAACCTCCTTGAGGTTATTACTCATTTTTGTGATCCTCCAAAGTAGTATTTGAGGGGTCCCTCAAATAGTCTCTTAACTATTTTTTTTTATAGTCCGCAAGGCTGACTACTTGTTGAATTGGAATGGCTTCTAGGGCATTTCTTTCATTAGACTTAGTTGGTAAACAGAGGAACTTGGCTAAGACATTATCAAAAGGCCATGTCTCCAGCTGAGCTTTTAGTACTACCTTGAGGGTGGTAGTGGTTCGCTATGGAGCTCTATTTTATATTGTGATTTGTAGCTATGGTTGTTTTCCTCCAGTGGAAAAGAACCTTGTCTTAGAAGATGGGTATTAGGCATTTGTAACTGAGGGAATAGTTCTGGGATGTTCAAAGAGAAGGAGGGACAAAGAAGACATATGATGAATACGAAAAGAAGAGAATCAGGGTTGGGCTGAAACACTCCAAATTGCCAAGGCCTTTGGAGGTTCCGTGCCACTCCTCCATCATAATTAGAAAATACTGACATTCAGAGCTGATTTAAATGCTTCCATCAGTCTAAAAAAAAGTGTTGCCTGGTTTTGCTCTCTAACCATGCTCTGTAATTAGAAACATAAGGCACTGTACTGGATGCTTGCTTGAGAACCCACCCCTCCCAAGCCTGGTGTCATTACCCATTGGCTATTGGACTTTTATCTTTTCTCACCATCTCTCAGGAGCCTCAGCCCAGGTCACAGGAAGAGCGTGCGGTTGCCACGGGCATTCCTGAGAAAACCTGGAGACCTCCGGCGCCACCTCAAACTCTAAAGCACACGAAGAAACTCATTTTGCCAGCCTACTTCCTAGCTGGAGCTCTATAAATCTATACTGCATTGGGAAGGCAGTAGTTCAGGTATGGGAAGACAGGTTTTCAAACCAAAAGAGTCATAGGGAGGATCTTTGTGACATCCAGCTTGAAAGGACATCCTCGTTTGTTTCTGAGAACAAGAAAGCTGCTCTGACAGCTGATCCTACAGTTCCTCACGCTCTTGCTCAAAAACCTGTATTTTGCAGAATGTAGGAGCAGAACACCATCTAAGAAGCAAAAGCAGCAGCAGCAGCTTTTTACCTTGGACAAAATCCACAAGGAAAACAGAAAAATGCTTGTAATCAAGGACTTCAACTCAACAGGCACCTAGCTTGTCAAATGAAAACATGTGGCGGCCACCTGCTAAGCATCTTAAAGAAAAAAAGGTACCTTCTTGTTTTTCTACCTGATCTAGTCTCTTTGGAGCATATTTGCATTTCCCGGTTTTTCACACTCAAACAGTGCTGTCCACACTCTGTATAAAGATGACTAAGCAATTTTGTATTAAGTAACCAAAGCAAGTCCTGCCAATTTTAGAATAATTAAGTTTCTGCCGTCTAATATAAACAGTTCCAAGAACTGCATGCAGCCTACCAAAAGTATATATTACAAGTAGTCAACACTGTGGCCAGCTGGCAGGCAGATCAACCTATTAAAGTAGAATTGTTCAGAATTCAGAGTATTATTTTTCTTTTCTCCCATTATTTTTTCTGCATCCAACTTTGTTTCTTTGGGATTGTTTTCAAGTACACAAAGCAAGAAACTGTTGCGGAATTGCACCTCCTGTAAACGAATGAGCTTTTCTCTTGAGATCCTTTGGAGCACACAAATCATTCCCATTTCAACCCCTGTCTACACAGGCAGCCAAAGCAAAACGGAGCAAGTGAATCTACTTTGTTCCCACTCAAGCTGAAGTGTTCATTTTGCTTGACCATAAGAAAGCTCTACGGTGACCACTAGACAAATGAATGTGCACATTAAATCCTATGCCCACTGGGCACTGAAAATATCTTTCTGACCACTGATCCTTGTACTGCCTTTGCCAGGTAGCTTGGTGGGCCACAATTTATTGCTAATAAAACTAAAGTCATGGATTCAATACCACCAGGAATGAGTTAACTGTTTAAGATTAAAAAAACCTTAAACTATTGCCATGTGCTATGACATTAATCTTGGCCAGCTATAATGGCAGATGTGGCTTGACAAGTTTAAGTTGAGAAAATAGAGATGGTTAGACTAACCCTCTCCACCATGACCCTCAATAGAGTGTAGGGTCAAATGAGTGTGAGTGTAGCATTATACAAAAAGGTCTCTGAATATTCAATTGCATTATAAGCCCTGTTGTCTTCTTCACTGTGAATAAATTCACACATAATCAAGAGGGGTTAAGGCTCTACAATCATCACTACAATGAAAACTTCAGTAAAAACGTTCAACAAATATTGTGAAGTAATATTCACATACTAACCACTTTGCTTGGTATGGCATGTAAGCTGTCAATGCAACTATTCTGCCCTCTCTGGGCTTATAATCTGAGAGTGGAGACAGGCAGTAAATAAAGAAAATACAAATTGGGATAAGGGTTAGAAAGGAAAAACACTGTCCCAAGAGAGAACTACAGAAGTGACCTAATGCTTTTCTTTGGGCTAGAATAGGATATAGGCAGTAACAGCTTTTTCAAACAGGAATGATATTAATACACATAGAGACATGCATTCATAAAGAGAACATGAGTTTATAAGACCAGAGTTTATATTCATTAAACAAATATATATATATATATATATATATATATATATATATATATATATATGTATATATATATCTGTTTTGTTCCAGACACTCACTCTTCCAGTTGCTGATAAATCAAACTTTTCTCTACTTGTCTCTCTTAAAGAATGGGTGAGGAGTAAAGTAGGTAGTCAGGTTTGAGGGATGGTGAATTATTCTTACCCCTTCTTTCACACCTCAGGTCCTGTGTAAGTAATAGAAAACTAAGGACATAATCAGCTGCTGTCTACCACAATTTATACAGACAAACAGAATCCACTTAAGATATTAACTTCACATGGCTAAAGTAGGAGGCATGAATGAGGGCATCTTTCTGGAAACCATCCAGCTCAGTGAACTTCTGACAAGAAAAGCATGTTTCCCACCCACTATTAAGCCAAAATTTGTTGACTGAAATGAAGCTGGTCCACTTTGTTTTTTCAAACTTTGGTTCATGATTCCAAGAAACGAACAGTCCACAATAAATTTACCCCAGTGGCAGAACATCTCACAACCAGCTTTTCCCCTTTGAATACCCCCAAACAGACCTTTTATTTGTTGACATACAGCCCCTGGACATTCATGAAAACAGGATGTTCTATTGCTGCTTTTTAAGTTAAATGGATTTAAGTCAGGGTCTCAGCCGAATTTCAAAAACAGATGTTACACAGCAGAAAGGCTGAACTGACCCCAGCAATGAGAGGCTATTTCACTTGAACTTGGAATATTCTTTGTTAGGAGAAGCAATCAAAGATGCCTTCAATTGGAAACAGGAGCAACCCAAGGTGTACTACTGTCTCCAATCAGTGATGGCCTGTGGGTCTGGGAACCTGTTGGGCCTGTAGGACTACTGGTTTGGGGAATAAGCAGCTGAGGGCTAATGACGGGAGGCGTAAATGCCTTGGTTTTGGAGGGGGTTAGTGAGGAACAATGATCTTCCTCCCACACGACACCATCCTGAGTCTCTGTACCTTTCAGGGGCCCTGCATGAAGTGGCTTCACTGAATCCATCAAATGATTGCTGACAAGTAAACACAACTCACAGCTGGGCCACAGGCCTCAAAATGTAGCCCTTGTTTCTGCCTCTGGGCCTTTGTCTCTGCCTCCTCTCTCTCATTACCTGTAGTGCCTTCCACTTATACAAATCCATGTATTTTTCTAGAGTCTAGCTCAGTCCTATCTTTATTCCAGAAACATCTTCGCGTTCAACTTTTGCAATATTGTTGGTACTGTTCTTTTTGGTGATCAATCCTATATGGCTTTGTTGTTCAGATTTCTTATAACTCTCTTTCTCTTGAGCAAGTCTAAGGCTGCTCAATGTTGGGTCTACATCTCCGTTGAAATCTGCTCACAGTTCTGGGTAGCTTGCTATGCCTTTGTAGATGCAAGGGAGTATTTGCTGAATTAAGTTTATTGAAAGACTTCTGGCCTGAAAATCCAAGCTCCAAATAATGCCACAGGCTACGGCCATAAGTGATGTTTGCCTGATGTTCCTGTTTTATAGAACTGTATTTTCTGGCTTCCTTGTGGTCAGATGAGGCTAAGTGACTCGTTTTGGCCATTGAGTTGTGAGCACAAGTGTCATGTCACTTCTAAGGTAGACCATTTAATTTTTGATGTGAGACCCTTTAGGGACCTCTTTTTCTCTCTACCATAGTAACCAACAATGTTTCTAGAGAGTAGCTTGCCAGCTGGGGGCCCCAAGTAAGGATGACAAAATGGTGGACTGGAAACCTCTGCCTATCCAGTGTTAGACAGAAAGCATGAGTATCAAACCCTTGTTTAAGTCATGGAGATTCTGAGTCCTGACCCCAGCATACCCTAGCTTGTCATGACTGCTGTAGCCTTGGTCAACACAGTCCATAATGAAAGTGATCTTCTGACATTAGGTAGTACATACCTATGTTTCACGCAGGGGCTTACTCAACTTATATATCTTATTTTCCTTCTGTGACTTCTAATATAGCAATAGGGATAAGTAGGTTAATCAGAACGCTGTTTGCAGGTAGGGCCCCAGGGAGTAGAAGTGGCTCATTGGCCCCATAAGCCATAAAACTGCCACTAACAGTAGGAGTCTTCACCTATGATGTGTTCACTCATTTATACCAGGGATGACAAACTCAAATCCTTTGAAGAACCAAAGAGGTGAATATTTGGGGAGTGGTGGCCCATGGGAAAACGGAGAATGCATACATTAAGAGCATTCAAACAAAATCCATGCTGGGCAAGGGAAGCACATTTACAGGTCTATATGGGTTTCAGTTTGGCACTTTGTGACCCCTGATTTATAGAGTCATTCATTAGGGTCAAGAGTGAACCCACAAATGAACCCATACAAAATTACAGTCCACATGGAGAAGTTTATTTACTTAGCCCGTGGTTATATAGCATGTACTATGTACCAAGCACAGTTCTCAGAACTTTATAAATATCAACTTAAATCTTTCTAACAATCCATATTGTCTCCATTTTATAGATAAAAAGATAGGCCCAGAGAAGCTGAGTCATGTGTCCAAGGTCACAGAGCTAGTAAATGGTAGAGCTAGCCTGGCCCCAGAGTCTGTGCTTCTAATCACAGAACAATGCTCCATCTCAAAAGACCTGTAAATGGATAATACAAGGTAGACTGTGGCAACAACCTTGAAGATGAAATGATCACGTGATTGACTGTACAAATGCCCCTCAGTAGGAGAGGTTTCCTGTCCAGAGGATTTGGTCTGCTCCATGTTAGGCAGGCTCACATTTGATGTTTATTAATGAAGTAAAAATGAATCTCCTGTTTATGTTCATTTGTGTTTTGGCAAACTGATTTATTACTTCATTTAAGTGGGGTTTGCTTCAGGAAATAAGTTGAATTCATTCTAAAGTCTTAAAAACTAAAACATAGTACTTCACACTTTGACTATTTCTTTGCTTTTTAAAATTTAACTAGACATGAAGGTCAGTCATCTAACTTTATCAGTTTGCATCGGTCTCAGGGCAGAGCCAAGTTTGTGGGATCTGAAGATTATTTGGGAGGCCTTCTTTAGTACTGGGGCGCCTGGGTGGCTCAGTTGGTTAAGCATCTGACCCTGGATTTCTGTTCAGGTCACGATCTCGTGGTTCATAGGTTCGAGCCCCGTGTCGGGCTCTGCACTGACAGCATGGAGCCTGCTTGGGATTCTCTGTCTCCCTCTCTCTCTGCCTCTCTCTCTCTGCCTCTCTCTCACTCTCAAAAAAAAAAAAAAAAAGAAATAAACATTTAAAAAAGGAAGGGAATATTAAATGTAAAAAGTTCAACAGGGGTCGTGGCAGAGACATGATCCCCGGGACGGGCCCTGCCACTTCAGCTCCACTGGTTTCATGGCAAATCCATTTTGGGTTTCTCACCTCGGGTTCTTCTGAGCATTCCATCAAAATGTCACAGCACCTTAAGTTTATTCTTAATTTTCAATTGCTTTGAAACTACAATTATGTCCCCCTTAAAAAAAATGCTTCCTGAAAACCAGAATTGAAGAAACAAAGAATACCAGGAGCAGTTATACAATTATTCTTCGAAGCAGTTTGCAATAAAGTAGAATTACAGATATAGCCAGCACGTTGCTATGTGTTGCCTATAAACTGCATAATTAAGTATGATGGGTGGATGAGAGGGCAGAGAAATTTAAAATGTTATGACTCTTTGCCAAGATGAGGCCAACAAAAAACAAATAAAAGTACTGGAAATCCTAATGTACGTCAATGAACATATTATTGGACTCACCAAATTGTCTATTGCATTGAATAAAAAAAAAATAGTCCAATTTATAGGAGAGAATGAAGGAATGCTAGAATTGCTAATGTAGCCCTATTCTAGCACCTGAGATGGAGAGTGTTCAGTTCAATATACTATAGAAACAGTAAATTCATGAGTGACTGAAGATGTATGTTCGAGGAACGAGAAAAAGGACAGATGGTGCTAATGGTCATCACAAGCTCCCTCCCCCCCAACCTTAAACCTCAACTTGCAACTGCATCTTTTATTTCTAAACCATTAGCCAGCATTCTGAGGGAGGTAATTAGATTGTCTCATTATAACAAATGTCTTTATGTTTATAAATTGTCTAAGTCTAGAGGGAATCAGATTCACAATTATGGGCATATCTACTTATGGGAGGAATTCTTAAGAACTTGGAGAAAATGCTTTTAGAAGAACTCCTTCCTTCAGTCCCACCCTACATTTGTAATCACTCCCTCTGGGTATGATAAACACACTTTCCCCAGACACAGGATGCCTCATTCCATGATATATCCTATTCGGTCATTAAATAACAGGACTCAATATTAATGTTGGCCTTCTCCATCCCTTTAAAACAAAGTGTTTTCAGCCAAAGATATTAAACTAGTCAACCGCTCTTTTCTCCTGTCAGAGAAACAGCCAGCATCCTGAAATCACAGCTCATTTGTACCACATTGGCGTGAATATTCAGACTCCATTTGTCTCCAGCTCTTAAAAGCTGGTGTTAGAGTGAATGACAGACATTTTGTTTTGAATTAGCAGAAAGGAGGAGGAAAAAAGGCCCAAGTAATAATTTTGGCCTAAAATATCTGTTTCAGGGAATGCAGCTCTGCCATTTCCTTAGTGAAAGTCGATTTTAAAAAAATCTAGATTTAATTTGGCATTAAATTGGACCTGGGATACAGAGAATGGTAGGAAGGAAACTTGTTTCAGATGTCCCCCCCCTCGGACGGCGTGCTTGTTCTACTTAAATCCTATTGGAGTATGGCTGCACAGAGTGCAAGACGTTCACTACTTCGTGTTGTTAAACATCCCAAAGTAGAGTTCAGAAGCAGCTGAATCTGTGTCCTTGGACTGTAGAAATCCAAACATTCTTGGAGCCTCAGGTAAGCCTCAGGACTTTTGCTTATTTCCATTGAAAACTATTAAATAGCACAATCATTCTTTATGTCTTTATTCATGACTATTAGACAATAGTCTGGAGAGGAGTTCTAGAAGAACCTTTCTTCTAGAAAGTACTCCTGGCACCACTATTTTTCTCCCTTGCCCTCTGTGGCCCTCATCTTGGCTTGTCCACCCTGGCCCAAGCTCCTCTGTCAATAGCTGTGCTAGGCAGGAATATGTGCTTCCACAGAGGCACCTCTTAAAGCCAGGTGCAATTCTCTGACCAGGAAAACTCCATCATTTGGCCAAAGTTACAAATTCCACATATGGTGATGCTGGAATGTCCTCTTACCCTTCCTAACATGAAGGTTTCCAGAATGTTGATGAGACTATGGGAATCTGTGTTCCTCCTGTTCCCTCAATCCCTAACCAAACTTGGGCTCACTGCATATTTTCATCCTATACCATATGACAAGGACTTGAGTGTGGGCTCTTGAAGGTGAGACTCTTGAGGAAGGAGTGGATTCAAGACATTTTCACATATGAGGCTGGTTCTACAACCCCTACCAGAAATCTAGAGAGAGGATTCTTAGTGTAAGAAAGACTCCTTCAGATCCTGTGATAGCAGGTTTGGGCACACTTGAACTAAAAAAGAGACTGAGCACTTTATTAAAGGTGTCCAGGGAGACTTGTTCCGTAAAACTCAAGAAAAGAGGAAGAAAAAAACTTCTCTTTCCACTCCATCTGGAGCTTCAACTGACTCCAAAAATATTGGCCCACTGTGGTTATAAAATCTCCCATTTATGCTTTTCTTAAACAAGGGCAAAGACTTACAACTCAAAGCACTTCTTTTACATGCTCATAGGAAAATCATCTTTCTCTCCAAACCTTGTAGCTGACTGAAATTAATGAAACACAGTTGAGAGGCACCTATGCTGGCCACTGGCCACCATTCATTTGGAACACCCCATCTAGGCCATTCATGGATTGTAGAGCCATTTTCTCTTGACTACAAAATTTCTCCTTTCTCATCTTAGGTAAATAGCAATTTGAGTAAAAATCACTGGGGCAAACCATAAGAGACTCTTGGATACTGAGAACAAACTGAGGGTTGATAGGGGTTGGGGAGAGGGGAAAGTGGGTGATGGGCATTGAGGAGGGCACTTGTTGGGGTAAGCACTGGGTGCTGTATGCAAACCAATTTGACAATAAATTATATTATTTAAAAAAATCACTGTCAGGTGTCACTGATACTTGAGGCAGCTGCATAAAAATTGGCACCTTTTCTGTTACTCAAAGAACACCAAGACAGAAGTGTGGAACTGGGTAGATTAAGAAAGCTGGCATCTCACAGTTAACTAGAGAAAATGCGTGGGGCTTGTAGAGAAGAAGGAGGAAGTTTCCAGAACTCAGATGGTCTCTTCCACTGTTACCAGACAATCCAAGGAAAGATCAAGGTTCTGCTAAAGAAAGAGAACTAAGAGAGAAGGAGAGAAAAAGAAAAAAAAAATTGCAAAAAGAGAATCTAAAGGAAGAAAAGTAATATTTCAGAAAATAAAATAAATGGATAAATATTTTTCCTTCTTTTATTTGTCACAGAAATCAGGAAAAACTAAGGAAACTAGTGCTGGGATAAACATGGCCTCATTAGAAATGACATTTCTGGTGGGACCCAGAGAGAAGATTGCTATGGCCGTCATGACCCATGGCCCCTCCATACTCTACCAGCTTCCATTCTGGCCTGGCTGCGAAACCCTAAAATATTGCCAAAGCCTCCTGGAGGGCATAGGTAGAGTGGGGAAACCAGTAGGGATCAACATACTAAAGAAGGAGTTCAGTGCAAAAGATGTACATTCCCCTCTACTGAGCCCTTTACTGACTGTCTAGACAAGATAATGTTCAATGGCACCAGTCTCTGAGAAAGATCTACCTTCTGTCTCTTTGGACATTGAGCAGTCTACTCCCAGGCTCCCCTACTGTCCAGTCTGATCAGCTCTGATTGGCTGATGAAGAAAATGGCTCCAAAGGAAGGTGTTGATGTATGAGACCCCCTTGGCAGAAACTTAGGGAGTCAAACCTATGCTCATGGGTGCAGTTTATTAGATGGGACAAGCCCCACGGGAATGATTTGGGGGCATATCCCCAAAGGAAAGGACAGAATAAGAAATAAAATAGGGCCAAATAAATGAGAGAGAAAAAGAAAGACACACACATGAGTTAATATACCTGTTCTTTTTTTTTTTTTAATTTTTTTTAACATTTATTTATTTTTGAGACAGAGAGAGACAGAGAATGAACAGGGGAGGGGCAGAGAGAGAGGGAGACACAGAATCTGAAACAGGCTCCAGGCTCTGAGCTGTCAGCACAGAGCCCGATTCGGGGCTCAAACTCACGGACTGTGAGATCATGACCTGAGCCGAAGTCGGACGCTTAACCAACCAAGCCACCCAGGCGACCCAATATACCTGTTCTTACAAACCCTCATTAAGAGTAGCATGTAGATTTCTTTATCATGGGAGGATTCCTCTGTTATTTACCAGGAAAGCCTTCTACACACCAATTTCTGGTGGCACTTTGGAAACACTGCTCCTCTGTCTCCACACAATCTCTCTGGATGACTTCATCCACTGCCATGGTTCTAATTCCTAAGTAAAGATTATGACTGAAAACATCTCTGTCTCCAGCTCTCACCTGAGCTTCAGGTGGACTATACCCTTGATGTCCCTTAAGTCCTCACACTCAGTATATCCCCATCGAAGCTCGTCGGCCTTCCCTCTTGTCTCCTGGAACAACGTTCTCATGGAAGAGTGATGGGATCTGGGGCAGGCTCATGCTATTTATTGTCTCCTACCTTTTTGAGGAGACAGGTAATTCTCCTGATGTCAGCTAATCATATTTTTCTTTCAGCCCCTCTCCTGTCTTGACTTATTTCTACCTGTTGTGGTAAAGGGCAGCAAATGTGGTAAAGGGCACTAATAATCATCACTGGGAGATAGTCTTAAAGCAAATAAATTATAGGTTCAGAAGTTACATCTAATCATCTATTCACTCACTCATTCATTCATTCATTCAATATTATTAAATGTCTATTATATACACAACTTCTCCTACTGCTGTGAGAGATGTCAAAGCCACACTCTTCAATTTCAAAAATTACACAATGTCATTGGACAATGAGAGCCACACAATAAAGGGCTATAACACATCACAGAATAACCAGTGTTCTGAAAGTGATGTCAATGCAGAGGAAGTTCAGGAGAGAGGAATCTGAGGGAAGTGGATCTGCAATAAACTAAAAATCAGCATGTTAGAAACACATGATGATGGGCTGGTATGGATTGAATTGTGTTTCCCCAAATTTATATGTTCAAGTCCTAACCCCCAGTCCTTCAGAACGTAACCGTGTTTGAAGATCAAGTTTTTAAAGAGGTGATTAACTTCAGGTGAGGTGATTAGGTGTCCCTGTCAGAAAAGGAGATGTTGGACACATGGAGAGAGACACCAAACACGTGTGCACACTGCAGGCGGGCATGTGAAGACACAGGGAGAAGACTGCTATCTGCAAGCCAAGTAGAGAGGCTTCAGAAGAAACCAAACCTGCTGACATCTCACCAGAACTGTGAGGAGATTTCTGTTGTTTAGGCCACCTGGACTGTGATAGCTTGTTATGGCAACCCGAGCAAACTAATACAGGCTGCAACAGATAGAATCGGAAAACAATTGCCTGAGAACCACACTGAATTCCCAAAAAACTTTCCCTCCTACTGGTGCCACCCTGGGCAAAACTGTGAACAAGTGAAGTTTCCCTTACTTTCTCCAGCCTCTACCTTCTGCAATCCCCTCTTTCTGCCCCCCAGTAACCCTTCTGCCTGTGGAACTTCTCCTCCCAGCTGAGGAGGGCTCATGGGAAGTGACTGGCACTTACTGCCCCTGAAATCACCAGTGTCTGTGCAAAGGTGAGCTTATTCACTGGGGAAGACTGACTCATGACCTCTCTGTCCCCTCAAGTCAACAGCATTCTTTGCAGGAAGTGAGGACTTCATTACTGATCTGGGACTGTTTTGCTTAAGATATATATGCAGGAAAAAAATAAAGCAAAAAATCAAATTATAATTTTTTAACATTTATTTATTTTTGAGAGAGAGAGAGAGAGAGAGCAAGCACAAGCGGGGAGGGGCAGAGAGAGAGGAAGACACAGAATCGGAAGCAGACTCCAGGCTCTGAGCTGTCAGCATAGAGCCCAACGTGGGGCTCAATCTCACAAGCCTTCGAGCGGTGAGACCATGGCCTGAGCTGAAGTCAGCCACCCAACCGAGTCACCCAGGTGTCCCGCAAAAAAATCAAATTATAAAGCAGAAAAACAATTCTTTCCAAATCTGACAGATGAATTGGTATATAAACCATGAGGACTACAGCAGAAAGAGGACTACAGCAGAAACCATGAGGACTACAGCACAATGCATCTTTAGGTGCCAGAATTTAGAAAATCAGGCAGAGAGGCTAGGAGCAGAGCCTCCCCATCCCCGTCAATCACATAAATGCTACTCACAGGTAAACGATCAGATGTCTACTTCTGAGCCTTCCAGTTGATCACCAATCCCTGCAGAATTTGGTTGAAGGATCTCCAAACGTTTTAATGACACCTGGTATAAAAGTAGGATGAAGTAGAATGAATTTTAGTTAATGTAGACCACATATTTAAAATATCATTTCTTCCTCAGGTACTATTATGAGTTAGGACCTTAAAGGGGAAATAAAGCATAGACAGAAATGGGTACTGTGCACTTGTATGTTAAAGAATATGAATACAATTATTCCAGAGTCAACCCCTAACTTATTCTAGATAGTGGGGTAGAGAAGGTGGTATAGTAAATACAAAACAGGGAATTCTACAAATGCCAATAATCAGAGACAAAGGCTTTAGAACACAGTCAAGGACACCCCTTCTCCAAACCCGACCCTCAATCCTTCTAAGCTTCAGACTCTCAAGAACCTTTCTCCACAGTCTTCTGCTGGTGATGGTCAGGAACTTGACTAATCAGTAGAAGAAGAAGGTCTGGAGGATTACAGATAATTATAGAAATGTACTAGTAGATAACCTAGAGTTAACCCGCACTTGAAACACATTAGTAAATAGTAAACATTAGAAAGACCACAGAAATGGCAACTGTGACAGTAAATTACCGTCACACCCCTAAGCCTGCCCCCAACATGATGCAACAAGGGCTTCTAATGAGTATGAAATGCAACTTTGGGCTTTTAATGTTTGCCTTTAATGGAGCAGAGTAATGGGTCTCAAGTGGACCTTAAGAATATAGCTTTGCCTTCCTCCAACCCCACCCTCTGCCACTTGGCATTGGAAGAAAACAGAAGCTCACAGAGGTTAAGGGACGGGCTTGGAATCTCACTGCTAGAAACTAGGCTTGGATTCCTAGATTCTCATTTCAGCTTTCACAAGTAAAAAACAAAACAAAAACCTGCTTAGTGTGTTACTTAAAGTTTGTGTCTATCTGAGGAAGGCTGTTTTGCAAACTAGGAGTCAGGGAACCTTGAGGGCTCACAAATTCATCAGCAAACCCAGGAGCCATCCCTTCCCTCCCTCCCCTTCTTCTTTCCTTTTTCTTCCCCTTCCTCTTCCCCCTCTCCTTCTCCTTCTCCTTCTTTTTTTTTTTAAATTCAAGTTAGTTAACATATAATGTAGTATTGGTTCCAGGAGTAGAAGTTAGTGATTTATCACTTACATATAACACCCAGGGCTCACCCCAACAAGTGCCATCCTTCCTGCCCATCACCCATTTCCTTAACCTTGAGCAGCCACTCAGGCCATCTCTAGCTCCTCTCCCTCAACCTCTACCACCTCTTCCTAGGGGTCTCGGGTCCTGAGTGCAAACATCTACTTTGTATTGCCATACATTTAAAGTACCTTGCTCAGCATTCTGGGATGTGGGCCCTCATCTTAAGGAGACTAAAATCCAGTTAGAGGCTAAAATCCAGTTGGGACTAATATATATAATTACATTTCTGGGCTACAAAGCCAGAAAATGACAAGAGCTCCCAATCCCATTTAAATTCCTTTTCTTCTATTGTGGGTCCAAGTTTGGAGGTCTTTTCTATAAATCTGAAGAGAAGGGGATGATAAAATGGTGAGGCATTTCCTAGCTGGAAAGATTGCCTAAGCCTGCTTCATAATCTGGTTCCTCACAGCTCCTGGTCCCCTCCCAGCATTCAGTAGAATATCAAGAAATGACTGTTGAATGAATGATTGGAATCCATGGGTGAGTTTCCTGAAACTATAGGCCAAATTTTGTGCATATTAACTTTCATTACCTTTTAAGGCAGTCTCCATTTTTCTTCCCCCCAGAATGAGAACCAGTTGCTAAATAATTAGCAGAGTCCTTGAGGATGGAATTTAGATGAGAATCAATTACAAAGAGTGCTCCTATAAGTAAATTTATACACAAACATGGCTGGAGAATCTCTATGTGCCAGGAACATATCGAGGATATGAAAAAGAACAAACAGCTGTGGTACTTGGCCTTATGGTACTTATCGTGTAGTGAATCCCTAGAAGAGGTTTCTCAGACTGATTGCACGTCAAAATTTTCGGGCATGGAGGCTTTTAAAATATATATGGGACACTCCAGAGAGGTGTCCAGGAATCCGCACCTTAAAAAAGCCTACACTTGGAATGTGACGTAGATTATAGTACCCTCCCCACAGAGGCCTCCCATCCTTGACCCTCAGGCTTCAACAAAGACATCAGAGACTAGAAAAAGGCAAGAGTTACTTGCCAGGATTATAACTGAACATACTGAGAGATATTTAAATTGGGAGAGAAAATAATTCACAGTATCTTCCCCAAACCTTCTTGCAGGGTCAGTATTTATTTGCCCAGTTTTCCTTTCTGCCCTTTCAATTCTGTCAGTATTTCTATTTGTTTAATTAATTGATTTTTAATTTAAATTTTAGTTAGTTAATATACAGCACAATATTCGTTTCAGAAGAAGAATCCGGTGATTCATCATTTACATACTACACCCAGTGCTCATGACAAGTGCCCTCCTTAGTACCCATCGCCCTTCTAGCCTATCCCCTACCCACATTCCTCCATCAACCCTCAGTTTGCTCTCTATCATTAAGAGTCTCTTGTGGTTTGTTTTCCTTTCTTCTCTTTTTATTTTTGAATTTAGGAATGAATATAGGAAAAATAGGGAAAGAAAATGCTATCAGTGGGATTTTTTTTTTTTTTTTTTTTTTTTTTTGGTTTATAGTATCTGGGTCTATGTTCATGAACTATCTTGTTAATGAGACAAAGAGAAAAGAAAGGCTTTCAAGAGGAACCATAAAGAGAATGGCGAAGTGAATGAAAGTAGAGTTTGTCTTCAGATATACTTTGCTTTCTATTTTCCAATTTAGAATCCAAGGGCTGCAAACTGATGAAGTTCTTACTCTCTATTTTAAGATCTTTTTCTACCTTCAGTTACTTTGCAACTTCAAATAGATTCCTGGGTGAACGAGTACTCACTGGATCCCTTTAAGCTTTTAATTCAGTGCCTAACACATGTATGCTGGCTGGCCTGGCTCAGAGGCAGTTGCCAAAATTCTCTGCAGGCAAATCTGATTCTAGACTGGATGGTAAAGAAGGAAAAGACCTGAGATGAAGGAAGAGGGGAAGGAAGAGAGAACAGGGTTGTGTTAAGCAGTGAGCCTGTCTTCCTTCCACAACCCCTTTTCTAGTCAGTGGTGAACGGTCAGGTCCTATTTACTGCTCTTTTGATTGAACCGTCTGCTCAGGCATGTGGGGACATTAGGGTTTTATATGAACGCATGTGCTATGGGAGAATCAAGGTGTAACAAAAAGAAAGGAGAAATTTCTCTCCTCTCAATCAGACTTGTAGTCCTCCAAGAGTAGTGATTTTCTTAAAAACTTCAAAAACTAGCTAAAGCCATTCAGTAGCATGAGAAACAGAAACTAGCACCTTCCTAGGTTACACAAATGAAAAAGCATCGCCAGTACATATTTGCAAAAAGTGATTACAATTCTACCTTAAAATTCCTACCACAAGTATTCACAAAAAGATGCCATTTTCCAAAAGGATACCAAAAGGGAGCGTCTAAAATGTTAATTTATCCTAACAGTAGTTATTGCAAAGGTTAAATTAGGGATCTTTTTATAAAAAATGAATAATTTTGTATAGCCATTAAGAACCAGGTTTTAATTAATTTAAAATTTTACCTTTAAAATGTGGTTGAATTAGTACCCCTTGATTTTAACATCAACATTAATATTAATATTTATATTTAAAAATCTCCCATGACTTTTATAATATGCTCTGCTTTCATTATGGACATATAAATACTATGGTTTTTTTTTCTCTTTTTGTTTTAAAGTTTATTTTGAGAGAGAGAGAGAACACATGTGTGCAAGCAGGGGAGGGGCAGAGAGAGAGAGAGAGAGAGAGAGAGAGAGAGAAAATATCCCAAGCAGGGATTTTCTGCACTGTCAGGGCAGAGCCCGATGTGGGGATTGAACTCATGATCCGTGAGATCACGACCTGAACCGAAATCAAGAGTTGGACGCTTAACCGACTGAGTCACCCAGGCGCCTCGTAAATACTACATATTAAGGACTCTTAGTGCCAGGCCTTGTGCCAAGCACATGGTACACATCTATCTCATCTGATTGCTATAGCACCCTAGTAAGGTATGTATTCTTATCTTAGGGTAAGCACTGAGAAGTTCGTTTTATTTAAGTCATTTGCCTCCATTCACTCAGCTAGTAAGAAGTGAAGCAAGTATTCAAACTCAAGGGCTGACCCAGCCTGATGGGTGTATTGGAAGGATACATGCCCACATTCACTTATTCACTGAGTGGGTACTCTGAGCCACACAGAGATGAACAAGGGCTGCTTTCACAGAGCTGGTGTTCTTGTGTGGTAGGAACAACACAGGTGTTTCTGATAATGAGTAAATAAAACAGCATGCTGTGACAGAGAGCCACCAGAAGGTCACTGGAGGCCGCATAGTGAGAGATGGTCTCTCCAAAAAGAAGACATCTAGGTTGAAAATACATTTCTAGGAGGGAACAGCCTATGTGAAGATCTAGGGAAAGAGTGTTCCAGGAGGATCCCTTGAGAATCCCAGCATGAGATGGAGGCTTTTGTAAGTTCTGTGTGCTCTGTGATCATGAAACTCTTTCAAGTTATTTGCCCCCTATGGGACTCAGGCTTTATCTCTCTGTTGGCAGAGTATACAATGTTGAAAGATGTGCTGAATGAGGACTTACCAAAAATGATCCTCTAAGCGCTGCCTTTGTTGGAAATCATGACGGTGGCAGTGGTGCTGGTGATCTGTCCCTACCCAGAGAAGAGTTCCAGGGATGCACATGGTCCCCTTTGCATTCAGTGCCCAGAGTGACAGAGGTACCCTTGTACCCCCTTTCACTTGGTAAGCTTGAAGAGAGTTTCTTTCTGTGGGTTTATGTGAGCTCCTTTCAGTCTTGTGCATTGGAGGCGAAGGCCGAATATTTCTTAATAATAAAAGAATGAAAAGCTATGGGACATAATCCTTGGAATGGGAAAGGAATGGTAAGTAGCTATTTCAGTCTTAGTTGGCAGGAAGTCACATAATTTGTGGGGATGGAAATTAAAATAAAATATTTAAAAATAGATCTATGGGTTTTAGTCAGAATGAGCCAGTAACAATAAAACATCACTAATTGTCTCTTGTGAATTGTCTCTCTTTTTCATTTATAGTTGAATATGGGAGCTAGGAGTATTTTAGAAGGGAAGAGATATGTGATCTTAGGGAATTTAGTCACTTAAATAAATACTAATGAGTGAACTGACCTTGACCAAGTCATTTAACCACGTTAGGCCCCTCAATTCCTTCATCTGCAACATGAATTTTCGGGAATGGAGTTTTAAGTTCCCCCCAGTTCAGATGGTTTGTATGTACTTCTATGATCTTCCAAGGGGAAAAAATGTCCTGTGTATGTCTCAGTATCTGTGAATGACATTGTTATGATTGTGAATAAAACAAGCTCAACTGAGCTCACCCTTTTCAGCCTCAAACAGGCTGCTCCAAGAAGCGTATTGCTTTGCAGAGACCACAGACACTCCTACCACTTCCCCAACATTTCTAGGGGATGAGTGTATTTTATAGCTCCAAGAGAAATAATAATATATTGTAAAATAATATCTATCATTTATTGAAGGTCTACTACGTGCAAGGTACTTGATATCTGTTACCTCATGTGATCTTCAAAAGTAAACTGTGAAACTGGCTGTTTTTATTATCCCCACTTGAAAGCAAGGAAACAGATCCAGAATCACTATCATGTAGTCAGTAAGTAGCAGAGTTGGAATTACAACCCAGATTTGGTGGACTCCAAAGCTCTTCCCATGACCAAAAACTTGGAGGAGTCATAGTCGCCAACAATGACATTTCTTCTACTCTTTTGAGAAAAGCATCTGGGGATATAATCTCAGTAGGACCCTTGGAGAATTCATCCATGAAGAGGGGGCAGACTGAAGGTCCATGGAGTGATACAAACTCATCTCAGCCCTAATTAAACTAAAGTGAACTTCCCAATCTATCAAACTACCAGAACATGGGTAACCCTCTCTGGAGGAAAGCAATATCATCCAGGACTTCAACTGGATATGCATTTGGAAAAAACGAAAACTAAGTCTTGACTTCTGTTTAACACCATATCCTCCACCCCCAAAAGTTCCAGATTGAGTGTGGATCTCAATGTAAAAGCTGATACATATAAGCTTTCAGAAAAAAAGTAGAAGATACATCATGTTCTTGAGACAGGTAAAGATTTTGTAAATCACTAACCATAAAGAAATAAAATTGACAAATTTCACATTGAAATTAAGAACCATAAAGAGAGTGAAAAAATTAGCATTACATATATCTGACAAAGGACTTGTATCCAGAATATATAAAGAATTCCATAAAGCAAGAAGAAAAAGATAGATGACCTATTAGTAAAATGGGTAAAGACTTTGATAGGCACTTCACAAAAGAGGATACTAAAATGGCCAATAAGTATATGAAAAAGTGCTCAATCTTATTAATCGTTAGAAAGATTCCAAGTAAAACCACACACCATTAGAATGGCTAAAACTTAAAAGACTGACAATTCAAAGTGTTAATGAGCAACTGAACTCTCATGCACAGCTGTGGGAATGTAAACTGGCAGTCACTTAGGAAAATTATTTGACAGTTTCAGCTGCTGAAATGGAATATTTGTATATCCTGTGACCCAGATATCTTACTCCTAGGTATGTACACAACAAATATCCATGCAAATATTCATCAGAAGACATGAATTAGAACAGAATGCTCATAGCAGCACTTTTCATAATAGCTACAAACAGGAAATCACTTCAATGCCTGCCAATAGTAAAGTGGATAAGTTGTGGCAGGCAAGCAATGGAATACTGTGCAACAGTTAGAATGATCTAAGTATTGCTCAGGCAATGAATCTCAGAAACATAATGTTAAACAACAGAAGTGAGACACACACACACACACACACACACACACACACACAGAGAAAGATTCCATTAATACAAACTTAAAAAACCAACAAAACTAATACTTAGTGTAAGCAATCAGAATAATGGTTACCCTGGGGCAGTGGGGGTAAGGGGAGGAGGCTGACTGTAAAAGGAAGCACAAGGGGGGCTTCTGGGGTGCTAGTAATGTTCTGTTTCTTGATCTTGGAGGGGACTACACCATTATGTTCATTTTGTGAAAATTCATCATGCTGTACAATTATGATTTGTACACTTTTCTGTATGTTATACCTCAAATAAAGATTATTTTTACCACATGTGGAGAGAAAAAGATGAAGCCTCAGCCGGAAAAGACGACAACTAATGGGGATTTATGAGCTCAAAATATATAAAACCATGAAAGTTTGGTATTTCTGGCCATATATTATACCAGTAGGGAAATAAAATAATAAAAAAGAAAGACAAACAATGAGAGAAAACAAGAAGGCAATACAAATCAATGTACTCTGCAGGGGGAAAACTGTATTTGGGAAGGCTGGGATCAATTTGGCCAGTTATTTCTAAATTAAAAGTCAACACTGGATTATTTACCAATGACTTAGTGAACTTTCCATAAGATATATTTTGGCTTACTATATCTTAGAAGGGAAAGTTTGAATGTTTTTGCAAGTGGCCCATACCAAAGCAATTCAAATACAGGGACTATTTATCATCTTAAGATGTGGTGAAACTTCATGTCCATTCAGTCCCTTGCTCACTAACCGCACTGTTTCTTCTCTTCACTTTCAACTACCCACCTTCCCAAATCTATAGCCAATGGTGCACATGTGCATCAGGCTCTTGCACAAGGTTTCCTCTTTACTTGTTTAAATTGTATGTTTTCATTTAAGTTTTTGCCTGTGTATATTGCATATTTGTCCATAGTATGCTTGTATTTCAGTGTAAATTTTTAGGTCTGTAGGAGAGTCTCTTGGTTTTAATGAGATACATTTTTCATGTTACTATGCAATTGTGCATATGGATGTATCTATATACTTGTATAAATTAGTGGATAAGAGAGACAAGATGCATTAGTAGGGTATCATGTTAGAAATTTATTTAGCCAAGCGGGTTAAATCAAGCAAGAAAACTAAGGAAATTACTCTTATAATTCAAGAAAAAGTCAATTATTCAATGAAAGTAAGAGTTCCCTTGGCATTCTGCAATGGGTTCACTGCATTGTTGACAAAACTTTAAACTATTCAGTTGGGTTGGACATTGGTTGTTCCCTTGAAAGCAGCATGGAATTGTGAGAGAAGACAGGCTGTGGGGTCATAATAGAGGTAGGACCTTAAGGAAATTCTTTGTTGGATATCAATTACTTACTTTAAAATAAAAATGATTAGAAATAATAAGTGTTGGCAAGGATGTAGAGAAAAAGGAATCCTTGCACACTGTTGGTGGGAATATAAATTGGTACCGCCACTATGGGAAACAGTATGGAGGTTCCTCAAAAAGTTAAAAATAGAAATACCATATAATCCAATAATTCCACTATTGGGTATTTACCCAAAGAAAACAAAAACACTAATTTGAAAAGATATATGCACCCCTCTGCCCTATATTCATTACAACACTGCTTAAGATAGCCAAGATATGAAAGCAATCTAAGTGTCCATCAATAGATGAGGAAATTTGGTGTGCAAACACACACACACACACACACACACACATATACACACTGAAATATTATGCAGCCATAAAAAAGGATGAGATCATGCCATTTGAGACAAAATGGATGAATCTAGAGGGTATGATGCTAAGTGAAATAAGATAGACTGAGAAAGACAAATACCATATGCTTCTGCTCATAAGTGGAATCTAAAGAACAAACAAACAAATGAATAAACAAACAAAAAGCTGAATCAGACCTATAAATTCAGAGGACAAACTGATGGTTGCCAGAGGGAAAGAGATGGGAGGTTGGGCAAAATGGGTGAAGGGGAAAGGGATATACAGCCTTCTAGTTATGGAATGAGTAACTCATAGGAATAAAAGGCACAGCATAAGGAATACAGTCAATGATCTTGTAGTAGGGATGTAATGAGACAGATGATAGCTACACTCGTGGTGAACATAGATAATGTATAAACTTTTCAAATCACTAAGTTGTACACCTGAAACTAATTTAACAGTGTGTGTCACCTATATGCAAAAAAAAAAAAAGGAAAGAAAAGGAGGGTTTTCCTCTTCTGTGTCCTTATACACTTTTGCTAATGCCACAATGATGGACTGTCATTGTATACGGATGGGCTTCTTGGTGGCAAGGACACAGTCTTATTGCTAATTCTATCCCAGTCATTTTGCATATTCCATGGCATATATCATATGCTCTGTAAAAGTTTCCTGGGTGGGTGAGTGAATAAATGAATGAACGCGCATATAATAAGCCTATTATTGAACTTAGAATGCTACAGGCCCCAAGTGAACTTACCTCCTTTCTTCTCCTCCTTTGTTTATTTAGCCAGAACGAATCAAATAAACCCACAGTTTATTTCTATATTATCAGGGGGCCAGGACTAACAAAGGTAGCAGGGAAATTTTGTTGAATTTCTCTTAAAATTTCAAGGAACACAAAGGATACAGCTTAGATATATGTTCTCAGAGGAGCCAATTTTGTACAACTATGAAGAAGAAAAAATATTTCTTAATGGAACGGAACAAGATTACAAAATAGTATGAAGGGAGGGCCTTGATGTCTTTAAACAGTGTCTGTTTGCTGCAGTCTTTCCTATTTTTTTTGAACAATTAATGAATGAAGAATAATCCATGATGCTATTTGTACTGGCCAAAATCTTTCAATTGCTAATAAAAGAATGAGAGTGGATTTTTACAGGCAAGAGAATTCCTGATTGGAGAAGTAATAAGAATGTATCCATGGCAGGGTGAAGGTCAGATGTTTATTTTTAAGCTTTATGAATAATTCTCTACTTGTCTGAAGCAAATCGGAAAGAGAAAGTCATTTATGGCAGTATGAAGAAAGTTCTGGACTTCTCATGGGAAAGTAGCTGACGTCAGTGTTTGATAAGCTTCCTGTGGCCACAAACATATGAGACATTGACTCCTGAGAAAAATGTAAATCTTTCTCTTTACAGAATCATGGTGTGCCTGCAGCTGGAATTTGGTAGAACTATCATACATTAAGAGAGACCTGATGCAGATATTAAAAATTCCAAAGACTGTGGAGAGATAGTGGCTGGCAGGAGGGTTTCTGTTGCTGTCGCCATCACCATCAGCATCACCAACACCATCATCACTATTATCATTATCATTATCATCAGCACTGATGTGTATTGTATTTGCAATGCACTATGTTAAATGTTTGGGCTCCAGTGAATGATAAGAAACAGTGCACCTAACTTTTATGGATATTTAATTTTCCAACAAAGGCAGCCTTCCTGGCCCTATTCTGTCCGTGTGTCCATGTATGGCTCCTTTGCTTTTTAAATTGAGAATCTATTATTTATCAAGTATCATTTTATTTTACTTTAAAAATAGTAATGTTTTTAAGGTAGAGTATGCATACTGTACAATTCACCCATTTCGAGTGTACAATTTGTTTTTAGTGTATTCAGAGTTGAGCAACCAACACCAAGATCAATATAGAACATTTTCATCACCCAAAAAGAAACCCTATACCCTGTAGCCATCACCCTCCTCTCAGTCTCCCCTATCTCCCCAGGCCTAAGCATCTACTAGTCTATACTCTGTCTCTAATAGAGCTCTCCATTCTGAACATTTCATATGAATGGAATCATATAATATGTGGTCTTTAGTGACTAAATTCTTTTACTTATCACAATGTTTTCAAAGTTCATCCATATGGTGGCAGGTATTAGTACTTCATTAACTTTATGACCAAATAATATTCCACTGTATGGATATATCACATTTTGCTTATCAATTCATCCCTTGATGGACATTTGGGTTGTTTCCATCTTTTGGCTTTTATGAATAATGCTACTGTTAACATTTGTGTACAAGTTTTTGTGTGGACATATTTTTTCATCTCTCTTGGATATATATACCTAGGAATGGCACTGCAGGGTCATATGGTAATTCTATCGTGTGAGGGACTGGAGGACATTTTTTCAAAGTAGCTGCACCATTTGTATCTTTTCACCAGCAGTGTATGAGGGCTCTGATTCTTCTACACCCTTGCCAGCAAGATGGACAGGCTGCGGAGAGCTGCTGTATGGCACAGTGCCTACAGTTAACAATACAGCATTGTGCATCTAAAAATGTGCTAAAGGGTACATCTCATGTTAAATGTTCTCACCACATTCACACATACACAAAAGGAAACTGTCTAGCTTCTTAAAAGAGAACTCACACATAAAGAGAAACAACTACAAAGATTAGAATGCTCATGAATGAATCCCTTAATTCCAGTAGACTCTCAAGTTATTGACGGTCTCATCCATGAAGTTGGTCCTCAGCAATTATGGATATTCACAAAGAAGCAGTACCCTAATTCAGTACTTTCTGGATGAGACTACAGGCAAGTGATTCCAAGTGATTGGATTATTCATTCAGTTCAGTCAACCCATTATACTTTACTGATTCAGTGAATTGAGTTTTGTGTTCCTATTGTAATAATATGTACTTGTTTAAAGTATTCTTAAAACTTTTTCTAGTGTTCATTTGATTGCTGCTTGAAATTTAAGTAACTAAGGACAGGGCTACATATATATTTCTGTTTTGGCCAGTTGCTTACAATGAGCAAAAACAAAGCAAAATAACGCCCAAAGTGGAATGATCCTGTTCCTCTTCTGCACTTTTAACCAGTCAGCACTGCCTATCACTCTCCTCCACCCCAGAGGTATGCGCTGAGACCTAATCCAGAGCCTTGAGCTCAGTCAATGTGAAGCACAAAACACTGACATAAGGAATCTGTGCAGCAGTAGGGCTCAGGCCTTATGCCGGAACCTAGAATCATCCAACTCATGTAACAAAAGGCGAAACCATCAGTGTGTGTGGCTCTGAAAAAAACCACTGGTTGGGGCACCTGGGTGTCTCAGTTAAGCGTACGACTCTTGATTTCAGCTCAGGTCACGATCTCAGGTTCCTGGGGTTGAGCCTCCCCTGTGACACTGTGCTGATAGCAAGGAGCCTGCTTGGGAGTCTCTCTCTCTGCCCCTCCCCGACTCTTCCGCACATGCGCGTGGGCCCTTTCTCCTTCTCTCTCTCAAAATAAATAAATAAACTTTAAAAAAATCATTGGTTGGTGTCATTCCTCAGCATTTAAGGAAAATCAGCCTCTGCATTATCCATCTGCACATCCAGCTGAAAGAGTAGCCCGTGGAGGCTGCAATCCATTGGACAAGATGCCAAGCCCTTTGCACTAGAAAACTGGTATAACATCACACTTACTGTTTATCATCACCCAGTTATCAGTCTGTTTTTGTCTTGGAAACCGTAGACATCGGCAAACGCAGCAAAAAAACAGTGCATGGGGGACCATTTTGTGCACAGGGCCCTGGGAAGGGGCAGTGGAATTCCTCTGATCAGTCTCCTTTTGACTTTTTCCCATAGACCTTGTTCCTGCACTGAAATGTCTGGAATGCTTGGTAGGGATGAAGTGGGTTGATCATAGGGCAATTACGCTTCTATCATCACTGAGATCAGCTGTTTGTGGACTAATTTCCAAGCAACTAGTGACATCACAAATGGGTTAAGAATACACATACACAGCACTTTTATAGTAAACAGAGCTTTCATATCACTTTTCTCAATGATTTTCATGGCAACTCCAGAGGTCAGTAAGATAAGTGCCATTTGCCACACTTTAAAAATGGGACTTAGGCCTAGAGAGTGTAAAAGGTTTACTTTACCTAAACCCTTTTAGATAGCGGTGGGTAGATCAAGATCCTCTAATCTGTTCTTTTTGCAAAACTCCATTCTTCTATTTGGCCACTAACAACAAAGTTCATTTTGCAGGAACTGTCTATTTTTCATTTTAGGACAAATCAATCATTACATTTGTTTTTAGAAATCAGATCAACCCACTGTTTAATTCCCAACCAGTACCATGGGCTAAAATTTTTAAAATAACAATCTCAGGAATTGATTCTCTGTGGGCCTTTCAATTTGACCTGACTTGGCAGTAATCACCTAGTGGGGAGAATGTAAAAAGTGACAAACCCTACAAGCAACTGTCCTTACCTCAGATTAATAGAACGTTGAAACAAGTCTATCCAGGCACGGTGGTACACTGCAGATTTCCATACGGAGTCTCAATCACAGCATGACTACTGGTGACATGTGTCACCAGAAATTTGAGTTTTCACATGATTTACCTTTTAAAACATTAGGAAGTCCTCAAGGTTATCCCTATAAACTTGACTTCTCACTCCCACTTGAGTGGAAGAAAAAGGCTCACCTATGTGTGTTCCTATGAATCTCACTCCCTTGCATGTCATGTGGAGAAAATAATTTTTGTCATTTGCTCTTCTACTTTTCCCATTTCATGAGACAGTTAAGTCAGACCCAGTTTGGGATTCTCTTTCCAGTTACTAAATGGATGTAGAGAGACAGGATCTCTGTCCTCACAGAGCTAACTCTTTAGTGGGTTAGTATTAACCCACTAATAAAACCCATAAATAAGTATTAAAGCATTTACATCGTATTCACTTCTTCCTTTGACTGAGTTCTTTTTTAAAAAAAATATTATTGTGGGGCACCTGGGTGGCTCAGTCGGTTAAGCTTCCGGCTTTGGCTCAGGTCATGATCTCGTGGTTTGTGAGGTTGAGCCCCACGTCAGGCTCTATGCTGACAGCTCAGAGCCTGGAGCCTATTTCAGATTCTGTGTCTCCCTCTCTCTGCACCTTCCCTGCTCGGGCTCTATCTCTCTCTCTCAAAAATAAATGAACATTAAAAAAATTTTAAAAAATATTATTGTGGTAAGAACACTAAACATGAAATCTACCCTCCTCACGTCTCACTTTTGTATCCCTAGTGCTTAGCACAGTTCTGAGCACATATTAATTTCTCTATAAATATAAGTGAATAAATGAATGAAGTTCCCAGATGTTCAAACCTTTTCATTTCTAAATCTTGATTCATTATTCAGTGTCCTTCTTCCCAGGACCAGATTGAAAGCCAATGCAAGGAGGATAATCTGAATGACACTAGTCTGATACTGACATTTTTATTGGCAATTAGATTAGCTGGTTGATGGACAATATCCCAGCTTCAATTTGGTATAACCACAAACTTAAACCCGAGCTGCTTTTAAAAAAGATGTGTGTTATTAACCAAATGGAGAATAAAGATACAGATAGGTCAAATGAGACCCATTTCTACATTAATACAATATCTCAAATTAAATAGCCCATAATAAATTTATCTCCAAAGGATAGCACTGTTTAAATATAGTGATGGCTCTATTTATAAGCCAACAAAAATACCAACAGAAACCTCCCCAGTTTAAACAATAATGGAGTTGATTGAATTAAATGAAAAAGATAAATTATTCAATAAAACCTTTTGGGCCATTGCCAGCAGATAACTATTGGGCAGCTGTGTCTCCTTTGAAATGGCAATCCTGTCAATATCTGGGCACAAGCATAGCATGAATAGAGCTAAAATATGTAACTGAAAAACATGTCTTGCAGCCTCAAAAGGAAAAGTTCTAAAATATGCTTTCCAGAGACAACAAATCTTACAAGTTTGGAACACAAAAATGTGATTGTGACAAGTTATTGTGCCAGAATGAAAAACCAATGACTGCGAATAACAGAATGAAGCCTACGGACAAATGCCATCCCATAACCTTGAACAGAACTACAAATACATTACATGGAATATACTAGAAGACTGAAAGAGGAAAATTTAGCCAGAATTTAAATGCTATCGAGACTGCAGAGATTGACTGTTTAGGGAGTGTTTTTTTTCTTTTCTCTGTGCTCTTTCATTTCCTGATTTGGCTCAAAAGGAACAACTCAGAAATGAAAACCAAAACTGTCATCATATTTTTAGGATGTTTGAATCCAAAGGAGGGAAATCCAGAAGTGCTGGCACTTGATCGTAAGCTCCCTGAGTGAGCAGGGATCTTGCATCTTTATACTGCTCTGTGCCCTCAGAGTAACTCACACAGTCCTCGACAATTACTTATTGACAGAATGAAATACTGATTGTTTTCAAGACTACTTTTGTTTCTATTTTGCTCTATTGCAAAATGTCCCAAATCATCAAATCTGTAAAATCAGACCCATCTCTGAATGCTTTCTAGATATACATCTTATTATGGAGAATATACAAGTGTACATTTCATCACAGAAAATTTAGAAACTACAGAGATATATGTAGAAAAACAATCATAAAGTCTCTTTCAATCGCTCCCACCTTGAAATTACTTTAAAGTTTCAATATATTTCCTTCTAGTTGTTTTTTAGCAACACAAAGGATTCTCTTTTAAAAGCAAATTTAATGTCATGGATTTAATTTTTTCACTTACACATGTTTTCCCACATCATTCCTATAACATGATTAATAACATCATAGTTTATACAAACATTCCCCTATCACTGGGCATGTAAAGTATTTCAAGTTTCAAATAATGCTGTGATGGACATTCTTGTACATAAATCTTTATCCCATGATATTGATTGCTATGTTGCAAATTGCTAAGTAATATAGAGGGCTTAGTGACTCTTGGGGGATGAGACTGATCACATTTTCTTTCTGGGAATTGTTGTTTCCAAATAACCAAATGGAAAAGATGGAACAGTATTCACAATGCCACAAAAATATGTGGAGTTGAGAGACAGCAAATAACCACCAGAGAGTATCATCCATTCACTGTCAAGATTATAGAAGGATCCCCCCAAAAAGTTGTATTTAAAAACCTGATTTTTAAGATTGACCAAAGTGAGTCTTCAGAAATGAGGTACTTCAAAGGTGTAGCAAACTAAAACATTAAAATCAAGCGCATTGTATGTAGACACACACAGTAGAAGGCAGTAGAGAAAAAAAGTCCTAGTAGTGGTAATCCACAGCATCACAGGACAGTCTCTGATGGATTGAAAAGGTCTGTTAAGGAAGTGCCAACAGGGGGTTTAACGGTTGGGGCACAAACACTCTAAAGATGGGGATTATATATCATACTGTTGTTTCCTCTCCACAACTTACAGAACATTCAAGCACTGCTACTTTTTCTTTCAGCAAAAAGAATGTAATTGACCATAATCCATCTTCCCTGAGCTTTTCCCATCTTAGTAAATGGCACCAGCCTTCACCTAGTTGCTTGAGCCCTGGCCCTGGGGGTCACTCCAGACACTTCTTCTTTACCATCCATCCACATGACTCCCTGTGCCATAAATTACTAAATCCAGGTGATTCTCCCTTCAGAATATTTTCTTGAAATGGCCCATTTATCTTCACCATTGTTGCTACCACCTGAATCCAAGCCACATATCTCATCTGGATCATTCCAGGAACCTCCTTACTCATTTCTCTGTTCAAATCTTCTGGCCTTCTGCAAATGAAGACATTTCAGAAAATACTGATCTGATCATGTCACTGCCCTGCTTAAAACACTTCTATAGCTTGGGTCACCTGGGTGGCTCATTCAGGTAAGCGTCTTACTTTGAATTTCAGCTCAGGTCATGATCTCATGGTTCATGAGATCGAGCCCCACATCAGGCTCTGTGCTGACAGTATGGACCCTGCTTGGGATGCTCTTTCTCTTCTCTCTCTGCTCCTCCCCTGCTTGTATGCATGTGCTCTCTCCCTCTCAAAATAAATAAATAAACTTAAAAAAAACCCACTTCTATAGCTTGATAGCACATTTAGAACATAGGTTCAATTCTTTACCACGATATAGAAATGCCATCCCCTATTGAACAGAACTATAAATACATTACATGGAATATACTAGAAGATTGAGGAAAATTTAGCCAGAGTTTAAGTGCTATCAAGACTGTAGAGACAGACTGTTTACAGATCACACTGTATGTGATTTGGCCCTGCCTGCCTCCCCAGCTTCTTCTTGAGTCACTATCTGTTGTGATCTGCTTACACTAACTTTTTAAAAATTTCTTGTGTGGCTCCAACTCTTGAAGGCCACCGAGTCTTGGGACATGCTGTTCTCTAACACTAAAATGACTTCCCCACCCCTAGCTCCCACACTAGCACATTTCTCATTTGGACATTCTTAGTTTTCCCTAAACAGATAAACTCAAAGCTGGAAAAATATTTGTAATACTCATGAAACACTGATTTTTGTGTTCTAGCTCAAGCATAGGATGAATGTTGAAGACTTCAAGTATCCTAAAGTATCATTTTTTGTCAAGGGATGCTAAATTAAAAATTGTTGTGCTGGATATACAGATTTTTAAGATTTTTACTTTCATGTCACTTTTCTTCACAGCTCTCTGTAAAAAGAGCTCCATGAGGGTGCATCTGGCTGTTGAGCTCCATTGAGAGCTCCATGAGGGTGTGTCTGGCTGTTGTTGTTGCGGTTGTGGTTGTTGTTGTGGTTGTTATTGAATCACTGGTTCCTTAGCACTCTACAGTCACCTGTAATATATTAGTCACTCAACAAATATGAGTGGAGTGAGTGGCCAGCAGTCAAAATATTTGAAAAGAGTGTCTAATGATAAGACAGGGAAGTGTTACAGGTTTATCATCTATTTGCTGGGAGGATATTCATTAACAGCTTGGCACTTAGTAAGTACTCAACATACTGAACAAATCAGTGAATACATGGATGCATATTTATGAGCTGCTGTGACAGATGGTTATATGGTTAGTTCTGAATGAAAAGCAAACAACTCTACCAAAGCAACCATCTAAATAACCCAAAAGTTCTTTCCTCTGCTGCTACAACGGTTGACCAAACGTTGTAGTTTAATGTTTATTTATTTTTGGGACAGAGAGAGACAGAGCATGAATGGGGGAGGGGCAGAGAGAGGGGGAGACACAGAATCGGAAACAGGCTCCAGGCTCCGAGCCATCAGCCCAGAGCCCGACGCGGGGCTCCAACTCACGGACCGCGAGATCGTGACCTGGCTGAAGTCGGACGCTTAACCGACTGCGCCACCCAGGCGCCCCCAAACGTTGTAGTTTAAAAGAGAAAGTATAGGAAGCACATAAATATGCTTTCCATTCTAATAGTTGGATCATGCATTATCTCATTTGATTCTTATAGGAACCCTGTGAGATAGACAGTATATCATCTCCACTTGACAAATAATGAAATTAAGCCAGTGTCCATGATTACTTCAGAATGTAATGGATCCAGAACTCAGATGCTAGCTTTCTAACCCAAGAGACTAAGTAATAAGAGCAAGAGGAGAAAGTCATGGGATAGCTGATGTGACTTTGTTCTGATTTCTTCCCCTGCATCTGTGATAAGGTTGGTTGGGCTTTTAATAAATTGATTCAGCCTTTCAATAAGAAACAAACAAATACCCAAATCCTTCCAAGTTTTCCAGCTTCAGAAACTGACTTTGGTCTCAATTGCTATTACTAATGCTTTTGGGATTGGTGAGATTTTATTCTTCTTTCCAGCCAGGTTTCAAAATATATTCTGAGCCACATTTGTCTCTATTCCTTTTAAACCAGTGAGAAAACGCTCTCAAGAAATTGCATCAGTGCCGAGGACCTACTCATACACCAGCTGTGATTTGGCTTATTGCCATATAACCTAATATGGCCAAGAAAATGTTTGACTGGAACAGAGTGAGGATTGCCAAACTTGACTTTTAGTAAGAAAAGTGCCACAGAGTCCTCTGTTTAGATACAGTGTAATTTCAGTTCAGATGCAGTGCTTATACGTTCACATCAACGACACCATAATTATACTTCTATGCAGTAACGAAAACCAGATACCTGCCCCCTTTGCCCACTCACAGGCGAGGTGAATAAATAAAAGCTGCCCAAAAAGGCTCTTGGTGGCAGTCTATTGAACATGTTGCCCTTCTTGGGTCATAAAAGCTGAGTGGGGAGACCCAATTCAGATTCTGCAGGAGGTCCTTTGAGTTTGTGGAAAATCAAATAGCTTTCAACAGAAGAAACGTTGGAAGGAAATTCACCTCCTCCGTCTCCCATCTCAACCCATCATGGATTTACCATCGCCTTCCTCAAATAGCATCTCTAACATTCTTATTTCTTCTTACTCCCAGTATGCTGATAGATTGGAAATATCAGTGTCATCTAAAATGTCGCTCTTTCTCCTACCAGAAATACAATTGATGGGCATTGAATCCAGAATTCTATTTGGGCTGTTCTGGTCACGAGGGCTTTCTTGCTTCCTCTCGCCGCCCCTGTTCCCATCACTCACACACTCTTGTGCTCAGACCATATGACTGTCCTCTGGCCAGACACTGCAGTTTCTTTAGTTGTTCTGAGGCATGAATAAATGCTTTCAAGTCAGACAAATCTGGGTTTGAAGTCCAGATATGCCACTTATGTGCTGGGTGACTTTTGCCAAGTGTTAACTTTCTCTGTGAAAGTGGAAATGACCTACCTTGCACTGATGTGGGCACCAAGGGAGGTGCCGTGCAGTAGGTACGGTACCAGATATGAAGGAAAAGTGCTGGGTAAGTGTCAGCAAGCTCCCATGTTCTGCTTCTGTCCTCAGTAATCTCAATACATTCTGCACAATACTGCTAGAGTCTTTTCCCCAACCAAGTATGTAGAAATGGAAAGGGAAAAACGTACCCATCGACCCCTGAAATTTGCCCTTTCAGTGAATAAGGGAGCGCTACCTAAATATTCAGTCTGGCCCAAGTTAAAGAAAAACTAATGTCAAAAAGTTTCCTAGAGTTACCAAGGGCATAAGCTCAGGGTAGATGACTATTATGTTTATGTAAACATCTTGATCTTCCTGTGTGTTCAAAAAAAGTGAAGACTCCCCGGGCTCCAGCAATCACTTGGGAGAGAATTAAGGCAAAGAGCTAAAAAACTGACTTTCTCCTCAGCAGTACCAGTCTCAGGTAACTTACTAGCCCTCTTTCTCCATAAGACCCACTGATCACCACATCTAATACTAACTTTAAACTGTGATCTGGTCTCAGCTGTACCGTAATGCCTCTCTATCACTTCAAACCATTCATCAAAGTCTGTTAAACACAGCAGCTTTGTGGGAATGAGGGGGTGAAAAAGGAACTTTGCTGTGCTCAGGGTCAATCTGAGAGAGACTGGAAGGGATCTGGAACAGGAGGTGACAGTAAAACACAGACATTCCCACCACTTTGTCTGTTTCTTGGGGATTCCCAGAAATATTGAGATGGAGGCCCCAATAATTTTTTTCAGTTATGAAAGCAAAGAGCAGCCCAGGAAGAACTCGGTCATTCCGGGTTACATACTTAGGAACAATTAACCAACACTACAAAAATAATATTATAAGTAAAATGTTGGTCATCCTGACTGGTGTAAGTAACTCAGACAACGGTTTCTGTGTGGTGAAAAATACTGGCGAGGTGTTAAAAGACCTCGATTTTTAGTTCTGCTGATACTCCTAACTAGCTGTGTGACCTTGGGCAAGTCACAAACTCTGTAGGCCTCAGTGTCTATAAAAGGATGAAGAATGGATTGGAAAAGCTCTGCTACTTGTTGATTAGATGGGCTGAGGTACTCAGGAAAAGCTTCAAAAAGAAGATTGGCTCTTAGAGAAGAATTGAGATTCAAATAAGTAGAAAGAAGAGTGAGGATATCTCACTCATGCTCAGGAAGAGAGCAAAGTCATTTGAGCAGAAACATCCAAGTTGTATTCATGGGTGAACATGTTCAAAAGCCCAGGTGGGAGGGTTTTGGGAAGTGAGTTATATTGATTATGTCCCATGGATGTCAACTTTGCACTTTATTGTTTGGAATAGATTGTAAGTACTAGGATTTTTTATGTAAATGGTAGTTGGCGAAGATTGAAAATCAAACTCAAAATACTGAATGAGAAGGACAAAGCTGGAGGCTAAACTAAAGAGGAGAGAGGTATGGGGATAAGTTTAGGGCTTCTTGAAACCTGACATAAGATAGTGACAATGAAGCTGTGAAGGAAAAGAAAGTCAGTGAAGGATCTAGAAATGTGCATTTATTTCTCCTCAACATATCCCAGTCTCTTCTGGTTGGTCTGTAGAGGGATCCCTGCCCAGATGCAACACTCAACTCTGACCCTTAGGTCTAAGAACTGTGCTGTTAATGACTAATATATCATTTGGGAGACTAAGCTACAGGAAGAGCCAAGATCATTTTTTGCTGTAAGTATAAAATGACTTTGGGTTATTTTGTGATTAGAGGTCTTTACATTAAGTGCATAATTGAACATAATTTTGTAAATTGTACAAGTCAACAATCAACCACAAATGACTTCATTAAAGCAGAAATCTCCACATTATCCTGAAAGAATACACATAGTATAAGACTTCTACAAATCTGACAGACTGTGGAATTATCCTTACACAGAGAGAAAATACACTCATTTCTCTCCTTCTTTATGTTTTATAGCAATTTAAAGACCATGAACTACCATAATTATTCATTAAAATCGATGCTTTTAATAAAGGAAATCCAACGTTAACTTACTAGTAGTGTTAACAAAGTTGTTTAGCAAAGCAAATTTGCTTTGACTAGGTGTATAACGCCCTCTCAACAACTTTATGCATTAGAAAGAGACAGAGCTGGAGTCCAAGTCCAAGTCTACGTGAGCTTAAGAGCCCATTTCTTTTCTATTGAACTTCACTGCCATCTTACAAATGTCAGTTGCCTTGTCCCTTCCCCATCCCCTATTCCCTACTATATCTCAATCTTAATGTGTTTAAATGCTAGTTTCAAGCCACATTATAGACCCTCGTCACATTATGGTGAACATTTGGAATGCATTACTTTAAGTGCTAGTACCAAGCTAAAAATGCATATTAGTTCAAGAGGAGTTTAGAGACATTATTGGTTAATAGATTTAAAAGGGTCTCTGAGGGGCGCCTGGGTGGCTCAGCCAGTTGAGCATCCGACTTCGGCTCAGGTCATGATCTTACAGTTCGTGGGTTCGAGCCCCGCATCAGGCTCTGTGCTGACCTCTTGCTCAGAGCCTGGAGGCTGCTTCAGATTCTGTGTCTCCTACTCTCTCTGCCCCTCCCCCGTTCACGCTTTGTCTTACTCTGTTTCTCAAAAATAAATAAATGTAAAAAAAAATTTTTTTAAATAAAAAAATAAATAAAAGGGCCCCTGAAGGGTTACTTGAGGGGAGGTGGTTGGGGGGATGGGTTAAATGGGTGATGGGGATTAAGGAGGGCACTTGTGATGAGCAATGAATCACTAAATTCTATGCCTGAAACTAATATTAGACTGTATGTTAACTGGAATTTAAATAAAAACTTGAAAAAATAAAAAATAAATAAAAAACAAAAGGGCCTCTGAAGGAAAGAAAAGGAAGGTTGCAAGATAATATTAAGTTCTGGAAGTTTTAAAAAACATCTGAAATAACGCAGATTCCAACAATGGTTACTTCTTCCATCATCAGAGACATCAGGTTCTAGAATTTGGATTTGACCAAATGAGATATATTCTAGATTCTAACATTTATAGTGGTCTAATGGAGTGGATGTCAAATATTCTCTCTCTCTCTCTTTTTGAGATTTTATGGGGGTGGGGGGGTGGTGGCGCACCTGGGTGGCTCAGTCGTTTGAGCAACCAACTCTTGATTTTGGCTCAGGTCATGATCCCACCATCATGGGATCAAGTCCCTGCTGGGCTCCATGCTCAGCATGGAGCTCCTTAAGATTTTCTCTCTCTACCTCTGCCCCTTTCCCCAACTCATGTTCCCTCTCTCTTTCTCAACAAAAACAAAACAAAATGAAAAAAAAATTATTTTTAGGTAATCTCTACACTCAGCATGGGGTTCAAATTCACAACCCTGAGATCAAGAGTCACATGTTCCACCAACTGAGCCAGTCAGGCAGTCCAAATATTCTCTTCTTTTTGTTGAGAAGCTGCCATCACAAGGAAAACAGAAAAAGCAGAAGTCTTCATGTGTACAATTGAGAAGGTACAGGGAAGAAATTTACATTTATTGTACACTAAATGTGTATACAATACATGTATATACAATGCCACACATCTTTTATTTAATGTTCCAAACAAATCCATGAGGTGTTTTTTCTCCATTTATAGATGAGAACACGGAGGCCTGAGAAGTTAAAAAATCGGTCAAGCATTAGATAGAGGTGGGAGAGTTGGTACTACTCTATTCTTAATCTATCCTCTTTCCACTGCTCTAAAGGGAAACTCTCAGAAAGAGGGAGAGAGAGAGAGGAAAGAAGGGAGGGAGAGAGAGAGGAAGCGAGGAGGAGGGAGGGAGAGAGAAATGAAGGAAGGAAGTGAGGAAGGAAGGAAGGAAGGAAGGAAGGAAGGAAGGAAGGAAGGAAGGAAGGAAGGAAGGAAAGGAAGGGAAGAGAAGGGAGAAAGGGAAGGAAGAGAGAAAAGGTTGTTCAGTTACTCAATTATTTCATTCACTGTTGTTTGAACAGAAACAACTGATACCTTAAATCAATCTGACCAACTGCACAAAAACTGGTTGTTTAGATTTTTAAAAGATTTGATTGGAAACCAGTTGTTTCAGTGGCCATACATAGACCTAGAGTTAAGAAATGACCACCTTTAAGTCCCCCAGCTGGAAGAGTACAAAAGAACCTGGAGGCAAGTCAATGGCAAATTGCCACCCCAAACAAATTGCAGTATGTAAGCTCTAAAAGTTGAATTACCCTTTGAGGATTAAGGTTCAAGACTGTGAAAAATTAAAAATGTTGCCTAGCCTAGGAAATAACCTGTGAATCAAAAATATCATTACTAAGCTTAACTGCACTCCTAATCTTCCACTTGCATGACATCTAAACTGTTTTGTTATTCTTAATGGACCAAATCCCCCTTCTGGTAATGTTCTGGAAATTCTATTTTTGTGGTAATTTAACAAATCATACAGCATGTTCTTTATATTTGGTTTATGTAGGAGTTAAGACCACTTCAAACATACTTTTCTTTCTTAGTCTGATGGCTATTTAATACTGTGTCATTCACTGGTTGAAATAAAAGTAGGTTAATCTGCAAAAATACATGAACACCCAAAAAGGATTGAATTGTATCTTTGAGAAATGATTTTTTTTTTCAAAGTCAGACATCAAAGGCTGCATATTGCAGAAAGTTTATTTTGAGAAGCTTCAGTCAAAACAGTTTGGAAACTATGAAATGAGTCATTTTTTTTTTTTTTAAAGAAATGTAACTTTGTCTATTCCCACTGCATTTTTGGTTTGGTAGGAGACATCTTTATTCCACGGATTTTAAAAGCATGTTTAAGATTCCATAGGTTTAGTATTACATCACTAATGGTTTCTAATGAGATCCAGGCAAAAGCAGGAAGAGAGGAAAAGATCAGCACAAAAGCTGAATTCTACAACACCAAGTACCATGTAAAATGTGGGAAAGTCTCCATGCTTTATCTATATGGCTGAAGCCATCTGGATAAAAAGGGGTAAATCCACATTCTATCAACCAGATGTGGATGACACGATACTCAGTATTTGACTATTTGGAATCAGTCATCTAAGGGGCTGAATTTTTTGCTTTTCATGCAGATGTTTGCTGCCCTTTGGTTATTATGGTCAAAAAGAATCAGTGAAACATGCAAATATCTAGATATTGTATTCACTCTACTGAGGGGTTAAGGCCTTAGCTACTTGTTTCGTTTTGTTCTCATAAACAACTTTTCAACAAAAAACTACACAGATTTGACTTCTGAGATGATGTCTATGTATATACAGGAGAGGAATAGTAAAAATAAATATTCCCCAAGGCTTCAGCAGCTCTGGAATTTTAAGGAAGGTCAATGAGGGGACAGGTGGGGTAAGCAGGATGACCCACAGTAGAGGTACTATTCCAGGGTAGATCAATTTATTTGGTGAATGATAATGGACAAATAGGATGAATGGAGGCTCTCTAGAATTTTTGCTTAAGGGGGCTCCAAAGTCGGTACCTTTCCAACTTCCGGATGGGTGTGCTAATAACCACTAACAGTGGTTTAGAGTGTGACAGTGTCAAAATTTCTTTCACCTTCATGATCATTTTTGATCCTCACCAAAGGCCTATTAACATACGTAGTTTTTTATAGACCTACCCACCAATTTCACCTCAAGGCCACTCTACAATTATTGAGTTGGGTATAGAGCTATCATGTGTAAAGTACTGTACTAGTCAGTCACTGGTCAGGGAGGAAAACAAAGGTTAATTAAGGCATAGTCTTTGCTTTCAAAAGAACATACAGGTATAGTCAGGGAGATGGACCCAACTAACTATATCACAAAACAGAAAGTTGAGTATAATGCCATACCTATTTCTCTTCTAATGAAGTAGAACGATTTGTTTTAGGATTTGGAGAGGAAGTTTGAAAAGGAGATGGTAAGAGGAGATGTTTTAGAAATTTGAAATACTTTTATATAAGGATGTATCAATGTCAGAAAATATTTATAGTGGGTGTTAGCATTCATTCATATAACAATTACTGAACACGTACAGCATCCCAATACAAATTTAAAAATTTGTAACGTTAAATTTTGTCAAGTTTCTTATGAAAACCATTATATTATGACATTCAACTGAAGAATAAAACCTTGGCCAATCTACTAAATGTCTTCTTATATCATGCTGCGCAGTAAGCTTGACAAGTGAACTGATCAAATTGATGTCTTGTTCAGACACATGATTCTAGAAATTCTAAAGTCTCTCTTCATTTCAATTGCTCATTATTCACCAAATAAATTAATTGTCAGTACAAAGCTAGAAGATATATTACCACATACCTAGAAAACATCACTTTGGGCCCAGACGTTGACAAAGTAAAGATAGCTAATGGCACCTCATTAAACAGAAAATTCTAACAATGAACGATTCTGACTTCCCTTCAATACATAATTTCAACAAGCATTTCTGTGCAAAAATAAATGAAAGCTGCCCAAGAACTGGCACCATCTTGAGCAAGAACTTGGTGAAAAGTCACAAAGGTGGCAGTTATTTTGTGACTTTAGTCTCAACAGTTTCAGTAATGGCTTAGAACCTTCCCTATAATATGTGTCTGGTCAATAGGAGAGCTCAGTGTGCCACAGTCTACCTATTTTTTTTTTTTAGGAGTTAATTGTTAAATCTTTGAAGGAAACATGGAAATGATGGTGGATGGATGGATGGGTGGATGGTGGATGGATGGATGGGTGGATGGATGAATAGAAAAACAGACAGGGGTTGAAATTTTTGTTGTTTAAACTACAGATGTCATTGTTAGACATGACCTGACTCTACTATTATAAAACACAGGGAAATTTGCACACTTAGATTTTTTTCTTACAGTTCTTCCCTTCTCTATTTTAAGATATCACTATTGTTTTTTCACATTGTTAACGTATACAACATTTACACTTTGTAATCATAATGCTAACAATTGCTTAGCCTTAGTTTTATATTTAAATTGATTAAAGTATAGTCTAAGATTAATAGAAAACAACTACATTCTAGTGACTAAAGGCAAGAAAATAGTTTGCACTGCTTTCCTCTTTCCCTCCCTTCTACTGGTCATTGTGGTTTCATGTCACCATTTAAATTTTCTAAGGAATGTATCCCCTTATTCACATGTTACACTATTAGTCTTTTTTATAGATTTTTAAAATAATAGAAATGCTAATATATATTTTAAATTCAAAACTTTTACAATTCTCCATTAACCCCAGCTTTCTCCTACCCTACCTCCCAGGAAAAAATATTTAGCTGATATTGCAGAATAACATACAGATATATTTTTTTAATTGGGCAACTAAGACATCTAGTGTCTACAGAGAATCTCATTTTAAATTATACTAATTACTAAGGGTTCAAGGTAGACCTGCGAATCATCTAAACCTTTCTAGTGGATAATGTGGTCAAGTGTTCCTGGAGTAGCAGTGATTTTTCTCCCTGCACTACAATCTTTCTTCTAATATTTTTATGTCCTATAATGGTATCTGGGTAAGATCACCCAACATTTAGATATCTTTCAGCAGTCTTTAAGCCCAGAAGCATTTTTATCTGGAAGATTAAATGTGCCCTACCCACTTCTACCTGTGCCAGATTTCTCCTAGATCTCATTGCTTCCATTTTCAACAACATAGAACCTAATATTTTCCCATGGAAACCAACAGACTTGGGAATAAAATAGCATAAGGGGCAGTTCTATTCATAACTTTCAGGTCATTGTCTATCTACACAGTGTCAAGACCATCAGATGAATTAGTTTAATCTTATTACAGTGTAGACAGACCACCCTCAACAGTAATTACATTTAGAGTATGTCTTAGAAGCCTCTGGTTACCATATGCATATACATGAACTAAAAATTCCCTCTTAGATCCAAATTCTCATGTATATCAAAATGAAGTGAGTGTTGGGGTTGCAGGGAAAGCACATGAACAAAAATTTAAGACCATGTCTGATTTTCATTAGATCCATTATTCAGTTTCTGTTCTCTTTTAGGGTGTGAGTTTATAGGCTAGTGTGTATTTTCATGGCTATCTGAACCCCTCCTTTAAAACCATGTGTTTTATGTGTAGTCATCACAGGGTACTACAGTGATCTTTACAATGGCTTCTTAGATCTTGACTAAATTTTCCAAAACTTGGTAGAGATTATTTCAATACTACTGGACTTGGTTAAGGTTGTGAAGGGATTTAAACACTTTTATGAAGCAATCTGGAGTATCCCAAACACTAAAGGATATGGATGTCATTTTGGCCTCATGACATCAACTCAACACAACACATTTATGGAAAGTATTTACTATGTGCTAGACATAGTGCTATGCAAAGAGGATAAAATTATAAACATAAGAGACACTGTCCCAGTCCTACTAAGTTTACGGTCTAGTAGAAACATAAAAATTAAATATCACAATGTGGTATGATAACTTTGCTCTAGAGAAAGTATCGGGGACTGTCAGAACATAGAGAAGGGTAATTAGCCCAACTTGAGTCTGTTCAGGTTTCCTGAGGAAGTGATATCTACACTGAGACTTAAGGTGGCTGAGTAGGAGAGGGTGGAATGGAGTGGAGAGTCCTTCTAAATTTCCCAGAGAGAATTGTTCAAGTTTCTTCTTTACTCTAGGCCTTTGGTTCTTTCTCTTGGGCCTCACCTGGGGTTACTATTCCATCTGGTCAGATTCCTTGTCCTCGGTTCCCTCTTGCTCTTGTGCAAAATCAGAAGAGCTCACAGAGGAGAGGAGGAGAATTGGTTTGGTTTGGGATTTTGGATCTGGATTTACTGTCTTTCCTTCTAAGGAAAGACACTCTGTAGGGTGGCCAGTTTGGATTTTCCTCAGTAACTGAAGATGATCGAAATCTCTACCACATAACCCTGGCACCCAATCTCTTGTTTTTTCCTCCTGAAGTTTTCTGTTACAAAAAACAAGTATATTGGCATGTGGACTACTGCCACCAGTTGACTGCTTGGTTTAAATCTTGGAGTCAGTCACAGACATCAACTTCATATTGTGTCCAGTGGCCTCTTGGAGTATGGCTGCCATTTAACCTGTTTCTGCGGTGACCCACAGAGGCTTTGGCACAGTGGTGGGTCATTGAGTTACATTTTCCAGAGTAGGGTGATAATTGTTAAGATTTACTGAGAAGAGAAATATGACCCATTAAATTCAGTCTAAAAATAATTTTTGCTCTTGAAAAAAGAAAATCTAATTACCTTGCTCTTCACTTTGAAAAATTGGGTTCATCTGGGTAAGGAGACATGGAACCTTCCTTTGAAGTAGACTATACATTCCAAAATATCTCTGGCAGAGTCTCGGGTCTGCTTCTGATTAGATAATTGACATGAACCTCCCTCAAATAAACACTGAACCCTTCAAAAACAGGGAAGCATATGAATAAAATGTATCTATGTTTTAAGTAGAAGTCTTCTGCAATAATTAGTTATCAGAAAGAAGTTTACTTTTTCATTTACCAACCAGTATTAAAATCTAAAAAACAAAAAGTATGCTGGATGAAATTCTATTGAAACTTCAAGTCCGTCTTCAGTCTATTCTAGATAGTATCAGTTTTACTAGTGACCTTAGGGGAAAGTATCTCCACATTTATGGTGTTCCATCCTTATCCCTTCAAAACTAAATTCATTTCAAATAAAATACAAATCTTGAAAAGTAAAATCATGTGTTCTTCTCAGAATATTTTGGTCTTTATTCTCAGAAGAGTGTAAGTATACTGTGAGTAAAAGCAAAACAAAACAGCTTAACTCTGTGATGTTGCCTCCTTCTACAAGGAATGTGACCTATGTATATACAACTCAGAAACAGTTAACCAAGAAACAAGGGTAAACACCTATGGCTTCATTACAGATGAGGTTATAGCTAAATAGGCTGAAGTTTACCATGAGGAAAACTATTGTTTGAAAATTCCAATCTTGTTGCCAACATACCTGTGACTTTTCAGGCAATTCCTATATGGGGAAATAAAAGACAATGTCTTCTATCTTGAAAAGCCCCTTACATAATGGAATGAGTAAGAGAATTCCTGTTTCACTTTCTAAATACTTTGTGCCAACTGATTTCTGCCTTCCCATATGGTTTTACCATTCAGCTTTTGTATACCTCATAAAATGAAAACAATAACTTTATTCTGTCCTTAACAGGTAGAGCTTTATGAAGATAATCTCTTAGGAGAAATGTAATTTTTAAAAGGAGGTCAACTCTTTTTTAAGTGAGTTTGCTTCTGTAAGTTTGAGTGAATTTAAGTGAGTTTGCCTCTACAAAGTATGAAGACCTCAGTAAATAACAAATAGTTAAGTACTTTTCCGTAAAAGGGACAGGTTCTAGAGGAAGGTTGTTCCGAATTACTTTTTGTCTTAAAAAGTCCTTCCTACCTGAATAAGTTCTGTGGATTGTACCAATCTCAATTTCTTGGGTTTTGATACTATACTGTAGTTACATAAGATGTTATCTTGGGGGGAAAGTGGGTGAAGGGCTCTTGGATCTCTCTGTGCTATTTTTACAACTTCCTGCTAATCTATAATTATTTCAAAATAGAAAGTTAAAAAATGAAAAAAAAAATAAAGAAATGTCAGTGGTCAAAAAGAGCAAATAAAGAAAAAAGTCCTTTCTAACCAGTTCAAGAAGGTACATGTCTATCTATAAAGACTATTACCTATTTGTTAAACAAAACCTTTTTTTTTTTAATTTGAGAGAAGGAGAGAGAGAGAGTGAATGGGCGAGTTGGGGAGAGGGGCAGAGGGGGAGAGAGAGACTCCTAAACAGGCTCCACACTCAGTGCAGAGCCCAACTCAGGGCTTGATCCCATGACCCTGGGATCACGACCTGAGCTGAAATCAGGAGTTGGATGCTCAACCAACTAAGCCACCCAGGCGCCCCTAAACAGAATCTTTTTTGACATAGTCTTCTTTGACATATAAAACCCTACCAGCAAGCTTGTCTACCTGTACTCCTCCAGAGGCACACTCTTGACAATTTTACCCTACATAAGAAGACTAGAGACAAAAATAAATAAAACTAAAATTTAAGCAATCATAATTTTTTAGCAAATGTAAACAGCACTTTATTACTTGGGTTAGAACACTAATATTCTCTACAACAGTTCATCCAATTCAATGAATTCTGTCTTTACCTCTCTAACATGGTCTTACAAAACAAAAGGTAAATGACTATAAAGCGAGGAAGAAAACAGATACCACCAGAGACACTCAAAAAAAGTTAAGTTCATTGTTCTACCTTCTGACTCAGTGAAACCTCACGTACTGAAGCCATGGGATTGTCAATGAAATGTAACTAGCTTTGGAACCACTGGTATTGTCTTCGTTAGTACTTGGTTGAAGACATTGATCATAAGGCTGTACAGTTCACTTCAAAATGCCCTTACTCTCTACATTTTACCCATTCATCTAGAGACCAAAAATCCTCTAGCCAGTTAAGTCAAAGCAGAAACATGAACACAAATCTTCCAAACTAATTGATACTACATATACCAAACAGCCAACTGCTCGCTTAAATTGGCTGAACGGAAAGAGGCTGTTCAGGAATGGTTTTGGCTTTAAGAATGTACACATGATCTAAGAATGACATCATAAGCTCTTTCAAATATTTTGGAGTAGCTTTTAAATTGCAAACTAAATATAGTTAGTCAAGCTCCACCTTCTCCAACATGTGAAAGTTAGTAAGTAGAAAATGTAAAACTCCAATAATTTCCATCAATAAATGGTTGTTAATTGATAAACTGTGAGATTCTTGGGCTGAAGGTCATGGCAGGCTGCTGCATTCTTCAACCTTACTTAGTACAGTGCTAAGAATATATCTACTGGTTTGAAATATTACACATATGGCCAGACAGAGACAAACTCCAATTTAATGTGAAATTTAGTTTTATTTTAAAACTGTATAGTCCATATTTATGCATATAAACTCTTGCACTTTTCAAAAAAAAAAATCTAACATTAGGGCTGAAGGATGACTGCCCCTGGAAAAAAATGATCTAACTGGATTAAATTAGCAAAACCCTTAGCTAGGCTAAGAAGAAATAGCAGCACTGAGGAAAACTAATCTTCTAGATCTAGTCAAGAAGAGAACAGATGAATGACCCTGGTTAACACAATTGCCAATTAAAAATAAGATTCTTTTTTTTTTTAATTTTTTTTTCAATGTTTATTTATTTTTGGGACAGAGAGAGACAGAGCATGAACAGTGGAGGGTCAGACAGAGAGGGAGACACAGAATCGGAAACAGGCTCCAGGCTCTGAGCCATCAGCCCAGAGCCTGACGCGGGGCTCGAACTCAAGGACCACGAGATCGTGACCTGGCTGAAGTCGGACGCTTAACCGACTGCGCCACCCAGGCACCCCAAAAGTAAGATTCTTAAGAAACCGATATTTCGCAAAAGGAATATATGCCAAATAGAGGATATATTTTTAAAATATTATTGGGAGGAAAGATTTTCTTTGGAGAATATTATATATTTATAAGTTGTGGGAAGTATTCTGTCTCTAATTCTTTCTAAGCATTTGTTTCAAACACCAGATCTTTCAGTTCAACCAGTTCACTAGATTTGCTCAACTTAGTCAAAACTCTAGACCCTCCTAGCTTCTAGAAGCTGAAGTACAACCCTGGACTAGGGTCACATAGGCTTAAACATTCCCTCATTCTTATAAACCATAAGAAATGGTAAGAGACACCCTTCTAAAACAATTAAAAGAATACTGATGATTCAGCAGGAGCTGATGAAATACAACAGCTTATTTGAGCAACCATGCTGCTGATCATGGACCTAAGATACCCCACAGAGAGATCTCAGGTAGGTAAGTAATGTTATGGTACATTAGATCTATATACCTCTAACAATGTGTTTAGTAAATTTTATTCACAAAGCAAGAGTGATGTGTACCAAAATCCGAAACAGCGTTTTTCTTGTTTTCTTAAAAACAGTCTTAGAAACAATGATGGAGAAACTCCCTTGTAGGCCCCACTAGCACTGGGAAAAAAGAGGCAGCAGCTCTGTACAGTGAGGATGACTAACGATAGAGATAAATATATTTCCACAGTAGATGTTCCTTTCCCACTCCTTCTCATTCTCTCTCACATAGAAACAAATTAATAGTTTTCAGATAACACGTACAGCTGAAATCCAACCGTTTCTGTGTATATCCCACTTAACTCACAGAGGCCAGCAAGCATGGAAACCAAGAGGGTCCAGAATTCATGGTATCACTTATCTAGACATGATGTTGACACAGTCACCTACTGGACAGCAACTTGATCAAAAGTACTACAGCTGGTCCATGCTCCTGACACTTGTCTTGACCCATTCCTACCAGTGGGAGAAGAAATGAAAAGCCAGACCAAGGCAAAACTGAGAATGAAAGCCAGGGTCTGGGCACCAAGTGTCCCCAAATCCCAAAAATGAGCACACACAGTTACAGACACCTTAATTTAAGGCTTGAAGGGAACCTAGATGTTATATGATCAGCTCCCTATTTTACACATGGAGAAATCCAAATTCAAATTGGGTAAGGCCACACGGTTAGCAGTGCAGGCAAGACCACTACTCAGGTTTTTAGATTCTTTGGCTAGTGTTTCTTCCAGGAGCCAACAGTGCAACAGTTGGACTGAAACAAAAGTCACAGAGACACTGTAAAAAATCCCAAGATCCCAGATCTGCTCACTTGTTCCAAAGGGGTATGATTTTGCACTGTCCTCTGACCTTCTTCTGAGTACAGCAAACATTTATGAACTAGTCACACTCTCTCATCCCCTTGTCTGAATATCTGGATAAGAGATTCTGCTTGATTCATATCACCTTCAAGTCAAGGGTCTTCCAACTTAAGGTACAATATAAAGACAGGGATGGTTTTTGTAAGATGCAAAGATTTCAATGAGTGCAGGGACAGGAACTGAGAAAATCAGGAACTGAGGCTACTCTGTCCTCCCAGGCCACATGTTGCCTGTCATCGGTGAGTCTTTTTTTCCCCTCATGCTCAAGCTTTGGCTTATGCATCTTACATATGTCCTTGTATTGTTGTTTATCTCAACTCTACTTCACAACCTCCCAGCTCCAGTGCCCACCACTGACTACCAACTATTGCTCTCAGTTCAAAGTCTCAAGAGACAGAATCTGGTAGGCTCAACTTATCCATGTTTTGGTAGAGAGCTCTTCACACAAGCCATGTCCGTTGGCCTAATGAGTTGGTTGACTTTGGGCTAAGCATCCACCCCTAGCTCCATTGACTTTGGCCAAAGGATTGAGGTTGTATGATCCACTCCTCCCTTAGAGGCTGGGAGGAATCAGGCAATGAGAGATTAAATACATGGCTTGAACTGACTCTCATGACATTTAACCTCTTGCCTATCTGACTTCTGGCATACACTCTAGTCCAACTGCTTGGTGCCTCTTGATGAGGGGTCAGGGCCATGAACCAGGTCAGGATGTGGTCATCTCAGGATGGCTGATAAATGACTGTCATTTATCCAGTCGAGGGCCAGAGTATTAACTTCAACTAATAGCTAATCCTGGAAAAAGAGCTTTCTTTGTGGAGGTGGAGGAGTTGTCTTCCTTGCTCCTCTTTGCCATTTTTCATCCCTCATTTCTCTCTAAAAATATCATCCTCTACCCCTCCTTACTGCAGTCATTTACTGATCTCTGCATTACTCCCCTTCATTTCTAGAAGGTTTTAGCTCCTGGTTGTAACTCTTTTCAATACGATGTCTGCCTTAATTCTCAGTAATTTCAAATATTCATGTATGTGATCCTTCTAATACCCTGGCCTCTTAGTTCCTTACACTCCTCTCCTGATCTTGTCATCCAACATACCTCAGCCACCCACCTCCTTTCCCAGATGACATCCCATGATTCATCACTCTTAACAGCACTTTCCATGTACAGGCAGGCAGCTGAACCCAGCTGGAGGAAAACTCACAGCTAAGCTGACTGGTTTTACTTAAAATTCGTTATCACTAATGTCAAGTGGATCCTTAGTGCTACCTGGTAATTCTGTTTCCCAAGTTCAAACATCCTCTCTTCTCTTAAAACCTCCCAATCCTCCTCTTTCCCTCTTAAGCTCAGCTGATAAACTTGCTTCCTACTTCACTGAGAAAATGAAGGCAATTAGATGAAAATTTCGCAGACTCCCATCACCATATTTTCCAATCTACCTACAGCTGACTCCAGATAACCTTTCTTCATGCAACGATGACTTATTTGTCCATGCTCCTACCTAAAGTCAACATTTCCAGTTATGCTTTGGGTTCCATCTTCTCTCAACCACCCAAGGGCATTGTTCTAGCAATTGTCACTTCTCTTCTGCATCATCGATTTATCTGTCTGCATTGGATTATTCCCCTCATACACAAGTGTGCCTAAATATACCTCATCTTAAGAAAAAGGAACCTTCACTCACATCCATCCACAGGCCTCTCCAGCAACTATTTCAATCCTCTGCTTCTCTTTCAACAACATTCTGAAAAGAGTTGTCTCTACTTACTGTTCCTTTTTCCCTCCCATCGTTTCCTTGAATGCATGCCAATCAGGCTGTTTCTCCACCATCCTCTTGACTCTTTTCAAGATCATCAATAGTTCTACATGGCCAAATCCAATGACCAATTCTCAGTCACTGTCTTATTTAACCTATTAGCATTTGACAGAGTTGATCACTTTCTCCTTGCAGAAGTCCTTTCTTTACTTGGCTTCTAGCCCATCACACCCTCCTGGTTCTCTTCCTACTCCCATTGGCCATTGTTCTTGGTCTCCTCTGCTGGTTGTTAGTCTTCACTCTGATCTTTAAATGTTGGAGGCCCCACGTATTGTCCTGGGACTGTGTTCCTCCCTCGAACTCACTGCCTTGATCTCATCTTGCCTCTTGGCACTAACTATCATGCAAATACTGATGACTCTCAAATATTTATTTTCACCCATGACCTCTTCCCTGAACCTGAGACTGTATATCTAATTGCCCACTTAACACTTCCAATCAGGTACAAAATGTTCATGCCAAATTTAAAATGTTCAAAACCAAACTACTGACTTCCTCTCTACAACTCCTCTTTCTACATTTTTCCTGGTAATGGAAACTCCATTCTTCTAGTTTCTTAGACAAAAAATCTTGAGCTCATTTTTTACTCCTCTTTCCAGTGGTGTGCTGATAAATGTGTAACAGCAGGTTCTCAGCTCTGAAGGGTAGGCGGTAGGGGAAGGCCTAACTTTTCTGTGTAAATACTACCATCATCATCCATTTGTAACTACGAACGTCACAGCATTAGACACTGAGTTGGGAAGAGATGTACAGTGGCATGCCATTACATAGCAGTTCCACCATACAGATACAAAAGATACAAATAACTTAAAGAGCATGAATAATCATAAAAAATGCAGCAAAATAATTAGGAAGTGATACATTTTTAGTACTTATTTGTTTTTGTTATTTCATTTGTTTTGTTTTGTTTTGAGATTCCACACAGAAGTGAAATCATATGGTATTTGTCTTTCTCTATCTGACTTATTTCATTTAGTGTAATACCCTTAGGTCCATCTGTGTTGTTGAAAATGGCAAGATCTCATTCTTTTTTAATGCTGAGTGATATTCCAAGAAATATCTATCTATCTATCTATCTATCTATCTATCTATCTATCTATCTATCAATCATTCATCTATCGATGGGATGCTTCCATATCGTGGTTACTATAAATAATACATAAAGGTGCATGTGTATCTTTGAATTAGTGTTTTCATTTTCTTTGGATAGACATCCAGTCGTGGAATTAGTATATCATATGGTATGTCTAGTTTCAATTTTTAGATGAACCTCCATTCTGTTTCTCCTCAGTGATTACACTGAGTTACATTCCTACAGTGTACCAGGGTTCGTTTTTCTCCATATATTTTTCACCAACACTTGTTATTTCTTGTCTTCTTGATATCATTCTGATTTGTGTGAAGTGATATCTCATTGTGGTTTCGATTTGCATTTCCATGATAATTATTGATGATAAACATCTTCTCATGTGTCTGCTAGTCATCTGTATGTCTTCTAATTTTTAGTATTTTTACCTTTGTTTTAATATAATTCATTTCACTAGAAGTTTATATAATTTCTAATATAGCTTATATTTAACAGCTGGCTCACAAAATTCCTAAAAATTTAAATGTAGGTTCTCAGGAGCCCTAATGACCAGCACACCACTGCCCCTTTCTCTTTAACTTTCCAATTTATTAGCAAATCCTGACACCCTACATTCAAAATACGTTATCTAGAATTTGCCTGCCTTCAGTATCTCCACCACTGCTACCCTGGTTTGTGCCACCATTATCTTTCAGTTACATCAGCTCCCCCACTGTCCCTTCTGCCTTCCCCTGCTATTCTGTTCTCAACACAGGAGCCAGATGTAAACTCTAAATCAGTTTGTACTGCTCTTTTTTTTTTTTTTTAAAGTATAGTTGACACACAATGTTACATCAGTTTCAAGTGTACAACACAGGGATTCAACTCATATCATTATTTTGATCACAACTTTCTAACTGCTTCCTGATTCATACAGAATAAAATCCAAAGTTCAACAATGACCTAAAAAGTCAACACATCGACTTCCTAAAAGAATGGAAAAAAAAAGTTGGGAGTGGGGGAGAAGAAGATAAATGGAATAAAAGCAGAAGGAAAAGAAAGGAAGAAAGAAAAGAAGTTACAGTGATATGAACAGGTGCAGGATACACAATCCACTGAATCCCAATTTTGCATTCTGCTTCTTCGTTAATTCTGTGTAGTTCTAGCTTTGGGAGAAGTATATAGAAGAACTGGGGACTTCATTTTTCTTCTCTCTTTTTAGAAAATAAAGCAACTTTCCACCATACCAAGCTAGATTGCTAGAGATAATCATAAAAAGCAGGAGAGTCATGGTGGTATGTTCCATACCAGAAACACTGTCCTATGACATTCCCAGTAACAATCTGGCTTCAGAAAAATGGCTAATTGCAAATATTTGATAAATGCTTAAAAGTTTTCCCCAAAGCTCCAAACCCTAGGGGAAGATAGAGCGTTCCCAGGCCAGACTAAAACCTTTTAACCTTAAGTCCCTTAAACATAAATATGTTGCCAAGATGCCGAGTGGATATTTAAATCATCCACTTCCTGTTCCAGTGCTATCTCTCTGTTTTGGAGAAGGACCAAAAATGTTTCATTCCTTTTGGCACTGCTTTCTTCATTTAAAAAGGATTTATACTTCAGGGGTTTTGACTCTAGAAAAAAAACCCAAGCACATATTTTGGATGTCAGAATCTGAATGTTTTGACCCTTTCAAACAAAAATGCACTACCCTGTAGCCAGTGTGGCGAGAGAACTAGATCAGGGATAGAACATGTCCAAATGGGCTTCTAAAGTAACAAGCAAAGAGGGAAAATTGGCCCATCTACAGTAACTTCTTTAGGAAATATTAAAAATAGCCCATCTAAGAAGCTGGTTTTTACTAGACCACTTGTAAATAGTTGTGTTTAAATGTAATTTAAGATAATCTAGTATTTCCATCATGCTAGAGCTATCAGTCAATTAAACTTCAAATGTAATGAAAACACATCATGGCTAGTTTTATGAGGTTTTCATTAAAGTGAATAGGAGTAAATAGAAGGTTCCAAATGATGTCTCTTAAAGGATAAGGATTGGTGAGGAGTGAGTAGAGATAATTTCAGAGTGTCCTGAGTAGCAAAACAACCCATTCTATCAGCCTATGTAGTTTGAAAAAACTCTCCAGGTGATTCTGATTATACTTGGCAATCCCTCTCCCCAGTTAAGATTCCCCAGGGAGGCAGGATAATATTAGACGTATTAATACAGTGTTAGTGAACATTCCTGTCTTCAATTAATTGAATTCAATTCAAAATCTGTTAACCTTCTACTCTGTGCTTGAAATGTGCTTGGCAGTAGAACTGAGGGCAGGATATACAAAGATCAATGAAAATTATTCCTTCCTGATGGTGAGGTAGAGAAAAGAGAGTAGTAAACCATACTGGTCAGTTACAATACACAGAGGTTTAAGCTATTGAAACCCAGGAGGAGAACTATTCATTCTGACTGGGGCAATAAGGAGGTAGTATGACTTGAACCTTGAATTATGGACTGACTTTCAATCAGTAGGGAGTGAATTAAAAAAACCACTCAAGACCAGGGAAGGAAACCATCTTCTTAGCTGACAGCTCATGTTGATAGATATGTTCTTGGGCAAATCTGTATGCAACCTGGGTGGTTAGTCATTCCTGCTAGGCCCAGAAGCTATGAGGAGGCTTGCCCACACATACCTAGCTACACTGCTATCACCTAAAAATGGATGGGGAAGTATTCTCAGACTAATAATACAAAGGCAGAGAAGAAGAGAATGAAGGCCTGAACGGATCTCAAAGGTAAAACTTGGTGCTTTGTTTGACTGCTAACCATTTCAAAAACTGGGTGCAGGAAAGGAGAAGGCCTCCTGCCATCACAAGGGGGAGCATTAATGAAGAAGTCAATGGTTTGAGTCTCTCAATGGCCAGTTCAATGGTCACAGATTAGCTCTCTCCTCATGGAGCCATCTCAGAGGGCGCCATTTTGTCCTAGGGCGCTGGGCAAGAGTATACTGACTACTGGAAAAACAACATGCATATATCTTACTGATAGTGAATTCACAGTATATATTCTTGTAAATAAATCATGGTATAATTATAACCAACTGGAAAAAGGGAGAATAGATCCCTCAACAGGCATAATCTGGCAGTTCAAAGGTGAGGCAGAAACTGAGAGAATTTAGAAAACACTGATTAAGACAGCTGAGAGTAACCCATAGGAAGATTTGTCATCTCCAACCATTTGATTTATTGCATATGGGTATGATTTAAGTCTGCTTATTGACAATGCAGGATTAGGCCAATTCAGTTGATTAGACAGCAATTGGCAACTAGTCATAATATGTTCACTTTTAGTTAGCATTTATGATCCTTAAGCTTATGCTACTTCTGAGGGTAATATTCATCAATTTAAATACTTTTATAACAATTCTGTATCTACTAAGTGTTTTTGTGACCTTACTATATCTGTAAGCCATCCAAGATTCCTTTTCAAAGTTTATAGTCTTTGGTTTTCTAAATATTGTCAAAAGATGGGGGGGGGGAACCCTTAAACTCAAGGGTGTTCTTGTGGAATTTGGCTCCTACATCCCATTTCTGTCTGTATAGCTTAATTTTTTTCTAGCAATGAAAATATGTTCTCATCACCTCTACAATACAAAGCAAAATTTTGGCTCACAGTCTTTTGCAATTGTGAATAAGCTGTCAAGGCATTAATATTTTAGTTGCTCCAAAGTTGATTTGAGGGAATTTTAATCTTATTTTATTTGTTTTCCAAAGTGACTACTCTAAACCTCTCTTTTCATGTTGGAAAATAAAAAATGACAGACATGGCTAAAACTGACAGTCAAAATATAGACAACTGTGCCCTGTTGAATGCACATTTTGTTCTAGATGAAATGGTGTTCTCCTGGAAAAGACAAGAGCTGAAAGTAATGTATATCAGCTTGGTAAAAATTTTTTGGTTGTAACAGGAGGGAAATGATATTTATTGAATCTCTTCAGGCCCTGTGCTAAGTTATTTATATTATTTCATTTAGTTTTTATAACCCCCAGCCATGCCATTTTACAGATGAGGAAGTAGAAGCACAAAAGGGTTCAAATTTCTACCTCTGTCTTAGAGCTAGTATAGACCTCTTGCCTTTTGTACTACAGCAGGTTCTCTCTAGTCTGTCAGTCTAACCTATCAGCCTCAGCTGCCTGGAATACTGTGTTGAAAAAAAATTCTGAAGCCATGAGAAAGAATCATATGTTTAATGAGCAAGCCACTCCAAGGCCAAGAGCAACATTGGCAGAGGGTATACAATTTGCAAATATATTATTTGTCCCCTATATAATACATGAAGCTTTATTGGTAATTTTTGCTGAAAGTAGGGAGCTGGAAGGAATATAAAATCCTCATGGATTCTAGCCTTAAAATTATTCTCTTAGTAAATACAGATTTTCTATGAGCTAGCCTTTCCCCTGGTTAGACTATTTTCTTACCATTATTTTATTTTCATCCTAAAATCTTTAACTACTTTTTATCCTTTGGGAATGAGTCCCTCACCACCAATATTCAAAGAGTTAGTTCAGCATTATGATCAACATTATACTGTTGGAAACTTATTTGTAAATACTCTAGTGTAGACAGTGTAATCTATACGTGTGTAAAATAATCCGTACCCTAGGAATTGTGGTCAACATGAAGGATCCCAGGTGAAGAGTATACACTCCAGAAAGCAGAAGACTAGTATTTACATACCACTATCTAAATTCATACCTGAAGTTCTATAAATTAGCATAAAAGACACAGAAATCGTTTTTTAGTTGGCACATGTGCAGGTATTCAATATATGTGATTGGGTTGATTAGAAGGGTTTGCATAGGCATCTCCATCATTGTGTGTACAGGGATTAAGAATCTGGCAAGCCCTGCATTCAGAGGAGTGCCATAAATCCAGAATTCTATTCAGGCCTGTGCCTACTTAATGAAAGATTTGAGCCTGGCTAGAAGGGAAGCTGATTCTGCAGTCAGAATACTGTTACAATTGCCACAGAGTGAACCTTTTGCATAAGGTGCTTGCCAAGACAACCAAAAGGATAAAGAGAGAGCTTCCCCAAGTGTACAGAATGGGGTTTGTAATTGTTTTTGTGCCTACTAATAAATGTTTGCACATGTGAAGAATTTAGTCTCCGAGACTGGCTTCCATTATAGCATACCACATGGTATTGAGGTTATCTGAAAGGAAGCAGTGCCTACATCTAATGACTGGAGACTATTGACATTCACCACAAAGAGCCAGACAAATCAGCTTAGGTCATTTTATAATAACCAATTACTTCGGGAAGCCCAGGAGAGACCTTTTCTTCCTCTTCTCTCCCATTCCCCAACATTCCAGAGTTATTCACTGGGAAGGAGGGGAAGTTGTTCAAAAGACACAGCCCTATAACTCTTAAGTCACTGGACTCTAGCTTGGGGTCAGTGGGGTACAGGTGGGAGCAGAGGTTTGAATCAGATATGAGATGACATTTCAACTTTAAAATAAACATTTACCTTCCTCAAATTTAGGAGCTGGGCAAAGATGTAATTAAGAAATTCCTATTCTCAGTGATAAAAGGAAGTTTGACACAGAACAGCTAGAGGTACTGATAGATAAAAACAAAATCACTTTGTCTGTAGATCCTCAATGAATTGAGACTCCTCAATAAACCAGCCATGCTACCATGAAAAGAATTTTGTATGGTTGGGCTAATGCTATAAGGTATATACAGTCTGAGGTCTCCAGATCTCATATTCCTCCTAACCCTCCAAGAGGAGGATGTTCATTTCTCCTAGTGTAGCAGAATGATTTCTATTTTAAGATGTTGAGCATTGACAAACAGAAATAAGAACCAGTGGCTAGCTCTTGTGACCATGATGAGTGTTCTCTACTTGTACATATACATAGAATATCACCTTTCTGAGTGTCTGCCTCCCACCATAGCTATTGTCTCAGAGAGAGGCAACAAGTTACCTTTCAAAAATATTCAAGCCTAGGGGGTACCTGGTTGGCTCAGTCGGTTGAGCGTCCGACTTTGGCTCAGGTCATGATCTCATGCCTCGTGAGGTTGAGTCCCTCATTGGGCTTGCTGCTGTCAGCACGGAGCCTGCTTTGAATCTTCTGTCCCCCAGCTCTCTGCCCCTTCCCCACTTGTGCTCTCTCTCTCAAAACTAAATAAATATTTAAATATATATATATTTTCAAGGCTAAATCTCCACTTGGCCAATTTAATTTTCCTCTAATAGTGCAGACTGAATGAAGAAATAGGTGAACATTTGAAAGTTGAAAAAAAAACAGATATTGAGATATTCTAAATCATTTGGTTTCATCTATCAGGTCAGAAGCCAGATTGTGGTTTAAAAATCAACAAACAAGACTAAAACTACCAAAAAAAATTTCCCCTTTGGCTAACATCCCAAAATTACCAATTTGTCTAGTGAATAAACCAAATTGACATACAGAGAAAAATAAATACTATAAAAATTCTAATGGGAATGATTTTTATGGATAAAACTGATGGCTAAGAATTGATAACAAACGCACAAGCAAACTTAGTCATTATAATGTTATAATGTACTCTGTGCTCTAAGAGATAAGAATTTTAAATCAATTGCTTTAGATTTTTGTTTAACATGCTAAACCAAGCAGATGCAAGAAGTGTTCTTACTTTGCTTCAAAGATATATGTTGCAGAAAAAAATAGGAAAAACATTTAGAAATACTTAGATGAGCTTGAAAACAAGACAGAAACATCTTCAGGTTACAAAATACCAAGGAAATTCAAAGACAGAGAAGTTAGTCTGAGTTAAACATGTGGAAGCATTCATTAGTAACATGGCACAAAACTAACTGGGCTCCTGCATAAAGCCAAGAGCTAGGCAGGTGGTGTTCCATTTATAAACAGGAATAGAAATATTCTACCCATGGTAAATTACTAATGGGGAAGCAATCTATCAGCAAGGGGTAAACTCTGAGCTGAAGGGGGGATAGTCCCTTTCTGTGTGAGGGAATGGGATCCAGTCAATTTTTTTATTGCCTCTGTCCCATATACAGACAGCCAGCCAGGAATCACAGAAAAGAAGGAAAGCCAGAGACGGATCTGGGACAAGAAGGAAAGACGGAACAACAGAAAATAGGAACAGAGAGGAACAAAATATAAATGATGTTTGCAAGGAAATAAGAGATAAGGTAAGGAGATAAGAGAAATAAGTAGGGTAGCTGGGTTTGCTCAGTTGGTTAAGCATCTGACTCTTGATTTCAGCTCAGGTCAATGACCTCATGGGTTGTAAGTTCAAGTCCCAAGTCAAGCTCTGCACTGACAGCACGGAGCCTGCTTGGATGCGCTCTCTCTCTCTCTCTCTCTCTCTCTCTGCCCCTCCTTGGCACTCTCTCTCTCTCTCAAAATACATAAATAAACATTTTTAAAAAGAGAAGAGAAATATTGTATTTCTTTTTTTTTTTTTAATTTTTTAATGTTTGTTTATTTTTGAGAGAGACAGAGCGTGAGCAGGGGAAGGGCAGAGAGAGGGAGACAGAATCCGAAGCAGGCTCCAGGCTCTGAGCTGTCAGCACAGAGCCCGACACAGGGCTTAAACTCACAAACCGTGAGCCAAAGTAAGCCACTTAACTGACTGAGCCACCCAGGTGCCCCATAGAGAGCTACGGTATTTCTCTCTTTCATTTTTATTTTTTTTTAACATTTATTTATCTTTGAGAGAGAGACAGGCAGACAGAGTATGAACTAGGGAAGAGGTAGAGAGAGGGAGACACAGAAACCGAAGCAGGCTCCAGGCTCTGAGCTGTCAGCACAGAGCCCCACACAGGGCTCGAACTCATGGGCTATGAGATCATGACCTGAGCCAAAGTCGGATGCTCAACTAACTGAGCCACCCAGGCACCCCAAGAGCTATTGCATTTCTAAAAAAGGATCAGAATATCATAAAAGAAACATTTAAAATGACAACAAAAGAACTCTTGGGAATTCAAATTATTGTGGCTTAATGCAGTGAATATAAAGCCAAAATTAAGGAAATTTCCCAGTTATTAAATGAAGATATAGAAAAGTAGAAAATATTTGAGAAAATATGAAACCAGAGGATCAATTTAGGAGACCCAGAAGAGAAAGAGAAACATGGAAAATGGTGAGATGGAATTATCACCAAAATGACATAAGAAAACTTCCCATAATTAAAAGATGTATTTTTCTAGATTGAATGGGCCCACTAAGTGTTCATGAGGATGAATACAAATCTGAATGACACTAGGGCCCGTGTCATGAAAATTCAGAATACTGAAAATAAAAAGAAGATCCTAAATACTTCCACAGAGAAAAAAAAATCTGCCAGCATATAAATATTTGGGAATCAAAATGGTATCAGACTTGCTAAGATGAACACTGACGATTTGGAAGACAATCCAGGCAGACTTTCAGAAGTTTTAGGGAAAATGATTTCCAGCCTAGAATTCTATGCTCAACCTAATAATCAGTCAAGTATAAGATAAACTGAAGATGCTTACAAAACTGTGTCTCCTCTGCACCCATGTGCAGGAAGCTCCCAGATGCTTTTCTTCATCAAAACAAGGAAATAAAGAAAGAGGAAGAACGGGATCTAGGAAGCAGAGGATTCAAATTTCAGCCCACATGCAAAGGAAATTCCTTTCAATCCTAGGAAGGAAATTCTTAAGATGACTGTGAAATAAAGATTTAGAACAACTAGCTGTGCAACAAATCTAGAAAATTCCAAGATGTTTTCAGGAAGGGTATCTTTCAATAAAAAAGAAAAAAATGACAAACATCTGATGTATCTGATTGTATAGAAAAGGCCTTGACATTCACATTAGTGATAGAAACCTAAGCAGGTAAAAGAAATAGAGTAATTATTATATCACGATAGGAGGAGGGGAAAGAGAGTAGTCTGAGAAATTAAATGTAATTATAGTATACTATTTGGTCAGGTAGAAGCAATATTTATACAGCCATGACAATGTTGGAAGGGTGAGGAATATGGTGTCTATTTCTGTAGTTTCCCTTCTGTCTCACAGATCTATTTGTCTATTCTTATCCCAATGTCAAACTGTCTTGATTACAGTGGCTTTATTAATGGTAGACATTACTTGTTAACCTCCTACAACTGGAGATAAAGATTTATCACTTAAAAAAAAAAGATTTATCACTTTTATGCTGCAGGTTATTTACATTTTCAAATAATAATGTTCAATACGTCTTGTATAATAAATACACTACATAGGAGCTAAAAATTCTGGAAAGCCAGGGACAAGAGGATTTTCATTGTGTTTTTAAAACTTAATAATTGGAACAACTGCTTGAAACTTGCTGTCTGAAGCTTGAATAAAAATATACTGAGCAAATTATTTGAAAATGTAACTAACATTGTTTAAAGTTAGGTTTATGCTATGTTTTCAGACTTTTTGGACAGCCTATATATCATTAATCATAATAAATATAATGGATTTATCTCATATAGCAAATGATAAAAATCTCTGAGAATTATATTTATAATTGTATATATGCTACTTATGAAATATATCCTTTATAATAATTACACAGAAATATCAAAAATGAAAGTTTTAAAATTTATAAAGTTTAATAAGTAACATAGAAAGATGTAGTAGCAAGCAATGTATATTAATAGAAGACAAAATAGAATTTAAGGTGAATTGATGAAAAGAATACTTCACCAGGAAGATTAAAAAAATTATGAACTTATATGTATCAAACAACATAGCCTTGAAACATATGACTAATTTTAACAGCGATAATGACAAATTTTCTACGGAGAAATGGACAGATTCACAATGTTTGCAGGAGATACTGACATAACGTCCTTGGAAATTAATAGATTCAGAAACTTTTAAAAATTATCAACATTTTACCAAATTAATCTTTTTATGGCCCTGACTTTCTGTACCATTTAAACAGGATATTCACCTCTTTAGTTTAACTAATTCCACTTTTTTTCATCTTTTCTCTTGCATTCTGTTTTTTCCCCAGTCTTCTATTCATTTTCATCTTTTGGCCCTTTCCTATCAGATGCTGAGAGCTTTTATAAATATTTATGAACTGTTCCTTGTCTTTCTTGATGAAGAAAAACATAAACACCATTTTCATTATTCACCAGCTATTTCCTCTGTGTGCAAACTGGAATGACTTTGTCTGATCACTGTGATGGTATTTGCTACCAAGTCCTTTATAAATACTAAATGGTGCATTTTTTCACGTTGTGTACCAAGTGAAGCAGGTTCTCTTTATATACCAGAAGGCCTACCCAAATGACACATATTTGCTTTATCAACCTCTATAAAAGTCTAGCGGTAATTTATATTGATTACATAGTAAGAAACTCCATCCCTGGTACAACATGTTCTTTCAGCTGCCAAGCCACACCTGTAGAAATGCTAACTCACATCTGGTTCCATAAATCTGTTTTTTCTGATCCTCTGGAGAGATATTTTTATGTAAACTATATAGCTACATGTGGAACAGGAAAGACCAAAGCAGATGGCTAAATCTAGTAACCATTTCCACCCCAAGTCTTGAGCTCTTACTCTCTTTCTTGACTTTGATGTCTTCCTATTTCAGAGTTGATCCAATCACTCATTTTATTAAAGTGTGTCTTAGAAGTTTTATTTATTCTTAGGTAATCAACACAAAGTGCTGATATTGTTGTGCTTTTAGAAGCTGTTAAGAACTACCTTTGAGTCAACAATATTAGTTTCATTCATTGATAAATAAATTCCTCCAATTATTTTTATATGAAGATACCAAGAAAGGTACCAACATTTCCTCATCATTATATATTTTCATTTTTATTTATTTCATTGTATGTGTTATATCTCTACCCAAAGGAACTTTAAAAACAAACTAACTATAATGAATCAAAAAACTGGTTTCTTTGAAGGCAACTCATTTGTAATTACTATTTGAACTAAATTTAGCTCCCCACTCCAACAAGTGGTTTGCTAGTAAAGGACAACATTAAGGAAGTAACCGTGATAGAAAAGACAATAATGACCCTAATAAGGGAAAGTTATAAAGCCACAAATCCAAACAACAATAGAGCTAGAAGAAACCATATTTAGTTCAACCGCTTTATTATAAGAACTGATGTCTCAGAAGGCTGAGTCACCTGCCTGATGTCATCAAGTTGCTCAAAGGCATAAACTGAATTTAACAGATTCTTTCTGCTATTATCTGCTGCTAACTCATATTTCAAAGAAAGTTTGGAAGCTTAGAATACGGGAGGCTGTTTATTATTGAGATGATTTCTATAAAGCAAGCCCCTCCATAATTTATATTTTAGTAATAGATATTTTTCATAAACTGTGTGATATTTTTAAATTGCCAAAATGTATAGACTTCAAGATTTGGGGGAACATGGATAAGGTCTCTTTTTTTCCTTCGTTAGTGTCTAAGCTCTTACAAGTAATGTGGTATGGTGCAACTTAAGAGCAGAGTTTCAGCAATTCAACAGCCAGGCAAACCCTTTCACGTTAATGCTTCTGTCTAAAACAGAAGCATGGAGTGGCAGTTGTAGGTGCTGCTAGATATTACCATCTGTTTGGGATGGCCAGCTTCAGTGACAGAAGCAACAGGGTTCCAACATCTGGCATCAGTGTGGAGCAGGCTGAGGAATCTGCTAATGGTCTCAAGGGAAACAAACCAGAGACCAGAAGAGGCCCAGGGTATTTCAGGTGGAAAGTCCTCAGGAGATTGCTGGTCCGGATGGCATATGTTCAAGAAAAGAGCTTGTTTATGCAATTTTCACTGAAGTATTATGAGTTCCACCAAGATCTTCATAAAGTACGTATTACATTTTTACCATATTAAACATTATTCTGCTTTAAGGGACTTACAAAAGTAAAGCACATCAGGGAAAGCTTAAGGCAATCCAAATAAAGTATGGAGTTGTGTTAATAATGCCATCGATATTGTTTCATTAGTTGTGACAAATGTGCATAGTAACATTAACAATTTCGGAAACTGGGTGTGGGCATACCAGAACTCTAATATTCTTGCAACTCTTCCGTAAATCCAAAATCTATTCTAAAATAAAATTTTATTGTAAAAATAATAAAAATATACAATTTGACCCACCCATATGATTGCTTGTGCAAGCTTGGTCCCAAGCACACTTGCTAGGATCAAATACGCTTTTCTTCTACTCTTCCTTTTAGTTTCCTAGAGCATTTTTAAACTTTAATGTATATGGCTATAGATATTATAATCATAGACATTACAAAGCACAGCACTTTCATATAAGTGATCTCGTGTTAGAAATATAAATGCTGATGAAAGACAATTTTAATAAATCTGAGAGTGACAAGATCCTTAGGTTTTAGATAAAGCTTGTCAAAAAACTTTTCTGACTATACTGGAGAAAAAGCTCAAATTGAATGGTAACCTGTCTTAAAGATCTTTTTTACCACCTTGGGGTTTCAGACTGCCTCAAACAAGGTAATTGTCAATACAGCTTTTAAAGGTGAGGATGGGAAGGAATATGCTTGCCCCCAGAGCTAAAAACAAGGAAAGAAGGAAAGGCTGAAATTAGGGACGGGGCAGCCCCAGAAAGAGTAATTTTTGGAAATCTCAAATTCTAAACTTTGAATCTAGAGAGTTTCCTGTATGAATAGATGACTTACATCTTCCAAAAAATCCCAACTAGCAAAAGCCTTCATATTTCAAAGGAAAAATAAAAGAAAACCATGTATTAAAGATCTCTGGCTACCTAAAATGCCTTTACATTAAAGATCTCATTGCTCCCTAGCTGGGTGTTAGAGAGAAGGGAAAAGGCCATTGTCAGTTTATAATTGGGAAGCTGGAGGCACAAGGAGTCTGTTCAAAGTCATGCAGGCTATCAGCTGTGGACATGAGCCAGAAACTGGGGCCACTTTTCTATCGGACCACCACCTGGAACCTGAGGCCCCACAAAACATAAAAGCCAAGATTCAAAAACTTAAACCTTATTGTGAATACTCTCAGGAAAAAGAACCAGCGAGCTAAAAACTACTCCCAGTAGAAAGAGTGATTGTTTTATTTTAACAGCATATCTAAGAACAGAAATATGGAAAAGCATGAAAGTTAAAACAAAATCTTAACCTCCCACACTTCTCATTTCCTCAAACACAGGTGGGTCTGCAGTTCCAGGCTGGCTGATATAATCACTCTGTCCAGTTTTAGGGCGATAGAGAGCTCTTGGCTGCTATAACCATCTGTCCAGTTTTAGGGCGATAGGGAGCTCCTTGGGTATATATTTCCATTCCACCACTACTGTAACTATATACCTACCCTGCAGAATGTGGCTGAAGCATTCTGATTTTTCCTTGTCTTCTCTTTTCAAGCCTTTTTAAAAGGATCTATCTAAGCAACAGAGGCATGAGGCCATCATGGCTAAAGCATATGGCTGCCAACAGCAGAACATTCCCAAATGTATAAATCCCAACAGGAGAAGAAACAAAAAATAGAAGAAGGAGAAGGAGGAAGAGGGGAAGGAGAAGAAGAAAAGAGAAGGATGACAAAGGAGGGGAGGGACAGGGGAGGAGGGTCAGAAGGAAGGAAGGAGAAAGCTTTAATAAAACCCTCACTTCCTTCCGTAAAGTATCTTCTTTCATTGTTTTTTCCCCTCATTCATTAATTTTTAAGAGAGAAAGAAAATTATGGTCACATAGAAAGTAAGAAGAAAGAAAGTAAGAAGATTAAAAGAAAGAAAGTAAGTAGATTAAAAGGAGAATAGCTTTTTCCAGCTGACATAGTGCTACACCTGGCAAGCTTTTCAGGTATCTATGGATTGGTTTCCAGTAATTTGCAAGAGGCGAATGTTCTGCCTTTCTCACTTTAGAATTGAGGAGGTTCAGGTCTTCCTCGCATGACCTAAATTGATAATTGAAGTGATCTTTCAGAATGAACCATAAGCTGCACGTGATTGAAACATAAAAAGAACTACACTTGAAAGGGACTTAAGTCAATGTTTATTCTATCTTTTTGCCTTGAAGTTTATTTCTACAGATGTTAAACCTACAGCAGCATTGCTAGGCCTTTGGTACGTAATATTTTAGAAGTGAAAATACCCCAAATTACTGAAGGCATAATGGAGGAAACAAACAGCTTTGATTCTCATTTTCTCTTCATTTTTCAGGCCATAAATTTTGTAACTCTAATTGTATACATGCACACATATCAAAAACATATCCTGTAAGATTCCAGACACGTACACATAACATATCTACACAACAATTCTAGACCCAGCTGCTTACATGGTGTAGAGATTGTGCTAGTCTCTGGGCAAAGGTGCTGAAGTGGTGGACAGTCCAATAAGGGCTCATCTGAGACCCAAAGCAGATTGTAACATTTGATGGTGGTGGTAGTTGCTTGTGTACGTGTTCAGACATGCAGGAAATCTGTCCTGCATGTATAATGGCAGACAGAGTGGCCTCCCTGAGAGGCAGTCAAGATTGCACCAAAACAAAAGAGATAGAGGGAGAAGAAGAACTCTGACCCAGAGGGAAGAGAAGAGGTGATAAGGAAAAATAGAACCACACATTGAGTTTTTTTGGGTGGAAATAAAAATGAGAATCAGAACACAATTTTTTTTTTTTTTTTGGGTACAGAAACAGAAGGAGTGGTTGCTAGGTGAAATGAGGTCTGTAGAGTCAGAAAACTACACCATAGATAGGATAACTGTCCATCTGAGTTTGCCTGGGAGTCTCCACTTCAGACTGTTATTGTAAGGAAATTATTAATAGCTCCTCCTTTCCCTATCGGAAATGTCCTGGTCTGGATTGGATAATAAATGGCACCGTCACCCTCTTATCCGCCACCTCTGGCCTAAGACAGGGCGTAGCCATAAGTAAGACTGAAACTAGGAAATGGAACCATGAAGAGCTTTTAAAAAGGGGTGAAGAGAAACAATGGCTAAAGAAAAAAGGCATTAGGAGACAAGGTATAATGCATTGGCAATTTGTAATCAACCATGCCAAACACAGATAAAGTTAGGGAGAATGTTGAGAGGAAAAGTATATAAAAACTTCAGGATAAATGCAGAAGAGACAAAAGAAAACAAAGACAAAAGACAAATGATTCAGAGCATAAATATGTGCAGGCTACTAATATTTTCTCTTGTATATGGAGATTCGTGGTTATGAGCAGCATGTATAAAAATGACTGAAAATGGCCATCCTTGCTTTCCACCCTGCGCAGGCACACACAAAGTCTGTCGGTTGCTGCCTCCCAGTCGGCAGCTCCAAAGCTGCTGACATCCGGCTAGGGCTCTGCCTCTCAGACTCACAGGCTGCCTCGGCCAAGCTTTCCCACCACCAAGCCCCCTCCCCGACTTCTGATGGTTGCATACCAGACTGTCTGCCACCGTGGTTTCACAGGCTTCCACAGATAGGCCACAGTATGTGAAGCAGCATTTCAGTGCGTCATTTCAGAGACTTCTTTTGACTTTTTACTGCATCAGAATTTTGTACTGCAAAAGCCAGTAAGTAAATGTCAAGAGCAAGTTCAAAAGGCCAAGTGATTTCTAGCTAGGCAACTCCTAGACCCAGAGGGAAGATGGAATACCACCAGCAATAGGGCCTTTGGCATTTAGAGGTCCAGAAAATATGTTGTATGGATTTCTACCACCATTTTGAACTGGAGCATATTGTGGGTTAAATTGTGCCACTCTCAAAATTCTCATGTTGAAGCCCTAACCCTCAGATTGTGACCTTATGTGGAGATAGGGTCTTTACAGAGGTAATCAAGTTAAAATGAGGTCATTAGAATAGGCCCTAATCCAATATGGCGGGTGTCTTTTGAGAAGAGGAAATTTTGGCACAGATACATGTGCAGCAAGAATGCTGCATGAACATGAAGATGGCAATCTATAAGCCAAGGAGAGAAGCCTGGAACAGATCCTCCCCTCAGAGCTCTCGGAAGGACTGATGCTGCTGACACCTTGAGATTGGAATTCAGCCCTCTGCAACTGCGAGACAAGAAAGTTTTGTTGTTGCAACCATCTGGTTTGTGGTGCTTTGTTACAGCAGCCCCAGGGAACTAATGCCTCAGAGGCAGTCTGGTCAAAGATGGGAGCGAGGAAAAGTTGACCAGACTTTTTATAGTGCCTTCCTTTCCCTGAGAAGACTAAGCAGTGTTTCTCTGAGTTATCTAAAAGAAAGGGCACTCCCTGTGGCAAGACTGGACTGGTGGGTCCTTAGGAAATAATTTCAATTGCTCATGCCTCAGTTTCTCCCTCCATGAAGTTGGTTATAGAGCTTGTGTTCTGAAATGCCCATTATGACTGATTGTTCAGGCAAAGAGTGGTCACACTGATATTCTGAGTTTGAGGCAGGAAGATAAAACTTACACGTGGAGACTTATTAATAAATACTACATCTGAAACGGCTGGCCAAGTGAGTGGACTCTAACTTCCTGAGTCAACCTGTGCGGAGAGGTACAGTCCCTGACTTCCCACCTGATCCTCACAGAACCAGCTCGGTCTTGGCCTTTTGAATATCTAACTTTGACATGATAAAAGACTAAAATGACTCATATATTTGAATGAAGAGTTTCATCTTTCAGTACATAATTCCAGAATATCTCCCCTGAATCGGGGAAAAGGGTGTAACTGCTTGTCAAACTATCTCTGCTACCAGGAAAGAAAAATACAAAAATACAAAAGTATTCCTGCAGGCTTTTTTTTTTTTTAACTGTAATAGGCCTAGATTCTCATCCTGTCTCTCACTTGAATTATCTCTTGAGTCAGTAGTGAAAGAAATGGTGTTTAGCCCTGCTTCCTTATATGGCAGGGAATGACAATGTGCTTGTCTATTTGAACGGCAATGTGGCTCTCTGACAAATTATAATGATTGGTTATGGAAACCTCCTGCTCTGGTTTCCATCGTATTCCTGAGGACAGACACAAAACAGACAGCTGTGAAATGGAAAGGGCTGGACTCGGGGAGTGGCACCGAATCTGGCTCTGCCATTTGCCAGCTGTGTGACTTTGGGCAAGTTCTTTAATGTATTTTACTGCCCTGAGGTGGTTATCTTCAACTAGAAGTGCCTGTCACGTAATAAGTGTGCCAGCAAGATATTTGAATGAACTAGCTTATCTTCTTAACCATCTCTAACCTATAAGGGCTAGTGATAACTATCCATCATCCATTTTTATTCACTGTCCCTCCCAAATTCAGTATTTTTCTCCAGATAAGTCTTAATTGTCTCTTCTCTCTGTCTCTCTCATTCTCTCCTCTTTCCTCCCTCTCTCATTCCAGGTCAAAAACTTAACTAGGGGCGCCTGGGTGGCTCGGTCAGTTAAGCGTCGGTCTCCGGCTTACGTCATGATCTCATGGCTCGTGGGTTTGGGCCCCGTCTTGGGCTCTGTGCTTACAGCTCAGAGCCTGGAGCCTGCTTTGGATTCTGTGTCTCCCTCTCTCTCTGCCCTCCCCCATTTGCACTCTGTCTCTCCTTCTCTGTCAAAAATAAATAAACATTAAAAAAATTAAACAAAACAAACTTAACTAGAACCCACTACCCCATCCAGCCTCAGGAATAATAAACCCCATTAGCCATACCAGATAAATATGATTTAGGATATTAAAAGCAACACACATCCAATGATAAGGGTAGGGAAGAAAACTTTGTGGCTGAAAGGAGTGGTGGACGTTGTCTGCTTCTGCAGAGCAGGGCTGTGCAAGCTCCAAAGACAGACAGAACTGGTTAGAAAGTGCTTATGCTGACCTGAAACAGGGTTTCCTACAACTGGTATCTACTGGTCCTGGTCCTACCCAATGGAGAACCTGACATGAAAGAAGTTGGCTTCTTCTGCTCCACTGACACAATGGCCATGGAGTAGCCAACCTGGGAGTGTGTGGCTTGGGGTATGGGAACCAGTGGGAGTCCATCCCTATAGATAGACTCACAGGAAGTCAGAGCCGATAGCTGATGATTTTTAATTTAGTGCCCACATGTGCAAAGCAGTTTAGAGATAGAATTTCTAATCCTTATAATTGGAGGAATAATTATCTCCTTCCTATAGGTGAAGAAACAGGCTAGAAAACAGTACATTTGAGCTATAAACTTAAGTCATCTGGATTCCAAAGTTTGTTCTCAAATAGGTCACACCTTTGGGGCCATACACAAACCAGGGGTCTCCATTGTTGGAGTAATTAGCAACAGGCAGCACAGCATTGTGGACTATGGAGCCAGATTATCCAAGTTTGAATCCTGGCTCTGTCACTTACTAGCCGTGTGTTTAGACATGTTACTTAACCTAATTGTAACTTAGTTTCCTTACCTGTAAATTTCGTTGTTGTATGGAGATGAATTGTTTGATTTTTATCTAATAAATATCTATATGCTACCTAGCATGTGCCAGGCACAGTTCTAGTTCTAGGCATTCAGTAATAACATAATTAGAAAGGAATCAGTGAGGGGCGCCTGGGTGGCGCAGTCGGTTAAGCGTCCGACTTCAGCCAGGTCACGATCTCGCGGTCCGGGAGTTCGAGCCCCGCGTCGGGCTCTGGGCTGATGGCTCAGAGCCTGGAGCCTGTTTCCGATTCTGTGTCTCCCTCTCTCTCTGCCCCTCCCCCGTTCATGCTCTGTCTCTCTCTGTCCCAAAAATAAATAAACGTTGAAAAAAAAATTTAAAAAAAAGAAAGGAATCAATGAGTTCAAACGTGAATACTGGCTTCAGCTTGTTTTATCAAGAAGAAATTATAGACATTTATTCCTTTACTCATTAACTCTCTTCTGTGTGTGGGGTGAGGCACTTTTTTAGTTTCAAGTCACAGCACTGAAAAACCCAAAGTCCTGATTCATGGTGCTTATGTTCTAGAGCATAAGAAATGATCAACAAACAAATAAATATGCAATCATAAGCATACATTATGAATCTGCATGCAACAAAGTAAAAGAGGTATTCTGACTGGCTCTCCTGTGCAGAGGCTAATTTTATCAACTTGATACCTTAGGTGAATTAGTAGTAAATGTTTCGCAACAAACTCTGGGAGGTTAAGGGAGAGCAGCGGAGTCTGATTTGTAGCGTTTGCTAATTTCAGTGGTGTTTTTCCATCATACAGATACAATAAATGTAACTAACTTCCAGATCACAGATAATAATAAAACATAAGAAAATAATTAGGGAGGAATGAGTTTTGAGTATTTATTACCTTGGTTTTTAATATAATTTAATTATAAGTTTATCAAATTTAATTTTTAATAATGCCTATGTTTAACAGCTGGGTCTCAAAATCTTGAAAATTTAACAATTGGCTTTTGGGAACTAGTATGAGCTGGTTTCCCATACTACGGTTTAGGGAGCATGGAGAGGGGGAACAGTGTCAGAGGGAAATGAGACTGAGTCAGTGTGGTGTCATTATGCGTGTGGATCCTAATCAAATTCCTTGCTCTTCTCCAGCAAGCCCTGCCTTCATGTACACAGTGGAAGCACTGCTCTATAAACCTAACTGCATCAGTACAAACACAGTAGCAATTCTGGCATTCTTATTGGACCAGGTTACTCACACAGAGATACTTTTAGCTCTATAATCCTCAATGAATATAATTTATGTCCTTGGTGCTCTGAATACGGTAGATTCTTCTGCACAAGTTACACCTTCAGGATGTAATTCCTGCCTATTGACCCCAGAGATGGATTTTCAGTTCTGCAAAAGCATTTGCCTGAGGCCTCTTGTCTCTTAGGGCTTAGATGCTTCTGAAAGGCCCATCCACAGAAGCGCCTAAACCAGAGACTATGATGGCCCTGGCCTCAGAGGAGATGCAGGGGGAGGGTGGAGGAAGCTTCTTCCCCCTTCCGCTCAGGATTTGTACATTCCTCACCACAAGGCTGAGGACAGAGAAAAACATCTTCTGTTTTTCCTGGTAAGTTAAATATCTAAAGTAATCTAAACAAACATCCTAAGGACAGAAATACGTAAAGAGAAAATTTTTTCTCAATTCACCCCTCCCCCAAATCCTAAATTTCACTTAGTAATGGTGGCTGGAACAGGAAGTGGAAATACCATGAGAAATTTTATTCTTGCCACATTTCCAATGCTTTACAAAAGCAAACACTGGAAATCTCATCAGAAAACTTGACCTTACAGGGTTGATAGCTTTGTGCCCAAACCAAGAATATGGGAAGCTGGAGGAATTTTCAGACAAATATTCTAGCTCTTCCGAAGAGACTCTTAGGGAAAACTGATTATTTGGAATATAACGCTGTAACTTTCAGAAAGAAATTACACAAAACTAAACAACTAGGCTTCTGAGGAACAAGTTACTCCATACATCTACTATAAATTATTTTAAGCATAGATGTACAGAACTGTTTCTGAGCCAGGGATTTTAGCAGAATCACCAGAGAGTTTTTACAAACTACAGATGCTGGACCTTGCTCTAGACCTACTGAATCACAATCTCCAGGGGATGGTACTCAGGGATATATGTTTTCGAAAAGCCCTACAGTTGATCCTGATTAAGACACTGGTTAAGATCTACTGGACTATTGATTATAGGCAAATCGGGCTGTAATGTATAAGCCAAATCCATGGACTGTTTATAACGGGACATTCTCTCTTGCTTCTTTCAGGGGAAGCGATCCATTAGACTGAAATTGTTAACAGCCTGGGACTTAGAAGCTGTGTGTTTCAGAACGGCCTTTGCCACTAATTAACTGGGAGATCTTGGTCAAGTCATTTGGCTTGTTCTTTCATTCAACAGATACTGGGCCTCTGTGATGTGCCAGGAACTGGGTATATATTAATAATAATAATAATAAAAAGATGTTCCTGCCCCTATAAATCTTACTGACATTAATCAAAGAAACTTACAAATACATGTATAATTTTACTTGGTATGGTTAGGCTTTAGTTCCTCATCTGCAAAATGAAAAATCACTTCTTAAAACCTTAAATTTCTTGTCCCAACTTCCACATAATGTCTGTTTTAAGTTCACTAGCTGAGTGAGAAAATACAATACCAAAAGCTACTATGAATTCAATAACTATTTTAAGTAAATTAACATTTTATCTTCATAATGCATCAATGTAATTAGAAAAATAGTAACACATACTGTGCAAGAGGTATTATTTACTCAGTTTGTCAAAAACATTTGCTGCATATATGGATTTGTTAACCTCTTGCAATAATTTTGTGGCCTCCCAGGGATCTAAAGTGAGGAGGTTAGGAACCTACGGACCACATCAATGATGTGAAATACACGGTACCTGAGTAGTAATGTCCCTTTTCTTCCACAACAGACATCACTGTCAATGACAGCATCTGTGGCCTCCAGTAAGCCTAGGACTCAGCCTCAGAACCCTTCTCAATACCCTGACCCAGATGATCCCTACCAATTGCTTCGAGCTGGCAAACAGATGAAAAATTATCTGCACCCCCTGGCTAAATGCCTCCTAAGACCCTGCCCAGCTTTAAAAATACAGGATACTAGGATACATGTATTCGGTTCTGCTGTCTTGATAATCACAAATGCCTTCTCCCCTCTCCATATGAAAGTACTCCAAATATTTGAAGACATCCATGTGGCCCCTAATTTTCCTTCCTTTGGGATTAACAGTTCCAGATCCCTTATCTGTTCCTCATATTCTGTTCTCCTGACCCTCCTGGACCGCCTTTGACACTCATTCCAGGATACATATTTGGGAATGCTTCTCTGAGGAACAAGCCAAGAGTAGAGCACATTGTTTTGTTTTGTTTTGTTTTACTTCCTGTGACAGCCATCAAGACAGGTGTTCGGTGAATGAAAGATTACACTACAAACACTGCTTAGAACTGAAACTTCCACTGATTGAGTACGCTTTTATGCATTAAGCTTATGAAATACTGTCATTTACATTGAGAGGTAGTTTTTTATTTATGACAATTATTAAGTCATTATTTATTGAATTTTAAAGATTGCCTTAGTTGAGGGGGGGGAGCCATAGCACACCTATGACTCATACAAAGTTTCATGCCAACAAAAACACTCAAGTGTTTTTCTTTAGAATCTTTCTCAAATGGGTAATTCTTATTTTTTCAATTATTAGCGGTGCAAGCTTCCAAGCTAACCTCCCTTAAGATTGGTTCATTGGACAATGCCAAAGTGGTCATCAAATACTGTATGACCCTGACACTGAGTGTTTGCCTCTCCAGGAATTCAGTCACATAAAAATTAGAATGACCTTCACTGGTAGCTGTTGGACATTCAAGCTAATTTGCCTTCCATGCCTAACTTTCTCTTCTAAGTAAAACTGCCCACTGATCTTTTTATTTTCCCCAGGGGTGGCAGTGACTACTGCTCCAGACCCACTGGGAATTCATCCATAAGCATGCCAGGAACCTCTGATACCTCCTCCTGCTAAGGGATTTGCCAAAGACAATAGTTATCAGCTGAACCACTCAGGACTCCTCTCTCAGAATCTGATCAGGAAGCACAGAAGGAATTTTCTAGTCTGTAGAACAACAGGAAGAAGCAGCCACGTGTGCTGCAGCTGAGTTACATTAATAGAAGCACAGAGACCTCTGCTGAGATACTTTGACACACCTTGATTTAAACCCCATCTTTGAACCCCAGTCCTATGGTGGCTTCTGTTCTTGGACTTCCTTGCGATCCCATCCCTTTATTATGCCATATGCATCTTACCATCTTGTCCCTTCCCTTGAGCTACCGAAGCCTATTAACATAGATTCTATTTGTTCTGAGCACAGTGCCAGGTGTTCTCGCCCATGTTACTGTACTGGTCTGCACACTCTGCCTTGTTAATACGCTGGCTCTTTGTTTCTAAGCCTCTGCCTGCCTTCTGATTTTTGCTGTTTTTCTTTTACTTAGTGGGCTGTGATTCACACGTTAGTCCCTTGTTAAACGTTATTTCCATTCTGGCTTAGACCCTCCTGATCCCCATGGAACTAACGTCCTTGATGCTTCTGGTCCCTGGACCTCTTGGGCACTTTGCCCTGGTCCTGCCCATCTTTAGCACACAGGTGATGTCTGCCTAGTTCCCCAGGTTGAGACAAGGGAGAGGGAATGTTACAGGTGGGTGTGAAAGGAACTAATTATATATTCGTACTTAATATGCCCCTCTCCAAGTAAGATGAGTCCCTTACAGCCAATGTTTTCATCCGTATATTCACAAAACAATGCCAGAAACCTCAAGAAATGATTAAAAAGCAATTTATCTTCAAGTTATCCATCACTGAAATATATATAAAGAAAAGCCACGTACTAAAATGAATGCTTACTAAGAACACTCAATTCATTTAAAATACTTCCCCCTCCCAAATATTTATTTTCCTGCAATTACTCCTTGACCGCTGCTTAGCACTCCTTTTATTATTAAGTTCTTGGTGCTCTCTCAGCACCCACTTCACTGGAGGTACTCCCAGCCTCTCCAGCCCCTACAAGCTCCCCACGTAAAACTGCTTCTCTAGAGATGATCTCCTTTCTTTGAAATGGAGGCCATATGAAGTCATCTACTTCTATGTATCTGTGTATTTACACCATCCTTTCTTCCTTCAAAAAAATCTCGGAAACAGGAAGGGACACCTCCACTCACCCTCCGTTCCCATCCACCCTTGTCTCCAATGGGAATCAAGACCTTACCTCACTCGCCAGCCCAACCACCCCAGGCTCATGGCTTCTCACCTGCCAATCACAAAAGGTGGGTTCACAAAGGACCTGAGGGTTTAGAGGTTTTATCAAGTTTCAAAGGTATCCATGGCAACAACGCGGGGAAGAACAAGGATAGGCCTGCCCCCTCACCTCTCTTGCGTGCCCACAGCCATCCTTTCCTTCCTGCCCACCTCCCACACTCACTCACTGCCAGCCAAAGGTGAGTCTGGGGTGAAAAGCGGAGTGACTCTTTTCCACAGAGACTGCTCCAACATCTACTCTGTCTGCTCTAACCCTTCCCTGCTCTGCCAAAAAAACTGAAGAGGTCTTCCCCTATCATGACCCTTCTGCTGTTTTCGGGGCTTCATTCTAAAGCTGGGGCATTACAGATTGTCAGTGTGGGATCAGAAAAGCACTTGTGTGAACTGGAGTGGGAGGAGTTAGGGAAGTTGGGAGAAATAGAAGACTGGGGGTAGGGAAGTTAGGGAGGCCACCAGGGGTCAGTCACCGGAGAGCCAGCTGGGGATACTAAAGACCGAGGGAAACAGAGGAGTAGAGGCTAGATCCATGGAGCAGTCTGGTCTCAATACCAACAGGAACCACAGCCAGGTGCTCCTGATTACCTCACCCTCTCTACGAGGCCCAGGCTTGACATGCTGGGATTAGTTCCATGCTTTTGGCTGGAGGCAGAGAAACTGCCTCATTTACTAAGGCCTTTCTGTTGTCAGCACCTTGTCACTGGTCTTCTACTCAAGTAGATCTTCAGATTTCTCGGTTCCTGGACAGGGCCTTGCATCACTGACGACGCATCTCATTCTACCTCCTGATACTTGTGTTCTCCTGGTCACTGATCACCAAGGCCAAAATTTAGACTACACTGGAGTGGACCAGTATTTCCTGGACTCTGGGCTCAGTGTTCTAGAAATAATTAGAATTCAGAAGGTACTAGTCAAGGTACTGAGGAAGGAACAGATAATCAGGGATACTAGGTAAGAAGTGGAGGGTACCAGTCAAGATGAACATAATGTCTAGAGGCCTCAGATTGCACACAGTTTGAAGCAGACAGCCTACAGAAAAGAGGGGTAAACAGCCTCATCTCATTTGGACATCTTCACTGCTATAGGAGGTAGGAGAAGCATCAGAATGCCCATTCCACACACGAGGTCAAGTGTTGATGGCTTCCTCAAAGGTCTGGGCTATCTGAGAGGGGAACTAGTGCTAGGACTGAGCTCTCAAGGTAGTGCTTCCAAGTTAAGCCTGAGTTGCAAGTATCTTCTTAAATTACCCAAGGACTCAGAACTTACGGGCATCTCTCTAAAGACAAACTTGGATTAGCTTCATAGATGAAGGCCTTTCGGTAAGTATCTAATAGTTCTATTTTTAGGCTCTGAGAAAATTTACCCAGATATCTCTTTTAAAGTCAGAAAATTCTTTGGCAACATCTAACCTCCTCCTCAGGCCTACCATGCTATTTGCATACCACTTGGTCAGCATTTTCCCCTGTCCCCCCACCATGGCCTCACCCCACCACATTTCCAAGACGTGTGATAGACTGTAGGCAGATGGGGATTGAGCTAATTGCTTTATATGCCTGCCTCTACGTCACTTTTCTGTCTTGCTAAAGATTCACTGAGGAGCAGCCATGCTACTCATGGTATCAGGAAGATACCATGAGGTTGTCTCCATGACAATTATATGTGTTTTTAAGAAAAGGCCTACTGAAGGACGCCTGGGTGGCTCAGTTGGTTAAGTGTCTGCCTCTTGCTTTTGGCTCAGGTCACGATCTTATGGCTCCTGCAATCGAGGCCCATGTCAGGCCCTGTACTGACAGCACAGAGACTGCTTGGGATTCTCTCTCTCTGCCCCTTCCCTGCTCGTGCTCTCTCTCTCTCTCAAATAAATAAACTTAAAAAACAAAAGAAAAGGCCGATTGAGGTGCATTTTAGGCTTATCAGACTAGAGACTACCCATGCTGGACTCAGGACCAGCCTATACTGTCTGCCACAGAGCAAGAAATCCTCAGGCTAGTCACAAAAGCCAATCAGAATTGTTCATAGCCTCACCATCAGGACATGCTCTAATGTATCTCATTTCAATCCTTCATGCTCAGTTTAAACCTGGTTCTTTTCTTTAATGCAAGAATTGTGTATTTATTTAAAGAAAATTTTCAATCTGAATTATTTAATTTATTCTATTTATTCCATTGGCTTTGAACAATGGAAACAACCCAGCATGTTATCTATGGATCAGTCCTTGCACATTCCTTGTACTGAGATCAATTTTTTATTCATGACTTTTTGTTCCAGACCTCTGCCATTGTATTTCTCTTTATTAAAATGATTTTTTTTTTTTGCACTGTAGTTCCATTGTGCTCTGTTGACCTCCCCATCTGGGGAGATGTGTTCTAGCTAATATTCAATTGGAGGAAAGTAGCACGAAGAGCCGCCTAAAGTTCAATACAAAGTAAAATATCAAATCCCCTTGCTCCATCACATCACTATAGAAAGTAGAACACTTATTTCAAAAAAAATGCCTTCTTGTGGTTGTTGGGGGATGGGGAGCACACAAGGCAGAGAGGAGAGAGTGGTGGCAGCAAAGTTTGAACTTTCAGGGATTTGGAAATGTTGGTTTCAAAATGGAATTTATCCTCAAATCCCAAGATTATAGATTTCCTTCCAAACTGCATTCCCTACATGGTTTAGAGAACAGTTGAAAAAGAAATTGCTCTCCATATTTTGATTGACATTAAAAACGCTGTGAAAATAGTTTGGAACTTGAGCTCTTTGAGGGAAGGACAATAATCAAACTATAGCTTTCACTTGCAGCCCTTTCTCCCACACTTACTCAGAACTGTTCCAGGAAAATTCACAGGGAACTCTGTTCTCATATATCACTTCTAGGAGGAGAGAGGCATTCTCAAGAAAATTATCCCCAAACTTCTAAATACAAAGAGAAAAGATTAATGAATCTCAACACAAAGCCACCTCACTTGACAGAATAAAAGCAAACTGAGTCAGTTGTTTGGAGTTAGAAACCTTTAATATCCAGCTTTATTTAAAAATTATCAGACTTGCCCTTCTTGCCACATACTGCCTAGTCCTCCCCCAAGCTCTAGCCACACATGCCTGGTTTTGCCAAACACATGAGAAAGATTTTACTATTCCAGTTTACAAGTCCATCTGCATAGCCCTGTTAACAGAAGGGATCTATGAATACCAAGTACTTTGTTCTCATCCACTTTTTTTGACCATGTATTACCACAGCACGAAAATTCCCCCACCCTTTACAATCAGCTCTTTCTAAAAGGAATTCCAGACTACTACCAACTGGCTGCCTTGTACTACTGTTTAAGATGCCCAAATATGTCTGACTATCTTGAAATGAAAGCCTGCTTCTCCCTTTCTGGAACGCACTTGTAAACTACATCTTTTCAAATTCTCTAGTCAGGGGCACACTTTCAAACAGAAAAATAAGATTTGTTAAGAAGTGGTTTGGTAGGATGTTAAATGTGATTTCTAAAAACACACCCACCAGCACACGCATTCTCTCATTATTAGGTTTTATAGGAAACAGACCTTGGTAGGCATCTTCCTGTCTTGGCAAATATCAGATCAGTTACATTAACCCAACTGGTGCTAAATGCTCTTGCCACGAACTCTGACCTTATTTCCTTGCAGCTCGAGAAGTCCAGTCTTAATTAAATACAGGTAGCAGAATAATATGTAAATGCCTTTGGTTAAGAACCTTTACTTTTTGGCTTCTCATTAACCTAAAAAGTTGTTGTTTCTAAAGCAAAACCTCTTTAAATCTCTGGTAATAAAAGATGCAGGCGAGACCACCGGTGTGGGCAGACTGGCACGGCACGCCTGCTGACCCTGGCCCTGTGGCTATCAGGTAGAATCCCCATTGCACTCCTAAACAAAAGGCTTTCCTTCTCAAGGTTGCCGGTGGTCCCCGAGCATAAGTCTCCGTCCTGTCCCAACTCCAAGAACAGAACTTGAAATCTCATCCTGTTTGTCTTCCGGGAACATCTGCAGGGCGGCAAAGCCCAGTCTGGCTCTGAGAATTTGCATGGTTTATTGGCTTTTACAATCTTGCATCTCCAGCTACCTTAGGCAGGAATGTTGACTGAAACCCGGAGAAAGCCCCCAGACTCTCTGGAAGAGATTAAAAGAAAGCCCTCCATGGCTTACCTCGCAGGCTGCAACTTCTTCCTGGGGACTAAGTCGGAAAGGAAGGACTGATTTCTCTAGCAGGAGCACAGCAAGAGGGCAGGCAGGCAGGCAGCCTAATACACACTGCTCTATTCAATAAAACTCCAGACCGCCCTTCCTTAGCCCCTCCCAGAAGTCCATGCTAAGTGAACACATATCCCCTATGTTTACAGTCGGCAGTCGGTGGTATGCATTGTCCTGTAGTTTTTCTAATAGGCAGCCAATGACGACACCCCGGCCGAGGTGGATGCAGCCTGCCTGTGGAGATGCCTGTCATTCCCTAGGCATGCTCAGGAAATCACTCATCAGAAAAACCGAGACCTAAAAAGCTCTGAAACTGCACGCAGGCTGCCAAAACCAGCCAGCTACATGCCCTTTTTTGGTTATCCTTAGCAGGGCCTCTGGAAGTGAATCCATTGTCAGGAACAATCATAAGAAATGTTAATCTTGGAGAAAGAGGCTGTCTTGTAGAACACAAACGCAACTTTAAAAAGAAAGCACAGTCTATGAAACAAGAAGTTAACAGTCCATATGTTTCGTGGGGTGGGGGTGGGGAAGGCATTTAAATTGAGGGAGCCTTAATAGCATATTTCTTTTAAAAGTAGCCATGTATACAAAATGAAATTAAATTGTTCTACAATTTTAAAGTCTGCAATGGCCAGGACCCAGGTCTGTATGTACAGACTACATTCTAACCTGAATGAGGCACAGCCCCCTAAAAATATGTCTACATGTGTTATAAAAACAACTGACAAAAAAAAAACTTAGGTCTTTTTTAGTAGGTAATGTTTTCCAGAATAAGTGTAGTGCCAGAAACTCAGCTAGGCAGGGTCCTACAGCCTTGGCGATCCTCACTAGTTTTCCATATCACCCCCCTCTCCACCTCCCCTTTGTCTCCTCAGATTTGGCAACAGGGAGACATTGCTGGCAACTCTGCACAACAGAGAGGGCGTGAAGAGACCCAGCACTTCCTCTGCGACTGCAAGAGACAATGCGTATGCCCACTGGGATGAGACTGCTGTTTTAGCGACTTCTTGAAAGTGCTCCAACCAAGTCTTCCTTGGTAGGACGTGGGCTATGAGAGGGTCAGAATTAGGCAATGCTGAATCAGGATGAAGTTAACTGGCCCATGTGCGCACACAACCTGTGGTTTTGTACTTTTCAATAAAGAATTCACTCAATTCATCAATCAGTACTTAATTCAGTAGTCACAATAACAAAAAATTAGGAGCACTTACTACTTGTCAGGCCAGGAGCTCGGTGCTAGATTTCTGTCTCCTTATCGCTGTGTGTTTAGAAACTGTCTCATCACTGACCAAGAAGACTTAACATATTTTCCCTGGCTAACTACAAGTCCACAAGCTTGGTCTCCAAAAACCTTAGGTTTTACCATATAAGCCTATTTATGAAGATCTGACCTGAAAATAATCTCTACTTAGGAACAAGTGCCTGCCCTTTGCGCCTTATACTGAAGACTTGGGAAGTAACTGATCCACCTGGATGGTTTCCTTCTTCAGTCCTCCAGCATTAGCCAGTTGCCCACAGGCATCGATATCAAGCCTATGCTCATCTCTTTCTTGGGAAGGCTGCCTGTCCCGTCTTCCCAACTGCTACTGCAGCACAGCCTGAAAAAGCTACAGAGCAGGCTGCCAGGCAGAGGGAGAGGTGAGCTTCAAGCATCCCAAGTTAGAACTCGGAATGCACTTTCCCAGGGAAACAGAATAAATAATGGCTGGTGGGAACAGTACAGTCAATGCGGCATTTCAAGGACACTATGGCTCAACCAGGCATTTGTGGAGCACCACCGTTTATAAACTTGTTCCTATGGTAAAATGTTTTCTGATCCCAAGTGAATAATTTGGAAATAAACTTTGGGAACATAACCAGTTTCGCTACTGGGGATGTCCCGTATGTGGACAGGTTGCAAAGACAGAATAACAGTTCACAGTCTGGTAAACTGCTGAGCTTGGAGATGTCGTGGCACAGGCATCAATGACCTCTGAAAACAACTCAGTTGGTGATGTCTGTGTGAAGATATGACCTGTGTCCAGAGATGTTTGGGGCCCATGCTCTCCAGGCCATATGGTCTGTGACTCAGTGAGGCCTGTTTTAATGCACTGTTTTCCATGGCCACTGCTGATTCAATCCTAAGCCGCATTCTTCCCGCTTGTGTGAGTAATGCCTTTTGGTTAAACAGCATCAGGGCATAATTTGCAATCTATGAATAAAATAAGTACCAGCTTTCCAGAGGAAAGAAAAGTTGCACTACAAATAGGGAAAATATTATCAGCAGGAAACATGGAAAGGACATGCGTTTTGCATGGTTTTTAGAAGATAAATGGCTAAATATTTTTGGGTTCTGTCTTTAGAAAAGAGAAGTATGTTTCCCTAGATAAATTCTGAATACCTCATTTTCAGGGCATAGTGGATGACCAATCATTCAGCCTTTTTTGTGTATTTGAAAGTAGACACTGTGCAAGAACCACATGGTTGGAAGGATAATTTAACAAATTTCATTAGAAAAAAGAAAGAAAAAGATAGATGTTGCCAATCTCTACCATGGGAAACTTCACTTTCATAGTATTTACTTTTTCCAGAAGTCATTTGTAAACAACACTAAAAATACACAGGATTATACAGAAAATTTTTGTGGAATATAATTCCCACTCAGACCATCCCAGATAAAGAACAGCTTGTCTAGCATAGGCTATATCTACCTAATCAAACCATAACAAATCTAAAGAGACATTTGGAAACATCTGGATGGTTCATTGTATTTTTTCAGTTCCAACTGAGTATTTGGAATCATGTATATAAGTAGTGAGCAATTACATTTCACTTGCAAGTCAGTTTGGGAAAAGTAAAAGCAGGCCACACCTTTTTCATTCAAACCTAAAATCGCTTCAATTAGTTCCATAAAAAAATACATTTTCCAGTTTAAAATATTTACATAATTGAATATAACAGATATTTTGAACATTTTAAAAGGCAGCAAAATACCGCCCCCCCCCCCCCCCCACACACACACATCTTCTTTTACTCAAATGAAGTATTTCCAGAAACTCGAGTTTAGAAAACAATAAAATCAGACTGGTAAAATGCTGATGCCAAAACTGGACAACAAAGATAGCACAAAAAGAGGAAAACTATCCTAAGTATATTTCTGAGCCTAGATGAAAACAATTAGCACCCTGAATCCAACAGTGTAAAAACAAGGTAAGGCCAATGTGGAGACAGTCCGAATCTGAAAATCTAGTGATTCAGTAGTAAACTAGTATGATACAATGTAAGCAGTTAAAAAGTTAAAAAAAAAAAAAAAAAAAGTAGACGAAAGAAAAGAGAAAGATCATCTCAACAGATAAAAAAATAATACTTGGTAAAATTAGCAATCTTACACAGAAAAAACAAAAGTTCTTGAAAAACCAACAACAGAATCTTTCTAAACATGTAATGAGACCTTTACCAGAATGCTACAGTGAATACTATGCTTAATGACGAAATGGTAAAGTATTCTCACTATAATCAATGAAAAGGCAAGGGTGACTATCATCTCTCTACAATTAAAAAATGGGGTGGAGGTCCTAACCAAGACAAAGACAAAGAAAAAAAGAAAGAAGAACTATAGGAATTAGGAAGAAAACAAATGTCTTTATTTGCTATGATAGGATCATGTGGGTAAAAAGTTCAAGTGAATCAACAAATATATTAGAATTAATAAAAGAGTTTAGCAAAATTATTGGAAGCAAGTTCAGTATGCAAAACTCCAGAGTTCCTGTAACCAGCTGTCTCTAATTTTAAAATATAATGGAAAATAGATGATTCATATTAATAACAAAAGTGTGCATTACTTGGGAATAAACGTAACAAAATAGTGCAAGAAAATTGAAGAGCTGGATTTAAGGAAATAAAAGGCCTGTATAAATGGTGAAATATATCACTTTTACAAATAACAGACCTCAAAATTATAAAGATGAAAATTTTCCTTGAATTAACCTATGTAGCATTTATTATTCCAACTAAAATCCCTAAATGATATATTTTGTAGAACTTAACAAAACAATCCTAAAATTCAGATGGAAAAGTAAAGATCTAAAAATAAGGACTGAGATTTTTATAGAGCAATTCTAGTTAAGATGAGTATTATTGCCCTGGGAATAGACAAATAGATTATTAGAATAAAGTGGAAAACCTAGAAACAGCCCCAAGCATATATGGAAACTTCTAAAATAATAGCAAAGACACAACCAATGAGGAAGAAAAGGGTGGGCTATTCTATTAGTGGTAAGGTTACCATCGATTATGTAGAATCAATAAAATTAGATTCAAAATTCCCACCCCATACTAAAAGAAACTAGATTACATTGGGAAAAAAAAACAACTTTAAGATGATTAGGAAAAGCTGTAGGTGAATAATTTTATAATGGAGTATGGAAGGATTCTTCAACATAAAAAAACAGAAGTTCAGATGGAAACACTGAAAACTTTGAGGAGATGGCTAGATTTAATAGAGTAAATGCACAATATGCATTTATTTCTGCTCCTTCCCAAACCTCACCAAAATGATAGCACAGAAATAAAAAATCAGCAGTAAATCCTACACGGCAAAGAATACTGGAAGGGAGTCAACACAGAGTCTAGATGTCAGCCAAATTTTGGAATATGGAAAATGGACAGATGGCTGGTAATTGACTTAACAGAACTAAGAAACTGAACTCTGGCCCTGTGGAGTAGAAGGGCCGGTGGATGAGAAAGAAGCCAATTCAAGTCTCAAAACCAGGAAAAACAGGATTTGGAAGCCCCAGGAATCTGAGGTGAGGGATGGAGCAGAAAACAGGTTTGATTGGAAATCTGCGTAAGGGGGGTACTTGGGTGGCTCAGCTGGTTAAGTGTCCGACTTTGGCTGAGGTCATGATATGGTTCATGGGTTCAAGCCACGCACCGGGCTCTGCGCAGACTGACCGCTCAGCTCAGAGTGTGGAGCCTGCTTCAGCTGTTGTGTCTCCTTCTCCCTCTCTCTCTGCCCCTCCCCCACTCGTACTCCCTCTCTCTCTCAAAAATAAACATTAGAAAAAAATTTTTTTAGAAAATCTAAGGAATAGTTAAAAGCCCAGATCTAGGAACCCCAACACACGTAGGTGAACACCCCTCTTTCAATCAGACAGAAGTTCCAAGTTTATTTTCTGAAGGCAAGTGCTGCCCTCAGAATGGCGAAACAGTGGACAGGGAAGAGGCTTCATACTGAAAACAAAGTTGAAATGTAAGTATACTCAGTGAACACTGGAATATCCCCGGTCTCCTCACTCTGCAGGTTACCAGGACACCAACAGTCAGGTTTGTACTCAGCAGAAAGGAAATTGGAGGATTTCACTGTAGGGAAAGTGGCATGCCCATGGAAAAAAGAACTAAAGGCATAGACACTGAGGGACCCCTGAAATTTCTGGCTCATTGCCCAAGGCCCTTTAGTGAACTTGTGCACAGGAACTCCCAATCTGCTGTTTAGCACCTCACACTTAAAAATATGAACATCAAGTTAAGGAGACAGTCTGAGAGACTCGAACAACAGAAAAAGGAATTCAGAGGAAAAAGAGGCAAGGTGAGAAACAGAAGAACAGTTCAAGAAAATTATAATTACTATTCACAGAGAGATAAGAGTCAATACTGTTGCCACCAAAGGAGAAAGATGCTTTAAGAAGGCACTTTCAGAGATGAGGAAAAGCTCTTGTAAATGAAGAATACTGTGGCAGAAAGTTATAAAAATTCAATTCAAGAAATGTTAAGATAAAGTTTAAAAAAAAAAACCTGCCAGATAATTAGAAGAAAAAGGATGGAAAAAAGAAAATAACATTAAAGAATCAATAAAAAACCCAACATCTGAGTGTTCCAGAAAAAGAGGAAAGAGAAAATTGTGGGAAAGAAATTATCAAAGAAATAAAACATTAAAATTTCCCACACCTAAAGGACACAAGTTTCCAGATTCAAAGGGCCCACTGGGCATCTAGTACAATGAATGAAAACATATTTAATTCTGAAGTTATCAAGTTCTTGGGTTTTATGTTCCATCCAAAGGTGGGGGAGGAGTTGGGGTTGAAACCAGAAACCGAGACAGAAGATAAGGATCAGAAAATAGAGAGTACAAAACTACGACAGAAGTGAAGGGTAGTCCCATGATGACAGTGAAAGAAAATTCCAGGATAACAGCTGGTCAAGAGAGCAACAAGTAAAGACTGAAGCAGAGGGATCCAGAGAGGACGTTTTCAGGAAAATCAGGTAGACAGATTACCTGATTTTTTCTTGGGGAAAGCATCTGTGATAGGTACATGGAAATGAGTAAGTGTAAGATTGAGGTCATTATAATTTCAGGATAAACAAAATGTTTATATGAGAAAGGAAAAGGGATCATTGTATACCATATAGTTCAACTGTGAGAAAAATTTACAGTCATAATAATGTAAATACTGTATTTTGATTTCACCAAAACAATGATGTAATTAGATTCCAAGGATAACAAGCAAGAACATGTTTGTAGGATGATGGTGGATAAGAGAGCTAAACCCTCATTTTGTTTAGCAGGAAATCAATAGTTAATATCTAGTACTGAAATTTTAATAAATAGTAGAGTTAGCAATTTATTTAAGGATATGAAAACAAATACCACCCTCCCCCGATCCCCCCCAAAAAATAGTTCATTCATTCACTGAAAAAATATTTATTGAGTGTCTACCACATGCCAGGGCCTGTTCTAGGCGTTGCGAGCCAAATACATTTTGATGGAGGGAGACAGATAAATACACTAACTAATAAATGTATTAATGTCAGGCAGTGGGAAATGCTATAAAGAAATTGTAATGGAATAGAGAAAATCAGGGAAGTCCTCTATGAAGAAGTTTGCAACGGAGATGCATAAAATGAAGGGGCAAGCACTGGGACCATACAAAGCAATGACATTCCTGACAGCAAGAATATAGCAGGTGCGTATTAAAGAACAAGAAAGATTGCAGAGTAATTGGGGAGGAGTGATCACCCAACGGCAGATAGGATCATCTAGAGCCTTATCATCATGGTAGAGACTTTGAGTTTTATTTTAAATAAGATGGAAAGTCACGGGGAGGTGTTGAGTGGGGAGAGAAAAAAATCACTCTGGTCGTCGTCCTGCAGAACGAGCTGGGAGCTTACCAGTGTAGAAGCAGGGGAAATTATTGCCTCCTTACAGGCAGGAGGTGTTGGCCAGGACGAGGGCAGTTGTGGTCAGGGGACTGAGAAAGTATTGGATTTTGGACACAGCAGGACTCATTGCTGGTTTGGACGAGGAATATAAGAAACAGAGAGGAATCAGAGATATCTCCTTTTATGGGCTGAAGAGCTGAGTCAGTGGTGTAATTTAATAAGCAGGGACCACTGAGGGAAGTGTCGATTTGCAAGGAGGTGTGGGAATCGCATTAGACATAATTTAGGCATATTAAGATGACCAAAGGCATTCAAGTGGAGGTGCAGATGGGTAGTGTGATATACAAATCTGATGTTTTAGGGAGAGATGAGGCTTGAGAGTCATCTATTTCTAGATAGTGTTTTAAACTAGGACTAAGTTACCTGGAAGAAAGCAAACAGTGAAGAGAAGGCTGCACAAAACGACACCCCAACATTTAAAGCCCAGAAAAGGAGACTGTGAAAAAGATGATAGCTACTGCTTGGTGGGTGGTCAGGTATGAGAATGGGTAGGGAGGATGGTTACCGCTTTTTGTTAAAAGCCACAGAGCATTATTGGACTTTAAAAGTAGGGTAATTTGTGATAGACTGGATAATTGTAGCCAACTAATCAGTTACTCTTTCAATGGGATTAAACACTCAGTCTTTGCCATGTGCCTTTGCAGGGCTCTCAGAAGGACTTCTTGGCCTGTGATTTGCTTTGAATGATGGGACGCACCAGAGGTGATGGTGTGCCTGTTCAGGGTGGAAGGTTTAAGAGCATTACATTTTGTTCTTACCCCTGAGCGTCTGTCTGCCCTTTGCCATGACAACAAGCACCACAGAGTGGGTTGAATGGCTCATCCCACCCCCTGAACATACACATTCATCGAGAACCTGCAAATGTGACCTTATTTGGAAATGGGGGTCTTTGAAGATGTAATTCAGTTAAGAATCTCAAGATGGGATCATACTGGCTTATCTAGCTGGGCTCTAAATCCAATGGCAAGTGTCTTTATAAGAAAAAGGCAGAGAGAGATTTGAGACACACAGGACATGGAGATTTGAGACACACAGGACAAGGAGATGTGAAGACAGAGGAAGAGATGGGGGCAATATATCCACAAACCAAGGAATGTTAAGGTTTGCCAGTCACCACTAGAAGCTAGGAGAGAGGCATAGAACAGATTATCCCTCGGAGCCTCCAGAAAAAGCCAACAACCCTGTCAACACATTGATTTTGGACTCCTGGCCTCCAGAACTGTGGCAGAATACATTTCTGTTGTTTTAAGCCACCTAGTTTGTGGTAATTTGTTACAGAAGCACAGGAAAACAATATACCCCAGATCGTGTCCACTTTTCAGCTTGAGTTCCCAGTGAGCCCAGCCAGGACCATCAGAGTTGCTACTGACCCAGGCCTTATGCAAAAGGCATAAGAAATAATGTTTGTTGTTGTAAGCCACTGAGGTTTTGTAGCATTTTTTACCAAGAAAAAGCTAACTAATATTTGTATATATTAAGAAGTAAACTAAAGAAATTTAGTTAAACTCACGAAAGTTTGGTTAAGACAGAAAAACTTCTGTTAAATAAAAGTCACCATACACAATGTGAAAAGACAAGCCAAGAGAAAATGTGCAATGTATAAAGGATTAGAATCTAGAATATCCAAGAATGCCTAAAAATCAATTGAGGTAGAGAGCGAGAGGGGCAATACTATTACAAAATGGGAACAGGATGTAACATCCACAGAAGAGAAAATGCAAAGGCCAAAGTCCTTGAAATGATGCTCAACCTTATGAGTAATCAGGAAAATGAAAGTGAAAACACTGACACCAGCTCACAGCCAACAAATTGGTAAAGAAAAAAACATTTAATCTTGTAAAACTAAATGATGTTGGTAATGTGCAGAATCCTATGCGTTTTCGATAAGAAAGTAAATTGGGACACTTTGCAGAGTTACTTGGCAGTGATATTTAGTATATGCCTTCTTTGTCCAGCAATCCCACTTTTAGGTATATCCTCTTAGGAAACTCATGTTCTTTAGCAAGGAAGCACGTAAAGGGCAGCTCATCAGAGTATTATCTGTCACAGCAATATCACAAAATTCCTACAGCAATCAGCAGGGGAAACACTACATAAACTATGGTATAGGATGGAATACTATATAGTAGCTGAAATGAATGAATTAGATGCACCTGGGTCTCAAAAACATATGTGAAAAAAAAAAAAAAGCAAGTTGCAGCTGGAATGATTCCATTCATATGAATTATTTATGGCTCCGGGCAACAGTAGGCTAGAACCACTCCAAATTCAACATAGTGGTTACCCGTAACAAGGTAGAAAGAATGATACTAGTCACAAAATCAAGAAACTTGAAATTTATCTGAAGTGTATAAAAGAAGACCTCAAGTAATGATGACAAAACAATTACATTTGTTAATTCTGCAGAGTATATATTATATACAGATTGTACATTATCCTTAGACTTTTTTTTTTCTTTTAAGAAACTGCTATACAAATGAGATTTCTCTCCCCAAGGTGCTAGTATCTGGTCACCTATGTGATACAGGGAAAGGTCACTGCCCTTCTTTGTTCTGAGGGCATCAGTAGAGCTCACTCAGGACCAACCAGACTAGCAGGGAGAGAGGACCTGCCCTGAATATGAAGTCCTCAACTTAATCACACCTTTGTATTAAGGGTCTGACATGATAGGATCAACAGTTACTCTTTAAGGCTAACACCTTAAGCCATAGTCTAACTTAGTGCCTTAATGCCAACTGTTTTAGGAATAGGGTACAGATAAAGTGAGGGCCAGCTCTGATCCACTTTGATGGGCACAGAAGGATTAAAGACAGGCTGGTCTCTCAGAGCATCAAGTGGAAGAAGAAGGGCTTTGGTTGTCTGGGATAAGGGTGATGACCTGAGATGGAAAGAGGGCGTAATCCAAGAAGCCCCAGTATGAAGGAGCTTATGAGACAAATGTTACCTTTTCCCACTCTCACTGAGTGGCCAATTCCTTCAGTCTCCCTATCAGAAATCTCTGTCTCCCTATTTCTTGATCTAGGGAGGATCACTGGATGTCTCCACGATTTCCACTCTTCCCACATTCATTTCTACTGGATTTGCTCTGCCCTCAGGGAAAGTAAAATGTTTCCATCCATGAGAAATCCCTCTTGGTCTCTGATGGGTATCTGAGTCACTCAGAGCCATAGCCAGATTTCTCTCAGACAGTTGCATTCATTCATTCATTCATTCATTCATGCAACCAACCTCTTAACATGTATTACCTACAAGGCTTAGCGTTAGGCTCTATGCCTTTTATTATCTTGTAAAAACACCACACCTACCTTTAAAGAACTGCTGGTCTAAAGGAGAAGCTCAGACATGTGCACAAGATGGACTCTCAAATGGCAAGTGCTAAGAGAGACCCCTTTGCACCACATGTGTTTACCCAGCTGTGTGTGTTTCCTTTTCCTGTCTCATGCTTAACGAAGGCTGTCTAATCCAACCAAGACCGTGTGGTGAGACCTGGTGTCCCCTCCCAACCAGAAAGCATATCCTTCTCTCATTTCAGGGGGGAAAAAAAGCCAATCTCATAATTGGCTTTGCATTGCAGACATACTTGTGAAGGGTGCAAATAAGAAAACATTTAAAATATTTGATCTATTTTGGGTGAGGTTTTGTAGCTTTGGCCTAGCAGAATGTCATCTGAGAAGCAGTGATTTCTCTTGGGGGGGCAGATATTTTTAAGATCAAAAACAGAAAAGAAAAGAAAACATTTTCAAAGAGATAGCGGAGTCTGCTAATACACAGGGAAAGATGGCTGTTTGGAACATGCAAACTAACGGCAGCATAGAAGCATCTGAGCGCTCATCAAGCTCTGCTGGACGTGTGCTCCCTTTACATCATAGAGAGGGTGTGTCTGAGACGCCTGTGCCACCGCACCACGTCCCCTCCTTCCGAGCCTTCACCTGTGCCACCACACGCACCCTCGTACTGTCCTCATGTTGCTCCCCGCCCTCCTGTGTCTATACACACATCCCGGTTTTACCTCTGATGACTCTAGCTTCCTCTAGCTTCACGCCTGTCTTTTCTTTTACTGTCAGATTTCTCCAAATGATTAATGTATGATGCAGCCCCACCACCCCCACTTCTTTCATGACCTCACTTCTTGGTCCCTGAACATTTTGACTTCAGCCCCTGACCTCTTCTGAGAGGTGGTGCCTGTGACCCCTGAGCAGCTGGACCCTTTTGCAGTCCTCCCCGGCATCCCCTGACCCCCCTGGGTTCTGTCTTTATCTCTGGTAGCTCTTGCCACTGATGGCTGGTCTGTTGTCTTACTTCTCTGGCCTCTTAGATTTTTCCTCCTGTTCTTTTTCCTCAGTGAGGACATCCCCCAGTGCCCTGGCCTGATCTCTCTCTTAGAGAATTCACAGGGCAGATAGAAGAATTAAAGGAGATCAAGTGTTGGTGGAGTTGCTTTCTGAACTAAATGCTTGTTTACTGATGGGACAAACTTTTATGAAGCACCTTTACCATAGCGAAGCTTTTCTCAGTCTTGGGAATACGGGGACGCTGTAGAAGTTGGCTCCTCTTCCCTTAAAAGGGTCTTGCTTTTTGCTGGCAGACACACGTGCTCACATAAGCGCAGTGAAGCGGAGCAGGTGCGGTCATAAAAATCCTGTCCAGTGAAGGTCACCAAGGAGGGAGGGGTCATTTTTTTTCTTAGTGGGTTTTTTTTTTTTAAAAAAGTCTCATTTTTTCTCATGTCTACAGCAATTACCTCTTCTGATATGAAAAATAAAAAAAAAATGTATTTGGCTCCAATCTCTTGCTCTCATCATGAATTCCCTTGCTTGGAAATCTTCAATATCATCGTACTACCAAAAGGATGAAGTCAAAACTTGGCTTAGCATCTTACCAAGATCTACAATCTTACCAAGATCTAGAAGAGGCCCCTCTTCTTGCCTCTTCTAGATTATCAGTGCAAACCCCGTCCCCACTCTTGTCAAGGGGCATACCTTCTGCCTGTGACCTCAGTCATGGGACTCTCCCCTTTACACTTAGCTGTCCTTTGTTACCAGCTCGGGGCGCACCTCAATGCCGTCCTTGAAATCTCAGCCTTCAGTCAGTAACCATTCTCGGACTACCTACAGAACCTGCTGTCAGACCTGTGCATTTTCTATTTATCAATTACATACTTGAATTACTTGATTTGATATATATATATATATATATATATATACATGTATATATATATATGTATATATATATACACACACACACATATATATATATATATATATCCTAGATTGATTAGTGACTGAGTGATCAATTAGCTAATAGTTAATTAATAATTAACAGATAGTTCTGGAGTACCTGCTATGTGTTGTCAGCTCTATTAGGTCCTAGTGACACAGTGGTAAATAAGACATACAGAACTTTTAGAAACAGAGGCCATATCTTAAAATTATGGGCTATATATTATACCCATTTAATCCCTTTCTCTCAATGCTGCCTTTTGGGACCAGAATTTAAAAATACAAACAATTAAGATGTCTTAACAAAAATTATTTACGTTCAACTGTATACAAACCTGGTACTAAAACTGAGAATTCAAGTCAGTGCTCAGGGAATGGTGACTGCAAGTTTGGGTCTAGGCCAGGAACCCTGGAATCTTATTGCTGCTACCCTAATTAAGAGGTGCAGGTGGCTGGGGGAAGGGAACCAAGGACTACAGCCCTCCCACATGCTCATGAATACCAGGCATACCTCGAACAGAACTACCCATGTATGGATTTTTGGGGACACTTAGTTCATATGATTCTTCTAGAAGGTGGGGAAGGAATAATCATAATAAAAATAACAAACAAATGAGTATGGCCAGAGTTGATTTAGAAACTAGAGTGCCAACTTATTAAACTTTAAGTGGGATACATATCCTAAGGCAAAAAACTAAAGTGGCCATTTGAACCCAGGCTCCTGACCAATAGGCATCTCCCTTCAGGACAAAGAAAGGAGGTGTTAGGGAAAAGTTTTGACCCAAAGCCCAAGAACCTGGCCAACTTGGAGGGTGATTCCAGTGATGGCTAATAAACTGCCTTTCCTTAGGAATATTTCTGTCTGAAGAATTAGACCCTATTGCTAGGAGAACTGCTCCTAAAATAGTACTAGAGGAATCCTGGCATATTCTTCTTTTTGAAGCTCTAAAACATCAGGCTTCTCTTTGCCTGCTGGGACATCTACATTGCCTTCTTTCACGTTATAGACCTTGTTCATGTATTATTTTTAACTGAATTATCTCCTGGTATTCTATATGAATCCATGCCCTCGGAAAGACCACCTCTGTATCTCTTAATCACTCTGCCAAATGGCTAATTTCTGGGAAATTTTCATTTAAATTGATTATTCACAGTATGTCTATCTGTCTCTCTCTGCATATTAAGCAAATACTCATCTCTATATCCCAGCACCTGGTATAATGCCTAGCATAGAATGTTATGGGACGAATGAATGAATTTTAGAGAATTTCGACTTCCTGATAGCATTCTCAAATTTTGGGATTCTTCTTACTTTGGAAATGGGCTACATCTTCCAGATGTTAGAGGCTGAAGCTTTAGGGCATATATATTTGGGGTCAGATGCTCTACCTTTACCAGGCTCGAGTGTTAAGGAGAGCCGGGGCTATGCTCAGGAGAGCACCTGGCCACGCCTTTCTTCTACTTCCTTTTCATTTTTCAGGCTGGTGAGCTTTGGACTAGCCTTCCTCAATGGAATGATAAGATTCAAGATTCAATTGTAGATTCAATTACAATGCAGCCGAGCTCACTTGGCACATACCCTGGATTGGGGTCAAGGCTCCAGCTAATAAATGAAATGATCCTTTGCCTGACCCTGAATTCTGTACATATTATTTTCCTTGGGAAGCTCACAGAGAAGGGTGTCTAATGGTCAGGCCCTGCTAAATACCATCCACTTAAGACAGTTTACAAACTGCAAAGACCTGGTTGCAAATATTTCAGAAGTAATAATAAATAATAAACTAAACATACAAATAATGGTATCTATATATATATATATATAATTTTTGTATTATTTCATTGTCATATATTAATACACCTATTTATGTTAACGTATTTAATGCTTTAATAATTATAGTTAAAGTCATTACTTAATGTGTAAATTAATAATTTTATTCATTATTATGTATTTATTTATATATTTAGCACTTTTACTCCAAATAACCATGCCACCCATATTATCACCACTTTTCTTACAACACCCTCATATAGCTGGCAAATATTCACTTATGGGGAGCAAGATAGGTTAAGCACCTGCCTTCAGAACACAGAAAGAGTACAGATTACAGGTAAAACAACCTTAGAAAGTCATTTAAGTTCTCTGAGTTTTAGTTTTCTTATCTGTAAAACAGTTGCTTTGAAGAGTTGATGTGAAGATCAAATAGATTAATAAATGTAAGTACGCTTTATCAATTGTTAAGAGGTACTTAGCTATGAGTGATTATCATTATCAGTACAGAACTAAGATTAAAACCCAAGTGGCCTCCTGACTACCAGTTTCATTTTTTTAACTTTAAGTTAATCTACTGCGAATTTTCTTTCTATGAGATCTTGACTCTTCATAGATTATGGAACAGTGATTTCAGCAACCACAAAACTTTTTCTGATACTTGTCATTCCAAAGAAATTGGTGAAATTCCACTGAGTGCAGAGAGGAAAACACTAAAGTTTTTCTTAAATGTTGGAATAAGATATCTGTTGGAAAACTGGGTTGGGGCAAGGGGTGCGGGTGGGGAGAAGCAAAAACAGAACTTCTTGTTATTTTCAGAACATCCTCTTTTTCACTCCTCCCCATTGTAGGCAACCAACTCTGTTCTGTTAATTGTACACTTTTTGTATCGTAGGTATTCTTCCCAAGGTTAGAGGTGTCATCCCGTGTGGGTATATTTCCAGGCACACAGGGAAAATGCCTAATCCGGTGTCCCATGGGGATTTCTACACAAACTTTGATATGGGGGATTTCCATGTGACATCAGTTTCATGTGTGTGAAAGGCCCTAGGACTGGAAGAAAAGGAAAGAAAAGAGGGTGCTGAGCTGAGTGACAGAGAGAGGCTGGATCTTGTGGGTTATTTTAAGTATATATTTCCAGGAAGAGAATGTAAGCTCTGTGTGAACTCGGTTTTCTCACATGTCAACATGAGAATAGCAATAAAGGCAGCCTCCTTCCCAGCATCCCTTTGAGGAATAATAAATAAATGTGATAAGAAAGTGTTTCACAAAATAAAACAGACTTTGAAGTAGAAAAGCAGCCAGCCAGAATTCCACGTGTAGCTGGAAACTGTTCCACATTTTAACCATTCCTATATCGGTCGAATGGGTGGTAATCAGTAACCTCTCCACCTCACATTTTTCTCACTGCACAAATGCAAACATACACTCTCACACACCCAATAGGTGCTATGGGTTTGTTTGGTTTTTTTTAAGAGAGCAAACTTCATGTGTTTACAGATATATCCCAAATGATCACTTCATTTAAAGTTTATATGTACATTAATTTTCATTTATTCACTATCATTATTAGTATGCTTAATATAGTTATGTTTATATAATCAGTCAACAATGAAGTCATTCCAATTCTAAATTCAGATGGTTAGACCAAAAGATCTCTAAGGCATTTTCACTCCTAAGAATCTATGAGTCTAGTAGGAGTTTTGACTTTGACTTTGCATTACCTCACACATGCTTTAAGAAAGAACAGAGTTGCATACAACAGTCTGATTACGTCAGTATTACTTAAAAACACCAGCATGCAGAATATACTCATGGGAAGCTTCTTGGTGTGTAAATGTAGACTATGCTTGCTACACTGAACAGAATCTCTGTACCGTACGTTTGACTCCAGAAGCACATCTTCTGCTGCCATCAAAACACTCATGCATCATCAGTGGTACTAAACCTTATGTGAGTAGGCAAGTTATCATCCTATATAACCATTTGAAAAGAGTCTTACTATACCCCATATCTTTAAAATAGTCACAAAGGAGACAGTTTGAACTCTTAAGAAAAGCTCTGATAAGAACTCAGAGCTGGAAACTGCTGAAAGTCTCTGGGCTATTTTCACGAATAATCTTTGTAGTATATGGAATGAGGTCTTCAAGTGACATGGAGCTACAGAGTCTATCTGTCTACAAGCCAGCAGACAGCAGGCTAGTCAGGGCCAAGCGGCTCTTTTGGATTAGAAAAATACAGACAGAGCATGGGGGTTGGGATGGAAGGAGGACAATACTGTGTACTGAGCAACTCCAGAGAGCCATTCACATTCTATTCTACGTAGACAGTGCTGCCTGGAGAGAAGGGAGAGTAAAGTAAGTGTAGTTTTCATTCTTTGGTCCATATGGAAAGTTAATATAGATAATAAGAGCTATACTTCAGGTTGCTTCTTATTTAACCAATAACCAAATAATTAAATCTTGGGTTTAAATAAATCCCAAAGAAAAGAATTAAATTGACTCCAAGTTTTCTGGCTAAGAAAGCCAGATTCATGCCAAGTTCTAGTATCATATGTCATAAAGCAGTGAGAACAAAAGAGCTACTCTGAATGAAGCAAATCAGTAAAGTGCCGAGAAAAAAGAAAGCATAAATGTTGCTTCAAAGTTAAGCTGGATGTTAGCTTCATTCATACTCCAAATATTTATTCAGTGCCTCCTACTTGTCACACTGCTATCAGATGTAGCCCGTGTTTAAGGTTCTCATGGCCCCGTGTAAAAGCTCATGTATTTATAATATCTTTGCACTTTTGTTGCAGTGACCAATTCATTTAAAGTCAAAGGATATACTAATTAACTTGTATTAGTTCACTACGTATGTGGTTAAATTCAGTTAAGAGCTTTCAAGTCAAGCACAATATTCAGGAAGAAACAAAACAAGTTAGCTGCTAAACTGGGCACCTGTGTCTTGTGTCTAAGAATCACATAAGATCTACCAGTTCTGACTATATAAGACTTTCTAGACAGGGTTCTTCAATGTGGGGCTTTATAAAGATGGCAAACAAGTTATTGAGATAGATGAGTCTCCTTTCAGAAGTGAGAACTCCATATAATTTATACATAATTTACTACAACATTATGTTCTACCCTATGGATTAAAATCAATGTAGAGTGTGGATTTTATTTCAATATCAACCTCTCACTAACAGACAGTGATTACACTTGACTGGTGTAGTTAAATACTTCCTTCAAATATTACTTTAATTTTTTTTAACATTTATTTATTTTTGAGACAGAGAGAGACAGAGCATGAATGGGGGAGGGGCAGAGAGAGAGGGAGACACAGAGTCAGAAGCAGGCTCCAGGCTCTGAGCTGTCGGCACAGAGCCCGAAGCGGGGCTCGAACTCACGGACCGCGAGATCGTGACCTGAGCTGAAGTCGGACGCTCAACCGACTGAGCCACCCAGGCGCCTTTAATATTACTTTAATCATAAGAACAGAATTAAAAAAAAAATGCAAGAATTCAGAGCCCTAAAATTGACTCATGAATGTAAGGGGAAATAATATATAATAATGGTAGTATTTTTAGACAGGGGGGAAAGGACAGCTATCCAATAATTTGTGGGGACTCTTGGTTATCCATTAGAAAAAAAATTCCTATTTCACATCATTCACTAATAATTTTCAGGTACATTAAAGATATAGCACACAAAAACTATGAAAGCAATCAGAGGAAATACGGGAAAATGTTGTAGGAAAGCCCATTTTTAAGTACAACCAAGAAGGCAAACAACACAAAGTTAAAGACTAACAGATACAACTAAAAAAAATAAATGATTTTGTTACTGTGAAAAATAACACAAGCAAAGTTAAAAGACAGAGACAGGTTAAGGATAAAATATTTATATAATTCATCACAAACAAAAGATTCAAAACAACCAGGAACGGCTGCACAGGCTGTGTACTGCACACCACCAGGAGGAGCTATTCAAGTAGACTACAACATGGGGTGTCCCTAAAGTTGCCTGAGTCAGAATCCATAATATATAAAGCACTCCTACAGCAATAAAAAGGTCAATAAGACCCCCAATGGTCGAGTGGGCAAAAGATATGAAAAGTGGATTCACAGAGGAGGAAATCCAAGTAACAGCATATACAAAGATGTTCAATGTCCCCTGTAATCAAAGAAATGCATATTGGAACAATAATAAACCATATCGGTGTGATATGAGCATTGGTTAGGGTATGGTGAAATGGTATTCTCTTGCATTCCTAGGTGAACTGTGAATGTGATAACACCCATGTAAATTAAAAATGCATATTTTATTTTTATATAGGAATATTATATAAATATACATATATATAGTATGTAAAAGCACTAGAAGGACTACATCTGTGTTAACAGAGGTACCTCTGGGAGTCGACTGGAATTGGGCATAGAAATCAATAGTGGGTTTTAGTTTACTTTTAAAACTTTTTTTTTTTTTGATTTTAGAGAAAAAGAGCATGAACAGGGAAGAGGGGCAGAGGGAGGGAGGGAGGGACAGCGAGAGAGTGAGAGAATGAGAGAGAGGGAGGGGGAGAGAGAGAGAAAGAGAGAGGGAGAATCTTAAGCAGGCTCCATGCTTAGTGCAGAGTTCAGTGGGAGGCTCAATCCCATGATGCTGGAATCACAATCTGAGCTGAAATCAAGAGTCAGACACTCAACCAACGGAGTCATCCAGGCACCCCACTGAATTTTTTTTTTATTTTAGAGAAAGTAAGAGAGATAGTTTACTCTTAATGTTTGAATTGTTAAAAATATATATTAGTTTTTTGACATTTAAAAAAATTTACACTTCCATTCTGCTTGTGACTTGAGACAAGGATATTATTTAAAAGTCACAAAGAAGACACACTGCAGAATTTTTTAAATGACAATGGCAATTGAATGAGCTACAGTAACCAACACTAACAATTATTATACATACTTAGGTTTACCTAAAGATTGTGTTACTTGTTATTCATTTCTTTCCCTGCTTCCTCCTTTCCACATCTCAGGCCCCTGGCTTGGGAACCTGGCTCCTGGCCATCTAGGCTTTTTCTCTCTTCCTGTTGTGACCTCCCTGCCCAGGACTCAAACCCAGGCTGTTCTGATCCAGAATCACACTACTGTTGTCTCCTAAAACAAGAAGACTACTATCTAGATGGATAGGCCTGGACCTTATCCCAACCCACAGAAGTCACAAGCTGAACAAATATATTCAGGGGCTACCTATGGAGAGGTCCCAGCCTCCTGCACCAACTGAAGAGAACTGAGTCAGACACCTGCCTCAAGTCAGTGCAGCTGGAGGGGCTTGCAAAGGCAGCTAGGAAATCAGGAGGCCAGAGTTTGCAATAGAGTAGACAAACACTCGGAAGGAAAATACAAATTTCTGGAGTCAAAGCAGGCAGGGGAAAGACCAGCAAGCACCTGGGAATCAGAAGTATGAAATTATAGGCAACAGATACAAGATCATCTAAAGTCAAGGGCCAATGCTACAAGGTAGGAGAATGAGGAGCACCGAGGAAACAGGACAGCAATGAGGAAGAGCTCCACTGTAGCCCTGTTTCACATTCCTGCTAATGGACTCTGCTACAGTTATCACAAGGTAAATGCCACTTCCAGGCAGTCAACCTCGACCAATGCTTCTCTTCCAGTGTGCTTTAAAAAAACAAGCAAATATCGTCTCTCACTCCATAGGCTGTCTTTTAGTTTTGTTGATTGTTTCCTTTGCTGTGCAGACGTTTTTTTATTTTGATGAAGTACCAACAGTTCATGTTTGCCTTTGTTTCCCTTGCCTTCTATGGAATGGGAAAAGATATTTGCAAATGACATATCGGATAAAGGGATAGTATCCAAAATTTATCAAGAACTTATCAAACTCAACACCCAAAAAACAAACAACCTAGTGAAGAAATGGGCAGAAGACACGAATAGGCACTTTTCCAAAGAAGACATCCAGATGGCCAACAGGCACATGAAAAAATGCTCAACATCACTCATCATCAGGGAAATACAAATCAAAACCACGATGAGATACCACCTCACACCTGTCAGAATGGCTAAAATTAACAACTGTGGAAACAACAGGTATTGGCAATGCAGAGAAGGGGGAACTTTCTTGCACAGTTGATGGGAATGCAAACTGGTGCAGCCACTCTGGAAAATAGTATGGAGGTTCCTCAAGAAACTAAAAGTAGAACTACCCTATGATGCAGCAATTGCACTATTTGGTCTTTACCCAAAGGATACAAAAATACAGATTCAAAGGGATACACGCACCCCAATATTTATAGAAGTGTTATCATCATCAACAATAGCCAAACTATGGAGAGAGCCCAAATGTCCATTTACTGATGAACAGAGAAAGATACGGTGTGTGTGTGTGTGTGTGTGTGTGTGTGTGTGTGTGTGTGTGTGTGTATACACACACATATATACATACATACAATGATAGACAGCAAATCAAGGGCTGATGGAGGGAGATGGGTGGGGGGATGGGCTAGATGGGTGATGAGTATTAGGAGGGCACTTGTGATAAGCACTGGGTGTTGTATGCAAGTGATGAATTACTGAATTCTACTCCTAAAAACAATATTGCACTGTAAGTTAACTAAAATTAAAAATAAAACAAAAAACTAGCAATACCCAGGCTGCACCCCAGTCCAATTAAATTAAGATTTCTTGGGTACAGCCAGATATCAGTAGTTTCCAAAACTCCCCAGGCGATTTCCCAGCACTAAGATGCACTGTCCAGGTCTTACAAATTTAGACTGGGTAATTGGCACCTGGCACAGTTGAGGGGTATACAGGGTGGAGATTCCTGAGAATTCATTCCCTACAGAACAATTTTATCTCATTACTTTAGTAAATGAGAGGATATACTCATTTTTTTCTAGAAGAATTAAGATGGCTCCTCTCATTATTTTTTCACATGAGAGCTCAGGCCCAAGGTTCATAAAGTCATCATAATTTCTGGACCCTTAGATTAAAAATTCTCTTTTCAGAGCTCAGTCTTATCCAGACAGACTCCCCACCACAGCCCATTCCAACCTCCAACAGAGTTTGCAGCATAGACCTAAATAACATTCCCCTGTTTATTTTCTCTTTGAAAATAATACATTCAAGATTATAAAATGCCTTTTTGATAATTGGTGCAAACATTGATTTACAGTCTGATCTGACATAAATCAGGCCCGAAATTTATTGGCAGAAATATAAGTTGCATAATTACTCAGCAGCAGTTACACATTCTTGACACATTTATCTTCTAAAGCCTGAACTCTACATGCATGGACACATATGAAATTCCCCTAAAGAGGCATTCCTGATGCCTCTTCTCTGGCCCATGGAAGTAGATTTATGAAGGTCTCACTATAAAATATATATTTTTACTTTTATAATTTGGATGGCTTTCTTCTCCCAAGAGAAAAAACTAAACCTTTACATGCTGAAATAATAATTTATTCCTTTGAGAGTCTTGGGCTGGATGTGTGAATGCCAACACCAAATGAAAAATAAATTAACTTGGAAATTATTTGAGTGGTTATTTTGACGAAATAGCATATTTCTTTGGCATTCTGAAGATAGCTTCATTTTCTGACAGGCTCAAGATGCCCTACTCAACCTGTATGAAAAAGCATCCTGTCCAAGTCACATACCCAAGATGAATCACCAAGCTCTTGAAGGCTATTCCCTTAAGCTCTCAGGTCTGCTTCTCTGATTCCTCTGCCACTTGATGATCCCTATTAACTTCCTCCTGGAAATCTCCTCCTAGCAGGAACTAAGTTTAAAATGCTTCATGAATGACATTATCTGAATAGACATTTTGAGGCCTTGGGCAAGGAATCAAAGGACTCAATAAGCACAGATGATGAACTTATGCTTTTCTCTACCAACAGTCAGGGCTTTGGCCTAGAAAGGAAGATGTGAGAGCTGAATGTCCCAATAGAGAGATCATCATGAGAAATGTGATTAAAAAAACAAAACCGGGGCGCCTGGGTGGCGCAGTCGGTTAAGCGTCCGACTTCGGTCAGGTCACGATCTCGCGGTCCGTTGAGTTCGAGCCCCGCGTCGGGCTCTGGGCTGATGGCTCGGAGCCTGGAGCCTGTTTCCGATTCTGTGTCTCCCTCTCTCTCTGCCCCTCCCCCGTTCATGCTCTGTCTCTCTCTGTCCCAAAAATAAATAAACGTTGAAAAAAAAATTAAAAAACAAAAAAAACAAAAAAAAACCATGGTGTTGGGTACTGGGATGAATGATGGATTCTTGGCTGGGAAGGATATCTGACCAGAGTCTAAATGACCTCATTGAAAGACTTTAAATAAAGAAAGAAAAAGAGACAACTGCCTTGATAAACCTATGAAAAAATGGTACCTTTAGAGGACAACAAGATGAGAAAATGAATAAAAGTATGTGAAGTGCCTAGTGTTTTACACTGCAAAAATATTGGGAGATGAGAGATGGAAATAATACTTATAGCCTCAGGATCTTTATACGAATAATAGCTGTCACTGATTGAGAACTGATTATCTGTGTATTGCTTTTAGACTGAAAAACAGTCCTATAAAGGAGGTACTATTATTACTTCCATTTTACAAATGAATAAAATGAGGCTTATAGAAGCTAAGTAACTTGTACAAAAACACATAGAGCTGGTAAGTAGGAAAACAAGGTTTTAGACAAAAGCAATCTGGTCCACAGCCCCCACGATACCATACTGTCTCCCTAACCTGCCAAGTTATGTGTTATAAACAAAGTAAGCTTAAGATTACACCCTAACGTGATCTTTGAGACATGGTGGGGAGGGAATCCAGATTGAAATACAACAACGGAAGAGTATATCCTATTCTTAAACAGCAGTCTTGAAATAGGGTGAGACTGAGTAATACTGTATGTCAAGAAGCCACTCACGTGAGTAACCTTTGAATGGCAACACAGGACAGAATGGGTGAGTTAGAGAAGACAAATGACTTGTTTTGGAATTTTGCTATGGGCCACCTAGTCAGAAGGAGACAATTACACATTTCTGACAGATAAAACTAATACAGGAATAAGATCTAGAATTGATAATTGGATACAGATATTATATGGAGGGGTAGACATGTTCTTGACTTGTCTTCACCTTTCAAAAGAAAGTGGAAGTCGACATTTTTTCTTTTAATAGCTAGATATGAAAGGGATAAGCAAAATCAAGCATATACCTTAGACTTCAGGAAGGCAGAAGTTTTTAAAGTCCAGGAAGGAAAGGCATGGTTCTCCCTCCCAAGAAAAGGTACCTGGAAAGGCCTCAAACACAGTTCTAGTTGTAATCAATAATACATGGCTCTAACAGGAAAGAACTAGGTGTTTCCCCAACAAGCTAGAAGGAGAGTGTGCAGGTTAAGGTTTTACCTCTCAACTCCAGATCCACCCTTCCCTCTTCTTTGTGATGCTGAGGCTGTGTGATGCTGAGGCTGTGACTCTGCTTGGACCACAGGCTCCTGGTTCGACTTACAATCGGGGGCGCCAGAGGGTGACCATGAGGCTGAATGAAGAAAGAGAAGAGGCTTGCTTTTTCCTGTCCACCATCAGGTCTTGAGTTCACTCCAGCAATAGCAGTTCCTTCCTGAAGCAGCAGGTGAATACAGTTTGCGGTTTTTCCAATAGATGCCATATCAAGCCTCCTCCAAGGCCCCAAACACCTATCTGGGCTCCTTCTTCAAAAACCCAGGTCTCCTGAGACCACTCCTCCAAAGCTCAGAGTCTCCAACACCAGCCAAGCAGCCCCTTCTCCTCAGAAATGTGAATTTCAGCTCTGTGGGAGCCCTACCTTAAGTTCTAAAATTAACACTCCCAGCCTCTTCCCTTTGTTTTTTCAATCCTACGTGTGGTAGCTGCTTCCCGTTGTTGTCTCCTCCATATCATAGCTTTCTCCTTCTACCCTTTCATTTACCTTGTTGACAGCTCTGTGTCTCATTAATGGTTTTTAAAAAATCTATTAAATTCTCTCTGTTCAAATAACTAGTTAGGGTTTTTTGTCTCTTAAATGAACACTAACTGATAGAGAAAACATTAGGAATGCTAAATCCTTAAATGAGCAGAAAATAGAAAAAAGTGTCCAGGGAAACCAGTGGGGTTTTTAAAAGGAATTTTCTGGTCAAGAAGAAGATCAAGGAAAGGCCAGGTATGTGGAGAGGAAGGTAAGGTGCTAAGTGTCATTTTACTGGAGGATTTAGAGCCGAGGCTGGATCATCAATGGGTAGAAACATGGCAGAGGAAGTCATAGACTGGAGAGGTGTCCACACAGGTGATTATTAGATCTCAGGACTCTGAGAGACAGTACCCACCATGACCCGAGGGTTCCCAGCACTCACATCACAGAACACTTGATTCTGGGTTTCTGAAGTGTGAGTCTTTCTCAGACTCCTGTGGTTCCAGACACCTGGGCCTACTGGTCCCCTTGTGGAATTGCATCACTTTACTGTGAACTGCATTCCCTAAAGAGGTCTGAGAAGGCGCTTTCTGTGAGATCAACAACATTTTTTGTCTAATCCTGACCTCTAGAAACCTGGGTCTGTTCTCTAAATTAAATTATAGAAATGTAGTCTACCTTTGCACCTCTAGCACCTCCGAAATCTGTACACAGTACCCTGAACCTTCCTGCCGTCTTCTGGAACTTTGAAAAACACCCTCCCCCCCCCCCCCCCAGGGTTGGCTAAACAAAATTCCTTCACAGTGTCATAGTGGCCACCTGAGTTGCTGGCTGTAGGTGTATCTTGACCCTCTGCTTCCAGAAATCCTCTGAGGCTAGATCCATTCCACAACTGCCCTTTAGCTTGCCCTTCTAGATTTGTTCCTTAAAAGTCCCATTCTTTGTTCTGCACCCTTGTACCATTTCCGTTGTTGGTTCCAGGCTGACAGGTATTTCTTTGTATTTGTGGAGAAAAAGAAGCCTTTTTTCTCGTTACATTTCTCTAGCCTCATTTGACTAATCTCTAGTTATTCAGATATTATTTCTCACTAGCTTCCTCCTTCCCAAAAAGTCCAAACCGCAGTAATATTCAAATGACAGAATCCAAGCTCTGAGCCCTGAAGGCATCATTGCTGGAGATTTTAGCCCAATTAGATTCTTTCTACGGACTGCCCAGAGGTTCTCTCCAGTCATTCCGAACTAGTGGCAGTTGCTTCATCAAACCCACACAACCATGACAGATAACACAATATATCACAAACTGAAAAATAAATTCTACCATCATCCCAACAAAAAGGCTTCCGAAGTCTTGCAAAACTCTTGGACACTGAGCAACAAAAAAAAAGGACAGGAATTCTTTCCAAGTTTCTCTTTTCTCCTTCTAATTCTTCTACAACTAGTTCTCCATCTCCTTATTACTCACATACTAAGACCACCTCACACCAGGTATTATAAAGAACAATCTGAAGATGAAAGGCATAACTTCTAGAATACTAAAAGGAGAAAAAGTACATATACATATTTTTTTTAATGTTTATTTTGAGAGAGAAGTGGGGGGGGGGGTGGGAGAGAGGCTGAAAGAGAGGGAGAGAGGGAATCCCAGGCTGACCGTGCAGGGCCTGATGAAGGGCTTGATCCCACAAACTGTGAGATCATGACCTAAGTTGAGACCAAGAATCGAAAGCTTAACTGAGCCACCCAGGCACCGCAAGGAAAGTATATTTAAAAAAAAAAAAAAAAAAAGTTAATGTTTATTTATTTTTGAGAGCGAGAGAGAGAGAGAGAGAGAAAGAGAAGCCGGGGAGGGAGGGTGGGCAGAGAGGGAGACACAGAATTTGAAGCAGGCTCCAAGCTCTGAGCTGTTAGCACAGAGCCTGACACGGGCCCGAACTCACGAACCACAAAATCATGACCTGAGCCGAAGTCAGATGCTTAACTGACTGAGCCACCCTGGTGCCCCGGAGACAAAGTATATTTTAAATTGCTATTTCTGGGATGGCGAAACAACAGCAACAACTGTCCCCCACCCCCCACCCCCCACCCCATGTTTAATGTAACCAGGGAAAATTTATCAGAGAAGACACGTCTTAGGAGAGCTGCAATTGCCCCTAAGAATTTAGGTTAAGGGGCGCCTGGGTGGCTCAGTCGGTTAAGTATCCGACTTCAGCTCAGGTCACGATCTTGTGGTTCACGAGTTCGAGCGTCGCGTAGGGCTCTGTGCTGACAGCTTGGAGCCTGGAGCCTGCTTCCGAATCTGTGTCTCCCTCTCTCTCTGCCCCATCCCCACTCATGCTCTGTCTCTCTCTGTCTCAAAAATAAATAAACGTTAAAAAAATTTTTTTTAAATAAAAAAAAGAAAAAAAAAAGAATTTAGGTTAAGCTCACCCTCTTGTGTATGTTTTGATAAAATAGGTACCTTTTGTTCAGCTTAACTCTCAGCTCCCAAATCTTTCTAATTTTGGTTTTCCAGGAAGGCGCCCCTAAGTACTGTGTGACAGAGTGAGTTCAATCCAGAGTTCTTGAGCACAGTTTGGTATTTTTAACTAAATCTAGTAACAGAATTCAGGCTTCACCGGCCCCACCCTATTTCTCCCACCCAGATATTTTCCCTTTTGTCCAGTAAAGTGTCATCTGTTCCCAAGAAAGACAAAAAGAAAAAGAAAAATGTTTACTTAAACTATTACATTCTAAACTTCTCAGTCAATTCTGACCAAATTTAAGATGCTTGATACTGAGCTTTGATAAGAAAATATAAAGGAAGTGTTTATTTAAGTAACTTGAAAAGTGAAGTTTTAACTTTCTGTTACCCTTACTTGTAAGAACATTAGGTTGCAGGTTACTGCTGTGCAGCAGGCCTGGCTTTGGATGCATTTATTTTATTAATAAACACACACTTACTGTGTGCCCTTTAAGGCACAAAGTACTGTGCTAAATAATGTGGAGGTACAAAGTAAAATATATCACAGATCTTCTCTTCTAGAAGCTTAATGATCACATGAGGTATGTAGAAGGATGAGACATGAACATGAATTGCACGATACGTGGTACAACTAAGTAAGTGCCATAAAAAGGTAAGCATCTGTGAGAGTCCAGAGAAGGGGAGGAGTGCCACCTCCCTTCTCCAAGAAAGGCTCCCGGGAGGAAGAGGCATTTCCACCACCCTCTGAAGAGCAAAGACAGAAGGGCCTTCATAGGCTTAGAAAGGGAAGAGAGAATCTCCTTTGGGGAAAAGAAGTTATAGTGACCACGAAGACTAACAGATAATATTTCCAGAAGAATCTTGTTCCTGTGAGCTTACTTGGCATACTTTGATTTCGGCTAGTTTCAGAATAATTCAGGTAATGCCTCCTGTGCTTTCAATATGGTCCAATGTTCCTTATATAAAATTACACAATCAATCTTGCTCTCTCTCCCTCATTTTTTCTCCCCTCACCCCAACAGTAGTTCCTCATAGACGAGAATTAATGATTAAAGCCAACTCTATAAAGAGGCAGGGCCTCTGATTTTTCTCCATTAAATAACTAACCTGAACCCTAAGCTACACTGACTCCTGTCAGAAACATCTGGAAGCAGTCTCTCATCTTGTTTCCTAGAAATGACGTAAAAAGATTTCAGGTTGAAGAGCAAGCTTGAATGTCTCCTCAGCCACTCTGTCTAGAAAGTAACAGTTCTAACACCACCCATTGTCTGCTTTAATGAAAACAGTTCTCATTACTTTGAAGTACAATGAACTGCTGCTAGAATAAAAGTTTCCTATTGGCTAAGGTCCTTGAGCCTCCCCCTTGTTAAAAGATAAACTGAGGTATATTAAATTTCTAAGAGTTTATTTGAGCAAAAACCAATTCATATTAGTCTGTGTCAAACCAGAAGTAGTTAGGAGTCTCCACCACCTACAAGAGCGCCGGCAGACTTTACAGAAGCAGAAACAGAGCGTGGAAATTACCAGGCTGTCTATAGCTTACACAGTTGCTTTATCTGGGAAAGCCTCATTTGTGATAGATTGCCCTTAGGTTTTGATTGCTTAACCTTGAAGCAGTGCAAGCTTAGGTTTGGGCTTGCTTGCACTGCTTGCTAAGGCATTAAAGTAACTTCAGTCTAATGGCCTCCTTGTTTAATTAATACCCTCAAACATGGATGCTAAAGGAAAAGAGGGTCCACTGTTTTCTGGACATTAATGCGTTCCACTTATTTTTTAAGTGAGAGCAAACAGCTGATCTGATTGGCTGTTTTTCACTGAACTTACTAGGGGAAAGTACTGAGGAAATTAACCAACTCAACTGAGTATAAAATACTCAATTTTATAGATGCTAATTCTTTTGCCCAAGGGAACAAATAATTTTTGTCATGCATAAATAAATTAGATTTGAGTCCTGTATTTGTGAGAAGCTCTATGACTAACATCATGCAAATCTCCAAAGGTGAATTCAACAAAAGGCGAACAGAAATTAGATAGCAGCACTATCGCAGATATAAGGATATACGGATGAAGACATTTTAATCACCATTAGAGCTTTTCTAACCCATTCCAACCTAATATGTTCCAGCACATGCTGCTTGTTGCTTGTTCATTGATAAAATGCTGACTTGAGTGACCACACAGAGAACATCTCCATTTGGAAAGAGAGGACCAAGAAAACAGCAAAATTATTTTACCAGGCATCAAAAAAAAAAAAAAAGCTAAGTATTTGATGGGATCTCAGGGAAGGAAATGAACTCCAATCCCCATGCCCCTTAGATTTGCACAGGATTGTCAAGAGCTGAAAAACTTCAAAGTATCACAGAACTGTGGTTCAATTTTAGAAATATGAAGCATTTGGAGTAACTAATTTGGCCAAATATTTATGTTTTGGTGCATAGCTGAACTGCTTATCGGACCTTCAGGAATTCTTTGTTTTTCATTTTTGTGCTTTTATTTCCTCTATCTCCTCCTCCCCCTCGCTAGAAGCAAAACACCCTCTGGCAATGAAAGTTAAAGATGCTTCTCCGTAGAGGCACCAAGCCAGGCCCAAGGGGGCTGATCCCAAGCCACTGCCAACTGCACTCCAAGCAGTAATTTTCCTTCCCCCATGCTCACTTCTGGGAAGTGCTGGGAAACGTAGAAGTCTCTAAGGCCTCCCTGGGAAAGAAAGAGAAGTCTTTGCCCTGATAAGTATACCAATTCTCCTCTCTTATTGACTCACTTTAAAAGGCTGCTGCAGAGAGGCTGGCCTTCGTGTCTGCAAAACTGGGGCAGAGAGGTAGGTAGGAGAGTCCCAAGGAACGTCAGAGACAGAGGACCAAATACTTTGCCTCTCTTTCCACTACCGGCACCCCTTACCTTTCACTACCAGGGTCCCACAATTTCTCTTCATTCATAATCTTAAATAGAAGACTGCTTAGAGAGAAGATGCCCACTGACAAGAAAGAAGATAAGACATTGTTTTTAACTCTCAGTAAGCACAGGGGTCAGGGAAGCATTTGGATAGCTTCTGTTGGATATTACGCTAAGGTGGGACAGAGCAACCACTATCTTCTTTCTGCTCCAGGCTGACCTTTGCTCTCAAGGAGGCATGCAATGACAAGATCTGCATTTCCTAGTAGCTTCTTCCCCTCCAGGCCTGGGGGCTGCTGAACCACACCAGAGATCCCAGGTAGGCCAGACCAGCCCCTGCTAGCAGAGCCCTACTGCTCCCAGGCTCCACAGCCCATACTGATTCGAGCACATTCCAGGACATTCCATAGCTGTGAGGCTGGGAGCCCGGAATGTCTGGAACCCACAGAGGGAAGGTGCCCCAGCATGCTCCCCCACCCCAACCACATTTCCCCAAAGATCTCAAAGCACTCTCCAAGGATGATCTCATTTTCTAATAGGTATTTATTTCTATTTTCATTCCTATTGTTGGTCATGACTCCTTTTGCATGAATGTCACTCTGATTTTTTTCACATAACCTGCATCTTGGTAAGGATATCATAATGGGAACCAAGAACTCAACTACTAGTTAATTCCTAACTGGATATCATGGGTAACTCCTTTCTAGCACGCAGGCCTGTGAAATTTAACCATGAGGCAGCAAGAAAATGACTGTTTCAATTCCAACCTTTGAAAGAAAAATAGATAATATAGATAATGTGGGGCCCAGACATATACCATGCATGTATAGTACGCAGGCGTGCATGTGTGCGTGTGTGTGAGAGTGTGTGTATGTGCACGTGTGTCACAGTGCCAATGTTAATGTAGTCTTCAGGACTACACTTCCTTATTTATAAAAGAAAGATAACACCTACTTTACAAACTTCTTGTAATCTTGCTGTGGTGGCTAGAACATAATGGGCACTTGATAAATGTCTGGGGAATAAATACGTGGATGGATGGACAAATGTAACCTTTCTGAGTTTCTTTCCTCATTCTAAACTTGCCTTGCTTCACAAGGCATTCGGAAGATTAAAGAACATCAAGGTTTGTCTGTTTGTTTTTAAGTTTTTCTTTTCTTTTCTTTCTTTACTTTAAAAAAGAGAGTGGCGGAGAAGGGCAGAGGGAGAGAGAGAGAATCTTAAGTAGACTCCACACTCAGCATGGAGCCCACTGTGGGGCTCAATCCCATTATCCTGGGATCACGACCTGAGACCAAATCAAGAGTCAGACACTCAACGGACTGAGCCACCCAGGCATCCCTAACATCAACGTTTTTAAAAATGCTTTTGACACCTGAAACTAACATAATATTATATGTCAATTATGCTTCAATAACACAAAACAAATAAAATGCTTTTGGAAACTAAAACCTGACCATAAAAAAATGTATGATTATTAATTACGTGAGTACTAGTATGGGTACCCAGGTATATCAAAACCTTATGAGCATATTTCTCTTCTCATATGCAGTGGGCACTAGACAAATTCCCACTACTCAGCCCTGCCCCTCTTTGTTTTTTTTTTTTCTATAACTTGGTTTTTAGGTGCCACTCTTGTCTCTCCCATCAAGATGAATGAACATGAATGCTTGAGGTTGGGGAGTTTCAGAGCTTTATCAGACATACAGCATATGGTTAAGAGCACCAGTCCTGTTGTCAAATTGCCTGACTTTGTGCCCTGACTCCACCATTTACTAAGGAATTTAACCCCACTATATCTAGTTCATCTATAAAATGGGGACATTAGTAGACTCCATTTCATAGGGCTGCCATGAAGGTTGAATAAGATAATACATGCGAGCATTTTAGAGACGTGCTTTGCACATGGGAAGAACTCAATCAGTATTACCTGTAACCACTGTTGGTATCATCATCATCATCATCATCATCATCATCATCATTCCTTTTTTAATGGAGCTTACAGACTAGTAGATGAGACAGACTGGAGTACAGAGCTGGAGGAACAACACAAGCACTAGGAAGGTCACCAGCAGCATGCTATGGATGCAGAGGCAGGAGACATCTTTATTCACCATCCTCATCACCTCCTCTGTGTAGTCTCTAGTTTGTCACTCTGCCAACATACACAGATTTTAAAAATAATACCCCAGATTTCATCTGAGGAGGGCAGAACCTAATGTGTCTCATGATGATCACACAATGCTTCCATTAACGCAGCTCAGTTTGTGGAGCCACATCACTGCTGGCTCAAATCAAGCTTTTGGTCCAATAAGACCCCCAGGGTCTTTTTACATCAACTGCTGCCAAGTTACATGTTCTCCATCGTGTATGCCTATAATTCTTTTTTGGACCTAAAAACAAGACTTTGCATTCATCCTTATTACATTTCATGTTGTTAGTTTTGGCCAAGCATTGCAGCATGTCAAGATAATTTTGAATCTTGATTCTGTCAACTATCTTATTTCTATTCCCTCCAGACCTGTGTCACTAGCGCATTTGATCAGCATACCTACTACATCCTCATGCAAGACACTGACAAAATGTTGACCAAAACAAGTGTAAGAGAAAAGCTCAATATTTCAATTGAAGAACTTAAATGCATCCACCAATCATTTGTGGTATGTTTAAACAGCTTTGAATTCATTGAGGAGTACCCCTGTTTCATTATTTTGTCCAAAATGCCTTGCTGATACCAAGATACACTGGATCTATGACACTGTTGAGTATCACTTAAAATTTGTAAATGTCCTACAGTGCTATCTCCTTTAAATTTGATGAGAATATAGATATCCACATTCATCAATAAAGAATGGAGAGGGTACAGTTTAATAGATCACTTAAAAGTTATGCCATTTGATTACCACTCTCGTAGTCCCAATTTAGGCTTTAATTTGAAGGGTGTATTTGTTAGGGTATGCTATCTGCTGCTTCAAAACAAACAAACAAACAAACAAACAAACAAACAAACAAAAAACCTCCCAAATCCCAGTGGCTTAGGGAAATAGAAGTTTACTTCTCACTCACATGAAGTCACATGAAGTGCCCCTGATGTACAGGCTGCCTACTGTGTGTCATTCCAGAAATATAGTTTCTTCTATCCCCACCCTTTTCTTGGTCCTTGGAATTCTCTGCATTTAGCAGCTAAAGGACAAAAAGGAGAGACTATTACATGTGAAGTGTTTCCGTGGTCCAGGCCTGAAAGTACTTACTGTACATCACCTCTCGTATTTCACTGGTTAGAATTCAGTCACATGACCACCTCCACCTCCACGGGAGGCTGAGAAATGCAGTCTAATTATGTGCCCAGCAAAACGAGAAATGAGTGTGATGAACAGTAAACCTAGCTCTAAAACAGATAGCAAATATAATTTAGATGGGATGCACACTCTATTCCAGGTCAAGTATGGGGCTAAACCTGCCAGAAGAGGGGGTTGATGGATCAGGACCTGTAAGAGTTGGGTTCTAATTCCAAGTCCACCATTTAGTGCATAAACACAGCCTCAGATAAGTCCTTAGATAAGAAAATTGTAAGATTTCTAGATCCATAAAATACCGTCTTAGCACATTTCATCCATTGCTGAATCCCCAGCCCTAGCCCAGTGCCTGGCACATAGTTGGTACAATAAATATTTGTTCATTAGTTGAGTGAATATATGAATAACCTTTCCGGACTTGTTTACTTATTTCTAAATTTTCTCTACCTGCCATACAAGTTGTTGTAAAGATCAAATGGACCATGGTTTGAAAACTAAAAGTCATTGTAAAAACCAGAGAGTATACATTTTACTTGTATTGACTGGCATTTGTGTCACGTTCTATGGTTTGACCTCCTCTGCACAGTTTTCTCTTACTGCACACAATAGAAAATAGACAATCTCCAAAAACATTCAAGGTAAAGCTCTGCCCCACTTACTTTTCTTCTATGGCTTGAAGCAATTACTAATGTCTCCTCTCTAGTTAAATTTAAGAAACAGGCCTATGTGGCTCAGTTGGTTAAGCATCTGAATTTGGCTCAGGTCATGATCTCATGATTTGTTTGAGCCCCGCATCAGGCTCTGTGCTGTCAGCTCGGAGTCTGGAGCCTGCTTTGGATTCTGTGTCTCCTTTTCTGTATGTCCCTCCTCCATTCATGCTCTGTCTCTCTCTCAAAAATAAATAAACATTAAAAAAAAATTTAAGAAGTGGGCATGAGTTCCTATTGAGATCAGGGCATGTGCTAAGATTTGGGATGATACTAGGACTAATCCAACCCATACCAAAATAGATAAAAATACTTGTCCTACAGTTGAGGATCCATCTGACAATTTTATATACCAGACAATACTTACCTCATTTTTAATTAAGAATGCCCAACAGAGAAAAATAAAAAATATCACCAGAACCAAAAGAAAATAGATTTAATTGGAGACTGGATTATAGATGACCTTAAGTGCAAGGATAGGGAACTTTAGACTTTATTCCACAGTCAATGTGGGGCCATGAACAGTTGTTAAGCCAGAAAATCACATGGTCAAAGTGGTATTTTAGAAAGATGTATCTGAGAGATGGGATCTTAGACAACTTGGAGGAAAATTCACTAGAGGGCTAATGTAGAAGTCTTAGCATAAGTCCTATGGGTCTTGATCTAAAGCTGGGGAAATCATAAAGCATAGATGAAAGGACTTCTAGTTCCTTTTCTTTAATGTTTATTTTTTACAGAGAGAGAGAGAGAGAGAGAGAGAGAGAGAGAGAGAACGAGTGGGGCAGGGGCAGAGAGAGGAGACACATAATATGAAGCAGGCTCCAGGCTCCACACTGCCAGCACAGAGCCTGACGTGGGGCTCGAACCCACAAACCACAAGATCACAAACTGAGCCGAAGTCAAACACTTAACAGACTGAGCCACTCAGGCGCCCCAAAAGGACTTCTAATTCTGACAATATGGCAGGCTAACATGACTTGAAAACTCTCCCTTCAAGTATGTCTACAATTGCAGGATAAAATACAGAAAAAAAATAATAATAAAGCAAAATTAAGATCATAGGAAAGCAAGGGAAACCAAAGGAGGAGAAAGATGAAACCAAAAAAGTCAGCATGTAAACTGATACTCCATTTGCCCTCAGAATTGGAGTAAGCCATAGATCTTCATAACCCTTAGAACTTGGTCCTAATGACCACAGGAGATATGGCTTTGAGCCTGCACAAAACAGGGGTGGAAATGAGACTGCTACATGAAGCTGAGACTCTTGCAAGCCCGAACCCATCAGGGACCCCTTCCCCCCCACCACCAAAAAAAAAATCCCTAACCAGGACAGTTAAGATGACACAGAAACTTATGTGTCTCTCTTTATGGAACAAAAGTCTTTCCTGAGGATGTGAAACCCTGGACCTGGTCTAACCATGAATTTGGTTTTTAAAATTTCCCTATTGGAATGGCCCAGAAACGTCTAAGCCAAGAAATTAATGTAAAAACTGGTCCCTGGCTAGTAGTATTTTGGGAGTGCCTGGCAGAAGCAGTTACAAAAACACTCTAGAGAAACATTCCACAACCCAGAATACAGTTAGTTTCACAAAAATAAGCAAGCCCCACACGAGATGAGCTCACAATAAAAGAAATGGCAAAACACTGAAGGGACAAATCCATCACAGGCAAGATGCAATAGGAATTCACCACTACCACCTCCCACCTCTCAAAGAACAGAGCTACTACAACAACAATCTGAAACAGAATATAAAAGAAGCATGTTTAGAATAGAAACATTACAAAAAGAAAGACATCCGCAAGAAAAACACAGGGTGTCATGACCAAAAAAAAAAAAAAAAAAAAGAGATTTTTATTTTTAAAGAACCAAATAGGAATTCTAGAAATAAAATACATAGTTATTGAAATAGAAAATTCAATGGTTAAACCAAATAGTAGATACACATGTCTGAAGAAAAATTCATGAATAAGGGACCCAAGCTAAAGCAACATACCAGAATAGATCCCAGAGAAATAACAAGATGGAAAACTGATCGGGAAGTTGAGATAGAAAACGTAGCATGAGTAGGTTCCATTAAGTCTAAAAGAACTTCTAGAAATGAAGGGGAGAGAATGGAGCTGAGGCAAGATTAGAAAAGATAATCGTAAGAATTTTCTAATTTGATGAAAAACATAAATCCTCACAGTGAAGTGGTACCTATATATACACACACATATAAACTTACATAAATATGTTATTTATAATATAGTATATAATTATTGTCATTTGGTGAAACACATAAATCCTCACAATGCAATATATACATATATGTAAGTATAAATATATAAAAACATATTTATATATAAATACATATATACGTATATATGTGTGTGTATACATATATATATATGCGTGTATATATATATATATATATATATATATATATACGCATATATATGAATCCTGGGCAACATCGATAAAAATTTGTCAAGGACCATCTTTTTTCATGGTGGTATGTTACCATCAAGCACTATTAGTGTTAGTTCTCCAAGGATTTAAGGCCATCTTGACATAGTGGCCATTAGCCACATCAGTTGCCATAGGCCAATGTGTTGTTTAGCTTTGTTCTTAAAGGGACGGTGAGTGGCACTCATTTTGTCTACCTATAAGATAGAAATTTCTCTTTGAAGTGTCTGATGAATGAAAGGAAAGGGAGGGATTCTGCTTCTTGGAAGCTCTGCTCTGCAGGGATCCGTCTGGGAGTGGGTAGAACGTGGAGCAGCGCGAGGGCACTGGAGGGAGCTGCGGCGTGCAGCTCTGCATGTGAATTTTTCTATAGCTACATCCTCACGTACACATGCATATGTACAATGAGTTTTAAATACATAAATGTACTGTCTTCTTTCACAGGGTCACATTCTAAACTGGAATTTCAGATTCTCTTCATAGGTTTTCACTGATTTTACACCTCTGTTAAGAGATTTTGGGACTTCACCTATCTGCTCAGATATAATTCAGTTATTATTCTCTCCATTTAAGGGAGGTGTTTGGTTTGGGTTTTTGACGTTGGCGGAGATGGTTCTTAAAGCAGAAAATGATCTCTGCCTTCGTTCCTCTTCCTAGGGCACATAAAGGAGGACTTACATTACATTTCCCATGGAAGACACTGTAGGCAAGAAGCCAAAAGCCCACACAAAGGACTTTAAAAAAAAGGACTTTAAAAAAAAAAATAGGACACTGTATCTGGTCATTCCTCTCCTTTCTGGGATTTGGGGTATGAGTAGCTTTTCTAGATTTCTGGTCAGCATCTTTGTGGTGACCAGATTTTCTTGTTAGTAATTGTATCATCAGTTTCCCAGAGGGCACTCATCAGTGTCCTCAAGATATTTCTCCATAGGTTACTGCTCCAAGACTCTATCAACCCGCTTATAACACAGACCCCAGCTGTGACCCCGGGAGCCACCAGTGTCTAGAGCTCTTGCAGAAGACTGCAGAGAGCTTCCAGGTTGGCACGCGGCACTCCCCCAGCTAAAAGCTCATCCTCCCCCAGGTGCCACACTGCCAGACAAAGGAAGCAGCAAATGCCCACAAGCACTGCCTTGTCTCAGCGGACAGTCCCTTACTATTCAGTGGTTTCCTCTCAGGGGCTTGTTCTGTATCTCTACCTCCCAGAACTGTTGCAGGCAGCCGTAAAATTTCACAGAAAGTTTCAAATTCAACTTTCAAGTACCTTATGATGACAGGATAATGTATTAAGTCCCACGAGCAATCCCAGGGACCCCAAAATACTTAGAGTTAAGTGTACACGTGTATTTCCCCTAGAAGCACGAAGTTCCACCTGGAGCTACACACACACACACACACCCCATTCCTTTAAGAGTGTTTGACTATTATCCAAATAAGTGTCTTGCATGATACACACACACTCACCAGATTATATGCGTATATGGTATTACTACCCAAGTTTAAGTTCTAAAGTTTATGTCAGTATTTCACCCACCCAAACTGTTATTCAAATATCCTGAATGGTATTTGTTAGTGTATTTTTCCATCAAGACCCCTCCAAACAAACTAATGTGTATAAATTTGGAATTATGTGCTATGAGGAGGTGATGCGTCAATACTAAGGCACTTCAAAGAGAAACACTTCTGCTGCATCTACTTGACACTAACTATCTTAATGAAAATTGAAAACAGGGAATCTCTAACACTAATTTTCTACATATCCAGAGAGTTGGATTATATAAATTGTCTGGGTGGTACAAAATGATTCATTCTTGAAAAATAAAATGAGTAAGTTTTCCCATGACTTTGAAAAGAAATAAAAATCTAGCAATTTTGATATGATTTTAAGAAATAATTCTTAAAAAAAAAGAAATAATTCTTTATAGGAAGCATTGTTTTGAAATTACCATTAGACATGCAAATGAACTAAAATGTGTTCATTTTCCCTATGAGCCTCTCCTCATGCTCTGCAGGCTCAAAAATAATTTGTTTTCCTGTCTAATAACCAGCTTCTCCTCTGTAAGTCTCTGGTAATGTCACTGTTGCATATTAGCAGTCTTTTCAATTTAATAATTTGTTAATATAAATAACTGAATATTTCTATATATGGTATAACATAGCAAATTTATTATACAATAATGTATGGATTAAATGGCATATAATAATTGTATAACTCATATGTAATAATTATGGTATGTATATAATTATTAGACATCAAGCACTTGATATGTCATCTAAAAGATGTACACAAAATATTGTCTTCGACTTCAAGAAGTCCACAATTTTATCAGAGGATTTTGATAACTTCTATGGTGTCTAGGTGAGATGTCTTTTCCTAAATGCCTCCGTGCTTTTATCCCATCCCTAATCCCTGCCTGCGGAGGAGTGAGTTCCCTGGATGAACTGTCGAAGAACTGATTTGGGGGGGAGGGCACCGGGGTGGCTCAGTGGGTAAAGAGGCCAACTCTTAGTTTCGTCGAAGGTCATGATCTCACAGGTCATGACTTCGAGCCCCTTGTTGGGTTCTGCGCTGCTGGTGCTCCCTCTCTCTCTCTCCGCCCCTCTCCTGCTCTCTCTCTCTCAAAATAAATAAACTTAAAAAAAAAAAAAAAAGGAAAAGAACTGACTGGGATGTGCACACTTCTGTCCTGCCCACTCCAGGAGTCCTATACCTCTAACCCTACCCTGGGACTGCAGAGGAGTCTGTCAAATTCTGGTGTTTCATGTATTAGAAAGCCTATTGTTGCAGCACAACAAGGCACCTTTCTTCAGAACCAGTTTTATCAATAACAAAGTATTGTTTTGATCTTATCTGCCACTCCTCCCTCTCAGGTAGGGAGAAGGGTGTAATTTATTGGGGCTCCACCAATCCTAGCAGGGATAAGATAGGTAACAGGTAATTATAATACAAAGCACACTGTGATCAGTGTAGTGTGAGTTCCAAATTAGAGGAGATCATTAGCAAAGGAGAACACATTTTTGTCAAGAGAATTACAAAGTAACAGAATCACACTGTAGACCTTTATGCCCAGGGCTCATTCTACATCAGAACTTCTTGTTATAATTTTTTATATTCAGTATATAACTTAATAAAGAAACTTAATTATCAACCTAATCATAAATATAGTTAGTGATTTTTGAGTTAGAGCGTTTGCTTCTTGCTATTGGATGTAAAACTGTAGCATGTGATTGTTGGTGGTCAAAGTAAAGAGCTGGTGGGAAAAAAACACCTCATGGGAAATAAAACTGGAGAGGTAGTTTAGAGCTAGAGCTAGAGGGTCCTAAATGTGTGCGTTTGGGTCTTTATGCTTTAGGCACTGGGCAGCCTGTGAAAGTGTTTGAACAGGAAAATAACCAGCTTAGATGTGTGCTTTAGGAATTAACATGGTAGTGGCGTGTCAGACTATAAGGTACAGCTCAGTAGGGTAAGGCTGAAAGCAGGGAGACCTACTAGGTGATTATAGCATTAACCAAGGTAGGAGGAAGCCAGGTATTGTACTAGAAGGTACTAGCAGGAATAAAGAGGAAAGAACGAAAACAAAATATGTATGTTTCAAAACAAAATTACTAGAACTTGACCACTTAACAGATGTGGGACAAAAGTAAGGGGAGAATTAAAGATTCTATCAAAGTTTTGAGGAGCACCTGTGTGGCTCAGTCGGTTAAGCATCCAACTTAGTCTCAAGTCGTGATCTCATAGTTCGTGGCTTCGAGCCCCACGTCGGGCTCTATGCTGACAGCTCAGAGCCTGGAGCCTGCTTTGGATTCTGTGTCTCCCTCTCTTTCTGCCCTTCCCCCGTTTGCGATCAATCTGTCTCTCTCTCTCTCTCTCTCTTTCTCTCTCAAAAATAAATAAACATTAAAAAAAAAGTTTTGAGCTGGTGCAATGAGAAAGATCTTAATTAACAGAAACAGGAATCAATGTTCAGGAAAGAAAATAATGATTTAGATTTGAATCTGTTAACATCAACACACTGGTATAATGTATGGGTGGAAACTTCCAATGAGGAGTTGTCAGGGCTAGAAATGGGGTTTCAGAAATAAGTCACAAACAAGGAAGAATTAAAGCCATGAGACTGAATGAGTTCACCAAGAGACCATATAGAAGTGAGGATGGAGTGGAGGGCCAAGGGCAAATTCTTAAGGGAAACCTATATTTCAAGTTGGAAAATAAGATGAGGAGGCATAGGGATAAAAAGAGATATAAGAAAACGTTATTGGGGGAGCCAAAGGTGGGGAGAATTTTACAGGTGTGGGGAGCAATAAGGCATGAGAGAACAGGGAAAATCATATAAAGTGATTAGGGAAAATAAGAATAAAAAACAAAACACTGCATTTGGTAAGCAGCTATCGACCTTCAAAAAATTATTATGAAGTGAGAAGAGCTAAAGCCAGATTACAAAGATGAAGGGAGTGGGTGATATCCGCACGGAAGCCGGTGGCAAAGATGACTTTTTACAGAAGTTTTGTGATGAAGAGAACGAAGGAAGGCCCTTGCTTAGGGGCGCAGCAGAGTGGCGGGAAAGTGGCTTTGTTCATGTATATGTTTGTGGGTTCGGTTTTCCTGTTTGTTTGGCTAGTTTTGGATACGATAAACCTGAGTATGATTATTACAGTCGGAGAGCAAGAGCCAGTGGTGACGCCAAAGAGAGAAAGAGAGGGCGATTATGTCAAATTGAGCAAAGCTTCAGGGCAGGCCGGCGAAGCTCCAATCAAGATACCAGAATGGCAGTTTAGCCATGGAGGAGGTGGAGGCGGTATAAGGGGCCAGGACAAGCTGGAGAGGGAGTACCAGAAGCAGACACGGGTAGGATGGACAGATGGGACGAGGGGGACACAAGGGAGGCAGACCAGATGCTGGAGGTGACAGTGGTCGAGCGGTGTGGTATGGATGGGTGGAGTAGGCGTGCGGGTGGGACTGGGTAAGGGCAGCCTTCCTGGGCCTGTCTCACGCGCCTCGTGAAAGCAGACTCCTCTGCAGCTTCCGCCGCAGCTGCTCTCCCGGCCCTTAAGCTTCGTTCAACTCGGAGCACTACCTGTGCGCCTCGTCCTGCTACCACAGGGTGTTGGGAGATGGCCCTCGGCTGTCCTCGTGACTCTCCAGTGCCGGTGGCACAGGTATCTCGCAGTCGCTGTCCCGCTGCAATGAGGCCTCCCGGGCCTCCTCGCTCGGCCTGCGCCCGGCCCACCGCCCGTGGCCCTGCGGCATCCGACGGGCGGGACCCGAGTCCGGCAGCTGCGCGCACCCAGGAGACGGAGCAGCTGCAAGGCCTCGACGACCGCTTCGCCGTATTCACGGAGGAGGCGCACCGACGCAGGAAACAGAAGACCACCGATCCAAGCCGAGGCGACCGCGCAGGGGCAGCGCCACGTCGGTCGCGCCACGTCGGACGCGCCTGGTGAGCTCTTCCGGCGCGAGCTGCGCGCGCAGCTGTAGGAGGCGGGCTCGGCGCAGGCGCGGGCGTCGCTGGAGCGCGTCGGCCTGGCGGACGAGGCGCGGCGGTTGCGGTCAGGCTGAGAGGAGGGGAGCCAAGGGTGCCCGGAGGCGTGGCAGCGGGATGTGGATGGCACCTCGCTGGCCCGCCTGGACCTGGAGAAGAGGCTGGAGTCGCTGCTAGACGACCTGGCCTTCGTGCGCCAGGTGCAAGATGAGGAGGTGGCTGAGCCGCTGGCCACATTGTAGGTGTCGTCGCAGGCCTCGGCCGACGTGAGCGTGGCTGTGGCCACACCACACCTCAGTTCGGCGTTGAGGTTCCCTGGCCCCTAGGTCAGTGGAGGAATGTGCAAGTCCAGGTTTGCCAGCCTGAGCTAGCAGGCGGCGCGAAGCGCGGAGGCCAGCAGGGCCGGCCGCGAGGAGATACATGAGTACCGGTGCGAACTGCAGGCATGCACGGTCGAGACTGAGGGGCTGCGTGGGGCCAACGAGTGTTGGAGAGGCTGGAGCTGGAGAGCGGCACAGTGCAGACACGGCCAGCTGCCAGGATAGTGTTGGGCCGCTGCAGAGTGATGTCACCAAGAGTGTGACACGGCTTGCCACCTTCAGGAATACCAGGACTTGCGCAGCGTCAAAATGGCTCTTGGTATGGAGATAGCAGCTTTATGGGGAGCTACTGTAAAGTGAAGACCCACGTTTTAGCGCCAGTGGATTAAGCATTTTAGGACTGAATCCCCCTTCCGATCCAGGTTATCTGTTTCCACCTAGAATCCTCAGTTTTACGACCTCCAAAGACTCATCCACTGGTCTGTCTCTTAAGAGAAGGTTTCTAAGATAGCCTCTAAGAAAAACTTACAGATAGGGGGAAATTTTGAAGAAATATTGGAAGAGACCATAGTATCTACCAAGGAAACCAAGAAATCAAATATAGAAGAAAGCACTATCTCAAGACAAAAAATATAATTCTGGTGCTTAAAAAAACTTAATGTTTAAAAGGAGATAATATGTAGGGGCGCCTGGCTGGCTTAGTCGGTAGAGCTTGTGACTCTTGATCTCACGGTTGTGGGTTCAAGCCCACGTTAGGTGTAGAGATTAATTTAAAAAATGAAATCTTTAAAAGGGGGGATAATACGCATTTGACTTGTTAAAGATCCTACTCCTGAATCAAAACACCTATCACCACCATAAAATGTCTTCAAGACTTCAGTCTCCTATTTAGCATCGCATACTTTCTCTAACAAGAAAACCACCCCTTGAGTTGGAGCAAACTACAGTCCTTGAGTAATCACAGAGGAGTTATCGAAGAACCCAGCCTTCTCACCTAAAGCTCAAGGTTCACAGCAATAGATGATTCAGGTACAGAGGAGGTACAAACTAAGGTGCTAAATCTGTGATCATCATTTGCTATGAATTGAAGTTTAAACCTATATCCACTCTCTATGCCAGCCATTGCCCAGCTATATAATCTCATTCTAGTTACCTAAAACATGAGATCACTGCCAAAGATAAACCAATGATCCATGCCTCACACCACTCTGACAGAACTATTTCACAAATTATAGGTGTTTGTTTAATGGACACTTTGCTTCCTATCATGTTCAATTCCACGTATCCTTCCCCCCCCCCCCACTAAGGGGGGAAGCAAGTGTAGTATTCTTCACCTTAAATGCATTGAGATTCTTCTTAAAAGAACTTACCCCCTTTTGTTTCTTTGCCCAATGGATAAAATTAGATTCACTTTGAACATTTCTATGATTTGTGTAATAAATTGTCACTATGCATTTCATATCCTTCCAATTTTGTAAGTAAAAGAAAAATGGCAGTACGTGTTTTAAGGATTTCCCCCAATAAATAAAATAATGAAGAGTCCCTAGATTTTAGGCTTTCAGCTTATTCAAATCCATTTATTTAGGGGGGAAAAAAAACTATTAGGAATGTAGCTTTTCACCATAACTGTGGAAACACAAGAATAGTATCCTGAGCTGTGATTCAGCTGACCTTAGATTTAGTAGCATAAGCTGGAAAAGGTGAGTTTTTGTGTGAATGGAAAGAATGAAGGTCTCATTTATCTGTGGCAGGTCTTTTGTGGTGACACAGAATTAGCTGTTTTGTGCCCTTATCCTAGATGGAACCCACATATTACCCTTCCTACTAGTCTAGGTCCTCACTCTCCTATGCCTCTTAAGAGTGTTGAGTGTAGGGGCGCCTGGGTGGCTCAGTCGGTTAAGCATCCGACTTCGGCTCAGGTCACGATCTCACAGTCCGTGAGTTCGAGCCCCGCGTCGGGCTCTGGGCTGATGGCTCAGAGCCTGGAGCCTGCTTCCGATTCTGTGTCTCCTTCTCTCTCTGCCCCTCCCCCATTCATGCTCTGTCTCTCTCTGTCTCAAAAATAAATAAATAAATAAATAAATAAAGTTAAAAAAAAAAAAAAAAGAGTGTTGAGCGTAGATTATGTTATCTCCAGGACACAATGCTACTGCCTTAAAGTCAAAGAAGTCACTTCTGGTCAATGAACACCACCAGGAAAAAAAAAAAAAATCTTTCTTTTTTCTAAAAGAGTCTTGCCCAATAGTTTTACAACTGCTGCATGGTTTGTAGGGTGTCCCTTCTCCGCTGAGGAGGAAGAGACACTGAGACCAGAGAAGGGGCATACGTGCTCCTACTCACGTGCTAGGAAGTACATTCTGGAGAGTCAGCTTTTCATCTGCTCAGTTGTGTAGCAGCTACATTGCACAGTCTTCCACATGTGCCAAGTCTGATGTAGGATTAATTCTCTATCCACAGTCACTTCTACCAGACCTAAAGAGTTGTCCTGTCTCTGTCACACATCTCCACTAAGAGCTCTGTGGTAACAGGAACTCTGTGGTAACAGGAACATTATACTTTTACTGAACTTTCTTATTCTAGTACACGCTTCAGTAATTCAAGGAACTGGAGAGATATTTTTCTTCTTTCCCTTACTCCATCCTTGTCTATACTCCCCACACTTACTGTAAAACATTAGTAGAATAAGAATTATGATCATGCAAATTCCACCGACATGAAAAAAAAAAGCAGTTTTCATTTGGGTCTATGCTCTCTAAATCTGGGAGTCTCCCTACCCCCAGCACTTGCTCCCTTCCCACCCACCCCCACACAAATGCCAGCCTGTCTGACAAATAAAATCTTATGAATCATGAAAGCCAAAAATCTATTTTAATCCTAAAATTACCTTCTACATTGCTATTTTGTAACTTGTGTTGTTCCTAATTATGGTATTAACCAGTCAATGTTTTAATTTTTTTCTAATTCTAGAAGATGAATAAGGCCAAAAATGTATAAATAAACTAATCCATATTACTAGTTTCTGTGTTTCTTCAAGAGACAGGATGCCAGATAGAAGACATTTCTGAGATATAATCTGTTATCAGTCTAAGTGCTGTAAGTCTGGGTTTTTTAAGAGGCTTAAATCACAGTGCTTGCATTACTACTTATAAAGCCTATTTCTGCTGATAGTACCTGACTACTGACTCTCTTTTGATGATGAAAGAATTGGGAAGTTGGAGCCATAGCATGATGGATTTGGCAGAAGCTTTTCTGTATTTCTCCATTGTCCGGTCTGGTTAGGAAAACGAAAGAATTGCCCGATGCTCTTTCATTTTAGTTCTCTTTATTTATCTTCTAGTGTTTATGGTTGTTTGAGCTATATTTAGAATCAGACACCATGGATGCTGTGAGAAAGAGAGAGGGACAGAAGGAGGGAGGAAAGGACAGAGACAGAGGCAAACAATCAGGATGAGATTTGAATCCTGGCTTGGATTCTGGTCTTTTCTATGAAAGGACAGTTCCCCAGAACTAAAACTCATTATTTACTTTGGGACTAGTAAATTCCCCAGCAGAAGCAGTGGTGGTAACATTGTGGCTTCACATCTGTGAATATTTGGGCTTATGTGGTGCTTGTGACTGCCTCTCTCCAGTGAAAGGGCTCTGGGGCTTATAGTCCATGGAGCCTGCCATCCAGAGGCATAAATCCCACTGCTGGATTCTCCATCCAGACATCTAGATTTAGCAATGGCACCAACAGGTATTCTCTGTCTTCAGGAGCTTGCCCCACTGTTATGCATGTTGCTGACCGTGCTTCCAATAGGTCATTCATATTTCCTTAAGGATCACTCACATTTCCCCTTAATACTGCCCTTCCCTCTTTGTCCTTGGACCAGGGGGCAGACAGAGTCTGCCAGTTTTATTAGGTATGAAAGTAATTGATAAGTCCTTCAGAAAGCAGAGCCCTGAAGTCAGAGCCAGCCTGCATAAAAGGGCTAAGGTCCACCAGCCAGGAAGAAGGGAGGGAACCTTGGCCAAGGGGTGATTTATGCTGCGTCAGCCCTCCAGATCTTTCCTATGTGTCCTCTTGGAAGAGTTCCTACCTGGACTCAGGCCTGCCCTCCGTGGGCACTGGACCGGGGCTCCCTCCTCCCTTGTGTCAGCATTTACCTGCCCTGTGTCCTATTTCTGTCACCTCTCTCCTAGGTGATAGGCAGCAAAGGACATAGGCTAAACAGGTGGGCGTTGGAGACCGACTCTGGGGATTTGAATCCCAGCTATGCTACTTAATAGCTGTGCAACCTTGGGCAAGTTATTTGACTCTCTATCCCTCACTTTGCTCATCTGTAGAAAAAGAATAATAATAATACCCTATGACAGGGCTTTTGTGAAGATTGATGAGTTAAACTGCATGAAGCACTCTGTAGTACCAAATAAGTGTTAACTACTACTTGAAAAACTCACTCCTTCAAGGTGTTAAAAGTGATAACCATTTTATGTGTTGTCACTTACGTGATTTTTGTATTTTAATGAGGGCCTTGTGGAAAGGGTCCAAGGAATTAACTTCAAAGGACAGAACTATGGAGAAAATGTAGAGACCTTCTATTACTCTTAAATCATACTATTGCAGCTGTCAAAAATACTGGCCTTTCCCGACAGATATTTTTTAATCTAATACTTCCTTTCAATCAACAAGAATGAGGGTGGCTGCTTAAGAATTATCACAGATCAAAGACTTAATTAATCTGGGAAGCAAATTGGTCAGGGCTAAAACAAGGTCAAAGCCATTCCCTACACTAAATACCACAGCGCAAAGGAAAGAGTAGTACATTTAACTACCTGCCACTCTCCTTTTAGATTTTATTTTTCCTCATCCTGGCTACAAAAGTTTGTAGCCAATAGGATGTCCATAAAGGAACAAAGGTTAGTAAAGCAAATCGCCAAATACAGGAAGTTAATAGCACAGACGTAGATGATTTACTTCCTAATGATCTCATAATTCTCAAATATGTCTGACTACAGCGTATTCCTTAGGAATGAAAAGCAAAGGAGAGCTTAGATGAGTGACAAAACTAGGTCCTGAAGAGCAGAAGGTGGGTTACTACTGCTAACATCTCCCCTCCGTCCTGCCCTCATGGCTCACTAATGTTGGTAGATCTGAAGTCATGGAATGGACCCTTGTCAATTACTATTAGTAATAGTAGTAGTGGGAGCAGTAGTAGAATTAGGCTGTTCACATCCTGCACCCTCGCAGTTTTGAGCAGACTTCTTTTCCTGTACATCTTGATCCCAGGCAAAACTTGCCTCGCTTTGCAGGAGCTGAAGACACTCTCCCAGTGGCCCTTGCACTTGGGGCTCAAGCTCTGACTGAGACTCTATCCGTCAGACGCATGCATTGCAGCCTTCAGCTCATGGTACGAAGAAGGGAAGAGGAGTATCCTGGATGGTGGTTGGCAGCAGCAGTGTCAACAGTGCTGTTTAGGAGCAGCAGCGGCACATATGACTGGTGACTTCAGAGGGCAGGCTGTGGCGTCCAGCGTTATCCTCGCTAGATGGGCTCTGGTGCAAGAGTTTGGCTGCCGTCCTGGCTGCTGCCAGGCCCCATTTGTTCCTGCTCAGTTCCTAAGACTGGCTCTGTGGTCTGTGAAATACACAATATCCTTTTATTAAATGCTTTTTTTCTGCTTAAATCAACCACATCTGTTTCAGTTGTTTGCAACTATAAAACCCTGACGAATACAACTGGTGAGACAAGTTTTTCACTCTCATGGCTGGGACTGCCAGCTGTGTGCCGGTGTTCTCCATTTCAGCTTTTGGTAATAGAACTTGGATTTTAGCTGTACCCTCAGCAGCATCAGGTCCTGATCTTAAAAAGAAAGGGTGGATGTTAATTCTTTTGTTTGTATCTTTTCTGGGTCAGTTGATTGATTTTTCTTTTCATTGTGTATTGTTGTTGTTTTTCAGCTTTTTTGCATGCCTGGTAATTTTTTTTCTTTTTCTTTTTTTTCTATTTTTTTTAATTTAATTTTTTTAATTTACATCGGAATTAGTTAGCATATGGTGCAACAATGATTTCAGGAGTAGATTCCTTACTGCTCCTTACCCATTTAGCCCATCCCCCCTCCCACAACCCCTCCAGTAACCCTCAGTTTGTTCTCCATATTTATGAGTCTTTTATGTTTTGTCCCCCTCCCTGTTTTTATATTATTTTTGTTTCCCTTCCCTTATGTTCATCTGTTTTGTCTCTTAAAGTCCTCATATGAGTGAAGTCATATGATGTTTGTCTTTCTCTGACTAATTTTACAAATACCCTCCAGTTCCATCCACATAGTTGCAGATGGCAAGATGTCATTCTTTTTCATTGCCGAGTAATACTTCATTGTGTGTGTGTGTGTGTGTGTGTGTGTGTGTGTGTATGTATATATACCACATCTTCTTTATCCATTCGTCCATCGATGGACATTTGGGCTCTTTCCATACTTTGGCTATTGTTGATAGTGCTGCTATAAACATGGGGGTGCATGTGTCCCTTTGAAACAGCACACTTGTATCCCTTGGATAAATACCTAGTAGTGTAATTGCTGAGTCATAGGGTAGTTCTATTTTTAGTTTTTTGAGGAACCTCCATACTGTTTTCCAGAGTGGCTGGACCAGCTTGCATTCCCACCAACAATGCAAAAGAGATCCTCTTTCTCATCCTCGTCAACATCTGTTGTTGCCTGAGTTGTTAATGTTAGCCATTCTGACAGGGGTGAGGTGGTATCTCATTGTGGTTTTGATTTGTATTTCCCTGATGAGAGTGAAGTTGAGCATTTTTTCATGTCGGTTGGCCATCTGGATGTCTTCTTTGGAGAAGTGTCTATTCATCTCTTTTGCCCATTTCTTCACTGGATTATTTGCTTTTTGGGTGTTGAGTTTGATAAGTTCTTTATAGATTTTGGATACTTACCCTTTATCTGATACGTCCTTTGCAAATATCTTCTCCCATTCTGGCTGTTGTCTTTTAGTTTTACTGATTGTTTCCTTCTCTGTGCAGAAGCTTTTTATTTTGATGAGGTCACAGTAGTTCATTTTTGCTTTTGTTTCCCTTGCCTCCAGAGACGTGTTGAGTAAGAAGTTGCTGCGGCCAAGATCAAAAACGTTTTTGCCTGCTTTCTCCTCGAGGATTTTGATGGCTTCCTGTCTTACGTTTAGGTCTTTCATCCATTTTGAGTTTATTTTTGTGTCTGGTGTAAGAAAGTGGTCCAGGTTCATTCTTCTGCATGTCGCTGTCCAGTTTTCCCAGCACCACTTGCTGAAGAGATTGTCTTTATTCCATTGGATATTCTTTCCTGCTTTGTCAAAGATTAGTTGGCCATATGTTTGTGGGTCCATTTCTGGGTTCTCTATTCTGTTCCATTGATCTGAGTGTCTGTTCTTGTGCCAGTACCATACTGTCTTGATGATTACAGCTTTGTAATATAGCTTGAAGTCCGGGATTGTGATGCCTCCTGCTTTGGTTTTCTTTTTCAAGATTGCTTTGGCTATTCGGGGTCTTTTCTGGTTGCATACAAATTTTAGGATTATTTGCTCTAGCTCTGTGAAGAATGCTGATGTTATTTTGATAGGGATTGCATTGAATACGTAGATTGCTTTGGGTAGTATCGACATTTTAACAATATTTGTTCTTCCTATCCAGAAGCATGGAATCTTTTTCCATTTTTTTGTGCATGCCTGGTAATTTTTGATTGATGTTAAATACTGTGAATTTTATCTTGTCAGATGCTGAATAACTTTGTATTCCTATAAACATTCTTGAGGTTTTTTTTTTTCAACGTTTTTTTTTTGTTTTGTTTTGTTTTGTTTTTTATTTTTGGGACAGAGAGAGACAGAGCATGAACGGGGGAGGGGCAGAGAGAGAGGGAGACACAGAATCGGAAACAGGCTCCAGGCTCCGAGCCATCAGCCCAGAGCCCGATGCGGGGCTCGAACTCACGGACCGCGAGATCGTGACCTGGCTGAAGTCGGACGCTTAACCGACTGCGCCACCCAGGCGCCCCCCTAAACATTCTTGAGTTTTGTTATGGGGTTTGGTTAAGCTAGTTGGTATATTAGTCTCCTGATGCCACTGTAACAAATTACCTCAAACTTACTGGCTTAAATATGTAGGCATATATTCTTTCACAGTTGTGGGGGCCCAAAGTCTGAATACAAAGTGTCAGGAGAGTATCTCCAGAGGATCTAAGAGAGAATCCTTTTCTTGCCTTTCCAGCTCCTGGTGGTACCCAATATTCCTCTGTCGTCACCATTCCAATCAGACTCTGTCCTCCCATTGCTTTCTTCTCTGTATAAATCTAGTCTCTCTTTGCCTTCTTCTTATAAGGACACTGAGATGGCATTTAGAGCCCACATGGAGAATCCAGGTTGATCTCTTCATCTGAAGATTCTTAATGCTATCACATCTGTAAAGATACTTTTTCCAAATAAGGTAACATTGATAGGTTCCAGGGATCAGGACTTGATATCTTTAGGCCACCCAAAGATATGTAATGTAATGTAAATTCATCCCATTACATTTAGAAACAATCTGAGCCTTTTAGGCCTTATTTTAAGCTTTGGTAGGACCAGAGCAGTGTTTAATCTAGGGTTCATTTTGCTTCACCACTGAGGCAAAAACCCATGAGAATTCCACCTGATGGCCCACAAATTATAAGGTTTTCTACTCTGGCTAGTGGGAAGAGGAGCGATTCCTGACTCTGTGAGCTCTCAAGAGTTGTCCTGCTAATACACTCAGGTGATTCTTTCACAGGCCTTGGCTGTTTTCCTCACATACATGCAGTCATCAATGCTCAGGTGAGACCCAGGGAGAGGAGAACCCTCCACGGATCTCCGGAATGGTCTCTCTGTGCACCTTCCTCCTCTCCCATACTCTGCCTTGTGGATTCTAACTACTTGGGCTTCTGGGACTCCCAGCCCAATCCTCAACTCTGGATATCCCCTACCGGCACCATGGCCTGGGGCAACTCTAGGGTTCCCCTCATTTGTTTCCTGTCTCTCAGGGATCCCTGTCCTTTGTCACCTGATGTCCAATGTCTTGAAAGCCATTGTCTAATGTGTTTTGTCAGTTTTTGTTGTTTTTGGGTAGAGACTACAAATCTAGTTTGTTGTTCCATCTTGGCTGGAAGTAGAAAGCCATGTTTTTTAAAACTAAAAATTACAACCAACTGTACCTTCCCTTCCCCTTTCTCTCATCTTGCTGACTAGAATGTGGGTGGTGGGAGGTGGAGCAGCCATCAGGAACTATGAAGTAAGAGCTGAGATCGACAGAAACATGAGATAGAAGGGACGTGTGTGCCAGCCTCTCGCTGCCCACCCAGACGCTTACATAGAGAGATGTGCATTTCTATCTTGTTCAAGCCATCATAGTTTTAGATCTCTTTGGTTCTGTAGTTTGGTACCTATTTAATACAACTATCATTTATGAGATATCATAATGTCATCTAGTTTTGCCCTTTCTGGTATAGTGATTTGAAAATTGATACAGTTCTTCATTGAATGGTGCCAGTGGGCCTCAACAGCAGTCTGATGTCACCTCCTCAAAACTAATTTCCCATGGGAATAAGTGAATATACATGCATATATATTAAGTAATAAACATATTCAAATATATATATTTAATAATTATATATATTTAATAATAATTATATATATATATATAAAAGCACAATAAATAAATTACTTAGTAGCATTTTATGACACCGACTTCTAATTCAGGGACCATAGACCTATGACCTGTGGGCTAAATCTGGCCCATCCCCTGGTTTTGTAGAGCCCACAGCTAAGAATGATCTTTACATTTTTATACAGTAGAAAAAAAAATCAAAAGAATTTCTTTGACAAGTGAAAATTTTACAGAGTTCATATTTTAGTGTCCATATGTAAAGTTTTATTAGAACACAGCCACACTCATTCATTTATGTATTATCTATGGCTGCTTCCACGCTTTAATGGCAGAGATGAATGGTTGTGACAGAGACTGTATGACATGCAAAGTCCAACACATTTACTATCAGACCCTTGCAGAAAAAGTATAACAACCCCTATTTTAGTCCAAAACTCTAGATCTACCACTTAATAGGCATTTGGATGCCATTGTCATGTGACATAAAGACAATCTTCACTTGGAGCACCAGCAAATGATTAAAACAAAACAAAAACAAAAAACAAAACAGGGTTGTAGGCACCATGCTCGCTTACAGTTCTGGAGCATGTAAACAACAGAGTGTTCACACAGTGCAGTCAACAGCTGGTGGGCGTGGCTATTCCTACCATGAGGAATTTCAAACCACCATGGAGCACACAGCCTAACCAAGGTTTTGTACTCACTCAGCCAAACAGATTTGGAATTAGACTATTCTGGAGGTTTCCCTTCATCTCTACCTCCATAAAAAAAGAGGGGCTTTATATTAAAATTTTTTTTTCATTTATAAATAATGCCTCGGAGTATTTCAAATCCTCAAAATTCAAATTGACCATGCAACCATACTGTAATGATAAATGTGTCCCTCTCTTTCACATGGAGAATTATCCTTCTTTTATGTCTCATGCTTTATTCCATTGGCCAAAACTTTTGGAAAGCTGTGAACTAATGAGGAACTGTTCACTGTAGTACCAATTCCAGTAGGACCCTAAGTTAAAAATCCCTAAACTGTATGATCTCTCAGGCTCTGTTCACATCTGAGGGAGGGGTAACATTTGTTCAAGCACCAACTTTTAGCAACTGGGGTACCCCAGAATTAAGAGGTGATGTTAATGCCATATGTGGTCTGGAATCTGAAGAAAAGCTAAATCCTGCCCTAAATCACCCACTTTTGAAAGCCTCCCTGAGAGAGACAGTATTTGGGTTTGGGTCCCATATGCAATGTAGAATCCAAGGAACTAGGATGAATCCATGGAAGCCTCCTTTTATTCCATAGAAGAGAAGCCTGAGGAGGTCTGTCTCTGTCAGTTTCTGCATCGAGTTCCAAAAGTGTTGGATTAAGGAAAGGCTGCATCCAGCAGAAGAAAAAAGGCCTTTGCTTTGACACCTACAAAATGAGCTAGCCTGGGCTTTCTACACAGGCACTCAGGCCAGGCTGAAGAATGAGAAAGAGGTGACAGGTCTTCCCAGTTCTGAGGAGCAAACCCTATGCCACCTAACTCATCTTTCCCAGAAATGGAAGGGAAAACGGGAGAGGGAGTTGAGTGCACCCATCTCTGCGACCCATGGGCAAAGGGAGTTGACTGTGGTTTCAGAGAAAGAGGAGGAAGCAGAAGCCACCCCCCACCCACCCCCGCGTTGGGCACAGGGCCTTTATCTCAGCACACTGATGCCCCCAACAGGTGTAATGGCTGATAAATGTCCTTAAAACACCAACCACTGCAGAGGAGGGGGAGGAGTGTTGAGTTCCCCCTAGAGGCCAGGGCCAAACACGTGCCAGAGACATCAAAGATTCTTCCATTCCTTCGAGGTGGTCTGACTGCATCCATTTAACAAGCAAGGAAACAGAGGCTTAAAGAGGCTAAGGATTTGAGGAAACAGTGTGATGCAGTGGAAAAAACATGGACTTTGGAGTCAAATCTAGGGAGACTTAGCCAGCCACTGACTATCTGATTTAGCTAAGTGACTCCAAAATGTTAATGTAAAAATACAGTGAAATCCTACTGCATATGCAAGACTAGCATAAGTCTGGCATATGGTAGATGTGTGGTAATTTTAGTTATTATCCTTTCTTTGTTCAAGATCACAGGGTCAGTAGGCAGCAGGAGGAGGTGAAGTTCGAAGCCTAGTGCTCTCTCCTCAGTGAAGGCTTCCTCTCAGCTTCCCCTGAGCATAAAACCCAGTTTCCCATTTTGGAGGCTTTTCACAGTTAAGCTGGTTGATCTTCATATCTTAGAAGCAGAAGATGGTTCCCAAACAACCCCTTTTTAGGGCTAGAGTCCCATCCCTTCCCCACAGCTTCTTCACTCTCACCTCCTGGGGAGTATAAACACCCCTCAGGGAGGGCTGGAACTAGGAGGCTGGCCAGTCTTGCCCTTTCCCAGTGATTTTTTCAGGCTCACAAGGGAAACCCTTGAAGGGAATCCCTCTGGGCAGCAAAGTCCATCCCTTTTATGGACAGATTCTCCTGCCGCTGCATAGCAAACCCTGAGCAAATTTTTTGGCATGCAAAAGGCTACAGATCTTTTTGTCCGAAAGGCAAACATGCCTCTCTGATTCATAACAGCAGCTCAGTTTAAAGGTTTTCAAATCCCATTGAATGCCTCCTCTATCTAGATTTTTTCTCGGACTTAATGAATAGTAAGATGCTAAAGCCAAAAGGATCCCGTTATTTACAAAGCGATTTTGTGTAACTGGCTACCTCTAATCTAGGGTTTTTCAACCTAAGCACTATTGAAATTTTGGATAGGGCAATCCTTTGCATTGTGGAATGTTCAGCAGCCTCCCTGGTCTCCACCTATTACACACCAGTAGCAGGCCCCACACCACTCCCCAACTTGTGACAATCCAGAATACCTCCAGACATTATTAAATGTCCCCTGGGAGACAAAAATCACTCCCACTGGAGAAGTACCGCTCTAAACAGATCTAGTATGAGATTTCAAATGGATTTTGAGCCTGCAATTCTTAACTTCTTCTGCCATTCTGGACAACTCAAGTCATTAGTAAATCTAATGGGAATATTGGGGGTACCAAGTATGGTTAGATTTAAGGCTGCCGCGAACAGTTGTGTACAGCCCAATACTGAGAGGCTCACCATCTTATTTCTGACTCAATGTCGAGACAAGATGACGTGGGTAGGGTGCTGAACTAAACTGACACTAAACAACCCATAAGATGAACAAACCTTTTCTAAAATATTAAAGTCCCAGGCCAAAATGCAGAAATTGCATAGAAACCTCAAAGTACCCCAAATGCACTTCACATGTGATCTCATTTAATTAATCCCTGGCACAACTAGACAAGGTAAGGATGTCATTCCTTTTTACAGCTGGAACGAAACCTTGAGCAGGTTAAGTAATTATCTAAGGTCAGTCAGCTGATAACTGGTAGAGATGGCCTTAATACTCAGGCCTGCAATACTTTCCAGGGGAGGGGGTGATAATATTAGAGATCAACCAGTGCTCGTGTTTGGCCAAGGATTTGAATACAATTATCTTAACATATTATTTGGGTTGCAGACGGTAAAATTGGGACAGAGATCAATGTCGCCTTTTTTGTATAGCCATTTTCCCAGTCCTTTTAGGTCAGGCAGCTCAAACACAGGATTAGTCTTTTGGATCAAATACAACACCTTCCTCTCTAATCGTGGCCACTGATTCCCTCCTCCCTTGGTTAGATAGAATCCCGGTGCCCCTGAAGTCACTATGACCCCAGGCAGTTGCTAGTTCTCAGCCTGTTATCTCTAAATCCACAACAGCTGGATTCTTTGGCATCAACCTTTCTCTGGAAATTCAGCCCCAGCAGGTAACTGCGAGTCCCATTCCCTACATTCAAGGAAAAGTCCACCTGTCCTTCCATTATTTGTCTTACAGAAAAAGCCACCCAACAGGCCCTGTGGATCCACGGAAATAAAAGTATGGAAAATAAAAAGGAAAAGAGGGCAGAGATGGAATAAAGAGGGGTAAAGGAGTAGGAAAAGCAAAAATACTGCAGAATACACAGTGCAGAGTAGGAAAGAAGAGACTACTGAAATCAGAAGATCAGGAGAAAGAAAACAAAGAGAAAGAGAAAGGTCAAAAAGATGAGAAAGAGATAAAGAGAAACTTAACCGGAAGAAAGGAACAATAAATAGAACCTGCTCCAAGGCCATCTTCATGACTGTCGACTTCTGGTTAGCTTTAATCTGAACGCCACCTTTGAATAAATGGCAAAATGTCTGTGCACGACTCAGTAAAAACTTCTACCTATCCGAACGCAACCATTCTAGACTATTACATTAGCCAAAATGGTTTAGCTATACTCTATTTTGGGGAGAAAAAAATGGAAATAATCAGAATAAAAAACTACTTTTAAGAAGTCCAAAGAAAAACCCACATGGTAGATCTTCAGTATAGATTCACGTACTCGGTGCCGAATGGGATTCCCATCACAAGGTCCTGAGGCTGCCTTCCATAAATCATACTAGACAAGTGGCCTCACAGCTATAGAATCTCACCTACATGATCAAAAAAATTCTTTAAACAATTGATCCAAAATCCATAAAAATGTCATAGCTACCATGTATTAATCATTTATAATTGTTCCTACAGCAATGCTGTAAGGTGAGAACCATTAACTCCATTAGGAATAGAGACATTATGGCCAAGAGGGTTGAGTAACTTGTCCAAGCTCACACAGCTAGTCAATGGGATTGGCTGGAGACCTCTCAGTCATTCCCCCAAGCCACACCTATACCTCATCACACACACACACACACACACACACACACACACACACAGTCACACAGTCATGCACTGCCATCTGGTTGTATTCAATGCACAGTTTTTGCTACAGTAGACCAGTAAACCCAGAAATTTTTAGTTTTTTATCCACAAAAGCTGAAACAAAATCATGCTTTGTGCTCAATTCATAGAATTATAGAATTCCAGGCAGGGACACCAGGGTCATAAAGTCCCCCTCTTTTTTTTTTTTTTTTTTTTTTTTTTGCAGATGAACTTCACCAGGCTCAGTGAATTGAAAGGTCCTAAGTCACAGCGTTAGTTGCTACAGTTAACTAGAAAATTAAATCAACCCCCAATCTTCATTCTTGAAAATGCCCTATTCCTGTGAGTTTCCTTGTGCCCTTGAGGGCACGTTCTTCTCCCCCAGAAGGCTGCTTTGTTGCTCGCACACCAACTGTGGGGCCTATAGAGCCTCCCCAGCATGCCATTTTGCCTCCCTCCAGTGGTGGGGGCACAGGAGGAACAGCACCCTGTTGAGGTGCAGGTGGGGAGGAGACCCAAGAGGCCTATTTGGCAGACCACGACTTTGCTAAGAAGCTATGTGGCAAAAACTAAATCGGCACTTCCCAACTCTTTGCTTGATACTATTACTTTTATAATCTATGGCTCCCTTTAAATACAGTGTAACATAACAGGCTTATAATTCAAAACACATTTGTACAAAATGTAAAATCCTTACTGTACAAGCCCATGAATGTAAGAAGCAATGTTCCCTTCAGGCCTCCTATCGAAAGCAGACAACACTTCTTCAAACAATGTGACATTTTTTTGTCTGCTTGTTTCGTGCTCTGCAACATCCACTAACTGTTGTTTTCCTATCGATCAACTGTTAGGTTTCACATGGGTCCTCTTGCTGGTATGTGAGTGCACGTTAAGCACTTGTTTTCTTTCAGGACAGACATTCCCTGCTGTGCTTTTCCTGGATTTGGGCTATTTTTATTATTTACTTTATGTTGCCATGGAGACGGGGAGATCACAGATGTTAAGAGTTGGAATCCAGGGCCACAGGAGACATTTATCATTGTACTTTGTATGAAGTGGGCTCTTGGTCCCTATTTCTGCAGAGCCTAGTGTTTATTTTATAAAAGAGTTACTAATGAGAACTCAAGCCTAATGAATAATATGAAACTCTGCTTCACCTCCATGGCACATGGTTTCTACAACAGTAAGTGATCTCATAAGAGAGCAAGGTGGGGCTCATGAAAATATAGAGATTAGCAGCTGTCAGTTCTTCCCCTTGTAGGAAACAGAATGATGCATCAGAACAAGGGAGTCATTCATCATTTTTTCCGAGCCCCATGAAGAAGAGAAACTTTCCCAAATTATTTTATCCATGCTCTGCAAGGAAACAAAGAACCAGGGGGCTCACCAGCATGCCGCCATCATCACTGACAAATGTTTGCGGAATATCAGTGAGCAAAGTGTGAGTCTGAACAAAACAAAATATGGAGGACAATGCTTATGAGGCCATGTGCTAAAACCATATTGTTTGGTTACTACCCAAAGTGGGGGTTAAAAGAAACAGCAGCCTTTATTATTTCCAAGGCTGTTTGTGGCTCAAAGCACAACTGAATTGAGAAGAGATAAAAACAAGGGCACAAAAACTCACTGCAGGTATCTTTGATGACTTGGACTTTGAACAAGTACCTTATAGAGTTCACTCCCCTAAAGGCCGGCCAAGGTAACTGGTGGTTGCTGTTGCTCTGTCCAAACCAGACTGGGGCGCTTAACAGTTTCCTTCTGCACACAGGAAGGCCATTGGTGCCAAAACAAAACTAAGCAAACACCCAATGGTGACAAAAGACTGCCCACATCACAATAATCCAGTGCTTTGAGAAATCTCTCCTATCTGCTCTCTGCAAGCACGAAGGCCTTGATATCCTTCTTCATCTCACTTTTTTCAGGGGACTCTGATGAATGCCCCATTTGCTTGCTTACTTGACTATTGGCTCCTTTCAGGCCTTACTCTGGGTACTATCTTTGAGATTCTCTGTGGATCTTCACAATTCCCCTTCATCAAGCCCATAATCCCCTGCTAACCTGAACCCTAGTTTTAGGGACCTTACCCCAACATTTGCACTAAAAGGTATTTGGACATTTTTCATTCTTTCTGTCACTTCTCTTTCTATTTTCTTGCATATTCACTCTTTCTTCACCTCTCCCCTTCCTTCTAGTTTAAAGCTCACATTTTCTCTTTAAACAATCATTTTTCCTTTCCCAGTGGCCTTTATAATTTAGTTTGAAAATTAACATTTCTTTTTTTTAATTTTTTTAATGTTTTTATTTATTTTTGAGACAGAGAGAGACAGAGCATGAGCAGGGGAGGGGCAGAGAGAGAGAGGGAGACACAGAATCCAAAGCAGGCTCCAGGCTCTGAGTTGTCAGCACAGAGCCCAATGCGGGGCTCGAACTTACAGACTGTGAGATCATGACCTGAGCCGAAGTCGGATGTTTAACCCACTGAGCCACCCAGGCGCCCCCAAAATTAACATTTCTATAACTAAAATGTTTCAAGAGGCAATAGTGGCAGAAAGAACATTGGACTAGTGTCAAGCTTCAGTTCTAACATTTACGAGTTGTAAGATATTGGAGAAAATACTTAACGTCCCGAAACCTCAGTTTCCTCATTTGAAAAATGAGGATAACAGTCTATACTTTAAGAGCTGTTGTGAGGCTAGCATGGGTGAAAACCCCTGATAGGTTCTCACTAAAAGGTGATTCATTTGTTCAACTTAAAGATTCATTTGGTAAGTGTTATTGATTTATGTAATGGTGATGATGTTTTCATAACATAAAAAAAATCTAGCTACAGGTGTCAAGAACGATGAAAGGTCTGAGGTTTTACCCTTCCTGCAAACTAGCAAGTTAACATGCTGCAGGTGCATGAATGCTGGCAGAAGACATAAGACTCCTGGGTCAGAGACAAAGGACTTCGTTATTCACAGCAATATTAGTCGTCAAAATGTTTTGGCATTTTTCTTGCACCAGTTTCCTGAACCACAGTCCCCACACAGCAACATGAAGAGGGCCAGGTGACACCTGCACCCACAATCAGTTGTTAGAGGAGGAGAGCCCCGAGCTTAGGGCACCTGGACATTGTACAGTGGTAAGTAGAGCATGCCTGCTCTTTGCTCCAGGAGAAGATACAGTCTCTATCTTCCAAGGCTATTTACTATATGAACATCCTTGAAAAGATAGTCTAGAAGAAACCCTGTGCCTCCTTTTGCAGGACATCCACAAATGCAAGAGACCTGGAGAATTGTCTCCCAACAAGACCATATTGTTTGTTAAGCATTAGCATAATCCTGGCAACAAATGACCAGAATGCTTGAAATCTGAATGCAAGTTCAAGTCTGTTAGGTCCATCTGCATTGTAACAGAATCGATATTAAAGGATAAGATTAGTCTAATTGCAACATAAATTCGAATAGCAATTTACTATGATTTAAGATTTATACCTTCTTAAGTACAAGACAAGTGTTACAGACTGTATTTGGCCACTTAGCTCTTATTTTAAATATATTGTTATATTAAATTATCCTTCCTTTCCCATAATATATAAATATATAATTTATAGCAGTATAATATAGGACTTATGAACTCAGGCTCAGGAGTCAGCCCACCTAAGGTACAAATCTCAACATAACCATAAAGTCACCTTGGGCAAATTATTTAACTTCTTTGTGCTTTATTTCTGCTTCAGCAAAATGGAGATAGTAATAGTGTTTACTTCATAAGACTGAGGAGTGGATAAAATGTTATAATCCATGTAAGGTGCTCAGAATAGTGTCAGGCTTAAAATAAGTGTTAACTATTTTTAATGGCGAATATTCACACTAATCCTTTGGATATGGTGTTCTTCCCTAAGTGGAAGACTTTTAAAAATGTATCCAGTCTTGAACCCAGGATTTCATAATAAAGCCACAGGCACTTATAAGCAAAACTACTCTCCCACTTTTCTACTGCTTACCACTAACCAACTCTAGTATGGTTCTGTGTAAATAAGAAGAAAGATAAATTGGCACCAAATAAAATGTCCCCCTTCTCTGAGAATTCATACGGTTAGTATCAAGGGTTTTTTTTTTTTCTTATTCCAAGAAAAATGTTCCTGTATTAACTTCGTGCATATACTGAAGAGCAGATGAAGAGAATTACACATATAGATTCTTATCTAGAAATAATCTGAGTTCTTATTTTCTTTTTGTTTTAGCTGTCGCCCAAACAGGCCATTTAATGACTAAATTGGTAGAATTCCAAATAGAAATCTCTCTCTGTTTTTTTTAGTCTTTTTAAAAAAATTCTCGAATTCTCCAAAGGCAATCAGCAGAAGAAATCCTGAGGCTCAAAGAAAATGTTTTTCAATCCACTAAACACATACTATCCCTGGTTGTAATTATCTGTGCCCTCTTTCCCTTGGAGCTGGAAGGGCCTTTGCAATCAGGGCATCAAACCGCTTGCCTTGCGGACCAAGAAACTGAGCCAGCCGAGGCAGGAGAATCCCCCAGTCAGTGAGTGGCCAAGTTAGAAACTGGGTTCCAGGGCTGTCTGATGCTCCCAGTCAGACCTTTCCTTTTGCTTCACCGCTTGCCATCCACTTCCTCTTTCTTCATTCTTGGACCAAAACAGGTACATTTAGTTGGTATTGCGTGACGTGTGTTGAATGAGATGTGTTGAGCGGAAATGAAAAGAGTTTCATTTTAGTTGCTAGTGCTTTGTCTGCAGATTTGAGCAGGGTTAACGACATGACTCTCATTTCCCCATTGGGCTCTCCTTCAGCTTATTAAAACCACAGTGACCTTACGGCGGTGGCACTATTCTGTTTGACACCGTAATGGCAGACACATGACGTTATATGTTTGTCAAAACCCACAGAATGTACAACACAAAGAGTGACCCCTGACATAGACCATGGACCTTACTTACTGGTAGCGTATCGATGTCCGTTGATCAGTTCTAACACGTGCACCGCACTAAAGCAACGTGTTAATATTAGGGGACATTGTTGAAGGGTGGAGGAGAGAGTATACGGGAACTCGGTAGTCCTGCTCAGTTTTTCCGTAAACCTAAAGTTGCTTTTAAAAATAGAATTTAGGGGCGCCTGGGTGGCGCAGTCAGTTAAGCGTCCGACTTCAGCCAGGTCACAATCTTGCGGTCCGGGAGTTCGAGCCCCGCGTCAGGCTCTGGCCTGATGGCTCAGAGCCTGGAGCCTGTTTCCGATTCTGTGTCTCCCTCTCTCTCTGCCCCTCCCCCGTTCATGCTCTGTCTCTCTCTGTCCCAAAAATAAATAAATGTTGAAAAAAAATTAAAAAAAAATAGAATTTATTATACATATATATTTTTAAAAACTATAGTGGTCTAACCTTGTCATATTTGAGAGACAGCATGGTAACAGAGTTTCTTAACCAACAACAATAATCACAAATAAACACCAGCGATTTTTGGCATGGGTCTTTGGTATAAAAAAGTAAGTTCTAGAACTTATTATTAATCTGGTTCATATAAAACATGAAAGTTCACAGTGTAAATAGTATTTACTAATCAAATCGACAACTTGCGTGGGGCTATTCAATAGTTGGTGCATTTATCAACAGCTAGTGCACATCCACTCAGGGTACCGTGAACATGTAAATTAACTTTGGTCATGGTTTTGAAATGAACTATTCCTTCTGACTCTTTCCCCTGCCATTGTTTTCATACTGCTCCTACAACCAGCTTATATTTTTGCCAATTTATTTGATGGTGTGTTAAAAACTGATCTAAACACCTAAAAATTTCTTCTGCTGTGCACATGTCAAAAATTTTAGAAAGCAATAAATCTTTTTCATATTTGTCTGCATGAACTTCTAATACAAAAGCAAACAAACAGATTCTCGTTCACCAGATCTATAAAGATTTCATAAAATCTCAGCCTCTGAATCACTTTGTCAAGCACACTGGGTGATAATTCTTGTATTCCACACTACATACACTTGTCAGACAATGGTAGTGGTTGAAATTTTGGAGTGTGTGTGGTTGAATTTTTATGGTAGCCAGTTGCATTGTTAATAACAGAACATTTAACAGTGTTTCCCCTGGTGGAACATTCCATTCTCTCTCATAGAGCACATCTTCTTTGAATGATGCTGCCTATGAATTTTCATTGTCAGATTTAATTTTAGTTCATATTCAGTTTTCTAGGAACAGTAATCTCAAGACTGTAAGAGGTAAGATGTCAATAGCCTTATTTTTATTCTCACTATATTCTGTTTCAAGATGCCATTGTAGCTTGGCAGGAGTCAAAGAACTATTTTGCAAATTTTTACCGCATGAAGTACGTCCAGTAACTTTTAGCACCATAAAAGGTGAACCCCAGTGACAAATAATTATTACCATTCTTCTTGCCTGCAAGACTTTACGAGAGAGTTTTCCACACATGGCCTTTGTTTTCTGGGCAGGTGGCTCATCTGGTCAGCCTTGTCTTTATCATCTTGATTCTTTTCTTATTATAAGTATGGTGCTTATATATTATTTCATCCCATGAAGGGAGGAGATAAATGTAAATATAAACATAAATTATCTCTCACACACATATACATGTGTATAACATGTATTAATGTGAAGGTCAGAAGCACAGAAAGCCTAATTCACTAAAATTACCACAACATGGTACCATCGTAATGCACAACTGATTTCTACCCCATGGGGAGAGCACGTGCTGAGCATATGCACCCACGCTTTGCCCAGCATTTAATGGAGCGTGATACCCCCCATGTAAATGGGGGGTATACACTTGCAATAATTTACCCTACGGGACATGCACAGGCCTGAATTCAGGAACAGATCAGGGCAGAGCCACGGACTCTGTTCAAAGGCACATCTCTAAGACATTCAAATATACACACAGAGATGTCAAGAGAAATGCTATTTCCAGTTCTAAACTAAACCAAGCTCACCCAGCAGTTCAAGTCACTGTAGTGGTGGTCTCTAATATGTTAAAATCTGGTGCATGTCAAATTAGAGTATGTGTTTATTATCATAGTTTCTTTTTTAAATAGCTGAAGTATATATATTCGGCAACAAAGCTAGAGTTCTATACTTACGGAATCTTTGCAGCAAGGCATATAACATGTGACAATGCAAGGATGGAACTGAGCCAGACTATCAGAAAAATGCAGCCCCCTCCCCTCACTAGGCAAACATGGAACCACAGCTGGTACCAGCATGTGGAGATGCAAAGAAGAGATGGTCTGAGAAAAGGGGCAGCTAGGATGGAGTGAGATCTCTGGAGAATCTTCTCTGAGTGAGAAGTGGACAGAGACCGGAAGAGGAGGGGCTGGAAAGGCCCTGCCAGAGGAGGGAAAGTCAGCCGAGAGATGAAGGAAGACGTTGACTCTCCACACATCTCCATGGTTGTGTGGCACCATGTAATTGGGCTGGAACTTCTGCCAAACCGGCCCTCCCCAGTTCAACACGCTTCTCCTCTCTGCTCTTTGGAGTCATCTGAAATCTCTCTGTTCCCACTTCCTTTCTTCACTTTATTAGCTTGGGTGCGTGTTTCCCAAACTAGTGTTCTGTGGACCATCATTCCGTAGGTGGAAAAAAATTCCACCTGGGGTTATGATTAAGTTACACTAAATTCAGTGGGTTTCTTTCCTGCAGGATATCAAGCCTTTACAATGCTAATGTTTCTTGAGAATTTCGAAGGGAGGATAAAAGAAGTCATGTTCCCCACACTCATTCTATTAAATGAAACAATTCTTCCTAGAGGACCTGCAAATATCTCCCAAAACTCTTGTTCCACAAAATACGGCCAGAGAAATATCACATCCCCTGGAGGCCTCTGCTCTCAGGCACGTGTACGGTATATCATTCACAATCCTCTCCACAGTCCCGGGGGAACTGGATGTTGGGAGGCCAATCACATTGTCGGCCAAAAGGAGGATTGTCTACTATTGTTGTTTTCCAGGTGAGAATGAGTAAGTTTGGATTAGAACGGAAACTGACAATTCGGTGTAGGTCCTGGGCAGACATTAAGTAGAACTTCCAAAGAGCATTACGGTTGTACCAAGACAGATCGCAGACTCAGTATTCTAAAAAGAAGGTATTGCTGGCTAGACCTCCAAGTGACAGAGATGAAAGAGGTGTTTGATGTAGCAAAAGGTTTGGGGGAAAATGGTGAGAGATTTGTGCTTGTTGCTTGATTTTAAAGCCTGCGGGAAAGGAATGCTTTGGGCAGTGGGTCAAGGATTAAAAAGAGAAAGGGAAATTAGAGCAGTCTTGCCTTGAGCCTTCCTTGCGGATTGCATTTTCCCTCTTTTTTTCCTGCCTCCCCTCCTTTCTCTCCTCCCTTCCTCTTTCTTTCCTTCCTCCCTCCCTCCCTTCTTTCTCCTTTTGAATCTGCTAATACCCCAGAGCTGTGTTAAGGATACAAAGATAAAGAACCCATGGTTCCTGCTCCGAATGTGTCTGACAATCCTCTCTCTGCCCTCCTTCACTGACTTTACCTGAACACCCACCTCCATTTTACCTTTCTCTATGTTTTGTATACTTTGTATAATAGCTTGTATTAGTTAAGGTTCCTCAGAGAACCAATAGGATACACACACACATATGCATACATATGTGTGTGCATGTGCATGTATATATTATCAATAAACCAATAATATATATACACATATATACATATATATACATAAGCGTGTATGCATGTATATACACATACATACATATATATATATACATATATGTACATATATGTATGTATATATATATTCCCCCCCCCCCTTTTGAGAGAGTGAGATTTTTAGGAATTGGGTCATGTGATTAGGGGCTGGTAAGTCCAAAATCTGCAGGGCAAACTGGGGACCCAGGAAAGAATTAATGTTGAAGCTCCTGTCTGGAGGCAGAATTCCCCCTTCCTCAGGGGAGGTCAGTCTTTTTTCTCTTAAGGCCTTCAACCGATTGGATGAGGCCCACCCCACCACTCAAAGTCTACTGATTCAAACGTTAATCACGTCTGAAAAATACCTTCACAGTGCCATCTAGACTGGTGTTTGACCAAGTATCTGATTACTTTGGCCTAACCTATTTGACACATAAAATTTACCATCAAATACCACTTTCTACCACCATTGCCAAGATCCTCCCTAGATTCTTTCTTCTTGTGATCCTTCTCTGTATCTTATCCCACCTTGTTCTCCCATCAAATGTTCCCCACCTTCATGGAACACTGGGGCAACAATGAGAATGGCTAACATCTACTGAGCGCTTACCGTTTGACACACACTGTGCCAAGCTTTGCGTAAATGCGTACTTAGTTCTCACAACAATCCTCTTATCCACAGAGGCTGGACACCTTACCCAAGGTCCTACGGCTGGTGCATTGTGAAGCAGGGATTCAAGTCCAGTCAGCCTGACACCAGAGCATATGGCATTAACTCCTGGCTAGGCTGCCTCTCTTAATATGCAAGATGGCCACAACCAAAGGCAACCTTTCCTCTTCCGACCCTCCCAGGGGCATTTCCAGATTGTCAAGGTCCTCAGGAATTAGAGGCCGGTACTGCCTATTCTGCTGAACCCCATGGAAAGCATAGGGAGCATGATTGTGGGCAGAGCAGAGGATGCCAGCTGGTGTCTCCATGGGATGTCCTCACCGGACCCACGAAGGGCTCGCTGAACCCTGTGGCCAGACCATACCCAGCCCCACTGCAATGGGCTATTTTCCAACCACTTACAATCATTCAGTAGGAGAATGTTAAATGACATGGGCAAACGTTCATGATAAACTAAATCAAAAAGCCACTTCCTAGCATTTTGTAAATATGAGCTCATTCAGAGTGTTTATCACACATGTTATCCTTATGTGATATATAAATGTTGGTGAATATATGCATGTAGATATACAGAAGAAAGACTAAAAAGATAAGCTGACAATGAAGGATGATTATTGGTGATTTTTTATTTTATCTTTTAGGCTCTCTTGCATTTTCTAAATTTTCTACAAATAAACCTACTTTATAGAGATGTACAAAATCTTATACTTTTATGATTAAAAACCAGGGCAACTATGAAGACATTTAGATATTTAACTCTTTCTGGGCTATTTAATCCTTTGCGAATCTATTTTTAAAAGACTAAATCCTACAAATATTGGGCTCAGATCCATATTGAGATTATTGGTTACAGATAAGGTGTCAGCCCCTAAAGAGATAAGGTGCTTTGCGCAGGAGGGAGCTTCAGCTCTCCCAAGAGGAACCTAATCCAAGAAAGGTGTTTGGCCTAATGACAAGAATTTTCATTGCAAAGGTATTTTCCATTCTTTAATCAGAGCCTAATCCAAAAGGAACTTCAGATGCCCATCATGGTACTTTCCATTTAGATCTCTACCTCCCTCTCATTTTAGGGTCCATAACATTCCTGTGCTTTGCAAATGGCAAAGAAAAAGCCAGGATTGTGAAAGTCTTTGTCAGATTGTAACCTGTCTTATTAATCCCTCCAATTATAATAGTGTGACTAGATTTTTAACTAACAGTCCAGGACTAATGCGGCAAATGAGAACTGTCTACTTTGGGAAGACAAAAACTTATTCCAACTGATTTCTGTGAATCCAAACATTTTTGGAAACCTTTGGAAATCCTCACTTTCATAGACTGTGGATATCCCTTTACATGACAATACTAAGTAATTATACCACGCATCATGCTATTTATACATTATCCCATTCATCCTCCAAACATCCTCAGTACTTTACATTTCTTCCACGGCATGAAGAAACCAAGGCCCTGAACTGTAAATTACTTGCCAAGAACGTACAGCTGGCCAATAAGAAAGGAGAACTTCTGGCTTCACATAAAGTGTTCTTTCCACCTCACAACATCTACTTCCTGAGTACATGCCCATCTAATCTCTTGCAACCATCCTAAAAATCACTCTTTTTTATTGATTGGTTGGTTTAAAGACTTGCCAAGTCCATATTGGACTTTACAACACTTCAGTTCCCAAAGGTCACTGATGGGTCTCTGTGTTGGGTCATAGAAAGTGATGTGCACGCTTCAACTAACTCACTTGTTTCTACTCCCCCAAACACAATAATAAAAAAAAATAGCTCTCCCATTTTATGAGGTTTCCATGTTCAAGAAAAAATATTGGGTGTGCGACACACACGTGTTATATCATTCAGTACTCACTACAACTCTCTGAATGGGTGTTATCTGCCCAGATTCACAGATAAGAAGTCTGATGCTTGGCAAAGCACTCCTCAACAAATAAAAGCATGACATTACTTTCATAATTACTTGAACATGGCCCCATGGCACTGATCATATACTGCAGGGTAGTAAGACTCATTTCTGGAATGGGTCTCCAGGGTCCGCCTCTATTGAAATGCACCAGGGAGGAGGTTCTACGGGTCCTCAGTGTTAAATTGCCATAGGTTCAGCACCTCTGCCTGCTTATTAGCAGTAGGATCTCTTTTCTCTTTAATTTTTTTAATGTTTATTTTTGAAAGAGAAAGAGACAGAGCGTTGAGTGCGGGAGGGGCAAAGAGAGAGAGAGGCACAGGATGCGAAGCAAGCTCCAGGCTCCAAGGTGTCAGCACAGAGCTTGATGCAGGGCTTGAACCCATAAACCATAAGATCATGACCTGAGCCCAAGTCGGACGCTCAACTGACTGAGCCACCCAGGCACCTCTTTGCTAGGTAGTTACCCCTGCAGTTTAGGTATATCCCAAGGCCCTTAGATCCCTGGCCACATTCAAAGAAACACCAGACGTTATTTACTGAGGTGACCCAGGAAAAGGTACCTGTTATTTACAAAATGCTGCTGAATGGGTTTGCAGAAAAAGTCAAACGGCTCCTTGAAGTCTGCAACACTGCATCAGAAAGGTCTCTGCAGAAACACTACTCTGGTAGGTTCTTGGTTGTAAATATTTAAAAGTCCAAGCACACAGAATGCCAAATTTGTCTGTCAGCTCTGCAAACAAAACTACCTATTATTTTTCCATTCAGTACTTCACATTTCCTAATTTATACATGGCCCAAATCGAGCTGTTCCTGCCTTATACAGTGGTTTGCCTGCTCCCTGGGGTGACCTGGAGTGAGTCAGCTGTAAAGAAGACTGATATTTTTATGTGCAGTTTGTTCTCAGTCCTTGACCTCAGGGAAACTGCTTTTGCGAGAGGTTAGGGCTCTGCCGAGGCTGCAGGGGAGGTGGGTGGGGTGAAGGGGCAGCTGCTTCTGGAACAAGCCCATCCAAGGCACCTGTAAAGAGTAAGGGTCTCCTTTCTCAGGAAGACTTTCCCCTCTTCCTGGTAACACCTGAGGCCACGCGTCCCCCAGGGTTTCTGCATTCTGGGGGCAGTAGGCGAAAGGGAGTCAAATCTACTTTTCCTGAAGCTTTGAGAACTGTCTGGCTCTTTCTCACCCATATTCTTCCTCATGCTTCCTCGCTAGCTCCCTGAGCACCGTGACCTAACGGAGGAAGCAATGCGGGCACCCAACTGCTTCCCTGCATTGACCAGGGAAGGAAGGAAGGAAGCATAGCAAAAAGAAGTCACTGATCCTTGCTTGTAAGCAAGGGGGTGGACCACATCAGCGGTTCTAAAACCTAAGTTAAAACTCGCCTGAAGAGCTGGTTAAGCTGTAGACTCCTGGGCCCCACTCCCAGCGATTCTGGTTCATTAGCTCCAATTCCCCTGGGGATGACTTCCAGACTGGTGACTGGGGTAACCGTGGTGATCACCTTGTCCACCCCAGACGATACATGCTAGGTCTTACACTGCACCAATGCCCTCTACTCCCAGCCAGGGGCCAAGCGTCCAGTGTTCATCAAACCCTTAGCCAATCACTGCCTCACTGCTGTTGGATGTAACCTCAGCTTCCTGGCCAAATTCCTGACCACAGTCTTCTTCAGTAACAACAGCTCAAAGTTTCTTCCTCTGCAGCCAGGGCACACCAATGGCAAGGCAAAGAGAAAGAAGAAAAGCTGATTTTCAGCTGAGTGAAAAGGCTGTGTGAACCATCTGTCTCCCACCAATGCCTCTCCCCCCACCCCATGACCCTCCCCTCCTCCAATTGGCATGTTTGCCATTTCTTTTTTTTTTTCAAGTTTATTTATTTATTATTTTTGAGAGAGAGAGAGCACGTGCACACCTGGGCGAGGGGCAGAGAGAGAGAGAGAGAGAGAGAGAAGACCCTAAGCAGGCTCTGCACTGTCAGAGAAAAGCCCGACAAGGGGTGGGGCTCAAAATCACCAACCATGAGATCGTGACCTGAGCTGAAATCAATAGCAGGACGCTTAACCGACTGAGCCACCCAGGGGCCCCTCATTTGCCATTTCTTATGTTTTTAAATAAATAGAAGCACAAGCATATGAGGGCTAAGCAGCACCTATTTTCTACATCCTTACTTCCCAGGTAAGGAAAGTAACAAACAGTTTAACGGTCTTGCCCAAGGTCATACAGCCAGCAGGGGCAACAGTGGGATGTGAGCCCATGCAGTCTGGTTCCAGCACCTGTGCCTGAAACCAGCGTGTTCTACAATACGTAGACTTAATAAGAAACTGTATTAAGAGTGCAAGACAGGTTGGTAGAGCTATGTTGAGAAAGATCCACACAGAGTCTGGGGGCGAGGCTATCCTCCTGCCGTTCTTGGGGTTTTGTTCGTCTGTCAGTTTGTGGGCCCTGCCACCTTCTGCCTTGGCAATTTCGGAACACTGATTACACGGGTGAGGGGATTAAAACCCAAATTGTTGGTTATTTGGCTTCTGTCCCTTCCTTCTTTTCTGTTACTCTCAAGAAGAGGCGGGCAGTGTGGGCGGGACAGGGAGCCCCAGCGGCATCGGCAGCATGGTTCCACTTTGAGGTCTGTCTCCTCCTAACTGTATTGGGTGCGGAGCATAGACCTTCCCTTTCCCGGGCGCCATTCCTTCACCTGTAAATTGGGGAGAGAATTGCTCAAGATGTTTCCGAGACTACTTCCCAGTGCCAAGATTCGATGTGTGTCCCGCTGATGGGCTGGTAGGGGTATTTGTGCAGATCTCTGTGCAGTTGAGGTTGATGGTAAATGTCTTTGGCACTTGCATTTTTATTGACTGGTTTTGTGTTGATTCATACCTTCACCCTTATGAATGGGGAGACCCTTTACAGCCCTTGTGACTCCTCAGGTTCTGGAACAGCATTTTGCCAATGCCAGGTACCTAGTAAATATTGCTGAGTGGCTGTGCGCAGGGCCAGAGTCAGCTGGGGACCCCCAGATGCATGATAAGCCTGCCTGTCTGCAGAGCTCATCCCTCTCTCCTCCTATCCAGGAAGCCACCTGAGAGTTAGGGGGCTCAAGGATTCAACAATAGTTCTGAGTGACCCTGTGACCCTGTGATCTCACGGTGATGAGCCAAGAAGACAGTCTATCTCGCTGACTCTTGGGAGGGAGCTCCTCCTGGCTCACACAGATATCTGGCCGCAGGCAAAGTATCGGTCATTTTGCTTCTTGCTTGGGTTGTCTGAGGCACTTCAGGGTTTCCTCGATAAAACAAAAAGTGTTCAATTTCTTGAAAGTACCTGCCCCACCCCTGTCCCTACGGGTGACAAACAATGCCTTCAGCACCAACAGTAGTCAATTCCATCTCTTCTCTAGTGTCCATATTTCCCATCTTCCATATTTTTCCATCCTGGTTTCATAAAGCTGCCAAAGAGTCTCCACCATGAGTTCAGCGATGACTATGTGAGAGCAGATGGGCACGAATTGCCACATAGGAGAGACTGTGGTCAGACATTTCATCTTCCTGGGTGGATGGCATAACATTCAGCCTTGTGAAAGTGAAACACCCATCCTCCTGGAATGTTCTGGAAGCTGTGCTGAGGCCCAGGGCTGTTCTAAGCCAGTCTCAGAACTTTGGATCCCTGGTGTCTAATTCCGTGGTGAGAATGCGGGCTAAATGCTTTGATATCTGGATGGGCCAGCGAGCGTGGTTTAATTCAGTGGCCCAAACCCTGCCACTGGCTCCAACACACAGTGAATTTCAGTGTAATTATTCAAAAGGAAAACCAAAAAGAGAGTTTGTGCCTTAACCTTTCTCAAGCTATTGTACTACCCCAATGCAATTTGAAATGCTAATATTGATTCGGTAAAGAAATGGGTGAGGGAAGAGTTAGGAAGGTCAGTGACAAAAGCGTAGTCCGTATGGAACCCCTTAACTCATTTGCTCCAAAGGAAAGCACGGTTCCTACTTCTGTGCTTTCATTATGCTCATGTCCAGGTAAAATTCTGTTTCAACACTTTATAAAAAATGCATAAAATTTGAGTGCTCAAATTGCAAAGGGAGGCAGGGTTGGAAGTAGAATGCCCTGTAAATACACAAGCTTTCTGCATATCCCAGCTGCTTTCATATCTCCTGCGTAGCAGTTCTCTGTCGACCTGTTGCGACATGCTTTCCCAAAGAGTTGTCTTGGTCCGTTCAGGCTGCAGTTAAAAAATGCCAGAGACGAGGTGGCTAGGAAACAAAGAAATTTATTCCTCACAGTTCTGGAGGCTGGAAAGTCCAAGATCAAGGTGCCAGCAAATTCAGTATCGGGTGAGAGCCCACTTCCTGTTCATAGATGGCCGTCTTTTTGCTGTGTCCTCCCATGACAGAAGGGGTGAGAAGCTCTCTGAGGCCTCTTTTATAAGGGCACTGATCCCATTCTTGAAGGCTCCACCCTCGTGACCTAATCACCTTCCAAAGGTCCTACCTCCCAACACCATCACACTGAAGATTAGGATTTAACATATGAAGTTGGTGGGGACGCAAACATCTCAGTCTATAGCAAGAGTCATTTAGATCAACAAACTAATTATGTTCCTCTTTTAGCTAGAAAACTTTTCTTTCTCATGAAAGTAACCAACTGATAGTATTTACCTTATAAGAAGAGAAGTAGATCAGAGTCCAGGGCAGTATGCCTGACCTCAGAGCTCTTGTCTTCAGAGGACATCCATTCCCTTTAATTACTCCTTTATCACTTTTCTTGCCCCAAATCCCACTGACACACATAAACCCCCAAGTAATTCAGCCACACCCATGTGTATGTGTCACAGTACTTTCCTCCTTTCCTGAGAGATTGAGCACGAAATCTCTTTCATTCCCAACTCCATTCAGACTGTGCAATGAGGTCTGGTGGTGAATTGCTTATACATTCCACCAAAACAAGAAAAAAAAATTGAATAAAGTTGGCTCATTTTTTTGCTGTAAGGATTCTGGAAAATTCCATTACGTTGTTGATTAAGCTTCCAAAATGGATAAACAGTGTCCAGAAATCTAAATGGCAACATTACGGGGGTGCCTGGCTGGCTAGTCGGTAGAGGGTGCAACTCTTGATCTCAGAATTATAGGATCAAGCCCCACGCTGGGTGTAGAGAGTACGTAAGAATAAAATCTTTAAAAAAATAATAATAAAAGGCAACATTATGTAGAGGAACAAGCACTTGTCAAGAGAATAAGTTTTTCTCTTCAATTTACCTGTTAGCTGGGTGACCTTAGGGAACAAATAGCCTCTCTGAGCCAGGATGCTCATCTGTAGGCTGGATAATTGCTCATGTCCTCCCAGCTCTCGGATCCTGTATGTTCCTCTCCCTGTTTATTTATGAAGCTTACCTTTTGGGATAGGGTATCTCTATTCTTCTGCTTTTCTAATGTTTCAATTATTTTCTGAAAAAAATTTTTTTTCAAAATTTGCCATATTTGTTATTTTTACCCAAATGTCAATTTCCCTATCCAGGCCTGAAAACCTTCATTGTGGTAGTCGACCATTCATTTGATGTCATTGCTTTCTACTTGACGTTAATGTGAAGGAAGCAACTTTAGTTCAGGATGAAGGAGCCACCACTTCTAATACCTTGGGAGAAGAAGGGATACTTTGTGTCTGGCTTGTTTTTATTTTAGTTTTTTTTTTCCACATGAGGGTGGGCCTCATACAGTCAGTTGAGGGTCTTAAGAGAAAAGACTAAAGTCCCTGGAAGAGAAAGGAATTCTGCCTCCAGAACGCCCTCACACTTACGCTGCAACATTGGCTCTTGGAACTTCCAGCCTGCCGGGCTGTCCTGTAAATTTTGGACTTGCCCACCCCCACAATCATGTAAACTCATTTCCCTTCCTTCCTTCCTTCCTTCCTTCCTTCCTTCCTTCCTTCCTTCCTTCTTTCCTGTTTACTTATTTTGAGAGAGAAAGAGGAGAGAGCTGGGAAGGAGCAGAGAGAGAGGGAGAAAGAGAATTCCAAGCAGGCTCCATGCTGTCAGCCCAGAGTCCAACATGGAGCTCGATCCCATGAACTGTGAGATCATGACCTGAGCTGAGATCAAGAGTCAGAGGCTTAACCAATGTACCCCTAAACTCGTTTCTTAAATCTATTTCTCTCTGTTTCTGTTTCTGTATATATGTACACACACTATTGGCTCTGTTGTTCTGGACAACCCTGACTAATACAGTACATGTTTATTTAAAAGCTTATTGGACTACAACTTAATAGCAAAGAAAAGAGTACGGCGATGGGGCTAAAGGCTGTCTGGGAAAAGGGAAATGGCTGAAAATGTGTGGGTAGGTAGACAGAAATTGAATGACCAGGGAAAAAAATTATATGCCACTGTTTTAGAAATAATTATTTCTACATTTATTATGCACCTGGGTACCATATGTGCTTAGAAATATTTTAATGCAATTGGATACCCTTAAATTTTAGAGATTCCCATGTAAATATCAAAATTTAAGGTAGAATGGGATTAAGGTATTGAAAAAGGGACTGAGGCCAATGTAAAGCACACGTAACAAAGTGTACTTACGTTTTATAGGGGATTTTCTGAAATCTTTAGGAGTTTTTGGGACTGGATTAAGCCCCTGGTATTCTTAAACCCTTAGGAGCCCTCAAACTATTTTCAGTATTTTTAAAAATCTCATTGAAGTCCTACCCCTGTCTGCTAAGCTTGCACAGGCTCATTAAATTGTCAAATTTTGTTTTCTTTGGGACAGAATTTTATTAGCCTGGTATGAGGACATCGGTTATCCTTTGCTGCTCAGTATCTGTTTGGTAATTGCACATATCTTTGATGCATTTCTTAAAAATGAAAAATAGCTAAACTAATTAACAAATGTAAGATTTTGATGGCAAAATATTTTGAGACAAAGGGAGCCCACGAGGTGGAGAGAAGGAAGGAGGTAATGAAGGAGTTTCTGGTAATGGGAATCTAGGGATCCTTGGATTGCATGATTGCTGAGCTCCTTTGAAGCCCATGAACTTGGTGAAGTCAGTCCAGTAGCTCATTAACCACTAGGTTTCTGATGGCCAAATGATAAGTGCATTGGGGATGCTTCTGTGCCTGGCCTCAAGTTCACACACAGGTGGCACCAGTGAATGGCTCAGAGAAGCCAGCACAGCAAGCCAGAGAGCCCAGGTGGGCGGCAATGTGCTGGAACAGCAATTGCTCCTTAAGTCTTGGCTATAGGAGGTTGAAAGCAAGACATCTCAGCCCAGATTGCCTAATTTGGAGTCCCAACTCTTAGGTCTATGACCTCTTTGTGCCTCAGTTTCTTCATTTGTAAGATAATGATGATGAGGTGTTCTAGAGTTGTTATAAGGAACAAATAATTTAGCATGGAAAGCACTAGAACAGTACCAGGGACAGAGAGGCCTTCAATGAAAGTGGATTCTTATTATAAGTCAGACATTGTCCCAAGCATTTTGCATATGCCTTTACCCAGTCCCTAGAAAAATCCCTTAAGTTAGGTACGAGTATTATCTCGTTGCACAGATAAGAAACCTGATGCTCATAGAGTTTAAAGAATTTGTCTGAAGTCATTCAGCTTATAAGTGTCAGACGCTGGATTCAAACAGGACCTTGATATGGTCATCTGCCCTTGGCCTGCCCCAGTGGAATGTGCTTGCTGGGGGGACACCAAATTACCTCACTCACTATGTATCTTTGGGCAAGTCGGCCTTCCCAAGCTTCCATTTTTTCTCACCCATAACATACTATGGTTTCAATAACATACTCTGGTTGTGCATGACGTTATCATTGAAGAAAGCAGGATAAAGTACACACAGCATCTCTCTGGACTAATTCTGCAACTCCTCTAAAACTTCTAAAATGATATTAAAGCAGGAAGTTTAAATACTACCATAAGGATTTGCTACTTGATGTCAAGCACAAAACATTTTTGAGCATCACTTTTGCACATAAGTGATGCTCAAAACTTTTTTTTGAGATGACTTCTTTTATTTTTAGATAATTAAATGTGACCAGTACTGAGCACATTGTTCTGTATAGCATGAAAAACAGACATCTCTGTATAAAGTCTCTCAAATTAAAACAAAGAATTTTGTTAATTAAAACAAAGAATCATCTCAAATGAGATGATTCAAATATTTTAATCTTTAAAATAACATTTTTCATAGTATTAAAATTTTATATTAAAAATACCTTATCACCTCAACAGACTCCAAAAGAAAAATCATGTGATCACATCAATAAGTGCAGAAAAAAATTCCCAAAATATACTTGGCAATAGAAAATATATTTGACAAAATTCAACACCCATTCCTGATAAAAATTGTCAGTAAACTAGGAACTTTCTCAACTTGATAAATACCAGCTACAAAAATCCTATGGCTAACATCACACACAATGGTGAAAAACTTGACGCTTTCCCACTAAGGTCAGGGACAAGGCAAGGATGATTACTGATTTTAAAGTTTGTATAGTGAGGTAAAAGACCCAGAATAGCCAACACAATATTGAAAGAGAAGAACAAAGTTGGAGGGCCAAAGCTACCTACCGTCTAGACTATTGTAAAGCTGCAGTAGTCACCACCAAAGTGTGGTAATGGCCAAAGGATAAACAAATAGACCAATGGAACAAATAGAGAGTCTAGAAATAGACCCCCACGAATATAGTCAACTGATCTTTGACAGAGGAGCAAAGGCAATACAATGGAGCAAAGATAGTCTCTTTGGCAAATTGTCCTGGAACAACTACACATCCACATAAAAAAAAACAAAAAACAAAAAACAAAAAACAAAAAACAAAAAACAAAAAGAAAGAAAGAAAAAAGAATCTAAACACAGACCTTACACCCTTCACAAAAATTCATTACACTCAAAATGGATCATATAAGTACAGGTAAAAGGCAAAGCTATAAAACTCCTAGAAGATAACAGAGGAGAAAACCCAGATGACCTTGGGAATGGTGATGCATTTTTAGACACAACATCAAAGTCACAGTCCATAAAAAAAATAAACGATAAGCTGGATTTCATCAAAATTAAAAACTACCACTCTGGGAAGGACACTGTCAAGAGAATTAGAAGACAAGCCACAGATAGGGGCAGGGGGTAGGAATATTTGCAAAAGCACATCTGATAAAGGACTGTTATCCAAAATATACAAAGAACTCTCAAAAACCAGAAACAAGAAAACAAACAACCCAGTTCAAAAATGGGCCAAAGACCTTAACAGACACTTCACCAAAGAAGATATACAGATGGACAATAAGCATATGGAAAGATGCTCCACACCATAGGCATCAGGGAAATGCAAATGAGATACCACTGCACACCTATTAGATTGACCAAAATCCAGAACACTGACGTCACCAGACGCTTGTGAGAATGTGGGGCACCAGGAAGTCCCATTCATTGTTGGTGGGAATGCCAAATGGGACAGCCGCTTTGAAAGACAGTTTGGTGGTTTCTCATAAAACTCAATATACTCCTACTGCATGGATCAGCAAGCAATCTTCTTGGTATTTACCTAAAGGAGTTGCAAACACGTCCACACAAAACCCTGCGCGCATGTTTAATAGTAGCTCTACTTACAATTGCCAAGACTGGGTAGCAACCAAGATATCCTTCAGTATGTGAATGGATAAATAAACTGTGGTACATCCAGACTATGGAATATTATTCAGCACGAAAAAGAAATGAGCTATCAAGCCAAGAAAAGACACGGTGGAACATTATACTAAGCGAAAGAAGCCGACTTCAAAAGGCTACGTGATATGATTCCACCTATATGACGTTTTGGAAAAGGCAAAACTGTGGAGATAGTAATAGGATCAGTGGTTGCCAGGGGCTGGGGTGGAAGGGGAGAGGAGATCATTAGGCAGAGCACAGAGGATTTTTAGGGCAGTGAAAATACTCCATATGATATTATACTGATGGATACATGTCTTTATACATTGTTCCAATCTACAGAGTGTGCCATACCAAGAGTGAAACCTAAGGCTAATTTAGGTCTCGGACTCTGGGTGATCAGGATGTGTCAATGTTGGTCCCTCCTTGGTAACAAATGTATGTCTCTGGCGAGCGACATAAATAATGGGGGGGCGTGTGCGTGGGGACAGGGTGTGTATGGGAAATCTCTGTACCTTCCTCCCCGTTTTGTTATGAACCTAAAACTGCCCTAAAAAAAATAGTCTTTTTGAAAAATAACAGAGGGCTGAACGCAAGGATGTGTAACGGGCCTTCCTGAGGTAGGACCGCTGTCTGTGCTAGAACAAGCCAGCAGAGGCAGAGGTCCTGAGCAGACCTGGCCCAGTGCCTTGGGCCGTCAGTCACATCTTCCTGTCTCACTTCACGTTAGACACCGCCTCCCTGTTAAATGCTAGCATGTTCGACCTCCATCCTCCACGCAAACACTGCTGCCTTCAGCAGCAGCTGGAAATCCTTTCTGCCAGGTGTATTTCGTCTGATTATGCCTGCACAATGCAGAGGTGAACACGGAACTAAAAGGCTCTCTGTGTCTTGGGGAGCAGTGAAGATCTGGGGGCCAGGCAGGTGGGCTCCAAGCAGAATTCCCAGAAACGGCAACAAAGGGATTCTTTACAAAGTCTGGTGTTTTCCTTTTGATTTAACACTCTCTTAGCTTCCAAAGGTTTTGTTCTGGACAGGGAGATGTCCCTTTCTTTGTTAAACAATTATGAAGCAGAGCCGGGGGCACATCAGTTTACCGCTTGGTGCCTCAGTTTACCCATCTTTGTAAATAAACTCTGCTTTATAAGAAACATGTCGTTTATATGGTGGGGAGGGAGAAGTTGGGAGGCAGGTAAAACAGGAATGAAGGCTTCCCCCCCCCCTCCCTACTTTAGTCCATGGCCAGAATGCAAACAGCAACACATTTCTAAAACTCAGCTGACAGAAGAGAACTAGCGAGACGATGTAAACAGAGCCTGGGCCCAGGCTGGACAGACACAACTGACGTGGTTCTATTTGGGTCCCTGCATGAATAGAACTAGCTGGGAGTTGCTCCCTAAGACCAGGCCTCCCAGGCTGTCCTGGGCGTCAGATGGAAATGATTTGGGCACATCCGGTATGGCCTGAATCTGATCCTTTGGGTAAGATCTGAAAAAGAAAAGAAGGAGAAGAAAGAAGGCAAACCTATTCCCTTAGAAACTATGCATACTGAAAGCTTGATATTTAATGCTCACCCCTTAGAGCTGTATTCCTAACTCTGGGTTTGTAAGACACAACATGTTTTTTCCCCTAATCCTTTCCAAAAATGCGTTCCATAAATTGTTAGCATCCCTGCCAATGGCCCCAGTAAACTCACATACCAGCTTTAAAGTCAACCCCTTTTAAACCAATGCATCAGTTCTCTGAGTTAAGGGGATATTATTTCCAGATTCCTATAGCTGCTAGCTCCTTTTTAAAGTTGCAAATGATCGTGTTCCTTTGTTGCTGTTAATTTTCAGAAAGAAGTGGGTACAGTGGCAGCAATGGATGTATACAGTAGCTGTGACATCCTCCAAAGCCCCTTAGCACACCCTGAGATACCCTGACCCCCGCCCCCTGCCATAGTCCCACTCCTTGCTGCACTGGCTCTCTCCTGAGGGCTCAAAACTCTCCTTGTTCAGAATGGTCGAGCAGTTCGCACGTATGTTATCGTATCACTGCTATTATTGTATGTTTTATAATGGAGAGGTGGTGAAAGTGGCGGTTTAACACATGGGCTCCAGAGCCAAACTGCCTAGGTTTAAAGCCCAGCTTGTAGCTGTGTGACCTTGAGCAACGTACTTAACTGCTCTGTTCCTTGATTTCCTGACCTATAAAATTGGAATAATAGTGTGTGCTTCATACACTAATATATTAAGCAACTAAGCAAGGCTTGCTTCCACAGGGGTCCTAGTTACTATTATATAATGTTTCTAGACAGGACTTTCAGCCATCGGGGACTGCTCTATTGACTTTTACCCATCAACGAGGAGGGTGTCTAGAAGGCTCTAGGGACAAGTTAGAATACAGGCAGAGAATACAGGGAAACATGCCTAGTGACTGTGGCCTTTCTGGATCACAGAGGCTGAGGAAGGAGACAGCCATAGGCTGTATGGGTCAGGGAGGTCCTCGTAGATTATGGGGACCCACCCCTCATTCTCAAAGCCTCTCACTGACAAGTTGACAGCCCCTGGGTCTCCCAGTCTCCCATCCCAGACCTAGGTCTCCCCACTGCCTGGTGCTGCTCTCATAGAGGAGAGCTGTCATTCCCAGCACAGATCCATCCACCACACCCAGAGTCTGGAATCATACAACCATCGGTCTCCCTGTTTTGAGTTTTCCCTGCTCGGATCCCCTTACCATCTCTTTGCCAGAGTAATTTTTTTCCAAATACAATTTTCTCTCCCCGCACTCCAATTTTTAAGAATCTGCAGGGCTTCTGTCCTGTATGTGATGTGGCTTTGGACATGCCTTTGATTTTCATGGAGACTTAAAGAGCCAGTTCCCTCACTTCTCATTTTTTAAGTCACTTCTTATTTCTTCCCGGGCTTAATAATTTTTAGGACAAGAGCACAGATCTCCTATCTGTTTTCTCTGTATCTGGTGGGAGTGGTGGGCAGGTGGATGATAACTTCATCAGGTAAGACAGGAAGTAGTCATTCTAACCATGTAAGCCACCTGTGACACATGGTAGAACATTTGTCATCAGGCTCCAACAGGATGACAGAGATGGAAAGGGACAAGAAGAAGCCTAGGCTAGCAAGAAGGAGTTGAACTGGCAGGCAGAGTAAATAATTGTTAAGAGAAGATGTCATGGGCAGAGCTTTTCTCAACAAAAGAATTATTAATAAAAATTCCTATGCCCTCCATATATTCTGGCCTCCCACGCAGCTAACAAAGAGATGATCTACCCTTTGGGAGAATCCCACCACCCACGAACAAGCAGCTTCTTCTGACACCTGTGCATAGCCCCTGAGTACAAAAGGCTCAGGGAATGAACAGGATTGCTACACTCCCAGAGCGTGTCTGTGACACTCCTCCAGCAGAAGTTCCTCTTTAATAAACTCCTGGAGACGTTAGCCACCGTCTCAGGCAGTGCAGTTCACACTGTCCGGGGTATCTGATGAAGTGCCTCACAGGCCGGGGAGGAGGAAGCAGGGAGCTGGGTGGGCAGGGTTCTGGGGCCTTCTCTACTCCTGCATGGACAGCCCTGCTTTCAAACAAAGCATCCCAATTCAGAAAGAAGGAAAGCCTGACCAACGGCGCTGAGAAAATCGAGCATCAGCACTGAAATGACTGGCCACAGGTCATTTAGTTAGTGGGTGGCAAGAGCCCGGGGCAGATCACAAATCTGGGGCTTCTAATACCAGGCCTTTAGCATCTCACCGTGCTGGGCCGCCACCTGTCTCTCGGACATGTAGATCTCAAATAATGATGCTGTGGAATGCTCAAATAATGCTTTTTAGGAAGCTTTAAGAAAGCAAGTGCCAAATCTCCATAAAGTGTGCATGAGATTATCTATTGTCAACAGCCCCGTGAGACAAAGATATCTTCATGCCCAGCTTGAAAGTGCACTCTTGTCTCTCCTCCACCCCAACTGAAGATAAACAAGGCCAACCTTTAGTACAGTCAGCTAGTCAGTAACTTTGCTTTCCAGGTCTTTCTTCCACATGAGCCCCTCCTCTTCTTTAGCACCCCTTCTTTCTATCAAAACAGGGAAATCTGCTGCCCAAAATGTCACCTGTTGTTCAATTTACTGCCTAACTTACTGCCTTTTATCATAAATGAGTGTCTTCGGTATGCTCTGTTCCTCTGTGGTATTTGCTTTGAGAATGTTATCTTGAATGATTTCATAAAGATTTTTTTTTTTTTGTCCTGTATCGGAGGAATTTCAGGCATCTGGGATGGAAACAGGGGAAGACACTTTTTCTTGTGGTTAGGAAGATCTTGCGATCATATTAGGTATTCATTCAAGGTACCCTTAAGGTGGCCTAAGAGCAAATTCTATTTTAATCTTTCAAAGGCAGAGATCCCTACCTGGCATCTTGGCTCTACGCTCATCCTGGTTGATTCTTCAACCACAGGCCACCTCAAAGGCCATCACATGCATTTGGCCGGCATTCCATCTGGGAGGGAGAGATACATAGGTAGCTTTAGTGCCCTCTCCCCCTGCCCCCGTTCCACCAAACATCTTAACTTTCCCCTGCCTCTGCCAACTCCCCTGTGGTCTGGAGTGTTCCAGGAAAATGAGGAGTCATTCTTTATTTCTTGCTCCATAAGGGGAGGGCACCATGTGACTCTCTGTGGAAGGGGCAGCGGGGTGGGGAGGGCTGAGTGGTTCAGACAGAGCTGCAGAGATCCAGGCTCAGAACTCCTTGGGCTGGGGTGGGGGGGAAGGGAGCTGGCTCTGTCGCTGGCCCCTCATCGCCAGCTTGGAGACTGACTCAACTTGGCACAGCTCCACAGCACAGTGCCCCTCACCCCTCGCCTTCCCCACACATCCGCCTTCCCTAGCTCTTCCCTCCCTCTGCCCCAGGGCTCCCGCTTACATTCCTTCTATCTCCTGGCATTTTTTTCATGTCGTTTTGCTTTGGATTTAATAATAGCTCCACATTTTCTACTTTATCTGAAATCAAGAATCATGCCTGTATCATGTGTTCTCGGGAATAAAATTTATGGCGAGGCTTGCCGTTGGACTAATTGCTTTTCATTAGGTTCATACTTCTTAACGATTACAAATTGTTTGCCTGTACAAGAAACAGTTCCATTCTGTTCTCCAAATTTACTAGCCTTCGATTGCAACCAGAAACTGGAAGTCTTGGATTGCTTTTACTTGGGGAATGAGGTTCCTGGCTTTTTGCATCAGGGTCTGGCCATACCGAGGGCAGGGAAGAGGGCCGGTAATCCTAGATCGTTCGACTTCAAAGCCCAGATTATGGTGCATGGTCCAAATGAAAAGCGAATTTAGCTTCTCTAAGCCATAGGCTGTTCTGTGTCTCCATTCGCAAACCCATAAAGTGGAACAAGAAAGACAGAGACAAGATATGTATATTTAATAACAAGCTTACTTTAAAATGAGTTTTGAAAAACCTATACTTCATATAATGAATTGGGGTTTCAAAAGCAAGACGGAGAGAGTATGCCCACCAAAAGGGAGCAGCAGAAGAAATCCCAATGGAAAAATCTGTGCCTTTCTGCGGTTGGAGTCATTTGGTCAAGAAATGATGAAATTACAAATTTCTGGAAAGGGTGTGTGTTTTGGAGTTCCTGAGGTCCAGGTCTCAGCGTGACATTCGGGCAAGGCCAGCATTTAACTGCTCTGCAGAATAAAGAGAAGGAAGTGGTCGAGACCAGCATTCTTTCCCCCCACAGCAGCGCCTCCCTGGTCTGACGCTGCCCATTATTGGTCTCTTCGTCTCATGGACTTGGAATCAAGCTCTCTCAGCAAGCCTGCGCGCCCATCATGCCCTGCGAGGTAACGGGTGCTTTAACTCTCTCTGGGCCTGAATGGCTGGTAGCTGGAGGCCCAGGGGAATGGGAGCGGCCCGAACTGCACACAGGCAGGCAGCAGCCACAGCAGCTCCTGGAGCCGAGCTGAGCGCCTGGCCCTGGGGAGCAGTAGAAACTTCTCACTGCCCAGAAGCCCTGAAGCCCTTGGCCACGCCCCAGTCTCCATCTTAGTCCCGTTCAGGAGTCAGGATCAGTCTGCCTCTCACAAGTAGCAAAAGACCCAGAAGAACCAAGCAGCCCAGGCTTTGTTGTTGTTGTTTTCTCTCTAAACACAAGAGTCCACTTACTCAGCCATCCAACAGGCAATTATTGAGTACCAACTGAATTAGGATGGGAGCTAATCTACCACAAGGTGGCATGCGCTATACTGACACTGGCTCAAGAAAGTTCATTTCCGGGGGGCCCTGGGAGGGCTCAGTTGGTTGAGCGTGCGACTTCCGCTCGGGTCCTGATCTCACCGTTCTTGAGTTCAAGCCCCGCTGGTCGGCTCACGGCTGTCAGCGCAGAGGCCTCTTGGGGGTCTTCTATCTTCCTCTCCCTCTGCCCCTCCCCAGGCTTGCGCTCTCTCAAAAATAAACATTAGAGAGAAAAAAGAAAGGAAGAAAGTTTATTTCTGTCTTCCCTGTTACATAAGATCATTTAGTGACCCCAATTCCTTTCCTGTTGTTCATCTGCTTTCCCCTAGGGCAGTGCTCTCTTTAAAGTGCGGTCTGGGGCTGGTCAGCTTAAGCATCACCTGAGAGCTTGGTAGAAATTTCAAATTTTAGACCCCACTTCAGAGCTATTGAACCAGTGCCTCTGGTGGCGAAGCCCAGGAATCTGTATCTTACCAAGCTCTCCAGGTGATGTGATTTCTTTAAAAAAAAAAAATATATATATATATATATATGTGTGTGTGTGTGTGTGTGTGTATACACACACACACACATATATATGTATATATATATGTATATGTATGTACTTATATATAATGTATATATCTATAGTGGTAAGATATATATAACACAAATTTATTTTTTTAACCATTTTAAAGTGTACAGATCGCGGTGTTGTGCAGCCACTTCCACCATCCATCTCCAGAACCCTTTTTTATCTCGCAAAACTGAAACTCTGTACCCATTAAACATTAACTCCCCATTCCCCCTCCCCGCCCTCCCACTCCTGGCAAACACTATTCTATCATCTGTCTCAATGAGGTTGACCACTCCAAATTCTAAGTGGAAACATACAGTATTTGTCTTTTTGTGAGTAACTTATTTCACTTAGCAGAGTAGCTTCAAAGTTTATCCGTGTTGTAGCATGTGTCAAAATTTCCTTCCTTTTTAAAGCTGAATAATATTGTAATGTATGTATATAAGACATTTGATTTATCCATTAAAGTGTCAATGGACATTTGGGTGTTTCCATGGTTTAGCTGTTTTGAATAATGCTACTAAGAACATGGTGTACAAATACCTTTTCAGGAACACACTTTCAATTATTTTGTGCGTGTGCTCAGCAGAATTGCAGAATCATATTGCAATCCTGTTTTTAATTGTTTTAAAACCACCATACTGTTTTCTCTAGAATGGGGTTCACAAACCATTCATGGTAATGGGTGCTTGGTAAAGGTCTTTCAGGTAGTCTCGGCGGGTCCCAGGAAACATTCAAAGTCAGGCTTCCCCATTTCCAAGGGAGAAGAAAAACGTGGAGTAAAGGAAACTGTTTACTCTAGGAACTGAATGGTAATTTAAACTTTCTTCAGTGACCAAGCGCTCTGCTAGACATGCAGATATATTATCCTACTTATTCTCACAAAACTGTACAAGGTAGGAATCACAGCTGAGCTGAGCTGAGCCTGTCGACTTCTCTTTTGTGGTCTGGGGCTATGTTTTCAACTGGTCACAGACATGCCCATAAAGACAATCAATTGATACCTCAAGCCCGACATATTCAAAATGAAACTCACGATCTGTTTCCCTAAACCAGCCCCTTTCTTTCTTCTTTAGAGTATAAGCTAGCACCTATTTCATTGGTTTCTTATCGCTAGCAAATCCTAGAATTGGTGCCTTTATGAATCACTTCTGTACTTTAATTAAGGCTATTCAGGTCATTCCTGCTTAAAATCTACCTTAGTCTATTAGGATCTTCCCATTTTCTCAGATCCCTTCTAGCCAGCCTCCTGCCAGATTCATTTCCCCCCACCCTTCCTCCCATCCTTCTGTTGGCAATCCTTAGAGCCCAACTCCGATGCGACCTCCCTCATGAAAGCTTTTGTGAACCCTGCTAATGAGCGCCAACAGTATTTTATTATTCCCACTTCATAACGCTATGCACATTCCTCCTGGAACCATAGCTAATGACAAACTTGAGTTAAGCTCCTTCATAGAACCAAGAGTTTGCCTTCGTATTAGTACTGACACAAAACTCCATCCTAAGATCTTTGCCTGTAATATGCTGAGTCCTTTTACCGACACTGGTGCCTGTAAGAGTTTATCAGCAAGTGGGAGACCATAACAGAGATGCACAGAGATTAAGAAATATTGACTTCTTCCAAAGTAGGCTCTTCACAGGACATATTTGCCTGTTTATTCTCTACAATCACCTGAAACTCCAGCCAAGTCTGGCTACTTGATAGTTGCCTCTAAATGATGGAAGAGATTTTTGAATTTTAAGAGTTTAGATGACAATCAGAGGAGATGATATGTTACCAGAACCATTGGCTAAGCTGAAGTCATATTGCGCTATTTCTTTGCCCCAAATTAAACAATATGGGTGACGTATATATTTTGACTAGGGGGTCAAGGTAACCTCCATTCTAAATCCACCTTTTTTATTTATTAGTGGTTTGACGTTTGGCAAGTCATTAAGCTTCTGTGGGGCTCAATTTCCTCCTCCTTGAAACATGTGGATAATATACCTGCTCCTCCTGCCTTACAAAGTTGTGAGCAGGGTAAGTTGTGAGAAAAGGTATGTGAAAGAATTTAGAAAACTAGTATCAGGTACCTTTCTGCTGCTGATACTCCAAACACAGTGACTTATAATAGCGGCCATTTATTCAGTGTGTGATTTTGTGGGTTGGCCAGACTGTGTGGTCTGTGTCAGCTTCGTTGATCATTGCTGGGCTCACTCATGTGTCATGGTGAACTGGCAAGTTGCCTAATAGATGGGAGACCTAGGCTGACCTCCAATCACGTGTCCAGTGGTTGCCAAGCTGAAGGTTTGGGTAACAGAAGTGACTGTGCCATGTATATCTCATCATCCTGGAGGTCAGCTTGGGTTTCTTCACGTGACAGCTTCAGGGTTCTGAATGAAGACAAGCTCCATAGTGCCCAGGCTTCTCAGGTGTCTGCTTGTTTCACTTTCCCGGGATCCCAATGGCTGAGCCCAGAATCAGGTGGGGGGTCATTCCACGTTTCATGGTAAAGGAGCATGGATGGATGGATACAGGAGACAAGAAGAATTTATGGCCATTTTTACAATCTATAAGACTATTGCCAATTGGGGTAAACAGCAGCAGATGTTCTAGCACTCAGTGCCCAACAACATCGCTGGGAACTACAGCGTCTGTGCCCAATAGCAGGGTCATTGGAGACCTTGCTAGAGCCATCCCACACTGTGCTTTGGGGGTGTTACTCTCAGCTGGGTGGCCTTCCAAACTTAGCTCTCTGGCCTTGCCCAAAAGTCTGTGAGGCACTTGATATCCTTTAACAAATTCCTGTTTTGTTTAGACTAGCTGGAGTGGTTTCTACTGTTTCTGATTGAGGATCCTGACACAATATAGTTTTCTGAGGTTGGAGGGCTGTGGCTTTAAATATCCCATACTGAAGAAGGCACGATTTTTGCTTTATTTTTTGGCAAATATAATGTTTAGTTTACCTATTTCTGTGTACGTATTCAAATAATCCAGTTAGGCTTTGATACACAAGCTCTGGAGTCCCCAAATATCAGAGCAGATGGTCTGAGGAAAGAAGGAAAGAAAACTCTATTTCTCTCGCTGAGAAAAGCAAACACTTAAATTTTGTGTAAAAAAAATCAAAGCTCTCTAGCTCCACTCAGTGTTCTGTTGTACTTCTGCGGCACCGTAGTATTTTCTAAGAGAATGAAAATAAAATTTGCTCATTGTGGCTTCATTGGATGATCTTATTCTTTGGCCACTTTTAGATGGACACCTCAATTTAAAATTTCTTTCAAACTACAAACCATATGGAATAGTGACCAAGAGCATGGGCTATAGAGAGTTCTGGATTTGAATCCTGCAGCAGCTATATACCAGCTTTGTGACTTTGGGCCCGTTACTCAGCTTTTCTCAGGCTCCTCTGTAAGATCTTAAGAAGATCTATGACCAGGCTCAATTTGCATTGGAGAAGTATCTTTGGGAATACTTGTGTGATAAAATTTAAAATCGAGATTTTAAATATGGTACTTTTGCTACTTTTGCATGACTTTGACAGTCATAAAAATAGTCATCATCATTTTCATTTCATTGTGATGCTTGTCATGACATCATTTCCAGAAGTGGTACATTTGGAAGTATAGAAGTCTTCCTCTTAAGCTCTTTCTTATATTGTGATAAAAAATATGACATTAAATTTACCAATGTAACCATTTTTAAGTGTACAGTTAAGTATATTCACATTGGTGTGCAGATCCCTAAAACTTTTTCAACTTGCAAAACTGGAACTCTATAAGCATTAAATATTAATTCCCCCTTGCCTTTGGCAACAACTTTTCTATTTCTTGCTTGTATGATTTTGACTACTTTAGATACTTCATATGATGGAATCACCAATATTTGTCTTTTTGTGACTGGCTTATTTCTCTTAGCATAATGTCCTTGAGGTTCATCTATGTTGCAGCATGTGACAGAACTTTCTTCTTTTTTTTTTTTTAATTTTTTTTTTCAACGTTTATTCACTTTTGGGACAGAGAGAGACAGCATGAACGGGCGAGGGGCGGAGAGAGAGGGAGACACAGAATCGGAAACAGGCTCCAGGCTCTGAGCCATCAGCCCAGACCCCGACGCGGGGCTCAAACCCACGGACCGCAAGATCGTGACCTGGCTGAAGTCGGACGCTTAACCGACTGCGCCACCCAGGCACCCCGAACTTTCTTCTTTTTTAAGCCTACATAATATTCCATTGTATGTATATTTCACATTTTCTTTATCCATTCATTTGTCAATGGACATTTGGTTTGCTTCCATCTCTTGGCTATTTTGAATAATGTTGCAGTGGACAGGTGTGTAAATATCTCTTCAATATCCTGGTTTGAATTCTTTGGGATATATATCTAAAGTGGGATTTCTGGATCATATGGTAATGCTATTTTTAATTTTTTGAGGAACTTCTAGTTTTCCATAATGGCTGCACCATTTTACATCCCCACCAACAGTGCCTAAGAGTTCCAATTTTTGTGCATCCTTGCCAACACTTGTTATTTTCTGTTCTTTTGATAGTGGCCATTCTAATGGATATGTAGTTTTGATTACTTTGATTTGCATTTCTCTTATAATTCGTGATGTTGAGTATCTTTTCATATATGTGTTGGGCATTTGTATATTATCTTTGGAGAATTATTTATTCGAGTCCTTTGCCCATTTTTAAATTGGGTTATTTTTTGTTGTTGTTGAGTTGTAGAAGTTCCTTGCATATTCTTCATATAACCTCTTATATCTATGATTTGCAAATATTTTCTCCCATTCTGTAGGTTGCCTTTTCACTCTGTTGAGTGTTTCCTTTGATGCATAGAAGTTTTCACATTCGATATAGCTCCATATGCCTATTTTTGCTTTTGTTGCCTGTGCCTTTAGTATCATACCAAAGAAATCATTGCCAAGTCCAATGTCCTAAATCTTTCCCCCTGTGTTTTCTTTTAAGAGTTTCATAGTTTTGGTTTTACGGTTAGGTTTTTAATCCATTTTGAGCTAATTTTTATGTGGTGTAAGGTAAGATCCAACTTAATTCTTTTGTACATGGATATCCAGTTTTCCCAGTACCATTTGAAGAGACTGTCCCTTCCTTATTGTGTAGTCTTGGCATCTTTATCAAAAATCATTTGACCATATTATGCAAAGGTTTATTTATGGACTCTCTATTCTGTTCCATTGGTCTCTACATATGTTTTTATGCCACTCCTACACAGTCTTGATTACTGTTGCTTTGTAGTATGTTTTGAAATCAAGCAGTGTGAGGCCTCCAACTTCACTCTTCTTTTTCAAGATTGCTTTGGCTATTCAGGGTCTCTTGAGATTCATTTTTAGGATATTTTATTCTATCCCTGAAAAGAATGCTATTGGGATTTTGATAAGGATTGCACTGAATCTGTAGATAACTTTGGGTAGTATGAACATTTTAACAATATTAAGTCTTCTAATCCATGAGCACAGAATGTCTTTCCATCTATTTGTATCTTCATTTCTTTTAGCAATGTTTTGGAGTATTCAGTGTACAGGATTTTCATCTCGTTGGTTAAATTTATTCCTAAGTATTTTATTCTTTTTGATGCTACACTAAATGAGCTTGTTTTCTTGTCTTTTCAGATTGGTCATTGTTAGTACACAGAACCACAGCCGAGTTTTGTTTACTGATTTTCTATCCTGTAACTTTGTTAAAATAATTTAAGTTTTTTTTGTGAAATCTTTAGGGTTTTTGACATACAAAATTATGTCATTTGTGAAAAAGATACAATTTTACTTTTTCCTTTCCAATTTGTTGTTTTTTTTTGTTTGTTTGTTTGTTTGTTTGGCATCAGAGTAATGCTGGCCTCATAGAATGAGTTTGAAAATATTCCCTCATCTTCAATTCTTTGGAAAAGCTTAAGAAGCATATTCAAGATGGGCCTGTAGGGAAGTTAAATAAACAGAAGCTTGGTATTAATTCTTATTTAAATGTTTGGCAGAATTCTCCAGTGAAGCTTCTGGTCCTAGACTTTCTTTTGTTGGGAGGCTTTTGATTACTGCTTCAATCTCCTTACTAGTTATAAGGCTATTCTGATCTTTTAATTTCTTATGATTCAGCGTTGATAGGTTGTATGTTTCTAGGAATGTATCCATTTCTTCCAGGTTATCCAATTTGTTGGCATATAATTGTTCATGGTGGTCTGTTAGAATCTTTTTGATTTCTGTGACATCAGTTATAATGTCCCTTCTTTCATTTCTAATTTTGATTTTTGAGTCTCAACTCTTTTTCTCTTTGTCTAGGTAAGGACTTGTCAATTTTGTTGCTATTAAAAAAAATCTTGGTTTTGTTAATTTTTCTATTGCTTCTATTCTCTATTCCATGTATCTGTGCTCCAATATTTATTATTTCCTTCTTTCTGCTAACTCTTGGTTTAAATTTTTCTTCCTTTTGTAGTTCCTTGGGATGCAAAATTAGGATGTTGATTTGAGAGCCTTCCTCTTTTTAATGTAAGCGTTTGCCACTATAAACTTTCTTCTTAGTATTGCTTTTACTATATTCCATCTGTTTTGGTATGTTGTTTTTTCATTTTATCCCCAGATTTCATTTCTACTAAATCCCCTTGTGATTTCTTCTTTGAATCACTAATTGTTTAAAGTGAATTATTTATTTCCATATTTTAGATGATTTTCCTGTTTTCTTTCTGCTATTGATTCCTAGTTTCATTTCATGTGGTCAAAGGAGATCTTTATACGATTTCAATATTCTTAACTTTGTTAAGGCTTGATTTGTGGCTTAACATGTGGTCTTTCTTGAAGAATATTCTATGTGCACTTGAGAAGAATGCGTATTCTGCTGTTTTGGGGTGCGGTGTTTTGTATATGTCTGTTAGATCCAACTGGTTTAATTGTGCTGTTCAAATCTTCTGTTTTTCCTTGTTGATCTGTCTAGTTGTTCTATCATAACTTAAGAGGAGGTATTAAATTCTCCTACTGTTGTGGTATTGCTGTCCATTTCTCCCTTCAGTTCCTCAACAATTATATATTTGGAAGCCTTAATCTCTCTTTAAATGTGATAGGATTTACAGTTCTCAAGGGGATCATATTTCACAAGAGTGGAATGTAAATGCTGCCTTTGGGAGACTATATGCTCAAATGAGTGAAGCTCTTTTTTTTTTTTTAATATTTATTTATTTTGAGAGAAAGAGAGAGAGAGAGCATGAGCAGGAGAGGGGCAGAGAGAAAAGGAGAGAGAATCCCAAACAGTTCCATGCTCGGGGCAGAACTTGTTGCAGGGCTCAATCTCTTGGTGGGATCATGACCTAAGCTGCAATCAAGAGTTAACCAACTCTTAAAAGAGTTAACCAACTGAGCCATCCAGATGCCCCTGGCTGAAGCTCTTTATGGCAAGAATAGCTTGGGCCATTGGACTACTCTTTTGCTTAGAAAACTTTCTATATCTCCCATACCTCTCACCATGGCCCAATGTGACTTTTGTCTACTTCTCTAATCCCATCCGGTGAGACTTCACTACTCATTACTGTGCAAAGCTACCCTGACCTCAGCTATTATTTTTTGAAAACCTTTTCTGCCTTAGCACTGACACATGCATATGTGTACATGCACACACACCACACACACACACACACACACACACACACACACACACAGATAGATATACACACTGCCTCATTCAAGGTATAGTATATATGAAATATTTTCAGAGAAGACTTCCATAACCATTCTTTTATTTATTGATTTATTTTTATTTTAGAGAGAGGGAGAGAGAGCAAATTGGGGAGAAGGGGAGAGGGAGAGAGGGACAGGGAGAGAAAATCTTAAGCAGGCTCCAAGCTCAGCATGGAACCTGATGTGGGGCTCAATCCCATGACCCTGGGATCATGACCTGAGCCAAAATCAAGAGTCGGGATGCTCAACTGACTGAGCCACCCAGGTGCTCCTCCATAACCATTCTCGATGTTTGGTGGCTTTCAATCATGTGAAATGGCTTCACATATTTTTATTTTTTTATTTTTGTTTTTAAGGTATATTTATCAAGTTATATAAAACATACAAAATATTTTATGTAAGTTTGCTAGCTTGATTGGTATTTTAAAATAGACAAGTAGCATGTGGGCCACCATTATGCTCTTGTATCAAACCTCACGCATATTCAAGATGGGCCTGTAGGGAAGTTAAATAAACAGAATTATTTATTATAGCAGAATGTTGAAAGCACCTAATTCTTTTCCCTGTGGGACATTTAAGTTCTATCCAAATGATGGAACAATATTTATCCATATAATAAGATTGCTTGAAGACTATGAACCATGGAGGAATGTTTATGATTAAAAAAGCACAATGGAATGTAAATTAAGGCTATATGAAAAATACATATGGAAAGAAATAAATGAAATAGTTCTCAGGATGGTAGGATTAAGGAATCTTCTCTACTTATTTTCAAACTATTTATACTGCTACACTTAGCCCTATAATTTGAATAAAAAGCAAGAACACAGATCGTTAACCCGTTCCCACACTATTATGGCTGCTGCCAATGGAGAAACGCTTTGAGCTGTCAGGCCAATTGGCCTCCCTTGGCTTTCTGTCTGCCAGCAGCAGGGTTTCTACTTTTGCTCTTGTGGATATAGTGGGAAGACAGCCACAGAGGGCTGTACAGATTAGGATCAAATATCTTCTAGACAAGAAATAATCTAAAGAATCTATAAAAATGGATAGTTCAGGACTCAAGGGGAATACGTTTTTGGAATTTTGGAGAATAAGTTTGCATGACTTTGTCTGGCACCAACTTCATGAGGTGGAGGACTTAGGATTCATTCAGTTCTCTTGCCAGGGAAGAGAAGGGACAAGGGGACACATGAGGTCCAGCACAGGTAAGTCAGGGACTCTAAGGGAGCCTAAGCATCCTGAGGGATGAGCCGATACTATGCAGGCAATGAAAGAAGGTAAGGTGGGTGGGTGATAAAAGAGAGACAATGAATGAGGGCAAAGGCAGAGCCTTTAAATAGTGCAGGTGTCCCTGAAAGTCTGCATCAAGCTCTGTGTGGCAGAGCTTTTGAATAGTCACCTGACAGATTTTTTGGAGAGGATTGGAGAAGAGTAAAATTAGGAGCAGGGAGATCAGTTTTTGAAATGTTTAAAGAGAAGAAAGCTGAGGATGTGACCCAAGGCCTGAGTAGTGGGGATAGAGGGGAGATGAATTTGAAAGGAATGAGGAAAGAGAATTACCAGGACTCTGTAACTGGTCAGAAGGAAAGCCAAGGATGGCAGCCAGGATGCTGGCTAAGCATCAGAGGGCATTGGTAGGACCGGTGTTACCAATCTCCAGAAACCAGCAAGGACTCAGTATTAGTTTATATTTTAGATTGAAATTATACATTTATATTTATTTATGTCTGCCTCTTTCCCAGGTTACAATCCCATGGGGATCCATAATGTTTATACTTACGTTTTATGTTTACGTAGGCCAAGGTCTACAGTTACATTATTGGAAAAAGAAATCCCACAATCGATTCCAGGCCTCTTTGGGCATGACCTTTTATAAACGGAACTAGGTTTGCAGTCAAATCTAGAGGCATTTATGAATGAATACTGACCCCCAGTGTCTGGGTGCAGAAATAAACATTAAATAAGGATTAGAAAATAAAGATTATAAGATACCAAGCCTTCTGAGAGAGGACCTGGAATTCAAGCTACGAAACAAGTAACATTCCCTACAATGCCATTCAGAATCCTAACGTGCTTCAGAAATTAAAATGCCGACTAGCTAACCTATGGCTAATGACTGCCTGGAGAATTCTAATGGATATTCTATAGGACAAGTGCCAGAATGGATGAAGTGGCCTCAATGCAAGTGGCCAATGGATGCATGGACTTTGCCCTCTCTGCTCCAAGGTCCAGTTTCAATTACTCCAAAGACTCTTCTCACTAAAAGGGAAATTTATGTAACGAATTTCACTAATAAAAACTCTACCTCTGATTCCCCACCGAGGTCAACATTATGTCAAATGAAGTTTCCTCTTCAAGTGGATGCAAGGCTGTACAGTTGGCGAACGTTCCCTTTTCAATAGCTGTGTGGCTAGAGTGAATTCATGAAAAATTCTTGAGTAAACTCTCTGCAGCAAAATAACTCCTTCAGGTGCTGCAGGTGCCTTATCGAGAAAGTGAGAAAATGACCATTTGGCATTTTGGCCAATGGTTGCTCTAGTTACTGTCAGTCAGCATCTATCTTCTCCAGACTGGAAACCAGGTGCTGGCTCTTTGGAGACATGTTTATGTCACATTCTGGGCTATGCTGAAGTTTTTAGAAACTTGGCTTTGCAGAGAATTAAATGAACAGGTTGAGTGATAAAGCTGTCTTGATGGGTAGAGCTTCCTTCATGAAAACAGGATCTTTTTCATGAACCTTGTTTTTTTTTTTAAGTGAGAATAAACTTAAGGCTGACGTGGCCAATCACAACATAAATAAGAGGCATATCTTTGGTACCAACACAACCCATTTACCTTTAGTTTGGGGCAATGAGAACCATTCATTGACCCTCAGCAGTCTTAGTAGAAGGATGCATAGAGGAACAGTAGAAACCCAGGCTGCTTCAGAATCACGTTTTCAACTGGGCTATGTCACTGAGTGACCCATGGGACACTTCCAAGGTGGCTGCTGCACAGAGCTCAAATTCAAGGGAATGTAGGCCCAAAGATTACATACAGTTTAGGAGCCAGACTGGTGACAGGAAGAAGGGATGCCACCCTAAGGCAGTAAAGGAGATTTACAAAGAAGGCTTTGCAACAGGAGCAAGAAATTCCATTTACTATTTGTTCGGCTACAAGGTAATGGCAATCATAATCCTGTTCCTGATTTGCTGTATCAACAGAAAAGCTGATTGTTGGTCTAACACCTAGCTGTAGTGCCAAACATAGTCGAAATAAAATGAGTGTGTGACTTACCTAAAGGACTGAGATTTCAAGTAGAGTAAAAAAGCACAGAAAGCAGTAGCCTTTATCCAGCCACTACACAGAGGTTGTTTCAGTTGCTGCTCTGTCAGTATTTTTTTCCTCCCGTCACCTTATTTTTCCTGGTTTCATTTTGAAAAATTTCAGACCTACAAAAAAGCTAGAAGAATAGTACCATAGTACAGTATCATACATTCTTTCCTTCAATTATAACATTTACTATGTTTGCGTTCTCTCTCTAAACATAGAGGGACAATTGTGTTGGCCTAATCATTTGAATGTGGGTTACAGACACACTTCACCCTTAAATGCTACAGACCCCAAATGTCCTTTATGACTTTTAACTTAAAAGTATCCAATTGAAGTTCAAATGTTGAAGCCCTAGTCCACAGTGTGATGGTATTTGGAGGTGGGGCCTTTGGTAAGTACTTAGATTTACATGAGGTCATGAGGATAGATCCCTTGTGATGAGATTACTGTCCTCGCCCTCCTTTCCTCTCTCCACCATGTGAGGAGAGCAAGAAGACATCTGTCTGAAAACCACGAGGGCCCCCATCAGGCACCAAATCTGCCAGTTCCTTGATCTTCGACGTCCCAGTCTCCAAGACTGTGATAAATGTCTGTTGTTGAAGCCACCTGGTCTGTGGTATTGTTATAGCAGCTTGAGTATACTAAGACAAATGTTCTATAACCCACTGTCATTACTCTTGCCTTTAACTTCAAATTGTCCCAAATGTGGCCCTTGGAGCCAATTTTTGTGTCCCAGTAGTCTTCAGGCTATTTCTTCTTTTCTGATTTAAGATGTTCGAAGCTCATTTGGTACTTTATCTGTCCCAAACCTGGAATTGACCATTTTTGCAAACACCCTGATTATGTGGAATGGTAATTAGAAGGCAAACTCAAGAGGGTAGACGTGCTTATTATTACTAGGTTATTGCTTCTAGGTCCTTTCAGAGGACAGGGACAGAGTTGGGGGTGAGAGGTGGGAAGGGGAGGGTGTTAGGGAAAGGAAAACACACACACACACACACACACACACACACACACACACACACTCATATAAATATCTCCAGTTCAAAACCAATAAAATAGCATTCCTCTTTATCTGCCTCCATGTTTTATCTCCCTTCTTCCATAGGAAGCACCCTGATTTACAAGAACACCAACAGATTTGCTCATTTTTTAAACTCATGAGCTTGTTTCAGAATTATTAAAAAGGGTCTCAGGAACATTTTCATCCTTAACATCAGTCACCAAATCATCCTGCATCCTTCAGCAGAAGTCACACATAACAGATCAACAGGTCTCTAGACAGCAAACAGAGACAGTACAGACTATATACAAGCCCGACTCAAATTTGACGATTTAGCAATGGCTGCCGTTTGGTTTCTCTTTAGTACCAACAAAAGACAAAGTTCAGAACAGATGATTGATGGCTTCGATTTTAACTGCACAAAGACTATTTAAGCTGTTTTCTTTTCGAAATCTATCCTGTTTGATGTGTGGCGCGTATTTCAGAATGATCCAGTGCGGGGGGGGGAAGAGAGAGGGAAGATCTACATAACAGTGGTCATAAGCTAATGAGGTGGCAGTTGAATGGCAGATGGGCATGAGTGTTCTTGGTACTTATTATTTTTTTAAACAATTTTTTTTGATGTTTATCTATTTTTGAGAGAGACAGACAGAGTGCAAGCGGGGAGGGACAGAGAGAGAAGGAGACACAATCTGCGGGAGGCTCCGGGCTCTGAGCGGTCAGCACAGAGCCTGATGCGGGGCTTGAACCCACGAACCGTGAGATCATGACCTGAGCCTAAGTCGGACACTTAACCGACTGAGACACCCAGGCGCCCTTCTTTGTACTTTTTATACTCTCTGCTTTTATACTCTAAAGCATTCTAGAATAAAAATATTTTTTTTTGTTTTTGTTTATTTCATTTTAGAGAGAGGGAGAGAGGGTGCGAATGAGGAGAGGGACAGAGGGAGAGAGAGAGAGAATCTTAAGTAGGCTCTATACTCAGTGCAGAATCTGGTGTGGTCAACCAACTAAGCCACCCAGGCATCCCTACAATAAAAAGATTTTAAAAAATGTATTCCTGTCAAATCAGAGTAAGTGGAAGCTTAAATGGCCAGCCTTTAACTTAAATAAGCCCTTGACTTAAATAAAAAGCAAGTAAGAGATATGTGGCTGTTTTACGTGTAAAGAGGCAGTGATGGGGACACTCTAGCTTACCTCTAGAAAACTGTCAAAGGAACTTACAGTTTTGGGCAACTTAAGGTCCCAATGTCTTTTTTTTTTTTTTTAATTTTTTTTTTCAACGTTTATTTATTTTTGAGACAGAGAGAGACAGAGCATGAACAAGGGAGGGGCAGAGAGAGAGGGAGACACAGAATCAGAAACAAGCTCCAGGCTCTGAGCCATCAGCCCAGAGCCCGACGCGGGGCTCGAACTCACAGACCGCGAGATCGTGACCTGGCTGAAGTCGGACGCTTAACCGACTGCGCCACCCAGGCGCCCCAAGGTCCCAATGTCTTAAAGGCTAGGCTACACAGCCAGATTATCCTCCAATAAGTAACACATTACCAATTGCGGAAAAAGAATGACTTTCGTTCCGCCCATCATTCGGCCAAATGACTTTGTCATAAGAAGGAGATTCAATGATTAAAATATTCTTACATTTTGGATGTTTCATATTCCTCTTGGAATCGGTGGCTTAAATTCCCTTCACAGTCCAATGTGAAAACCCTCAGGCCACAGCATAACATGGCATCCACCAAAGCCAGACCTGCTGTGAGGCAAGGCACGATTTAATACAACAAGTGCTGCTATAAAAGTCAGCCAAAAACTTGCAAAATCCAATTATGCAAAACAGAAAAACAGGAAACATAATAAGGAACTGCAACCTTGAGGCAATTTTGGTATCTTTCTGAGGGAAAAAGAACATATGAAAGGCTTTCCAATTCTACCCACGTTGTTGCAAATGGCAAGATTTCATTCTTTTTGATCACTGAGTAATATTCCATTATGTATGGACACACACACACACACACACACACGCATGAACACCCTTTCTTTATCCATTCATCAGTTGATGGAACTAGAGTGTATTATGCTAAGTGAAAGAAGTTAGAAAGACAAACATCGTATGATTTCACTCATACGTCCAATTTGAGACACTCAGCAGATGAACATAGGGGAAGGGAAGGAAAAAATAAAATGAAGACAGAGGGAGGCAAACCACAAGAGACTCTTACATACACAGAACAAACTGAGGGTTGCTGGAGGGGAGGGGAGTGGGGGGATGGGCATTAAGGAGGGCACTTTTTGGGATGAGCCCTGGGTTCTACTCGTGAAATCATTATCACACTGTATGTTAACTAATTAGAATTTAGATAAATGCATTAAAAGGAAAAGAAAGGCTTTCCAGGTAATAGGGAAGCTGAACTTTGAAAAGTCACTCTTGCTTATAAAAGCAAGAAAGTGAATGAAAAATGACACCAGGGATGATGAAACCTCTGTGTAGTAAAAGTGCTTCCCCTAACCGTTTCGGCCAAAAGCAGGAAGGGGCTAGGGAAATAAAGAACTACAGCGACATGAGAGAAGGAGCAGGGAATTACCTGACTCTTCTCTCTTTTCTGGGGGTGGCAACGTTACCAGGAGGGTTTCTACATTTGGCCACCAAATCGGCCAAGTGCTGCCCACCTGGGACTGGTTTTAACAGGCTCACACACTGACCACCCCAACCCCCCCCCCCAAAAAAAAAATCCCCTCTAAAAGCTACAGGGCCTGGGGACGTTTCCCAGACTGGAAGACAAAGAACCACCACCCTATTGTGCACATGTGGTAACAGCATTTCCATCAAGGTGATCAAGCTCCAAGATGGGAAATAATCTACAAATCGCAGGCAAAAAAATCTGGATGAGCTTGAGAGATAAACAGGTCTCATTTAGAAATCTTTCCGGCACATCTTATCAAAGAAAAATACATGACGTAATGCATTTTCATCCAAGGACGCTTTGTTGTCAGTGCTCAAATTAGCATTAGAGGATGTGAAAACCTCCGTTTTCTGAAGCAGAACTTGTGCTCTCTTAGAAAAAAAAGATTCTCGGTGTACTGGGATACAGCACTTGTGGAAAATTTATAACTTAAAGCCTGGGAGAAGCATCCTGCTGTGGCCCTTATCTTACCACACTTGCTGCACCCCGGGGGTAGTCAGTCATTCCAACCTGGGCAGAGGAGACGGGTCTAGCTGGCTTCAGGGCAAATCCATCCTGGCAGCAGGCCGGGCTGCCCTCTCTAACAGCCAAATTTCTAGACAGGCTATCTGCCTTTACTTTCAAAGAAAAAAAAATCCCCCTTTGTTTGGTACCAGCTTCATAGAGAACAGAAGGTTGCCAAGATTAGGATGCAGGTTGGCCTTCAAGATTCCTACATCAAAAATTCTGGATGTGAGCCATGTGAAGAGAACAGCTACATTAGGCGGTCTAAGGACGAAGTGCTGGAATTGTTAAAAATAATTTTACCTGTCTTTAAAAAAATGGGGTGCCCGGCTGGCTCAGTCAGTATGGCACGCGACGCTTGATCTCGGTCGGGATTGTGTTTGAGCGCCACGTTGGGTGTAGAGTTTTAAAAATAGAATCTTTACCAAAAAAATAATGTAACATGAGGTTTTCATAAATGTCTCATTTATTTCAGCCAAGATCTCAAAAACAATACACCAAATTACATCAGAAAGTATCAGCAAAAATTATCCCTATCTTAGGAGATCTGCCAGATTCCCAAGTGACTGGTTGTGAGTGTCGCTTTGTGTGCAGAACCACATCATTCTGCCGGGGGCGCTCCCTGGAAGTGAACGAGGACAAGCGAAGGACAAGGGAAGAATCCAACTCTAGGGTCTTCAGCTGCATTAAGATACAGTCACCACTCAGGTTAGGAAATTCAGAAAATCCAGAGATGAAGCTGTTAAAGAATGGTCTGAGGTATAGCCTGGCCATAGGCTTGGAATTCTAGAAAGATCTGATCTCTGAATTCCAAAGAATATTATTTGGTTAAGTAAGTGGACTAAAATGAAGGGCTACAGCAGACACTACTGGTTCGTCAGAAATGTAAAGCATCCGCATGCCATGTCCTGACACATCCCAGATGTGGCCAGCTGGGAGCACACCAGGGTCATCTCTTCTTCCCAGACATCTTTGTTCTAAAAAGTCTCAAAGGAAGGACCAAATGGAGACGAAGCAGTGGCAAGGGTTTTAGAATTAGTTTTCTTCCATTGCCATTTACTCTAAAATGGATACAAATAGACTAACCCACAAATGGAAAATCATGAAAAACTGATAAACAGATACAGATTTTTTCCATAACTTTGTCACTGAAATATATGTCCCTTGCCTTAAAATAAGGCAAGAGTTTGAAGAAACCGTGACTTATATACCCATGACATCTAAAAATATGATCTGGAAAACAGTATCATTGAGATTGATCAGCAACCATTTCTGTCTGTGGCCTACCCTAGCTGCTCTATGTCACATACTATAATCTTTTGCTCTCTGCTGATGAACAATAAATGTGTATGGCCAGCCCCAATGTACCATATTTTTCCTGCTCATGGGAATAAAATTACATGCATTATATTTTACCTTCCCCCTGACCCTGATGTTCAATTTATAGGGAATTAGGAGTGTCCATGCAATGAAATAGGTGCAACACTTTGAGAGTTACAGAAGATTTGAGCCAAAGACTAGTTCGGAGGCCTTTACCTAATGTTTATCGGTCACATGGAGATGCTTTGAGGAGATTCATTTTAGGTCACAGACCTTTAGTTTTAAGCAATTTTAAGGAACCAATGATTAAAGTTCAACAAAACAAAAGGAGAACATCAACAGCTATGGCTGTTGACACGTTGCTAATCCCAGCAGCCAAAGGGGAATCGTACCAACTGCCAAAGAAAGGATGTCTCTGGTCCAGAGACAAGGCAAAGTGCCTTACTGTTTGTTGTTGGCTTTCTTGGAGGAATCCATCGGTGATTTCTCCCATTTAATGGGCCTCTGGTTTTAACTAGCAAAGCATCCCTTTTCCTAGAGAAGACTAGTAATAAATACTTAAGTAGAGCATATTATCTAATATACCTTACTATCATCCCAGAAAGTCTCAGTAAATATAAAAGTGAACTACCTATTGGAATAAGTAGTGTCTGTCAATAGTGACTCAATAGTGATTTATTAAATGATGAATACCTTAAACTTCACCTCTACTTGTTACTCTCTCATCTTAGACACTCAGGACCTTGATTAAGCCCCACTGGTTACCAATTAGCCCCATGAATGACTAATTCAAACAAGACTAGCAAGAGAGTTCTCATCAGACTTATGACAAAGCACTCAGGCATCCTAAATCTTTTATCTGGGCAATAACATTTACCGAGTTACCTTATAAATTCTATCCCATTGACTAGTTCTGGAAAAATCAGGGGAAAAAAAAGAGAGGGAGATCAGCACCCAAAAAATACTGCATGCCACTTCCTTTGCAGCTATTCCTAGCAAGTAAATGGGAAAGCTTTCATTTTTCAACTCGTTTTTTCACTTTTCCTTGATCCTCTACTTTCTTAATGGCGGCTTGGATAGCCTCTTGGTCGCCCAGGAACTGGTGAGGCCCAACAGCATGCAGGTTCTCATCCAGTTCCAGGAGAATGGGCACTCCAGTGGGAAGAGTAATGTTGATAATGTCTTCGTCGGAGATACCTGTAGATTGGGAGAGGAAGGGACAAAGCATTAAAGACAACACAGGAGCTAGTTCTGTTCAGTTGTTTCACTGCACATTTATTGAGTCCCATATTAGTGGCATGTCTGGAACCACTCCAGATACTGTAAGGGATTCTAGCTATAGTTCCTGGAAGTATAAAAACTTCTCAGAAATTAAAAAAAAAAAAAAAAAAAGCTTAGACAGAGATTCGCATCATATTAAATTTTAGGATAGTAGATACCCTTCAGGGCAACCTGTTGTTCCTTCATGTTTCCTATCTAAATCTTGTACATGAGCCATCATAGTAGCATAATATCCAAATAGTGGATACATCCTAAATGTCCATTAATTGATGAATGGATAAATTAACTATAGTAATTGCGGTATACCCATACAATGGAACATTATTTAGCAATAAAAAAAGAAGTGCTTAATACATGCTAAACATTGATGACCCCTGAAAACATTATGCTAATGAAAGAAGTCAGTCATAAAGGATGGCATGTTGTAGGATTCCATTTATATAGGAAAATCTAGTGTGAGAAAAATAGATTAGTGATTGCCTAGGGCTAGAGAGAATGAGGAAATTGGGAAGTGACAGTTAAGTATAGGGTTACTTTTGGGACTAATGAAAATGTTCCAAAATTGACTGTGGTGATAGATGGGCAATTCTGTACACATACTAAAAGCCACTGAACTGTACATTATGTAAATTATATCTCAAGAAAGCTGTTAAAAAATACTAAACAGATCCAGAGAAGTTAAATTAAATTTCTCAAATCACAAGACTGATAAGGCAATCACACTGCACCTGGTTTTCTTATTCCCAAATCCCAGGATTTCAACTCTGGTCATCCGACTTGTTCACGGCTACTTCCAGCGCAGTATAAGGAGAGAAGAGAATGTTTGCAATCATGTTCTGCCCTTTTGAAGGGCTGGGTACTAACTAAACAGTAGCACCTCGTGTTCCTCCGTCTTCAGGGCTGGTAAGGACAGATTCATCTGATCCCCTTGAAACAGCTAACACACTGGGATCATGATGCGCCAGGTTTAGGGGTTGTCGTCTGGGACCTTAGAAATGAGTTCTAGGTCTTTGGCAAGGGGCTGGAGAGCACATGGGACTCTCCTGTTTGGCCAAGGTCCCAGATCTAACCAGATCTTGACAGGTCCTCTCTTCAACAGCACCACACTCGAGCTCATGTCTATGGCTCAGATAACATCCCACTTTTGTGTGGGACCAAATCAAAGAGCCAACTAAACAAAGGCCACGAGAACTATCATATTTCACATACAAAGGAAGGCGAGCTCAACAAAAATAGAGACATTTCCAATAAACACCAAGTTGACGTTCCACTTTAATGACTACTCAAATCATTCACACAGCAGACTAATTACTTACAAATATTTAAAATGCTTAGACTGGTTAATAATCAGTCAATGAGACTTAACAGACTGAAATTTTAAAATAGCAAATTAGGAAAAACCACAGTGAAGCTATTACTCATTACTCGATTTTGGCATAAGCCATTCTTCATCCTGAGAAAGTTAAGCCAGCAGAACTCCTAAGGCTAGAATAATGCATCTGCACTGAATTAAGCCAAACTGAATCAATACTGTATTATGCAATACTGTATTATAAATTCACTAACTGGAACATCATATGAAAGTTAAAATGAGTGAACAAACAGCACATCCCCTGTCTGATAACTGGCTTAGATTTTTGTTGTTGTTTTTTTGGCTCCAAGAACGTTTGAAGGGAAATATCAGAGTTCTCACCCTGCAACTGCCCTTCTCCGTCACCGCTCCCTCCCCTGCCGCCCCTTCTTCAACCCCCAACCATTGTCTTTAATTCTTGAATCTTCACGTAGGAGCATCTAGGAGTTAACTGTGGTCAATCCAAATGGTTGGGCTATTTCGAGTAAGAAACAGTGAAAGTTTATGGTAAGTCAAAGGGGGTAACTCAATGCCAGTATGGGTAGAAATTCAAACAACTTCATTTTCTGCATACAGGAATAGCTCTAGAAAGTCAAATCTGCACCTATGAGCCCTCTCCACCAAGTCATTATAGCAGGAACAGGAGCCACAGTCAGTTATTGAGATCACTGTACATTATTTTATTTATTTTTTAAATGTTTATTTATTTTTGAGAGAGAGACAGAATGGGAGTGGAGGAGGGGCAGAGAGGGAGACACAGAATCAGAAGCAGCCTCCAGGCCCTGAGCTGTCAGCACAGAGCCCGAGGCAGGGCTCGAACCCACGAACCGTGAGATCATGACCTGAAGCTGAAGTCGGACGCTTAACCGACTGAGCCACCCAGGTGCCCCGAGATCACTGTACATTATTAAGTATATTAATACTTACGTTAATATGTATATACATTAATTAAGTATATTAAGATACACTTACAGCATTCACACTTGGCCTTCTATTAGAGGTGGCTGTGCAAATGCTCGCTTCGCCAACCAGGATTATAAACGCCTTGAGAAGAGGGACCATGTCTCATCCATCCCTGTGTCACACATGCTCTCAGACCAGTGCCTTACCCCCTGTGAGAACTCAGTAATATTTGTTCAACTGTAAAGAACCTTCTATTATATGCATTGGCTGCCAGGATCCAGAAACTGTTCAGCTGTATGATCCACTTTTACAACTGTATATATTGTATGAATCTACTTCTTATATACAAATACAAGTGATAAGGAACAGAACATTAGCTACAAACTCTAACTTATAAAGTCCATACATGAAAGCACTCTGAAGACTTTGCCAGAGTTCCAGTATCGGCCGAATTTCAGAAAGAGATCAAAATGGGGACATAGCTCCTCAAAAGCCAGGATTTTGCGTGTCCAATTCTAGGGGCTATATCCTGCGCCAAGAACAGCACCTGATTTGACAGGCCCTCAGCACACAGCTGAAATGAATAAACCTGAACTCTCTGGGCTTTCCAATTTAATCTATTCTTTTACTCTTGAAACCTTGATTAAAGACTGTGTTTCCTTTATAACCTTACCAAAAAAGAGAGAGAGAAGGCACTTAGGCTTGGATACAAGGTATTTAGTGCTAATAAACAATTCAAATTAAATTTGTCTATATATTTTCTTTGATTTCCTCCAAAGGTTTGCTCATCTCGAGCAACAGGAGAAAAGATGGCCAGGGAGACAGATTTGTCACAGGATGAAAGCAAACCCCAAATCTATAGTGTATACTTTTGGAAACTAGGAAAAGAGGGAAACCACTTCGACCAATTCATTTGGCTGTGAGGTGCACCCACGCCCCACTTACCTTTCCCAGTCAAGAAGGTCACAATTCAAACCCCGCTGATGGGCGGTCTGTGGTGAGAGGCCTGTATTCTATTGCAAAAATGAGAGCTGACACAAGATGTTCTCAATTTCATAGATGATCTATCTATCTTTAATCAGAAATCTTTAAAGTTTGGATGCTACTATTTACAACTTACGCTGGGGAGCAAGTGCAGAGGGGTTATTTGAATATTGCAACACGATGATAGGATAACAGCCTCTAATTTGGAATAAGGCAAAGAGAAGAATCCACATTGAATTTCAAAGTTAAGATAGCCTGCAACTTTTAAAAGTAAAAGTTTTCCTACATCAATTAAACTTTGAATAAGAGAAAGCCTCACCATACCACCAGACAAGCATTTGCTTTACAGGAGAGAGGTCTGAATTTGCAGCTTCCGAAAATATCACGCTAAAATGCCAAAGGTGAAGCACTCGTCAGCCCCGCCGCCACAGCTGGCCCTGGCTGACCTGCCCTCCCCGGCTCTCTAATTTTGCCTCAAGGCTTCCTTGCCTTGCTATGTGTGCAGCTGCACCCAATTCTTCAGGGACCAAGCCTGTCGTTCATGAGTCTCCTGCATGCCACTCTGATGCCAAACTTGAAACTGCCTAGTCCTGTGCTTGAACCCAGACTAAACAATCCACTTCCGCTGGCAAGACGCAGACTACATCCAACGCTTCAGTTCAGGCCCTGGATTTTCCTTCAGTGTGGGCCAGCAGCAAACAAACAGGAAGTGACTATGCCAACCACAGAGAAAGAAACAAACGCCTGTCTGGAGCGCTACAGAACAAGATGCTTTTAGATACTAAGCCTGTGTTAGGAGCTTTCGCGGTGGTGCTCTGTGACAAGTGTGTCTGAACCAGTCAGCGCAGGGCCCTGCTTTTGCCTGGACTTACTAGCACAGCACAGGCAATCCTCTACGCTGCTAGAAACAGGTAAAGCAGTTCCTTAGGTAGGAATTTTCTTACTATATCGTATCTCATAGGTCTGTCTGCAGTCCTTCTTCTGAAAGTGTCAAGGACTACTTTCCAGTTAAAAGTAATGCAACCTCCCAATTACCTACAATTTAAAAGCAGAGATGTTAAATAAGTAATCGACATGGTAGAAGCTGTCCTGATCAGGCAAGAAGCGTATCCTAGGCCCTGACATGGGTTCCTGTGTTTGCAATTCTTGTACAAGAGTGCTGCCTAGTTCCAAATCAGTAACACTTGACTTGCTGTTCTTTTCATGCTCTTGCATTGACCTACTCCTTGCCTAGGTGGTTGTGAGAAGAAAAAAAGGACAGGTAGAAGACCCAAGGACGACTAGAGAATTCAGTGTCAAGTGAGCAGAAATAGTTCTGGGGCAGAAAAACCTTTCCTAGACAAGCTCACAACCTCGAAGGACAAAGCTTCTTGGTCCAACAGCTTCTAGATAACTTGCGAAGACCGGCTGTGCCAGCGATTCCCTGTGATGTCCATGGTTTGGATGCTGAGTAAAGTCAGCACTACTTGCTCCCAGTCTTGAGAGAGCATACCGGGGCCCTCCGGGTTAGTTTTCAAAGGCACAATTAGGCGTATGTAGCAACCTTCATTTAATTAATTCTACTAGTTGACAAACTAATCGAGTCTTTATCTTAGGCAACAAAAGCCACGGTCCCCATTAGAGAAATGGTCATTTCACTGGATAAAAGCTAGACTTTTTACACCGAACTATAATTCACATGCAGTAAAATTTACCGGTTTTAGTGTACAGAATAGCTCTAATGAACCCCCCAAATTTTCCTTATGCCCCCCTGCATCCTACCTTTTCTTCCACTAATCTTTTTTCTGACCCGATAGTGTTGCCTTTTCCTGACAGGCATATAAATGGGAGTCATACAGTGCATAGTTTGCTTGTTTTTTGCTAAAAAAAAACCCAAAAAACAAAAAAAAAACAAAACTCAAACAAACAAACAAAACAAAACTCAACGTTCTTTTCTCACTGTTCTGGGGATATCAAAGTCTGAAGTCACTTTCCTTGGCTTGTACGTGGTTGTCATCTCCCTGTACCTTCACATGGTCTTCTCTCTGTGTGTGTCTGTGTCCTGATCTCTTATGAGGATGCCAATCACGTTGGATTAGGGCCACCCTAATGGCCCAATTTTACTTTAATTACTTCTTTAAAGACTCTCTATCTAAATACGGTCACATTCTGAACTACTGAAGGCTAAGACTTCAACAAGAATGTACAATACTCAGCTTTTTGAGCCCAGGTCTTTCACTTAGCATAATGCCGTTGAGGTTCAGCCACGATGTTGAGGGTATCAGTAGTTTGTTCCTTTTCATTAGAGCAGTTTCTTTAAGCAAAACAGCTGAGTAATCAATGATTGGTCAAATGAAATAAAAAGTATGACCCAGATACACTAAACAGCAGTGTAAAACACGGGACTGAACCTCAGTTTTCCAGTGAGTTCACAGCCTGGCTCTAGTTCCTATATTAAATAGGATATGTATGTAAATGCCTAGAGCTGCACTTAGCATGCACTCAAAAAAAAAAAAGGTCACCTTATACATCTGTACTAGGGAACACCATTCACAAACCACAATATTAGGGTAACAGCAATAATAATTTGAGAGTTAGCTGCATCAAATTAACTTTTAATGGTTAACCTGCCAAGGATACTCTTGACTCAGCTTCTTAAAACATAGTATTCCAAACAAAAAATAGATCAAGGGAAGGGCTACTTTTCAGAAAACATTTAAAACAAAAAAGCCCAGGTGGTAATCATGTGTGGAGACTCAGTGAACTGGGTTTGGGTGGAGTTCACGACTCCAACTAATTATCATGATCATGGCTAAGTCATCTGAGGTCTGTCTGGCTTTCATTTCCCCTCAACAGCACCTGTCTTCTTTTTCACAAATGGAAGAAGTGTCAGTCAGGACTGGACTGCCTATAGGATAAAGTCATATAGCACCAAATAGTTGACAAACAAAATAACGTCTTAAGAACCAACAGTCTCCATTGTTGAGGTGTATACGAGGTAGAGTAGATGTGTAACACTAGTATACTTTTAAGTAGAGAGATCATAAGGCACTTGGAGATTTCAGGATAGACTAATATTCTAATTAGTTATTTTACTGGGTCATCATCCTTCCTACCCCAAAGTTATAGTCTTTAAACAAAAAAGTATTTTTGTGATATGAGAGTATGCTGTCATTGATTCTATCGGCTACCATACTCCTCCCCAGCAGAAGGTAACATGCTTTAAGTTTGTCAGGCAGTTTAAGGATAATACAGGGAAAAATTGCCCAGTTCCTTGAAAGATCCTGGTAATAGGAGAGAATTTTATATAGACATATCTAGAAAGCATGACTAGGAATCAGATGAACCTACAACCACAAACATTTTTACTTTTGTTTAGCAACTTTTGTGTTTACAGAAAATATGGAATCTGGTCACACCTATTTCAGGGATTCATTCTTTTTTTTTTTTTTTTTTTTTTTTTTTTTTTTAAATTTTTTTTTTTCCAACGTTTATTTATTTTTGGGACAGAGAGAGACAGAGCATGAACAGGGGAGGGTCAGAGAGAGAGGGAGACACAGAATCGGAAGCAGGCTCCAGGCTCTGAGCTGTCAGCCCAGAGCCCGACGCGGGGCTCGAACTCACGGACCGCGAGATCGTGACCTGGCTGAAGTCGGACGCTTAACCGACTGCGCCACCCAAGCGCCCCGGGATTCATTCTTAATACTAGTAAAGGCTAACGCCTTTATGGTAAGGTGACCACATAATTTATCATTCAAGCAGGGCACTTATGAAAGTGAAAGGAGATGCTATTAATAATTGCACTGGAACAACAGGTATTAACCAGAAAATGGGGGTGATACAGTCATGTAACTTTACAGTAAGAATAAACTGGCAATTAAAATGGTAAATTTTATGATATTTTTTTAACACAATGAACATACACACACACAAATAAACTGGCCAGTGGTCCTTCCTATATGATAAATACCTGTATTTCCCCCTAAAGTAAGTAAGATTCACTTAATTTCTGGAATCTTAAAAAGTTAGCATCCAGGGGCCCCTGGGTGGCTCAGTAGGTTAAGCATCTGACTTCGGCTCAGGTCATGATCTTGTGGTCCAGGAGTTCGAGCCCCACATCGGGCTCTGTGCTGACAGCTCAGGGCCTGAAGCGTGCTTTGGATTCTGTGTCTCCTTCTCTCTCTCCCCCTCCTCCACTCACACTCTGTCTCTGTCTCTCAAAAATGAATAAATGTCAAAAAAAAATTTTTTTTTAAGTTAGCATCCAAATTCAAAGGAATATTTTCTTTTAGGCTGAGAATTTATCAAATACCACATAAAGCCCTATAACTTGAGTTCCTGAAAGTCAGATGTGTGAGGTAAGACTAATGTTGGTATTCCTATTCTGGTAAACATATACATCCAGAATAAATTTTTAAAAAGCTAAAATCTCATTAACAGAAATTATGTGGAAGAAATAACATACACTGTTCCTTCAGATCTTGGCAAAGTCATTTATGCTTAATTCTTAGAGCTGTGACATCGAATACATGGATCTTATTTTTCAATATATAGTAAGAGAAATCTGTTAGTGGAGATTGGTATTTAGGGAACTCCTAAAATAAGACATGATAACTAATTTATGGAGTGATTCTAAAATCTAAAATAATTTCTTCCATGTTAGGCGTGGAGGTCATTCTAAAGGGAGGCACAGCGACACCAAAGAGCTCCATGAGTCTTAACAACGGCACCACCAGGGGGTACCATAGGCCAAAAGGAACCAAGTTGTTCTGCCCGGGGTGGGTGAGCCAAACTTACATACCAGCCTTCTGTCTTCCTATGGACAGATCCCAATCTTCACATCCACTGCTTTTGTTTCCCCACTCTATGGCTTGTGCCTAATGGCATATTCTGGATTTTCTGCCATTTTTTCTCCCCCTGAATGTCTGCCATCCGCCATGGTCACCAACCCTCCCATTTCCACTTCCTGTCTCCCTCATCTACACCTCCCCTGTCTTCTGCTGCAGACATCAGCCAACTTTATGCCTTTTCTACTTTCACGTACTTCCTTCTCAAATCTCATACCATTTGCCTCTTCCAGCATGAAAACTGCTGTTTTAAATCAATTATCTTCCAAATAACAACATTTTGTATAAGGCCTATAGGTAGGGAGAGGGATAGGAATTATAATTTAAGGTTGCTTCAGTTGTGTTAAGCTCTGAAAAGTCATTTAGCATTATACATCCAACTTAAAAAAAAAAAAAAAAAAAAAGACCTCCAGAAGAAAGATTAAATAAAGCCTGAGGACTAATGCCTACTAATTTCTCAGCAACCCCTATAAATCCATTTCTGCTCTAGTGACCAAAGCTGTAGTTTATTTTATTTTTCCTTATTCTTTACTCCACATCCATACATGTCTACTTTGACACTGCTTCCCATATTTGCCCTCCAATATTTTTCTCTAGGCCAATGCCACATCCTTTAATCTTTCAATCCCATTGATTAAACTATTTTTGCAGCTTTAACTTGGTAATTCACATACTATACAATTTATCTATTTATCCCACAGCTTTTAGTATATTCAGACTCATGCGACCATCATCACAATCAACTTTAGCATGTTTCACCACCCCAACAAGAAACTCTGTACCTAACGGCAGCCACTGTTCATTCCACACCCTTCCACCTCTACCCCAGGCCCAGGAAACACATAATCTATTTTCTGTCTGTAAAGATGTGGCCATTCTGGACATTTCATTTAAGTAGAATTGCACAATAAATATTCCTTTGTGACTCCCTTCTTTCAGGTAATGATGAGTTTAAAGTTCATCCACACTGTAGCACATAAGAGTATTTCATTTTTTCATTGCTGAATCATACTGTATTGTATGGATACCAAATTTAATGTATCTAGTCACTAGGTGACACGCATTTGGGATGCTTCTCTGTGTTTTGGCTCTTATGAATACTACTACTATGAAGGTTTGTGTACATGTTTTCATTTGGACATAGGTTTTCATCTCTCTTAAGTATTGCTATGGGTTGAACTATTATCCCTCCAAAAAAGATACGCTGAAGTCCTAACTTCAGAATGTGACCTTATTTGGAAACAGGGTCTTTATAGAGGTAGTCAAGTTAAAATGATATCTTTCATCCTACTCTAATATTATGTGTATTCTTACGAAAAGGGGAAATTTGGACAAGAAACAGAGATGCACAGGGAAAACACCTAGTGAAGACAGGTCTGCACGGATGCACCTACAAACCAGGGAATGCCAAAGATTGCCAACAAACCCAAGAAGCTAGAAGACGCAAGAAAGGATAGAGAGAATATGACCCGGGCAACACTTTAATTTAGGACTTCCAGCCCCGGGAAATGTGAGGAAAATTAGTATCTGTTGTTTTAAGCCTTGCAGTTATTGGTACTTCGTTACAGTAGCGCTAGGAAATGAATACAGGTAAATACCTAGCAATAGAATTGGTGGGATCGTATGGTAACCGCAGGTCTAATCTATAGAGAAGCTGACAGATTGTTTTCCACAGCAGCTATACCAAGTGATTGTTTTTCGGTAAATTATTAATGGTTTCAAGACCTCCCTCAAATACAGAAAGTAAGCTTTCTATGGGTAACCTTGCCATCCACAGGTAATTCTCCCTCTACTCTGACCAGGGTGACAGTCTTCTTCACCACTGGCTAAACCCTTCCTATTCCCTTCAAAAAAGAACAGTAACAAATAGGGAAATCCTCGATGCACTAATAGAAGGGAGTATCTAGAATGGGCTGTGGCTGGGGATGCAGAATAATCTTAAAGACATCTAAACCTAAAGACAGTTGAAGAATAAATGGTATTAAATAGCAAGAAATCATTTTTAAAGGGAGGGTTTCCTAGTTAAGACAGGGGAGAAAAGAGGTTCCTGAAGCAGATGATGGCGTCTTCTTTAGGGAAGGGAGCTTGGCCACAGAGAGATCGAAGTCTCGTCTCTGGAACAAGGGAATTGGAGCGGTGGAACAGAATACACCTTTTGGCAGAAACTTCGAAATTCTGAATTTCAGTTTGTTGTTGTCCTAAGAGAAGGCTCAACTCTTCTTCAAACAATAAAGTACTGTAGTCCAATAATGATGAAGTTATTTATCACTTAATCAAATACCTGACTATTCTGAAAGAAAAAGAATAGAAGCCTTTATGTAGTTGAGTCAATAAGATATATACACAAACAGGGTGAGCGCCATGTCTAGCCAATAACATTTTTAATAGCCAATAAAGTCTGTAGAGTTTAGATCTCTGCACAACTAATGGATGCAAGTATTCGAGTAATGATTTGGCTTTTGGCCATGTTATAAAAATCAGGGGCAAAAGCACATGCTAAAAAGTTTATAATAAAATCTCATAAAGATCACTTTGTTTGGTTACCAATAACGTATTTTCACTTATTTCACATACAATGTCAACCTCTTCATTTTTCACAGCCTCATAGAGAAAAGTAAAGCAGAACGGGCAAGGAATGTTAGAGAAATGCATTCTAATATCAGGGGCTAACTACTGCTGGTGCTGTCAGGACAAAGGACGAGGGAGCAGATCACTCAAAAAGCACAAATGCCTGGGATTGCTTAGTGAAGGGAGAAAGGGGAAGGAAGAACCCCCTGTAAGTGTCACAGTGCAGTCGCTGATGCCCCAAAGTGGTGAGCCTGAGTCCTCAGGGGTTCCTAGTTTACATCAGTTAAGAGGAAGATAACAATATTGTACATTTCAGAATATGTTTAGAACACAACATGAAGTGGTTAAAATAAAATTGAGCCCACTGATTATCTCCAACAGGCAATCCTTTTATTTACCTTCCCCCTAACTTTCTCCCAATCGATGAACAGGCCTGGTCTGGAAAGAAAAAGCTGGAACAAAGGAATTGTTCAAGAAACACAGATCTGCAACGCAGGAATAATTGTTTAGAGTTGGAAGAGCATGGGCAAAACTGAAGTCTAGATAATTTTGTTTATCTGGAACGACTCAAATAAATAAATTGACTTTGCATACCATCTCTATAGAAATTAATTCCCTCCCTAGCCTGCTTTTACCTTGCTACAGCAAAAACCTTATTATCCTTTAGATCAATAGTTCTCAAAGTGGAAAACCCCCAAGCAGCAGTAACCGAGCTTCACCTGAAAACACCTTAGAAGTGCAAATTCTCCAACAGTACCCCCGGGGCCTACAAATTCAGAAACTTCAAGGATGGGGCCAGCAATCTGGAGTAGACCAAAGTCTCCCTCCAGGGAAATCTGATGCTTGCTAAAGTTTTAGAATCATTGCTTTATATAGTATGAATGTGAAAGGCACAGCGTTTTTGATTTAATAGAACAAAATGATTCTTAAAAGACTGAAATGAGTATGGAAACTAATTTGACAATAAATTTCATATAATTAAAAAAAAAGAGACTGAAATGAAAAAAGGGAATAGGGCAAGAAAGTCCATTATGTAAATTGTGCTCAGAAACCCTGTCCTTTCTAGATTAAGGTCCAAGCATAACATTTAGCAACCTCTAATAAGTAGTAGCATAAAGACGGTACCTTCCAGATGTTTCAGGAGAGCCCTACTGCTATTTCCATGAGCAGATATCAGAATGGTTTTGCCACTTAAGACTTCAGGAGCAATCCTTTCATTCCAAAAGGGCAGGAGTCTCTCCAGAACATCCTTTAAGCTTTCAGATCGTGGCAGCTGATCGACAGGTACATCGCACACTTTATACCTCCGGTCACTGTAGATTTCATGGTAGTAAGGGTGACATTCGTCAATGGGTGGTGGGGTCACATTGTAACTTCTCCTCCAGAGCCTCACTTGTTCTTCACCGTGATTCAAAGCCATCTGCTCCCTGTTGAGACCGATCAAAGCTCCATAGTGACGTTCGTTTAGACGCCAGGAGCTTTCCACCGGAACCCATTCCTGCCCCAGCTCTTCCAGGATCAGCCAGGCTGTGTGGATGGACCGATTAAGGATGGACGTGAATACGAGGTCAAACTCAAAGTTTAGTGCTTTGAGTTGCTTCCCACAGTTCCGAGCTTCCTCCATTCCTTCACTGTTAAGTTTCTGATCCACCCAGCTACAAAACCGATTCTCTTTATTCCAAGCGCCCTCTCCATGTCTTAACATAATCAGTTTGTACTTGGACATACTGATGGCTGAGCTCGCCTAGCACTTGCAAATGGGCCCGTGTTCAATGACAGCAAGACATCTAGAAAGAGAAGAAACAAAAAGAATGTTATGGTCTTCATTCAACCGACTACCTGAATGGAAGCACAACTTTACAACATATACACTATGGCACATTCTACAGATAATTAATTACAGGGAGCCTAGTCGATTTGAATTTTCTGACAGCTAGACAATATCTTAATTGTATGATGTAAAATGACAGGACATGTCATTCTAATGGCATGCTGCGTTTCCACCAGATAAAAAGGCAGTCTGTGCTCACAGAAGAGAGGATTTACTAGAATGAGTTATAGACGTCTGAAAGTATGACTAGTAGCTGGGAACTCCCAGCTCCTAGCAGCTGACTCCAGGTTGAAGGCATCCTTCTCACTTTGTTTTTCCCCTGGTGGAAAAAGAATATTTACCAGTGTCACCTTATTATAGAAGTTAAACATGTTAATTCAATGAACCACCACATCTGCTTGGTATGTAAATCACTAATGGGTGGCAACTCGCTCTTCAATGCCACAGGCGACACTACACGTAAGAAAATCTACGGTCCAGCCCAACGTTCAAACAACACCAAAAGTGATTTAAAACAACATTAACACTGAATACGGTACTCACCTAAATAATCTCTCACCTGCCCCCAAAACAACGCTCGGCAGGCATAAATCCTGATGCAAAAAAGCTATCAAATGCAAGCAGCTGTAGAAGAGATGCTGCCTGTAGAAAGAGATTAGCAGGAGCAGGTCTGAAGAAGTGACAGGAAGCACGCTGATAAGGAGGCCCCGCCCCCTCCTGCCCAAATCTTAGGCTGCCCTGCACACACCAGCCGCATCTCAGCGGGAGAAGAATCTGGTGAAGTGGGACAGACAACCTTACAGTGTTTCTGAATTCCCTAAGTTAGGCTGCTGGCCCGAAGGTCTGCTGGGCCCACTCCGTCCCCTGGAGAATCTGCTGTTCCGGCTGCATCAGCCTGCCCTCACCCTCCTTGCAGTGGACATATGTATACCGACAAACACTGCCTGCCTTGCATGCCCAGGCTCTCCACTTCCACCCCAGGGTTTTCCACACTGGGGACTAAAAATGATATGAACATCGGGGCCTGGTCTCCTGCCGTTCTTGCAACTTCCATGAAATGGGAGATTTTCTGGCCCACTTAATCCGTGATTCACCCACAGTTACATAACAGTGACAAAGTTAACTGGAATCTAGGTATCTAGTTTCTTCCTTTCTTTAGTAATTTCCAGAGATTTTGAAGGGGAATAAAAACCCTTTAAAACAAGGCTTCATCTCACTGCAGGAGAAGGTAAACTGATGGGGCCCTGAGGGAAGAAGCAGATTGAGGTAATCTGCAAGTAGCTGAAAGACCAGGGTCGTCAGGTTTATGACACCCCTTTCTGGTCAAGCATCAGGTTTGAAGCTTTAGTGCATGTGAAACAGGAAGCATCTGGAAGAGACTGGGCTCGGGCGAAGGTACATCAGACAGCTGAGAATTTCTGGGGGAAGAGGGATGATTCTACCCTCAGCCCAGAGGGGCATGAGGTTGGCGGAAGAACAGAGAATGGGATGACACACATCTGGGCAGTGTTTTGCTGTGTGATCACTGGTGCCCAGAAGCAGAATAATCACGGAGCTAATGAGCTCAAATTTCAGGATCCTTCACTTGAACAAACCCCCGTCTAAGGCACAGGGAGAGACCAAATAATGAATGTGTGGGCGTGTGTGTATGTGTGTGTGTTTAATTTGCAAAAGAAAGGCATTTTTATATTGTTTCCTCAAAGAGCCCCAATTCACCAAGTACTAGAAACTTCTGTCAGATCAAAAACTAGACCCACCCTCCTGTAACATTTATTGTTTTGTTTTTTGATGCTGGTAGAGAAGGGAATGGAGAAAAGAGAGGCTATCAAGTGTTCCTCCACCCCAACCCTCACTTTGTCGCGTCAAGCAAGAAGCCTCCTTATGCTAATAAAGCTGTTTTCCCTTTAAATGAATAAGGGTATGATGGGGTGCCTGGGAGGCTCAATCAGTTGAGCCTCTGACTCTTGATTTCGGCTCAGGTCATGATCCCAGGGTCACAGGATTGAGTCCTGCATCAAGCCCCACATTGGGCTCTGTGCTGAGTGTGGAGCCTGCTTAAGATTCTCTCTCCTTCCCTCTCTCTCTCTCCCCCTCTGCTCCTCTCCCCTGTTCATGCTCTCTCTCTCCCTCTGCCCTTCTCCCCTGCTCATACTCGCTCTCTCTCTCTCCCTCTAAAATATATATTTAAAAAAAGGGTAGGATGGACAAATTCTGTAGGCAAAAGCACTTCTCCACTGCCTTTGATTATGAACTATACCAAGAGAACAAAAAATATATATGGCAATAACATCATGAACATTCAGGCACTTACCACCAAGCTTGCAGTATTTTAATCTGCTATATTTGCTTACTCTGTTTAAGAAATAAAACAATTTCTGTTCCCCCCACCCCCAATACATACATACATATATATATATATATACATATATATATATATATATAGAGAGAGAGAGAGAGAGAGAGCAGAGAAACAGTACCACAGCCACAAAGACTACACCCCTCCCTCCCTCTGGTGTACAGGGGTGAACATAGGACAAAGTACAGATTAGTGCATCTATCTTGGGTAAATAAAGTCACTTCCTTCTTTCCTCCTTGCTGCTATCAACTGACTTCCCATTTAATTAACTACTGAATATTTACAGGGGAGCTGCTGAGGTTTAAAGTTTAAGATTTTAATCATCATGGGAGCTGGTATACCAAGTGTTTACCAACAAACACACAAACACACACACTGAGCCACAGGCATGATGGGAACCATGGAAAACTGTAGAGAGCATATGTGCTTCTCTGATGGACGTGGTTCTTGTGCAGATGGACAGAGCTTTTGTATAACTTGGTCTCAATGAACTAAGGGTCCCATTCTTACAACCTTTCTGGAGAATACACAGAAGAAGGGACTCCTCAAAGCAAACACTGGAGAGACTGCAATACTTCAAGTCAGACCACAGAGAACCTAGGGACTCAGTTTTGTCTTTAGGGTAAATAAATGTCTTCTTTAAAAACCATAAAAATGGTCATTTCAGGGGGTGCCTGGGTGGCTCAGTCAGTGAAGTGTCTGACTTCGGCTCAGGTCATGATCTCACGGCTCATGAGTTCAAGCCCCACGTCAGGCTCTGTGCTGACAGCTCGGAGCCTGGAGCCTGTTTCGGATTCTGTGTCTCCCCCTTTCTCTCTCCTCCTCCCCTTATAGCACTCTGTCTGTCTGTCTCTCTCTCAAAAATAAATAAACATTAAAAAAATTTTTTTTAAATGGTCATTTCAGCTCCTAAAAGTTCATATAAAAATAAAAGGAGTAGCTACTACTTGGCTGCTCCATGTCTCTGTGGGGTTCCTGGATCTTCCAATTTTCAAAAACACCAGAAATGCACATTAAAGACAACTGTAGTGAGAAAGAGAGAGAGTGGGGGGGGGGGGTTGTGAGCAGGGGAGGGACAGAGGGGGAGAAGGGGAGAGGGAGAGAGAGAGGGGCGGCGGGGGAAGAATCTTAAGCAGGCTCCACACTCAGTGCAGAGCCTGACATGGAGTTCAATCCCACAACCCTGGGATCATGACCTGAGCCAAAATCAAGAGTCGAACACCCAACCAACTAAGCCACCCAGGTGCCCCAGAAATGCACAGTTTTATGTGAAATCTGATATTAATACTGGTAACTAATTTAAATACATTTTAGAAACATGAACTAAACGAAATGTGTCTGGAGGCCAGTTTGAGTCTGCTAACATATGCACCATGACTTACAGGGAAATCTCCAGGCCACAGATGAATGAAGAGGCCACCATACCCCAGGAGAAGGTCAGTCCCCCAGCCTCCAGGCTCCAATCCCAGCTTTCCTCTGCTTTGTCCAACACCCTCTAACCCCCACATGTGCTGGGCTCCTTGTCCCTGACCCTTCTTCACCAAAGCCTGGGCCAGTGCCCTGAAGAGCCTCAGCTCTGCAATCAAACTTCCACTCAACTTTGGACTCTTCCTGGAATGCTTCGGCCGGCTCTGAGCTTTAACCATGCTGAAAATGAACTGAAAGCAAAACTACCTCTTCCAGGTGTCTGCTTCTCCCTTGACTCGGGGGTGTTTGGGCCTAAAGCCCTGGGGCACGGGTAGGTGACAGGCAGGGTCCTGCTCCCTTTCAATCCGGACCAAATGCCTCCATGCCCACCATCTTTTGGGGAGGGGAGAAGCTTTGACTTTGAGAGTCTTGATATATTCAGATGTAGCTCTCTTGCCTTCATTTATTAACTGCAAACTTCCTGAAAAGTGAGCACCCTATTTAAAATCCTCAATCACTTCCTGTTGGTCTTAGGATAAAGTCCAAAATCCTGAACATGACTTGCAAGGCTTTGGTTTTCTCTTATTTCCTTGAGCATGCCATGTTCTTTCTTGCTTCAGGACCCCCGCACACACTGTACCCTACCCAGAACCCTCGCCCTGCATCCCCTCCCCTCCACTGCCACTTTGGTCCCACCCAGCTTGAGGTAACCTCTAGTCACCCTTTAGATCGGCTGTGTCAATCACAATATGCTGCAAGCCACATATATAATTTTAGATTTCTTAAAATTCATATTAAAAAGGGAAAAGAGGGGCGCCTGGGTGGCGCAGTCGGTTAAGCGTCCGACTTCAGCCAGGTCACGATCTCGCGGTCCGTGAGTTCGAGCCCCGCGTCAGGCTCTGGGCTGATGGCTCGGAGCCTGGAGCCTGTTTCCGATTCTGTGTCTCCCTCTCTCTCTGCCCCTCCCCCGTTCATGCTCTGTCTCTCTCTGTCCCAAAAATAAATAAAAAACGTCAAAAAAAATTTTTAAAAAAAGGGAAAAGAAATAAATGCAATTAATTTTAATAATATACCTTATTGAGGGGCACCCGAGTGGCTCAGTCGGTTAAGCGCCCAACTCTCGGTTTTGGCTTAGGTCATGATCTCACAGTTTTGTGGGTTCAAGCCCCTCATCAGGCTCTGTGCTGACAGTGCAGAGCCTGTTTGGGGTTCTCTCTCCTCCCCTCTCTCTGGCCCTCCCCGACTCATGCTGTCTCTTCTTCCTTGAAATAAATAAACTCAAAAAAATAATATATTTTATTTAACCTTATAGAATCAAAATACTATTCCAACATACAATCTATATAAAAGTATTAATGGGGTATTTTACATTCTTTTTTTTTCATAGTAGGTCTTTGAAACCTGATACGTATTTATACTTACAGCACGTCTCAATTTGGACCAGCCACATTTCAAAGGCTCAAGAGCCACATGTGACCAGTGGCTACCAAACGGATCAGAACAGCTTTAGAGCTTAAAGGTTATTTCCTCTAGGCCAATCATTCTCAAACTTGAATGTACATGAGAATCACCAAGAGAAGTGGTTAAAACAGAGTGCTGGGCCTCACTTCCAAGGCCTGACTGACCACATCTGGGCGGGCCTGAGAATCTGTATTTCTAACAAGTTCCCACATGATGCTGACATTCTGCCAGTTTGAGGACCATGCTTTGAGAACCTCTGCTCTAGGCAGACTTCTCTACCCTTCCCTTTCACCCATTGGGAAGTGGACAGTCCTGCTTGGAAAACACTCGTGAAGCACCCTGCTCTACAACACTGCATACAGCTGTGATGGGTCACTTGTGACAGCTTACTTGTCCAGCATCTGGGTGCCCTATTAGACTGTGAACTGTATCACGGCAGGTGCTACTTGCCCTATCTCTGGAATCTAGCGTGACACTTGACATACGACACACACAAGGTACTTAGTAAGGAGCTGTGTTGACTGACTTGAAGTCAGTTTGACAGGGGTGATTACATTGTGCTTAATGAGCCTAAGGCCTGACCGTTTTAGCGGTAACTTCCAAAGTAAAAACCACTCAGTTGGCAGGCCCGAGGGGTTAGGAAGCCTTAATTCAAGAATCACAGTGTATTTAGTGGCAAAGCCAGAGCCGATAACAATCATCCATTACACTTCTGTGTCCTTGACAGTTTAATATATTCATGAATGGTCATTATCTCCAGAAAGAAGAGACTCCTACTGACCATATTATACCATCTGTTAAGTAACTGGAATTCAAATAAAAACTTGAAAAAAAAAAATAACAACAACAACAAGCAACCAACCAACAAACAACTAAGTGGCAAATTGGAACGACAATCCACGCCTTCTGCCTCCAATGCCTGTGCTCCTTCTTCTCACCACTAGAGACTTCAGGGTCTGGGTTTTTTGAGTATCTAGGCTCCACTTGGCTTCACTTCACAGGAGCATCTCCAGTCACAACTTGTCCGTCCAAACCCAGGCAGTCATTTCATAAAACGCATACAAACAAGGTGAGTATAAAGGAGGGCTCAGCTTATGACTGCTCGAGAAAAACCTCAAGGTACAAAGTCAAGTGGGCAATTTAGAGGGGTGCCATACTACGAATATATACTCCCTACTCTCAAATGAAAAATTATTATTTTTTAAATCGAGCTTTGTTTTTTGTGTTGTGTTTGGTAAAGCTAACCACTCTGGAGTTGGTTCTGAAGGTTCCTTATGTATCCCTTGGCAAGGGTTACCAGCACCTGAATTAAGCACCAATTTTAGTCAATGATTTACTTCATTCCAAAAAGGGCCACACAGGTCACTGAATTAGCATATCCTAGGGTTTCTTCCTTTTTATTTTTATTGTTTTTTTTAACATTTATTTATTATTGAGAGACAGACAGAGCGTGAGCAGGGGAGGACTAGAGAGAGGGGGAGACACAGAATCTGAAGCAGGCCCCAGGCTCTGAGCTCTCAGCACAGAGCCCGACGCGGGGCTCGAACCCCCACAAACTGCAAGATCATGACCTGAGCCGAAGTCGGTCACTTAACCAACTGAACCACCCAGGCGTCCCTCTTCCTTTTTAAAGTATGGTAAAGCTGAAAGAAAAAACTTACTAAATAGATCTTTTATATGCTTCTGTGTCTCCCCTTCTCACCCCTTCCTATTCACTGTTTCCCCGCCTTCTGGCCAGTATTTATTTAGTTCTCGGACACCTAACCTGTGCCTTGACCACTCGACTGAACTGGTCTCTCAAAAAACTGCTAACTAGTCATTTCTTACTAAGTGAAACCATCTTCTCGCAGGACTCACACCACTTTGGTCCCTCTGAAACTGACTACTTCAATCAAGGGGGTACAATTATTCTAAGATTTCGGGGCTGCATTTCTCTCGGCTCTTCTATTGTTACATCCTTGTCTCGAGTCGCTGTATTTTCCTACCCACCATTAATAGTACCGTGATGATGAAGACAGCATGCGGTATCACAGCAGCTAGTATTCATAGAGGGCTCACCATGTGACTTGGGACTATTTGAATCCTCAACCACCATTCTATGGAGAAGATTCTAGGACTACTCCCATTTTGCAGATGCAGAAACTTAGGAGGAAAGGTCAACTTGCCCAAAGTGACACAGATTGTAAATGGCAGAGCTGGCAATCAGTCTCAGGCAGACTGGACCCCAACGCCTATCTTTACGCCTAGAACCACTCTGCTACACTGCCACGTTGACATCCGAGGCTCTCCTCAGTCCTTGGAAACCCAACTTTTCTCACTACTTTAATCACATTAAAATGGAAGATTTACAAATTGACAGCCCCAAATATTCATCAGTCTCCCCAGTCTGGTCAACTAATTCATTCTTTAAACATGTGTTGCAACCACCACCTGAGCATGACATAATGCTAGGACTATGAGGAGTACAGGATCCAACACAGATTATGTCTTCAAGGAACTGATGGGGAAAAAGGATGTGTGTGTGTGTGTGTGTGTGTGTGTGTGTGTGTGTGTGTGTGTATCACTAAGGCAGAAAGTCATCCACACCATGAGAAAGCCATTCATAAGGGAGATAAAAAAAGGAAAGATTATTTCTGAGTAAGGCTCATGGACATGGCACTATTGAACCTAGATTTGGAAAGATGTTCAAGACTCAGACTTCTAAAACAAGGAAAAGGAACTCGAGCCTAAGGGAATAATGAGTAGAAGCAAGGGAACGGGTACATATGGAGAATGGTGAGCCATTCAAACCGGATGGAGTATAGATAGTGTGACCACATTTCCTGCTTTGCCTAGAACAGTCTTGCTTTAGGCCTGTTTCCCCCACGTAATCATTATAGGGCCCCTTTCACACTTGAGTGTCCCATTCGGAAGATTTTATGATCTCTATCCTAAGTATAGGGTCTAACAAGGAAGTAGGAGGAGATTAGCCTAGAAAGATAAGACTGAATAGTGGCCCCAGAAAGGTCTTGTGCAAAGAAGATAGGTTCTTCCATAAGTATTGGGACATCACTAAAATAAGTATGTGTATTTTAGGAGGATCAGGCAGCACTTACAAACACAGAATGAGATGGGAAAAACCACTGATAGGAAAACTTGAGAGGCTTTTGCAATGATTCTGGTAATGTAGATAATGGAGACCTGGACCAGGATAATGGCTGTTGAGATGCGATGAAGGAGATGAACGTGAAAGACAGTACAGCTTAGCTGAGGTGTTGGCAACTTTTTTCGAAAAAGGCCAAATAGTAAACATTTTAGGCTCCGTGGGCTATCTGGCTTCTGTTGCAGTTACTCAGTTCTGCCCCTGTAGCTGATAGCAGCCATAGACAGTTCATAAATGAATAAATGAAGCTTTAGTCCAATAAAATTTTATGTGTGGACACTGAAATTAGAATTGCATATAATTTTCATCCATGTGAAATATTGTCATCGTTTGACTTATTTCAACGAGTAAATGAGGTAAAAACTATTCAGAGCTTGTGGGCTGTACAAAAACAGGGAGTAGACCAGAAGGCCTTAGTTTGCCAATCCCTGGCCTAGCTGGATATCATATTCAGATCTACTAATCATATCAGCATTTTGAACCTTTAAGCATCCTGTCATGGGATAATCTCAGAATTATTAAATCACCTGATTTTATTCTTGGCCAGAACTGCAAGTACCTTGAGGAATGAAATCCCATTCATAATTGTTTTTATTCCTCACAGAAGACAATACTGAACTCATTTAAATCAGTCTGAGGAGCTTACTTTTGCTTAATTCACGTAATTCATAATGGGTCCAAGGTAAAGTTAGAGAGAAGACGTATTCATGGTAGTAAGCAACTTCAAAAATAGGTCATTTTGACATGCTTTACTTTTCTTAGACTATCGTCTTCATAAATTGCCACAGTGTCTCACACTTCAGGTGAATGTACACTTGCTCGGGAATACAAGCTTAGCAATTGGCCCAGCAGTAAATCGACAGGTGATTCAAAGGAAACACGCTATGCAGGTGACATCTTTTCAAAGACTTTTCACTACGTGTAGGCATAGAAATTCCACCTAAATCGCTTGTAGAGCCAAAAAAATATTCTTTCCATAAGTGCCACCATAAAATTGAAGTTATGTTATTTATTTTCAAATGTTTATTTTTTTTTTAAGGGAGAAACAGAGAGAGACAGAGAGACAGAGAGAGGGGGAGACACAGGATCTGAAGCAGGCTCCAGGCTCTGAGCTGCCAGCACAGAGCCTGCTGCGGGGCTTGAACCCACAAACCGTGAGATCATGACCTGAGCTGAAGTCAGATGCTTAACCGGCTGAGCCCCTATTTATTTATTTTTTTAGACTCAGCATCCTTTCAGCAAGGCAAGCCTGGAGAGAGCAGGCAGGTAGGGGACTGGTGCAAACACATGGCCCTGCATTTACTGAGGTTACTACTACAATATTTCCAGGACCTCTAGGTAGTTTCAACAAATGTAGAACAACAATCTTGCTGCTGCCTCCTACTCCTGCCTTTCATTAAAGCATATAATTTCACTCACCTCCCCCGCCAACCCCAATAACTGACGCTCGTTCCGTCTTCCAAACTAATGCTCCTGAGACGTTGCTGCCTCCCTTCCTCAGGTGTTTGAAAAGTAATGATGTCTAATACTCTAGCATTAACAACTCATGAATGGGTGGGGAAAATTACAGGCTAAAGACCAGTCTAAAAACTTAGTTTGTTTTCTGCTTCCAAAAACTGAGGAAGAAATGTGACCAGTGATATCATGTTGAGGTAACATAAAAATAATGGATACAGAAGGGCACCTGGGTGGCTCAGTCAGTTAAGTGTCTGATTTTGGCTCAGGTCATGATCTCACAGTTCGTGAGTTTGAGCCCTGCGTAGGGCTCTGTACTGACAGTACGGAGCCTGCTTGGGATTCTCTCCTTTCCTCTCTCTCTACCCCTCCCTGACTCCTTCTCTCTTGCTCTTTCTCTCAAAATAAATAAATAAACTTAAAAAAAAAAGGGATACAGAGTCAGGGTTGCTTTGATCAAAAGATTACCCTTAATTATTAGCTCTTCAAATGCTACCCTCAACCACTCTGATGTTTTTCCTAGTCCAAAACCTCATTGCACAGCTTTGAACAACTCTTAACCTAACTCTGTAGGAATCCAACTCTACAGAACATAGGCTGGCTGTATTTGAGGACAGGAAAAAAAAGAGGGGTTAGCCATGTTTCTAATAAATTAAAAAGGAACTGTTCTTAAGGGAAATGAAATCCAGAGCTCAGTTCTTTTTTTTATTTATTTAAAAAAAATTTTTTTTTCAACGTTTATTTATTTTTGGGACAGAGAGATACAGAGCATGAACGGGGGAGGGGCAGAGAGAGAGGGAGACACAGAATCGGAAACAGGCTCCAGGCTCCGAGCCATCAGCCCAGAGCCCGACGCGGGGCTCGAACTCACGGACCGCGAGATCGTGACCTGGCTGAAGTCAGACGCTTAACCGACTGCGCCACCCAGGCGCCCCCAGAGCTCAGTTCTTAGAGTCTTAACAAAGCGTTCTTTCCCCCAAATCAAGCTCAATATTAAAAGTTCAAACATGTACTTGAAAGTACCTTGTTTTCCACTATCTATTACTTTCCCTAAAGCTTTACAGTAACTTTTCTATTTGTATTTGTCATCTAAGGGCGCCTCTCTACAGGAGCAAATGCTATCACCTCCAGGTGTTTTGCAGGCAGTACGACCCTGTCATTCTCCAGCTTTACATCTACCAGCAGCCCCCACTGATCACTTGGTACATGCAAAGCAAACCACAGCAGGGAGACCCCTATTCACAGGGAAGACATCTCCATCTGTAATGAGATCAGTGTTTGCCTGAGGCACGTTGCTTGTTCCGGCCTGCATGGCATCACTGATGAGCAAAACACCCACTCATGACACCTCCTTCCTAACTTTGGTTACTTATTCCCCCAGGATAGTAGCTTTTGTCAACACAAGCTATTTCCACCAAATCCCAGAAGTTTGAAGTCAAGAAACCTGGACATTAGTCCCAGCTCTGCTACTTACTGATATTGACCAAGGTATTCAAATTTTCTGGACCTCAGGCTCCTTATCCATAAAGATAAGGATAACTGCTGTTCTCAAGGGCTATGGGTGAGACTAAATGAAATTACAGTGAAGCACTCCTGCCGAAGTGAAAAGTATTCTGGGTTGAATGCAGCAGACTTTGACGAACCAAGCCTGGCACAGACCTCAGGCTCCTGAAAGTGATCCTCCTTGCTGAGGTATGCGCAGAAGTAAATGCTGGGAGTAAAGTGAAATGAGGGGCACCTGAGTGGTTCAGTCGGTTAAACGCCTGACTTTGGCTCAGGTCACGATCTCGCAGTCTGTGAGTTCGAGCCCCGCTTTGAGCTCTGTGCTGACAGCTCAGAGCCTACAGCCTGCTTCAGATTCTCTGTCTCCCTCTCTCAATACTCCCCCCCCCCCCCGCCCACCCACCTCATGCTCTCTCTCTCTCTCTCAAAAAAAAATAAACATTAGGGGCGCCTGGGTGGCGCAGTCGGTTAAGCGTCCGACTTCAGCCAGGTCACGATCTCGCGGTCCGTGAGTTCGAGCCCCGCGTTGGGCTCTGGGCTGATGGCTCGGAGCCTGGAGCCTGTTTCCGATTCTGTGTCTCCCTCTCTCTCTGCCCCTCCCCCGTTCATGCTCTGTCTCTCTCTGTCCCAAAAATAAACGTTGAAAAAAAAATTTTTTTTAAATAAATAAATAAATAAACATTAAAAAATAATAACTTTAAAAAATAATTAAAAAAAAGTAAAGTGAGGGCGGGGGTAAAGAGAAAAGGTTAAATTAGGTAGTGGAAGGAGAAATACAATCAAATGTTGTGTGTATTGGGGGTGTGGGGAGTTGATGTTAAGATACAGCTCTAGAAACATACAAAATAGTAAGCAGTATTCTACAATCCAAATGCCTTGGTCAAGTTTATGTTTTATAAAGTATATTTTTTTCAATATTTGTGGCCAAATTTCAGTGCAAGAGTATTACCATTAAGTAATACTTGTAGTCTTATTTTTCCACGTAAACATCCTCTCACAACCAGACTTCATTCCAAGGATGTTCAAGAGACCTGTTGGCTCAAATATTTGTGTATCCTCTGTTCTCTGAGCACCAGGCCCACAGAAATGAAGGCACAGCTGAATTTAGATGTACCAGTCATTACTTGAAATGAAATGTGCCACTTAATTTCAACCAACCGTAGAAGGCAAAAGAGGAAGAGAGACTGGAAGATCTGCCCAAACACTAACAGTGGTTACCTCTGAGCGACGGAATAAAGGATGACATTTTCTGCCACATTACGCCCTGTACAATGGTCATTCTGTACACGGACCAAATTTTCTACAATGATCCATTTGGTTTGGTTTAAATGGGGGCACAAAAGAGTAAGCACCACCCTTTGTAGATGGGAGCTTTTATTTGCCAACAGATTGGCCCAGAATTTACTGCTATGAGATTTTTTGCTTATGTACTCGCGGTGGAAAACGTCTAATCACCTTTAGTTTAAAACCGGCTTTTAACACAGGCATGGCCCTCGGAAATAATCCACTGCACCATCCGCTTTTTAAAGATGCAAAAAACTAAGTCAGAGGGTTGAAATGATTTGTTTAAGATTACACAAATAGCAACAGCTTCATGACTAAAACCTAGGTGTCCTGACTTCCAGCTCAGAGCTTCTTCCATTACACCATATGTTTGAATTACACTTCTCTAAAGTCCACCAACATGGGGATTAGGGAGTGCACTTGTGATGAGCACAGGGTGATGTATGGAAGTGTTGAATCACTGCGTTGTACACCTGAAGCTAATATAACACTCTATGTTAACTAACTAGGATTAAAAATAAAAACTTAAAATAAAAGAAAGTCCACCACATTCGAGGGGCATCTGTGGTGTGTCGAGACGGTACAGGAATACAAAGATGGATAAAACCTAGTCCCTCCTCAGGGGAGAGAGGTTTAGAACAAAGTACAAACTGACATGTGTTCTGCTCTCATCACAGAAAACTGTAGCAGCTACTGGTGAAACACAGCATTTGATTCTTTTCTCGAAAAGTCTACATTCGGTCAACATTCTGGTACCACTCACGGGCTGTCAATCCTCCATAATTTGGAAGGGAGGCAGTAGGGGAAGAGGGTTATAATAAGTTAGCAAACAACCAATTATCCTTTAACTTTACTTTTTCAGAGTAACTGTGAACTTTACTTCCATCATGCATTTCTGTTGCCCTTCTCGAGTAATGCAGCCCCCATCCCTTTGGAAGGAGGAAAAACAAACTTACTTTTTTTTTTTTTTTTTTTTAATTTTTAGTGATTCTAAGAACCTGTGATTTAGCTCGATTTGAGAGCTACATGAAACCATCGCAGATATTCACCTCTTTCTCCTTCCCTGCCATTCAGTTTTTTTCTCTCTACTTAGACGTTTAGGGCCAGGTCTGCCATCGTCCTAGTGGCATGGCTCTGAAAACACCCGAGCTTGCTTCCAGGACCCCTACTAGTGAAGGGGCTCTGCCACACTGTGCCTCAAACGTCCAGGAGCGAGGAGTTCATCACTCCCTCCAACTCCTATTTATTCTTGCCGTCAAGACACCACTACCAACGCGGAGTCCTCCTTTCAGCTGACAGATCTGACTCCCAGAGGGGCACATTCTGCGAAAGGAACAGCTGAGAGGGACCTTGGGGAGTAAGTGAGGGTGGGAGCTCAAGGGGCGGACGAGCGAGCTCCAGATTCTCTCCAAAGACGGAATCCGGGGAGTAAAGAAATGGCCTTCCTGCGCTCAAATTAAAACACCACATCACTGAAAAACGTTGAGGTTCGCAACAGCAAAATTCGAAAACAAAACCACTCACCTGCAAAGAGGCCACCAGCAGCAGCAGCCACCGCTCCTCAGAACCGCCAAGCAGCCAGCTCCTCCTACAACTCATCACTGCCGCCGGCATCGACGCTCTTTTCTAGCTCTGGAGCCAGAAGGGGCAGGTCCTAGCGCTCTGCCTATTGGAGGGTCGAGCTGTCACTCATTTGAGGCCTCGCCCCACTCCCGGGATCAGGTCCGGGTCTTTTCCGCTTCCCAAAGCCCTGGGGTAGAAGGCGAGGCTTTGATTGGCTCTCTGAGGAGACGAGCATACTCGCAGACCAGTAAAGACCTGACTTTGACGCCGGGGGGCGGGCCTGGGCTTGGGGAAGTAGAAAAAAACAAAGCCGGGAGCATCGCCGCGGCGATAGAAAACCTTTGGGCTTGGGTAGCGTTTAAACCCTTGAGGTGCTGCTGGAAAGCAATTCGGGTCACAAATGAACTATCTGCCAACGTAGAGAAGTGTCCGCGGAATCCTGGAAGTGATGAGGTGATACCTTCTTTTGCTCATGGGAAATTTTCATCCTGGGGATGAAGGTGGGAGTCCTCGAAGGCGAAAAGCTCCTGCTTTCCTCAGTGGTTGTCAGACTTACCTCGTGATTAAAGCAAAAGCCTTTAAAGTGCCCGATATATGAGCAGTAACTCATGCCCCTTTCTCTTAGTACGTTCATAGGGACTCCCTTTGGGCAATTCCCCGACACTATTTTGGTTGGGGAAGAAAAGTGATAAGAGGGATGCGTGAAAAAAGCTAGAACAGTTGAAGGAAGGATGGAATGGAAAGAGGAGGAGAATTATAAATTGGGAGGCCACAGTGACTGAACAGGAAAACCCCATGAAAATACCCAAAGCTCGGCACGAGGCCCTGTAAGCATCTGAGTAGCTTTGAACTACCACACTTCTTTGAGGCGAGTGTCAGAACTTTTGGGTGGACGAGAAAGATAAGGAATGATAGGTTTGCCTGACCACCTGGGAAATTGTCCTTCTTGATTTCTAGAAGCTGCCCTACCTACTGTTTAGTGCCCTCTTTTGGCTTTTTCCTATTTCATCCTCGTGACAAGTTCAGTAGGTTTGTGACCACCAGGCATAAACGTAAGCCTAAATTAAACATCATTTTGAAAAGATCATCCTTCCACATTTTAAACTCTGTGACACACTATGTACTGAACTCCTTCCCACCCAGGTGTTTGTAGTTAGCTCGGCATAGCATTTCCCTGTCTTTGAATGTAACAGTTCCTCCTGGAATCTCAAAGACAAGAGCTTTACTTCTGGGAGAGCACACCTCCAAGGCCTGACGGGTCCCAGCAGGTGATAGGTCCCACCTAGCGATAGTTAGAATTCACCTTGCACGAGATTGACCAGAGTCAGGTCAGAGCAACTGGAGGAGGCAGCGTCCAGTCTTCACACCCAGGAATGCAGCTTCTAAATCCTATACTCGTACTCACTTGTTTTTCCTCTTCTCCATGCCAGATGGGGGCAAAGTGAGGAAAAAGCTTTTCTACTACAGGGTAGCATCGAAGCTCTCTACTCTGTGCCCCCCATCCCTACTCTGGAGTCTAAAGACGACCATTCACGTGTCAGACTCTTACAGCATTTGACATTTAGGGATCCTTACTTAGGACTTAGGGCCCCTGCTCATTGGATTTGGTTTCACTGTTGTGGATACCCATGGAGGGCTAGCTGGGCACCTAGGACATGAACAATCCAAAACATCACTTGCATTTTAGAATCTCTTTGTACGGGTGAGAAATCGGAACTTTAAAAGGTTTAACGTTCACAATTATTACAGCAGTTGGGGACAGAACCGTGGCAAGGACCCAAGGTTGCCGATTCATAATCCGAGAAAATGTTTCCTCTTCCACTGCTTTCCCCAAAAATAAACAATAGGTTTTTTTTATTATTATTTTAATGTTTATTTACTTTTGAGATAAAGAGAGAGAGAGACAGAGGCGTGAGTGGGGGAGGGGCAGAGAGAGAGGGACGCACAGAATCTGAAGCAGGTTCCAGGCTCTGAGCTGTCAGCACAGAGTGCAACGCGGGGCTCAAATTCACAGACTGCAAGATCATGACCTGAGCTGAAGTCGGACACTTGACCGACTGAGCCACCCGGGGGCCCCAATAGTTTTTTTTTTTTTTAATCAAGGTTACTGATGTTAAAATTAACTTCCATTAAGGCCAATCAGGGGAAATTTAATTCTGATACAGGCAAGCAGTTTAGCTATGGAAATAGTGTCACAGTTCACTGCTTTGTTTCCAGCAACTTTGGTGTAGTCCCACTTTCATCCAAACAAATGAAAATGCAGTAAATTGGGGCGCCTGGGTGGCTGAGTCGCCTGAGCATCCGACTTTGACTCAGGTCATGATCTCAGAGTTCGTGGGTTCAAGCCCCGCATCGGGCTCTGTGCTGACAGCTCAGAGGCTGGAGCCTCTTCAGATTCTGTGTCTCCCCCTCTCTCTGCCCCCTCCCCTACTCGTGCACATGCATTCTCTCTCTCTCTCAAAAATAAATAAAACATTTTAAAAAGTTAAAAAAAAAAAGAAAATGCCGTAAATTATCATAGCTGTGTTGTCTCTGTTTTTCTCTCTGTTACATGTGTATATTGAAAAGTCGATGTTAACACGTGGTACTTTAAGGGTTAGTAGCAGATTGTCTTATTCAGAACCTGAATAAAATACTTTTATGATAGCATACATACCTGGCCAAAAGAATTTCACAGCTGTTTATATAGCCTTTGAGGTAGGGTCGAGCTGGTCCACCGAGCATCAAAACATCATCCATTGACTTAGGCTGTTCTGCCTTTTTCTTCCCTGCAGAGCCATTGGCTCCCTCCTCCCCCCCGCTTCTCACCAGCAAAGTCCAGAATTAATTGACCCTATATCCAATGTACAGGACTGTCTCCTTGTCTTCACAGTGTCAGGTCACATCCTGATCTGGTTGTTTGCTGCTGGTATCTAGTCTCCCACCACACCCTACCTTCTTCAGAGTCAGATTAAAATCTGTCACGCACAATCTAGTATAGTCGGGTCAGGTTTGGCTCCCACCATCGCCCTGCTAAGTATAGGACTCCTCTAACTGAAACCAAACGCTGGGAATGCTCTCATGGATCAGGCACGTAGACCCACAGAGAGGACATTAAAGCCATCTGCTCCTTCATTCACAAGTGAAAACGTAGAATCTGCTTCTCACAGAGTAGCGTGGAAAATAACAGAGGCTGTTTTGAAACAGTTTCACAATCTGTGAAGCACCTTACGTCAGCCATTTTATAGAACTGGGAACTTAGGCATGCTGCTTGACCTCAGCCTGTGTCTTTATCTGTGAAATAGGAATAAAACCTATGTGGCTAATGTGAAAATTCAATGAAAGAACACAGTGTGTACCTGGCACCTGGAAAGCATTCAGTAAGTGGCAGTTATTCTTAACAATTATGCTAATGATAAACGTCAAGTGTTCTAACTACTTAGCAGTACTCGTATTTTAAGAATTCAAGAAAATTGGGGCCTTGTGCCTTCCTTCCCTTTCCTGCTCCCAAGCAGAGACCTGACCTCCTGCAGAGGATATAGGACGGGAGTCTCTCAGTATCTCACGGCCACCCGGAGAAGCAACTGTCAGGAAGTGAATGTGGAGAGGGTGCAGACCCATGGACAAGGCCAGGAGCCCCTGTATTGGGAGGTCTGAACTATGTGAAATTTCCCCATCCTAAGTCTCAACACTGAGCATCTATGGACAGGAAAAGAGCCAGGATGATTTTTTTTTTTTTTTTTAATTTTCCACTCTCCGTTCTGGGCTATGTAGGGACACCCAAAACTCAAGGACAAGGGAGGGAGGGGCCTCATCCAAAAAATTTGCCCCATCCAAATTTTTTACCTCTCTATTGAGGAAAAGGGCACATTTCTTTAAAATGCTTATTTTCCGGGGCACCTGGGTGGCTCAGTCGGTTAAGCGTCCGACTTCAGCTCAGGTCACGATCTCGCGGTCCGTGAGTTCGAGCCCCGCGTCGGGCTCTGTGCTGACGGCTCAGAGCCTGGAGCCTGTTTCAGATTCTGTGTCTCCCTCTCTCTCTGACCCTCCCCCCACTCATGTTCTGTCTCTGTCCCAAAAATAAACAAACGTTAAAAAAAATTTAAAAAAAAATGCTTATTTTTCTATGGTGATGAACAAGGTAGTCACAGTTTCTGCCCAGTGGAGTTGTTTCCTAAATGCTGTATCATATTTACATATTGAAACACTATATTGAAAACTATTAAATTTATTGTATAAGGTTTAGAAAAGAAAAAAATTAAAATACCCGTAATCTGGGGCGCCTGTCGGTTAAGCATCCGACTTTGGCTCAGGTCATGATCTCACGGTTCATGAGTTTGAGCCCCATGTGGGCTTTGTGTTGACAGCTTAGAGCCTGGAGCCTGTTTCAGATTCTGTGTCTCCCTCTCTTCTCTGCCCCTCCCCTGCTTGCGCTCTGTCTCTCTCCCTCCCAAAAATAAACATTAAAAAAAATTAAAATACCCATAATCCAACCACTCAGAATTTATCATTGACAATTTTTATTTCCTTCTGGTTTTCCCTATAAATCAATTATTTAAAAAAAAAAAACCCTGGAGTCCTTAATGTATATACTATTTTACAGCAACATTTACTTAATTTATTATGAACATCTCCCCGTCATTTAAAATTCTTTTTCAGCACATAATTCTATCATGTGAATGTGCCTTCAAAAATTATGTCTCATAATTCAACCAGTCTGCTACTTCCAGACATTGTGGGTGTTTCAGTGTCTTGAAAAGATTCAGGGATTTAAATGGACTGCTTATTTCCCCCAGTGACAGGGTGCTCTGGAAATGTCTGTTGAACCAAAGGGACTGTCTGCTGGTCCCAGTTCTTTTTTGACAGGGCTGGTAAGGTGGCCAAGAATTCTTTTCTCTGTGCCCTGGTATTGCAGGGCTGAGAGAGCAGAAGCCATTTAAGCCGAAAGCTCCCAGAGGGGTTGGCCTTTAAGCCCTGCTTGCCTCGGAGTTTCCTGAGGAAAAGGGAGTTTAGGTGACAGAAAATTGGGGGAGGGAATGGACAGGGGTCCGTTAATAGAACCTTACAAAACTCCTGGCATTTGTGTCTCCATTTTCGAGGTGAGGAAAGTAAGGCTCCGAGAATTTGTCTAAACCTGTGTAGCTAGTTAAGAGAACCAGAGCTTGACTCCTAGGCGTGGTTCTAAAATTTTGACTCTTCCCACCATGCTGTCCACTGCTCCTAAAAGCTGATGGGTGGAACTTCATTTTTTTTTTCCTGTGAGAAATTTGTTGTCAATCTTCTAGGATATATATTTATATCTATTCCGTAAAAAAACAAACAAAAAAAAACACCTCCTGACTTTCCAAGAATTCCTTCTGTCTATGGGTTTCCTGAGTTGGCTCACTCTTTGCCAAAAGAACATATCTTCAGTTTTTGATGAACAATCCGATGATGTAGCTTTTTTCCCCCTGTGTTGCTTATTTTCTTATAGAAGTGTCCTTACTGTATACATTGGAAGGTCAGAGTCATAAAAGGAAGTTCTTATAAATCCTGCAGCAATTTAACAACATTACACATAGTTCCCTTAGCTTTTGGGATTTATGAAGTATACTTGTGCATATGTGTGTGTGTATATGTATATGTATAATATGAAATGTGACTTAAAGTACATATATAAAATATGAAGCACGTATATAGCAATGAGCCTATTTTTCTGGTTTGGCTCATAAATGGTTTCTGAAGGAAATTCTAAAAAAGGTTTTCCAGAATTATTTAGAGCTATGAAGCATTTTGAAATAGGTGTTTAACATCCCAATATGATACTTTGAAGCCAGTAACATGTTATCTGGAGGTGTAGTTTCTAGAATGTGTTGCTAAAGTTTCTTTATATGATCTAATCAAAATCCGTTTTAATCAAGGGTACATGTTTTAAAATACCCTTTTCCCATCCTTCCACCACACACACACACACACACACACACACACACACACACACACTACCAATACCCTAACCCAAGCCACCATCACCTCCTGCCTGGATTTTCTCAGTAGGCTCCTAACCAAATTTTCCTGAATCCACTGTTGCTCTCTTTTAGGCAGCCAAGGTGATATTGGTAGAGTATCTTTGGAGTCATATCACAACTAATCTCCCAGCCCCTCTAGCTTCAAACACTGCGATGGTTTCCCATTATTCCTAATATTGGCCTTCCTTCTTCCTCTCCATAGCCACTAAGACTTTGTGCATGCATTTTCCCTCCCTAGAATGCTGTTTCCTCCCCAGTTAAAGTATAGAACAATATTTCAAATTTCCTAATTCCCAGGCTGAATCTCTAATGCAGGTATATTACTGGGGACTAATAATTATCCAACAGGAAGAAAATATGACTTGGAGGTTCAAAAGAAGTGTAAGAGTGTGGGCTCTGGAAGCAGTCTGCCTGATTCTGTCCTGGGCTAACTTGGACAACCTGTTTAGCATCCTTGCCTTATTTAAAGGTACCTACCTTATAAAGTTGTATTATTTAAATAAGTTAACATATGGAAGGAGGTCAATAAATTTTAGCTTTAAAAAGTCTCCACGGTAGATTAAGGGCCCAATATTATTTCTTATGTATAGAATAAAATCAACCTTGTTGATATTCTCTTTTCTTCTAGAGAAAAACTGATACAGTAGGCAACTGGGAGGCCCTCTTAGGGCAGGAGAAGGCTGGTCCTAGCAGATAAGGTTTCAGGGGCTGCACTACGTAGGGTAAGACATGTGATTACTTAGTGAAAACAAGTGCCAGGACACAGATGCTAGCGTGTTGAGAAGAAAATGAAGCCTAGGGGTTTAAAAAATACAGAGAGGAAAACACTAAAGAAATCTAAAATAGTATTAAAAAATCACAACAGCAAACAAAAGACAATCTATTTACAGATGAAATTATCATACGCTTCTAAACCAAGCCTTATTATGTAAAGTATCTTTTCCTTGCGTAATAAACATTTTTGAAGCTACCTGAGGTCCCAGAATTTTTTAACAGAATGTTCTCTGGTGGCTTTCAGGGCTGTCATTTCTGTAGCTCCTTCTAAGTTCTGTTTTGTAAGCTACTTTACTTACATGTCTGTGACTCCAACATGAGTGAGACTAAGCTCTTTATGTTCCCCATTTGAATCTTCACTACATACATGTAGAAGATTGCTTGGTTGGCTTCGTTTATCGTGAGTTTTCAAGTACAGAGTAATGAGAATAAGCAATTTGTTACCAGTCTTGCGACCATCAGCCAGTACCAACAACTGAGCATTGGTCTTTTTATGCCAGTTGAGTATCCTAGTCTCTGACATTATCTCTCAGGGGGGATGTCAGATAAGAGAACTAGGTAGATCACCTGAGTGGTAAGCACAGAATGGAAAAGTTAGCAAAAAAAAAAAGGTTGCTCTGTAAACTAGGTATGGTGTATAAGGTGAGTAATGGCAAAGGCACCAATGCTGATGATTCTTGACGTGCTGAATGACGTGTTGAAACTCAGATTGTTGTGATCCATGATTACTCCGTGACAGCTGAAGCAGAGAACCTGCAATGCCACATGACCTACATTTCTTCCCCTTTGGAACTTTAAGCAAGTAGGTAAAGGCCAGGCATCTGTATCTTGCTAACACTTCCCTGGTGTTGAAAAGTATTTTTAAGACCAATAGGAAAAAAAAAAAAAACCCTATGTTCTCAGCTCCAAATCAAATCATATTAGGCAAAATATTAACAACAGACCAACTTTTAACAAAATGTGGAAAAAGTTACATTTTTTACCTCCAGAAAAGGGTAAATTCAGCAAATATGTATATAACTCCTTATATTTTCAGGTATATAATATATAAATATGTAATATGTATTCCTCTTTGCTTAAGCTCCCATATTTTCTTATGCTTTATGGAGTCTCCACCTTCTCTAACAATGGAGAAGAAAGAAGAACAAAAAAGGAAAAGAAAAAATGAAAAAAAAAAAAAAAAAAAAAAACAACAACCCGGTAACATCTTCAGAAATGCATGGGATCTGGTCTCAACCAGCAAATCAAACCCAAAAGTAACCAATCATTCATTGAATGTCTCCTCATGTTTAAGAAATTGTGTTAGGTTTTGAACGAAGTGAGTTAACAGTACATTTAGTGCCTACCTTGAACCGTGCTGGGAGCAAGAGATATAAATATAAGTGAAACATTTTCCTTGTCCCTAAGGAGTATGGTCTAAAAGGAAAGAGACCAACTCATGAATTGTTCATTACGGCCCAACAAATATAAGTGCAAGTGTAATTATTGAGGTGTTTTGATGGAAGTATTAAGTATGTAGGGAGGGGGGAGGCTCTGGGGGTGCAAAGAAGTTGACGGCTATGCTGAGTCCCTTGCAGTGTGTAATCATTCCTCAGCCTTTCTTGTCTTTCACGACCTTGGTATTTTCGAAGAGTACAGATTATTTTGTCAGATGTCTGTCAGTTTGAGTTCACCTGATATTTTCTCATGATTAAACTGAGGTTATGCACATTAGGTGAGAATACCACAAAATACCGTGTTCTCCTTCCTGCATCATATCACAGAGTTCATGATACTGATGTGTCTCATCATTGGTGGTATAAACCTTCATCACTTGGTTAAGGTGGCTTCTGCCAGGTTTTTCCACTTCAAACTACTGAATTCCGCTTTGTGATTAATAAATATCTTGGGGCAGATATTTTGAAATGATGCAAACTTTATTTCTCCACAAACTTGACCCACTAATTTTACCATCTGGTGATGGAGTTTTTCTGCAGCCATTATTATTGTGGTATTTCCTGATAATTTTATATTTTCCTCTTTCCTTTTACATTTATTTGTTCAAATTCTACCAAAGGAAAAGCTGTCGCATCTCCCCCACTTACTTATTAATTTTTTAAAAGTTTTTAATGTTTATTTTTGAGAGACAGAGAGAGACAGAGCTTGAGTGGGGGAGGGGCAGACAGAGAGGGAGACATAGTATGTGAAGCAGGCTCCAGGCTCTGAGCTGTCAGCACAGAGCCCGACGCGGGGCTCGAGCTCACGAACTGCGAGATAATGACCTGAGCCGAAGTCGGACACTTACCTGACTGAGCCACCCAGGCGCCCCTAATTAATTATTTTTATCTGTATGGACTCATGGGTATCTATTATATTTATGGATTAGAATCGAACACTGTGATTATTTATTTTGCTGCTCAAATTTTTCCAGCTTTGGCACTTAAGAGCTAATTCAGGTTGGTCCCTAGTTCTGTTTTATTTTGGACCGTGTTCTTACTTTCTGGCACTGCAACATATTCCAGGTTCATCTTAAGTATGATGTGCCCTGGCCCTGGAATCAACTGTTTCCCAAGGAAGAAACAGAGTATAACAGTTGTGTTAGAGGCGTGTTTGGAAACCAAGATCTGAGTGAAAGATGTGAAATTGGCTAAAATTTCTGACAATTTCAAGTTGATGAGACTTTGGACTAATTAGAATTCATATGCTTATGAGAATTGGTACCATCAGTGTGGAAAACAATTTAGCATTAGCTAGTAAAGTTGTAGGTAGGTACATTCCATGCACCAGTAATTCCAGTGGAAAAACTCTTGCCTATGTGCGACAGGAGTTAGCGCAGCTTTGTTCAGAAAAGCACAAAACTGAAATGACCCAAATGCCCATCAGTAGGAGAAAAGATGAGTAAAATGTGGTATATTCATAAAATGGAATACTCTAAAGCGGTGGAAATGAGCTACAACTACACACGTCAGCAGGAATAAATCTCAGACACATAATATTGCACAAAAATGAACGTGAAGTATGATTCCCTTCACTTGAAGTCCATCAACATGCAAAATAAAACAATGTGGATATTTGTAGGGATGCATAAATGATAAGATGGTAAAACTAGAAAGAAAAGGGAATGATAACTACAAAATCCAGGATAGTGGATTACAGGTAGGGGGTGGGATGCAGTAAGCTTAAGAGATAATGGCAGTATATTTCTTAAACAGAAAGGTGGGTAAATGGACTATAGGCAACCGTTTGTGTGTGTGTGTGTGTGTGTGTGTGTGTGTGTGTGTGTGTATTGTATAATGTAGTGAGGGGAAATTGGAGTTAGGGAAAGAAGAAAAAAGAAGAGAGGAAGCAAAGAAGGGATGGAAAGAGACAGGGAAAGATGAAGGAAAGGAAAGAAAAACAAAAAAGCATTCCCGTAATGGTGTCTTAAGATCTAGTTGGTGGTAGTTCAAATTCTGACACCAACTGTCTGTCTGGCTTTGGATGAATCACCACACTTCTCCGAGCCTCAGTTTCCATACCAGTTAAACGGGAAAAATGTACTTTGTCCTGCAAACTTTCCCGTGTTATTGTGAGGATAAAATGAAATGTTTGTAACTGTAGAGTAGTACTTGGAAAAAGTAATGAAGTGTTCTAAAATATGAAAGAAAAAGAAAATTCATACCTCAAATGATCTTGCTTCCTAATGCCAGAAGTTTAGTATACTTCACGTGCAAGTTCATATTCAAGGGCTCTGGGTTTGTGTCCTGCGGACTCCTTGCTCAACCAACATGAGGAGGAAAGCAGATACTGTGCATATGCCTTTCAAGAAGGTTGGTTTGCTCCGCCAAAATTCATAGCAGGGCAGTATAATCTGAGGTCTCAGGCTGCACAACTTACGAGCGGTGGTCCCTGGGGACGGGCAGTGTCGGTGTGCTGCCTGGTGCTCAGAGGAGATCACACGTGTGAAGGGGCTTTTCTGAAAGAACACAATAGTGAGCGCTTTCAGGGCAGGGCTCCCGTGCCTCGCCATCTGCCAGGCTCTGGGCTTCGTCCTCTTCATGATCTCCTTTCATTCTCACAACAGCCCCGTGACACACGTCATATTATCCCCATTTTACAGATGAGAATATAGGGCCCCAAAGAATTGAAGTAAATGACCCAGGTCACCAAGTGAGTGACAGGAGCAGAGGTCCTCCTCATGGCTGTCTGCAGCCATAGCCCCTACTCCGCATCTACCCCAAATGTCTTTTGACGGACTGAAATCTCACAGGTCTTAACGGCTCACAGGTATCATCTGTAGGCTGATAGAGCTCCTCGTCACCAGCCAACTTCACACTTAAGTCAAGATATTGGCACACTTAGGTCAATATATATATGTATTAAATATATATATAAATATATATTTAATATATATAACATATACTATTATACTATATTATATACACACACACACACACACACACACACACACACACACACACACACACACACACACATACTAAATGGCTTGAATTATTTGTGCCAGAAAGGATCTTCCTACTGTAGTAGAATGGCCCCAAAGGGGAAATAAACAACAGGAGACATCACCAACCATATCTAGATTAGAGACTCAGCCCCTATGCTTAAATTTTCTCTTTGTCCCTCTTCTTTGCTTAGAATAATCATCTTTGCTGCATTTTGACTGCACTTCAAATAGGCTGATTTTTCGGCCTCTGCCTTCTTCTGTAGCTACTGGCTCTTGATCTTTTGCTTTTTAAGTCATGTGTTCTATTAATAAAATTCATTAATGGATCACTTTATAGATATTCTAGTATTTAGCTGTCTTTGAATTTCTACAAATAAGACCTATTTTGGCACAGCGTTTTTTTCTATTTTTTCTATTTTTTCTATTTTATAAATATGCCATTAGAATCAATTGTTATATATTTTATTCATATTTTTTTTTGAGAGACTAGTCTACAGTTTTGAATGATTCTTGGGAAGGATTTTTGTCCTGGGTTATTCTATCCTTATAAGATGAGTTGGGAAAATTCCTTCTTTTCTGATACTTTGGAATAATGTGACTGTCACAGATAATACCTGGACTCTGAATGTTTGGTAGAGTGCTCTCTGTAAATCATCCCAGCTTGGGGACTTTTTAGAGGGTAGACATTTTACCTGCTTTTTACACCTTCAACCCCACCTCCCACCCCTGGTGCTACTTGGTCTACCTAAGTTTTTCTCTCTCTTCTTTAGTTGCTTGTGGTCATTTGTATTTTCTATATAATCATCTATTACATCTAGATTTTCCAGTTTGGGGCAAAATTTTATGTAGTGTTCTCTTATACAGTTCAAATATCTTTTTTGACTGTGCGAATAATCCTTTTGTTATTCAAGTGGCCATCATTTCTCTCTGACTGCATAACCTACTGACCAGTCTCTCGTATCCACTCTATGTGTATCTACCCCCTATTTTATCATTTCCTGCTCTACCCACCAGTAGGCAAAAAAAGAGCTATCAGATCTTAAACAAGTGACACACACCAGAGAAGTCTATTTAAGCAGTGAAACATGTGTAGTGTCTTCCTAGCCAATCTGGTACTAATCCCAGCTGTGAGGCAGAGACTTGTGCTATTCTTGGGTGTGCAAGGTTGTCACTGTATGTGACTTCCGTCTCCATCCCTCCTCACCTGTATGTTTACATACACCTGTCCTCCACTGTCCCCTGACCCACCCAGCCTAGCTACATCTATCCTGTACACTCTGCCTCCCCACTCTGCCTCCATAGTCCACCTCTGCTATTGAGGAAGGAAATTTGGACTGGAAATGTTATCCTGGATTCCCGGCATTATGGAAAACAGCCGCAGCACCTGATTACCAAATGGGAGTCTATAAGTGCTACAAGCCAGGCTCAACCATCTAGTAACCTTCTGTTAAATCACTAAAGAAACTCCAATCCAGTTCTACTAGGCCTCACCCTGAAGGGAGATAGAAAAGTAGACAAAATTAATGTGTATCGAGCCTTTACCCCTTTACAACCCACGCCAAAGTCAGCAACAGCTAAGCATATATATCTCTGGGAATTTCAAATCTCGACCTGCCCCATTTCACACGCATACAAGCTCTACCTTTCCTTAACCTCATTCATCACTCATTTTCTATGTATATCTCTGAGAGATCTTGATTCTGATGAACCAATCAGCTTTTTCCTGGTCTTTAACTAGAACTGTGTTTCTTGTTTACTTTTGGGCAGTATCCATCCTTATCTACTGAATTTAGGAGTTGAACAATTACCAAAGGGGGGAAAAAAGAAGGAGGAAAGAAAAGATTTTTGTTCTTATGGTGCAAATTATTTTTTTAAAAAAATGCACAATAGAGGGGGCGCCTGGATGGCTCAGTCGGTTAAGCGTCCAACTTCAGCTCAGGTCACAATCTCGCAGTCCATGAGTTCTCGTCCCACGTTGGGCTCTGGGCTGATGGCTCAGAGCCTGGAGCCTGCTTCCGATTCTGTGTCTCCCTCTCTCTCTCTCTGCCCCTCCCCCATTCATGCTCTCTCTCTGTTTCAAAAATAAATTTAAAAAGTTAAAAAAAATTTAAAAAGTTAAAAAAATACACAATAGAGGATTTATACTCATCAAAACTATGTGCTTCTTTCAGTAAACAAGGTTATGAGTGAAGTCATCAGTTCTGTAAAAAGAAAGGGAAGAAAACAACTAGTTCAAAGAGAGCATTTTTCCCCCTTCTTTTTGGTATGCAATGCCACATATTTGAACAATTAGTATCAAGTCAATTCAATGGTAGAATGTGGTGTAATATATAAGCATGGCTTGGAGTCAGGAGACTTTGACTTTACTCCCACGATTTATTATACTAGTTGTGTGACTTTAGGATAAATTGCTTGAAACTGTAGTCTAAGCTATTTGTCTGTAAATTTAAGATATTATTTAACTATAGAAACTTTAAAGCTTTGGGCTTTCTGCAAAGTGGAGAGCGAAACTCTTCCCTTAACCAAGAGTCTTTGAAGGAGGCTAGAGTGGTCCCAGGTCAATCTCCTCCCTCTCCCCCCAACCCCCACCGATCCATGAAGAAACAAACAGAAATCCCCAGTGAATACTTCTGATTTGTTAAAATTAAATACAATAAAACATAACATAGAAATCAAATATAATAAGATATTGAAATGATCGGATAGAGAGGATAAAATAATTGTGGATCAAATGTTTCCAGAAATTAAAGATGGAATAAAAACTGAAAAAGTGTCAAAATATAAATCTAATGAAAATAACAGGCATGTTTGAAAAAAAACCACTTAGGACATTTATAAATAAAATATAATTATTATAATTAATGTCTTAGTGGATGAATTACACAGCAGAATATATGCAGCTGAAGAGAGTTAAATCTGAAGGAAATACTCAGACTATAATACATACAGACAAGGCAGTAAATATGGAAGAGAGATTAAGCTACATGGAGGATATAATGAATATGTATAACACATCTAATTGGAGTTCCAGAAGGAGAAAATAGAGAAGAGGCAATATTTGAAAATATAAAGGCTGAAATTCTCCCAAAACTGACAAAAGGACATGAATCCAGAGAGAACGGGAAACAAGAGTCCAAAATAGAGAAATAAAAAAGCCACACCCAGATACATGTTAGGAAAACCAAAGAATATCAAAGACAAATAGAAGATCTTAAAAGCAGGCAGAGAAAAAAGGTAGATAATTTACAAAGGAGGATAAGTAGCTACCAATATCTGAGCGGCAACAGTGGAAACCAGAACAGAGTGGAATAGTATCTTCAAAGTTCTGAAGAGAAAATAACTGTCAACCTAGATTTGTGGATTTAGCAAAACTATTTTTATAGGACAAAGGCAATAAAAGACACTTTCAGATAAATAGAGATTGCATTTACAACCAAGAAACCTTCTGTAAAGGAATTTGTAAAGAATGTACTTTAAAAAGAAGAAAGATGATTCTAAAAACAAGTTCCAGGATACCCACATGCAAAAGAACGAAGTCTACAAAAAATTAGCTCAAATTGGATCAAAGACCTGAAACCACAATACCCTTGGAAGAAAACATAGGGGTAAATCTCCATTATCTTGGATTTAGCAATGGTTTCTTAGGGCACCAAGGGCACAAGAAACAACAACAACAACAACAAAAATTGGACTTCAAAATTAAAAATTTTGTGTATCAAAGGACATTATCAAAAATGAACCTACAGAATGGGAGCTATTTGTAAATCATAAAAATCATGTGTCTAGCATCCAGAAGTTATAAAGAACTTGCATAACTTAACAACAAAAAGACAAACAACCCAGTTGAAAAGTGGGGCAAACACTTGAATAGACATTTTTCCAAAGAAGATACACAAATGGCCAACAAACACACGAAAAGATGTCCAACATCATTAGTCATTAGAAAAATTCACATCAAGACTGCAATGAGATACCCACTTCATGCTCAGTAGAATGGCTATAGTTTTTTAAATGGAAAACAAGTGTTGGGGAGGATATGGAGAAATTAGAACCCTTGTACATTGCTTATGGGAATTTTAGATGGTGCAGCTGCCATGGAAAAAACTTTGATGGTTCCTCAAAAAGTTAAACATAGAATTACCATATGAACTAGCAAACCCACCTCTAGTTATTTACCCCCCCCCCAAATTGAAAACAGATACTTGTACACAAATGTTCATAGCAGCACTATTCACAATAACCACATTATGCTGAGTGAAAGAAGCCAGACACAGAAGGTCACATACTGTATGACTCTGTTTGAAATATTCAGAATAGGCAGATCCATAGAGACAGCAGATTACTGGTCGCCAGTGTCTGAGGAGAGGGAGGAATGGGAAGTGACGGCTTAACAGCTGTAGAGTTTTCCTTTTGGGATAATAAAAATGCTCTGGAACCAGATAGAGGTGATGTACTAAATGTACATCTGAATTATACACATTACAGTGGTTAAAACTGAATTTTATGTGATGTGAATTTTACCACGATAAAGTTGACAGGTGCAAAGAAATTAACAAACATATAGGTAAATTCAGAAATTGCATAATATTATTGATGATGATAATAATGTCTCATTCGTGTGGTTCTACGAGTGAGAATTAAAATAGTAGGCAACACAAACAAGTGAGTTGAGAAAGGAGTAATCAAGAGTTATAGCATTAAAGTCCTTAGGAGACCCTTGAACATTGCTTGTGGGAATTTTAAGTTTTGAGAGCCGATGACTCTCAAGTGCTTTTAATTGTGATCTATAACAATAAATGTTTTATATTGTCACCCAGTGTCCACACATTGGTATATGAAACAAAAATTTTACAAAATAATCCTTGCCCTAAGTATGTATATTGTACACTGTTTTCTAATCTAATTAGTTTCTTTTTTTAAAAAATGCTAATCGTGTACCATTAAGTTGATCTCATAACTCACTAAGGGACTATAACACACTACTTAAAAAAACTGGTGTAGTGTGTGATATCACCCAAGTAAAAATGTGGACAAGCAAAAAAAATAGAAGAAAAGATCTTGAGTAGTTCAATTATCTACTCTAATGCTGGGTCAGCAAGCATATGCAAATGGCAAATTGGTGGTATTTTCCAAGGTCTTTTGAAGGAGTCACCATGTTCCAGTGTAGTAATCTCCATGGCTCAAAAGTGTATTCCTACTAATGCACTGGAAACATTTTGAACAATTCTGAATTTGTGTAGTGTTCTGTAAACTGCCAAGATAAAGTTCTCTTGAGTTATTCAATGTGGATACAGCTAATGGAAAGGATTTCATATTTATGCACGTTGCAGAATGATCCATCTCAACTTGAAGAAATAAGATCTGAGTGACGTTCTTACTCTTGTTATCTTGGACAGCAATCTCACTTCTCCTGGTTTCAGTTCCCTCATCTGCAAAATTAAAGGGAGCTTTAAGTTTTTCCTAAAAAGGAAATCTGTAATTCACTCTAACAAGTCTACATAGACCTGTGGTTTCTCTCTCTCTCTCTCTCTCTCTCTCTCTCTCTCTCTCTCTCTCTCTCTCTCACACACACACACACACACACACACACACAACTGCATTACATTAAGATGAAGGAATTTTAATGTAAACTCGTATGAAACATTCACAGCATTGGCATCAATCTGTTTTAAAGCAGGAAGTGATGAGAGGTGATGATTTATTGAGTGTATTTCTTATATATTTTCAGACATGACTTTTGATTTATAAGACATTTATGGCTTTTTAAACATCAGTTGTTGACTGGGTGTGGTATAGTTTAGTTACTGCGACTTCAGGAGTTCTACCAGGTTAAGAAAGGGGATTATACTGGTCTGAGCCTGTACCAGTAAACATGTCCATATTGCACGGTAGCCAAATGGCTCATGTTTAAGTTCTTGTTCCAATTGCTGCAAGGTACCTCAAGGAACAATATTTGGTAAGTTATGTTTATACACGAGATATAAATGTCTGTTTTTGCCACAGAGTTTATGTTAGCTCGTCATTGTAACCATCCGTGCTGTAAAGTGAGATGTGACTAAGAGATTTGGTATCTTCAGTCCAGCACAGTCTGGTAAGATTCCTACGAGATGAAAGAGTGGAAAAGACACTCCACTTCAATCATTCTCAACTATTTTCAGTTCCCTTAAAGCCTTTTGATGATGCTTGTTTATTGTTTTTTTTTTTTTACATGTGTGTGTGGAAGATTTCATAGATAAACAGAATAGTATAATGATCCCCACTTAACTTTAACGGTGAATATTCTACCACTCTTGTTTTATCTATTCCACCCACTCCCCAGCCTATTTAATTATCATTATTTTTAGAGTTTTTAAGGTAAAATTCACATACATTGAAATGCACAGATCTTAATTGAACAATTTTAATAACTAGTTACACTTGTGTACCTACAGTCTTACCAGCATTCCATCTTGTGAGAAAGTCCTCTGCCCTTCCCAGCTGATCCCCCAAGTCCCCCAAAAGCCACCACTGATTTTTTTTTCCACTTTAGATGAGTTTTGCCTATTCTAGAACTTCATGTAAGTGGAAACATTAATTATATACCCTCTGTGTCTGGCTGCTTTTCTCCACATCAGGTTTGTGAGATTCAGTCATGGTGTTGCAGGTATCAGAACATTACTAATTTATCCTTTTTATTTCTGAGTGGTAATATACCACAGCTTACTTACTCATCGTCTTGTTGATGGACCTTTGGGTTGTTTTCAGTTCTTGGCTACTGTGAATTAAACTGCTATGAACACTCTTTATACAACTCCTTTTGTGAACATATAGTTTCACTTATCTTGGGCAATGACCTGGATCTACAATTGCTGATCATAAGGTAAGTATATGTTTAACTTTATAAGAAACTACCACGCCCTTTACCACACTTTTACACTCCCACCAGCAGTATGTATGGGTTCTAATTGTTTTACATCCCCATCAACACTTGGTATTTGTCAGTCTTAAATTTTAGCCATTCCAGTGGGTGTGAAGTAGTACCTCCATTTAGTGTTAATTTGCATTTCTCTAATGGCTAGCTATTGAACATGTTTTCATGAGCGCACCCTTTGGCTTAATATGTTTTTCACATGTGGTTCCCTTGCCCAGAACATTTACTACCACGCTTTTCTGATTAACTACTTACTCCTTATCTAGTCCTTACTTTATTGAAAGAAATCCTTCCTCCCATAAAGTTAGGAGATGAGGAAATAAGCCTAAAAGCTACATAAGAACCAGTTTTCTAGACTCAGCATCAACCACTGTCTTTTCAAAGGGCACTGAAAGCTTAGGGCAGGGGAAACTCCCCTTTCCTCAACCCTCCTCTAATTCCCAATTTAGGAAATACCAACAGCCCAAGTCATAGTTGCTCATTCAATTTGATGTTAAGAGGTACAAGAAGCTTGTAAGGCTGGGACGTAAGATACCATAAAACCTAAAAGGAAAGTACTATGTGGAAATTTTATTGAGGAACAATAAGCACCTCAGCTTCAATATTTCCCTTTGAAGAGATAATCCTGTGGCTTTCAAGCCTGTAGAGAAATAGGATGATTACAATTTACAGCATGAGAAATACTATTTCTTTGGAATATGGACTCTAAGTTACCATTGATTAGAAAAGCATGGCATTCTCCTGCTGTGTTCTGTATAGCTTCTTCCCTGACCTGTTCCCAATGTCTTCCAAGAAGATAAGCAAAAAATGTTCTCAGGCCTCCCTTAGTCTGACCTCCAGTGACTGCCTGGGGGTTGAGGAGAAGCTTGCAAGGATCCTGTGTGGGAAGAGAGTAGGACTGCTATCAGAAGGATTACAGTCTATGCTTTCCAGATCTTGCCACCCTTGGCTGCTGGCCTTTTGGTTTCCTCCCACTGAGAGAAAGATTTAGTCATGTGTTTATAATTGGTTATGCCTCTGAGTAGGTACTTTTGGCACACCATTTTTATCCCCTTGTAACCCAACATTCCTATACATGCCGATAAGCTTTCTATTGCCAATACCTGCACCCCTTAGGCTGAGAGCTTTCTTTGACCACAGGAGCATTCAGGGTGCCAGGCGGGCAGGAAGTGCCAGCACATTAACATCCATGGGAACAGCCTCAAACTAATGACAGGTGGGGGTTCAGTGGCTAAGTCCTCCACGTTTTTCATCCTTGGAGTGCAACAATGACCAGATATGCTCTACACCACCTCCTAGAGGAACACGTTTGGAATGAGCCCAAGTTTCCCACAGCTGTAGCATACTCCTAGATTCATCTCCTGGCTCACTGCCCCTTCCCCAGCCCAATGTTTCCTGAGATCACCTCCCAAATAAACTTGTAGCCTTGGTCCTAGTCAGGGTCTGTTCTGGAGAAACCCGATCTAGGCTAGCTTTAAATCAAGCAAACGCACTAATAAAATATTAGGATGAAGATATTGGTAGTAAATCTTCTGATGCTTCAGATGGTTCACATCCAGCATTCCTAAGGACCTAGAATTCATTTCCTCTGAGTTTACCTAGCATTATCCCTGAAATATTACTGTTCGAGAATTCTCCTGAGATAAAGATCCAGCTTAAGGAATGATCTCAAAACCATGGAAGTGTGTCTCACATATTTGAGTTCAGATGAATAGTCAGCTAATTGATTTCTCAAAGCAAATTGGTATAATGTATAATACTGTTTCCCAGCATATTAAGATATTTCTGTGTGTAATAAAAGGTACCCTCAACATATTGATATTTTAGTTTTACTCACTTGAGCATATTTTTGTTTCCAAAAATGGAAAGGAAATGTAATTTTGCTGAAGAAAGACAGCTGATGCTGGTGTATGTATAGGCATGCGTGTATATGGACCCAGGAGTCCTCAGTATCCCTTGCCCTCCACACCCTCACCTAAAATATTTTGGAAAGTTTGGGTTTATGGATGTGTCATGAGTTAAGCTTGGTAAATATCTCCACATAATATTTTTATAGGTCAAGAATCTGAAGAATATCACAAAATCGAAATAGCATTAGGGTTTCGTGGCTCAGATGCTAGAAATCTCCTGGCACCAAGATAGGTTTTGCCTCATTATCCATTAACATATCTCTTCTTAAATCACAATCCCAAATCCATAAATTCAGGTCTGAGCCTTAGTTTCATTGCCCTCCTCAAAATATTATCTTCCAGATACTTTAGTGTTAATTTCACTGATGCCTTCTAGTGCCACTGGCTTATGTCATGATGCTTTTAGAGAAATTCTTGAAGGCAACATAGGTGCAATGCAAAGCAACCTACTGGTCCAATTACAGGTTATCTAAATCTCCATCTTTTTGCTAATCAATTAACAATGAAAGACCATGCACTTTCCCTAATCATAACACCATTTTTGGCCTCCCTTCCTGCCATGTTTTTTTTTTTTTTTTCCTGAGGGAACTGGGTCAAGCGTTAATGAACATCTACAGTCATACTTTGTTTTATTGTGCTTCGCAGGTACTGTATTTTTTACAAATTGAAGGTTTGTGGCAACCTTGAGTCAAGCAAGTTTATTGGCACCATTTTCCCCATGTTTGCTCATTTTGGGTCTCTGCCTCACATTTTGATAACTCTTTGCAATATTTTTCAAATGTTTTCATTATTATTATATTTGAATTGCTGCAATCTCATGAGAAAACTTTAGCAGACGAGGAGTTGCTTCTCATGGATGAGCAAAGGAAATGGTTTCTTGAGATGGAATTTACTCCTGGTGAAGATGCTGCAAAGTTTGTTGAAAGGATTTAGAATATGACATAAACTGAGTTGATAAAGCAGTGGCAGAGTTTCAGAGGATTGACTCCAATTTTGAAAGTTCTACTGTGGGTAAAATGTTATCAAACAGCACCACATGCTACAGAGAAATCATTTGCAAAAAAGGAAATCAATCAATACGGTGTATGTATTGTTGTGTTATTTTAAGAAATTGCCACAGCCACCCCAGTCTCCAGCCACCACCACCCTGATCAGTCAGCAGCCATCACCATTGAGGCAAGCCCCTCCACCAGCAAAAAGATGGTGGCAACTCACTTAAAGCTCAGATGATGGTTAGCACTTTTTAACAATAAAGAATTTTTAATTAAGGTATGTACATCATGCTATTGCACACTTACTAGACTATAGTTTATACATAACTTTTATATGTACTAGGAAACCAAAAACTTCATTGGACTCACTTTATTGCAATATTCACTTTATTGTGGTGGTCTGGAATTGAGTCCACGATATCTCTGAGGTATCCTGTATTCTGATTATTCTTTGGTTCTCCCCAGATCTGTTCTGTTTTCCTCTTCTGTGTTCTTTGCCCTGGGAAGCTGACCTCTATGGGCTATGTCACCCTCTAGCAAGTAGGAGGCACCAGCAGGAGGTCAGAATGTGGATGGAGAGAGATGCCAGGGCATTTATTCCCTCCCAAACACTCTGCTTCCCTGAGGTCTATGGCCTTATCACCAAACCACAGCTACCATGGGGAAGTCCCTCTCTGACTTTAGCTCTCAACCAGGGTCTTGGTAATAGGGTTGTCTCCCCCTGCTGTTCAGGCTGGGGATTGCAAATGATCTCCGCTGTCCTTAGTCTCTTGTTCCTCCCCCGCGGGTTCCTGTAATCCTACCGGTATCTCTATAAATAGTTCCTTAAATAAAAAGCCTCTACACAACAAAACTGAGTGTGCCCTCTGTTTCTTGTTGAGCCCCTGGCTGATGTAGCCTCCTACCTTCAACTTTTCAGCGGTCCATGACACAGTGACAGATTTAGGGATCACAACCAGATCCCTCTGGGCCTGGAATCAAGTAACCTGTGCACATAGAGACATCACATTTCCCTGTGACTACTTGCAATATTCCGCAGGAAACACGATGTCGGAAATTGAAGAAAAAAAAAAAAATAGAAGCATGTGTCTGAAGCAACTACGCCATTTGATCTAGAAGCCCATAGGAAAATATTATATTTGCATCTTTCAGGGTCACGAATGGTATTTTCTGGGAGCTGAAACAGAACTTCGGAAAATCTGGAAACTTCGGAAACTACCTACCTATGAAGGTAATGGTATGTACATCAGTTAGCTGTTGCCACAAGAACTCTGTGTAACAAACTTTCCCCCAAACTCAGTAGAATAACAGTCATTTAATCTTACATAGCTGCAGGTCACATGGCCAAACCAAAGTAAAGGAGTGGGAGAAGGATGTCCCTTTCATGGAGGGGAAAGGTGTAAACATTTTTGACAGTGACTTACGCAGTGAGTAAGCTACAGAAAGGTCATTCAAGGGCAGCTACAGTTTGTTCAGTTAAAGAGGTGGAAAAAAAATTTCTTTCAGTTTTCCTCTCATTCAGCACAGATGAACTAGTGTGACTTTTTAAAATACCAGGCTAAAATAAAATAAAATAAAATACCAGGCTAAATGTCTCCATGCCCAGAAATGGTTTCTTGATACAAAGATGACATTGCCCTAGAAATGGAGGCATTTTGAGGTTTTAGATGTTAAGCAAATGTTACAGAGATTCCATTATCTGTTCGTGACTAAACTGTGATTGCCAGACTCTGAGACCTGAATCTAGCCCTGTTCATTTATTTTTCCCCACAAGATTCATTTTCCAAAAGAATTACTCTCATTCTGAATCCTGACTATGGAATATGCCTATTAGTGACTCCACAGTCTGGATATCCAAAATCTGGGATCCAGACCACTTATTCCAAGTGGTACCCCAAACCAGTATTCCTTTATCTGCATAGGGTTTTCTCAACTAGTAACTGATTTGTAGTTTAGCTGAGGTTTATGCAATTTGGAAGGGGTTAAAAGTCAAGATTCCAATAGCTTTCACCAGTTTAGTACGAACTGATTCTTTTTTGCCTTGAGAAGGGGGAGAGATGTTTCCCTTGCATAGGATTAAAAAGGAACAAGAGCCCTTACTTATCTTGGTCATCTTTGGGAAGGAAAGACGTGTTTACAATGGTGAGCAGCAAAGACAATAGCTAGAAGGTCAACCAGAAATCTCCATTACGCTCCTAGCAGTGTGTGAATCCAATGAGTGTCCATAGATGATAGACTGATTTCAAAAGAAACATTAGCTTGGGGGGCACCTGGATGGCTAAGTCGGTTAAGCATCCAGCTTCGGCGCAGGTCGTGATCTCATGGTTTGTGAGTTCGAGCCCCACATTGGGGGCTTCACTGTGTGCAGAGCCTGTTTGGGATTCTCTCTCTCTCTCTCTCTCTCTCTCTCTCTCTCTCCCTCCCTCCCTCCCTCCCTCCCTGACTTGCACTCTCTCTCTCTCTAATAAACAAACAAAAAGAAAGAAACATTATCTTGTGATTCTAGCTCGGAAGTGTCAGTATGGGAATTAAGAGCAGGGTAATGCAAATATGGTTGGCAGTCATGACAGACTCCACCGATCAGATGGTACTGGGACTGGAATTTAAGAACAAATTGGTTTGAATAGCTGAAGAATGAGGGAACATGAACTGGGGGACAAAGAGTGAGTCAAGTTTTGGCATGAATGAACATGAAAGTGTACTGGGTAGTGAAAAGACCACCTTGACCAAAATGGGGAAGTGGTCACAAATTAGATGAGATAGCAATTATAGTACCAGATTATGGGGGTCCTAATAAGCAAAGGAACTTAAAGGGTATTTGGGGGATGTTAGAAGCTGCCAGAATTCCTTGGCAGGGAGATTACTTAGTACAAACATCTCCAGTTGTCACAACAGGCTGGTTTTCATTGTAACTCTTGGCCCGCTTTTGACTTGGAGATAGTAATGATCATGGTGGTTGAAAGAGGAGATGATTCATGGGTATTTTGACTCCTTTACAAATTTGATTTTAGCCTGAATCATAGAAAGAGTCTGCGGCCTTTTCCCATGGTTTTTGTTGGCAGCAGCTGTGTGTTCCCATGAGAACATACGTACTTACCTACTCAAACCCTCCTCTTAAATTTATGCTCTGGGCCTCTGTTCACTTGGATGTTTTCATCTTTTCTACAGAACATGTTCACATATAAGCTTAGAGCACAATCCATGTTTCTTCAACAACTGAGGATTCATTTTGAATATTTTCAAATACATAAAACTCCAGGTATAACTCCAAACAAAACATGATGAAAGGAGACATTTGGATAAGCCGTGGTATGATAACATCACACTGAACACCATCTGCTGTGAACACTTCAGCTTTCTGCAGTGACCAGATGAAGGAAATGTGGTTCATTGTGCTTCTTCAGTGGTTAATTCTAGAAAGCTTTTGCTAAACTTTCATCCAAAATAGGAAGAACTTATCTCCCATGTGTTGAAGAATGTTGCCATCCTGGGGGTAACATTGCCCTTTTTATCTCTGGGAAAGAAGTTTCCCTCTTGCTAATGGCAAAGCAGTCAACACTTACCTCCAAACTTCTGCACTGAACTCTTTACTCATATAGGACATACTAATTTCTATGTTGCTTTGTTTCTTTGCCAAGTGCTAATGGCTTGAAATCCAAAATAAATGAAGTTAATTAACAGCAGTTGTATATTTTTGAGAACCTTTGAATTTGGTTATTGTGGACTTTTCTAAGATACTGCTTTCCTTAATTTATACAAAAAGTATTTATTGAGCTAGACCAACTGCTGGTGATTCAGACATGAATAACACTTCCTCTGGAGTGTTTCAGGTAAGACAGATAGGTAAAAAATAGGCTGTAATAAAATTTAATTATGCCCTTTAATCGAGGTGCTCAAGTTCTGTGGGAATGTAGAAGAAAACATCATTGATTCCGTGGCTCCAAGGAGACCATCACAGAGCAGAAGGCATTTGGGCAAGTCTTGAAGGAGAGGCAAGAGTTCCCTAAGTGGAGTGTGAGCATTAAAGTAGAGATCAGAATGAAAAAAAAGCACATCAAAGTGTGGTGCTAGCTGTTACTTCTTTTCACTCCAGATGAGACAGGAATCCAGGGGGAGACAGGTGTCTGGGAGGCTGTTCTCTAAAGTACAGACTTCTCAGCTCGGACCTGTTACAAGCAGAAATTTCAGGACTGCAGAATCAGGCTGATGAAGTCATGAGGGTAGGACTTGTTGGGGGAGCCGGATACTTGCAAACACCTTCATGGAAATGAAGCGATGGACTCACGGGCATGTTTTCCAGACTGTCAGGAGGCATGATTTCAGGAGGAGAAGCTAGCTAGCTATGTTCTTCTAGAGGGAAACTAAGGGAAACACCCCAAGGTTTTAGGAAATGCAAGTGGTCCCAGCCTCTTTCCCTAGTCCCAAGAACGTTTCATTCAGTACCATTTTCCTGACTATGCACTTTTCACTTTATTAAAATGTGAGTTCATTCCCTGCATCAGTTTTGTACAGCTGCCATAACAAGTCACCACAAACCTGAACAACAGAAATTTATCCTCTTTCTGTTCAGTAGGGCCAGAAGTCTGAAATCAAGGGGTCAGCAGGGCTGGTTCCTTTGGGAGAAGAGGAGGGAGACTGTTATGTACCCGTCCCATCACTTCCTTGCCTCTCATGGACGCCATGCGTCTCTTTCTCCATCTTCACATTGCCCTTCTTGGCGTCTCTATGTGTCTCATCCCCTCTCTTGTAAGGATGCCAGGCATTAGATTTGTGGCCCACCCTAAATCCAGGATGATCTCATCCCAAGATCCTTAACTTAATTATGTCTGCAAAGATCCTGTTTTCAAACAAGGTCACAGTCACAGTTTCCAGGAGTTAGGACTTGGGCATATCTTTTGGGGGCACAATATTCAACCACTGTGCCTGCCCTTTCATTGCCTTTATCTGGTGGCTTAATGCTATGGATGTCTTCTGAGCACTCATAAATGGGCTGTTTGACCTTGTTCATAAACTAGCTACTGGGACACAAAGACTCAGTATGTTAATTCTCTTTGGCCAGGGGTAAAATGAAAGTCCAAAGTATACAGCTCCCTGTCTCAAGAGTTTTCTTACTGGAATCTTTGACCATCAAAGATGTGATCATCAAAGATGTGAGCTCTATCTGCAAAAGTAGTAAAACAATTTTACTAGAGGAAGGTGGGGCAACTTCAAAAACACCTTTCTTGCTTTTTACATTCCCTGTGGTTGTAGTACACTCAGCCTCTTGTAAACTGGAATAAATTATTTAGAACTCTAACAGTTAAATGGCATGTTGGGTTCCAGTTCCTTAATCAGTGGCTATAGAGTTCACCAGAGTCAAGAAACTCAGAGAGGAAATCCAGCTCACTACATTTATCGAAGGTAAAGGGGTTGACCTATTGTTTCCTGCTGAGTCCCAGATCGGTTTTGGCAGAGCAACGCTTTCAAAATGTGTTCAATAAAGCAAGTTCTGCTTTGATCTTCCCACAAATCTCTTTTTTCTCCCTTTGCTTATAAACGTGTTCTCTAGAATCTGAGAATTTAGGATGATTTCCCCAAGAAACCTCATTTCTGGAGCGAAATGAAATGCTGGGCATTGTAAACAAAGCACACCCAACCTTTGGTCAAGTCTAATTTAAAGTGAGAGCAGTCAGCCTGTTGTCTTACCCCATGGCCATACCCAAGCAGCTGAACATGGCTGGAGACAGACTCAACCACGCTGACTGCACTCACTTCAAAGTCATGATCACTAGGGCCAGTTGCTTCTTGGCCATCCTTCTCTATTTCTCTCCACTATTCCCAATCCTGAACGACTATTTCATACCTCTTCTCTCTCCCCAACCCTTCAACAATTCCTCCTCCACCCTCAAATGTTAGCTGACTTCCTTGCTATTATGAAAAATACTGCAATTCAGAAGAGCATTTCCACACACTCCACCACCTCCACAGCTACCCTCTGCCTTCCCTCTGTCACTACTGATACATATCTGTGCTCCTAAGGCAGTTCTGTCTAGCTGTGTACAGACCCCGTTCCCTCTTGTGTACCAAGAATATCACTTCTGTGACTTTTCCTCTCTTTCCTGCATTATCAGTTTTTCCCTTTTGCCTGGATTACTCTTATCAACACACAAACATGCTGCAACACTTCCCATCTTAAACATACATGTGTGTGTGTGTGCGCGCACACACATACACACACACACACACACACACACACACACACACACACACACACACAATCTCTTTTGACCCCCACATCTCCTTCCAGCTAGCATACAATTTCTCTACAACAAAACTATTTGAAAAAGTTGTCTCTACAGACTGTCTCTGATTTCTTTTTTCTGTTGAACTCACTCCCTGTCTTGAACCACTGCTCCTTGGATCTTCTCAAGGTCACCAGTGACCTCCAAATTGCTAAATCCAATGGTCAATCCTCAATCCTCACCTTACTTGAACCTTCTGCAGCATTTGGTAGCTAATCTCTTCCAACCTTTAGGAGCACTTTCTGAACTTGGCTTCTAGGACTCCATTCTCTCTTTTTCATTGGCCTCTCCTCAGTCTCCTTTGCTGGTTCCTTCTTATTTCCTTGATCTCTAAATGATGGAATGCTTATAGAGCTTATAGAAGACCAGACATCTTCTCTAACCTCACTCACTCTGGGGGTGACGCTGGACCATCTCATGACTGGAACCCCCACCTATGTTCTTTAAGACCTGTGCACACAGAGAGCTGCTTACTTGGATCCTCACTTCTGATGTTCTATCAAGGGGGCTTTTATTGGCCCAGGCAGTACTGGACTCTCCTATGGAGAAACCTGGAAGTCCTAGAGAATAAATGTCCCCAAGAGCAAGCCCTCAACCAAAGATGGATGGCAATTTGGTGGGTAATAAACCTAGCTTTCTGATCCCTCAGGATGCCTTTGAGGCCTATTCTACACTCTTTCCTAGAATTCCACAATGGGAATAGAGTTAAGTTGCTGAAAGGGATAACTTACTTCATAGTGTACCTTTTACTTCCTTCCTCTTTTGCTTTCACTTCTCTACTGGTAATTCCTGGACCTTCCTCCCAAACAAACTGCTTGCACTCAAATTCTTGTCAGGGTCTGCTTCTAGGGGAACCCAAACTAAGACAAATGCTCCTTCTATGCCAATGACTCCCATATTTATATCTCTCATCTAAACATCCCCCAAATTCCAGAATCATATATCCAATGGCCCTCCCCCACAGCTCTGAATGGATATCTAGTCTCCATCTCAAACTTAATGTGTCCACAAGTGAGCTCCTGATTTTCTCTCCAAACTGCACTTCTCAAGTTGAAGCCATTTTTTACTCTTTCACACTTATGTATCACCCAACCAAATCTGTTGGGTTTACCCTCAACATATGTGCAAAAACCTATCTCTTCTCATCTACCCCTTGGGCCCTCACTCAAGCTGCCTTCCCTAGATTATTGAGATAATTTCCCAACTGCTCTCTTTCTCTCTCTTCATCTCTTGCTCCATTAAAGTCTATTTTCCTGGGGCACCTGGGTGGCTCAGTCGGTTGAGCGTCCGACTTCAACTCAGGTCATGATCTCACACTCATAGGTTTGTGCCCTGCGTTGGGCTTTGTGCTGACAGCTCAGAGCCTGGAGTCTGCTTCGGAATCTGTGCCTCCCTCTCTCTATGCCCCTCCCCCACTCATGCTCTGTTTCTCTCTCTCTCAAAAAATAAACATAATAATAAAAATTTTTTTAAAAAAAGTCTATTTGCCTCACAGCAGTCACAAGGATCCTTCTAAACCATAATCACGTTGTTACTCCTCTGCTCAAAACTTGTCAATGACTTCATCTCAGAGCCAGAACCCAAGTCCACAGTATGGCACATAAAGTCCCATATTGTCTGCTGCCTGTCTTAACCTCTGATCTTACCTCCCACCACTTTCCCACTCATTCTTTCTGTTGTGGGATCATTAGCAATACTTTCCTCTTAATACACTAAGCATGCTACTTCCTAGGACCTTTGGACTTTTCCCTGCAACCCAGAAAATTCTTATTCCAAATATCTACATGGTTTGCCTATTCATTCGTTCAAGTTCTTACTGAAATGTCATCTTACTTAGAAGGGACTTTCGTTGTTAGGTACAAGCCTACATGTTCTCCTATCATTCTCTTGTCCAACCCTTTGTTCCTCCAGCCTAGGAATGCTAGTGGCTTCCAGCCATTGTTGATTTCCAGGTTTCTTTAATGTGAATTATTTGGCCCCTCAGGTATTCCAATACCCATGCAATCAATTCTTCCCAATAAATTCCTCTCTTTTGATTCTATAGGCCTATTTCTGTTAGAGTGACTGAATCTGACAACTTGTATCAGTTTCAGTCCCAGAAGGAAACGTGTAATTAGAGGAAAGTTTAATAAAAGGAACTGTTTACACAGGTGTTGGTTTGGTTTTGGAGAAACAGCGAGGGATGGTACAGTAACTCTGGGCCAGGAACGGATTGGAGCCATTACTTACCAACTCCCAGGCCCAAGGGGGCAAGGCAGGGATTCTCAACCTCAGCACTAGCAACATTTGGGGCTAGATAGTTTTATGTGGTTGGGGGAGGACTGTTCTGCACATTTTAAGGATGTATAACAGCATCCCTGTCTTCTGCCCACTAGATGCCAGTAGCATTCCCCCCATCGGGACAATGAAGATGATCTCCACACATCACTAAATGTCCCCTAGGGGAAAGAAGTGCCCGAGGTTGAAACATACCAGGCAAGGGCAGCTTACTAGAACCCTAAGAGAGACAGGTGTAGTGAGATGGACATCCCACTCGCAAAAGCTTTAGTAGAAAGATATAGCTGAAACATGGTAATGTGATAGGAAAGGAGCCAGAAGAAGAAATATCCAAAATCAACTCTTTTCTTTTCCTGTAATCCTTTGCCAGCACTCCAACCAGCCAAACCAACCTGGATGCCGAAGTACAAAAGAGTATATTGTGTAGTCTATACATATCACCCTCTGATGACAGATAATGGAGTGGAGAAAGGTAGGGAACAGATCTAGAGAAGAAGACAGAAGGTATATGGTAACACTCCTGAATCCTCGTAAACACCCCCTGCATCCTGCCCTTTGTTGCTTTCCATAACACTTACCACCATTTGACATGCTATATATTTCCTTATTTGTCTACTGCCTTGTGTTCAGTGCCTGGTGCATTGTAGATGTTCAGTAAATGTTTGCCAAATGAATGAATCAATGAATGCATGATGGAATCCAACATGAGAAATTAAGTTCTGGATAGGTTTTACTCTGGAAACAAAGTATAAATCAGAGGACAAAAGGGAAATATTTAGTTTCAGAATAATACTACATAACAAGTTTATTAGTCACTCTTCCAAAGAAACAGAAGCAACAACATGTATGTGTATAAAGAGAGATTTCCTTTGAAGAGTTGGCTTACACGATTGTGGAGGCTTGGCAAATCAAATATCCAATGGAGTAGGCCATCAGTCTGGAGACTCAGGGAAGTGGTATAGTTTGAGTCCTTCTTGCAAGGGGGAGGTCAGTCTTTTCCCAGAAGGCCTTCAACTGATTGGATGAGGCCCACCCACTTTGTGAAGGGTAATGTGCTTTACTCAAAGTCCACCAATTTAAATGCTAATCATATCCAAAAAACAGTTTCATAGAAACCTCCAGAATAATGTTTGACCAAATATTTGGGCACTGTGGCCCAGTTGAGTTGATACGTAAAATGAACCATCACAGCAAGATTATAGCGTATTAAATTATATTTGTAGTATATAAATTATATTAAGGATTTATAGTCCGAAGAAAGTAGGCTGGGATCTTCAATCCTAACCTTTTACTTTTTCAAAAGGTAAAAAAAGAATAAAGTGAACTGCTACTGTTAACTTATGTATAATTATGTACTAATTATGAAGACAGGTATATCTTAACTAATCCTGTTCTACATTTTTATCATTTATTTGATAAAAGTCTTCTAGGCCAAATATATTGAATGATGAAATCGGAATCCAAAAACAATTTGTCTAAATGGTATGATAAATACAAGAAAATGAGGTTTCGTAAGGATTCAAATAAGATCCTTAAGGTAGAATATATAGAACTTAACATTGACTATGAAGTGTGATTTAAAGTAGCATATAATCACAAATATATGGAAATTAAACAACACCCTCATAAACAACCAATGGCTCAAATAAGAAATTGCCACAGGGGTGTCTGGGTGGCTCAGTCAGTTAAGTGGCCACCTCTTGGTTTCAGCTGAGGTCATGATCTCGTGGTTCGTGAGTTCAAGCCCCACGTCAGGCTCTGCATTGACAGTGTAGAGCCTGCTTGGGGTTCTCTTTCTCCCGCTCTCGCTGCCTCTCTGTCTCTCTGTCTCTCTCCTCTCTCTCAAAATAAATAAACAAACAAGCAAACTTAAAAAAAGAAATTGCAATGGAAATTAGTAAATACTTTGAAAGTGAAGACATAACATACTAAAACCCATGGGAGGCGGTGACAGCAATGCTCAGAGGGAAGTTTATAGCTGAACACATTAAAAAGGAAGAAAGATCTCAAACCAATGACCCAACTTTATACCTTGGAAAAAGACAAGCAAAGTTAACCCAAAGCTAGCAAAAGGAAGGGACGAATGAAGATTAGAGCAGAAACAAATGAAATAGATGATATAAAAACAATAAAGAGGACCAATTAAACCACATGTTTCTCTGAAAAGATCAACAAAACTGAAAAACCTTTAGCATATATGGCAAAGAAGAAAAGGAGGAGACATAAATAACTAAAATCAGAAATGAAAGTGAAGACATTACTACTGATTTTACAGAAATAGAAAGGATGATGAGGGACTACTTTAAAACACGTGAGGGTATGCCAGTCAGAGTGGCCAAAATGAACAAATCAGGAGACTATAGATGCTGGAGAGGATGTGGAGAAATGGGAACCCGCTTGCACTGTTGGTGGGAATGCAAACTGGTGCAACCGCTCTGGAAAACAGTGTGGAGGTTCCTCAAAAAATTAAAAATAGATCTACCCTATGACCCAGAAATAGCACTGCTAGGAGTTTACCCAAGGGATACAGGAGTGCTGATACATAGGGGCACTTGTACCCCAATGTTTATAGCAGCACTCTCAACAATAGCCAAATTATGGAAAGAGCCTAAATGTCCATCAACTGATGAATAGATAAAGAAATTGTTGTTTATATACACAATGGAGTACTACGTGGCAATGAGAAAGAATGAAATATGGCCTTTTGTAGCAACATGGATGGAACTGGAGAGTGTTATGCTAAGTGAAATAAGCCATACAGAGAAAGACAGATACCATATGTTTTCAGTCTTATGTGGATCCTGAGAAACTTAACAGAAACCCATGGGGGAGGGGAATAAAAAAAAAAAAAGAGGTTAGAGTGGGAGAGAGCCAAAGCATAAGAGACTCTTAAAAACTGAGAACAAACTGAGGGTTGATGGGGGGTGGGAGGGAGGGGCGGATGGGTGATGGGTATTGAGGAGGGCATTTTTTGGGATGAGCACTGGGTGTTGTATGGAAACCAATTTGACAATAAATTTCATTAAAAAAAACAAATTAATTTAAAAAAATAAAACACGTGAGGGTATAGAGACATTGGAACTCCTTACAATACTGGTGGGAATATAAAATGGTGCGGCCACTATGGAGAACAGTTTGGTGGGTACTCAAAAAATCGAACTTAGAATTACCATATGCACGGGCAATTTCACTTTTAGGTATACGCTCAAGAGAATGGAAAATCAATATTCAAACAAATACATGTGCTGGATGTTTATAGCAGCACTATTCACAATAGTTAAAAGGTGGACATAATCCAAATATCCATCAGTGGATGAATCGATAAACAAAGGTGGAATACCTATATAATGGAATATTATTCAACCATAAAAAGGAATGGAGTGCTGATATATGCTACAGCATGAATGTACCTCACAAACATTATGTTAAGTGAAAGAAGTCAGACACAAAAGGCTACATACTGAATGATTCCATTTATTTGAAATGTCCAGAATAAGCAGATCGATAGAAAGAAGACAGGTTGGTCATTGTCAGGGCAGTGCTGAGAGAGAGGAGAATGGGGAGTTTAATTAGCTATTTAATGGTCACAGAGTTTCTGGGGTAATGAAAATGTGTTGGACCTAGATGGAGGTAGGTGAGGGTTGTATAAAATTGTGAATGTACTAAATGCCACTGAATGGTTCACCTTAAAATGGTGGATTTAATGTTATGTGAATTTCTCCTCAATCTGAAGTAGAGTATAAAATGCACAGGAACTTAAGAGATATCCCGATTTTATATAGACTTTTTTTCTGGTAAAAGTAAAAGTAATAGAAAGTGTTGTGCTATTCAATTATTTAGTACCAATTAGGGTATTTAAAATGATTTGGAAGAGGAAAGCATATGCTCATTAATACAAAATACGCATATGACTACTAGACAGTAATAAGAAATCATAAGTTCTGGAGACGTAATGTATTCCCCTAATAATTTTTTTTTTGACTCTAAAGTTTTGAGAAGTTAACAGAGACTCTACCTCTGGTCAGTTACAAGGCTTGTGGGTTATTTTTAAGAAAACTACAGTTTATGTTTGCTGTGGTGTGTTTTGTTGCTATTTATACTCGGCCGCTAGAGGGGTGTCCATGATTTGATGTTTTAGGCTTTGTTCTGACACCTGTACACCAGCACACTGGGTTTATTATTTTTTTCACTTAGTTATTTAACAAGAATTTTTATATTCCTTATGAATGGGCCAGAAATAGTTCTACATGCTTTAAACAAATATTGAGTTATTCAATTCTCCTACCAACCTGATGATGTGGCCTCTATTCTTATCCCCATTTTACTGATGAAAACCCTGAGGCACAGATTGGTGAGACAAATTGCCCAAGTTCACACAGCCAGCTATTGGAGGAGCCAGGATTCAAGCCCAGACTCATGCTCTTCATGATCTTTCTCACAGTGCTGCCTTTGTGAAAAAGGGAGTATGTTTTAGAGACCACTGTTGTGTAGGGAAGAGGGATGGAAGGGCAATGCCCCAGGTCGTGGTAAATGTAGTATTCACAAAGAGGAAGCCACTTCACTCTAGATTCATTTCATTTTTGGTAGAGTTTCTAGACTGGAAGATGGAGTGAATACAGCATAAATTGTCTACGTGGGCAAGGCATTTGGCAAGTCCCCTCATAATTTATTTTAGAAAGGGTGTAATAATGGGAACTGGATTCTAGATCAATTAGGTGAATTCATGTCCCGTTGAATGACCATACCCAAAGAGGGGCACTTACTGAATTTCCTTTCACTCTGTTAAGAGGCCTCTTGTGGCAGGTCCAGAGCTTTGGGCTGCCTTTTTTGGGGGGCTGCTGCTCCTTTTAAAATTTTTAATAAATTTCAGTAAAGGATATCATTAAAACTCAATCTATTTTAAAGAAGATTGGTATCTGGTTCTTATGGGATAGGGCTGGGACAGGATAGTTAATGTGCTAGAAGCTAGAATGGAGAAAATGAACCTAACAAGATGGAATTTAACAGACATGAGAAGTCCTTTATTCAGATCTATAAAAACAAACAAATGTCCAAGACCTGGGTGGGGTTGAGATGGCTTAATGGCACCACATGGGGAAAAAGAAAAGACTCCAGTTTCTGTTGGCTGGAAGCTAAATATGAGTCAACAGCAAGTTGTTGCTGCTTAACAAAACAAAATAAAATAAAACCCTAAAGAAATCTTAACCTGGAAAAACAGAATTTTAGTATCTAGGGCGAGGTGCGGGAACCCTTTTGTTTCTCCTTCGCTGGTCAGCCCTTACCTGGAGAACTGAGTGGTCTTCCAGGTATTGTGTCATTGAAGGACAACATCAACCCATAGAGGTCCAGAAGAAGTGGCTGGGAAGAGGCAACTCTGAAACCATCTTCTGTGGAAAATGTCTGCAGGCATGGGGAATATAATTGATAAAGGATGTAATATGTTTTCAGTTACCTGGGTGGGGGGCAGGGGCTCAAGGAGATAAGAGATGACTTACTCTGTGCTGCTCCCTGACATAGAAAAGTGACAGAAAGGGAACTTAATATTGTGTCAACTCTCTGCCAGGAAATGATAACCATTTTACGTGTGTTGTTGCACTACCTCCCTGCACAAACTCTCTGAGATAGCCACTGGTGCATGTCTAGCACCTTAGGAGTGTTCTAATAACTCTCTTCCCTTTGAAGATCCAGCGAGGGGAAAGCATAAGCTTGTTCATATAAATACAGTACGCTGACACTGGGCTCCAATATTCACCTTGAAGACTAGGCAATCAACTTCAGAGGAAAAAGGTCCTTTGCTCATAGGGTCCAACACAGTGTTCACCACCCACTTCCTGTACTCAGACCAGGACAAGACTGGAGGAGGGCAGTGGAAAGGGGGATTTACTGAAAGCTGTCAAACCCAGAAATGGCACGTGCTTCCTTCCACCTCAGCTACTGCTGGCTGGTAGGCAGGACAAGAACTCTAGAGCTCTGCCTGTTCTCCAGGTCACTGCTATGGAACAGTATGGTATAGCCACCCCCAGTCACTGCTCTGCATCAGCAAGTCCCTGCCCACTGGCTCCTTAGCAGAGCCTTACTCCCACTTACTCTACCTTTGGGTTATTTTTCAAACAACAACTTGAAGATACTGTCCAAGAAATTATTTGGAAAATACTAAGGAAAGCATTAGCATTACAATCAATCACTCCTATACCTCCCTATGAAATATAAATCCCGCTCCCTGGTACCCAGGACTCTCCAGATACAAATGGAATGTGGTTTTCAATCTTTGTTCTATTACATCTCTACATAGGTTCTCTGTTTCATCTAAATTGAAGTTCTCATCCCTAGTATCACTCTGCCAGGCCTCTCCCTGTTGTTTCCTGCACTTGGAAGGACTTCTTTCTCTACACCTTTCAAAATCATACTCAGTAGTTCAAATTCCTTTTAAATATCATCTCCTTTTTGACCCTGCAACCACTGACCCATAGATGAAATGTTTCCTTCATTGAGCTCCATAGTACATAGCTAAAACTTTTGTATGGCACCTATGTTGCTACTTGCCAGTCTCTGAGACCAGTTTACATATTATGACATGGACAGCTTATTCATTTTGTTCCCTCTGTTTATAAAAATGGAATGTCTAGTGGTTTCACATTGCATAATGGCTCATTGTAACCCATTTCCTAAATGCGAAAAACAACTCGGAAAACTAAAAGGCAGCAACACCATTTTGTACTTCAACACTTGTGCAACTGGATATTTAAACCATCTATGATTGATAGGGTACAATGAGGAAACAGCTCTATTTTTCTTCTGCCTCTGCCTTGAAATACTCTGCTGGTTCTCCCTTCCCTCTCTCTCCCTTGGTGATATCATGGGCAGATCCAAAGGCTCTCCATTCACTTTCCATTTGCTCTTGAGTATTGAAACAGCTTGGCTTTTCAAGTATTAGAAGGTATTATCCAGTCAAAAACTTCAAACTGTCATCCAGGTCAGAGTGTTTCCCTTCCCTTAGCTCAGAACTGATTTTTGGTTTGAGGACTTACCAGTGGGAAAAAAGACATGTGGCCTATTCTTTTGCTTCCCTTTCTTTTTGCTTTCTCTTCCCCCAGCTTGCCTGGTAAGCATACCTGGAGCCACTCCTAATACACTGCCAGAATGCCTCTTAAATAAGGCTTGGAAAAAATGATAATTATAGTAAATGAGGTAGAGATGCTGGAAGTTCCTTGGCTGAGGAAGGGGTGAAAGGCTCAGAAAGGTGGGCATGTTAGAACTGACTTACTGGGGCGCCTGGGTGGCGCAGTCGGTTAAGCGTCCGACTTCAGCCAGGTCACGATCTCGCGGTCTGTGAGTTCGAGCCCCGCATCAGGCTCTGGGCTGATGGCTCAGAGCCTGGAGCCTGTTTCCGATTCTGTGTCTCCCTCTCTCTCTGCCCCTCCCCCGTTCATGCTCTGTCTCTCTCTGTCCCAAAAAACTAAATAGACATTGAAAAAAAAATTTTTTTTTTAAATAAAAAATAAAAATATAAAAAAAAAAAAGAACTGACTTACTGTGCAACACCAGAGAACTATCAGATGCCGGTGGTTCTCAGCAAAACCCAGAGAACACTCTTCACTAAAGTAGAAAGAAATGCTTCAAAAGGGAGACACCAACACCTTGACAAACTCAGTGTTGTTTGTTTCTGCAGGCCAAAGCTGACAGAAGATCTTCCGGGAAAGTGGTCTCCCTGGATTTAATGGGGATAATAGGATTCTGGAATAGCAGAAGCCAGCTGATAACACAAAAGTAGCAGAGTGAAGGTGGGGTCGGTGGAATTAATTGGCTGTGTTAATTGCCACAATAAGCCAGGTAGATGCAATTATCCTAATGGGAAACAGTGACAACCAACAGGACTTGACCCTTAGAAATTGTGGCAAAGCCAGGTCACCTAGAAGTGAGATATATGGGCAAGCAATGAAGGCATTGTTTGATTTATATATCCAAGAAAACCTCCTCTTGAGTCAGTCAGTACCACAGTGGAAAATCATGGTCTCCTGTCTAGTTTCAAGAGTTTAGGCAGTTTTCAGTCTCAGAATCCATTGATTGAAGGGCCATGCCCCCTTGAGGAAGGACTTTGAAGCACCGTAGCAAGTAGTTACAGTGGCTATTAACAATCCTTCCCGAAAGGAGTCTATAGACTTTAACCAGATTCATCATATACAGGGGAAAGTGAATATTTGGGTATTTTGAGGGCCATGGATAGGCTGACATGGACATCAAAATCCTTATTAGAGAGGGATGTTTAGAGGCCAGGTAATAGATGTCATCCTAGCCCAAGTCAGAGGGCTGTGGTATTCTTAGCAGCTGGAAAAACTCTCATGTTGGTTCTCTGTGGAGTTAAGTCTTCATCGTAGGAAAGGCTAAGTGGAAATTCCTAAAAATCCTCCCTGATCCCTATCCTTAGGCAAAAATAGTAAGTTGATGCCAACAGAGAATCCTGCAGCAATTGAGGTCACCCTCAGCCACTCAAAGGATACAGGAGTGATGCTCTTCATGGTAACCCATTCAATTCACAGTCTGGTCCTTGCTGAAAGTGTATAGATTGTGGATGGATGGACTTTGGTTATCTGGACATTCTGGTCACTGTTCTATTACCCTGATGACACCATGCCAATTGGGCCTGGTATCAGAAAGTGGGCTAGAACTTTGAATGTGTAAGTAAGAGATAATAGGAGATGATTCAAGAAACTGACACATCTGTGGAATTTTTAGAGACACAGTGGTCTAGACCACGGGTTGACAAGCTATGGCCTATGGGCCATATCTGGTCCACTGCCTATTTTTATATGGCCTGCAAACTGAGAATGGTTTTACATTTTTAAATGGTTGGGGGAAAAAAAATCAGAAGGAGAATAGTATTTTGTGACATGTGAAAAATACTTGAAATTAAAGATTAGTGTCTGTGAATGACATTTTATTGCCACACAGCCACACTCATTCATTTATGTGTTGTCTATGGCCACATTCAAGCTTCAACAGTAGAGCTGAAAAGTTGCAACAGAGACTATATGTGGAACTCTCTTCACTTCATACTGCTTCTCAGGGGAGCATAACTCACTCAACACAGTATTATGGGTGCTAAGCATATTGTTGTACCATGATATTTTATTTTATTTTATTTCATTTCATTTCATTTCATTTCATTTCATTTCATTTCATTTCATTTCATTTCATTTCATATCATACCACCAATGCATATCCTTCATGTCAAAGCAAGAAAAGGGGACTTCAAATGCTGCACTTTTTCACCACTGGAGTGTGATTTCCTTTTTATTGGATTATACTCATTATGTAATGACACTATAATTGTGCTAAAACAACCTTACCAGATTAAGCGGCCATCACAATATTTCCAACTCACAGAAAAGCGATAGTCAGAAATACTAAGAAATTTAAAATGGAATATCTCAATATAGCAGAATTTCTTCGCAAAAATTAAACACGTAAACGAGGCTAACGTTTTCAAGTGGCTCATTTGGTAGCAAACAAGAAAAGCCATTGACCATTAGTAAATTCATTAAAACATGTTTGACTGCAGAAGCTGAAAAAAATGTGTCCAGAGAAAAGAAACTTGTTTAAGGTAACCAGTCTTTTGGTAAGAACAGCTGGTCCAAGTGCTGAAGACATTGGGAATAACATCAACAGTTAGTTAAAACAAACAAACAAACAAAACATAAAAAAAACAAGGCTAATGACTGAGTATCTTTCCTTGTATCTTGATGAGTTGACAGGTGTCCCAGATAATGCTCAGTTATTGCTGTTTACTTGACGTGTCAATGTCAAGTTTGAAATGGCTGAAGAATTGGATCCTACAAATGCTGTATAAAGAACAGTGACAAGTTGAGAAGGTCTATAATGCAGTACAAACCGAGGTAGAATCTGCTAAACAGTATTACAACTGCTGGTGGTAAAAACTTCTGTGGAACAGAAAAAGGCTTAATTGGACAAATTTACAAAACTTATAAAACAATAAGATGTTAACGCCTGTGATTATTTACTGTATTATTCATCAGTATATCCTTTGCAGAAAATATTTGAATCTTTGTGTTGTGGAACCAATAGTGTAAAAAATGAACTTTATTCACTCTTATGGACTTAAGCATCTTCAATTCTATGAATTTTTGTCAGAAATAGAAGCAGGGAGCCTGGGTGGCTCAGTCGACTGAGTGTCTGACTTCAGCACAGGTCATGATCTTGTGGCTCGTGGCTTGTGGTTTGTGGGTTTGAGCTCCCGTGTTGGGCTCTGCACTGCCAGTGCAGAGCCTGCTTGGGATTCTCTCTCCATCTCTCTCTCTCTCTGCCCCTCCACTTGCACTAGCTTGCTATCTCTCAATAAATAACTAAACTTAAAAAAAAAGAAAAAGAAATAGAAGCAAAATATCCTGACTTGGTGTCTTAGTAGTGGTAAAATTTAATTGTGATTCTTTGTTTTTAGCTCAAGACTGAAATTGAGGTTTTCTTTCTGAACAAGAGCCACCTTCAACCACTATTATTTAATGCTCAATGAACTTCAGAAAGTTTTTGCTAATTTTTAGATGTGATGTGGTATTAAGAATTCTTATCTTTTAGACATATCTACTGATATATTTATAGATGAGAGGGCATGATGTTGGGATTTGCTTCAAAATAATCAGGGGTAGGAGTGGAAAGCGAGGGGGTACAGATGAAATAATATTGGTCATAAAATGATGAAGGCTGAGTAAACTGTACATTACAGTCAATATACCATTCTCTCTAATTTTGTATATGTCTGAAATTTTCCATAGTAAGAAGTTACAAAAAAATAATGTCTGCTATCACAACTGACAAGGAAGCTACATGATAGATAAGTTGGCCTATAAAGCTGTCTTAAGAATCAAGAGGTAACCAGGGCTGCCTGGGTGGCTCAGTCGGTTAAGCATCCGACTCTTGATTTCAGCTCAGGTCATGACCTCACGGTTCATGGGTTTGAGCCCCGGGCTCTGCACTGACAGCACAGAGCCTGCTTGGGATTCTCTCTGTGCCCCTCCCCTGTTTTCTCTCTCTCTCTCTCTCTCTCTCTCTCTCTCTCTCTTTGTCTCTCTCAAAATAAATAAATAAACTTCAAAAAAGAATCACGAGGTAACCAGAGTATTCATCAAAGTGTTCAAAGGACCAGACAGCTGTGGGTCCTTCAGGCCCTGGATGTCTGGGGAACCACTGCCAGCTTCAGCCCTAGAATTAATGGGCCCCGGGGAGAATCCAAAGGTCAGCAAGAATGAGTCAAGCATATGATTTGGTTGAGCTCTCAGTTGGAAGAAATGTAGAATCCACTTGGTAAGGAATGGAAAAAATGTCTAGAAATCCTCTGCCCATTGGGGAGTGGAGAAGGGAAACCCTCTGGCTCAGCCAAAGACTCAGCTGACTGAGGATAGTATGCACAAAAGATAGATAACCCAGTGGGTAGATATGCAGGGTTTCCAGACTTCCTTGGACAAGCATGGAAAAGTTGAGTGAGTTAACTTTGAAAAACTTTTACAAACTCAGAAAGGAGGGGAAGGTGATGGAGTTCAGTGGTTCAGAAACTTGCCTGAGATCAAAGGAAGTCAAACTGCCTGAAGCAAGGGCTGTTCTTTCATGAGCCACACATTCCTTTAAGAATTTAAATTTTTTAAATGAGAGAAAATAAACAAGTGTGCACAAAATAAATTTTTGCATTTGATTTCAGGGGCTTCCCCAAAGCCTGGGATTCATGAACCCCAGATTAAGAATCCCTTGATGAAAATCTTATAGAAAGTTCACAGTGGAGAGTAAGTGGCAGGGAAGGCAAGAGGGGCATTGCGGAATATGGTGTGTCCACTTCAGGCAAGGAGTAGCAACATCCAGGATGTTTTCCTGCCCTAGGAAGATACACGTAAAGCCGGAAAGTACCAGGTATGTGGACATCATCTGCCTAGTAGAGATGCATAGGGGAAGTCACTGGAAGGTTGGAAATAGCTGCTTGGGGGTGCCTGGGTGGTTCAATCGGTTAAGTGTTTGACTCTTGATCTCCACTAAGGTCACGATCTCACATTTAGTGAGTTCGAGCCCCGCGTGGGGCTCTGCACTGACAGTGTGGAGCCTGCTTGGAGTTCTGTCTCTCCCTTTCTCTTTGCCTCTCCCCTGCTTTCACTCTCTCTCTCAAAATAAATAAAATAAACTTAAAAAAGAAAGAAAAAGAAAAGAGCTGCTTGGCTTGAGAAAACCAAATATTTGAAACTCTATCATATTTAAAATATAGGCCAACCAGTTCACGGTTGTAATCTCCAGTCCATCCTCTATAATCACCGTTAATGATGTGTAAACTTCAAATCCATTCAAATAGCCTTTTATAAACCATGTGTCAGGAAGTGTGGAAGAGGAAAAATATTGAAACATGGACTCTAACACAGGAGCATTCATTTCTAAATGGAGAATGTAAATGGCCCTTGAAAAAACCTGGCCCTGGATTCTTTGACCTTCAACTTAAACCTCTCTCTTCAGGACATTTTCAGGTACACAAAACCATAGCCATGCCTTTGGAATCAATCCTCACTTGATATTCCTTCGTGGTCAAGATTTCAAACTCTGAAATTCTCTTAGACTACAAGCCCTTATTCTTCTGTAATTCTCACACCGATTAATTTTTTCCCCTTTATTCTCAGCGTGAACCCCAGACCCGTTGGATATTCATATCCATATAGTCAGCTCTCTTGGTTTTCACTTGCCTCTTTCCTAGCCTCAATGCCACAGGCATGTAAAGCGACCAAGGACCACTAGGTGGCAGCAGAGTCTTAACTAAACTGTCCCCCAGCTTGGGCCCCAAGATAATTGTTATTAACAACTGGAGCCTCAAGTTTAAGGAAGAAATGGAATTAAACAAATGGTAGAGAACACAGAGAGATACGTTGGCTGGGGACAAGAATATCTTGAGCCTCCACATAAATGTAAACCAGAGAAGTGGCTGAACCTAAGCAACGGGGGGGGGGGGGGGGGGGGGGGGGGTAGCGGGACACTCCCAGGTTCATTGACTGTAACCATTTCGTACCTATTCATGTGGGCAGTCTCCCTCTGCTTTGAAACACTCGCTGCCTAACTTCTCTGAAGCACTTTCTATTTCAGGGTTAGTGACTTAATACCAGTAAGCCTCCTGGAATCTTTTGCTCTTAACTGCCTTGCTGATCCCCACTGCTAAGTAGCCAACTCTCTTGCCTCTCTCCTTCTGGGTAGCCAGGTTCTCCTACAGAAAGTTGCAACGGTCTACACATTACTCAACTCTGCATCCATAATTTGTAACCTCAGTGGTGACCTCAAGGCTGTTCACCTTTCTTTTTGTCCTTAGTTAACTCCTTGGGGCATCGCTCATAGACACAATTCTAATCCTGCTCCACTCCCTGAAGTCCCTTTCCACATTTCAGCTCCCCAGTCTCACATCCTCCTTTATCTAAGGACTGGGACCATCCATCCAGTCCTTCCCTGCAACCCCTGTCCACTGCAGACTGAGCACAGGACCTACAGAGTCCTCCGTGGGACCTTCCTAGAGTTGGTGGGGGAAGACGTCAGGAATGCCACCCTCTTCAATACAAGTAATAAAGCAATACCCTGCATCTCATCTCAGAACCAATTTGCTTCTCTGAAAGATACTTTACGCTCTGCATCAGCTCGGGCTGCTATAATAAAACACTGCAGCCTGGGAGGCTTCAACAATTAACATTTATTTCTCACAATTCTGGAGCCTAGGAGGTTCAAGATGGAGGCACCAGCCAATTCGGTTGCTGGTGAGCACCTGCCACCTTCTCATTACATCTCTTCAAGGTCTTTCCTTGGCAGGATGTATACAGAAAGAGAAAGATCTCTCTCTCTCTTCTTGTTAGACCCCTTATCCCATCAGGAGGCCCTCACCCCGTCACCTAACCTAAACCCCACCTCCAAATGCCATCACGTTGGGGGTTAGGGTCTCAGCATATGAATTTTGGGGGTGCACAAGTGTTTAGTCCAGTCCAGTTACAAATGTTGGTGACTGGAGTGCTTCCTGACTTACAGGAAGAAGCCCTGGGCGGCAGCTTTTATAAACCTCATCTGCAAAGACAGTGATTTCAAACTATTCCCTAAAAAGTAACAAACTTACGTAAAATATATTCTATTCTGGCAGATTTCCACTGAGCTTGTCCTATCCGATGATTTCTGATTCATTTGTTCACTCATTCAGTTAATAAATACTTACTGACTTGAGCCGAGACTCCTAACCACGACATGCTGCCATATACACAAATGTGCTGATGCAGCACTTTTGTGGCAGATAAAGAATATTTTAAAAGAAGAATCATTCATCCAGAATTTGTCAGACTCTCCCTCCAGCACTGTGGAAAGAGAGTCCGCTCTCTGGCCAGCAGGCATATGCCAGTGTGCTCAGCTGTGAGTTCAGACAAAGAGTAAGTGCCTCGGGCTTAACTTTTTTTATTATAATCACTGCTGATATTCAAGTAGTGCTCAACGGCTTTTTATCTAATGGAAAGATAACGTGTGGCCAGCAGATACACGCATGTTCTAGTCTGCTTGACGGGCACATCTCTGAGAACAGTGATGTAAATGAGAATTCCATCATCTTCATCAGTTTCTTATGAAATAGATTATTATGGATCATCAACCCCCCCCCCCCCAGATCACTCCTGAGTGAACAAACAAGAAAGAATTTTGAAATCTACAATGCTGTAGATGTGACCTTGGCCTCAGAATGAGCTCACTAATTTGCGGGCTGGAATCCTCTAAAGTTCAGCCTGATCCTCCTTCTCTTAAAGCTACCACTATCAACCCAAAGGCACGTCCATTTTAATCTGTATTCATTGAATTAGTGAATTAGTATATTAATTAATGCCATGAGCTTTAATATTAGCAAATTAATTTATTGGATAATAAATTTGTTAACAAATTAAATTATTCAAGATGCATTTAATTCATTTAAACTGTATCAATTGATTGGCAGTATTTACCACAAACAATTGGGTATAACATAGGGATATAACAGCTACATCAAATATTCAGAAGATTTTCGAATAGGGTAAAACCTGTCCTGTGTGGTCAAAGCATGTACAGAATGAAGATCAACAGGTAGAAGATGTGGGAAAGCCCATTTTAGCTTAGCATCACCAAGACCCCTCTAAACAACAAGATTTCTCTAACTATTCATTGGGAAAAGTGAATTGTTGGTCACCTGAGGGGGTTGGGGATTTGCCAGCCTGTGGTGTTGAAGATCTGGAAGACCTCCAGTGCCTCTAAGATCCCACCAGCTCTGAGAGTCTGTGATCTCCTAAATCAGCCCGGTCATTTCTGCTGCAACCCCAAGTGCACAACTGTACGGAAACCGAGGCCCCTTTTGCTGCCAGCCCTCACTCAGCTCCTACAAGGAAGCAGGATGTGGCTCTAGGGACACACACCTGCATCTTTATCCGAGCTTGTGGCGATGAGAGTGCTGCCTCTCATCTCGCAGATTCGTACTGCATGATGTTGCAAGGCTGATCATTACGAGGAAGCAAGTGTTTAAAATCCTGGTCCGGATTCTTGGCTTCTAGCTTACAGGTGGAGCTGAATTGAGTTATAAGCCATTAGAACACAATTACAGCAGGATTTTTCACTTTAGAATATTACCCGTTTGGCTTAGAAATAAATCAAGCAATGCTGAAAGATAGAAGCTGCAGTCTTAAAGTGCTGGAATCAAAGAAGAAACGAGTAGAGAGATTTATTTTCCCGAAATCATTTTTTCCCCCTTCTGAAAGCCCAAGCAAAAATTAAGGAAATTTATTCAGGAGTTCTAGGGCCTTAGAACTAAATTCATATTGTTGCCAGGAAGTGGAGAGCGTGGGGTCCAGGAAGAGCCTTTTCTGGAGCGACTAATCTGAGGCAGGCAGCAGAGAGGGAACTTCACTTTGGTGGATATGGAGATAATACTTTAGCAAGAGTTGTCGGTTCCAATTCACCACTTTACGAACCTATTTCTGTTTCGGGACTTTTAAGAAAATACTTGGTATTTGATTTATACTGGAGTATGTATGGGTCACGTATATGTTGCTTTATTACAGTAACTAACAGCAGGAAAAGAGGTTGTCACTAGAAAGCATGAGCTAGAGCTTATGGGTATTTTGGATCTTCAGAAGCCTACCCGCTCTGAGACTCCACAGCCCTTGCCTTGGTGGGAGAAAGAGTGACAATCCTAGGGCTTATGCCGACGAAAACCAAAGCCCTAAATCTAAAGACAGAGTGAGGAAGATGTATATGCAGAGTCATGGTGCTGGGGAAGTCAGCCAACAGCTTAACAAAAGATAAGATTGTATTTGGATACGGGTCGTGCAAAGTGCAGAAACCGACAGAGCTCTAAAAAAAAAAAAAAAAAAAAAAAAGCCAGTGTTCTTTTTCTCTTTCTTTCTTTCTTTCTTTCTTTCTTTCTTTCTTTCTTTCTCTCTTTCTTTCTTTACTGAACCAAAGAGTAGTCCCTATGTATTTATTAAATGCTGAATTCTAGGAGAAATGTGTAAAAATAATCCATCAATATTAATTATTTTAAACATAACTAGCGTAAACCCTACTTATTGCTTTATAAAGGAAGGCCATTCTTTCTGTAACCACAAGGAGTGGTCTGGGACCCTGACAAAACTCTTGTACTTCTGTATACAGTTGACCCCTAGACAGTTGTGCAGGGGTTAGGGGCATCGACCCCCCCACCCTCTGCCCCGAGCAGCTGAAAATCCACATACAGCTTTTGACTTTTCAAAAATTTAACTACTGTTGATGGGAAGCCTTACTGGTAACATAATCAGTCAATTAACACATACTTCACATGTTATGTGTATTATATAGCATATTCTAACAAAGCAAGCCAGAGGAAAGAAAATGTTCTTAGGAAAACCATAAGGAAGAGAAAATACATTTACAAAGCCGTACTGTAAAAAACCCATGTGTAAGTGGACCCACACTGTCCAAACCTGGCTTGGTCAGGAGTCAATTGTATTATAAAAAATGTGAATTACTTTCCCAACACACTGGAGAAACAAATACTCTATTTTTCTGTCCCTCTGAGCTTCAGCTTTTCCATTGTGATACATCATTAGTCTGACAACTACTCAGACCAGTTTTCTAACTCACTCTGATTCAATTCCACTTTCTTCCAGTTAGCAAATTCTCCATTTTTACAAACTGACATCCTAAAGGGAACAGATCCTTTTCTTTGGTTTTCATTTAATTTCTTGTATACTCAAAACAAGGGGCACCTGGGTGGCTCAGTTGGTTGGGCGTCTTGATTTCAGCTCAGGTCTTGATCTCAGACTTTGTGGGTTTGAGCCCCGCATCAGGCTCTGTGCTGATAGCTCAGAGAGCTGCTTTAGATTCTGTGTCTCCCTCTCTCTCTCTGCACCCCCCACTTGTGCTCTGTCTCTCTCTCTCTCTCTTTCTCAAAGATAAGTAAACATTTTAAAAAATTTAAAAAGAAAAAAGAATTTATTTTAAAATCATTTGTTTTAAATTCTGTTGGGAATCTAGCCTGTTTTTCTTGTTTTCTTGACTAAGTAATGATTTCCTTTTTTTTTCTTTTGAAATGATTTAAATAATAACTGCAGAAATAGTAGGAAGAGCTTTTCTTTCTGAGTGATTTGCTGACATGATGCTCCATCACCCTTGAATACTTTAGTGTGCAATTCTTACATACAAGGACTTCCCGGATAACTACACTGCAACCCTCAAAACGAGAACATTAACTGTAATTCATTGATGGCATTTAATTTTAGACCCTATCCAAGGTTTAGCAGTTGTCCCAATAATGTCTTTATAGCAAAAGAATCCAGTTCAGAATCACACATCACATTTGTTTCTTGTGTATTTTTGTGTTTCTTGATCTCAATCAGTTCCCCCAATTTTTTTCTGACTTTCATGACTTTGACTATTTTGAAGATTACAGACCACTAATTTTGTCACATGTGTCTTATGATGGGATTGTTTGATGTTTTTCAAGTTTGTATTTAAATTATACTTTGGCAGGAATATCACAGATGTGATGCTGAGTTCTTCTCATTGCATCCTATTGGTATACAATTTCGATTTGTCATATTACTGGTAATATTAAATTGAGCCCTTGATTAAGGTAGGCTAATAGGCAGAAACTTAGGATGGCTCTATGACTTTGGCTGGTGGTGTTACTTTTATGATCATGATATGGCAAAAGGGAGGTTATCTAGTGGACACAATCATATCAGTACTTTAAAAGTAGAGTTTTCACTGGCTGTTAACAGAGGCAGAGGTCAGAGAGATTTGAAGTGTCACAGGGATTCAACTCCAGGAAGGTCTACCTCAAGGAGATGAAGAAGACCCAAGGCAAAGACCCAAGATCAGCCTGTAGGTTCAGGGGGCTTTTCCTGGACCCTAGCTGACAGCCAACAAGGAAATAGGAACCTCGGTCTTACAGCTTCCAGAAACAGAGTCCTGTCCCTCCCCCTGCTCGTGCTCTCTCTCTCAAAAATAAGTAAACATTAAAAAATTAACAAAGAAAAAAAGGAAATGGAGTCCTGTCAACCTGAACGAGCTCAGAGGGTAGATTCCTCCCCAGAGGACTCCAGGTAAGAGTCTAGCCTGGCTGACAGTTTGATTTCAATCTTGGTGGACTCAGAGCAGAGAACCCCATTGAAGCCACCTACACTACTGACTTACAGAACTGTGAGATCATAAGTGGGTGTGTTTCAAGCTTTCAAGTATATGTTAATATACTTCTTATGAGGCCCTTCTTATGAAGGCCTATTCATAAAGCTTCTACCTTCATGATTTAATTACCTCCCAAAGGTCCCACCTCCTAATACCATCACATTGGGGGGTTAGAATTTCAACATATGAATTTGGGGAGACACATTCAGTACATAATAGCAATTAATAAGCATTTTGTAAAGAGGTACTTTAAGACTAGACAAATATCCCTTATCAAATGTTTACCCACTTATTAGTTTAAGTATCAATTGATGTTTCTTGGATGGGTTAATTATTAATATGGTGGCTAAAATCATGGTCCTCTGATTCCATTATTTCTCCTGCATATTAGTTGACAATATATGGTGAGGGAGAGTTTTCTGTCCTTATTTATTCATTTCAGAGTGGTTCCATGAATTCCTCTTTTATTCAATGGGTCATAATCCATTAGTGTCATTATTAATTTTATGCTCTAATTGAGCTGGTCTCTGTGCCTTTAGGCAGAAGCCCATCATTCACTGAGCACTCCCTCACTTCCCGGTGGAAAAATCTGTTCCCTGATTCAATCCTGGAGTCATCTAGCTTTCCAAGTAACCTAGTTTCTTTTAATGGAGAATAGTACATACATATCTATAGCTATATGGATCTTTACATCTCTACTTCTATGCCACCCCATCCATATAGAAACTCATGAGTTCACAGCAAACCTAATCCAATTCCACAGAGTTCATTCTAGTTTTGTGTCTTTCTGTAGTTGTAACTGCTTAAAACAAGAAATCTGAGTCCATGGCTGACTACATAATTTGCAGAGCTAAATGGAGAATGAAAATGCAGAGCTCTTATCCCCTGGGAGGAAAAAAATGCTATTAAAGGTACTAAAATACAAAGCTTTTAATTTTTGCTCACAGTCTCTCTCTCCACCATAGTGTTTTTTAATTTGCTATTTAATGTCATTTTAAGTAAAGAAAATTTTAAGTTGAAAATTATTAGCATGAATTTTACTATTTATCTTTATATTCTGCAATATCAGTTTCAAATGCAAATAGGAGAGCATTTAACTCATATGCAAAATCATCAACGTTACGCAGACATAGTTTGGAGCTCATACACATGTATATGTGTCATTCTTACCACAATAGTAGAAAGATTGCATAAAACTAACTCAATTGTTTTTATTTCATTTCTGGATATGCATGCATTTTCCCACATTTGGTTCTACATTTGGCTTACAGATGATTGAGGATGTACTGAAAAGAAAAGGAACGATGGTTTGCCCTATATTTCCTTTCTTCTCTGTCATTTTCAGTGCAACGGATTGTCTAATAAGCAGAAGTAACACAAGTAAGGATTCACATGATTAGGTCAGGCCCACCCCAGCGATCTCCCTGTCATAAGGTCAGCTGATTTGGGACCTTAGTTACATCTGTAAAATCCCCTTTACCATACAATATCACATCAATATTTGGGTACTATCTTATCATATGCATAAGCGCCACACTCCAGGGAAGGAGATTATACAAGAGTGAGGGTCATTGAAGGCTGTCTTAATTCTGCCTTCTACATCTACCTTAAGATAGATAATGGCTAGTGACCCCAAGGAAATTGTTAGGTTCATTTGTGATCACGTTAAATGTGTTATCTTGGCCCCTGCTCGGCCTGGATCTGAAGAGGAAAATACCTGTAGGTCAGATGGATAAAGATCCGGAAACTTCTTCAGTCATGTCAGGCAATTTGGGTTCTTCTGCAGAGGCAACAGGTGTCTGTTTTCCTAAGGCGCAATTCTCATGTCAGAGAACAGAGACTGGCAAATGCAAAGGCATGGTGCCAGGGAAGCTGCCAACATTTGCAAACACAGCTGAAAATGCTTCGCCTTGGATAAGGTAATACAGGCAGAAAGCGGAGAGAATGGGTGTGTACAGAAGCAAACAGGCTGTTGGGAAAAAATGGGCCTAAATATGATTTGGATGACGTTCAGATGCTCTTTTAGCTATTTGGGTAACAAACTAATGCTAAAGGGAAGTCCTGTTCAAGAAAGTCCATAAATACATTCTCACAAGTATTGGGCCTTCAACTATGGTCATGGTAACTGACGCTGAGTTGACAGTGTACTGAGTTGAATAGTGTCCTTCAAAAGTCTGTGTCCACCCAGGGCCTCAGAATGTGGCCTTATTTGACCATGAGGTCTTTGCAGATATAATAAGTTAAGATGAGGTAATACTGGAGTACATTGGGCCATAAATCCAATGACTAGTGTCTTTATAAGAAGGTTATATAAGCAGAGGCTGACATTGGAATCCTGACCCCTTTCTGATAAGCAAAGGAGCCTCAAGCATTGCTAGCAACTACCAGAAGCTAGAAAAGGTAGGGAAGGATTCTCCCCTAGAGCTGTCAAAAGGAGTATGGCCTTGATTTTGGACTTACAGGACTGTGAGAGAGTAAGTTCATGCTGTTTTAAGGCACCAACTTTGTGCTAATTTGTTACAGCCACCCTGGGAAAATTAGAACAGGCACTAAGGAAGAAATCAAAACTGGAAAAATCAGAATATTTCTGTTCATAGGAAGATAGCAAGGGTTATGAATTCCACTTATCAATCAACATGAGACAGCCACTATCTTTCCTTAATTTCCAGGATTCGTCCAAGGTTGAGGCAGTGGAATACAGTTTTTCCAATTATGACAGCTTAAGACCCCTGGAAGGCTGACAAATAGGCTGTGATTGGCCCTGCTGCTTTCCTGAGCTGCTAGCATCACTTGACTCATGGAGAATAGGACCACGGCCATTCTCCTCCACTCACTGCCTCCCTGGCCTGGCCTTCTGAAGATGTGCCCTGGTAGAAAAGATCCTGGGACTGTGGCTTATCACCAAGCCCTGTTCAAATCACATTTAGGAAGGAATTGCTAATAAAAGGAATTCACTTGTTTCTGGTATGGAATCAAACAAACAGAACTGAAGGAGGAGAATACGAATTGTTTTTCAACGGTTATTTTAGCCCTTACAATTATACCCAGGTGAGGACAGGAGTAAAAAATTGATCATGAGTTAACTGACATTCTCCATGTATCACCCCTGACTCCAAAATGGTCAATTCAATTCCAGTTTAAGAATGTCATATAGTCCCTGAAGTTTATAATTAGTTGTAGGGGTGCCTGGGTGGCTCAGTCGGTTGAGCGACCAACTCTTGATCTTGGCTTTGGTCATGATCTTGCGGTCATGGGATAGAGCCCTGTGTCGGGCTCTGCACTAAGCATGGAGCCTGCTTGCGATTCTCTCTCTCTCCCTCTGCCCTTGTCCCCCACTTATGCACCTTACTCTCTCTCTCTCTCAAATAAAAAATATATATAATTAGTTGTTGAGTCACTTGTAGAATCATTTCAGATTATGTGGGTAGGCGCCAGGAAGTGTAAGAATGAAGAGGCTTGGTTCCAGTTTTCTCATGTGTAAAATAACAATAAGCACACCTTGCATCCGCCTACCCACCCACCTACCCATCCATTCGTCCATTTATTCAAAATACAGGATTGAGGAACAGAGAATACAGCAACAAACAGAACAGACCAGAAGTCCTGCTCTCATAGAGCTTACATTCTTTTGGGTAGGAACAGAGCAAGCAAGCCAACAAACTATAAATTATATATATATCATATGGTGGAAAAGAAAACAAAGAAAGGAAAGAGATTACCACAGAAGATGGATTAATTTTAAATAGGGCAGTGAAGGAAGTCCTCACTGAGGCCTGAGAACATGGTTAGTGAGCAAAGACCAGAAGAATATCAGGAAGAGAAACACTCCCATATATGAGGGTGGCACATCTCAGGCAACGAGAATAGCAATGGCAAAGGTCCTGGGGCACAAACACAGTGGTAACCCCAAACCACCTGTCTTGTGTTATATTTTAATGATGGTCAAGTTCTTCTTCTTGGTCCCCACCAATACTCCCCAACTTACCCGAGGGCTGACCTTTTTGAAACAATGAAAGTGGGGGCGCTTGGGTGGCTCAGTCGGTTAAGCGTCCGACTTCAGCCAGGTCACGATCTCGCGGTCCGTGAGTTCGAGCCCCGCGTCAGGCTCTGGGCTGATGGCTCAGAGCCTGGAGCCTGCTTCCGATTCTGTGTCTCCCTCTCTCTCTGCCGCTCCCCCGTTCATGCTCTGTCTCTCTCTGTCTCAAAAATAAATAAACATTGGGGCGCCTGGGTGGCGCAGTCGGTTAAGCGTCCGACTTCAGCCAGGTCACGATCTCGCGGTCCGTGAGTTCGAGCCCCGCGTCGGGCTCTGGGCTGATGGCTCGGAGCCTGGAGCCTGCTTCCGATTCTGTGTCTCCCTCTCTCTCTGCCCCTCCCCCGTTCATGCTCTGTTTCTCTCTGTCCCAAAAATAAATAAACGTTGAAAAAAAAAATTTTTTTTAATAAAAAAATAAAAAAAATAAATAAATAAACATTAAAAAATTTTTTTTAAAAAAGAAACAATGAAAGTGCCTGTAGGCAGCACTATCAAGTTGAAGGGTTAAGCCCTTCCCTGAAATTTCTGGGAAAACATTTACCCTACTGACAACAAATGAGGAGCAACAAGCTGGGTAGAATTTAAAAGTAAAATGTAATCAAATTCCACTGTGTAGTACATTCAGAATATTTGTTTTCTAAAGTTGAAAGGTCAATTGAATGAAAATAATTTCAAGTAACAGTGTAGGTGTATGAAATATTTAATTGAGTTGGATCCTTATTTGTTATTTTTTAAAAGGCTTAATACTCTGATTGTAAAAATGAATTTCCCATTGTAAAAAACTTGAAAATTATGTGAAATAACAAGAACAAAATTTGCTTGTGACTACATAGGAAAAAAAAACTATTTACATTTCTATCTTTCTAGATAGATTTCCCTTTTATTTTAAACTTTGTTGATTTGATAGTGAAAATAGCTTGTTTTAATTTGCATTTTTGGGTACTAGTGTGAACAACTTTTCACATGCTTTACTGGCCAGGTTTCATGTATCAACTTTGCTTTCTCTTAAATTTTTCTTACCGATCTGAAAAAGCTTTTTAATCATAAGAAAACCATGAATCTATTTTCTGTCACATTCATGGTAAATGGTTTTTTCCAAGATTCTTTACTGCCCATTATTTTTGCATAGTTTTTATGTCCAAATTTTGCATTTTTATAGTCATGCATACTCAATATTAAAGCCAAAAAATATTTATTTCCAACAATGTTCACTAAAAGAGTCTTTTCAAATTTTACTGAAAATTATGGTACTGCTTTTGCTCTATATTGGTACTGCTTTTGCTCTATAATGTACAGTGAAATCCCACAATAATGCAATAGGTAGGGTCCAAAAATTTAATTACATAAAATGCAATTACTGTAGGTTTAATGATTGACTAAAGCAGGCCTGGGCAGTTGGGCATTATGGCATCTGGCTGAGCAATTCCAATCCCTCCAGGTCCCAGCCGTAGTTTGACATCTGCTGGTGGGCATTTGCTAGATCTCACTTACATACTGAGGGGTCAAATCAAGTCCCAAGACTTCTTGGGACCTGCAGGACAGCAGCAGTGACTCCTGGATCTCCAGGTTAGCTAGTACTCTGTTTTCCAGACCAATCCAGGACAATGGGTGGAAGAGACATACTAGGGACACGAGGGCCCACAACTTTCCATGATAAGCTCCCTTCTTTTCCACATCCTGCCTTGGATCCCTTCCTCCCCAGCTACTCCCCTTCTCTCTCTCCATAAGATAAAGCAAGTTTCCTACACACTCATGGAGTAGAAAGCGTTCACTTAACACACCCCTGTAATGTATACCTTAGACTCTCTATGACGGTGGATGCAGATTCAGTTGATGTCTAGAGTGGCTTTATTCCCAGCAATTCAAAAACAGTGAACAAATTTTAGGATGGATTCATTGTATCTGTTAGAACTGTGATATTAGGGACCCCAAGGTTGGCAAAGTTCTCGTTCCTTGAGATGCAAATGTATAAAATAAAATCAGCAATAAATAAGAAGTTGTTTTTTGTAGAATACAGCTTTTCTCTCTATTAGCTTATTTATTTACCTCTGGTTTGTTAAATTTAAGTGAGACAAAAATGTCATGTAATTTATTAATAGAAATATTTTTATCTTATAACCTAAGCTTTTTAATCAAGGAAATCATAATCACATGAAGGAAAAAAATTATAACATTTTGAAAGCACACACACAAAAAAACCACTCCCATAGATTATTTATGGATGTATAGATAAATAGTAAAAATATAAAAACATGGATGGGAAGTGTGTCAGTCAGGGTCCAGCTGGGAGAACAGAATGTACTCTAAGATTGTTGAACATTGGATATTTAATTCAAAGACTTGGTTACCCAGGTGATGGAAGAGCTGGGATATGAGAAGGGAGAAGAGCCAGTGAGGTGACTCAGGGGTTAACAGCAGCAGGAAAGAACTATGGTCCTAGATGGAGTACCTAGAAGGAAGTGATACTTCTAATCCCAGAAGCCATGTCCCCTGGTAAGAGAGAGAGAAATTCAAGTGGAGGGTGTCTGGCAAGAGCTGGGACCACACAGGAAATGTAACTGCATTTGGAGATGCCACTCAAGGCTGAGAGAGAGGGAGAAACACCTGGCTTCTCTCTTCCTCCTGCCCTCCAATCGCCTGACTGTACCTCCCATTGACCAAACCCAGCGGAAGTGGCTGGGAATCCTGGGAAATGTAGTCCGTGGACTCCCCTTCTCCCTCCCATTGAGAATAGAGGAGGGTAATGGTTGGGAGCAAGCAGGCAAGTGAGTGGCAGAAAAGGGGGCAGGCGCCTCACCAGCCCGTGGATGGGCAAGACCTTCTTCCTGGAAAGGGAGTCCAGAGAATGGGGAGGGGAGGGTACAGAGTGGTCCTCAACTGTATTGGTAACCACTTATTTCATTGATAATTTTTTTTGAAGTTTGAAGCCAATATGGCAAAAAGTCAGCATCTGTTAAATGTATAAAGTAGGTGGCCAGATGCTCATTATAGTAGTCTCTTGCATTTCTGCATAATTGGAATACTTCAAAGAAGAAACTATTGTAGAAAAAAAAGAAATGTTCTAGGTTAATGGAATAAGGAACATTCTCCTTGTTTAGACTCACCTCCCTTTCCAATCTCACTCCTGATGATTCGCCATGGCTCTTCTTCAAAGGAGGGTGGCAAGTGGGTGGGTCTTACAGGCTCTGCCAATCACCAGGGTTGACTCTTGGGCATGAGGTCATGTTAAAGGCAGAGTAGGAGGATGAGGAAGGAAAAGAAGAAGGAAAGGCAAAGAGGGAAGGTTCCAGAAGCTTGGGAGGGAGAGGATAACCAATCACAGTGAGCTCTCCCAGTCTTTTTGTCTTTGACACTTGGTTCAGCAACTCACAACACGGATGCCCTTGAGCAAGTCCCTTGGCCTCTCCATTCTTGCATTTGCTTTTCTGCAAAAGTGTGGTGGTTGCAAGATTCAATGAGAACAGATACAAAAAGCACTTTGAATAGTGCTGGCGCATAGCAATCTCTCAATCCATTTTGGGTATTATTATCATTCTTTGTTCTTTTTATCTTTGGATCCTCAGTGTTAGCAGAGTTCCCCTGTGATGATCGTCAGATCAAATGAGTGGGGGTAGCAAAAGAGGACACCCTGTAATTTGCTTATCTAATTCAGGTCTCCCTGTGATAATCTGCTCCTGGTTGAGCATACCAATCTCCATACAACACTGCCTAGATCCTGGCCTATGAGGCCAGTGTCAGTATGATTTCAAACAAGTTTGGCAAAAGTCAGACTCTGGCAGAAAGAGTTACACTTCAATAAAGTGAAGAGAGAGAATCTGTGGGGTCATCTTATCAGGAGATTCAGCTTTCTTATTCTGATTCTGGATTCTGGAAGGGGTAATCCTCCAAATGAGACAACCTGCAGAGAAAACAAGGCCAAAGGAGAGTATGTGAGCATTAACTAGTTGAGAAGGCATTTTCCTGTGGTGTGCCCTATGGTTTTGTGCTCCCTCAGACCCCTCCCCACAAGATGCTGTAAGGACACAAGAAGGGGCCCTGCCTTGACCTTCCATCCAACTGCCCCAAATGGTGTGCTAGGAAGGAGGGCAGGAAGCAGGGATCGGGGCACCAGAGTAAACCCTAATGGATAGCTAATAATAAGCTTGGTGCCCAGCATGGAGCTGAGTGCCCTCCCAGTATCACCCCCACTTATTCTCACAACTGTGTGAGTAGAGAACAAGAGAATGGTTTGGGGGATGCTGTGAGCATTGGGTGAGTTAATAATACATGCAAAGAACTTAGGATGCCTACCCCTTTCTGAGCGAACACTCAGTAGATGTTAGCTGCACTTAGTACAATCATCCCAAATTTGTGGATAAAGAAACCAACTTGGGAAACAGGAAATCTACCCAAGGTGACGAGGCTAAGAAATAAATGGTGGAGCTGGGATGTGGACTCTCACTCGTGAGCCCACCCGTCTATTGCCTCCATCGGAAATGGTGCTGGTAGGAGGAGAGGTAGTTTCATCCTGGGGAAGGTCACATTTGACATTTGACATTCCTTGTCATTCTAAGTAGCTGCTGCTTTGCTGCCCTCTAACAAAAATGAGCAGTTGTAAGATGGGGAAAGGCAGCTCTATGATACCCGGGGTGGGCAGGGTGGATATGGAACATCATGCCATGCAAACTGATGCTTGAGACACTGAAATGCTCTTGAAAATGAGTTGTTGTTTTGGCTTTAAAAACCATAGAAGAGATTCAGATTGTCATTAAACTGGGCACCTGGCAATATCAAATGTCACAAGCCATCTTCCCAAGGACAAATATCTTTGATATCTTTAATGGGATCTAATAATCAGAAAGCATTGGTGAAAGATTAATAGATCATTTAGAAGGATCACCTAGCAAGAGTAAAAAATTCATCTTGGATGCTTATAAGAGATTTAAGGTGAAGTTACTCCCACTTCCTTTAATAAGCATTCAATTAAGAATGAAACCTATGGTTGACCAAGTAAATTGGAGGAATGCATTGTTTAACCTCTCTATTCTATGGAAACTTGCTTTCCAGGAAACTCATTTACCCCATCACATGGCTTCAAATACCACCATGTGACAGTGATGCGCTTGGAGTGACATTACTGGATCTGTTTCTCCTGTATAAGGTAAGGATGACACCCAACCTGCCATCACTAGGGAAGGTGGCCTGCATTTCAAGCTGCACAGAGGGAGCCCCCCACGTAAAAAAAGACTGCCAAGCAGAGGTCAAACCCTTCCCACTGCTGGACTGCCTACACCAGACCCTGACTTCCCCCTCCCCAAAGACTGAGTACACAGCATTGAACTTGCCCCAAATGTTTGAGAAGGAAAAGGGCAGGACTCTTACCCTTCCCTAAACAGTTTACCTGGCCAGTCACTGGTTTATATTTCAGTCCAGGTTTGTTCAAGAGCCTTTGAATCTGGAAGTGGTTGAAGTTGGAAATGCCAATGGCTTTCACCAGCCCCTAGTCCACCAGGTCCTCCATGGCCTATCACAGAAAGGAACACTTTTGGAGCAGTCCTAGAGAGACTGCAGGGACCCTGGCTTGTCTTCGTCTTCTCTGGGGCAGGAGAAGCTGGTAAAGGAGCCATCATGGCAACGTTAGCTGAAGTATGAAAAGGAAATTTCAGTCCAGTTGTCCAGCTCATGTGTGCCATAAAGCTCCTTGGTTTCAGCCCTACTGCCCTTTACCAGCCCCAGTGAAACAAGGAGGAAAAGGTAAAGCTTGGATATGCTTGCTCCCCTCCTCTTGCCTACATCTGGGTGACACGAGTTGGCCCTGGAAGAGGCTGCAGCATGTGGGGAAGCACCTGTTGTCTGCATCTGGAGTCACCCTCTCCCACACTGACATCGGTTTGGCTGGCAGTAATATCAGGGCCACTGGAGAGGGTCATGCAGGTTGTGCCCTGGCAGGGGCACCGGGCCAAGTGATTGAATGGGGCCCCAATCTGGCCACTAGCCACTTACCAAGACATGTTCCCAGGTACAGAAACTACATTGAACTTGAGGAAAGGTATCTTCCCGTGATTTTTAGCCTGTGAAGGATACTTTTCCGAAATTGCCCAAAGATACCCTATATGTTAACAGCAGTCCAGATTCAACATGTATTTATTATGCATTTATTACACATCCAGAACCTGTCCAGGAGTTGTCGGGATATAAAAATATACCGTGTACCTCCTTCTGCCAAGACTCTCACAGTCCAATTAAAGTGCTAAGGTTCCCCTCTGGGGATCCATCAGTCCGCCAGATGCTGAGGCTGTCTCCAGTCGCTTGACAGCATAGCACTGGGAATCAGGGAGGTCAGAAAAGGAAGGGCGGACTCCGGGTGGAGTTTAAACTGGGACTTGAAAAATGACTTGGAGGAAAGAGAGAAAGAACAAGAGCAGGGGTGGAGGGAAGAAAGCAGGAGCTTTGTGGCAGGGACAAACTTGAGGTGCTCAAGGGACACTTCATGCGGTGGTTCTTAAATCTGACAGCCATTTGGAATCCCCTGAGGACTTTACAATATACCGATCTCAGGATCCACTCCCAGAGTTTCTTACCAAATTGGTCTGGGATGTAGCCTCAGCACTGGAATTTCTTCAAACTCCCCCGGTGATTTCAAGGTACAGCCAAGGCTGAGGGCCACTAGGGTAGATGATGTCGGTCTTCAAACTGGGCAAAGGAGTTTAGAATTGATGAGATCACAAGGTCCACGACATGTCTGAGTTGAGCAATGAGATACTATAAAAGTTTCTGTGTGTCATAGATCAGGTGTAAGGGGGTATAGGACCCACGTGGACTCCTTTATACTTTTTTATCCCATGTGGTTCAGGGTGGTCAGTTAGGCTTCTATTGAACTGGTCTTGGATCCACATAAAAATCTATCGCTTACGTGTTCAGTGCTGTTTCATCGTGGACCCACCGACTTTCATCATCAAAATCTTTTCATGGCCCCGAATCTTTTAGTTAGTGGTTATTCTGAAATCCATTCCAAGGGCATGGCACTGTGAAACTGGGGTACTTCTTGCAGAGAACAATGACATAATTGCCACATTGAATATCGTCATAAGAACTAGGGCAAAAAATCTCACAGAACCAACCTTAGAGGTGTGCTGGTCTCCACATTTCACAAAGAATAATTCCTAAGGGTAGAAGACATCGTATTTTACCTGGGTAATATATATCATAGAGCCCTCTTATCAGATTTAATGCAAAGTCTGAGTCTGCTGAAATTTTAGGCTTTGTTGTAGGTCTTGCCACAGTTTTCATTCCCGGGAATAAAACATTCATTGAGTTGAGTCCATGCACATAAACCACTATGTTGCTCAATAAATCATCAAACCTGGAACATTTCCCTAATGGAAGGTTGTTTGTGGTAGCAGAAGAAATGTGTTGACTTTTTTTTTTTACAGTTAAGTACCAGAATTTGAGTTTCTTTTTATGTTTTGATGGCTATGATTTTGTCACTAGCAAAGAGAAATTAATATCTCATCTCCAAGATTCAGGCTTAATAAATTTATTTCAGTAAATACATCAAACAAGTATTTAAGACTAGGTAGTTGGATAATGACTTGTGTGGTCATTAAGGCAAATAAGAATATGTAAGTCCAAAGAAAAAAAACAGCATGTTTCAACTTGTAGTTTGAACCATCTTTCTAGTATGTGGGCTCACCCAGCTGATGGCTTGTATAGCAGTGACATTTTGTCACATTGACTGTGGGTTTGTATTTAATTACATAATCAAAATAGCAGAAGGCATGACAAATTGATGGCTTCATGAGACTATTTATTTGATTTTACTTCGATGGATAGTGTCTTGCTCGTGAGATATATTTTCAGTAATTTATTATTTAGTATGGTTCTTAATGACATAAATCATTGCTATTTTACTATTGCGAATTTAGGCTCGTAGCACCTAACTGCAAATGACATATCCTGTCGAGCAAATTCAGTGGTGATACTGAAGATCTTTATCACAGCTGGTGGATTTGCTTTATATACAACCTAGAGAGCTTTCATAACAGTCTCAAAAACCCACCCATAGAAATCCAGATCATTTCCTCCATCCTTTCTCTTCCTAGCCAGCAAATTTAATGGCTTACTTGCCAAAGATAATTCCCTTCAAATACATTTACAAGATTGTTAACCTTGCCGTTATGAAATGATCACTTTTCTGCTTCATCACGCTTTCCTTATCAAATCAATTTTTCTCTCTAAATGTTCTCACTATTAGCTGCTAAAGTTCAAAGTATCAAGAAAGCCCGTGCTTCCGGATAAATACGTTTGAACAAACCACCCAGAGAAAAGTTACATTTAATTAAATCATGCCAATTCTAAGCTCCTCAGAAAGGTGAGTCCTAATCCGGTTTTAAGCAGTAAAACACAATATAAACTTATAAGGACGTTTGCCCCCACACCACAAGCCGATAAAATGACGCAGTTAACTCTTGGTGGTGTTGTCACCAGTCATTTGCAGTTTGTTCATTCCCTCTGTTCTCTGTTAGCATTTGAGAAGGAAACAATGTTTTCAGGGGGAAAAAAAATACCAGAAAAAGACTTTCACTCTTTAATTCGATTTTGAATAAGAATTACATGGAACAGGTGATTACTTGATCTCAGAAACCAAGCGCTTGTGTCCCCTGATGTGCAAACGTGTGTATTCCCTGTGTGCCAAACACCACGTGCAGGGCTTCGAACAGTTGGACTTTGGAGACAGGTAGACCTGGGTCTGATCCCAGCTCTGCCACACTTCTGCAATGTGGTCTGAAAAAGTCACCCACCTCTCTAGGTCTCAATTTCCTCTTTTATAAATGGGGATGATAATAGTACCTGCCCCATTAAGTTAGATAATTAAATAAGCTCCATGATTAAAGTTCCTGGCACTCAACAGATGTTGGCTATCTTAATCTTTAAATTACCAGAGCCTAAAAGATATATTTTTATAAAGTTGTTTTTGTCTTTTTTTTTGTTTGTTTTTTGTTTTTTGTTTTTGTTTTTTTTTTTAAGAGGCAGAAACTGAGGCTTAGAGAAATCAGGTAACATAACGCCAGGTTACTCAGCTAAGGCATGCAACCCCAGGGCAAACCCTCTGTTCCAGATCCTTCCCCCTGGTTTCAGAACAGCATGCATATCCTCTATATTGAGGTACATTATATTCCTATCTCCTTTGATGATCCAGTCCTTAGCCTTTGAAAATATACATATTGTCAGATGAACCCAAAAGCCAGAGGTGATTAGGAAGGAGTTGAAAAAGCTAGATTAGAGGATAATGATGATGGAATTAAACAGCATCAAGTACATAGGCTCCTTCACACCAGTGTAGACCCTTGTGGATAGCTACAGGCAAGTTTTCACTCCCAGCACACGTAGAACAAGATGGAGCCTACCTCCCAGGCATCCAAGAATGTTACTTTACTGTTGAGGACTTTGTTCTTATCATCTGTGGGGAGAAGGATCTTCCCAGGCTGTAACTGCAGCACAAAAGGCTTAGTGCAATGCGCACCTGAACACTCAGCTCTGCTAAATGCGGTTTCAAGATCCTAACCTGCGTTCAACATCCACATCTGTGTGCCATTTTTTTCCCCCAGAAATGCTCCAGAGTCCAAACATCAGAACGTGTAGTTTGTACAAACTCTGAACTTGGCGATTTGAAATGAAACCTCTAAACCAGTCTACTGGGGTAAGTAAGTTTTTATATTTTAGAAACTGCTGGATTGACTTAAAATCTGTCATGAACGCATCCCCAAAGCCACCATTATCATCAGGGACATTAACTGCATATAACCAGACCCCATATACACTTGGAGACAACCTTCAGTTTCAAAATCACCAGACAAGGGTTAACTTCCAAAGGAGTGGCTTCCTGGGGGAAGATATTGGCCAACTTGTATTCTAGCAGCCTCAAGAAGCCAGCCATTAGGGATGGCACACTGTCATCACCCTAGCTGGACATGAGGTGAGACAGTCAGGAACTCGTGTTCCTCTCACCTCTCCGAAGCAGGCTGGAGGGGAGCCCCAGACAATGCATTCTTCTGTTTCTTCAATGAGGGCTGTCTGTCTTCCAGCATGGCCATGCTTGGGCATTTCTCCAAGATGGCACCCAAAGGTGTGCTTTGATTAACCAGAGGGTTGAACCCTGCAGTTGCAGTATGTAAGAGCTCCCCTGGGAGGGGAACCCTTGGCACAGAAGGAGGACAAAGATGATGTGGCAATTGCTTGCTGGGGCTGCCAGAAATCATGATTCTCTTGGACGTAACTGTAAGAAGACCTAGGCGCTTGGTCATCTCAGCAGCTACACGTGGACTCAGCCTCCTTTCTGGGCCAGTGCCTTTCTGTTTCATTGTCTCCTCCTGAAAACCTGCAGTTCAGGTCATGAAGAGCAAGACCCCATGCTGCAGCCCACCCCAGCCCCCAGCCCTGCACAGCTGCTGTTTTCTAGTACCCCACTCTAGTTCCCTGCTCGGGAACTGGAGATTGGGACAGAGAGTAGCTTTAACCTGTAATCCTTGTGGCCAGTGAATAAGATAGGTCCTGACAGTCCTGTTTCAGATCCCTAAGGGTATTCTGACGGGCTTCCTTCACTAAGGGTCTCCCAAAGAAGGTGGACCATAGCTGCAAGGAACCAAGAGTGAGACATCAGTACTGGGTAAAGGAAGTGCCGCATCATACTCATTCTTCCTGCCTTTTGACTTACGCCCTGATCTAACAGGGGACAGGCCATTTATAGCAGAGTTGGTTCAGATACATGATCCAGGGATGTAAGATCACCAGGGGGTCAGCAAGTCAATGGCATTTCTTTTTTTTTTTTTTAAGTTTTTATTTAAATTCCAGCTAGTTAACATGCAGCATAATATTAGTTTCAGGTGTACAATATAGTGACCCAACACTTCCATACATCACTCAGTGCTCATCACAACAAGTGCACTCCTTCATCCCCATTATCAGTTACCCATGCCCACACAAAACCCTTCTGACAACCATCAGAAAAATTGTTAGAGAGCACAGGAAAGATTATATAAAAAAATAAAATCCATCCATATTTCCACATTTCGAGATGATTATTATCAATGCTTGGGGGATTATTATTGTTAATGTCTGGGGATACCCAGTTGAGTTGGGAAGTCTCAAAGCAGAGAACTGTGCCCTGTTTCCCAGGGTGAGGTTGGGAAGAAGACACCCGGTCAAGGAAGCTCCCAGGTCCCTAAGCTGTAGAGTCACGGTGATGGCAGGTGTCCATCTGAGTGGGTTCAATGGCAGCCTCGGGGTGTCCAGGAGTCCCAGCTCAGTGCTTGAGAGAACAGACCAGTTTCTTGTGTTCATGTGAGGGCAAAGCTGCCTGGCAGAAAGCTTCTGGAGAGTCTCTAAATGTCCCAGATCTGGGAGTGTGAAGGTTGTGAAATGTACCTCTTCAACCTGCACATCATATTCAGGGCATCCCAATCTGGGGAGGTTACAGAGGGGTTGAGTGCCTAGGGATCTGATGGGGATATGGACATCTCAGGTAACTGCAGGGCTGGTCACACCTAAGGACCAGACATATGAGCCACGTCTCAGGGGAAGCCAACATACAGAGGGCAACCCACACAGGCACCACCCCCCACCTTGACATCTCACATCTCCCCTAAACTCCTAAGCCCAGATGATACCTCCAGACGAAACATCCTAACATAATGGATTTTAATCCTGAAATAAATGGAAGTCAAAGTGGAATGAAGGCAAAAGCAAGTGTGAGCTGGGAGAGTAACAGAACATTTTCAGAAGTGGATACCATCAACCAGGAGCCATTGTTCCCAGCCATTATTTTTCCTTTATAGTACCAAAAATTAACTTTGTTTAAAAAAGTTAAGTTCCAGTTCCATGATCAGCTGAGGAATATCTGGCTCAGAATTTACCTCATAGGAAGAATGATCCAGACAAAAATTAACTAATTTAAAACAAACAAAAAAGGCCTTCATTATCAAATGAGGAGAGGGTTGATCCTGAGTCCAGCACATTCTCTTTATGGTTGATTATTACTATTATTAACAGGCTCTGTGCTACGTACTATTATATAGATTAACACATTTCTTGGGGTGCCTGAGCGGCTCAGTTGGTTAAGTGTCTGACTCTTGATTTTGGCTCAGGTCATGATCTCACGGTTCCTGGGATAGAGCCCTGTGTCAGGCTCTATGCTGACAGTGTGGAGCCTGCTTGGGATTCTCTCTCTCTCTCTCTCTCTCTCTCTCTCTCTCTCTCTCTCAAAATAAATAAATAAACTTTTAAGAAAAGATTAACACAGTTTCTCATTTACTCTTCAAACAACCTCATAAGGTCGGTGCTATTATTATTGCCCCCCCTTCACAAATGAGGAACTGACAAATAGAGATGGTAAGCAATTTGTTCAAGGTAAATGGTGGTGCTGAGATTTGATACAGGCTATATCTCTCCAGAGCCATGCACTTGTCTCTTTGTTTATAATTAGACACTGTGCTATATGGCCTATAGGCATTCCCCAATTCAATTGTCACAGTGCTATAAGGCAGATACAATTATTAGTTTCATTTTCAGAGGAGAAAGTTGAGAAACAAAGAGGTAAAGGTCAAGTGATGAAAGGTTACAAACAGGTCTTCTAGGGCCCAGCAATTGCACTACTAGGTATTTATCCAAAGGATACAAAAGTGCTGATTTAAAGGAGCACATGCACTACAGTGTTTATAGCAGCACTGTGAACAATAATGGAAAGCCCAAATGTCCATCGACTGATGACTGGACAAAGAAGATGTAATATATATACATATGTATATATGTGTACACACACACACACACACACAATGGACGATTACTTGGTGTTCAAAAAGAGTGAAATCTTACCATTTGTAACAACATGGATGGAACTAGAGTGTGTTATGCTAAGCAAAATAAGGCAGAGAAAGACAAATATCATATGATTTCACTCATCTGTGGAATTTAAAAACCAAAACAGATGAACAGAGGGGAAGGGAAAGAAACATAAGATAAAAAGAAAGAAGGAGGCAAACCATAAAAGATTCTGAAATCCAGAGAACAAACTGAGGGTTGCTGGAGGGCAGGTGAGTGGGGAGTGGGCTAAATGGGTGATGGGCATTAAGGAGGGCACTTGTTGGGATGAGCACTGGGTATTGTACATAAGTTATGAATCACTGGGTTCTACTCTCGAAACCATTACTACACCATATGTTAACCAACCTGAATTTAAATAAATAAATTAAAAAAAAATTTTTTAAGAAAGCTACAGGCCAATATCCCTGATGAATATGGATGCAAAAATTCTCAATAAGATACTAGCAAATTGAATTCAACAGCATATAAAAAGAATTATTCACCATGATCAAGTGGGATTCATTCCTGGGCTGCAGGGCTGGTTCAGCATTCACAAATCAATCAATGTGATACATCATATTAATAAAAGAAAAGATAAGAACCATATGATCCTGTCAATCGATGCAGAAAAAGCATTTGACAAAATTCAGCATCCTTGCTTAATAAAAACCCTCGAGAAAGTTGGGATAGAAGGAACATACTTAAACATCATAAAAGCCATTTATGAAAAGCCCACAGCTAACATCATCCTCAATGGGGAAAAACTGAGAGCTTTCCCCTGAGAACAGGAACATGACAGGGATGTCCACTCTCACCACTGTTCTTTAACATAGTGTTGGAAGTTCTAGCATCAGCAATCAGACAACAGAAGGAAATCAATGGCATCAAAATTGGCAAAGATGAAGTCAAGCTTTCACGTTTTGCAGATGACATGATATTATATATGGAAAACCCGAATGACTCCACCAAAAGTCTGCTAGAACTGATACATGAATTCAGCAAAGTCGCAGGATACAAAATCAGTGTACAGAAATCAGTTGCATTCTTATACACTAATAAGGAAGCAACAGAAAGACAAATAAAGAAACTGATCCCATTCACAATTGCACCAAGAATCATAAAATACCTAGGAATAAACCTAACCAAAGATGTAAAAGATCTGTATGCTGAAAACCATAGAAAGCTTATGAAGGACATTGAAGAAGATATAAAGAAATGGAAAAACATTCCGTGCTCATGGATTGGAAGAATAAATATTGTTAAAATGTCAATACTACCCAAAGCTATCTACACATTCAATGCAATCCCAATCAAAATTGCACCAGCATTCTTCTTGAAGCTAGAAGAAGCCATCCTAAAATTTGTATGGAACCACAAAAGACCCAGAATAGCCAAAGCAATCTTGAAGAAGAAGACCAAAGCAGGAGGCATCACAATCCCAGACTTTAGCCTCTACTACAAAGCTGTAATCACCAAGACAGCATGGTATTGGCACAAAAACAGACACACAGAGCAATGGAATAGAATAGAGACTCCAGAAGTGGACCCAGAAACGTATGGCTAACTAATCTTTGACAAAGCAGGAAAGAATATCCAATGGAAAAAAGACAGTCTCTTTAACAAATGGTGCTGGGAGAACTGGACAGCAACATGCAGAAGGATGAAACTAGACCACTTTCTTACACCATTCACAAAAGTAAACTCAAAATGGATAAAGGACCTGAATGTGAGACAGGAAACCATCAAAACCCTAGAGGAGAAAACAGGAAAAAACCTCTCTGACCTCAGCCGCAGCAATCTCTTACTTGACACATCCCCAAAAGCAATGGGAATTAAAAGCAAAAATGAACTATCAGGACCTCATGAAGATAAAAAGCTTCTGCACTGCAAAGGAAACAATCAACAAAACTAAAAGGCAACAGACGGAATGGGAAAAGATATTTGCAAATGACATATCGGACAAAGAGCTAGTATCTAAAATCTATAAAGAACTCACCAAACTCCACACCCAAAAAACAAATATCCATGAAGAAATGGGCAGAAAACATGAATAGACGCTTCTCTAAAGAAGACATCCAGATGGCCAACAGGCACATGAAAAGATGCTCAATGTCGCTCCTCATCAGGGAAATACAAATCAAAACCACACTCAGGTACCACCTCACGCCAGTCAGAGTGGCTAAAATGAACAAATCAGGAGACTATAGATGCTGGAGAGGATGTGGAGAAACGGGAACCCTCTTGCACTCTTGGTGGGAATGCAAACTGGTGCAGCCACTCTGGAAAACAGTGTAGAGGTTCCTCAAAAAATTAAAAGTAGATCTACCCTATGACCCAGAAATAGCACTGCTAGGAATTTACCCAAGGGATACAGGAGTGATGATGCCTAGGGGCACTTGTACCCCAATGTTTGTAGCAGCACTTTCAACAGTAGCCAGATTATAGACAGAGACTAATTGTCCATCAACTGATGACTGGATAAAGAAATTGTGGTTTATATACACAGCAGAATACTACTTGGCAATGAGAAAGAATGAGATGTGGCCTTTTGTAGCAATGTGGATGGAACTGGAGAGGGTTATGCTAAGTGAAATAAGTCCTACAGAGAAAGACAGATACCACATGTTTTCACTCCTATGTGGATCCTGAGAAACTTAACAGAAGACCGTGGGGGAAGGGAAGGAAAAAAAAATTAGAGAGGGAGGGAGCCAAACCATAAGAGACTCTTAAAAAGAAACTGAAGGTTGATGGGGGGTGGGAGGGAGGGAAGGGTGGGTGAAGGGTACTGAGGAGGGCACCTGTTGGGATGAGCACTGGGTGTTGTATGGAAACCAATTTGACAATAAATTTCATATTAAAAAAAAATTCTTTTTTTTTCTTACCATTTAGGCAGGCAAAAACCAGCTCTTTATACATTAAGTTCCTACATATACCAGGATGACTATGAACTCTCTACCCATTAATCCTTTTATCTTTTTGTATCTCAACCACTCTGTTTCAGCGATAGCAGAGTATGCTTTAATATGCAAAAAGCCCAATCACACTCCCTTAGAATACTTTTAGACATATTCTCTCATGTTCATTCTTGTGGCTACATTTTAACACCATTTTTGTCAAGTTTCAAAAGAATGTACTGAGATTTTAGATGCAACTGTGTTATAATTTTAGTAGATTTGGCGTTTTTAACATCTAGCTTTCCTAACAAGAAACAGAATATGCCTTTTTATTTACTGAAGTATTGTTTTATGTCCTCACGTAACAGTTTCCCTCATATAGTTCTGACACAGGGTGTGTTAAGCTTACCCCTAGGTACTTTTCATCTTTTGTCGCGGTGGTGAAAGAGGATCCTGTCTTGTTCCCATTTCCAGTGACTATTCCTGGTATATGGACAAGCCTTTCACTCTTGCTTCAATGTTTTATTCCAGTCATTTTATTATAGAGATTTGTTGTTGTTGTGGTTGCTCTTTTGGTAGGAGGATGACGAAGGAACAGCGAGAGAGAGAAGACAGAATCTTCGAACTTTTCAACAAAATTCTTTCAACTGTCCTCAACAGTCCTTGGGATCACCCTTGATTTCTTCTTAACGTTTGAGCTTATTGTCGAGGAAATACTTCCTACTGTCGCCAAGATGAACATGCCCCACGTGGTTCGGAGAGAGCCCTCGTTGGCCTCTTGTCCAACTGCCAGTCATCCCATCCATAGCCGGGCATCTTTTTGTGACCACCACCCGTCACCCACTTTTCTCCAAATGAGTTCATTTGAAATGGGTCGTGGAAGCCCACTCGCCACCCTTGCCCCCTGTCACAAAGCGGGGCAAGATCTTCTGCAGGTTCCCCACACCAGCTGACATTTCACTACTTGAAGGCAGGTAGCATCACCATCATCAGGAAACTTGGGGGTTGCCTTTTGTAGACATTCTCCCATACACTTCATAAAAACCATAGCACCGTGCACCCAAGCTCCCAGTAGCGGAGAGGTAGAAACAACTTCAGTGCTCATCAAGGGACGAATGAATAGACAAAAGGTAGTGTATGCGTGCAATGGAATATTATTCAGCCTTGAAAAGGAAGAACATTTTGATGTATGGTACAAGAGACATTGACAACATTGTACTAAGTGAAATAAGCCAGTCACAAAAGGAAAATTATGTACAATTCTGTTTGTGTGAAATATCCAGAAGCAAATTCCCAGAGACAGAGCAGGTTAGCAGGGTCTGAGGAAAAGGCAAAATGACGGTTTGGGGACTTCCTGTTGGGGTAGTGAAAGTGTCTGCAACTAGCTAGAGGTGATGGTTGCATAACATGGTGCATGGACCAAATGCCATTAAACTGTATGCTTTAAAATGGTAAAGTTTATGTGAGTTTCATCTCAACGAAAACATGTTTACTGTGGATCGGACCAATCTCAGTATTAAGCCCAGACATGCTTAGGCAGAACTGTCTAATCTGATTATTCTGCCGATTTCAATGCACCTTGCTCCAGAAGGCATGCATTGATTATTCTATTTTCGCTGAGAAAGTTGTGGATTGATGACTCACTATGGTTTTTGGCCAGCAATCTGAGTCTCCAAACTGATAACATATCAAACTTGTAATTCAGGGAAAGTGAGTCATCTAGAGTGTAAGAGAAAAGAACATTTGGGGGAAAGATGACCAGAACAGGAGAAGGCTTTGAAGCTTCATTTCTGCTGCCCAGAAAACCATGTTCTCATGAGAGAGGGTCCTCAGGAAGGAGGTCCCTGAAGTAGAGGGCGAAAGAATATACATCAGATTCCTGACCTCTTATCTTTGTTTCCTTCAAAAATAGACATTTCTCAGGGTGCCTGGGTGGCTCAGACAGTTGAGCATCTGACTCTTTGATTTTGGCTCAGGTCATGATCTTAGGGTCATGAGATCAAGCCACAAGTCAAATTCTGCACCAAGCGTGGACCCTGCTTGAGATTCTCTCTCTCCCTCTCTCTGCCCCTCTCCTCCCACCCCCACTTGCATGTGCACACACTCTCTCTCTCTAAAAAAAATAAAATTTAAAAAAAGACATGTCTAAATATCAATTTCTACATTTATTCATTCATGTATTTATTTGGGGTCAGGTGCGCGAACTGACTCATGGCATATGTACATTATCACTTCATACGGAGCCCTTTCTCTCTGATGCGTGGATTTATGTATTTATCCTGTATTATCCTTCACTTCTCATGCTCAGACCATCATCCTAACATGTTTAGCGCATTCTTTCATAATGTTGACTGGTATTAAGCATGCCTGTGTTCTTTTTTAAATGTTTATTTATTTTTGAGAGTGAGGGAGACAGAGCACAAGCGGGGGAGGGGCAGAGAGCGAGAATCCCAAGCAGCCTCCAGGCCCTGAGCTCAGCACAGAGCCTGATGCGGGTCTTGAACTCACAAACTGCAAAAACATGACCTGAGCCGAAGTCGGACGTTCAGTGGACTGAGCCACCCAGGCACCCCAAGTGTGCATGTGTTTTTAACCGACTGAAAGTGCCCTGTTACACACATGAAGCACGTAACTTCTAGCAGCCGTGCTCTACCTGGAGCTCCATGCTGTGCATTCACCACCACATCCTGCTGGCAGTCTCCGTTTTGATACACATGAAGCCACCCTTTGTTCTCAAGGAGGAAGACAGTCCAAAGAGCAGAGGGTCCCCTGAGGGAGTGTGAGGCACAAGGATCAGTCTGTGAGACAGGGCAGAAGAGGAAACACACTGGGGAAGGAGGGATGAAAAGGGTGACGTCAGGTGTCATGCTAAGTGCTTTCTTGCGATTTACCCATTTTAACATCCAAAGTAACTTTTCTCAGTAGACATCATTAATCTTACATTGGAGATGAGGAAGCTCAGAGCGGTTAGATAAATTGTTCAGGTCAGTCCGGGGCAAACTGAGGCAGCTGATCACCTCAACGTCACATAACCAATCAGGGAAAGAGCTGTGATGGAGCAGACTAGGCGTTTTCTAGAGCAGTGGTTCCCAGCCTTAGCTGCACATCAGCATCGTGGGGAAACTGTTGACTGTGTTATCCGGGGACCTCCCACCTACCCCCACTCACACTCACACAAGAGATTCGGATTTATTTGGACTGGGCTAGGGTCCAAATGCTGACTTTTTTTTTTCTTTTTTAGTCTCAAGTTGATGTTTTGTTAAAGCGTAACATACACCCAGAGGAGGGCTCAGAACCCAGGCATAGGTTGATGAATTTCAGGGAGCTCTCCCCCCCTAACCACACCCGGAAGGAGAAACCCAACACTCCAGACAGAGGAGTCCCCTCATGCCCCTTCCTGGTCACTCCCCAGACCCTTAAGAAAACTCAGTCTCCTGACTGCTAACACCACCGAGCAGTTGTGCCTGGTTTTGAGCTTTATTTCAATGTTTTCATGGAACCATACATCGTGCATTCTTTCGTGTCTGGCTCCTTTCGCGGAGGAGTAGTCTTGTAAGGCCCATCCGCGTTCCTGAACGCAGTTGTAGTTTTTTTTTTTTTTTAATTCCTACTGCTGTAGGAATGTATAGCATTCCACTGTATGAAAAGACTATAATATTTTTAATCAACTATTGATGAGCAAGCCTTAGGGATCTTTCCAGCATGGGGCTATTATGAAGCAGTGTTCCTTTATACATTCTCCTACAGATTTTTTGGTGAATGTATGTTCACATTTCTGGTGGGTATTTACATGGGAGTGGAATCGGGGAGTCCAAGGATAAGACACGGGCCTTGTCAAAAAGCTCCCTGGGGATTCCATAGCTCCAAGGTTGAGAAACTCTTCTCTAGACTAGAGAGTATACCCTAAGCACCATGTAGATGTTTCTTATAGTACCGTCTACCATGAGCAGACATCCAAACCAGCTCAGATACCTGTTTACAATGCAGAGTTCTGCATCTACTAAACCAGAATTGGTTGGGGATGGGGGGAGTGGTCTTTGGGAGTCTATCCTGTTCACAAACCGCCCCCAAACCCTGCACCGAGGTGATTCTTACGCCGGAGCTGCAGGACTACTGCATTAGGCCATAATGCAAAGAAGTCAATCTACGCGCGATAATATTTCTCAATCCAAGATATTTTGAAACTGATGAAATGCAGACACCAAAGGCAACGATGGGTTTTTGCTTTCAGTGAGGGCTTCTGCGTAAGACGCACTCCTCTCAAGCATTACTAGTTTTGAAAGCTTTGGTACAAGAACGGGGACTGTGTAATTCAAGATTTTTACAAACTCTTAACCTTCCACGCCCATGTAAATACCCACCAGAAATGTGAACACACATCCACCCAAAGATACCCATGGGGATGTATATTATTTTTATAAAATGTTGTAACTCAAGAAAACATTCTGTTGTTGGATTGCTTATCACTGGGGCTAAGTCAAGGCCATAGCTTCTTATCAGTAAGGGATAAAGAGCACACATAGGCTTTCTGCCAGGAAAGCCTTTCTGACTGCTTCTTTGTTAGATACAAACACCAGAAGTGACTTCCAGGCCTGTTCAGTCTCTACCCAGCCAGGACGGAGTCTCTCCCTCTGGGGTCCCCACAGCCTGAGAACGAGACTCTTCTCTCTCATGTGGTCCCTGCCTACAAGAATCCAGCCCCCCTGACTAGCTGTTCCCTGTGTCCCTGGTCCCCGATGCCTCTGAGCCCATTTTCTTATTCAAATTAGAAGAGATTCTGGCTACCCCCGCCCCCATCCCAGTATAGCTCCTGTCTTGCAGTTTTTAATTTGCTGTTTAATTCTTTTCCAACAGCAGTCTGATTGCCCAGGCTCCGTCTGGAACAACTTGCCCGAGTCCTCCTCTCTTCTTAACATAGCAACTCTGTATCTACCCTCTAGGTCCTTTCCAACTCAACCCAAGCCCACGCCCAAGTTCACCGGGTGTTAGGTCTCACCCATTCGGAAGAGGTGGCATTTTGATGCTTGAGGCCCTAGCCACTTTTGCCTTCATGAACTCCTTCTTCCATAAACGTTTTTGAAAGTGTAATTTGTGACGGCATTGGTATACAGACTGAACTTATGATTGTGTATTCATTAATATGTGCAAGTTTTTCTTCTGAGTTTGAAAGAGATTAAAACACTTCTGTGGCTCTCCGAAAGTATCACAGGTTGTAGATGCTGTACCCACTGGGCTTCCATGAGTAGATGGGCCCTGCAGGCCCGTTTCCAGATGTGATGATAGCCCCAGCCTTCTCCTATGACTTCTCAGCCTTCTCCTCTTTTATTTGTTAATAGGCTTTAATTGTTTGCGTGGTATTAGGTTTACAGAAAATATCGATGCATTATTATTTTTTTTTTAATTTTTTAAATGTTTATTCATTTTTTGAGGAAGAGGGACAGAATGCAAGTGGGGGAGGGGGCTGACTGGGCTATTTCAAAGTTCCTGCCCTCTGGATAACTTTTTCTGTCTTCCACCCGATCTACCCTGGAGCAGGTGCTCCCTAAGGCATTTTGTATTTCCTTCGCTGAATTCTTCAGCTCCAGAATTTCGGTTCGGTTCTTCTCTTATGATTTATATTTCTTAGTTACATTTCTCTTTTGGTTTGTATTTTTTTTCCCCTGCTACCACTGCGTTATCTTTCTGTTTTCTTGTAGCTCGTGGGATTTCCTCAAAAGAGCTCATTTTGATCCTTTGTCAGCTGGACCGCAAGATTCCGTGGCTTGGGCTGTTGGCGAGGACACGCTGCCTTAATTCTTCCTGCTGCTTCGTTTTGTGCAGCTGCCTTTCGCATTTGAGGCAGCAGGCACCTCCTCAGATCTTTCCCAGTTGCCTCCGGATGGGGTACAGACTGTTCCATCTGGGGTTCTCTCTCTGACTCTGGATGGGTCCCCCTGTTCCACGCCTCTTGCTTCCTCCCATGGCAGCACCCTGAGGCTTTCATGTCTTCTCTGGTTCTTACACTCAGCAGCTGGCCACTGGAAACCTCCTTCCTTTTTCGGAAGGTGGTACTATAGCTCAAATTTGTGGTTTCGCCCTTGCCCGTGGATCCTGGTCTGTTTCTCTGAAAGCACCCCTGTTACTGGACTCGCCTTGGCCCCCGCACTTGGGAGCACGCGAAGCTGCTGAGTGGGGATGTGTGTGTAGTGCGTGGGGCATTGGGGGCGACGGGGGCCGAAGGCGTGATCCTCAGGTGAGATTCTCCCAGAAGCTCACGGGCAGGCTTCCTGCTGGAGTCCTGAGTGCAATCAGCCCTTTGGTATTATCTGCCCCTTTCCCCATCTGTTTCTGTCTAGGCACGGAGGACCCCATCAGGACCCTGGGTGCTACTGGGGAGAAAGAGCGGTCTCCAGCACCTTCCTGCACAGCTAGGGCTAGCTCAGCCCCACACCGTGTTGTCTTGGGAAGAGACAGTACTGGCAAAGAGCCTCTTACCCTCTCCACTGCGTATGCTTTTTTTCCCTTTCTCGCTCCAGTGGCGTGCTGGAATCTTCCCTCGGGAAGGCTGGACTTGTACAAATTCTCTTTCATCCGTGGGTATTTGCCCAAGTCAGCATCCTCCAAGTTTCTCCTTGGTCACGGCCAAGAGAGGTCAGGTTCGCCAGCTCTGATGGCCCGACGGCTGGAGCTGAGGTCTGTCTGCCTGCTCCCAGATGCGCAGGTGGGTGAGAGGCCTCTTGGATCCCCTGGCATATAGGGCTGGACCCCACACCCCCCACAGAGGCATTTTTGTGTGTGGATGGACGCCTAATTAGTTGTCACCAAAAAGGAAGGCAAAAGCAGGGATGTTCTATGCGGCCATGATGTTGGCGTGGGAATTGTCACCTATGTCCAAGAAAGCGTTCAGTTCTCTGTTTCACCCCTTTATCTGAACCTTTTAATTTGTGACTTTCATTTTATCTTTATCTTTTTTAATGTTTATTTATTTTTGAGGGAAAGAGAGAGAGAGAGAGAGAGAGAGAGCTAGTGGGGGAGGGGCAGAGAGAAGAGACAGAGGATCCAAAGCAGGTTCTGTGCTGTCAGCAGAGAGCCCGATGTGGGGCTCGAACTCACAAACCGCAAGATCATGACCTGAGCCAAAGTCGAACGCTTAACCAACTGAACCACCCAGGCACCCCTAATGTGTGATGTTTAAATACTTAAAAGAAAAAAATAGAAGCATGTTTAGACAGGTGGGAAGAATTTCTTTGTAAACTTTAGAATAAAATGTAGTTGGGAAATATATGAACTTTTCTCGTTTCTGTGACTGGAAATGCTATTTACAGATCAGCTGGTTGGTTCCCTTTCCATCTCCTTTCCATGTGCACTGGATCACATGTCCATTTCACCCCAAACCGTGAAAGAGCTCCTACCTGGTTCCTGTGCTCTGTGTCCCTCCAGAGCAGTGGTTCTCAGAGGGTGGACCCCCGCCCGGTACCTGATGTCTTAGCCCGGGCCACCATAACAAAACATCACAGACTGGGTGGCTTCAACAACAGAAATTGTTTCTCCCAGCTGTGGAGGCTGGGAGTCCAAGATCAGGGGTGCCAACACGCCCGGGTTCTGGTAAGGCTCGCTTCCGGGTGTGTAGATACCTGTCTTCTCACTTCGTCCTTACGTGGCAGAGAAAGTGAGAGAGGGCAAGCTCTCTGGTGTCCCTGATGAGGGCACTGATCCTACCCTGAGGACCCCACCCTTAGGACTTCTTCAAAACCTAATTGCTTCCCAAAGGCCCCATGTCCCACTGCCATCACTCTGGAGGTCAGGGCTTCTACATATGAATTTGGAAGGGACACAGTTCAGACCATAGCACCCAGGGGCTTGCTAGAGATGCACACTCTGGGGCCCTATCCCAGACCCGCTGATTCAAAAACACTGGATATGGGGCCCAGCAGTCTGTTTTCACAGCCCACCCCCCTCTGGTGGTTCTGACACGTGCCAGAGACCGAGAACCACTGCTACAAACCATTCTCTAAACTATAGACTTCCCACAATTGAAACGGGGCATGACCCCCCTGCTTCAAAATCCGTCAATGAGTTCCCACTGCACTTTACAGCAAAACACAGACTTCAGGATAGAGCCTTCAAGGCCTCTGTTCTCTGTCCCTTCACTGCCTCTCTGACTTCCTCTTGGGCCCCTCTCCTTTTGCTTATTGTGTGTCATGCTCGCTTGCTATTTCTCAAAATTCCCGGTTCGTTCCTGCCCCAGGACATTTGCACTTGCGTTTGCCTCCACCTGAAACCCACAATGACTCTCTACCTCACAGTCAGTGTATTGCTCCTATGAGGGTATTATAATCTGAATTCATGTTTGTTTACTTGTGGATTTCTCTCTCCCATCACAAAACGTCAACTCCGTGTGGAAGGAATCTCATTCACCGCCATCACCCCACTGCCTGAGAGAGTACCTGGTACATAGGAGGTGTTCAGTCTGCCCTTCATGAATGAACGAGTGAATGAATGAATGAGGTCGGTGAAAGTCTTCATGGAAGTAGGCTCCGCAACCTGAAATACTACTTTTTTTTTTTAAGTAACCAATGACGATGCCTTGCTGCTGCTTACTTTCTATCTATTATTTGCCGTCTTCCTCAGGACCTGGGGGAACTACTCACCCCCTGGAACTTGGTCTCCTGTTTCTTCTTTGTATACAGCTGCCGTTACCCAGGGAGGCTGATAGTGGAAAGTTCCCGGAGGAGAAATGTGGGATAAAAGGTGAAGGAGGGAGCATCCAAGCAGAAGTCAGGACATCCCATTTGACCACAGTAGTTGGCAAACTTCCCATTCAAATAGGACCGTCTGAGAATGTGCCTCAAGCCAAGTAGCTACCCAGGCATGCAAAATCTCACTTTCTCGTCAAATAAAAGGCAGGTGAAACGTATCCAAGGATGCTGACTGTGCATGGAATCCCTTTGCTCTTTAAGCCAATATTCATTGAATGGATGGATTGTAGAGCATCCAAGCCGATAGAAAGAGAAACCATCAGGGATAAAGGAAACCTTTTCAATCTGGAAAAAGCCAAGGAAGCACGACAAAAAGGAAAATACGGTTTAGATAACAGATATTTGATAAAACATATCTTTATTATAATAGATGTAAATATTTTGAATGTACCTATTAAAAGTCAAAGTAGGGGTGCCTGAGTGGCTCTGTCACTTAAGCATCTGACTTCGGCTCAGGTCATGATCTCACGGTCTGTGAGTTCGAGCCCCACGTCAGGCTCTGTGCTGACAGCTCAGAGCCTGGAGCCTGCTTCGGATTCTGTGTCTCCCGCTCTCTCTAACCCTCCCCCGTTCATGCTCTGTCTCTGTCTCAAAAATCAATAAACATTAAAAAAAAAAAAAAAAGGAATCACACTCTTAGATCGTATATTAAGAGGCTAAAGGAGAGAAAAATATATGGCCCAGTGTCTGGGGGTAGGAGGTCTGGAAAGAGTGGCAGGGCCCCAGGACAGTGTTCCCTGGGTCCTCAGAGGGCACTGCGATATTAAATAGGAAGTCAGCAGTCGCCCTCTCGCAGGCTGGCTGCAGGAAGAGTTGGGGGAACAAGATGACTCCATACCTGGATGCTGGAGGCCCGTGGCTGTTGGTATATTCCCCCCAAACCCTGCCACCCCCCAATAGCGTTAACTCCAGAGCTGGGGCAACACGGCCAGAGGTCAGAGGGAGCCTCAGCAGCTATAGCACGATTGCTGGCGAAGGCCAGGCCAGGACAAACGGCAGAGGCAGGGCAACAGGACATCGCTATTGCCTGTGCTCTGACCCCTCGCGTTGTCAAGGAGTGTCTGTCTCGAAGTCACCCGGCAACAGCAAAATCCCTGATGTGGGGGGGGGGGGGAGGTGTCTCAGAAATGTGGTGCTCCCCAACACTTTTGGTAATGACCAAACATTTTCTTTGCCAGATATCTGTGTTCAATTAAGGAAACTCTCATCTTAAATAAAATAAAGGGGAGCCCTTCGCACCAAGGTCCCCCTTTGAAGAGGTCAGCCCCCTCGACCCCTTTGCAAATAATTCCCACCCTGTGCCAACGTAGAGCTACAGGTGTCTGTCTGGGCGTTGGGGCTTTTCCGTGACAGTCCCTGGCCTCCTGCCTGCGCCCGCCCCCCCCTCCCTGCCAGCCTTCAGATAATCGAATTTCATTCTCAACTTCTACTCGATCTGATTCTGCTGTTCTGCCTGCAGAAGAAAAGCTGCTTAATCGTAACTGTGGACGATTTTCAAGGCCGCGCGGCGAGCTTGGTGTGCGTCCGCTCCCCCCCCCCCGACCCTTGCCCTTCCCCCCTCCAGGCTCTCCCTTCCCGTCCCTTTCTGCCCACCTGGTGAAAGGAGGGGTGGCACACAGGTGACGAAGCACAGCTGTGTCTGCTGCTCTCCATCCACTTTCGTCAAAGCCATCAAGCATCCACTAGGTGCCAGCCGCTGTGCCCGGTGCTGGGGTGCAGCCCCCCGCCTCCGGGACGGCATGGTGCCCAGGTTCATGGTGGGGAGGGGCGGGGGGGCTCCAAGCTCATCTCCCGCCACGGACCGCAGTGCGGCTTTGGCACCTCAAGGGCTGGGGGACCTGTGAGCGGGACACCTGTGGTGACAGGGCAGCATCCTGACGGAGCAGGCTGGCCTTGCCGGGAAGGGGGACCGAGGGCTCCACCCGAGGGAGACAAGCGGGCTGTTGCGTGCTGAGCAGGACCACGTTAAGAGAGAGTGGACTTCCCCGGGGGACAGCAGTCCACAGGAGGGTCACTGTCACTGCCATCCTGAGGCAGGAGGGGCCGGGACCCCAAGGAAATGGTGTCGGGAATTTCCAAGGGCCACCGCCACAGGTGTCCTTGCCTCCCAGGACCAAAAAGCTGTCCTGGGATTCACTTTCTTCTCTCTCATAGTTTTGTCCTTATCTTATCCCCTGACCTTGCTCAGGGGACCTGACTCACTTGACATTATCAAGGCTACACTGGGGTCCAATAGTCTGTCAAAGAATGTTCCCTTACTTTCAACATTCTGCTCAAAAGCAAGGTATAAAACCTATAAAACCAGATATAAAACACAAACTCCTGATTACGTTTTGAACAACCAACAACCTTCACCTTGGATCACACCAAAAAACACAGGACATTTAAGAGAAATTCCTTGGGGGGAGACGGGTGCCTGGGTGGCTCAGTCAGTTAAGCATCGGACTCTTGATTTCAGCTCAGACTGTGATCTCACGGTTCGTGGATTTGAGCCCCACTTTGGGCTCCTCGTTGACAGTGTGGAGACTGCTTGGGATTCTCTCTCTCTCTCTCCCTTTCTCTGCCCCTCCCCGTGCACTCCCTCGTACGCACGCTCTCTCTCAAAATAAATAAGTAAACTTAAAAAAAAAAAGAAAGAAATTCTTTTGGTCACTCCATCCATTACGTAACAGTAATCAATCAATAAAATGTCACGAATCAAAGCAGAAGATGCTTGCTGGTGGATTTCATGACAAGCTTATCAGAACAAATGAGTTTTGCCTTCTGTCCTGTGAGAAGAGAAGGAAGATCACTTTATTCTGCAGTAACCCCCCCCCCCCGCATTGATCTACTACAATTCTAGGCCGGCCCCTTCCCTCCCTTTCCCTGAATGACAGGAACACATACAGGCCATCTCCCCTGGTCTAGAAACAGGCCCTTGGTCAACCCAACTGATAAGCCGGCCCAGACTATCTCCACAAACGTTCCTATTGTAGCTGACCCCAGTCACTCCAGTATGAAGATGCGTGCAGTGATCCTGGTCTATCTGCCAGCTCTCTACCTCATATCCAAATACAGTTCTGGCATTATTGACTCTTTCTTTAAAATGTTTCCTGGGGTGCCTGGGAGGCTAGGTTGGTTTGGCATCCAACTTCAGCTCAGGTCATGATCTCACGGTTCATGGGTTCAAGCCCCGCGTCGGGCTCTGTGCTGACAGCTCAGAGCCTGGAGCCTGCTTTGGATTCTGTGTCTCCCACTCTCTCTGCCCCTCCCCTGCTTGTGCTCTCTCTCTCTCTCTCAAAAAATAAACATAAATAATATAATATAATATAATATAATATAATATAATATAATATAATATAACATAACATAACATAATATAAAATGTTTCCTGTTTCATTCCATACCTTTTTGTCCACAGACTCCACTTTAGTTCAGAACCATAGAGAATCACCTGTGGCCATTGCTATGGCCTTTTGCTTCCCTTTGGCCCATTCTTCCTCTTACCCACTGCCATCAGATCATTTGAAAGGAATCCTAAAAGTATGGTCCATGGAAGAGCTGTTATGCGAAAAAGAAAAAAAAAATGGATGCATTCCAAAAAGTTGGAAAGTTCTGGGTTAAACGAATTTAAATAGGTTCTCGTCTGCAGGACTTGTCAGAGCCTTTAATACACTAAGCATGTGCATTCTGAATCTTGAAGTGGAGGTATCTAAGATTTTTTCAACAGGGAGCATTATCCTCCTGCTCTTACCCTGCTTTGCCAGTAGATCATCCTCGAGATGAGTGAACTACAGAGAACAATACTAAAGAGGACTTATTTCTCAAAAACTATGTTCTACGAGTCCAGAGGGCTCTTACCACATACTTAGAATCTTGCATTATACGGAAATAGAAAGTATTCTTTGATATTTTATAGCAATTTTAAAATGTATACCATATTTTATACCTACAAAAGAATAAACACAATGTACCAATAAGATATACAGAATATTGTTAAGGACCCAGCTGATGAATCAAACCGGGGGGGAGGGGGGATAGGAAGTTTTCTCTATAAAAAGCCAGACTTTATCAAAGGAGCAAATCATTTTTGTGAGAAGCGGGTGAAGAGTTGCTTTATTCTTTGCAGACCATGCAGGCTCTGTTGCTGTCGCATGAAAGCAGCTATAAACAATATGGAAATGGACATAAACACTATGTAACATTTTCTTTACAGAACAGGCGGCAGGCCAACTTGGGACGGTGGCCTATAGTTGGTCGACCACTGAACTGAGCTCCTACGGACACATTTCCTTTTGCATAACATTTGCTTGTGCCAAGGGTTAAGCCTATTTAATGCACATCTGGACTGTTCACACCAATACATAGATAGACAGACAGATAATAGATAGATAGTTTTGCTATTTTTTTTTTTTTAACGTTTGTCTATTTTTGAAAGAGAGCAGGCGGGGCAAGGCAGAGAGAGGGGGAGACAGAGAATCCCAAGCAGGCTCCACACCGTCAGCACAGAGCCCAACGCGCGGCTCACACTCACGAACTGCAAGATCATGACCTGGGCTGAAATCAGCTGTCAGATGCTTAACCGGCAGAGCCACCTGGGAGCCCCTTGTTTTGCTATTTTGAAAAATGCAGCTGTGAAAATTTTTGATCGTTCTTCAAATACACCTCGGTAAATTTCTTTAGGGCAATGCCTTCAAATTGTTTGCACATATACCTAAAAAGGATTTGGAAAAACTGCGTGCCCCCTCACATACTTTATGTGGAAATCTCATATTTTTATGAGAAAAAAAGTGTCTGAAATAGTTGCGAAGAATATAATTCCAGTAGGTTACCAATGTTGACCCTGGAAAATAATGTAACTCCTAAATGTAAGAGTTTCTTTAGCATTTGGAAACTTTACTTCTTGCCTTTTTCCCCTTTAATTTATAATTCCAGATTACCACCCTCATAGGATTTTATCCTCACGTAGTGCCTTTTTATGGTTGAAGGACTGATATTGTTCATTAAAGTATGTTTCTCTGCACCAAAAATATCTACAAATGAACATTTTTAATATGTTGTATTGCCTGTGACCATCAGGTTTTAAGGGTTAGGAAATTTTTCTTCTAAACCAAGTTATCGTTAGAATAAATATTAGTACAAAAATGATTTTTTTAAATATGAATGTAATTTAAATTTTTGAAAAATCATGAAACATTGGTAAAATGTCACTGGAAATGCATCACCAAAGAAGATAAATGGAGGGGCGCCTGGGTGGCTCAGTCGGTTGAGCGTCCGACTTCCGCTCAAGTCATGATCTCACGGTTCACAAGTTCGAGCCCCGTGTTGAGCTCTGTTCTGACAGCTCAGAACCCGGAGCCTACTTCGGTTTCCATGTCTCCCTCTCTCTCTCTGCCCGTCCCCTACTCTCACTCTTTCTCTGTCTCTCAAAAAATAAGAATTAAAAAAAACTTTAAAAAATTTAAAAAACCTCCAAATCTCCCTGCAAAAAAAAAAAAAATGGATAATGCTAAGCTTGCCTTAGTTTTATTAAAAAGAAAAAAAGATAAATGGAGATTTAAAAAAAATTTTTTTAACGTTTATTTATTTTTGAGACAGAGAGAGACAGAGCATGAACGGGGGAGGGGCAGAGAGAGAGGGAGACACAGAATCTGAAACAGGCTCCAGGCTCTGAGCTGTCAGCACAGAGCCCGACGCGGGGCTTGAACCCACGAACCGTGAGATTGTGACCTGAGCCGAAGTTGGCCGCTTAACCGACTGAGCCACCCAGGCGCCCCAAAACAGCAGTTTATAAATCCATATGGAGATATGTCTGATTTCCATGGGAACCATGTGTAGAGTATTGCTTGCTATAATTTAGGAAGCATAGGTAAAATTAATGTTGATAAAGCTAAGAATACTTATGACAGATAATACGGATGATGATCGAATTTATTGGGAGGTTGAATTACAGCCCCTTCAGGATGTTATATCTGTGGGAGAGAATTGGCCTGAGGATTTAGATTTACTGAGTGATCGATCGTGGTTCTTAATTACACAATGGATGCCCGGCGCATAGTGCAGACAGCTACAGATCCAGGAGGCAAAAGATTTGTAAAGTGACCACAAAGATAGGAGATAGTTTGTGGCAGAATTACTGAATGCTTTGGCTATTTGTTTAAATCTAAACCAACCCCTCCTAGGCTATTGAAAATGTTTGGAATCTGTATGTACATTTTGACGTCTATCCAATGAGGTAATGTTAGGAGACAAGTAAAGGCTGTCAAACTAAGAGTGATTGTTTTGTTGTAAAAAAGCCTTTGACCACGGATTGGGGTCTTGGGGGGGGGGTGAGGTGGTGGGGATTAGTTGTCAGAGCTAATTCCAGTGGGCCTGGAATTATCGTGAACCGTCCTACTGAAGCAAGAAATGTACGTCCACGATGTTAGGCATGATTTGTCCCTTGTGTTGGTAAGTTCCCAGAGAAGTCTGGTACTGGGGCTGGTTAGGTAGCAAGGATGTCTACATGACTAGTAGTATAAAAGAGGCCACAGCTTAGACAACTACCCCGGCGTCTCCGTAAGGACCTGGGAACCGATTCCCTTAAAGTCTTGCTCTCTCTTTCTTAGAAAGTCCTCATTAGAAACTCAACAGATGAGGGGTGCCTGGGTGGCTCAGTTGGTTGAGCGGCCGACTTCAGCTCAGGTCATGATCTTGAGGTCCGTGAGTTCGAGCTCCAAGTCGGGCTCTGTGCTGACAGCTCAGAGCCCAGAGCCTGTTTCAGATTCTGTGTCTCCCTCTCCCTGACCCTCCCCTGTTCATGCTCTGTCTCTCCCTGTCTCAAAAATAAATAAAACGTAAAAAAAATTAAAAAAAAAAAAGAAACTCAACAGATGAACATAGAGGAAGGGAAGGAAAAGTGAGATATAAAAAAAAAAAAGAGGGAGGCAAATCAGAAGGGACTCTTAAATACAGAGAACAAACTGAGGATTGATGGGGGGGGGTTACATGGGTGACGGGCATGAAGGAGGGCACTTGTTGGGACGAGCATTGGGTGTTACATGTAAGTGATGAGTCACTGGGTTCTACTCCTGAAGCCAAGACTACACTGTACATTAACTAACTTGGGAAAAAAAATTTTTTTTTAATTTGAATAAATAAATAAATAAATAAATAAATAAATAAATAAATAATTTTAATCTAAAAAAAAAGAAGTCATCATTAGGACCATGGTCACGCATAGCTTTATAACAGGAGGGAAATAGGGGCGCCTGGGTGGCTCAAGTCAGTTAAGCATCCGACTTCGGCTCAGGTCACGATCTCGCGGTCTGTGAGTTCGAGCCCCGCGTCAGGCTCTGTGCTGACAGCTCAGAGCCTGGAGCCTGTTTCGGATTCTGTGTCTCCCTCTCTCTCTCTCTCCCCTTCCCCCACTCATGCTCTCTCTGTGTCTCTCAAAACTAAACATTAAAAAAAAAAACGAAGGAAAAAAAAAGGAGGGAAGTTTCCTGTGGGCACAGGACAGCAGAGGACAGGAGGGGGTGAAGCTCACAGTGAGGTGGGGCTTGTCCATTTTCTCTTGCCTCGTTGCCTCTAAATTTGCAAAGACATCATCAGCTCAACTTGAAGACAAAGTGTTGGCGATTTCAGGAGGAAGGAGAAGGGATAAAGTAGTTTTGAAGAAGGGAGACAGTAAAAGACAGCTGAATTGGCCTCTTGGATTTTTTCCCACGTACCAATTCTTTTTCCTCCTCTTTTCTCTCCGGCTACTAGTGACCACGTTGTCTTGGCCTTTTCTTTTAGACCCTTTTTTCCACAACCAGTTGCTCTGACGATGAACGAGCTGATGAACCTCCTCTCTATTAACTGGGTTATACGCACGAACCTTAGGATGTCAGCTGAAGTCGCTCTCCATCATAAGATGGAAACTGGAAGAATATTGCTTTAACATTTTTTTAAATGTTTATTTCTTCTTGAGACAGAGAGAGACAGAGCATGAACGGGGAGGGTCAGAGAGAGAGGGAGGCACAGAATCCGAAGCAGGCTCCAGGCTCTGAGCTGTCAGCACAGAGCCCGACGCGGGGCTCGAACTCACGGACCGCGAGATCATGACCTGAGCCGAAGTCGGACACTCAACCGACTGAGCCACCCAGGCGCCCCAGGAAGGATGTTGCTTTTATTATTTACAAGGAGAGGGGCTTCTTCATGATCCCTTCCGGTCTGATCTCCCAGAATAATCTTTAAAGTAAAGTCCTGGGGCTAAAATTCCCAGTTGTGGGTTCCAGGGTTTCTCACAAGCATTGTCCTTGACAAAGGAAGCCTGGAGACAGCCACAGTCACATTATTATAGGAGGGTTTGCATAAATAATAATCAGTAGAGGGGCACCTGCGTGGGTCAGTTGGTTAAGCGCCCAACTTTGGCTCAGGTCATGATCTCGCCGTTGGTGAGTTCGAGCCCCACATCGGGCTCGGTGCTGGCAGTGAGGAGCCTGCTTGGGATTCTCGCTCTCTCCTTTCTCTCTGCCCCTGCCCCACTCATGCTTTCTCCATAAACAAACAAACAAACAAGCAAACTTAAGAAAAAGAATTAGTAGAGGCTATCCTGCTTCCCTCTCCTGTCCTCCTGACCAAGAAACTATCTTTGACTTACAGGGCAGGAGGTGGTGAAGCCCTGACCAGTCAGCCGCCCTAGACTCAGCGCACAGCCGTGACTTGGGAATTCTATGTGAGGGGCATGTGCCACGATTTAGGTCCCAACGTCAGCTGTGCCACCATCAATGTGGCCTGTCGCTTACCGTGCTGAGCTATGAAAAAGGCCGCTACAGAGAGGGCTGTTTAGAATAGCCCGGAATGCCTCTTGAGCACACAAAGCTCTGTCTTGTCTTGTGTGAAAGCAACTCCAAAGTCACTCTGACACCCTCCGCCTCCTCCCCCCCCCAATACTACAGGACCACGAATGCCCCTACCAGATCTAACACCAAACCCGAAGAGCTAGCTGTGCACTAGGAACCCGTGGTAAAGCTCAGAAAATGTGGATATCTGAGGGTTTGCTACGGCATGAACCTGCAAGGTTGAAGGAACGAATCTAACACCGTTCCTGGACTCCAGTGGCCCCGGCAGGCGGTTTCAGGTGTGACGGAAAACTCCATCCCCCAGAGCCCACGGGCCTGGGGCAGACTGCGCGTGTCAGACTATGACCAGCAGGGGGCAGCACAAACCTGGGCACCCGGCTTTGCAGGCGAATCTGTGAAAGAAGCTTCAGCAAGGCTCCTTGGGCAGACAGTTGGAGCACAACGTGAAGCTCAAGCCCAGGTCCAGGGCTAGACCAAGGCAAGGCCCAGAAGCCGGAAAGCCCACCGCTTCCTGCTGTGTTCCCCTTTTGCTTCTCGAAGCATGATCGGCGGACTCGCAGCCTCGGCCTGAGGAGTTTTTTATCAAGACTGCTGCATTTCAGGCCCCACTGAGTCAGAATTTGCAGCTCCACAATTCTCCCAGGTGATTTGTGTTCACGACCGAAGTTTCAAAGAACACTACTGTAAGCACCCTTTCTCTACACACGCGTGCCGCCCAGAGACCTGGCGCGTTCCCCGGCCCCGGCCTCTCCCTCCACCTCACCTGCGCACAGGACAACACCGCAGAAGCGGTTTCCTGCTGGTTTCCAGGCTTAGCCAGAGGAGGGCGGTTCGTGTGGCCCCTCGGCATCCCTGAGATTTCGTCTTCAGGCCACTCAGGGGCTTCCAAGCCTGTTTCCCACCTTCCAGCTGGATTTGTCTTTGGGTGGCTGCTGGGCCAGGGAGCCCTGAGGCAAGATGCCCCACAGAGATTCGACGCTGAACTGATACCCACAGCCCCCTGTCCCGAGCTGGTGTGAAATTTAGAAATGTATGCCTTCCAAGTACGAACTCTTTTGCTTTACTTGTCAGCATTTGGCAGCTGGCCCTTAGAGATCAGGCTTCTCGCTGGTTGTTCAACACCTCTTCGAGGAAGGACCTCTGTCCAGAAGATTCCTCTTCCTGTCCAGATCCCATGTTCTGACAGGGAGGCTGCTGTCGGCAAGAGAGCAAACACTAAGCAGTTTCTCTTGGGGAGTGAGTGCTCTCTAGGACCTCCTTCCGGGGTTATTCGTCTTTGTGCGGACAAAGGGTTTGAGTAGTGGCCTCAGACTCACTTCGGAGGAAGAAGGCTTTCTCAGGACCCTCAGATAGGTCCTTGGAGGCGGGTGCCTGGCCCCAAGGCCGTGTGAGAGGTCCTTTGGGTAGAAGAGCTGTCATGACAGGAGCTCGTAAGGATGATGTATGAGCGCATGGGGCTGACCTAGAAAACTGCCGGCCTTTCTGGAGGCACCATGGAATTGGAGACGTACCCTGGAAGTGAATAAGGCAGAAGAAATTGTGTGAATCCCCTAATCTTCTTCCTTGAGGAAGTACATACAGGAGAAGGGGAGGGACTGGTCTAGAAGGGGGGCATCCGTGAACTGCGTTATCTAACAGTTTTCTCTTCCCTCCTCCCTCCCTCCCTTTCTTCCCTCCTTCCTTTCTCTTTCTCTCTCTCTCTCTTTCACTCTCCCTTTTTCTTTCTCTGTGTCCCTGCTCACTCACACCAGGCATGTTGTTATTTCCTCTGCGCTCAGAAGCAAATCGAATATAAACTCATTATACCCACAGGACCTGCGTCATTGTGTGCCCTTCCCCAATCCCCCCCACCCTACGACTCACCTTAGTAAGCCCAAATCCAGTCCCCAGAGGTCCTCGGCTCCTTTCTTCATAATTAAACCCATTGAAAACTTTTTCACAGTGAGCCATAAATGGCTCTTGTATCCGGGGAACTACCTCTTGCGGGACATCTGCACTTAAAAGCCTAGATCAGAGCTGACTGACATCGTGTGAGTGAATTGGTAGAGAAGGTCTGAGAGGTGGGGGAGTTCTGTTGTTGTTTCTAGAGAGAAGGCTCAATCCCAATGTTGAGCCCATGCGAAGAGGGTGCTAAGTACCTCACTCACCTCATGGGTGTTTGCCTCCTACTATGTCCTCTACTTTTGAATTTTCCCACCTAGAAAAGTGCTGGATGTAGGGTTGGCATTCAACCAATATTTCAATTGAAAGAGAAAAGGAAATGTAGAGTTCCATCACCCTAGAGTCATGGGAAAATACAAACAGGAACTGCCTGATGCCATGGACATTAAATTATTGATAGGACATCAGAGACGGCCAGTTACCTGACACTGGTGTGGATCACCATCAGTGACACGACTGTAGTCACTGGTTTTCTTTCTTTTATTTTTTTAAATGTTTATATATTTATTTATTTTGAGAGAGAGAGAGAGAGAGCAGGGGAGGGGCAGAAAGAGAGGGAGAGAGAGAATCCCAAGCAGGCTCCACACCCACCATGCAGAGCCCAACACAGGGCTCAGTCTCATGACAGCAAGATCATGACCTGAGCTGACGTCAAGAGTCTGACGCTTGGCCGACTGAGCCACCCAGGAGCCCCTGGTCACTGAATTTCTGAATCTAACAAGCTTTCGTCAGTGTGAGCACATTTCTTGTAACCAAACTGAGCTTAATTTCCTAAAGAAGATTAGAGAGAAATTTAGAAAAGCTATTTTTGGCGTTGGTGACCGTTCAGCCTGGCATTCCATAAAATATGGAAGGTGCCAACACCCATGGAACCAATGACCTTTGTTTCTGTGACTCACGCTTGCGACTTGGCATTGTCGACTTGGCATTGTCTTTGAATGGCCCCAAGGCTTGTCAAAGCACACTTTTTACTGGGGATTTAAGGGTTGGCTGGGTGTGAAGAGCCCTGTTGGGAGGGCCATTTACCCGCAGCCAGGCACCATGAGGGAGGCTGAGGCTTCCGTTTCTAGAATGCCAGATGCTGAGCAGAACCCTCTAATAGAAACCTCAGGACACCCCTGAAAGTGCGGACTGCCACCCTCCCAGGGAAAGACGGACTGGCTTGGCTCAGACTGGCCTAGGGAGACACTGTCCCCAAAAGATTACTGTGTTCCATTCGCTGGGGATTGTTCGAGACGCCGAATAAAATAAACAGGCCCACACCTGATGTGCGTTGCAAGGGCACAGGGAAGAGGAAATGAAGTCCTCCTTCCTCCCAGCTGCGCCTGCATCTCACCGAGCCTGCTCCTCGGGTCAGGCTAGGCCCCACCTGGGAGTATTATCGGAAAACTGACGGATTCACGGAAAAGCAAGAGTCGAGATACCGAAACAATCCCGTGTTTATTGCAGAATAAAGAGGCAGCTCGTTTTCTCTCCCTCAGAAGAGTGAGTAAATAGTCAACGCAGCACATTTCTGTAATTCTAGCATCTATGTTTATTGTTTATTTTTTATTTTTTTTTACGAAGTTTATTTTTGAGAGAGAGAGAGAGCATGCACAAGTGGAGGAAGGGGCAGAGAGAGAGAGAGAAACAGAGAATCCGAAGCAGGCTCCAGGCTCTGAGCTGTCGGCACAGAGTCTGATGCAGGGATCGAACTCATGAACCACGAGATCATGACCTGAGCCGAAGTCAGATGCTTACCCGACTGAGCCCCCCAGGCATCCCTAGCATTCTATAGTTATCATTATATACCCATATACCTTAGACGAACCAACCTAGATTGAGTCTTGGGGTAGAAATCACTCTATTTTATGCTAATACCATGAAAATTGTATTTGTGCAACTAAGCTTAAGGTCTTGGGAATTATTATAGATGTTATTATTTTAGACCGTTAAATATGGGGGTCCTGAGAAAGTGTGATTTCCACATCCGGGGACCCAAGTAAATGCTAGGAGGCCTCAGGAGCCTCTTTGCATGGAGTTATGATCATTCCCTGGACAAACCCATAATAGGAACCAAGTCCCAGAACCAAGACCCCTGACTCAGATGTAAAGAATGAAAGACGCCTCCTCATCGCGGGCAGTTGGCGAGATGGGCAGGGAATTTTCCTGAGGTAGAAATGATTTGAAGTGTCAAAGCTTGAGGACACTGACTCGATTATGTATCAGAAGCATGATTAAGTGGAAGGAATATTTCCTGTGGGAGCCCTCAAGTTGTCCTCTACCCTAGACCAACACACTAGCTCCATGTTTCAGAAGATAAGTGCTCAGGGGCACCTGGGTGTCTCGGTGGGTTAAGTGTCTGACTTCAGGTCAGGTCATGACCTTGCTGTTAGTAAGTTTGGGCCCCACGTCGAGCTCTGTGCTGATGGCTCGGAGTCTGGAGCCTGCTTCAGATTCTGTGTCTCCCTCTCTGTCCCTCCCCTGCTCGAATTCTGTCTCTCTTTCTCTCAAAAATAAATAAAACATTTTAAAAAAAAAAGAAAGAATATATATTCTGTTGTTGTTGGGTGGAGGGCTCTATAAATTTCTATTACGCCAAGCGGATTGACTATGTTGTTTAGGTTCTGTATATCCTTACCAAGTTCCTGACTATTTGTTCTATCAATTATCGGAAGAGGAATATTGGAATCTCTTCTTACAGTTGTGGGCTGTTGTGTTTTTCTCTTCAGTTCTAGCAGTTTTTGCTACACATATTTTATTTTACTGATTTTTTAAAGTTTATGTATCTATTTTTTGAGAGAAGAGAGAGCAAGCAAGAGAGTAGGGGAGGGGCAGAGAGAGGGAGACAGAGAATCCCAAGCAGGCTCTGCACTGTCAGCACAGAGCCCAGTGTGGGGCTCAGTCCCATGACCCTTGGATTGTGACTTGAGTCAAAATCAAGAGTTGGATGCTTAACCCACCGAGCCACCCAGCTGCCCCATGCTTCACATATTTTAAAAGTCAGTTACCAGGTGCACTAATGTTTAAGATTATTATATCTTCCTGGTGAATTGCCTCTTTTACCATTCTGAAATAACCTTTTTTTTTTTATTATTTGAGAGAAAGAGAGAGAGACAGCCCTCGAACAAGAAGGAGAGAGGGGCAGAGGAAGAGAGAGAGAATCTTAAGCAAATGCAGGACTTGATCCCACCACCCTAGGATTATGACCTGAACTGAAATCAAGAGTTGGTGACTCAACTACCTGAGTAGTTGCACCCAGGATGGGCACCCAGTTGCCCAGTAGGGCACCCAGGTGCCCTTGAAATAACCTTCTTTATCCATGAAATATTATTAGTTTGAAGGCAAGTTTGTTTGATACTAACATAGTCCTCTAGGGGCATCTAGGTGGCTCAGCGGGTTAAGTGTCAGACTTCAAGTCAGGTCATGATCTCGCCCTTCACAAGTTCGGGCCCCACGTCGGGCTCTATGCTGACAGCTCAGAGCCTGGAGCCTGCTTCAGATTCTGTGTCTCCCTCTCTCTCTGCCCCTCCCCTGCTCACACTCTCGTGCCCCCACTCGTGCTCTGTTCCTCTGTCTCAAAAATAAATAAGCTTTAAAAAAATTTTTTTAAACAACATAGTCCTCTAGTTTTTTTTTAACATGGAATATAATTCCTATCTTTTTACTCTTCACCTAATTGTTTCCTTATAAATAACATACAGTAATGTTATGCTTTTTTACCTAATCTGATGATCTTTGCTTTTTAATAGGGGTTAGACTATTATGACCTATTTCCATTTAATGGGATTAAATGGGATTCCAGTTACAATCTGTTATATTGCTATTTATTTTCTATTTGTCTTATCTGTTCTTTGTTCTCTTTTTTTCCTTTTCTGCATTTTTAGATGCACTGTCTTTTGTGAGTTCATTTTATATCTTTTGTGGGATTATTAGCTATAATTCTGTGTTTTGTGTTTAGTGGTAGGTTTAGGATTGAAGGTATACGATGTAACCTATCAAAGTCTCAATACAAAAGCTTTAATGTTCATTCAGACTTATGAACATTATTTTTATTTTGATTTTTAAATGGTTATTTATTTTTGAGAGAGCGTGAGTGGGGGAGGGGCAGAGAGAGAAGGGGACAGAGCATCCTAACCAGGCTCTGTGCTATCAGCTGTCAGACGTGGGACTTGAACTCACGAACCACGAGATCACAACCTGAGCCGAAGTAGGGCACTTAACCAACTGAGCCATCCAGGGGCCCCATGAACATTATTTTTAGTTTGACATTATTCTTTGGAGCAATTTATCCAATGTTAAAAGTGAAGCTTTATCCGATGTTTAAACAATGTTAAAAGTTGTATTGAATGTCCCTGTGTATATTGATCATGGATTTTCAGTGTAAATATTTGTGTTGTTAAAATAACCTGAATTGAACAGACACGGCTGTGCTTTCCTATCACACACTTGTGAGACACTCTGAAGAGTTTGTACCCTTGGCTTTTGATGGATGATTGCACCCAATAATGTCACTTGTGCCTTAACAAAGCCATGAGACCCAGAAGTTAACTTAATATTTCCTATGACATAAATTCATCTGAAGGCCAAGATAGCTATAAATACGCAGTAACTTCAGTGCTTGAAATTAGATCAGGGAGGGAGGGTGGAGTAAGACAATTTGGTTAATATTTTCTTTGGAGATAAAAACCAGTAAGAGGCTTTTTCATGGTACAGATGTTTCAGGCAATTTGCCTAAAAGACAATAAGATTATTTCAGGTATTCCTGAAAAGACGTGAGGCAGCTTCCCACTACAGTTTTTACCCTTTCCACACCCACCGAACTGGTAGATCATTATAATTATCATTATTAAACTTCTCCGTTTTTAATATAACGTCACATTTTTGCTAGTTCGCTTGCTTCAGAAGTTCATACTCCAATTCCTTATTCCAAGAGTGGAAGAAGAAAATAATGGAATAAAGCGTTGCCACTTCTGGGTTAAGGGAAGATTTTAAAACATGTGATAGGTTCAAATTTGGAACCGAACCCACAATGAGGTCTGAATGAGCATTAGGGTTTAAAGAATCCATTGCACAAACACAGAATAGGAAAGACCTAATCCTTGGTGAAACTCATAATAAAAAGAAATAAAGATTTCCTATCAGCAATTCAGCAAGACAGGATGTGAAAAACAGAACGACAAATCAAAAAAAGTTGACAGCCTTCATTGCACTTGGCTCTGGTAAGATCCTTTCCAGAGAAATTCTTTTTCTTTTCTTTTCTTTCTTTTTTTTTTTTTTTATGTGTACTTATTTTTGAGACAGAGAGAGAGAGACAGAGTGTGAGCAGGGGAGGGGCAGAGAGAGAGAGGGAGACAGAATCTGAAGCGGGCTCCAGGCTCTGAGCTGGCAGCACAGAGCCCAAGGTGGGGCTCAAACCCACGAACCGCAAGATCGTGACCTGAGCCGAAGTCAGACACTTAAACAACTGAGCCACCCAGGTGCCCCCGGAGAAATTCTCTTTTCTTGTTGTGTTGTGCTGAGCCCGTGAAAAACTGAATTGCACTAATGAGAAGATTAGAAATTAGGTCAGACAGAGAATGCACAAAAGAACCGGGGATGATGTACTTGGAAAATATACCAGGCAAGATACGATACTGTCTTCAGAATTTGAAGAACTGATGGAGTGCCTGGGTGGCTGAGTCGATGAAGCGTCAGACTTCAGCTCACGCCCTGAGCTCATGGTTCATGGGTTCGAGCCCCACGTCAGGCTCTGTGCTGACAGCTTGGAGCCTGGAGCCTGCTTCGGATTCTGTGTCTCCCGCTCTCTCTACCCCTCCCCTGCCCACGCTCTGTCTCTCTCTCTCTAAAATAAAGAAATAAGCATTAAAATTTTTTTAAATAAATACACTTTAAAAAAAATTTTAAAAATAAAGAATTTGAAGAACTGTCATACAAAACTTTTATGACAGCAAGCACTGAGACCAAAAAGAGAAGGAAGAATGGTTCCCGCAGTTCTACAGGGCACAAAATAAAGACGTTACGGTAACTGAGATCGTCTGACAGATGGACAAGCTGCCTCCCAAATCCCTGACCCCAACAAGAATGCAATTCCTGTCTCCTGGTTTGGGTGACCCACTATTAGAGATGTTGTAAATGACTTGTCATCGGAGAGCAATCGTAGAAATTGATGGCAGTGATTCTCAAACTTTGGTTTCAGGACCCCTTCACACTCTCAAAAATTATTGAGGACCCCAAAGAGTTTTAACTTAAAGTGGAGCTGCATTAACCAATATTTACTATGTTAGAAAGGAAAACCAAGACATTTTTCAAATGTTGACGTATTCATTCATTAAAAGATAACCAAAAAATAACCCCACTGCTTACAAATAACACATTTTTATGCAAAAATGACTATATTTTCCAAGGCAAAAAATGTAGTGGGAAGAGTGGTGTTATGTTGCATTTTTACAAAGCCCTTTCGTGTGTGGTTTAATAGAGGACGGCTGAATTTGCGTGTCTTCTGCATTCACTCTGTGGCCATATTGCCTCCGGAAACTCCACCCTATGCTTGTGGGAGGACGAGAGTGAAAAAAGAAAATGCTGTCTTAGTACTACTGATGAAAATAGTTTGGGGCCCATGAACCCTCAGGATCGTGCACATGCCACAGTCACACTTCAACTGTGTAGTCTGATCGTATCAACCCAATTTATGGAACAAACGATACTACACGAAGAATCCAGGCTCTCCCCTTCCAGTGCAGGACTGAACAGATCCTACTTTGGAGGAAAGCATAGGCATTATGAATTCCTCAACATCCAAAAAGATTGCTCCTTTTTTGTTGTTGTTTTCATATCAAGAGGTAACAGAATGTTCAATTAGTAGAAGGTCAACACTCTTCACGGCGTCATATCATTGACTGTTAGGAACTTAAATGATTCACCTGCAAAGAAGCTATCTTGAAGAAATTTCACAACGGGGTCAGGTCAAGGTTGATATATCTATGAGGAAATCGAAACTTGCAGTTGTCCAAAAAGCAATTCCTTGCTTCAGAAATCTGAACGTGATTTTAATTTACACGTAGTTTTCACTGTTTTCTCAGTTCTGCAGAGAACTGATAATTATGCTCAAACATGTTTACAGTTGAAGAGGAAGAAACTCCAACTGGCACTGAATTTTTTAAACTAAATTTAAACTGACATGTTTTCACAGCACTAAAAATCATACGTTAGATCACATTTATGAGAATGCGTTTGCTTCTGTGTGTCCAAATTTCTATTTTTATAAATTTGCTAAAACACGTACTTACTCATTATGTGTGAAACCTCAGGCAGATTGAGATAAAAATGTTGGGATAATTTATAAATAATAGAAGCTTATCACCACTGAAGCTATTAAATCGACCTGTCTAAATATTTTTTGTGTGATATCATACTACAAAAGCCCAATATCTAAACAAAATCATTTTGCTACATCTTCATACTGCTAAGATATTTAGGTTATTCTCAAAACAAGCCAAGCTTATGGCCCAGTCCACAGCTTATTCTTAGTAATTGGATAATAATTACAATACTTGCTTAGTAAAAAATGAAGTTGCCTAATCATTTTCCAAAAAGATCCAACTCCCTAAATTCACTTTTGCTTTTTCTCATTTGTTGCTAACAATCACCTGGTTTGCCAGTTTCTGTGTATCTCTCCTGTTCTTTTTTTTAACCTGGGCATCTGATTTTTCTCCCTACTATTGTGATCTACTTCTTAGGCAAGGCTGTAGTTCAATAATTCAATTCTTTAAAATTTTTTCCACATAGACTTTTCCAGTTCAAACCTTCGTATTTCTACCAATTTAAGAGACAGACTTCTTTGGAACGTCGGGTCCCCCAAATCACACACAGCAACCTGTTGATGAGCCTCTATGGATCTCATCAGCATCTCAGAGGGGAGACAAGGTGAAGTTAGGATATTTATTGAGATTTTGAGTTTGGTCTTTTGAAGGAGGAAGGGGTGATGATTGAAGCTGGATTCAAATTGGGGAAAAATTCTGTCACAACAGAGTAGGTTCAGTGGGTCCAGCAAGGTAAAGATTTTGAAGATAGGGTTCAAAGATTGTTGGGGTATAAACTGCCATTTGCTGCATGCCTGAAATGAGCAATATAGTTATCTGCAATTTTTATCTTCCTGGGCAAGAATGACCTTGAGAAGAACGCTCATGAAGAAAGTAAACCCATATTAACATAGACCGTAAGTTGTGTGGTGTGGATGGTTTCAATTCTCACTGTGCTCCTCATTAAAAGAAATCCGAAAGCCACACAATTTTTGTAGAGAAAAGGATGCCTAATATATAAATATTTTAATAAACTATTTATTTTGAACATGTATCATGTATAAATAATGTAAATTATAAAAATAAATATACTTAGAAATATCTGTTGAGTCGAACGCACGAAAACAGTCCAGGTAGGGAGGAGAAGCTTACCAAGTGGCCTGATTCTATCTCCCATGTTCCTCCTTCCTTTCTGAGCTCTAATATTTTATGCCTTTGTCACCACCATCCCAGATCCCTGAGTACAGTTTACCACTCCAACCCAAGTTGGAACAAAAATATCCTTTCTTTTCAATTCCCTGGCATAGCTAAGTTGGGCAAGAATTTTAGAAATTATTGCTAGCTACTAAGAAAACATTGAGAGGAGTGAACAAAGAAATAACCCCAACACTCAAACAAAAGAATGACACTTACAATAACCAATGGTATGTCCACTCACAACAATCAGTGCTGAGTAAACAGAACCGTCCGTTTACTTAGTAAAAATTCCATGGTTGTTTCTTTAAGGCAGCATTGCTGATACTACTTTAATCACTGCTTGACCATGGACACACTCGGATTTTCTGAGATCATTCCCATAACAACCCACAAGATGAAGTGGCTCCTTTGCTTGGCATTCAAGACCTACACAGTCTGGATCAGTCTACCTTTCCAGCCACATTCTCTGCCCCTTCTCTTTCCCCAGTGCCTCCCTGACTATCTGCCAAGATACCTGCCATTTTCTGACCCCAGCATCTTTATTCATGCCCAGGTGATTTGCTTCTTGTTGTAACCACTTCTCAGAACGCCTTCCCCAAACACTCTGCATGATGTTGTCCAACCTCAAGCCCAGATGTAAATAGGACCCCCTCTGTGAAAACTTTCCCTCCCTCTGGCCTCTGCATTCCTATCACTGCTGCCCCACCATCTCGTGGTTGGCTCTGGATGTCTGCTCTTACTGGGTTGTGAGCTTCTGGGGGCCCTGCTGGCTGGTGCAAGGTGCAACACACATTGGTTGAACTCTATTGATTTGACTTGGTGGGGTTTGATTTAACTTTATTTAAGCCACTTTGCACACTACTTTTACTGTACTTTTAACCCCTGTGGTGGTTTCCTTATTGCATTACAGGGTGAGCAGACACATAAGAAAAATGGAAGAAAAATAAGAACACTCAAAAAATTTAACCTACTCTCTATCAAAGTTGTTTTTCTCTTGCTTCTGGTTTCCAGGGAGGAGACAAATAGAATCTTATTTAAAAACAGATATTCTTCCATTAATAAAAAAATCTCGAAACAAAACACAGATATTTTTAACTACTACTCTTTTTTTCACCTAAAGTATAACGATCTCCCCTCCTTTAGACAATTGATCTTAGATGTTAGGAATTAATTCAAGGAAGGAGCAAAGATTCCGTTTTATGTGGTCTGAGACCCATGAATGGCTCTCTTACCTTTCCTTCCAGATAGCTGACTGGGGCTGGAAGGACATGTCAGGTAAGAAGGAGTCTTCATAGGCTGATCATAGTGCTTCTTATTGTTAAAAAAAAAAAAATGTGTTTTTTTCCTCATGTCTTTCATTTCCCCCACCATCTTTGAGGACCTTTGACTGCCTTCCTGAGCTCTCTTTTTTTTTAAATTTTTTAATTTATTTTGAGATAAAGAGAGAGAGAGAGAGAGAGAGAGAGAGAGAGAGCAGGGGAGGGGCAGAGAGAATCCCAAGCAGGACCGGTGCTGTTAGCACAGAGCCCAACGCAGGGCTCAAACTCACGAACTGTGAGATCATGACCTAAGAGGAAACCAAGAGTCAAATGCTTAACCGACGGAGTCACCCAGGCTGCTCCCTCTTCCTGAGCTCTTCTCTTTAGTGCTTATGACAGCTGTAATTCTCAGGTACTGTGGGGAGTAAGCTTAGAAATTTCCTGAGCTTGCACCGATGGGTTAATAAGGCATAAGGAATCAGAAAGCCATAGGATATACACACCCAAGTTTGGGTAAACAAAATCAGGTAAATGAGATTAGGTAAATCGGACAAAGATCCCCAATATAGGTAAAGCGGGGCAAACGCCCCAGTATAGGACAAAGGTGTAGGAATAGAGAATCTCATGATGAAAACATCCAAGATGAGGTAGACAAGATTAGTGGTCAGGGCGGAAATGCCCCCCAACTTAGTACAATAGCAGTAAGCTGCTTTCACAGGAAAGAAGGACCAAATTAGGTAAACAGGTAAACAGGGCTATAGACCACTGCCGGTCGAAGTTGCCCAGATTGGAGCTAATTAGCAAAGGAAAGGTGCCTTGTTGACCCTGAGGTAGCATGCTCTGTCTTTCTTGTCCCTTAGACCAGTTTAAGTACGCAGAGGTGGTGCCTCAGATCTGCTGTAAACAACCTTCCGCCAGGCGGGCACCAGGATTTTGTTCTGTATTAACCCAAACCACTAACACTGCATATCTTCAAAACCCCCTTTCCCTCACTGCCCATGAGTTAATGTTCACGATTCCATTGTCTCTTTGTACGCGCCCATCACCACGTTTGTAAGCCTTCTGATCCATAAAAATGGAGCAAGGATCCTTATTCAGGGCTCTTGTCTTCTCCCGAACACTAGCCTCTCTCATGTTTTTAATCCTGCGTCCCGCTTTCTTGCTGGACAAGAAAGAACTCCAGACCCAGAGTCTACAACAAGGTCTCTTAGCTGATAATGTGTCTCAGTTATCATCTGCCAGTGCAGCTGCCATGTTGGAGCCCTGAAAGAGGGCCTAGGGGAGTAAAGGGAGGAGGACATATACTTTTTATGGTGTTTTGTCTTGGGTATGGCAGACGTGACACTGGGGAGGGGGCTCCCCATTGCCCTCCCGGCCCCCAGGTAGAAGGACCCATAGATCCCCCAAGGCACAGATGGGCCTTCATTGAGATCATCTAAGCCTTAAATCCCAGGGAGGATAGAGGTCTTCCTCCACTGAGGCTGAATGTCTCCATCTTATGTTATACCGAGTGCCTTCCAAAATTCTTTCTTCAGAGAAATGAGAGGGAGGGGGGGTGATTTGTCCTTGGCCACAATTCCTACATGGATAGGAAAGTCTACAATTGGAAAGGCAAGGAGCTAAACAATGATCTAGAAGGGAATCCATTATTTGTGCTGTCTATAACAATTTACATACTGTAGTACTTCGTCTAGAAACACTTCTTTTCACTAAGAAACAAAATATAACTTAATCTTAAGTACAGAAGGCATCACACGTTTTTTTGGTATCACACATTCATATTAATCATTTTTACTTTCACTAGTAATACTCTAATATTATTGCATGTATCGAGATCTGACCCTTTAGTTTTTTCTTTTTAGCTGTCAGCTTGATCTTCTTTAATCTTTATTCCATTACTCATGAATTCCATCAGTTTTCAAAGCTTTTCTCCTTTGATTATAATGGGTAGAAGAAAGAAACCCCTGAGTTTCTCCTTGCAGAGGATAAATAGGAGAGATTATTGATATCTGAGGCCTAGAATGCTGGGTGGCTCACCCATGTCATAAATAAGACTGTTGGCTCTGGAAACAGAAAGACCTGTAGTTTAGTCACCCAATAGTTTGTGGCCTTGGGCAGACTCTGAGCCCCCATTTTTTCATCAGTAAAACAGAGGTAATGAGAAACCTATTTCACAAGAGTTTTGTGAGAGCTATAAGCGAGAGCATGTTTGACACACTTATTCTGTCATTTCGTTAAATGACACGAAACTTACGTTTTTGTATTTTACCAAGCTGAATGTTTATAAGTTAGCTTTTATGGTTTAATATGATGTTAGCTAGTAAGACGCAAAAGTGGAATCCAACCCCAAATCTTCTGGGTCCCGGCCCTCTGCACTTCCATACCATGTTAACTTTCATTGTTGGTGAAACTTATCTTTAGATGACAGGTGTTGATCGTGGAATTATGAAGCAGCTTAATACAGGAGATGCATGAAGAGAATTAATACTGAGAGTGGGAGACAAAGAGAAGTTACAGAATCGGTGCAAACTTCTAGACTTTGCAAATATAATGATTGTCCCGTTATCCTGCCTTTCATAAGAGCAATGAGGTCTATGTGGTGGAAGATCCTGGTGACCTTCCTTGACGTCCGCGTCATTGGTTAGGGATTGTGAGGGTTAATTTAACGTGCTAACTTGTCTGGGCCATGGGGTGCCTAGACATTTGACTGAATATTATCTTTGTCTGTCTGTAAGGGTGATTACATTTGTATTGGTACACTAAGTGAAGCTGGTTACCCTTCCTGATGTGTGTGTTGGGACCAGGTTGTGGGGAGGGGGGGTAGGGACTCATCCAATGAATTAAAGACCTGAATTAAAGAAAAAAAAAAAAGGCTGAGCAAGAGAGAATTTTGCCTACTTGACTTCTGGAGCTGGGACATCAGTGTTCTTCTGCTCTCTAAGTGGAACTTATGTTACCAGATCTCCTGGGCCTCCGTTTTGCTGACTGCTAACTGCAGATCTGTGCAGTCCATAAGCACGTGAGCCAATTCTTTATAATAAATCTCAAGAGAAAGAAAGAAAGATTGTAATATCTATATTATATTATCATGTATCTATAATCGATATATTGTATATCTATAGATAGATATAGATATGGATATGGATATGGACATGGATAGATATAGATAGATATAGATATAGATATAGATATAGATATAGATATAGATATAGATATAGATATAGATACAGATGTATTGTATGTATTGGTTCCATTTCCTGGAGAACCCTTTCTAATGCAGGAGTGGCTAGCAAAGGTTCTATTAATTTAATCAAGTCACTGTTAATAATACACCTTGAAGCTGCCATCCATAATTGCACCTAAAGGATTTTTCAGAGATAGCGATGTTGGTAACCACTTTGTAGATTTAGATTTTTTTTTAAGTCTAAACACATGAACCCCTGATCTGTCATTAGGCAGCCAGCTTTGACTCTTTGTTGAGTCATGACTCAAATCAAAAGGCTTCCTGTGGGTGAAAAGGAATGTGTCTCAGATTTCAGTGGGGCAGTGCAATTCAAAAGACTTGCATTTGGGGGCGCTTGGGTGGCTCCGCTGGTTAAGCGTCTAGCTCTTGGTTTCTGCTCAGGTCATGATCTCACAGTTTGTGAGTCTGAGCCCTACATTGGGTTCTGTGCTGACAGCTCGAAGCCTGCTTGGGATTCACTCTCTCTGCCCCTCCCCTGCTCTCTCTCTCTTTCTCTCTCAAAATAAATAAATAAACTTAAAAAAAATTTTTTTAATTAAAAAAAGACCTGACATCAAGATGCATTACAAAGCTGTAATCATCGAGACAGTATGGTACTGGCACAAAAACAGACACTTATTTCAATGGAACAGAATAGAGAACCCAGGAATGGACCCACAAACATATGGCCAACTAATCTTTGACAAAGCATTTATATCTAATGGAATAAAGACAGTCTCTTCAGCAAACTGGTGTTGGGAAAACTGAATAGCCACATGCAGAAAAATGAACCTGGACCACTTTCTTACATCATACACAAAAATGAACTCAAAATGGATGAAAGACCTAAATGTAAGACAGGAAGCCATCAAAATCTTAAAACAGAAAGCAGACAAAAACCTCTTTGACCTCAGCCATAGCAACTTCTTACTCAACACGTCTCCAGAGGCAAGGGAAACAAAAGCAAAAATGAACTATTGAGACCTCATCAAGATAAAAACCTTCTGCACAGTGAAGGAAACAATCAGCAAAACTAAAAGGCAATCAACGGAATGGGAGAAGATATTTGCAAATGACATATCAGATAAAGGGTTAGTATCCAAAATCTATAAAGAACTCACCAAACTCAACACCCAAAAAACAAATAATCCAGTGAAGAAATGGGCAAAAGACATGAGTAGACACTTTTCAAAAGAAGACATCCAGATGACTAACAGATGCATGAAAAAATGCTCAACATCACTCATCATCAGGGAAATACAAATCAAAACCACAACGAGATACCACCTCACCCCTGTCAGAATGGCTAACATTAACAACTCAGGCAACGACAGATGTTGGTGAGGATGCAGAGAGAGAGGATCTCTCTGGCACTGCTGGTGGGAATGCAAACTGGTGCAGCCACTCTGGAAAAGAGTGTGGAGGTTCTTCAAAAAAGTTAAAACTAGAACTACCCTATGACCCACAATTGCACTACTAGGTATTTATCCAAAGGATACAGGTGTGCTGTTTTGAAGGGACACATGCACCCCAATGTTTATAGCAGCGCTATCCACAATAGCCAAAGTATGGAAAGAGCCCAAATGTCCATCGATGGATGAATGGATAAAGAAGATGTGGTGTATATATACAATGGAGTATTACTCGGCAATCAAAAAGAATGAAATCTTGCCATTTGCAACTACGTGGATGGAACTGGAGGGGATTATGCTAAGTGAAATTAGTCAGAGAAAGACAAATATATGACTTCACTCATATGTGGAATTTAAGATACAAAAGAGATGAACATAAGGGAAGGGAGACAAAAATAATATAAAAACAGAGGGGAACAAAACGTAAGAGACTCTTAAATACAGAGAACAAACTGAGGGTTGCTGGAGGGGCTATGGGTGGGGGGATGGGCTAAATGGGTAAGGGGCATTAAGAGGACATTTGTTGCGATGAGCGCTGGGTGTTATACACAGGGGATGAATCACTGGAATCTACTCCTGAAATCATTATTGCATTATATGCTAACTAACTTGGATGTAAATTAAAATTAAATAAATAAATAAATAACCTGCCTTTGAATTACAGTTCTGCTATTCATTGGCTGTAAGAAGTAACTTTTTTGGGCTTTGGCTTTCTCACCTGCAAAGTGTGCATGATAAAGACTAACTCAAGGGATCTGGGAAAGACTTAAGAAGACAATGTGTGGAAACTGCTCTTTGCAGCTCCATAGTTGAAGAATGTCAGTTGTGCAATGTGTTGTTGTATATTGAAAGGAGCATTGGCTTTGGACCTGTGTACTTAGGTTAGTTAATCTTTTTGAGCCCAAGGATCTTCATGAGCTAAAGATCCAGAGGTGAGAGGGAGAGAGAGAGAGAGAGAGAGAGAGAGAGAGAGAGAGAGAGAGAGAGATGATAGCCTACTTTTGCAGGGTTTTGTGAGGATTTAAGGGGATAGTATGCAAACAGTCTCTACCCAAACTGGCGATGCATGTGTTTCCTTTTTCCTGAAAAGCATAACTCTTGAAATTAATAAACCATTAGTTACTTTAGGGTTACTCTAAGTGTTTGTTTTAAAATAAATAACAAAATTAAAGAACTGCCCACTCCCATGTTCTACCAAGTGACATCCATATTCAAGTTCTGCTGTTGACCATCCCAACACCTCTTCCAGCTAGACGGAGCTTCTGCCTCTCAATCCTTGGCCCGTCAGGAAGCTGTAAGTGTGAAACACAAAGCCCCCCCAAGCTTGTAGCACAAAAACGAAATTTGTTGAGGTTCATAGCTGACAGATATGTACTGTCTCCGCTATATGGTACTCGAGAATATCACGTAGTTCTGAACTTTCTGAAGATCTCATGGGACTGAGAAACAGATTTCTGCTCTGGACAGTTAGAGGGGCCAGGAAAAAGAAATTCTAAACTCATCATGTATTCATAGCCCCATCGCCATGACCCTTCTCTATTTACAGATCCCCTCTTCCTAAGAAATCTTATGGTGTAGATGAGTTGATGACATCCTCCTCAACATGGTTCGAGCTCTTGGAAGTTGATTGTCTCTTTGGCAATGAAATAAGGGGGAAAGTGAGGGGGTTTTCTAACGTTATTTCATCTCTATCCTCTTTCTGGCTCTTTATGGTCTTGAGCAAGTTCCCTAACCCCTCTGAATCCTAAAACCTCACTTATAAGATAATGCCCACCTACAAGGTGGAGTAGTAAACCAGGATGTAAGTAGGCTGTACAGAGGAGGCGATTCCACACACTGCCCTCTTCACTTTAGAACATCTTTGACTGGGCACCCACTTTAGGAGTGGAGAGAATGATGCATACTTATGACCGAACAGTGAATTATATGCGACACTCCTTTGATGAGATAGGCTCCCTGATCCAACCTGGCCCTTGGTGACTGGTCTTCATGCACTGGAAATGCGCACGCAGGGGTGGACGCTCTGTATGGGGTCTCTGGAGTCAGACCACTTCACGACCCGTCACCTTGCCATACAAAACACTTAGCACATTGCCCTTCACCTGAGTCCTCTTAGTGGGACCTCCTTGTTATATTTCTGCAGAGTCTACGTTGACCAGGGAAGGTAGGACAGTCTGCTCTCGGGGAACTCTTTAGAGAATAACATTCATTCCCTTTCACCGGTCCCCTCTCTCACTCTTCTTTAAAAATTCACTCATTTGGTGAATTTAGCACTTTTTCTGAATTTAGATCCCGTATGATTGGCACAGGCTTTTCTGAATCTGCTCATGCTATCTCTGAGAGAAAGAACCCTGTATTCAGGTCACATACCTTTTCCAGCAGGTAAATGACCTCTCTCTGAGAGGAAGGCACAGCGGCCCTGCTTTGTCTGACGCTGGTCAGCACGTTCAGTCCTGGGGCCCATATTGTGGAGCCTGTCTACAAAGTTCAAACCATATTTTCCAATTCACTCTTGCCAGAAACAAAGCTGGTATTTTGATTTCCGAATGCCTGATTCTTGTACCTGTTGCTCAGCATGTGCTCAACTCACGAGAAGAGCTCGAACTCCAACGGCACGTGATTAATACATGTTGACTATGACTTTGACTTTTGGTTGCCCAGAGATTTTCATGCCAGGAACATACATTGTGGCCTTTTTCTGAATGTCGTGTAAGTGTGTGGCTTTGTTGTGTTTTGTTTTGTTTTTATCAGGCAAGCTCTGACAGTAGAGAGATCCAGCTTTAGTGGGTGAGAGCATTAAGTCAGTTTATGATTAGGTAAATATTTTTTTAAGCGCAGCTCCAAGGCTAGCTCTCTGACATTTGTTGTAGTGGACCCTGAAGAGAGTTTTTGCAAATATTAGCTTTTGGTTTCACCTCCAAAATCAATATCCATAGATAATCTTGACTTTGGCAATGCTACAAAGTTGATGTCTCTTCGACGCCATGTTTAAACCAAGGCCCCGAACCCAGTTTACACAAATGATCGGTATCTGTCCGTTGGACAAAAGCAGCCTCATAAACCTTAACCAGATAATGGTCCTTAAGGACACAGAGTTCATCTCTGCCTCTGAGCAAGGCCAAGTCACAGACAGTGAACCTCACCCAGACTCAGAGCCCTGCCTTCTACTGGGGCTCCTTATTCACTGTGATCTGTGAGAATCTTTTAAATCTTTTCCTGCCTCGGGTTGGGGAGAAGAACATTAACTATCTTCTAGGTTTCCAGGGGGGATTATTTAAGTTAATCCTTGGTAAGTGTTTGGAAAAACACCCGGTATGGAGTAAGAACACTGGTTCTGGAGTCAGACTGTCTCAGTCCACCTGCTACTTACTCAGCCTCTGTGGGTCTTGGTTTCCTCATCTGTAAAACTGGTTTAACAGCACACACCTCTTTGGGTGATTATGATGCATAGGTGAAATTATGTGTGCGGCCTGGGGCAAGCAGTAGCGTAAATAAGAGGGAAATTTTCTTTCTTCTTTCTTTCTTTCTTTCTTTCTTTCTTTCTTTCTTTCTTTCCTTCTTTCTTTCTTTCCTTCTTTCTTTCATTTCTCTCTAATGAAGAAGAAGTTTCAAAGAAGGCAATCCAGGTCCGCTATTGCAGCTGCCCCATTTAAAGAATCCAGGTTCTTTCGGTCCTGCTGTTTTAGCCGTGCTTTCTCATGATCCCAACTGGCTGCTTGAGCTCCAGCCATTATATCCACATTCCAGGCAGCAGAAAGAAGAGAAAAAGAACTGGACTGGTATAACCCCTTACCAGCCACTAGGTTTACCAAGAAATGTTCTCTTAGAAAACTCAATTCCCTTTGCTTGGTTAGCATAGAATTAGAACATTTTCTCAACTATAATATTACTTCCTATAAAACTTGCTAGGCATTTTTCTGCATTAATCATCAAAATGAATCACATAGTTTCAAAAAAATTTCCTCCCAAATTAAAGATTTGCAGGCAGTCTTACCATTCAATTTGGAAGGTCACCTAAGCATTTTCAGTGTGTGGGTTTATAGTGTAGATTTTTAACATTTACATTTTATAGAAAGCTGCTCTCTTAACCTTTTTGGAGTCAGAAACCCATACAAGGACCTAAAAGAAAGCTCTGAATGCCTTCCTGGAAAAATGCACATAAGAACACCCTCCAAATTGTGCATTAACGGATTTTTATTGCATTCAAATGTATTTCCTTCCTGATCTAATATTAAAAAATATGTACAATAATTAATGGCTCATTCATTCTCCTAAATGTTCAAGCTTGGCAAATTGTTTTGACAATGGGCTTTCCTTTCCTCTCCACAAAAGGAAAAAAACTGCCCGAAGTTTGATCATGTGCTTCCAGAAGGCCTCTGCAAAGTCAGTGAGTTGGAGTGCGCTCCCATTTCTTGCTAAAATCTTGTGATTCCAATGGTGATTCAAAGCCGTGATTCTGATGAAACTGATGAGGCGTGCAGCAGTAAACAAGACTTCTTTCAGGATTTTCGCAGCGTACTGGAAATCTACAACAAAATGTGGAGCCTCCTCAGAGACCAAAGGAGCCCCTCCCTGACTCCCAAGCCCTCCCCACTCAATTACCCTGTTTTAGTTCTTTCAATAATTGTTATCGCTATGTGAAATCATCGCGTTCATTCATTTAAGGAATTTATTCCTTTCTTTAAAGTATTAAAGTCTTATTTATCATGATAACTGAGGGCGTTTTTTTGGCCACAGCATTCCGTTTCGAGCCTGAGGGGGATTGCTTCACTTGATTCACTCTGATCATGGCCTCCGAGGTCAGGCAGCTTAAAATAGTTCTAGGGGAGGAGAAGGGAGAAGTAGCTATTCCACAGAAACTGAAAATCACTGCAAGTCAGAACTCCCCCTGGAGGAGCCTGGGTGGCTTGGTCAGGGTCCGTTGGTTAAGCCGTCTGACTCTTGGTTTCAGCTCAGGTCAAGGTCATGATCTTGTGGTTTGTGAGTTTGAGCCCTACATGGGGCTCTGGGCTGACAGTGCAGAGCCTGTTTGGGATTCTCTCTCTGTCTCTGTCTCTGTCTCTCTCTCTCTGCCCCTCCAGTGTGCACTCTTTCTCTTTCTCTCTCTCAAAATAAATAAACTTAAAAAAAAAAAAAAAGAACTTCCCCTTGACCCCCGCCCCCCAGAACAAACAAATGTTACATGTTTATCCACAGACCCCTGCCAGTCAACCTCACCACCCAGATCCTTGTACTCTATGCCTCTGTCTCCTCTGAATGGTCACGTCATGAGCTTGCTGAAAGTGAAAGCATGTGCTCCCTGGCAGACCGGGGGTTCCCCTACAGCTCTCTTCCGAGACAGCTGTTTTTCCCTCTGTCAGACCTCATAGCTGGGAGCCTACGAGTGAGGTGACTATCCTCCTTGGATACCGCAGCTCTCTGTCCCTTTACTGGGTCAGCATCATCACACTTGGAAGTGCGTCGTGTCTCATTCCAGGCCCCACTATCCCATCCACTGACTTCAGGGTCACCTTTCCTCTGTTGTCAGATGTTACCCTCTCCGCCACCCCTTCTGGAATCATTCTTGGCGACCCTCAATATCCTCGTAATTCTGGGTGCCTCTACATCATCAAGTCTTTGACACCATTGAGACCCCTAATCCACTAACCTTGTCTCATTTCCCTATCACCACCTTCCTGGACAGTCAATGTTTTCTCGTCCTTGATTCCCTCTTTATCCAGCTTAGATTCCACGATCTACCGCAATCACTGCTCCTCACATTTACATGTAGATGGCAACTAAATTTTTTCTGTTCTCATCACTAAAGAGGAACAAAGACAGTTTGCGTTCAGACAGAACAGACAATAGTATGCGTTTGTTTACAGTTGGGCCCCAGGGCTAAGTTAACTGTCTTGCTCTTTGTCACACCTCAAAAACATCTGGATCTTCTGGATATCCCACGTTGATCTACTATATCAATGACATCATGCTGATTGGAGTGTCTGAGCAAAAAAGGGCTAGCACATTGGAGACTTTGGAAAGAAACATGCATCCCAGAGGGCAGGATAAACCCACCATAACTCGGGATGCATACCATACCAGTAAAATTTTGGGGGTCCGGTGGTTGGGGCATTCTGGGACATTCCAACCAAGTAGAGGAATGGACAAATGATTGCATCTTGCAACTACCATGATGAAGTCATTTTGCCAGCAGACATAGCAAGAGTCCCGTTAAATTATAAGCTCTGACTCTTGCCTAGGTTTGAGGCGGGGGGAGGGCACCCCGTGCCTTCTAAAGTGTACATCAGATCATGACACTCCTCTGTTCATGCTTCCAAAGGCTTCTCATCACATTCAGAATAAAAGCAAATTGTTACGTGATGGCCCTTTAAGGCTCTATATGATCTGACCTGTGCCTATCTCGCATTTTAGCGTCATCTTTCATTACGGCCAGCTCATCCTCTCTGCTTTACCCACACAGATTTCCTTGCTTCTCCCACTGGTCCCCCGCATGCACCCCACCCCTCATCCCTAGGTCCCATACACACACCATCCAGCTCATTCTGCCCTCAAGGTCCATGCACGACGCTTCTTGTCCACTTGAACGTGCCCCTCTGGATAGGCACAGGGCTCACACTCCCTCTCCAACCTCCTTGTCAACACAGCCGACCCTGTACTCATCTTTGTCCCTATCTCCTTTCTTTTCTTCATGTCCCTTATCATTTTCTGGCCACAAATCACATTGGCTTGTTTTGGGATATGTTTACTAGATATCTCTCCCTCTAGAAAGGAAGCTTCCCGCGGTCAGAGACTTTGTTCTCTTTATCTCTTGTAATCTCAGGACTTAAAACAGTACCTGGTGGTATTAAATACTCAGTAAATATTTATTAGGTAAATGAATGAATGTGTTGAATGAATACAAGTGTCAAACTTGCTGATACCGCACGTGTTTTGCGTTGCACGGAGATCTTGTCTTCCAGTAGATTTTCCCAGCAAAGGTATGGATCTGGCCATTAAGAAGGAAACATGGAGGACGGAGTTGGCCCCCAAGAAGTTATCCATCGCCTCCTGCAGGTGCACGCTGATGGGAATGGCAGCTGCGCAATGCACTGCCTGACAATACCAGAGCCTGTATTAGCAATCCCGTAGCTTCACTGCCCTCCCTTCACCCCCACTGCCACCCAAACCGTCACCCCAGGTAAATAAGGAGACCCCTCAATCTCGCCAGTAGCCTACTCTTAGATTGGAGTGCAGGAGACTTATTTATTTGCATTGCAAGGCCCATTGCCCTGCAATCATGTAGAGGTAGGTACATCTCCTGTCTTGCCACCAAGCATCCTAAATCCCCTCATCAGAAAGGACAAGCCACAGGTCCAGGAGATTCTCTGCCCCTGGGAGAAAAGGGGGTAGAGTGACTGCTGCAAGGGAGGGGAACCGTGCAGAAGCATCATGGCAGTCACGGATCACGGCAGCGTGGAAAAACGGTTGCTCTGTGCGAATAACTTCACCTCTGTGAGTGGTCTTTTCATTATTATTGTTATTTTGACGCTCTTAGGCACTGTGAGGCAAATGAGGAATTTGCCTCAATGCAGAAGTTAAGGAAGGGAGAGCACCTAAAATCTCAGTAATCAAAATAAATTACATTTTAATAGGGTATTTTAACCATCTAAGTTAATGCAAGAAGAATCCATGATGAACAAAACGTCAAGCTTTTAAAGTATGGCTACTTACGAACAGCTTGGTTTTGGGCAAATTAATATTACCAAACCTCAGTTTCTTCACTCTGAAAAATGGGAAAGGAACAGGGTCAGTGTCTTTGCCAGGAGTTTGTAAGGATAAAGTCAAGTAATGGGTCTGAAGTGTCTAACCCATAGAAGGCACCCAGAAAACAGTGGATGTCATTATTCACAAGAATGTATTGACCAGTTGTGCTAAAAGTGACAAAATGGTTTTTTTTCCATTCCTTCCCTCTTCTTCTTCCTCCCTTTCTCCCTCCTCCCACCCTCCTCGTCTTCCTCCTCCCACCCTCTTCCTCTTCCTCCTCCTCTCTTCCCCTTCTTCCCCCTCCCTTCCTCCTCCTTCTCCCCCCTCCTCCTCTCCCTTCTCTTTCTCCTCCTTTCCCTCCTCCTCCTTCTCCACTATCTATGAGGAAGTTTAACACGGTCAGTTCTCTCAACGATGTTTGCCACCTAAACTTCATCTCACAAACAAATATGAATAAATACTGACACCCTGGAGCCGGGTCCTCGGTCGACCAGTCCCCGAAGTTTTAAGACCAACTCCACTCTGCGGCAGGGGCTGAGGCCTCTGGCCTGTTCCTATGGCTTTTTCACTCTTTCTCCTTTGCCTCATTGCCTCCCCGTCCTTCCAGCTGGCAAAGGACCAGTCTCGGTTCTCATTCTACAGTTAGGACCGCTTGGCCAAGTGTTAGAAAGGACAGAATGGGCAGGGGCGGGGAGAAAGTCAGTTTTAGGGGGAGGGTAGAAATGCTCAGCCTGTAGATTTCTCCTGGAGCTGTCATCATGTCCTTTGCATGTGGCTGTCATAATTTTCCTGTTACCTAAGATGAGGAGTAGTGACAAGACCACAGAGTGGATGGAGGGCAGAGGTTTTCCAACCACAAGCCACCAACCGGCAGTGGACCATGAAATCATGGATCACGGAACCATGAGTGAAGCATGATTGAAATCAGCGCTAAGATAATCCAGAATCTGCAATATCAGAGTAGGCCACACGCCATAAGGATGGGGATTGCTTTGTACATCTTTCGCTTCTGTTCCATCCACCTATGTGTGTACTGTGTCACAGGTAACGTATTTCTTCCCATGAGTCACAGTAAAATGATTTGAATTTTTTTAAATGTTTTTATTTATTTTTGAGACAGAGAAAGACCATGAGCAGGGGAGGGCAGAGAGAGAGGGAGACACAGAATCCGAAGCAGGCTCCAGGCTCTGAGCTGTCGGCACAGAGCCCGACGCGGGGCTCGAACCCACGAACTGCAAGATCATGACCTGAGCCGAAGTCGGACGCTCAACCAACTGAGCCACCCAGGCGCCCCCGCAGTAAAATGATTTGAAAGCCACCAGCGTAGGGGTTGAGAGTGTGGGTGCTACGGTCCAACTCCTTGGGTTTAAATCTCGACCATGCCGCTTACTCACTATGAGACTGTAGCAATATACCTCTCTTCTCTGTGCCTCACTTTCCTCGTATGTAAAATGAATTAATAATAGTATCCACTGCAATGGGTGGCAATGAAAATAAGTGATTTGATGCATATAATGCTTATAGAATCGTGCCAGGCACATGGCAAGTTCCACAGACATTAGCTATTGTATTATTATTATTATTAGCCGCAGCACCTTCATATAATGTATTAAAGTGCCTAAGACAGTGCTGCCTGAAATATAATAAAGGCTCAATAGTTGTTCCCCCTTGTGGAAGAGCCGTTGGGTGCTTACTATATATTCTACTATATTCTGTTGTCCTCTGCTTTCGGGCACACAAGAAGATGACATTTCCCCACCCCAGCGAAGATAGGCAGGACCCTGTGAATAGGTCTGGCCAAGAGGCCGTAGATGGGGGTGGAATAGTCACCCTATGAAAATATACGATCGGATGGTTTTTCGTATATTCACAGTTATCCCAGATTTCACAGGACCTCGAATGCCAGGCTACGGAGTTTAAGAGTTTAAGAATTGGAGAGTTAATAGGAAAAAGTCTTTTGGTTGTAAAAGGCACTTAATTAACGATAGTCTGGCAAACAGTATTTGCATTTCATTTGGCTTCTTCCTAACTTTATCTGTATGTTACATGGCTTTTCCCCCCATGTTTATAATGAGGCCATATTTAGAATTTTGTCCTCTACTGTCGCCTTCGTATTACTTCATGTACACTTTCCTCTACGTATTGTCTTCATTTTCAGTGACTACATCATGTCTATTGCCACAGTTGGACACTTACAGTTTTACTTTATGTGGTTAGAACTGTATTTAATACACACACACACACACACACACACACACACACACACACACACACCAGGCAAGTGAAGTGCCCAGGTGTAAACCTCAAGGAGGTATGCACACCCAGGCTACACCGGAATGATATCTCACTTTCCTCGCCCTCGTCCCAGGCCCATACCCTGTGTGTGCGCACAGGCGTGCTTCTTTTAAATGATTTCTTCAGGATGAGATTACTGGTTTCTCATGATGGGATTGCTGGTTCAGAACACGAAGATTCTTATTGCTTTTGAAATGAAGTACTAGCATGTCTCTCGGAAGGATTCCATTGAAGGGTTTGCAAAGCATAATTTTGATATGGGCACAATGGCATTTTACAAAGGCTACACAGGCAATGGGGGAAGTTAGGAGACGATCGTGCTATGTTCCAATGATAGTAGTATTGTTGCTATAGAAGATCCCCACGCCTGACTTGTCACAGTTGCAGAACCAACACAGACCACTCAGGACTTGTAGCTATTCATGCAGTCAGCCTCCATACTCAGTCACCATAGAAACAGCAACTAAGCCTCTCAAATCGAGCCCATGTCCCTAACAGATGACCCCTCTGTGTTATACCAGCCTGGTTATTTAAGGGCTATCAGTTTCCCAAGGGACTACCTTTTGGACGGCAACTCTCGGAAGTAATCTCTATGTCAACAGAAATCTTATGAATGAAGAGTGTCAGTCTACTGCTGTTTTACCACAAACCAAGTTCCCAGCTTCAGGGTCTAATTAAAATGCCATCATTTGGGGGTAAATAGCAGCAAGCAGGATTTGCCAACTAACAAGTTGTTTATTTGTGTGTGTGTGTGTGTGTGTGTGTGTGTGTGTTTTTTATAAAAGTCAAATGGAAAAGTATCTGGGCTAGTCTGTTGTGTATAAATTTTTCCTAGGGGGCACTTTTCAGAAGTCACTAAGCGGAAAATCACCAGAATGGGGTTTAGTGAGGCCTGGTTCCTGAGTCATTGCCTGGCAGATGTAGTTCTCAATCTTGCATAATTAGGAAAGATTGGAGGGTGATGGAGCAGAAAGAGCAGGTTTGGGGTAGGATAGAGAATGGTGGAGAGAGGTTGTTGAAAAGAAACCAATCATCCAGGAACTTTCCTTTTGTTGTCTTGGAAAATGATGTCTTCTTACTTGTCAATTAAGGCTAATCAACTTATTATTTAGCAGCTCCTAATTTGAAACACTTGAAGCTACCATATTAAAATTAACTTTTGTGAGTTTCTATCTACTCACTCTTCTTCTAGAGAGTTCTGCCAAATTACCCTATTGAAACTTGCTGTTTTGGTAAGAGTCTTATTTTGTGATGACCGAATGTCTTCCACATATCCTGGATCAAGCTCATCAGGGATTCCTAACCTCCAGAGATGCTGGGTTTGGTTGGAAGGCTTGTTCAACTTCACTCAGTGGTACAGACAAAACACGTACCTAAGGTTGGCTGTCAAGATAGCCCTAGGCAGCTACAAACAGGCTGTGTAAGCTCAAATCTCCAGAAGGTGTTCTGCCTCAAGATTGCAAGCCATTTCTCAGATACGCACCTTTCTAAAAGCAAAGAGCGCTAAACTATACGTGTAGCCAGTACGATTCGTACAGATTAAGGATAGGACATTTGTCCAATTCTCAAAGAGCATGATTAGGCTTGGACAATAGACAACTGTATCCTTCTGGGCTCTTAAAAAAAAAAAAATGAAACCCGACCCCCTTCCCAGCCTACTTTATTTATATTTTCGCTTAAGCATTCCTGTTTCCACGTGCCCCAGAGTTTGGTGAGATCTCTACCGCTGCGTGGGGCGTGGGCGAGCGAGCGGAGCGGAAGGAATCCGGTCACGCTAGGACCTAGCGGAAGAAGCTTCCTCGAGTAGCATCTGTGCTGACTGCGGCGCCTCCAACCTCGGCGCAGGCCGGCCAATCAGAAGCCGCCTTTGCGGAGCGGCGCCCCAATCGTACCCGCCCTTTCAGCAGACGCTACCGGCTATTTAAAGGTCTGCGCCAAGGCCCGCGTGGCGTGGTCGTTTGTTGGGGGATTTGCGGAGCGCAGCGGTCATGGCCAGCCACCTCGTGCTCTACAATGGCGCCAAGATGCCCATCGTGGGGCTGGGCACCTGGAAGGTAGGTGCCCTGGGGGGCGCGGCGTGGGGGCGGCCGGGACCTGCAGTGACCCTGAGCGGCCACTGCCGCGGACGCCTGGTCTCCGAGGAGCCATACTTCGGCTTGCGCGGCCCGGGCGGGACGGGGCGGGCCCCGCGGGGACAAGGGTACGGGGCGCTGGCATGCGGTCCCGGGAGCTTGCGGGGGGGTGGGGGGGGCGCTCCTGTGGACGCTTAGTGGGTGGGATTTCCCAGGCCGCACTTGGAATCCTCTCCCAGCTGGAAAATCACCGAGGGGGTCTTCTGTTGCCCTGCCGCTCTGCTCGGGCGGTGGGAGTCGGGGAGAGCCAGGGATATGGGGCCGAGCTCGGCGTTCCCGTCGGCACCGCACCTGTGCATCTGCGCCTTTGTCTCTACTAGTTTGTCCTTAATTGTTTCCGTTTTCGCTCTCCCAGGAATAAGCACTCAAAGTAAGCTCGGAGACTGCAGGTAATTAAATTAGCTGCCACGAGTTTGCCCAGGATCCGTCTATCTCCGTGTCCCCAAACACACGACGCTGATCCCCTGTAGCCGGGCTTGCTTCTTCTCGGGGGTGTGGTATGCGAGGTGGACCTTCGAAGAGAATCTGGGCAAGGGTGGTTGCCGCCCAGAGAAAAAACTGTTGCTGGCGTCAGTATTAAAATGGTCTCCGGAAACCTTCCCACCCCTGAAATCTTTCCACAACGTCCCTAAGAAATGGCTAGGAATAAAAGGGCTCGCCTGATTATCTGAAAATTAGGGGGCACAGAAGGTTAGTATTATGGGCGCTGGAACAAAACCCAGTATTTTTAAGCCGCTTGTAAGTTAGCCTTGGGGTATTGTATATCACATTTACAGCTGTGACCCAGGTTTTCCCAGGAACTTTGAATATGGGCCTGGGCACTGCATGTTTACACACTGACAAGAACACGGGGGAGAAAGGATTGAGTGCACCCTGAAATGGTTGGATATAGCACAGAGGGTGGTGTTTACCTCTCCCCTACTGCCTGCAGCTGCAAATTAGCAAATTATAAGGTAAATCAGAAAAGGGGCATAGAGTTGCTTCACACAGAAAGTGTTTCTTGGCGAAAGTAATCAGTGTATATGTAATTTGTGTTTCCTTCAAGAAGTCCAGTGGTGGCTCTTAGGGTGGAATTAAATCAGGACCATGACACCAGGTTCATTTTCATCTGTGCAAGGTTATTCTCTTGGAACTGACGTGAAAAGACACTTTCTCGGCAACGGTGAATTACAGCGTGCACACGTATATGCACACATATATGTAGGACTTGAGCAAAAGATTTAGGACACGATGCTTTTGCTTTATCTTACAGGTGGGGGAGACGATGCTTTACATTACAGGTGGGATGAATCCCAAGATTTTTATTCTATTTTGTGTTTTCAGAGGTTCCGTTCCCGACCTTGACCTGTCGTTTGAAAATTACTGCTCTGGGGTAAATAGAGACTAAAAGAGGTTAACAGAGGGTTTTAAATCACGGCACCTGAGCACTTAGTGCCCTGAAAGGCTGTGTGTTTCTTTAAAAATAACATTATGAAATCTACACTTAGGTTATTCGTCCTGGCAAACTAAGTTCTTGGAGGGCGAGGGTAGCATTTGCCTTGTTCACAAGCATTTCTAGCACTTCTCACAATGCCTGGTAAATCATAGGTATCCAAAAGATACGTAAGTACATGTTGAATTAATACAAAGAAGTAGGATAACTTTGGATGGTGGGGGAGGTAAGGAGACGAGGTCTGTACAGAATTGTGTTGAGCTGTAATGGAGGAAGTAACTGAAATAAATAGCGTTAGGTATGGGTTTAGAATGCATTTTTTTTTTTTAAGTATAAAAGTTATATAGGTAGTGGATTATTCCCTTTTCCCCCATATGTGTGTACATATTTCTTCACAGATGCTGGACGAAAGGTAGGGTGACCTAAATATCGTTTGCTTATCTTTGTAGGGACTGTGGGGGGCTGGTCACTCTTCAGTTGGGCACAGCTCCTTGTCCTGGATCTTTCCTATGATAGCTGTGCCCCATCCAGACCTTTCGCAGGGCTCTGGTCATCTCCAATCTGCTTTTGCATCAAAGGTTGTCAGGTGCTCCCTTCTGTCTTTGGAGGTGAGGCTTTCAGACAGAGGGGAGAGCATCTCTGCCTCAGACCCTTCGTGGCTCAGCGAGCATTTCTCTCCGGCAAGCTTGCCTTCCCATAGGGTAGTAAGTAAACCCACCCACGTTGTATTGCCAGGAGTTCGTTCAAACATAGGTTACTTCTGATGCTGGTCGGTGTCCTGTTGCTGGTAAATGTTTTGACTTAACTGAAAAATTGTTGGTAGTTTGGCCATTATAATGCACCCACCTACTCCAAAGCTAGGAGGGGAGGTAAAACTGTGTTTCTCAACCTCTTTTCCATTATCACCACCCCTGCCCTACCTAGGAACCTTTGAGACACAGTTTTGTAATTGCCCCCCACGTAAAATTTTAACATCACAGATAGGCTGTACATCTGTTGGTGTCCTGTGGCCCTTCAGAGGGCAGCAAACCATCGTGTAAGCTAAGATGGGGTTTTTTTGCCCCTAGTGAACCAGTTTTTGCCACTTCGGGGATGATATCACCCCCTTTAAGAACACATGAGGTAGGGGCGCCTGGGTGGCTCAGTCGGTTGAGCGACCGCCTTCGGCTCAGGTCATTTTCTCCAGCGGTTTGTGAGTTCGAGCCCCGCGTCGGGCTCTGTGCCGACAGCTCAGAGCCTGGAGCCTGCTTCAGATTCTGAGTCTCCCTGTCTCTCTGCCCCTCCCCCACTCATGCTCTGTCTCTCCCTGTCTCAGAAATAAACATTTAAAAAAAAAAATTAAACACATGAGGTAGAGGAAAATGGCCGAGAAGGACTTGCTGTCACGTTCCCAAAGTGGGGCAAGCGTGTACCGGCCCCAGGATCCCGGGGTTGGGAGAGAGGGTAGCCTGCTGGCATTGCAGCTAAAACAGTAGCTTGGTTTTACTGTTTACCTACCTCATCTCCCTGTAGGCCTCAACCTGACTCGCTTCATGATCAGAGATCCTTAAATAAGTCTTCCCCAAGCAAGGCCAGTCCTGGTCTGTCCCCATCTCAGTCCAGTGGAGGTATCAGTGTCTTTGAATTCAGAGATTGAGTGGGAGGAAGTTAATTTCGGTTTTATTGGTTTGTGTTTGTTGCCCAGACCGATTACGAGCTTTGATGCAGAATGGTAGCCAGATTGACTGTTTTCGTGTGATAAGGCGACTGAAAAGTATGGTCAACTCTTTATCATTTGAAAGTGCAGTTTACATCGTGGACACCATAAAACAAACGTGGACGTACTGAGCATGAGCCTGCACCAGGCATCGAAAGCACATTTTCTGCTGACCGTGGGTTGGACGTGAAGTGTAGCATGTTGTAGTTAATTCTGTGGATTCTCCCCCGTGCTCGGTCTGTGGGAGTCTGACGCGCTGCAGGTTTTAAACCCTGTGTATCCAAAACTTGCAGGTCGCCAGTCTCCCACCTGTGCAGCGTGGGAGCGTTTTGTGTCCTCAGAGCCTGAGCAGGCCCAGCTTGCTCAGATTGACCCGAAGTTGATGGAGACTGTATTGTCAATTGGTTAAACCCTTTTAGTCACCAAAATACCCGTGTTCGGTGTCAGAATACCTAACTTTTGTTATCACGATGCTGAACTGGATGCCAGAAATTTTGTTTGTGAATAGGAATTAGGAAAAATCAAGGCTGGGCCTGTTGCCCAATCCCCATTTCTTCGTATGCTGCTTCTGGTAGAGAAAGGGGTTGGTGATCTATAACCCACAAACCTGTTTTTGTAAATAAAGTTTTATTAGAATGCCTCTCATTCCTCTCTGTATTATTTATGACTGCTTATGTGCTGGAGCAGCAGAGTAAGAGCAGTTGCAACAGACTGTTTGGCCCACAGAGCCTAAAATATTTTCTGTCTGGGATCTTACAGAAAAAGTTGGCCAACTCCTGTTCCAGAAAATTCTAAGTGAATTAATTGGAACCTGAAATATGTTTTTTTAAGTTTATTTTGAGAGAGTGTGTGTACGTGCAGACACAGGTTGGGGGGCGGGGGCAGAGAGATAGGGACCTGAGCCGAAATTTAGAGTCAGATGCTTACCCAACTGAGCCACCCAGGCGCCCCCAGAATTTGGAAGACATTTTGAAAAGTCACAAATGCCTGTGTAACTTGCATCTGGTTGAAATGACTTACTTATACGATGAACCCTTACACTTCCAATAGAACACTGTATTGTAAGACCACTAGTATTTAAACAAAACTAATAAAAAATAGCAAGTTTCTCTTAGATGCAGATTGAATTTCTCTAAGGAAAAGCTGGTTTAATCGGAAGAAGTTAAACAATGCTTTTGGGGGACAGCTTTTCTGTGATAGGGTATTTTTCCAGGCTTTTGCGGTTGATGGCCCTGTGTCTTTATTAAATCTAAGTTCACGTCGAAAGTTACGGTTTCCTCTTTCTTATTCCAGGATTATCATTGGCACACTGTTCTCCTACATCTCACCCAGGTTCCCCCCCCCCCCCACCGACAAAGTAGTTTCCTTTGTTCCAGACCTGCTCCCTTTCGTTGCAAAAGTAATACCTGCTAATTAGAGGAAATTTTTTAAAAGTACATCAGAAAATGAACAGTCTTCTCTTCCCAGAAATCCCCACGGTTCATACTGTAAGGGACTCAGTCTCTGAGATGCCTTCTGTTTTTACTATCCACATTCTTTTATAACTTTTCTGGTTGGAGCCTTGAGGGAATAAAGGGAGAGTTACTGTCTTACTGTCTTGTAGCAAGAGCTACAAGCAAAGGGAAGATGATTGGGTTTGACAAGTGTGTGTGTGTAAAGGTGGGGGGACTGATAGTGATGGTCTGAGCTGGTGTTAGCCCGCTGCAGGTGTTACAAAGGGAGGACATGGGGGGGGCCTGTCTTGTGGAGATGATGGGGACCCCAGGAGTAGAGAATTCTCACTGCCATCAGTTGGTGCCCATAGCCCAGACCGTTGTCAGGTTGCTGCCTGAGCTAGCGCTCTGGAGCTGGAAGGTCCGAGAGGATGGGGCATGGACAGATTTGCCCAAGTCACAGGGCAGAATAGGGGCAGAATTGGGTTAAAACATAATTTAGTCTAGGATTTGTACAACTTGGTCATATGTCACTGGAGTGTTTCCTGTACTGGTTGTCTGCAGATTTGCTGTTCGGCGTATAGAAATATACTTTATGACTTATTTTCTTTTCCAAGTTTTCAGTTGGGGCCACTCCCTTCTGTTTGCACTTTTAAATGTGGACATGACATGGAGAGATGGCGTCATCGTGTCTTAGCATTCCCAAGTTTATTGTGTGATTTTTCACTAGATCTTAAATTGGCTGATTCGTTAGTGATAAGAGAAGTTCATTTAATCTCTTTCCGGGAAGGGTTATACTGAGATGGTTAATATTGAATGTGGTTTGTGGACTCTGGTGCATTTTCACTGCAGAGGATGACTTTTCCCAGCCCAGGAGACTTGTACTGTCACCGACCAGAGTCTCTGTGCCTCTTCGGGTCCTCACCGGAGCACAGAGCTGCTGGCAGAGCATGGCTCTAAGGTCCTTCTTCCAGGCTTTGAGTCCTGATGTCCCCTTACTGACTGACTGCAGGGTCATGGGCCAGTGGCGTGGCCTCTCTGTGCCTCACTTCCCTTATCTGTAGAGATAACAATGTGTGCCAGGGTCGTGATAAAGCTTCAGCGTATTCACGTACTTAAAACTGGTAAAAAGTGGCTCATGGCAAATGGGAGCTGCCCTTTTCAGTTTGAGCCAGTTTGGCTAGATGCCCCACTGGTCAGGTTCCCTTCAGCGACGTGATCTGTCCTGGCCTCAGCCTGGTGGTAACCAGGGTGCCTGTTCCAGGGTCAGCCCGGAGGACAGCCATCAGTGCCCCCACGGCAGAGCGCGTGGCCCCACACAGCCTTCCCCATCGCTGCGAAGCTGTCCCCCAAAAGGGGAGGCTGGCCCACAGCTGCTCAGGAGGCTTGCAACAAATCGCCACACTCCTACAAATTTGTCTTGCAAAAGGCCGAACGGTTCTTCCCTCTGTTTTTGCTTAGCCTTTGAAAGCAGCATGACCGTCTTCCCAGCACACGTGTCCCTAGCCAGTCAGCCCCCTTCCAGGGAAGGGTCAGGGAGTGGCAGCCTCTTTATGATCTGTTGGTCATTTCTGTCTTTGGCTTCTCTATGAAAACATAAGGTGAACTTTTTCTCAGTACTTTTGTACCAGTCGTTCAGCACCCTTGATTATCCTCGTCTGCATTCTTTTGGTTGCAGGGAATTGAATAACCAACTTCATCCGAAACAGGGAAAAAAAGTGTGTTTGAGGTGGGGACTCATGGACCTACAGGGTGCCCTCAGGTGCACCAAATTCGAGGCTGTGCATGATGTCACTAGGAGCAGTCTCTCTCTCCTGCCTGCTCCCTTCAAGCAGCTCCCGGCTCCCAGTCTCCCAGCGCAGTGACCCCAGCAGAATGACAGCTCGTCTTGGTAGTTCCAGAGACCGAGTCTCGCAGGCCTGGCTTGGGTCATGCCTGGTCACGGCACCGGCTGTCATGGCAGATGCAGCGTGTGGCCTCTTCGGGGCTGGGCTTCTCTCTGCCCTGTGCCTTGAATCTCGAATGGTGGGGAAGGCTGCACTTGCAGCTTCTTTGGTCCTCCAGGGAAAGAGGATATTGTCAGGCCATCTGAAGATGCCTCCTGTCTTACACCTGAGTTTGGCAGCCCGCCCCCCGCTCCCTCCTTGGGGGTGAGCAAGCTGAGTGTGCCAACAGGCTCTGGCCATACATTTGTTCCCACTGGCCCATATTCTGACCCCCCTCCCCACCCCCCCTCCTGTTCACAGCAGCTGCTGTCAAAACAGCAAATGTCTGCAGCTGCCTGTGGCCCTGGGGAGTTTTCCTTTTCATTCTCTTCTCCCCCAGCTCTTTGGAGGAATGCACTGTATTCGTTCAACAGTCTGTCGCACATGTGTTTATTTTTCACCTCTCTGGTCTGAGTAGGATCAGTGAGGGGATGGAAAAAGTGTCCGCGCAGTCAGTCTGGGTGCTGGTGGAGCTCGAAGGCTCCAGAGGCCCCTCTTCCTCCTCGACAGCCAGCCCGTTTCCCGTCCTGGTGACGGAGACGGTCAGATGGCTGGGGCACGGACAGCTGTTCGGTGTCTTTGCAGCCCCGCCCACAAATTATGTGTGACCTCCACAGACCCCGTTTCCCCTCTCCTTCCCACTCCTTTCCATCAGCTGGTATCTCGGAGGGACCATCCCCCACCTCTGCCTCTTACAGCAGATTCTTACGCGGTGACACATGCAGCCCCCACCTTGGAATCTGCATCAGTGACGTTCTGGACTTTATGATAATCTCCCAGAACTGCTTAAAAGCAAGTGATTGTGAGAATGTCGCACCCAAAAGGAGAAAGGAAAGCATCGGCGTTTAGCGCCAGCTCGGAAACCGAAAGGGAACTGGGTAAATATTGACAGCAGTTATTAAAATCTTCTGAGCTGTTCGGAGGAAATGGTGTCCCTTATCGCCTTGGGAACCTGTTAGATTTCAGCTGGGGGGGTTTTCATACAGTGGTTTGTCAGTCAACAGACGGAAAGACGCGAGCGAGACCGCTTTGGCACATCGTTTTAACGTGGTCTGTGCTGCCGTTAAGTGGTTGTCAGCGTCGCCGAAAGTGAAGCCGTGTGGCATTTCACCTTGGTTCCCCACCCCCTCTCCACGAGCAGACGGCTTGGGAAGCTGCTTGGGACAAAGGCCACCTTCCAGTGCCCATCCTTAAGGGGCAGGAGCTTCCTCAGCGAGCAGGAGGTCCATACGGCCCTTCTTCCTGGGTTGTATGCAGACGCCGTGTTTTGCTTTGGTTTTTTATTTTGACTCCATGCCTTCCTTTCCTTTTCTCTCCAGTCCCCTCCGGGCAAAGTGACAGAGGCTGTGAAGATTGCGATTGACCTTGGGTACCGCCACATCGACTGCGCTCATGTGTACCAGAACGAGAATGAGGTGGGTTTGGCCATCCAGGAGAAACTCAAGGAGCAGGTGGTGAAGCGCGAGGACCTCTTCATCGTCAGCAAGGTACCACTCTGCAGGGGAGCCCCGGGGTGGGGTGGGTGATGGCGGGGAAGGATATTGGTCCAATGGCAGTGTCAGCTTGGGAGCCAAGGCCACACTCCAGGGCCACTTAATATGCTGTAGTTATTACTCAAGAGGCCGCTCTTCTGGGGCAGTGTGTTGACTGCAGGCCACAAGGGCTCCAGAGCTCACCTATCCATGGTCCATTGGAGGGTCGTTCAGCGTAGACCCATTGGGTGGAGCCCCTTGTTGGTGAGGCTTAGGTTGTGGGTTGGTGCTGCCTTCCCAGAGAGTTACCCTTGAGGACAGAACTTGGTTTCCAACTGGAGACCGGATCTCCACTGCTGGCCACTGTCTTTGACCCGGAGGCTGTTGGTGCCCAAAGGGACACAGGCTGGGCCGGTGAGACTGACTCCACAGAGACCAGCCTATTAGGAAGATGGCCTGGAGAGCTCCCGTTTGGGGCCCAGGCCTTACGAACTGTCCGTTCTATACTCTGCCTTCGGTTGGGTCCCTCTGAGAGGTTTCCCTGACCTGCTTCTCCTCCCTTCCTTTGGGAAGTTAGGACCCACCCACGGTGTGCGGTGGAAACCCCCTCACCACCCGTTGGAGCATCACAGTGAAAGGGGTGGGGTGGGCTCCTGGCCGGGAAGCAGCCTCCTGTGCGCGGCGTAAGACGTGCTGTCTCCCTGGCTTCAGCTGTGGTGCACGTACCATGAGAAGAGCATGGTCAAGGGGGCCTGCCAGAAGACGCTCAGCGACCTCAAGCTGGACTACCTGGACCTCTACCTTATCCACTGGCCGACGGGCTTCAAGGTAGGCGGCTCAGGGCTCCGGCCGGACCCCTGTCGCTCACGTAGCCCGTGGTGCGTTAAGGCGCAGGTGGGGACCCGCTCTGTGTGTCGCCGGCCCGGGCTCCGCACCTCGAGCAGCGGCCAGTGCTGCCACCTGGGAGCTTGTTGGAGATCAGCCTCGGGCCCCACCGGGCCTGCTGCGCGGGAACCATGGGCAGCTCGTTTGCACGTTACAAAATTTGAGGAGCCCTGTGCTTTGTCATTTGCTGGCGGTACGGTCTAAAACGGTGACCTCCAGCATGGCTCCAGTGGTGTTCTGCACGTGGCCCAGAGACCTCATTGGCTGCCCCCTCTGCCTGTGTGTGTGTGTGTGTGTGTGTGTGTGTGTGTGTGTGTGTCTAGTCCTGCGCGCTGCACACAGGCCCCGTGCTGTGGAAGCCTGATAGATACTTCTTGGCAGCCTGAGTCTCCGCGCAAAATAAACTCGAGTTATTACACTCTCTGCCTTCACTGTAGTCACAGGGTCGGGTTTCCGCTTTGTCAGCCAGACTGAAGGTGTGTGGTGGGTTTGACCCTGTGGCCCTGTTTTAATTGTGCCGTGTGTACCGGGCCTGACTTCCGATCCTTTTCATGATAAGCCGCTGAGACTCAGCAGGGTGACACGGGCCCCGTGCCCCCGGCCCCGAGTCCTTCCCCCGTCCCCAGCCCGGCCCCTGGCAGGGCTCACCTCACCGACCAGGAACCGTTTCCATCTAACAGCTGCCACCCATCTGAAAGAAAAAGTGTCGGGGGGCCTCGGGAGTTGTCTGCCTGTCTCTCTTTCACACTGGCCCGTGGATTTGCCCTCGATCGTCTTCTAAAAACAGCTATGGTAGTTAAGAGTGAGTTTTTTTTAGAACTTTGCTTCCAAAGATGCAGGACTGTGAAGAGCCGTCACTGATTGATTGTTATCATATCAACAGCCCGGGAAGGAGTATTTCCCACTGGATGGGGAAGGCAACGTGATCCCCAGTGACACCAATTTTGTGGACACGTGGGAGGTGAGGCGGCCCCTGATTTGGCTTTCTTCCTCCTGGCTGGTTTCCCCTTCTCCTTGTGAGTGGTCTGCTCTGCCTTGTCTTCCACTGCATTTTGTCACCCTGTCACCGTTGTTACTCTTCCAGTCTCATTGCAGCCAGCCTGGTTTTGTCTTGGCATCTCTTGGCTTCTCAGAGGTCTGACTCACTGGCACCTGTTAGTAAGGGCAGGACCTGTTAACCTGACTGGTGCCAAGGGTGCTTTTCTCATCCTTGTCCTCTTGGGCACGTGTCAGCAGCAAGCAGAGACCCTGTTTTGTCGTTAGGCCATGGAAGAGCTGGTGGATGCCGGGCTGGTGAAAGCTATTGGAGTCTCCAACTTCAACCATCTCCAAGTCGAGAAGATCTTAAACAAGCCCGGCTTGAAATACAAGCCGGCCGTTAACCAGGTAAACCTCCAGCAGGGAAGGCTGTGCATGGGAGACTGTTGGGTTACTATCCGAACCCGTGTCACCCAGGCAGGAGGTGGGTCCTGATTTGCGATCGAGAATGACGATGAGGCATCTGAGAGCCGAGCTTGCAGGAGAGACGGAGCTTGAGCCCGGCTTGTGATGACTCCGGGTCTCCCAGATGGTCAGTGTGCAGACACTGAGATCCTTAGACACGTCACAATTGATAAGTGGCCAAAGCCAGAACGAACCCTTAGGGCCCATGAGCAGGGTACATCAGTAACAAGATTATTGTTCTTCGGGTTGAGGACACTAGCTGGGAGATGTAAACAGTTGTCACAACTTATCTGGGAGATAAGACATCGGTCATACATAATTTTCTGTCTGGGGAAGAGGCATACTTACTGTCTGTCCCCGTACCTGTGCCCACGCGTCACCATCAGCCCCCTGTTTGCATTTGCAGATCGAATGCCACCCGTACCTCACTCAGGAGAAGCTAATCCAGTACTGCCAGTCCAAAGGCATTGTGGTGACTGCCTACAGTCCCCTCGGCTCTCCCGACAGGCCCTGGTGAGGTTTCCACCAGATCATGTTCTCTTGTCCTCTGGTGAAGGTTAGAAGTGGCGAAAAAGAAAAAGTCAGCATCAGGGAACATGCTTCTGGCATTGATTTGCAGACCTGCCCAGGAGCATCTTGTTGGGGTTCCAGTAGCTTCTAGTAGCAAGGTGGCTGCTCTTTTTCCAGAGGGTTGGGAGTTTGTACCCGAGATTCAAATCAGGAGGAGACTGACAGACTGCCTTCTAAGGTCGATGGGAGATAGGGTTGCCGGCTACCTTAAGCAGCGGCGAGAATGGTTGCTCACACGGGCCATCTTGTCTCCAGGGCCAAGCCCGAGGACCCTTCCCTGTTAGAGGATCCCAGGATCAAAGCGATCGCAGCCAAGCACAATAAAACCACAGCCCAGGTACTGTCATCTGCAGGCGCCCGTGGCCGTTCCCAGAACCCCCCGCATATGTAGTGGTCCCCTTTAACCGGGCAGGGGGGAGGCGACCAAGCCCAGCCGAGCCCTCCCTGGAAGTGCAGCTTGGGGTCCTGGAGTGGGTGGTGGAAAGGGCACCGACTGGAAGTTAGAAGACAGCTGTGTGATGGGGACAGTGACCTCTCCAGGCCACCCCGAGGGTCCGCATTTGCTGATGTAGGTGGGAAGCTCGTCTCTGTGCTCAGGGAAGAGCACTTGTGACCAGCTGCCCGGGAGATGTTCTCTTTCTCCCGTGTGGCGCCACGGCTTCCTCCTTGTGACCAGTACACGGGAGACACGGAAGCGCGTGGCGTGGCTGGGGGTGACCCTGACCCCTCTGGGCCTCTGTTTTCTCACGTGTGGAGTTCTGGAATTCCCTCGTGGGGAATGGATGTGCAACACTAAGTGACATAACCGTGTGGGTGATTGGTGTACATACTCGCTCGGCGCATCTGTCCCCAGGTTCTGATCCGGTTCCCCATACAGAGGAATCTGGTCGTGATCCCCAAGTCTGTGACACCCGAACGCATTGCCGAGAACTTCCAGGTAAGATCCTGGCTGGCCGGCCAGGTTTTGTTCAGCGGAGAAGGGGACAGGGTCTCTCTTCCCGTGCCTCAACTGTCACGTGTGAGACCCCCCACCCACCCTCCTGTCACCTCTCAGTCAGGAAGCCAGCCTCGGCTGCAGTGAGCAGACCGTGCACTCGGGACTGTGGCTTCTCTTGGGTGGAGGCGCCATGCCGGGGTGGGCCTCGTGCCTCAGTGATGCCCTCTGTACATGCACCCACCTTTGCCGAGGCTCCTCGGTGACTCCGCATTTGTCCTGAGAAACGTGGCCCTTGAGCGACACCGCCTGGGCTTGAATTGGGGCTCCGGTACCTTGCCTCCGTTTCCTCGTCTGTAAAGTGATACCTCTTTTGAGAATTGTCACGAAGATTAAATAAGATGCATCAGAGGGCTTCTCGTGGTGTGTGGTACCTGAGTGAGCGCTCCAGGAGCGCTGGTGAGTCTGGACTGCGGACACCCTATAGGCCGTGAGCCCACCCACCACCCGTGCCAGGACCCCTTCCGGCAACAGGCAGAGCACGGGGCTCAGGGCACAGGGAGGTGTTCGTGTGGGCCCTCAGAGCCCCTGCCAGGGCAGGTTAGATTGCCGCTTGCACCCAGGGGCAGGGGTCCCTGCGGGGGGGGAAGAGCCGCTCCAGGGGGCGGGCCTGATGCCCGTGAGCCTCTGCTCCCCCTGAGCAAAGCCGCTCTGCCAGGACCGCTCTGACCCCTCCGGTTCCCAGCAGCCGTTGCCACAGCAGGCTGCTCATTTTGTGTGCTGTGCGGCCGTGGGTTGTGAGGGCATGTGCCACCCTCCGGTCCCCTGGGAGACCCAGAGAGGCCTCGGGGGCGGGGGTGGGGGTGGGGGGCCCTTACTGCGCAGTAGGGGAGACAGTCGTCTTGTTAGGGCCACACGTTTTACCTGTTCGAGCTCAAGGGGTACAACCGTGACAGCTGTGAGAAACCTATCCTGCCAGAGATGGGTCCTTGGTTTCCTGTTTTGTTTGTTTTAAAGGTGGTACGAAAAACATTTTTAAATGATGAATCTTGTAGCGCTAACACAATTATTTTATTCTTGCCTTTTGCTCTGTAGTCTTTGCACATTTGCCCACAGTTGTGATCGCAGAGTGTGCGGCAGGCTTCTTTCCTGCACGTTCTGCAGTCATCTGACCCAGGGGCCTCCCTCGTGTCCCCGTGTGCAGCCGTCCCCTCACCCCCCACCCCCACCACCCCAGTTTCTTCTGGTGCTGCCTCGGGCCTGCCTGCTGGCACCGTGAGGGCCGAGGTCTTCCCAGGCAGGCTGTGCTCTTCAGGCGAGTGGTTCCCTCCTGACGACCTTTCTTGTCCTCTTTGGACGTTACTTGGCGGCTTCGGCCCATCTCAGATGCCATCTTCTTTGACCACATCCTTCGGCTCCCCGGCTGGAATTCATTCCTAGTTCCTCTGGATCCCCCGAGTGCTGTGTGTAGCATCTCACGCAGAGCGTGCGATTGATGATTCCTTGTGTTGGAGCTGTGGGATTACCTCTTCCCTTCGATTCACTGGAAACTGAGGCGGAGATTCTTGTGACCCTTCATTTCCTTCCCCACTGGTGCTTGTCACAGAAGTGCTCAGCAGTGCCTTTGACATTAACTAAATGGACTGAAAAGTACCCTTTTGCTTAGAGGTTCCTGTTTTCCCCGTTGTGTGTGGCATCCAGACAGACCACGTGCGTTCTCCGTAGTCCTACGGTCAAGTCTCTCCGAGATCTGTCTTCCTGTCTGCCCTTCCCCACTCAGGGCAGCATCCCGCCAGCGGCCCCGCACAGGGCTGTTTGGATACTTGGGTACTCTGTGTTTGACCTTCATTTGCAGAATTTACTGGACTCTTTTTTTTTTTTTATTATTCTTTCTTTTTAGGTCTTTGACTTTGAACTGAGCAGCGTGGATATGACCACCTTACTCAGCTACAACCGGAACTGGAGAGTCTGTGCCTTAGTGAGGTGAGTGGGTCCTGGGAGGGGATCTGATGCTACAGAACGAGAGAAGCTCCTGCAGGCCGTGCTGCCCAGGGCCTGTTAGCACAACCGTTCTGACCTGTGTACGTTGCCTTGCCTTCTCATCCACGTGCAGCAGCAAGCATTTCGTCCCGTGGGAGCCGCGGTGCACACAGCCGCAGGGAAAATGCCCGGAGATCTGTTCTAGATATGTTCTCCCCTCCGCCGCAGGCAGCCACCACATATTTTAGCGTTAATTTTCAACTCTCAGTGGCTCATCTGAAGCCAGGTGATCCCATGTGGCTCCTGTCCACCCCCCTTCCTGGCAGACTTTGCGTGTGACCCTGTCTGACACCGACTTAATAAAAGGGGTTCCATAGGAAGACTGTGGTGCTTGGGGCCCTGACACCGATGAGCCACATGACTGAGAAAACCACTCGACGCCCTGACTGGCAGGCACCCAGGGCCCCTCCGGCTACCCATTTGCTGGGTCTTTGTATTTCTGGCAATTGGTAGTTTGGAAGCTGAGGGAGGTGACTTTCCCTACAGTACAATGACTAAGTAAAGTTTGAAATTCATTCTCTGCTTTCCAGAAAAAAGCTTCCGTTTTACAGCGGGGACTCAGAGCTTCCTCTCTCATGGTTTTTATTGCCTGTTTCCCCTCCGTCTCCTCATGGTTACCTTCTCTTCTGAGTGAGATCTGGACTCTCCCTGGGGTGGGGTGGGGTGCCAGCCTTCTCTCTCCAGCCTCTGCTGCCTCTGCAGTTCGGTTTGCACCACAGGTGTGGCAGCCGCCCCCCCCCCCCCCCCCCCCCCGCCCCTGCAGGTGTCCACTGGGTCTGCGTCTGGGCCGAGATCTCCGCTGTGCTTTAGGCAGGATGGTGCCTGGTGAGCGTGTGGCTGTCACAGCCGTGGCCTCGCATTCCAAATAGGCCACCAACAGTTTTATCACTGGCAGCCCCACACCAGGCCCTTTCTGACAGCCCTGTTTGTGTTAATGGCACTTAACCTTTAAGCATTAGAATCCTTTTTTGGGTCGGGTAGGTGAGGGAGAGAGAAATGATTCATTGACTGGGTGACCTCTGTGCTCCTCGGAGGGACTCTGTGTCAGTTCCCTTGGCCCTTCCCACAGCCCACGACGGGTATTGAAGCTCTCGGGGCTGACAGACCACAGTGGTTTTCCAACTGGTCCCGTTACACTCCCTCCACTCTCCGGTGCCGTCGCAGAGAGAGCTGTCAGATTATTCCGGGGGCTACTGATGTTTAATGGGGATGGGTTGGGGCTGGAGTGGGGAGGGAGAGGCCGGTTCCAACATTCCTGGGTCACCTAGGAAGCTTTCTCACTCGACATACACATCCCGTGCCTTTCTGGAAATTCATGCTGTCCTGAGCTTCTATGGCTAATGGCAGGGTTAATGTTACTCGGGTTTGATGGGATGCCAAAAAAAATGGAACGTGGAGGAGTTTTGAATGAGCAGGAGTTGTGTGTCCCAAGCTGGGTTCACCCTGGGCCTTTCACACTGTGTCCAGCCTGTGTCCCCAGCGGTGGTGCCATTACGCTCCCAGCACAGGCCGTCGGCCCAACCAGGTGGGATAGTGAACCTGTTCAAACATGCCTGCAGCTCTGTGCTCCCAGGTGGATGCCTGGCCTGTTTCCTGCCCTGTGTTTCCCTGTGTCAAATCCTCCACTACTTTCCTCGGCTCCCTTTGGCTCCCACTGCTGGCGGGCAGCTTCTGGAGATGCCCGCACCGTCTCGCTCTGTCACACGTACGGACCCCTGGCTCCTCTCCTAACCCTCCTGCCGTTCCAGACAACGGGATACTGTCTGGTCCTGCCAGTTAGACTGAGTTCCCGGGATGCAGGAATCGTGTCTTGCCGCCCCGCAGGCCTCAGGCACGGTGCCGGCTGCACAGGGAGCAGGGTGTCCATCGTGCCTGTGGCAGAGGAGTCGAGGGGGCCTTCCGCCTGGGTGCAGGCCCGTGATCTGCGGTCTCGGAACTGGCGGTTGTCTCTGAGGCCTCTGCTTTCACCCCGAGGAGACACTCACCGTTTCTTTTTGTGATTTGCTACGGTCAGAGTCTCTCCCTTGAAAAGCTAACATGTTCCTCTTTGTCTCCTGACAGCTGTGCCTCCCACAAGGACTATCCCTTCACCGATGAGTTTTGAAGCCGTCGGTGCCTGTCCTCCCCCAGGTGGCCTGCTGCTTTGTTCCCCGTGTCACTTCTCTTGGATGTAGCGTAGTGTGGCCTGTGCCCATCATTGGTGGGTCCACGACCTGGGGGCGGGCCAGTGAGGGCTTGGCCCACGTGGTGTTGGGTCCAGAGAGTAGTATCCATAGAAGTCTCTTCCAGGTCTCTCTGCCCTTCTTCTCCAGCTGGGGAAAAGTAGGACCTTAGTACCCTTTTCTGGCTAAGTTGAATCTACAGAGTCGAAATAGTGCTACTAACAACCGGATGTTGGCTGCCGGGAAGCGTAACCCTTTCAGCCGGACTTCTTGCCTCAAATAAAAAGTACTTTTGTGAACTTGATGCTGTTTGTTTTATTTTGATTTATCGAAACGATACACCATCTTGTGTCTCACTCGGCCTTCGTCCCATCTATACCCATAAAGCAGGCCGTTCAACTGGGCAACAGGAATGAGCCCCTGATGTCTTACCCTCTAGTTGGGGGCCCCTGGCCCCAGTACTTCACCCAGTTAGCTTTAGGGTGGTTGGTCTCCTCTGTGTGCACATTGGAGTCCCCTGGGAAGCCCTTAATGCTAGTGATGTCTGGACCTCACCCCCGGAGACCCGTCTGAGTGGCCCAGGGTGGAGCCAGGCCACAAAAAGTGTGCAGGCTCCCCAGGTGTTCCCACTGTGCAGCCAAGGCTGAGAGCTGCCGCTGTAGGGCTGAGCGGGGTGGTAAACCCATGTGTAATTTCACAGGTTACTTTGTTGTTCCTGTTGCCCGTGAAGACCCAAGTCCTGTTTACAAGGAGCCCTGCTCACAAAGAACTGCTTTCATGAAGCTCACCGTCTAGACCAGAGGGAGCACAGCATCAGTAAATGACGTCTGTATTAGCTCCAGCTGCCATAACAGCATATTGTAGGCTGAGTGGTGTAAACAGAAATGTATTTCTCACCCATTCTGGAGGCTGGAAGTCTGAGGGCGGGGGCCGGCGGGGTCTGATGAGAACCTTCCCCAGGTGGTGGGTCGCCACTTCTCCCTGTGTCTTCACCTGCCAGAGAAAGGAGAATGTTCTCAATAGGATCCCACAAGTACAGGTCCGTTTTTGTTTAACTTTTACAAATGCTGTTGCTTACGTTTATTAACGTTTTCTTTTCCAGAGTTAAATTGACAAAGGCCGGGAAAGGGATGGACGAGATAAGAGGCAACCTCGGATCTCCTGACGATCATGGCTTTGTTGCCGACTCTCCGTGTTGGATGACTATAGCCCGTCTCGTTAGGTGACATTAACTGCTTCACAGACCATCCACACGGCAAATACACTCCCAAGGCTTTAGATAATTGGGCAGAGGTGGTGGCTGGGCCTCACCCAGGGGGGCAGGAAAGCACCAGAGCCCTGCATAGTAGCAGAGTTTGGGCCAGATGGGAGACCCAGAGCCCCACCTGCGCCCTGTTGCCCACAGCCTACGGTGGTTCAGTTTTCCTTGCCAGGTAGGCAAATCCCACCTGATCCCAGGTTAAGCTGCAAACCTCCGCAATCACCCTCTAAGTCATCAAGATCAAGAACACACTACTCATTTTTTTGGAAGTTGAGTCAAATAATCTCTGACCTAGTCCCCCCGCTATTTCTCCAGTTAGCCCAGAGTCGGCTTTCACATGCTTTGGAAAAACTTTGAGGTACAATCACTAGTAAATGTTTAAATCAGATGCCAGTGTGCTAGCTCCCTGCTTTAAGAACACTATCAAAAATTAGACCATGACAAAGTCAGCAAGAAACCGAAAAGATGAAAGGCCGTGCTCCAGCCTTGGTCCCCACTTTGTAGCAGAGACTCAGATAATATCTAAGAACACGTCCCCTGAGAAGGAGCCTTGCCTGGGGTGCAAGAGGGGAGGAAAACTGAAGCTTGATTAAAGAACTTGTTCTGCATTTTGGAGATAAAAAGGGGGCGTGTCCTGCGGTCAGTGGCCCTGGCGCGGGCGGAGGCCTGGCTCCCTGGTGCTAGAATGTGGCTCCAGGACGCAGTGGGCGAGGCGGGCCTTGGTGGGCCAGCTTCATTCCATAGCTAATGGATCCAGGGATGGGGCAATCAGACACCAGGGTCCTTGCAGAGACAGGTGCTGCCTTCCCGGTGCAGAGCCCCATCCCCCCTTCCCTTTGTGGAACTAAACCCCCACACCTTTGTACCTTCCTGGGTGGGTTCCAACCCAACCTCGACACTCAGGTGGACGCCTTGTCACGAATAAAGTGACTCTCCAGGGGGCCACGGCCGTGGGAATTCTAGAACAATCGTGCTGGTCCCCTCTTCGAGGACCTTTGGTAGGGCCTGCAAAGACATTCATAAAATAGTTGGACTTTTGCCAAAACAAAGTTCCAGCCAGAGAGAAGAATTGTTAATAAGATAATGAGACCCACTGAAAGACGGAACTAAATTTAATTGAATCACATAGGCGATTAAGACCCACACTTGAAAATCTCTCTGAACAATGCAGGCTTAATTGCAAACAGCACAGTTGCTCAAGGGCCAATTTCACAGAGCACGGTTTCTCAACACTCCATCTCGCTTCGTGTTGATACGATTGCTGAGCAAGCTATTTTGGTGAAATATCTCTGCTGCTGGCTAGCATAACCGTGGCAGGTGCCTAGCCTAGAGAGTACAGTGAGTGTTGGGTCCAGCCCCAGAAGGGTTCCTAGAAGGACAACAGGGACTATCTTTGGGGGTTTGTGGCTCTCTGGGGTCCAGCTCCAGGGTACACCCAGTCTTTGTCCCTTGAAGGCATCGTCTAGCTGTGTTCCGCAGAAGACCGGAAGAAGGTCCTCAGGTCCTGAAGGAACCTCCCCTTCCGTCTCCCCTTCCCTCCCTGGAGTTTGGCTACAAGCAGTGGAAGCAGCTGATGGCGTCTCAGGTCCTCTTCCAGCCCAACACCCAGCTAGGCCTGGGGGAACCCCAGCCTCTGTTTTCCTTTCCTTCCATCCTCAGGGCCTAGAACAGCGCCTGGGCACAGAGTGGGTGCTCAGTGATTCCGTTTGCATGAACGAGGGAGCACAAGAATGATAAAGCTTTTCCTTTAACAGCTAGTTATTAAGACGCCCAAGTGTAAAATCGGTGCATTTCAGACCCAAAGAGGGCAGCTCAGTTTTGAATTGTGGCCTGAAATAACATGAAAGAGGCAGAGAGTTTTCCAGATGCAGACAGAAGGGTCTTCAGCGCAGCTCTTCTCTTCCTTAAACACGACTCTGGCAAATCGTTTAACCTTCTGGCCTCTGTTTCTCCCATCTATAAAATGGCCTGCCTCCTAGTAGCCACAGTGATTCAGTGAGATAGCCCCTATCCTGGACCTTGCCCACAGCACTCAAGTATATGCTTGCCATTATTGTTGACATTGTTTATTTCTTTTGAGAGAGAGAGAGAGAGTGCGTGTGTGTGGGAGGCACAGAGAGGGAGAGACTCCCAAGCAGGCTCTGCACTGTCAGCACAGAGCCCAACATGGGACTCGAACTCACGAACCCTGAGATCATGACCTGAACCGAAATCGGGAGTTGGATGCTCAACCAACTGAGCCACCCAGGTGCCCAATTGATATCATGGTTATTATTATAACTAGATGTTGGCAAGAGAAGCAAACCCATCCTTTGTCTCATAGCTTGCAGATGGTGTCCGGGGGGATGGAGTTCTGCCCAGAGAGCAGCACTTTCTTCACGTCCTTGACTCTGACCACCTCACACAAAGGAAGGACAGCTTCTAATACATTTAGCACACTGTGGCCTTTTGTTTCCAACCTCAAGGACAGTGCTTCCTATCAAGAAAAACAAGCCTTGAAGAAAACACTGCCAATTCGTAAGAATTGTTTTGTTTTGTTTTGTTTTGTTTTGTTTTGTTTTGTACTGATGGATGAAATCATTGAGTGTTGGAGATCATCTAATCCAGTGTTTTCCAACTTATTTTTGGCTGCAGTCTTCTTTCTTTGAAAGAGTCTGACATGGATCTTCAATACATAAACCGGATTAAGGCAGAGCTGCTGTGGTGTAAGTGGGGAAGGAGTCTTGGAACTAAGACAGACAGTACCCTCACACAGAGTCCCCTAACCATGAGAGCCTGGTCAGAATTTCAAAGCCTTGGGATCCAACCCTCTCTTGTTCGTTTTTAAGAGCTGTAAAGATCTCTTTCACACAGTTGTTGGAATTCAGGCATTCCAGAGTGGCTTAGCTGGGTAGTTCTGGATGGGGGTCTCTTAAGAGGTGGCAGCAAATATGGCGGCTGGGACTGCATCATGGAAGGTATGACTGGGGCTGGAGGATCTGATTCCAAGGGGGTGCACTCAATCACTGGCAAGCCAGTACTCGCTATTGGCAGGAGGCTTCAGTTCCTTACCTCACATACCTTTCCACAAGGCTGCTGGAGTGTTCATGACATGGTGGCTGACGCTCCCTGATGAGTGGTCCAAGAGATCACAAAGTAGAAGCCATAATGTCTTTCATTATTTAACCTCAGAAGTCACACACCACCATTTCCACAAAAGACCATCCCCATCCACTGGGTACAGCTTGGAAGGTGGCTACCACAATTGGTAAACCTAGAACTGTGTATTGTTTAGAAAGCATTTCAGAAGTAATTACAAACATGCAAATAAATAATATTTCAAAAGAATGTATGTCTGATTGTCATGCCCAGCGAAGCAACCCTTTGGTTTTACAACAACAGAAAACCCAGAGGATCAGAGAGGTCAAGCGACCAGCCAAAACTCATAGAGCAATTTAGTGACAGAAATGGACCTAGAATCCAGGTGTCTGCATTCTAGTCTATTGCATTCATCATGGTATTATTACAATAACATTCCATTATAATAAAAGTTACAGTAACTTGCATGCATGTACAACCTTATCACCGGGGGATCAAGGTTAACATCAACAGTGATAAGTCATGTTGATAATAGGTGCTCTTGACATGATGTGATGATAAAGGTCCTTTACTTCCATGATCTTCCTCCCCCAAACCCATAACCCCAGTCTAATCAGGAGAAAATAGGAGACAAATTGTATTTGAGGGACATTTTACAAAATATCTGACCAATACCAACACCCCCCAAATTGTGAAGATCATCAAAAATATGAAAGGTCTGAGAAGCTGTCACAACCAAGAGGAGTCTAAGAAGACATGGTGACTAACTGCATAAGATCCTGGGACAGGAAAAAGGACATTTAGGTAAAAACTAAGGAAATCGGAATAAAGTCTGGATTTCAACTAATAATAATTTTTTAATATTGGTTCACGAATGATGCCAAATGTAGCATACTAATGTAGCATGTTAACAATGGGAAACTAGGTGTGGAGTATATGGGAAGCCTGTACTATCTTTGAAATTTTTCTGTAAATTTAAAACTAGTCAAAAATGAAATGTTCATTAAGAAAAAACTTTATAGAACACTCATGAAGAGCTGCTTTTGTAAACAAAATATAACAAGCCTAGATTACTCACTTGCTTCAAAAATGCTCATACCTCTCCTTGATTAAACAAAATAACTAACAAGGGTGGAGATTTGAATAGCTTGATTACCAATCCTGTTCTTGGAGAACACATATTTCCAAGCACATGTGGGACATTATGAAAATCAGTGATAAGCTAGACCAAAGTGCTGGCCTCAACGAATTTCAACAAATTGATATCATATAGATCATATTGTCTGATCACAATTTAATAAAAATACAAAACGTTAGCAAAAAAAGATTAAGAACTGTCCACCCCCCCCTTCACATTCAGAAATTTTAAAACAACTCAAGGGTTAAAGGAGTAAAGTAAGGACCAATGCTATATATGGCATTTGCTAATTATGTCCCATGTAATGTTTTATGAGTTTTATATATCTTTTAATCCTCGAAACAACCCTTCAAGGTTGGTCCTATTATCATCCATTTTCAGATGAAGAAACCAGGGACACGTAGAAGGTGAACAACGTGGTCAAGGTCAGATAGCCGGAAAATGGTGGCGCTGGGTCTGCATGTTGGCAGTCTGGTTCCAGAGTCTGTCTTCTGGGTCTGTTAGGCTGCCTCCTGCTAGAGTAGAAAACACATGTGGAATAAAATAAAATATAAGACATATCAAAATCTGGGGACGCAACTAAAGCAATCCTTAGGAGTCTGATAATTTGTGGAGTCTTATAAGCACAGAATAAGTAGAATAACTAGTTAAAAATAATGTCCACAAAGAAAATACCAGATCAAGATGGCTTTATAGAAGTGCTGTTATGTAAAGTAACATTCTAGGTACAGACAGTGCCAGTCCTACCCAAGCTGTTTCAGAAGGTAGAACAAGAGGGCATATTTTCAAAATCACGTTATACAGCCAGCACAATTCGATACTCAAAATACTAGGACAGTTCAAGAGGAAAATCACAGACTAATCCCACTGAAGAACGTGTATGTAAACATCCGAAACAGAATATACTTGGTCACATCCAATAATGTGTAAATGATCGATGCAATTTTAATCACAGGAATGCAATGTTGATTTTATATCAGAAAGGCATCGATGTAATTCACCACGTTGCTAAAATAAAGGTTTATGTATGTATCCAAACAAAAAATATTCGATACATTAAAATCATTTTAGGGGCGCCTGGGTGGCGCAGTCGGTTAAGCGTCCGACTTCAGCCAGGTCACGATCTCGCGGTCCGTGAGTTCGAGCCCCGCGTCGGGCTCTGGGCGGATGGCTCGGAGCCTGGAGCCTGTTTCCGATGCTGTGTCTCCCTCTCTCTCTGCCCCTCCCCCGTTCATGCTCTGTTTCTCTCTGTCCCAAAAATAAATAAAAAAAAAAAAAACGTTGAAAAAAAAATTAAAAAAAAATCATTTTATGAGAAAACCTTTTGGCAGACTCAGGATGGGAGAAAATCTCTTTAACGTGGCCAAGGGCATCTTCACAGCCATCTCATATACCTACCATGGCGTATTCTCATGGTGTACCAACTACCACCATAGTCGACCACATGAACAATTCTCAACAGGAGAGCACTGAGGCAAGAAAAGTTGGTCACAGAGAAAGACATAAGTAAGATTCTACTAATACAAAGTTGAAAAATAGGCAAAACTGAACAGTATGTTTTTGTAAGGATATAATCCCAGGTCATAAAACTGTAACGAAGAGCAAGGAGTAATTTGTTCAAGATTCAAGAGTGGGAGTTGGCGATAGCAAAAAAAAAAAAAAAAAAAAAAAAAAAAAAATTCATCTAAAAAGTGGGAGGAGGACTTGAGTAGACATTTTCCCAAAGACATACAAATGGCCAACAATGCTCAACATCACTAATCATTAGGGAGATAGATGCACATCAAAATCACAGGGAGGTATCACCTCAGACCTGTTGGAATGGTCACTATAAAAAAGACAAGAAGTAATGTGTTGGTGAGGGTGTGGAGGACAGGGAACCCTTGTGCCTTGTTGGTGAGGCTGTAAATTGGTGCAGCCATTATGGAAAACAGGATAAAGATTCCTCCAAAATCAAAAAACAGAACTACCACATGACCTAGCAATCCTACTTCTGGGTACATATCTAAAGGAAATGAAATCAGTACCTCAAAGAGATATGTGCGCCCCCGCATTCATCGCAGCATTATTCACAAGAGCCAAGACATGGAACAAGTTGGGTGTCCATTAATGCATAAGTGGATAAAGAAGACATGGTGTATATATAACAGAGTGTTATTCAGCCACGAGAAAAGAAAATCCTGCCATTTACAACAACTTGGATGGACCGTAAGTCATTTTGCTAAGGAAGGTAAGTCAGAGGAAGACAAAAAGTATATAATCTCACCTCTATGTGGCATCTGACAACATGGAACTCATAGACCCAGACGTGAAAGTGGTGGTTGCCAGGGGCTAGGGTGTGGGGGCGATGGGGAGATGTGTTCTAAGGACACAAACTTCCAGTTATAAGATGAATGAGTTCCGGGCATCCCATGTACAGGATGGTGACTGTAAACAATACTGTATTGTGTTCTTGGAAACTTCTGTGAGAATAGGGCTTGAATGTTTTCACCATAACAACAACAGAATGGTAATTATGAGTTAACTAATCTTACTGTGGCAAACATTTCCCAATATATGTGTGTATCAAATCATCACATTGTACACCTTTAACTTACACAATGCTATGTGTCAATGATATCTCAGTAAGTTGGGAAACAAAGACAGACCTGGGAAAATGCAGACTGAAATTACCACCCCCCCCCCCCCCCACACACACACACGAGGTAGAGGTCGGATGAGGTTTGATATCAGGAAGGGACATGAAGGGACTTCTATGTTACTACTTATTTCTTAAACTGGGTTCTGGGAATATGTGTGTTTGTTTTATTTCATTTCATTTTATTTTATTTATTCTGAGAGAGAGAGCGTGCGAGAGAGAGGCAGAGAGAGAATTCCAAGCAGGCTCCACACTGTCAGCACAGAGCCCGACGCGGGGCTTGAACCCACGAACTGCGAGATCATGACCTGAGCTGAAACCAAGACTTGGATGCTTAACTGACTAAGCCATCCAGTCACCCCACGTTTTATTTTAGTCCTTTAAAGGAGATACAGAGATTTTACACAGTTTTTTGTGTACAAATATTTCATAAGAAAACATAAGTGTTCAAAATAATGAATTATCCCGTTTGATCCTTAGAACAATCCGGTGAGACTCCTGTATCATGATTCTTCACAGAAAACGAACTTAAATCCAGAGTAATTCATTGATATGCCAAATACCTCATAGCAGGTCAGCGATTTCATCTCCTTATTCTGTGACCTTTCTACTGAATCACACTGAAACTGATTTTTGTGACTATTTCTGCTATCTTAACTCTAGACACAGAAAATTGGGAGTAACCAACTGCATGTTATTGAGCAAAATAAGACACAGGTTTGTTTGTTTAAAAATAGAATTGTCTTTAAACAGATGAACATAAGGGAAGGGAAACAAAAATAATATAAAAACAGGGAGGGAGACAAAACAGAAGAGACTCGTAAATATGGAGAACAAACTGAGGGTTATGGGAGGGGAGATGGGCTCAATGGGGAAGGGGCACTAAGGAATCTATTCCTGAAATCATTGTTGCACTATGTGCTAATTTGGATGTAAATTTTAAAAAAATAAATAAATAAAATTAAGTAGTTAAAAAAAATAGAATTGTCTTCTAAAAATCTATGTTCTTGGGGACCTAGTGGCTTAGTCAGTTGAGTCACTCTTGGTTTTGGCTCAGGTCATGATCCCAGGGTTGTGGGGTCGAGACCCTTGTCGGGCTCCGTGTTGAGCAGTCCCTCTCTCCACCTCGTGCACTCTCTCTCTCTAAAATAATAATAATAATAATAATAATAATAATAATAATAATAAATCTATGTTCTCTCCCACTGTTCTTGATTTGCTACGCTGTGTAGATAAGATACTCGCTCACTAGTGAGAAGCTAGGTACATGCTGAGTTGCAAGCCAGGAATAGTGACGGTGGCATCAGGAAGTGAGAGAGGTGGTCATCCTTGAGACAGCAGATTTGGGAGGAGAAATATCAGTGCCTTTTCCATACATGGTAGATAACTGGTACCTGGGAAGGAAAGGTCAGCCTGTGGACCCAAAACAGAAGTCAGGTATGTTTTTGTGAGATTGGAGGACAGGGTCAAAGGGCCCAGAAAAGGGGCCACTGACCATAGGGTACCTCCACATGGTTCAGTATAGCAGGGAGGCCACGAGGACCCAGCGTGGGACCAAGCCCAGAGCAGAGGATGGCTGTAGACGCATTCCTGTTGCATTCTTTCCACGGGAACCTGCAGCAGAGGCTCTCAGCCTGGACCTGGGCCCCGAGAGAATTGTGTGGGCTTCCGTCCCAGTCGCCATAAATTAGCCGACTTGGACAAGAACGGTTACTCTGGCAGGGCTCTCCGAGGTCATTGGTTTCAGCTTTCATTGTGCGTGAGGGGCCAAGTGACTCCAAGAGCAGCCAACCAAGTGGTGAAAACAGTCAGGGTCAGAACTTAGGTCTTAGGATGTTTATCCAGTGCTTCCTTTTCTGTAGGTCCCCTACACTGGTGTCTTGTTAGTCTGGGCACACCATTTCGGAACCCCCAAACCGCTCAATTGTGGTCTCATCTGCCCTAGAGATTGGACTGGTTCGTCATCCACTGGGAAGCCAAGGACTTCAAACTGCCCTTCTGAAGCAGCCTGGGTTCACTGGTCAGGGCTGGGGGTCAAGAAGGGGTAGTAGAGGTGTCCTGTCTCCCTCCCCTCTGCCTCTACCAGAGCAAATTCCTTTTTTATCCGCTTTGTTTGTTGGAATTGTGTGTAAGATTTCATTCGTGAAAAAAGACTTGCCCCAAAATTAAACGCATTCGGGGGCTAATGGGCGGCTCAATCGTTAAGCGTCCAACTTCGGCTCAGGTCACGATCTCACGGTCCGTGGGTTCGAGCCCCATGTCGGGTTCTGTGCTGACAGCTCAGAGCCTGGAGAGAGGCTCCCTCTCTCTCTCTGCCCTCCCCCTCTCACACTCTTGTCTCTATCAAAAACAAACAAATAAATAAATGTTTTTAAAAAAATCATTCAATGGGGAATCAAGTTGGATCTCCTGGGGCTCTCTCTGTTCTTTTCCCAGGTTTTGATACATTTCAGTAAGTATTCTTGGACACCTCGTGTCACATTCAGTTCCATGGCTAAGAGGCATAGAAAAGGAGATTACTCCATTCTCAAAGTACAGACCCATGAATGATCCCTAGGTTAGTCACTTGGAGGAGGGAAGCACTTTCCTTTGGAAACAGTTTTACGAATACTTGCTTCAACGTGCCCATTTCATACACAGTGTTCCTACCATCACACTGAATCGGATCTCATTTCTTGGATGTCCTGGAGAAGGACTGTAAAGGGAAAAGGGATAGGGAAATATGATCTTGGCACCAACAACTCACTAACTTTCTGCCACTATAAAATAGGGATGACTTCTTTCTACGTGTGCACAGGTATCTCTCGTTCAAAAGATTTCCAGATTATTCTCTCCAGGATCGCATCGGCAATTATTCCCTCATAGTGAGTGGGAGGAGAGAGGACAGAACAGGACGTCCTAGGTTGGATGTTTCCCAGTGGGGCACACCCAGTGTAGACACTGTTGGCTCCTGGGACTGCCTGGAGGGCAGGGGCAAAGGTAGATACAAGATAAGTTTAAGGAGGGAGTGAATGAGAGCAGACTGAGTGGCCCGCATTGTACACAGAATTCTTCCCGGGACCCAAATATATGGCTGTCTCCAGTTATATGGTTAAAACGCTGCTTGGCTAGGATGGGGTATGTATAAACAGCTGGTCTCTGGCCTGGTCCCTGGCCAGCCTCACCAAAACATTCCTGACAGCGCCTCAGTGGTCTGGAACCGAGGCTGGACAGCCTTCTGGACACTGTGGGCCAAGCAAAGGGGGCAGAAGGAACCTAGCTCATCAGAATCGTTCTGTGGGAGAAGGCACTTTCCATCCACACTCGCCACTGCCTTTTCCTATCTTCCTAAGCCTATAGTATGGTGTTTGCTGCCTCCTGCTGGCCACATGTGAGTCAATGCCAACGTTTTCAGTGATGCTTGGCGACTTGTACTGAGCCCTTGTTTACAGCTCAGAAGCGGGTCTCCACAGTGACAACAATAACCACGATACTATTGCTAGAACTATCGGTGGAGGGCTTATAAAAACACATAAGACGCTGCACTAAGCTTTTCACATACATCATATCATTTAATCCTCAAAGTAACATTGCACAATAGGTATTATTACTCCCACTACACAGGAGAAACTGAGTCAGAGAGCAGTTATATGAGGGCGCAAAGGACATGCTGGCATATGGCAGGGCTAGGGTTGAGACGCAGGTGTGTCAGACTTCAGAGCCCACATCTGGAGCCACTGTGCAAATTCATGTTCCTGGCCGGCCGTATCCTGGATGGGCTATACTCGCCCGTACTCTCCGTCAACAGAGGCAGTGACAGACCCACCATGCCTTTTTATTCCTTTTGTCCACACCCAGACAACCTGTCTCTACTTCCTATGCCCATCACCAAACTTATGACCATCACAGTCTTCTTCTTTTCTCTTCACCCTTTGTGCAATTTGCCTCTCTCCTGGTGTGGCAAACATTAGCTCTAGTGCAGGGTTTTTTTAAGTGGAGCTCACAAGAGGCCTGAGTAGAGTCAAGGGGTCTGTGAACTTGGACGGGGAAGGACTTCTATTCTATGCAGAATACAGAAACCAAGCAGAAATGCTGTGGCTTTGTCACGAATAGAAATCACAGGTGTTTCTGTATCACGTCGCCATCGTCACAGGTATGTCAACATAGCCTTTACGCTCATCACTGCTTTGAAATTACAATAGCTATCAAACCTGTCATCAGGCCTGTGATTTAATCGCTGATAAAATGTATGTATGTTACTACATCACAAATTCATTTTTTTTCAGTATTTTGATAGCATTCTCTGAAAATTATGGAATCCCGCGGTAATCCTGGACATTTTTTATATGTATTAAAAAATTATGCCTAGAAAGGGTTCAGAGGCCAGCCAAACGGGACCTGGCATGAAAGATGGTAAGAACTACTGCCCTTGGTCCTGTGCCAGACGTTGGGCCTCCTGACCCAGATCATATAATGTAGCAGTGACCAGGGACGGGCGTGTTGATCAGTATCCAAAAAAAGATGACCGTATGGTTTATCTTCCACACCAGAATGCTTCCGAATTGAAAGGGGGCACTGTTAATAATTACACTGCGGGGGGGCGCCTGGGTGGCTCAGTCAGTTGGCGGCCGACTTCGGCTCAGGTCATGATCTCACGGTCCGTGAGTTCGAGCCCCGTGTCTGGCTCTGTGCTGACAGCTCAGAGCCTGGAGCCTGTTTCGGATTCTGTGTCTCCCTCTCTCTGACCCTCCCCCGTTCATGCTCTGTCTCTCTCTGTCTCAAAAATAAAATAAAAAAACGTCAAAAAATTTTTAATTAAAAAATAAATAAATAAATAATTACACTGCGGGACTCCTGGGTGGCTCAGTCGGTTGAGCATTCCACTTTGGCTCTGGTCATGATCTCGCGGTTCGTGTGTTCAAGCCCTGCGTCGGGTAATTACCCTGGGACAAAAGTGTAAGCTGGGACATACAGTCACCCCCCCCCTCAGATAGCACGTATCCTGGAAACTGAAGAATTATGGGAAAATGCGGGTGATTGAATGCAACTTACAAACACCAACATAAAAATTCTGCGAACATGCTGCTGATAAAACTAGATTATTTCCTAAAATCTGGAGAAACCAAAGAATAACCGATATAAAGTTACAGGTTTCCCCTGCTACCCCAAAGTAGAGTGCGCCTATGAAAACTTTCCTAATCCAAAATGGTATAAATTGAAAAACCGATTACCCTTAATTTGCATAGAAAATTTTTGAGCATCCTCAGACCCCCAAACTAACTTCTCTCAAGCTTTTCTCTTACCTGAGGACACAGCCTCCTAATGGTTGCACAGAATAAATTGAGATAAAGCACAGACGCTCACACACACAGTCCCGATGCTGAGACGCTGAGTGTGGTTCCTGGGGAGGGGCCGGGTGGTGCTAAGGGCTCGCTGCAGAACAGGTGCTGAATGCTGTGTGTGCTCTTGGACTTTTTTTTGTAAGAGCGAAAATCCTCTCTGGATTTCTTTTGATTGGTGAAAACAGGTACTAACATAGGCCTTTTGTAAAAGCAGTAAGTATACCGAAGACTTTTGAAAAGTGGGGGGTATCTATGTACTGGCTTCAAAGGAGTAACCATGTTGTACGATAATAATGTAACTAATGTACCACCTACTGTGGACCAGGCACTGTCTGTAATAATAGGTATGTACTATTATCATTCCCATCTTATAAGTGAGAAAACGCACAGCCAGCAGGCTGAGCTGAGTCACAAATCCACGTACACTGGCTGCCGTATCTGTGCCCTGAGCCACGGTCTCCACTGCCTCTTTGAGCCCTTAGAACGCTAGGAGTTTTCACGTTCTGGATGGAGTCCAGCAAAATAATAGATGAAATACAAAACACGAGTCTGTTTATCTCCAGCGACTTCTATTCTAGGTGAGTAGATCCAGCTATTTGAAAAAAATTCCCCAGAGTGGACGGGGAAGTCTAGAAGGTTCCCATAGAGCAATAGAAGTATTCTACTACAATTCCTAAATTGTAAGTAACTGTCCCCAGGCATTCGCCTTTTTCCTCTGACTACAAGCCCTGGCTCCCCTATGAGAGGCAGCCTGGGGCGGTGATAACAAGCATGGACTTGAAGTTCAAATCCCTGGAGAACCTACTAGCTGTGTAACCTTGGGCGTGTCACATAGCCTTCTGGGACTGACATCTGCTCACCTGCAGAATGCGAGTAATGATAAACCTTACAGGTGATGGTGAGGAGTAAATGAGCCTGGAAAATCGTAATACATCATCATGATTCTTATCATCAGCAGCATTTTATTAGTCTTCAACTGATTGATCCCCAAACTCATCTTCCCCTATTATTCTGAGTATTTCTACCTGTTCGGGAATTTTTGGCTTTGCTCTGTCTTCAAGTTCGTTCATCGTTCTGTAGCTACCTTTGCATGACTATTATAACATTTGCTTACGCAGCATCTGTCCCAGAACTCAGTTCGCTGAGGCAACGTGCACTCTGACAACTCCAAGTGAGAAGAGGAGCCCGCACTCTCACGATTATGGCATTTTCTCCATCGGCCTGCTCCATAACAGCATTTGCGCCCGCGCCTTTATTTGCATTTTGCTGAGCCGACGTGAATTTTTATAAGTTCAGGGGTGTCCAGAGGATGCTTCAGTAAGAATTGAGTTGACAGAAACTGGGATGGATCATTTATCACCTCTGTAGAAACAAGATGAATTTCTGCTTTGAACTGCAATAAGAAATTACAAAGGACGGCCAGGGCCCGGCCGCATGAAAAATTAAAATGGTACAAAAGGAAGATAATTCAATATAAAAAAAAGTAAGACACAGCTTGGGGGATGTTTACATCAGTATGAAAAGGGCTTGATAAATATGTTTCTATAAGGCCAGCTTTTAAAATTTTGCATCATGACTCAAAACATACTTACCCTGAAACACAAGTTTCACACAAAAAAACTCACTGTGCTGCGAAATTATATTTTTGTTTTTATTTTATTGTATTCTAATTTTTAATGCTCATTATGAGCCACTTAATTGATTTCATAATCTATTAAATGAACTGTGACTTGCAGTTAAAAAAAAACAGTGATTCCAAGAGCTCTTATAAATACATTATTGGATGAAGACTATACATAGATACTTCTATGTATAAAACATATTTTTACAATTTTTAAAATACAGAAAAAAACACTTTTAAATATTTATTTAGTTTTTGGGAGAGTGCATGTGGAGGAGGGGCAAAGAGGGGGACAGAGGATCTGAAGCGGGTTCTGTGCTGACAGCAGTGAGCCTGACGTGGGGCTCGAACTCACGAACCGCAAGATCATGACCCGAGCTGAAGTCCAACGCTCAACTGACTGTGCCCCTGGAAAAAACACTTTCAGAAGATAGCAAAAGCTCAGCTTTCGTACTCACTCAAGAGATACAGAGTATAAAAGGGATAAAATACAATTTCAACAATTAAATCAGCAAAAATTACAAGCAGTGGCTAATGCTGCTGACATTGTAGTAAAGGGTTTTTTTTTAATGCAGCTGTTTATTTATAGCCCACTTCAATTCAAAACAAATTTGAGGTGGCTTTATGTGCTGAAATTGCCTAACACAATAGATGGCAGAATCTACTGATGCAGTTTGTTTGAGTAGCAATTGGGTAGTACATTTGTGGAGTCAGAAAAATGTCCATTCCCAAAGTAATTCCACTTCTGGGAATTTGTCCCAGTGAAGCAGTTCAAAGAAAAAAAAAATGCTGTGCACAATTTTTTAATATCATTACTTAATAGTGGCAAATGAAAAGTAGTCTAAGTAGCCAAGAATAGCACAATATTTAAATAAGCAATACTACATTAATTCAAAATGTTTGCAGCCAATAAAATAATTATGACTAGGAGGCAACAGGAGTAAATGCTCACGCTAACAAATGCAAAAATCATAAAACAAAACTCTATATGCGTTTCAGTTACCATAGCTGCATAAAAATTACTCTAAACCTTAGTGGCATGAAACAACCATTTTTTACGGATCAGGAATTCAGACAGGACACAAGTGTATGTCTTCTCTGGAGCCACGATTCCTAGAGCTTTAGCTGAGCCTGGATCATCTGAGGCTCATTTGCCCACATGTCTGGTTATCGATGCTGGCTGTCAGCTCAGACCTCAGACGGACCTTTTGGCCAAGACACCTGTGTGTGGCTCGGGTCTTCTTCTTTTTTTTTTTTTTTTTTTTTTCAACATTTATTTATTTTTGGGACAGAGAGAGACAGAGCATGAACAGGGGAGGGGCAGAGAGAGAGGGAGACACAGAATCGGAAACAGGCTCCAGGCTCTGAGCCATCAGCCCAGAGCCCGACGCGGGGCTCGAACTCACAGACCGCGAGATCGTGACCTGGCTGAAGTCGGACGCTCAACCGACTGCGCCACCCAGGCGCCCCCGGGTCTTCTTAACACATGGTGGCTGGGCTTCAAGGCTGAGAGTTCCCAGAGACAGAGACAGAGACCTTATACGATCTAGTCTTAGAAATTATGCGTCACTTCATCTCCATTGAGAGAGTCACAAAGTCCCATCCAGGTTCAGAGGGGGGAAGGAAAAGAGACTGTGCCTTTCGTGAGAGAGTGACAAGTGGGAGCAGCATTTAGGACTGGAAATGTTGCTCTGGCCATTTTTTTTTTGAGTTCAAACATCATTTTTTTAATATATTAAATATAATTTATTGTCAAATTGGTTTCCATACAACACCCAGTGCTCCTCCCCCCTAGCCCCCCATCAACCCTCAGTTTGTTCTCAGTATTTAAGAGTGTCTTATGGTTTGCCTCCCTCCCTCTCTGTAACTTTTTTACCCCCCCCCCCCCCCGCCGTCTTCTGTTTCAGAAAATACAATCTGCTGAAATCTGTGCTCTGGTTAAAAACCACCTAAAAATCACAAGGGTATTATATTAGGATTAGGATTGAGAAGACACATGCAAACACAAAAGCCTGATGCAAAAAAAAAAAAAAATCTGTTATAGTTTGACAATATTCCTTGAGCAATAAGTAAAGATTATCCGTACAATTACATTAACGAGGAATTAGGGTCGACAAAGCTTTGGGAATTGTTCCCGGGGAACCCCCGCTTCTCTGGGTTCCTCCATTTATAAAGCTCTGCTGCCCCCAACTCCAGCTGTCAGTGCTTAACCAACTGTGTCAGCAAGGTGCCTCCCATTTAGGAGACGTGGGCCTGGGGAAGAGGCCGAGCGCCCGGGCCTACGTGTATCACCCACACACGGCCTGGTCTTCGTCCTGTCCTCCGCCACCTGACTCGTCCCCTCTTGCGCAGCCTCATCCTGCAGATGACCTCACTCTGTAGTCCCGGAAGGAATAAAAGAGAGGGGGAGAGGCCTCGAGCCTCTTTTATGAATAAACCCTCATGCCCACCTGAGACCACCCGTGTCCTCGCTTGTCTTCCTCTTTTGGAGAGGGAGGCCCACTCCTCCTTCACAGAGTCGGTCCCTCCACCTGTGCTCTTGGCCAGTCCTTCTGTTCTCCCTCACCCGCCACACTCCATATCCTCCCGCTTTCCTAGCGCCTTAGCCTTCTCTCATGGGCTGCATCCTTTCTCTCTGTTCAGTCCCCCACACCATCATCCCCACTACCTCTCCAATTGCCGTCTGGCGTCACTGCGTCTACTCCCGGGGCAAACCCTCCGAAGGGCAAGCTCACTCTAGCTGTTTCCATTTCATCACTCGCTCCCTCAACCAGGACCTACCTGGCAACCTTCTTTCCTATCACTACTTTCGCCTGCCTCTTAAATATCTGCGAACTGGCAAGCTCGCCGTGGGCTTCCTGAACAGATGCCTCCAGGCCCTCCGGCACCACCGGCTCCAGCCTCTCCTTGGTCTCTGCCCACCCCTTCCGCTCCTCCAGGCCTCTGCTCTCCTTCCGCCCACATGCCTCAGCCACGTCCAGTGTCTACTCGCTTCTACTACCATCTACTGACTCGTCCCCGGAGGTGAACGTTGAACTCCCATTACGTCTTGGGTGTACAGGATCAAAACTGCAATTGTGCAAACGAGGCCTCCAACTAATGAAGCTTAATCAGGCTGGGTAACTATCAAGTCCTTCAGTCATTCTTGGATTAAGATTCTCAGCCTTTCAGCTGCTATGGCCTATCTCTGCTGGGAGAAGAGCCTCCTGGCCATGGGTGTGTCCATCCAGTCCTCCAGTGGGGCCACTGGCTCTCCCAGATGGTGGCCAGCCTCTTGTGTGCCCTTACAGCCTCTGACCTTGAACCAGCCGCTGTCTAACTTGGGATGTGCTCCTCTGGGGCCCGGTCAGATTGTTGGATGACAGGGCCCCGTCTTCCCTCCCGCTGGCCACAGAATCTTTAGCCTTCCACCCCTCCTACGTCTACCATGTTCTCCTTCTCCCTTAAACATCCCCATTCAGAAGAAGGCCGGCTTTTTATTTTAACTTCCTTATGTCATACTACTGTCTTCTAGATTTCGACCTGAGCCTAAATTTCAGGGTAAGGGCCTAGCTGTTAAGGAACCAACAGGGAAAGGGGGAAGTGAAGAATTTGGTGACTCTTCCCTCAAGATAGCCTCCTGGCTTGAAGATTATTGTCCGGCCATAATCCTATTTTGAACGTCAAAAGTTGAATACGGATTTGGCTTTTTCCCAGGCAATCCTTCTAGAACAAATTCTAATCTCTTCCCAGACATATGGTTGCCTGAGGCAGACTATGTGTAAAGGTCATAGACTCATGAAGACAAAAGAGAAAATCATACACAATTTCAAATTATTCCTGCCGTTATATTCTGGAATCTCTATGTCCATCCCGCCCCAGTGACTTCTCTGAGCTCGAGCTTATCATATCTAATTGCCTGTTGGACTCCTGCAAACACCTCTAAAGCCAAACTCATTATCTTCCCTCTAAAACTGGCCCTTCTTCCTTTTTCACCAAAGTTTAAGACGAGGGAGAACAAGCTGGGGGGGGGGGGGGGGGGGGGGGGAAGGAATCACAAATATCCAGGACCACGTGTTTTTCCAATGCCAAGGCTCTACCCTGTCACTCTCAGATTCTGAGTCTGGCTTGGGAATCTCCAGCTTTACCAAACAAGCCAGATGATTCTGATTCTGAGGGAAGCAGTGGCGTGGGAACCACGTTAAAAAATCTGCTGGAAGTCTGGTCATCCGGGGAACCAAACCCGAGAACCAAACCCGAGAGGGGGTGGAGCAACCGCCTCTGTGGCGTCCCCGCCCCTCCTACCGTCTTGCCTCTGGCGTCTTGCGTAATGACGTCACCACTTGCCCCGCTCAGAAGCCTGGGAGTCCTCTGGCCTCCTTCTTTCTCGCTGCCCCCCACACCCCCACTCCCCCTCCACCCCCCCGCCTTGGCAGTCGGCCGTTCCAGCCTCCATGCCCTCCCCTGGATTCCCCCTCCCACCCCCTGGTTACGACCTGGGCCATCTTTAACTGGATGACTGTGCTGTCCCACCCATCCTTGGGTCTCCCGGCTAGGATATGTCCAATCCAACCCACCCGCTGCGCTGGCTCCTGAGAGCTCTCATAAAATCAAACTCTGCTCATGCAGCGTCCACCTAAAGGCCCCCAGTAGCTGCCATTTCCTCGGACCCAAACTCTTCACAGCTGCAGCCAAACTTCCAGAAGCACCTGACTCGCTCGCACAGATCCTTCCGTCTGGCCAAACCGGAAGTTGTTTTTTCTCCCCTAGGCCAGAGCCTCTGAGTCCCTTGGGCCTTGGCTCCAGCTGTGCGCTCCCCGCCCTGCCTAGACTATCCAGTGCCCGCCTGGTGCTCTGCATCCAGAAGGCCCTGGGTGGTGAGCTGCCCTGCTCCCCCTGCACCCAGGCCGGGGCTGGATTTTGGTAAGTGTGCCCCACCCCCCCCCCCCCACCCCCACCCCAGTCCCTCCGGCCGCCTTGCCCGTGTCTGTTCTGCTAGAGCACATGTCATGTGCAGGCTATTATAGCGGATCCCAGAGGCCGCCTCTCATTCTAGTTTAGTAGGAGTTTCCTGGAGGGAGTTTTGTTCACTTTTGCATCCCCAGGCTCCACCGCTGAAATGAATCAAACAGCCCCGTAGAAAGCATCCACTGGGGCATCCCGAGGGCAAAGCCATATTTTGTCCTCTGTGCATTTTCCCCGGGACCCAACAACCAGGCCCTGACCTGAGGAAAGTGTAGCTTCACGGTTGGGTGTGGCATGGACCCTAGATCCAGACCCGCAGGTCAAATCCTGCCCTTCCATTTGCTGGTAGATCCTTGGGCAAGTTACATAGCCTCCCTACACCCCAGTTTCGCCGTCTGTGAAACGGATCGTTATGAAGGTTAGATGAGAAAATATGTCTGAACTGCCTTCAGCGCTGCCTGGCAGGTTGATAGCTGCCTTGAGATTCTCTGTATCCTCGGTCCAGATGGTTATCCGTTGGAATATTGACTCCTTAGCTGCTGTACAGACAGTCCGTTGCACTGGCCCAGTCCCTTCTCTGCCTTTCTCATGCTCTCCCATGATAAGGGCATGTTGTCAGCCACGTGGTCACTCCAGGACCAAGATTTCCGGCAGACAGCCACGACAGAGGCAGTCGACTAGAGACTGGTCTCACCACGCTGGACATGCCCCATCTGGGTTACTGACTCCCTGTCCCTCCCTCCTCTCCATTCGACCAAGTCGTGACCACCTTCTCTGGCCATCCCACAGGAACCCCTTCCTCTGGGTCCTGGATGCCCAAGTCTTAATTATTACATAGCAACCGTGTGTAAAAAGATATCAAGATCCTTGGGGCGCCGGGGTGGCTCAGTCGGTTGAGCGTCCGACTTCGGCCCAGGTCATGATCTCACAGTTTGTGAGTTTGAGCCCTGCGTCAGGCTCTGTGCTGACAGCTCAGAGCCTGGAGCCTGCTTCGGATTCTGTGTCTCCCTCTCTCTCTGCCCCATCCCACTCATGCTCTCTCTCTGTCTTAAAAATAAATAAAACATTTTTAAAAAATTAAAAAAAAAAAATATAAAGATCCTGGGTACCAGCAGGTCTAGGGCTGAAGCCACGGATAGCCCTGGGGATGGAGTGAGGTCTAGCTTTGGTGACTCTTAACACTCAGACATCTTGCAAGCTAAGTTCTGAGGCAAGCTTCGGAGTAGCTCTGAAGAGAGCTAGATGGTTCTATTTGTGAGCCAGACCTCACCCAGGGGGGACCTTTGACTTCGAGGAAGCACATTTCCACCCATCCGTTCTGATCTATGCTAGAGGCAGACCTTGCTCAGTCCAATGGAGTCAATACTTAAAGCAGGACAGGATCACTAACGCCAGCGGCTCGTGGCCACGAAGAGCCGTGAGCACTAGACGGCAGGTGTCCCCCAGAGCCCTCAGCGTCGAGCGGCTTGCCGGGGACCATCTCCTGCAGGTTTCCATCTTTTCCTTCTACTCCCACCTCTGCTGTGTTGGCTCCACCAAGCCTGATTCAGGCCTGTAGTTCGAAAAGATTCCTTAGACACTCACGTGACCTCATGGTCCTTTGGGGGACAGATGATGCTACGAATCCTTTCTTACCACGCGTATCCCTGTACCAGGAGCCTAAGACCAATCTCAAAAGCTTTAATAATCATAGGATTTAGAGCAAAATGGCCAGTGAGCTATATTCTTTTTCTAATACACCTGAAATTTATATATATGTATATAGGTATATATATGTATGTATGTATACATGTATATATGTATATATACACGTATACATATATAAATATGTATATTTATATATGTATACGTGTATATATACATATATACGTATATACGTATATATATACATATATAAATATGTATATTTATATATGTATATACATGTATATATACATATATATACACACATATATATACATATATATGTATGTATATATACATGTATATACATGTATATATATGTATGTATATATAAATATATACATGTACATATGTATATAAAATATGTATTTTTTATATTTTTATATACATGTATATGTATATTTTTTATATTTTTATATACATATATATGTGTGTGTGTATATGTATGTATATACACACATATGTGTGTATATATATATTTTTTAAAGATAGGGGGCACAAGCCAGAGAGGGGGAAAGAGAGAGAAAGAGAGAAATCCCACAGGGGCAGAGAAAGAGGAGAGAGAGAAGCAGGCCTCACCCAGAGTGAGGCTCAAACTCAAGAAGTGTGAGATCATGACCTGAGCCGAAGTCGATGCTTAACTGAATGAGCCACCGAGGCGCCCCTAGTGAGCTATTTTCTTAAAGTGTGAGGGCATGGGAAGGGGGTCAGATACTGCTGGAGAGAGAATAGACCTCTGTCCCCCAAAGTCTCCCCCACAATCCCTTGAAACACCATGGGGAGCTGCTTCTGCTGGGTTATTCAGCACCTGCCTTCAGCATCCCAGGTGGGTATTTGCAGCTGCCGGATGTGGACTCCCGCTGAACTCCTATCCCCCATATCTATTTGAATCCACATTTTTGGCTGAAAAAAATTCTGAGCCAAAAAGCGATTCAAATTCCAACTTCCATTGTGCTTCCGGAATGAAAAAATATGTCCTAGGTATGGGGTGACCCCAGACAAGGCCAAGTTGAAAAGCCCCTGGAAGAGACCACAGGGCACATTCTGAAAGAAGCAGCCAGACCCTGGCATACCCCAGGGGCACATGGGAGGGCTGAAGTCGCCTTGGGACCCACCTTGAGAGAAATGGTTGTGTGTGTGAGAATGTAGGGGGATGGTGAGACCTGAAAAAGCTGTACCACTCAGAACAGCAGTATCTGGGGTCCGGGCTTGTCCTACCTTGCTGTGGGACACCCCCGAGGGAGGGTGACAAAGAGGGAACAAGCGGTCTGTCACCTCAGAGGACTTTCACCGTCTGGCAAGTCTGCAGACGGTTGTCCAAGGTCAGCAGGGACAGGCCAGGGTGGATTCAGTTCTGCCATGGGCCTAGGACTGCCAGGGACGTGAGAAGTACAGGTAGCAGGGGGGGCCATCGGGCCCGATTCGTGAGCACTTTCATTGAGACCTGGACACACGTGGGGTGAGGGAGTCTGCAGGAGGACGGGGGGCCTGCGAACTGAGCAGGCCCAGCCCAGGGACGCGAAGTTATAAGGTAAATGCAAACTGGTCTGTATTTGCAGGCTGAGGAAGATGGAGCCTGGGGTGACCGTCCCTCAGGATCTCTGACTGTGGGGGTGGCCGGCCCTCAGGCTCCTTCGTCCCACTCCATCTGGTCCAGCCTCGCCTACAGCAAAACACCCACCATGCACTAGAGAACAGAATTTTTGGTATGGCACCACTTTCCTCTCTTCCCACCACCCCCATACCACCTTTCAAGGTTCTTCTGCCCGGGGGAGGGGGGGGGCTGCATGGATGAGGACCTCTCCTCTCTGAAGCCACGGAAGAGCCGGGACTGGCTTCTGAGGTGCCCAATGCCAGGTGGCCAGCGCTGTGGCCACATATGAGCACCTTCCAGCCTGACATGGTGGATCCTCTTGGGCAAAGTACTTCTCCTCCCAGAAAGATGAGTTGGACCAGGTGGTAAATACGGTTTCTACTAGCTCTCTCACTCTGTAATTCTGGAATTAATTTGGAAAGTAGCACCAAAAAAAAAAAAAAAAAAAAAAATCCTGCCTAAACCCTTGGAGATATGGCCTCTGAAGACTCCTTCTCCAATATCCAGCCTCAGACATGGCTTCAGGGAAGTTCCAGGGGGCAGGAGGACCCCAGAGGAGACCAGGAAGGAAAGACACCAAAGGCCCCAAAGACAGGTCTTCGTGAGCGGGGCCCCTGCTCAGGTTTGAGGTAAGAGAAGAGATCCCACCAAGTCTTCTTCCGACTTTGTGCACTTTGACCACAGTGGAAATCTACCCTCTATTGGAATGGGTGGTTGTTGTGTTTTGGTGTGTGTGTGTGTGTGTGTGTGTGTGTGTGTGTCCTAATACCTTTGTACTCTTTTGTTCCCTGAGTTTCTGAGTAAAGGTTCCTTTTGGAAAATTCCAACTTAATCTCAGCTGAATAAAAGAGAAAAGGGGATTTTTCCATAAGAGGCTGTGGGTGCTAGGGGGACCCGGAGCCCCCAGCTGACACTTGTCTGAAAGCTGTAAAGAACCAGGAGCTGGGATCCATAGGAAGGGACATCCCGGGAGGCTGGAGCTGAGCAGGTCCAGGCAACACCCTGCTCTGTTCTCCCGCCATCTTCTTACCCCGGACAGGGTGGCGATCTCACACTCTGACCTGTTTTTCTTCTAGGACTCAGCACTTGGGTTCCATCAGACACCTAATTATCCAACATATTAAATCAAATAAGGATGAATGTACTCAGTTTGAGTTCTTCTTCCAAAAGGAAAACTCTACCAGGAATTGGTCCAGAGAATCTTGGAATATTCTTTTGCTTCTCTTAACCGCCAAAGAGCCACTTCGTGACTTCTTTCTCCTTCTCCTCCTCCTCTTCTGCTTCTGCTTTGGTAAGTAATCACATGCTTTTTAAAACTGAGATAATTCACCCAACATAAAATTCTCCATTTTAAAGTGTACAATTCAGTGGCTTTGGGTATATTCACTCTTCACCGGGACTTCTTATCCCACTGACAACTTCCCCAGGACAGAGAGGAAGGGAATGGGCGCTGGAAGTTTCCCTGAACGCATTCCCAGGGCAACCCTGGCAGCTGAGATCTAAAGGCATGTTCCAGCCTAGTGGCACAGACACACCCCTCTCCAGAATTTCTGGGGAAATCCTGTCCCTGGATCTGGAATCCTGCCACGAATGGGACAAGTGGGCTCTGAAGCAAAGTTTTCCATGTATCGGAGCCTCTCACATCAGTGGCACCAGGCTCGACTCATAAGGGGTTGGAGAACCCTGACCCGATGATGAAGTCAAGCCCTGAGGGTGAGATGAGAAGGTCAGGGCCTCAGGCTGGGGCTGATGACAGGGTCCCAGGGCCAATATTCCTGGAGAAGAGAGGCCTGGAGATTCTGGTAGAGCCTTCAGAGTCATGCGGCTTAACTCCTTCCTCCAACAGATGAGGGAACTGAGATCCAGAAACCACAGAGTTGAACAACCCAACAATGGCAGACCCAAGACCCAAGACCAGAGCCGAGTTCTTTTGGCCTTGGGTGAATGCCTTCTGTACCAGCTAATTCATTCAACAGTAAATGTTCACTGAACCCCTCCTGTGGGCTGGGTGCTGGACAGGGTTGACCTAGAAGTGCACACGCAGGCTGCACCCCCTCCCTCCAACTCTAGGCAGCAGACCAGGGAGGACTTTGAGAAGCAACCAACTCCATGCCCAGTGGAGGGCTAACCTCAAGAGGAAAGATTGAGAGAAACCCCCTCAGCACAGCCCTATAATAGCTGCCTCAGAAAGCCCTCTCCTGACAGCCCCCCCCCCCCAAGCTTGGCTCCCTGGCCCTCCACCTCTGGCCTTATGGTAGTGACAGAACATTTCTTGGGGCAGAGGGATGATATGTTGGAACTGGCTCATACCAGCTCATGAGACCTGACTGTCCCCATTAAAAGAATTTTGCAAAAACACAATTTATTTTTCAAAAATGGTAACTTATAACTAAATAAATTATATCAGACACAAAGGGAATAAACACTCAAAACTCATCACCTCTTTGTTACTTTATTACATTTTACTATGATCTCTGCGCTTGGGGTTACTTACGATTATATCTATATGGTAAAATACTACACGATTGTGCACCTCTTCTGTGTTCAGTGACATCACACTGTGGCTTGAAATGGACCCCAGTGGGAGTATTTACACCACAGAAATAGGCAAATGCTGCAAATGAAGGTTTTGTCTCATTTTTACATTTATCAGCCACCAAGAGGTCCATGACATGCTCAGATCAGCAGACCGTTTGCACATAACTGCTGAACTTCCATAGCATAGCTGCTCCCCATCCGCCATTGTGGAAGAGGACCAAGGAGACTCGAACCAGAGTTGCTACTGGGGCATGTTACAGGGATGGATTGCAGGGGAGAAGGAAGAAGGGAATGTTGAAAGGAAAGGACACACACATCTGCTCAGCTCCTTCCTTTCTTTCCTCCCTCCCTCCCCCTTCCCCTCCTCCAGCCCTCCCTTCCTTCCCTCCTTCCTTCCTTCCATCCAATCACCTATTCATTCCAGTCATCAAATATTTGAAATGCCCACTATCTGTCAGTCCCCTTCCTGGCCCCTGGGAGAAGACAAATGCCGGAGAAAGCACTGTTTTCTCTCTCCTTGGAAATAAATACAGCCCATCTGGGTCTTGGAGTCCGTCTAATCTAAAACTGACAAAGGGCGGGGAAAGCAGATCTCAGGTAACAATGTAACTGGATTGCTCAGGACCAAAATGTGTGGGAAGTCCTTCAGCTTAAGCAACTTAACTTGTACCCGATTTAACAAAAAAAAAGGAAAGGATCTTAAAAATCCTCGGTGCAGCAAACAAAACCCCCATCCGTGTAGTCGTTCAGCTGCATGTACAGGCGTGTGTGTGTGTGTGTGTGTGTGTGTGTGTGTGTGTATGTGCGTGTGCGCCTGCTTGGGCACGTGCCAATCTAGTGTTCAGGGTTCCCTTTCCGTTCAGGTTTCTATCTCTTTTATTTACTTATTTTGAGAAAGAGAGAGAGAGAGAGAGAGCATCCCAAGCAGGCTCAGCCCTGTCAGCGCAGAGCCCGAAGCGGGGCTCAAACTCAGGAACCGTGAGATCATGACCTGAGCTGAAACCAGGAGTTGGAAGCTTAACCAACTGAGCCACCCAGGCGCCCCTCTGGCTCTTTTAAATGTGATCAGCCTCCACTGTTCATTGTTTGCACTTTCCCTTTTTTAACAGAACGAGTTTGGGAAACCTTCATGGCTCCATATTCATTGGCTTCTGTTCACTCTCTGGTCCCACCTTTTGACATTCCCCAGGCGGCCCAGGGTACCTGTCACAGATGCAAACTCCCAGTCGCCATCCTCAGAGGTTCCGGGTCAGTAGGTCCGGGGAGGGGCCAGGAATCTGCACCTTTATCGGGCTCTCCAGGTGATTTTGAGGCCCCTTGTAGAAGGGCAGCATTTTGCGAATTACTTCCGTGTCACTGGCAAGCCGTAAATTATACAATTATTTATTATTTTTCTCCCTAGAGAGGATTCATTTCTCTGGCTCTGTTTCCACTCTCTACAGCTCCATCAACCTTCCTCTCTGATGAGCCAGGCCTTGGATCCGGTTCCTAGGCACCGTTGAGGACGATGAAGTTTATGAAAAAACCAGCAGGCAGCGTGTCATTTGCAGTTTCACCACTTGGTGGCGCCATTGCCCCACTTTCCATTTTCGGGCAGTCTGGCGTCCGGAGAGTTCCTACTGTCTTTTGCTAAGGGTTTAGAATTTGTTGATGTTCTAATGTTTTTCACCCTTTGTTTCAACTCTGATTCAGATAAACGGTGACGCATCGGCACGCCTGGAAAGGGGTTGCATTTTGTCGCACGCTCGCCACGGGGTGGGGGGGATACATCCTGGACTGAGTTAGAGAAGATGGTCCCAAAGCGTGGACAAAGATTGGGGCTGGTGACAGTCAAGCTCGGAGAGGCTGACCCATAGCCCAGAGTCACGGGGAGTCATTTTTCTGCCTTCCCCCTCGGCCCTAATGCGGAGATTTCATATCCGCTGTAAACACCTAGTATTTGCCGATAACCTCCTGTGCGCCGGGCTCTTTACATGTCGCCTCATTTAATCCTCGCACTAATCCTGTATTTTGCGTCTCTCTCGGGAGGGAACGGGGCAGGCCTGAGGAAAATGAGACCGAGATCTCGCCAAATCCCGTGTGCTTTCTGTACACAACACGGTCTCTGCTCATTCACTGGTCAAACATTGATAATAAAACAGATTTGCAAGCGATTCTGTTTTGGACCAACTGAAGGGCGCTCAAGCCTCAGGAAGGAAACTACTGAGCCCCCAGCTGGCGAGCGGTGGACACAGACTGATTCCCTTCTTTCAACCAAGGGTGGAGCAGGTCAAAAAAATAAATGAGAGGAAGGAAAATGCAGAACTTTCTAATGGGTCGGCAAACAGTCCCAGCAGCAGCTAAAATCAATGAAGCAACAATCGAGTGCATTTAAGTCAGGATGAAGGCCTGCTGGGCCCAGAAGCTCGTGTCTCCTTTAGCTTCCTAAGGACATCTCCTGCCCTCTCCTACCTGTGGACTCTGCTATGGCTCCAAAAGCCACTGGTGGGGCGTCCTGCTGGAGTCACATGAAGAGACAATGTCCTGTCTATATGGATAATGTGGGCACAGGCAGGGAGGGCTTCCAGGTTAGTTACGGTGCAAACAGGACTTTAAAAGAGCTAACTTTACAGGGCGCCTGGGTGGCTCCGTCGGTTAAGCATCCGACTCTCGGTTTCGGCTCAGGTCCTGATCTCACGGTTTCATGGGTTTGAGCCCCACGCCGGGCTGCGCGCGGACAATGCAGAGCCTGCTTGGGATTCTGTCTTCCTCTCTCTCTCTGTCCCTTCCCCACTTGTGCTGTCTCGGTCTCTCTCAAAATCAATAACTAAACTTAAAAAAAAAAATAAGAGCTCAATTTAGGAATCACATAATGTCATTAGGGGACCACTAAAAGCAAGTGTGATCTGATAGGAAGGAGCCACGTCCGAACCAAAACTATGAGGAGGTGCAGGGACCGTTGAATCCGGCAGGAGATGGAAAAAGCCCCCCTTTGGCCCCTAACGGGTGAGCGGCCTATTTTCTTATTTTACACGCCTGTTGGGCTCTTTGGCATCTCTGGTCCTCCCCAAGCCTCCCATACACCCAACCGGCCCACTCATCCCAGCGTCTTTCCTGGGATCACCTCCACTCTCAGGATTCCACGGCTGCTTGAACAAGGCGAAAGGGGGGAAACCCAGCTAACCGGCAAGTGGTTGGGGTAGCCTGCGGCTGAGGGAATATCGGATCTGATTTGCTCAGCACCAAACTGTGTGTCGAGGGATGCGGCCCCTGGGGAGCCGGGTGTTTGCTTCACCTATGGACTGAGGATGAAATCTAGCTGCTGGCATCCTGTGAACTCCGCCCGTGTATGCCGGGCATCACTGACGCGTGCGTTTGCTCACGTACTTGCCCAGCAAATGGCCCTTGAATCCGCCCACTCTGGGCCCAGCAGCCTTCTCGGAAGCGGAGGGCACGGTGGGGGGGCCAACGAAGGCTCTGCTCTCACGGAGCGTATTTTAGTGAAGGGGCGCAAAGACTGAGCAAACAAGCAGGCACACAAAAATCAAGGGGTGATGAGAGGCAGGGCGGAGGTAAAGAAATGTGGAGTGACCAAGCGTGACCGGGGGCTTAGCTGCGTAGGCGGGATCTGTCCCCAGGAGCCATGCGCGCCTTCCCCAACAGCACACTTTCCCGGGGTGTTGACTCAGCACTGGTTTCTGCAAGAGGAGAACCGAGGGATGGGCATCACGGCAAATGGGCGATGTCATGGCTTCTCGGTGACGCTAGGAGATAGATTTCTGAAGGCGCTGCCGCTCTGGCCCTGACTGGTGTGCAGAGGGAGCTGGAGACCTGGGGCAGCCTGTTGTCTCCTGGGGCATAGACTGCTTAGACTGCTCCAGCTAAAAGGACCCAACCCTTGAACGTCTGACTCTTGGTTTTGGGATTCCCAAGACCCATCCCAGGGCCATGGGATCGAGCCCTGGATCAGGCTCTGTGCCGAGCATGGAGCCAGCTTAAGATTCTCTCTCTCTCTCCCTCTCTCTCTCTCAAAATAACTTTTTTTTAATCTACATTAAAAGAAAAGACCCAACCTTCCCTTACAGAGGAATGAGCTGAAGCTAGCCAGGTGGTATGTGTGTGTGTGTGTGTGTGTGTGTGTGTGTGTGGAGGGGTGCTTCTCTGACATCACACAACTACCCACCCAATATTTTCTTTTCCATTCCTCCCCTGGGTCTCCTTATTTTTGGGGAAAGGAAAGGGGGATATGGAAAAATTGACAATAAATTCTTCCGATTTTCCACGTTCCTGGTCCTGCCCCCGCCCCATACGTGGCAGTGCTTGAATCAACTGGAGAAAGATTTCTAGAGTCTTTCCACACTCTACTAATTTTGATGCTGCTGGGAAAGGTGGCAGGATCGTTGGTATACAGCGGGGGGTCCTGCAGGATCAGAACTGGCACAAGAGTCACCCTTACTGAACACCTACTGTGCCAGAGAACCATGAATAACTTATCTCACGCCTTTACATCCACCCTTCCGGTTGGGAGTTCACTCACAAGGAAACTGAGGTGCCGGGGAGGTTAAGTAACTTGCCCAGGGGGCATACTAAATAGTAGAGTTGAGATCTGAACACAGATCTCCTTGACTTTGTCAAGCTTTGTCTTTTTTCTGCCACAGCGTGCCGAGGAGGGTGCTGGAGACAATGAGAGTGAGGAATTGGCCTGTGATCTTTGTTCAAGACACCAAAGCTCTGAGACCACGCTGTTCCAGCCTTCTGTGAGTCAGGCACTCAGACGTTGGCACCTCGGAGCCCCCAGCCATGCACCCCGGCTAAACCCTCCCATGGGATGACCTTGACTCCTTGCTTAGGCTGCTAACATCCCGCGAAGTGGGAAATGCTCAGAGAACATCCCTTAGCACCCAGATTATGGTGCCAGCTGGGTCAAAAACCTGTCTCCACCTCCTATGCTCTTCTTCCTATATAGTCTGTTCTCCACACCCCAGCCGGGGTGATGCCTTGACAGTTTAAAACCCATCATGCTCTCCATCACATTTAGAAGGAAGTCCGGGCCCTCTGGGGCCCCCGGGCTGGTGTCTGCTTGCCTCCAGGACTTCACTTCTTCCTACATCGTCTCTCAACCCTGTGAGAGCCACGCCATCTGCCTTCTGTTCCTACAACACGCGAGGTACCTTCCTGTCTCAGGACCCTTGCAGATGTGTTCCCACCGCCGGAGGACAGATTTCCCCCCAGAAGTCCCCACACCTTGCTTCCTGACTTTATTTAGGTCTCAGCTCAAATGTCACCTCCGAGGAGCCTTCTCTCGCCACCTGACTGAACCTAGCCTACCCTACCCATTTCCCCCACTGACTCTTATTTTATAGGTTTTCAATTCTGTCTTGAGTCCCTGTCCTTCCACTAGAACTCAAGCTCCTTGAAGGCAGGGATTTTTTGTATAATCTCCCGCCCACCACGGAATCCAAGGGGCTCCGCAGCATGTAGTACCCTGCAGACTCAGTAACAGCTTGTTGAATGAATGAATGAATGAATGAGCGAGTGAATGAATGAATGAGTGAGCGAGCGAATGAATGAATGAGGAACAAAAGCTCATTCTCCCCAGGAAATACAATGGGTTCTGAAGAAATTGAAGCCTTTTTGTGGAGACATTTTCCAGTCATTCTTGGGCTCGGGCTGCGGTGGGAGACCCATGCTCATTGTCACAATTCTCTCCTTAGGACCTCCTTGCAACATCGACCTCTCAGAGCCACAGGGGAAGCCTGGTCCCTGAATGCCAGCCTGCCTTTGGATCTCATGCCTTCCCCTCTCCACTCAGCCCTCAACCCTCTCCACCTCCCGCCCAGTGCCCTGGCAAAGTGAACTGGTTTCCCCTCTCCTGCTCACAGCTTGACACCTTCACGCTTTCTGCTTTGGTTCAGGTCAAGACCAGCTCCCAGAAATATGCCTCTCCTAGACAGTCTCGTTCTAAATGTAAATCTCTGATAACGGGGAGGAAGAGCTGGGGATTGAAAAAGGTTGGAGAGAGGGAAGGAGGGACCAGGGAGAAGTCACATGCAGGTTGGCAGTCCCTATCACCCCCTTTCAGGATTTTTCCTTCGGTAGCAATGAAGGTAGAGGCATATTCTACTCCCCCCCCCCCCCGGGGCAGGGGCATAACTCCTGACTCCTCCCTTTGTGCTTCAGGTTTCATTTTTGGGTCTCCAGTTTCCTTCCCCTTTTGAGAGGATGGTTGGTGATGTAGACAAAGTCACCCCAGATTCCATTTCCCTCTCTTTCAAGGGATGTCAAAGGTGACATTGAATGAATCTAGCAAAGAAGTATTTTATAAAGCTTTTGATGCTGAGATGGAATCGTTCATACAAGGTCGAGCAACTCTAGACACACCAGATCACCTAACCAGTTTGGACCACCAAGATGCTGCAAAGGCAGATTCTCCTCACTGGGAAGTCTAGCTTCCAGAAGGCACGTGGGTTTGCCCAGTCTTGCAAGTAATTCTCCCAAAAGGTCAAGGCTGCAAACATACCCCATTAGCCAAGGTTGTTGCATAAGGATCTGCCACTTTTAACCCCAGTCGACATCCACTTTGCCTTGTCTTAGTCCCACTCCCATTCTTTTCAAATCCAATCCAAGTGACTGCTTCAAGTTGAGGCATAAAAGTCCTCACCCTCCTGATCCAAGACTTGTGCCCACATAACACCGGTTTATGGTCGGAGGTTATTTCTGCCCTCGGAGTCAGCACCTTCCTCTTCCGCTCTGCCATGGGTCAGCTGCCCCTGGGAGCTGCGCACAGCAGACCAGACCAGCAACTTACAGCTCTGGTTCATATTTGTGGGACCCGGTCCTCCAGGCAGCCTGCAAAGTGGCCATTAACAGATGGCACCACGTGACTTAGCTTCTCCAGAGCCAGGAATAAATTGCATCCCTGGAAAATCTCTATTTCAGTAGTGGCCTATTTACATTTTTCATTGATGGAGCCTATTAGGAATGTTCCCTCCGGAAGAAGAATAAAAAAGGTGGAATAAAAACAAAAACAAAAAAAAGGCAAGACAAAGAAGCAACTGTGGAAAAACAACAACAACAACAACAACACTCCATCCAAAGCCCTGCTGTTTCTCTTGGGCACAGGTTTATATATCACCTGTGTGCAAAATGGACATCTGACTTGGTGCCCATACAAGAACATTGGCTGCTCAAAGCGTCTTCTGAATCCCCCCCAAAGACGCCAGGAGATCCCAAAGAGTCTATTTTTCAAGGAAAACTGCAGCCAGACATTTTTTTTTTTAATTCTGGTGATAGCCCTATCACATGCTACCAGAAGTGTTGGAAAAACAACAACAACAACAACAACAACATTGAAAACAAAATAAGGTTAAAAAAAAAAAAGAGCCCAGTTGGGAGAGCAAGCAGGCATGGGCTGTTTGGTGGGCTGGCTGGCAGTCACGTGTGTGATGGGCTCAATACTGACCCCGTGGCCTCAGCCATATGGTGAATGCAGTCACGCTCATGTTAGCCCAGGGCCCAGCACTCAGTAAGCTCGGGGTAGGTAATGCTGTGTCACCTTCTGACAAGGATCCCCGTTAGGGATCAGCTCTTGGGCTGCCTCTTCTGTGAGAACATTCCAGCATCTAAACTCCTGGCAAATTGGGATCGTCTTCTTTTCCCTAACGTGGTTGTCTAGTCCTCGGCCTATTGTAGGTCCCTTATTGCATGGTTCGCACCACCAGAACTGTGATTTTTATTCACATTTTTTAGACCCCTCCCACAACATGCAGTAGGAGCGCAGTGAATAAGTGCTACAACCACAGAGGTTGACGGTTGCCATATTTTCGGTTTCTGCTTCCTAGCTCTTGTATGGTAGCTTCAGAGATGGGACAAAGATGCTATAAACCAGAAATGCATAAGAGCACGGGAATTCTCTTGCTCACTCGCCTTCGTCAAGAAATAACAACCCATTTTTGGAATATAAGGCAGTGGCATAACTTCCCTAACTAATCATTTTCTCGCCTCTAAGCTAATAGTTCCTCTTGTAGCTACCTCACAGGACTATCAGGAGGCTCAAATAAGATAATATGCATCTGAAAGCTCTTTGCTAGTGGGAAAGTATGATATGGGCGTAAGGTGTTATTATCCCTTTAATCTTTCTAGTCTCATAATGGAGAAAAAATTCCAAAGACAAATTGGGAGCTCATTTCAGGCTCTCAGCTGCCTCTTGCTACATGAGGTCCATGACAATTAAATGCTGCAGAAGAGTCTGGCTGAATTCAAATAAACAGCAGTGAGACATACATATGTCAACCCTGTAGCGCTGCTGAAGACTGGCAGAATTCTCCTTCAGGCCTCGGGGACTCACCCGCTGGCTGAGATGCCAATTTGCATAAGACTGCAGATGCCATTCTGGGTAAGACCTTTATTTCATGCATGTCAATTTCCTGCTCTCACCATGCCACCACGGGTCATTCCGCAAGAGAGCATGGCTGTGCCCTGTGATCGTGGAGCGCAGAGCCTCTGGAAGTGAATTCGGGGAGTTCTGCCCAGACCCTCCCACCCCTCTGGGACTGAGGCACCCTTTCCCCCACCTGATGGGAGTCATGGCAGCTGATGGCTCTCAGCTGAGTCCCAATCAAGGCATTGCCCTCAGCCTAAGAGAGCCCCGTGTCCAAAGCCAGGCCCCTCCCGTATCCAGTGACTCGTCAGTGATGCGGAGGGATGGCTCCCTTGACCTGGCTCCCTTTTCTCAAAGTGGACAATTCAGAAGGGCCACCCCAGCTCCAGAGCTCCCCATCGGATCCTCTGCGGTATGTGATTTGAGGCCACCCCACTTCTCCCTTTGCCCAATTATGAGTCCCTCCCTCGCTCACAGGTGTTGTTCTGGAAAGCACTACTTGATAAACCTCCTGCATGCCAATCTCTGAGAACCTTTACCCACGGCACCTCTCAAGCGGCCTTCCTGGAAATGGGTTACTGGTCTGCAAGGATACTGATCCTCTCAGCCCTTGGAAAAGCTAGGTCAGTCCCACATCAATCTGTGTCCCCAGGTGAGTTGCCTTGGCCATCTTCAACATTCTCCATTTATGCTGGGTTACCACAAACATGATTTTCTAGGTACCATGATAAGAAAAGTTTGGGAAGCACTAATGCGAGGTGTGGTCCACTTAGAAATTGATCTATTTAAAAAAAATTTTTTTTAACATTTATTCATTTTTTGATAGAGACAAAACATGAGTGGGGGGGGGGGGCGGTGCAGAGAGAGAGGGAGACACAGAATCCGAAGCAGGCTCCAGGCTCCGAGCTGTCAGCACAGAGCCCGACTCGGGGCTCAAACTCACAGAGTGTGAGATCGTGACCTGAGCCGAAGTGAGAAACTCAATCGACTGAGCCACCCAGGCGCCCCTGAAATTAATCTATTTTAACACACTGTAGCTGCCTTTCCAATATCCATTCCCTCTCTTCCTTACTTGCGGAACCCTGATTGTAATTTGAGGCGGTAATTTTCTCAACCGAAAAACAAAACCAAACCAAAACGCATTTCCCAGCCTGCTCTGCAGCCGGGGAGAGCCATGTACTTCGTTCTTGTTCAGTGGAGAGAAGCGGAAGTTTGTTGCTCCCCTAATAAGGCATCTCTCCACCTTGGCGGTCATCCGGCCTGGAACAGGAGGGGCAGGGGTGACCAAGCCCATGTGTTGCGTGAATTCGTCATCTATTGCCGCATAAAAATTACCCCCAAACTTGGAAGCTTTGGATGAACATTTATTACCTCGCGGTTTCCATGGGTCAGAAGTTGAGGGGAAAAGGGTCACTTTGATGTATTCTCTTGGCAATGCAGCCCAAATTTGGTATGATAGGGGAGGGAGCTACAGAAGCATATAAATAAATACCAGGAGGCAGGCAGGACTCATTAGGGGCCTTGTTAGGGACTGCCTGCCGCCATCCACCCTCGGGCCCCAGTGCTGCACACCCATCCCATGTGCACAATATACTCACTCTCGTCCCCCATCCGCAGAAGCCTCACCCCATTCTGGGATCAACATACGATACAGAACGTTGTCCTGTAAATCAGGTCTGCGCGTGGATGAGGCACTTCCGGTATCGTTCCCAGGAGTGGCTCCAAGCCAATTCCACCCAATTTGTACAGTCTGTAGAGCACGACATTTTCATTTCTTTTCTTATTGTTTATTTATTTATTTATTTATTTTGAGGGGGGGAAGGGCAGAAAGAGAGAGAGAGAGAGAGAGAGAGAGAGAGAGAGAGAGAATCCCAAGCAGGCTCTGCACTGTCAGTACGGAGCCTGATGCGGGGCTTGAACCCATGAATCGTGCCCTGGGCCGAAACCAAGAGTCAGACGCTTAACCGACTGAGTCACCCAGGCGTCCTGCATGGCATTTTTATTTCATGACTTACACGTAAATGTGTCCGAAAGAAGAGGGGGAAAAAAGGATAATTTGGCTCTTATTTCAACCCACTGCATACTAGAGTGTGCAAATTTGAACCTGGACACACACACACGCACACCTCCTCCGAAGCACGTTTCCAGAAGCAGTGCTCTAACCAAGTAGGCAAGATAAAGACAAGATTACTCAAGCAGAAGTGCCAAAGCTGATATTTGTTTGCGATGAGAACAGCAATGTGATCAGAAACGCTACTCACAAGGGGCTGAGTCAGCAGATGCCAGCTGGGGATCCAAAGCCTTCTTCACCCGTCCCTGCAGCTCCCTGCGGAAAGCAGAGACGGAGCGAGGGTTGGGCTGGGGCAGGAGATGCGTGGCGAGGTTAGGACTGGGGCAGTAGAGCTGGGAGCAGGAAAGGAATAATAGAGACTTTATAGGGCAGTGTGCCTGTCTTCCCTCACCATTCTGAGAAGACATCACTCTGTGTTTTACCTTGCCCACCAAAACACTCAGTGTCCTACAAAACGAGGGGCGCAGAAACAGCCCTTGTCGAGAATATCTTCAGTTGCTGAATTGCTTCGCTGTGAGCCGAGGTCCCTCATTCCTGTCTAGTCGATGGCACATCTTTGTCCTTTGCATTAATGTCTGATAACTATCCCAGGTGAGGCCAGCTAAGCACTTTCTTCATTGTGCTGTCTGCGTGAAGGTTCTCCGAGGACGATTCCAGACACAGATAGAAAAGCCAGGGCTGGATACCACTCTGCTGGCTTTGCTGTCTGTGCAGATGTTGCCAGAGATTCAGTCTCTCTCTCTGCATGTTTAAGGTTCACTCTGCAAAATTAACATTAATAACCAGCTGAAACTCACCTTTTCAACTGAGGCCACCAAGCCAGAATTTTGAGGTGCAACCCTTTACATCCTGTACCCTAGAAGGAGAAATTCGAGAACATAAGCCACCTCGGCTATTAGTCCCTATCTGATATTGGTCTCTTGGTTCCAATAATTGCCCCCACCTCCACCCCCAGCCTTGTTCCACCTGGCCGAGCCTTTGTCCTGAGCCTACTTCCATCTAAATCGTTGCCTTGGGGGGCGCCTGGGTGGCGCAGTCGGTTAAGCGTCCGACTTCAGCCAGGTCACGATCTCGCGGTCCGTGAGTTCGAGCCCTGCGTCAGGCTCTGGGCTGATGGCTCAGAGCCTGGAGCCTGTTTCCGATTCTGTGTCTCCCTCTCTCTCTGCCCCTCCCCCGTTCATGCTCTGTCTCTCTCTGTCCCAAAAATTAATAAACGTTGAAAAAAAAAATTTAAATCGTTGCCTTGGTTCCAAGGACTTCAGCACATCCAAGAATAGGATAGAACCTTATTCTGCCTCCTCCAAGGCTTGATGTCCTATTTTGAACCTAAATTCTTAAAAATAGCCTTCTACCTGGTGAGAGTGGCCCCTGGTCCTTACTTGTTACAACCAGATCCTTCTTCCTGAAACTTGGGTTTGCTGGAACCCTCACTGTTCCCGGGTCGAGGTGAGTGGCTTTTCCACTATGGCCTTCACTTGTCAGACCACCTATGAGAACATGGCATTCATGGCTGGAAGGGACTTCAAACATCATCTAGTCCAACAATCCCAACATGCTTTGCCTGACAATAAACTCAGGGGATCATGTGCACATTCCTCAGATTCAAAGCTCTCTCCTTATCACGCTGAATCAAAACAAGTTAAAGGCAAACATTTAAAAAAATGTCTCTCGGGGCGCCTGGGTGGCGCAGTCGGTTAAGCGTCCGACTTCAGCTCAGGTCACGATCTCGCGGTCTGTGAGTTCGAGCCCCGCGTCGGGCTCTGGGCTGATGGCTCAGAGCCTGGAGCCTGTTTCTGATTCTGTGTCTCCCTCTCTCTCTGCCCCTCCCCCGTTCATGCTCTGTCTCTCTCTGTCCCAAAAATAAATAAAAAAACGTTGAAAAAAAAATTAAAAAATAAAATAAAAAAAATAAAAAAATGTCTCTCGAAGGCTAAGGGCCAGGATGGCCTTGGAGGTCTAGGGATGCCATTTTTCAGATTTTTTTTAAAGCTGGCTAATGGGTAGGGGAAGCCTGGCCATGACTGGCAGACACAGAGCCAAATGTGACACTGCAAAGAGGTGACATAGAATGAGAGTCCCCCACGGACTCAGGCAGCCCTGAGGCCATCTCAAACACTGTAGACAAGGTTTTTGCCTAAACAAGGGGACCAACCTTATGGGTTTCAGTCTTTCAGTTTGTTGCCTGTGAATCTGAACTGCTCCAGATGGTTCTTTAAAATAAAGAAGATCCTTCCTGGACTCATGGCCAGCTAAGAAGCGATGGACAGGCCATGGAAACACACTCCCGTCTCCACCCGGAGCTTTGAACCCTCTTTGCACAGCAAGTGCTGTCCCAGACCATTCCTTGCAGGGTCAGCCCTGTCCAGCCATGCAGCTGAACGCTAGTCCTTCACCCAGTCCTGGTCTGTATTTGTCTGCAATTGCACACTTACCGGCTAGCGGGTAAGATACCCTGGCAGGCCAGATGGCCAGACACATTGGGGGACTCTGGGGGTGTGAACCTGGTGCTTTTTGGAGAGGTGGAGAAAGTCAATCAACTAAATCTGAGAAGCCCACGAAGTGTGACAGATTCTGCTCAAGATGGACTCAATAGGCACATAAGTAATTCAAAAGGTGCCCTGCTAGGAGCCCCAAAGCTTCCACAGAAGGCTCCTTGACTTCACCCGAGCTCCGGAAAGTCAAGGGCACATTTGCTAAAGGTGATGGCCAATGACTCGGCAGAGGGAGAAAGGCCTGGCGGTGCAAATACTCAGATGCTTTGGCTGGGCCACTTCTAGATTATTTATTTATGGAAGTGGTTAGTTTCCAGGTAGCTGACCAGAGAGAGACCAATTACTTAGCTGTTCAACAAGAGAAATCCCTGGGTAGGGATGGGGCCTACCCAGGACTTTCCCAGAGGCTGCGGGAGGGGCAGTGGCATGGTGCAACTCTGCCAGTGTGTCACACGTCAGTACAGCGAGCCCTAATGTCGGGGGCAGGGGGGCGCCGAAAACACCTGTGCTAACCCGACCCAGAGGAAGGGGAAGAGTCCGCAGGGGGTTCTGAGGACCAGGAGTGGAGCTCACTCCTTCCAGCACTGCACCCACAGGCGCCGGGAATCCATGCGGTGCACTGATACGGGGCGCTTCCCCTGGAAAGGCAATTCTAGAAGGAGAAGGCAGCCCTGATGAACGCACGGCAGCCTTTGAGAAGATTAATGTGTGGACAAGGGGAAACCAATGAATGCAATTTATTAGACTTCCCAAAAGGCTCCGCGCTAACGGCTATTTTTAAAAGTCACTGTGCGATCTGGGTTTTAAAGGACTAGCTTTTTGAGGTTAATGCCCACAAAGACACCCCCGTTTTCCTGCCACCCCCACAGAATATGGATGACACGTGACTTTCACCCCATGTAGTGATTTCTCAGCAGAGTCTCCCCACCTCCTGCCCCTCGAGAAGTGGCCTCCCCGGGGGGCGCTGGGTGGCTCAGGCGGTTAAGCAACCCACTCTTGAGTTCTGCTCGGGTCATGATCTCTGGGTTCCCGGGATGGAGCCCTGTGTCACTTTGCGCTGACAGCGTGGAGCCTGTTTGGGATGCTCTCTCTCCCTCTCTCCCTTTGCCCCTCCCGCTGCTTTCATGCTCTCTCTCTCTGTTCTCTCTCTCTCTCTCTCTCTCTCAAAATAAATAAATATTTTTTCTAAAAACAGAAGTGACCTCCCACTCTGTCCCTTCTGAATTCCCAGCTCGGTCCTCCCTTACTTAACACTTCCTAACCTTGCGTGTAATTCCACGTGTGTAGCTCATCCCCTAATAGCCTGGAATGCACCCCAGGACAGGAACAGTGGCTTAGCCATTGTTGTAGCCTAGACAGTACACTCACTGGGATTTCCTGACCCTAAGTCAGAGAGCAAAGGTGACTTCAGGCCCAGGAACCTTCACCAGTAGCATTTACTCCTGGGGATATTGCACGAGCATTTCCAATTCAGCCTGGCCACCTCTGCAGCTGTCATCCCCCCCGCCCCTGCACCTTCCGCCCCGCATCACATACAGCTGCTCTCCCTGTGTCCTCCCTTTGGTTGCTGGCACCACTCCCCCCACCCACCTGGGAGTGCCCCTTGTCTCCATCCCCACTGCACCTGCCTTAGCTTGGGCCCTCATGCTGCACCTGTATCACAGCACCTCATGCCCCCTCCAGCCTCACCCTTTGCACCACCTTTTGTCCTGCCTGCCCAGAGCTGGAACCACTGCCAGATGGAGGCCCCTGCTGGTGCACCCCTATTACCTCCCAGTCTGTCTTTCCTTCCCTTCTTCCAGCTTCTTCCTGTAGCAAAATCCTGCTTGTCCTTTATATCTCAACCCAAGTGCTGTCTCCTCTGAGAAAATTTTTCTGACCCCTCAGTCTGGATTTATTGCTTTTCCTAGGTGCTCATTCATTCAACAAGTATTTCTTGAGCAGCTACTATGTGGCAGGTGTTATGTTAGGCAAGGGCGATACATAGTGAAGGAGACAGACACAGTCTCTGTTCTCACAGCGCTCAGCATCTAAGGAGGGGCACAGACAAATCTACAAAGAACCATAAAATATATAGTAACTGTTAAAATAAGTGTCTCCTTCTGCCACAGGGCCTTTGCATATGGTATTCCCGTACCTCCCTCCCCAGAATTCTGTCTCTTCTTTGTCTAGTACTCCTTCAAATTTAGACTTAATTAGTTCCCCAGGTGAAATCAAATCCCCATCCTTTATGCTTTTATCACATTTTGTACTTCTCTATCAGAGCACGTAACACAATTTTAAAATCATATTTATTTGTATCGTTATTTGGATAATGATTACTAACTCTTCTGGACTGTAAGCTTCGTAAGTGCAGGGAGATGTCCATTCTGCTCACCTAGATAAACGTCGAATAACAGAAGCTCAGCAGGTATTAGTTGCGTGATGAAGTGCTAGGGAAATAAATAGTAGAAATACCCAACCTGATTTAAGGGTGGGGGGAGGTAGGCAGAGCTGCTCAGAAGCTGTGATGAATTGGAGACCTTGCAGGGGGTGTAGAAATGAGGCCCCGAGTAAGTGGGCAGCAAAGCATTCCAGGCAGCAATCACAGCTTTGGGAAGACCGTAGCCAGATGGCCTGGTGTTTGTGAGCCCAGGTTTGCCACGTAGGGTGCTGTTCCCCAAGGGGTGCATAAAATAATCCATGAGGAAGCAGGCAGAGGGAATAGTCACCTACTTAGGCTGAATGTTTAACAGAATAGGAAATTAAGCTCTATTATTGTCTAATAAAGCGGCAGAACCCAGCAAGTCCCTTAGTGTCAGAGGGTCACGTGCCACGGGCAGTACATGATGTATTCTGGAAGCAGAACCGCCATGCCTTAATGTGCAGCCTATATGTGTCTACTACATGAGCTCATGGGTTATATCGCTTAGTCTAAACCTATGCAAAATGAAGCGTGGTTTGAAGAGGCTTCTGCAAAGAAGCCACAGATCGAAGATATGTGAGTAGAAATGAACAAGGATTTTCTTCTGACCACTGTTTTGCATCATACACAAAAATTAGCTCAAAGCAGATTAAAGACTTGAATGTAAGACCCAAAGGCATAAATCTCCTAGAAGAAAACTTGAGTGGTAAGCTATTTGACATTGGTCTTGGCAATGAATTTTTGGATCTGACTTCAAAAGCAAAAATAAACAAGCGGGGGTATGTCAAACTAAAAAGCTTCTGCACAACAAAGGAAGCCATCAATAAAATGAAAAGGCAACCTACTGAATGGGAGAAAATAATGATATTTTGATGATATATTCAATATCCAAAATATACAAAGGCTCATTAAACATGACAGCAAAAAAACAGTCCAATTAAAAAATGGACAGAGGGGGGCGCCTGGGTGGCGCAGTCGGTTAAGCGTCCGACTTCAGCTCAGGTCACGATCTCGCGGTCCGTGAGTTTGAGCCCCGCGTCGGGCTCTGGGCTGATGGCTCAGAGCCTGGAGCCTGTTTCCGATTCTGTGTCTCCCTCTCTCTCTGCCCCTCCCCCATTCATGCTCTGTCTCTCTCTGTCCCAAAAATAAATAAAAACATTGAAAAAAAATTAAAAAAAAAAAATGGACAGAGGACCTGAATAGACATTTTTTCCAAGAAGATATACAGAGGGCCAACAGGCACGTGAAAAGATGCTCAAAATCACTAATCATCAGAGAAATTAAAATTAAAACCACAATGAGATATCACCTTACACCTGTTAGAATGGTTGTTAAAAAAAAAAAACAAGAAACAAGTATTGGTGAGGATGTGGAAAAGGGGATCCTTGTACACTGCTAGTGGGAACGTAAGTTGTTGCAACCATAGGGAAAACAGTTTGGAGGTTCCTCAAAATATTAAAAATAGAGCACCATATGATCCAACAACTCCTCTTCTGGGTATTTATCCAAAGAAAACAAAAACACTAATTTACAAAGATATATTTACCCCTATATTCATTGCAGCATTACTTACAATAGCCAAAATATGAAAGCAACCTAAGTGTCCATCAATGGATGAATAGGTACAGAAGGTGTGGGGTTTATATACAAGAGAACACTACTCAGCCATAAAAAGGAATGAAATCTTGCCATGTGGGACAGCATGGATGATTCTTGAAGGGATTCTGCTAAGTGACATAAGCCAATGCCATATGATTTCACATATTAATGTGGAATCTAAAATATGAGACAGATGAACAAACAAAACAAAACAGAATCATACATACAAAGAACAGAATGGTGGTTGCCAGGGGTGGGGGGCATGTTGGAAAGTGGGTAAAATAGATGATGGGGGTCAAGAGGTACCAATGCCAGTTACAAAATAAATAAGTCATGGAGATGTCATGTACAGCATGGTGACTACAGCCAGTCATATTCTTGAGCATACTTGGAAGTTACCAAGAGACTAAATCCTAAAAGCTAACTTTGTAGGATGATGGATGGCAATTAGACTTACTGCGGCGATCATTTCACAATGTATACAAATGTCAGATCATTATGTTGTACACCTGGTACCAATATAAGGCTATCTATTGTACTTCAATTAAAAATTTTTCTAAAAAAGAATTTGCCGCTGAACTGACACTGCCTGAAACAAATTCTTTCTCAGCCACATTAGGAGACAAAAACAATTATTTAATCAAATCTGACAAGAAGTCTGCTAAAGGAATGTGAAATCATCACCAAAGCTTTTTGAAATGCGGATTTACATCCTCTGTTGTTAGTGTTGAATCTTACCCTAGCTGTGGTTCTTCTTGTCTTGATCTATTAATGGTGATAACACATGTATACAATTTGTAAATAAATATACATATATTGGAGTGTGTGTGTGTGTGCGTGTGCATGTGTGTGTGTGAACATAGAAGGTTTTTGCCTATTTACCTGTTGTTGTGTTCAACCACAGATTTGTCTGTTGTGGTGTGCAACCACAACTTTGGAAACTTATTTCATTAAAGAACCAAAGAAGGTCAATATAGTAGAACTCGGAAGCAAGAGAGGAGAGTGTTGAGAAACTGGTTTGGAGATGTAAACAAGGAACATATCTCTATCATAGTATTTATCATACTATTTATAATTGTTTATTTTAGGGGTTCCTAACATGGTATATGGGGTTAAATTAAACTCAGTTATGTGTGTCTATGAGTATTTTCTGAAGATGACTCATAATCTTCATACGATTCTCTAAAGGTTATATCTTAGTAAATGTTAAGAACTATCGATTGAGTTAATGGTCTGCCCTTCCCAACAGAATTGTGTTCCTTGTTGTCAAAGACTCTCGTCTTTACGGTCATCCTCATGATAGATATAAAACAGGGCCTCAATAATTATTAAATGAATCAATAATTTACCTCTTGCTTTCTCTTCCAGCATTAGAAGACAAAGGATGGGGCGCCTGGGTGGCTCGGTTGGTGGGGCGTCTGACTTCAGCCCAGGTCATCACCTCCCCCTTTGTGGGTTCGGGCCCCACATCGGGCTCTGTGCTGACAGCTCGGAGCCTGGAGCCTGCTTCGGATTCTGTGTCTCCCTCTCTCTCTGCCCCTCCCCTGCTTGCACTCTGTCTCTCTGTCTCCCAAAAATAAGTAAACATTTTTTTAAAAAAGACAAAGGAACCAGAAAACCATATGCAGCTAAAAGTTGATTCTCTCATGAAAAGAGAATTTTATAGATTTTATTCAACATACGCTTACATAACACCAACTGTGTGCAGATACAGTCTAAGTCTTTTAGTGATATAAACTCATTCAGTCCTTACAATAAATCTAGGATCAAGAAAGTATCACTGTCCTATTTTTGGGAGAGCAGGGCTGAAGTACAGAGAGGTTAAGTGGCCTGCCAAGGGTATACAGCTGGTAAGTGGCAGAGGCAGGGATCAAACCCAGACGATCTGGCTGCAGGGTCTGTGCATGTGACGATTATCCCATGGCGTGACCTGCATGTCAGCCCACAGATGCAAGGGTCAATGTCATCAGAAGATGCTCAGTGTAACCTGACAGCAGAGACACCTGCCGTAACCTCCCTCGCTCCTCAGCCTTCCAAAGCAATATAGGGAAAAACAGAGTTAGATCCAAAGGGCTTGAATTCATACGACTACGGATGTTAAGCTTGAGTGAATAACTCTACTTTTTCAGCTCACAAAGGCGTGAAATTTCATTGTGGAAATTATAAAACATATCCAAAACATAGAGAAAAAATGCAATGAGCTTCCATTTATCCATCATCCATCCCCAACAATTATCAATATGTGACCAATCATGTTTCATCCCGATTCTCGCTCACTCCCCCATTTTATTATTTTCAGTAAACTCCTAATATGTGATTTCATAATGGGAATTTATTAAATTTTTTTTTCAACGTTTATTTATTTTTGGGACAGAGAGAGACAGAGCATGAACAGGGGAGGGGCAGAGAGAGAGGGAGACACAGAATCGGAAACAGGCTCCAGGCTCTGAGCCATCAGCCCAGAGCCCGACGCGGGGCTCGAACTCCCGGACCGCGAGATCGTGACCTGGCTGAAGTCGGACGCTTAACCGACTGCGCCACCCAGGCGCCCCTCATAATGGGACTTTAAAATGTTGTATTCCGCACTTAGAAACTGTCTAGGATTGAAATCAAGGGACCTGAGTTTGAGTCTTGCCTCTACAATTTTCCAGCTGTCCTTGGACAATAACTTCTCTGAGCCTCCGTTGCAACTTCTGTAAATGATGGATGATAATGTCTGTTTCGCTATCTGGTTTTGATTAGAGAATTCAACATGTATGGGGGTAATTTTTCAACTGTAAAGTTCCTGACTGAACCTCAGCCTAACTCTGCTTTCGTCTTGCTACACTACATGGAGCGCGTAATGGCTAATTTTGTATGTCAAGTTGGCAAGATTATAGTGTCCGGACATTTGGCCAAACACCAGTGTATGTGTTGCTGCAAAGGTATGTTTTGGATGTGATTAACATTCACAGTCAGTTGGCTTTGAGTAAAGCAGATTACCCTCCATAATCTGGGTGAGACCTGTCTAATCAGTTGAAGGTCTTCAGAGGGAAAATTGATGTTTCCTGAAAAAGAAAACATTCTGCCTCCAGAGCATGGAAACTCTACGTGAGTTCTCTGCCTTTGGACTCAAGCCTGCAACATCAACTCTTACTCAGATTTCCAGCCTGCCAATTGCCTATGGATTTGGGACATGCCAGCCACACAATCACGTCTGGCTTCGAATTGGGATAAACCAATGAGACTCAGCAGCAGGTGATTGGAGGGTGGAAGAGAGAGGGGTCGGGGTATTTATTTCCATGGCCCTCTCCCATATTTGCCGTACATCTCTACCAGCGTGGTCCTCTCCCTACTGCCCAGGTTCAGTACTGCTTCCTCCCATCCCCTCCAGAGGAGGTGGTGACGATGCTCTCCCCACATTGTTCCCAGCCCTGAGCTCTGTCTCTTGTGGTTTCTTCACACTGCCCACACCTTTGTGGTCTCTTTATTGAGCACTCCTCAGTTACCCAGTGTGAGTGCTCCTTCTGTTTCCTTCTGGGACCCCAAGTGATAGAGATGCCAGAGAAAGCAATTTACCAGAGACTCCATGCTGGGTATGTGGATTAAGCCTTTCACTAAGAATTCCATTAGGAAAACTTCAAGTGCTCATTAGTATCACTTTTCCCAAGTCCCCAAACTGTCATGTTCCAAGCTCTGCAGCTCTCAGTGAGACACAGCTAAGGCGTGCCCCCACCATACCCCCCATCCTCTCCCCTCACAAGGCTTCCCCTCAGGGGAGCTGTGCTCACTCAGATGCCCCAAGTCTGCCCGTGACCTTTGATGGCATTTTAGCAGGGGGGAACCGGAGCCTCTCCTTTGCCATAGTATCACCTCATGTCCTTCCTTCCACAACATCCGTATCCTCCTTCCTGTCCTCTGAGCCTTGCTCTCTCTGGTATCCCCTAACCCACAGCCTTTGAAGCCAGCTCAGTCAAGGCCAGCCGTTCCCTCATCTGCCCTAATGATATGCGTGGGCCCACTTCACACACACATGCAAAATACCTTGATTATTGAAAGCACTATTGCCACTTTTCTTTTAGACGTGGTTGATTTCACCAGCGGCCCTTTCTACAGCATACACAGCTCATTTTCACCCAGAGCTAATTGGGTATCTTTTCATTTCCTCCTTGAGTCCCCTAGTGTGGCTCCCCACTCCTTGCCCCCCAGAAATACTTACAATCGCGCTCCAAATATTAGCAATATGTTTTTAAAAAACGTGTCCAATTTTACCAGGAATCCGATATTATATTCAAAGCCAGTCACAGCCTGTCCTTCCTTGGCATCTTACTTTGGAAGCAGGAAAACAACCTTTCTTGTTTATATTTAAAAAAAATAATAATAAAAATAAAACTTGACCTCTATTCACCAAAGCAACTGTGTGTGGAAATGTTGCTTTAAATAATTAAAAACACTGATAAACTACAAAGCAGCCATTCTCCCCTGCTATAGCAAAAGATGTCCATTTTAATGAGGCATTGATATGATATAGCCATTCTGATGCTTCCCCTGATTCTATTAAAATAGGATTATGTATGGGTGTCTGTGTGTAGCCATAAGAACAAACTCAAAGACCAAAAAGTACAAAAGCTGTTTGAAAGCTGATTAAAATGGCCTTCAGGATTCGGGGGGCAGGGATAAAGTAAACAGCATCTCCCTGCCAACCACCCTCTCTGTCACGAACATACAGAGTGTAGTCAGCCAGCGTATCTGCTTTGGGAGTTTATAACTCAGCTGGTTAATGGCCTGTGGACATGAATATTACCCACCCCAGAGTCATCAGTTAGCTGGGACCTCTTTGACAACCTTCCCCACCCAAACCTCCATTAGGCCATGGTACAGAAGTGGGGGACCTTCCTTAAGCAAATCCACCCAGCTTCTGTGGCCAGGGAAGGATTTTGTACTCAATAGTGAGGAGATGTAGCCTGGGAGAAAGCTGAGAGTCTCTGGGAGCCAGGACGGCTGAGAACCACAGCAGAGATCTGGGCGTCCGGACCAGCCTGACCCACCCTGGACTCACTTCCCGGCCAGAAGAGTTGGCAACAAGCAGAAAACCCACCCAATCTACAGCCTTTCAGAGGAAAGTGGCTTTTCTCCCTTCTTGTTAGCCACTAGCCTTCATACCATAGGAACCACTTAGAAACAGTAGGTGAGGTCATAGGGTAGGTCTATTTTTAATTTTCTGAGGAACCTCCACAGTGTTTTCCACTCATAGCACTGCTAGGAATTTACCCAAGGGATACAGGAGTACTGATGCATAGGGGCACTTGTACCCCAATGTTTACAGCAGCACTCTCAACAATAGCCAAATTATGGAAAGAGCCTAAATGTCCATCAACTGATGAACGGATAAAGAAATTGTGGTTTATATACACAATGGAGTACTACGTGGCCATGAGAAAGAACGAAATATGGCCCTTTTTTAGCAACGTGGATGGAACTGGAGAGTGTGATGCTAAGTGAAATAAGCCATACAGAGAAAGACAGATACCATATGTTTTCGCTTTTATGTGGATCCTGAGAAACTTAACAGAAACCCATGAGGGAGGGGAAGGAAAAAAAAAAAAGAGGTTAGAGTGGGAGACAGCCAAAGCATAAGAGACTCTTAAAAACTGAGAACAAACTGAGGGTTGATGGGGGGTAGGAGGGAGGGGAGGGTGCGGGATGGGTATTGAGGAGGGCACCTTTTGGGATGAGCACTGGGTGTTGTATGGAAACCAATTTGACAATAAATTTCATATATTGAAAAAAAAAAGAAAGAGAATTGGATGTCCAATGGTTATCATCATGATGTAACAATTTACTCCAAAATGTAGTGGCTTAAAATAATAAACATTTATATCTCACACACAAAAAAATAAAGAAACAGTAGGTGAGGAGTAAAGAAATCTGCCCAAATTTGCCTCTTCTGACACATTTCACTACCCTGCTCTCTGAACCTTTCCTTCCTTCACTCACTCCGCTGTTTCTCCCCAGACCCACTCAGACAGGTGTCAAACAGCCAAAGGAAGGAAAGATGTTTTACATGGAAATGGTGGTCTTTCATATTTTTACTCTGGAATTAAACAGCAAGGTTGTATGGGAGAGTGTCCATTGAGGTGTTCAGTGCTTTATTATTCGCCTGTCTTCACACATCTTGGGAAGGCACTAGGCTTCCGGGTCAGGTAGACCTGGCTACTACTTATTACTACATGACGGTGGGATGATGTTTGACCTCTCTGGTCTACAGTTCCTCATTTATCGACTGGGACAACGATAAGGCCTAATAACGGGACAATTATGAGGATTCTGATAGTTAGTGAATGTAAAGGAACTTGAGGTAGAACTTGCAATGTATCAGGTCTTCAGTCACACAGAAGATACCACGCTATCTGCACAGAATCCACAGAATTATAGGAGCACAGAATTCACATTTTCTTGGAAGCCAGTAGCGAAGGCTCATTCTGTATGCAGACATCGTGACACTTACCCAGGGGGAAGCCCTAGCCTGGGAACTTTGAGGGACAGTGAGAACAGTGTCACCAAAATACTAGGCTTCCAATAACTCTCATGAGAATTAAACTCTTTCCCCAAGTTTCCTTTCTCCCAGCTGCTCTGGGAGCCAATCTCTTCTTTTAAATGGGTCAGAAGCTCATGTGAGGACATGATCCTGTGTCTGGATTTAGCTATGATACTTCCTCCCACCAACTCTGCAGGCCTTAAATTAGGTCTTCTAGTTCCATTCTTCCTCCCACTACAATCTATTCTTCTCGCAATAGTGAGAGGAATTTTCTTTACAATAAATCAGTCAGTGTCACCTCTCTGCTCACAATCTCCCATCTCACTCAGGGTAAAATCCCAATTCTTTGTAGTGACCGAAAAGGTGCTCCATAACATATCCCTTCTCCCATCCCACCCCTGCTATCTCTTCAAGCTCATCTACTCTAGCCACACTAACATCAAACTCACTAAGCATATGCCAGCCACAGGACCTTTGCACTTGCTTCCCTTGATCTAAAAAGGTTGTTTTTTTTTTTTTTTTTTCACTAGCAGTCTAAGTGACTTGCCCTGTCACTTCTTGGAAGAATTTTTAAACATCACCTCATCAGTGAGGTCATCCCTAACCACCTAAAAAAACAAAATGGCATGCACACATGCACACACACCCCACCGCCACACCATTGCTTCTCTACCTGTGTGCCACTTTATTTTTCTTCACAGTACACATCGTCATCTGATATGCTATGTGTTTTTAAATTAATAGACTTTATTTTAGAGCAGAAAGTACAGAGAGTTTCCATATACCCCACCCTACCCAGTTTCCCTATTATGAACATCTTGCATTGATGTGGTACGTCACTTTCAATTGATGAACCAATATGGGTACACTATTATTAACTAAAGTCCACAGTTTATATTAGGGTTCGCTCTTTGTGTTTTGAAATTCTATGGATTCTGACAAATGCATAATGTCACGTATCTGCCGCTGGAGTATCATACAGAATCATTGTGTTCCTTGTGTTCCACTCATTCTTCTCTCCTCCCTCCCCCCAAGCTCCTGGGAACCACAGATCTTTTTACTGTCTCCCTAGTTTTGCCTTTTTTCAGAACGTCATCTAGTTGGAATCCTACAGTAGTTAGCCTTTTCAGACTGCCTTTTTTCACTCGGCAATATGATTTAACTTCCCCTCCCCATGTTTTTTGTGGCTTAAGAGCTCGTTTCTTTTTTTTAATCACTGAATAATACTCCATTGTATGAATGTATCAGTTTGTTTACCCATTCACCTATTGAAGGACATTATGGTGCTTCCAATTTTTGGCAATTATTAACAAAGCTGTTATAAACATTCATGTGCAGATTTGTATGTGGACGTAAGCTTTCAACTCATTTGGGTAAATGCCAAGAAGCATGATTACTGAATCATCTGGTAAGAATTTTAGACTGAAGGAAACCAGATCTTTCTGGTTTCAAAAAATTGGTTTCATTTTACATCTTTCCCCTCCTTTTTAGGATCTGAATGCCATTAACATGCTAAGTCCGTATTACTTCATATAAGGAGTTGCCCCCAAAGACACGGGGTAAAAGTTTGTGGTTGCTTAAAACTCAACAAGAAGAAAATCGACCACTTGATTAAAAGATATGCACTGATTCGATGCATACCTTCACCATAGAAGATACACAGATGGAAAATAAACACATGGAAAAAATACTTCCCATCATATGTCATCAGGGAAATATAAATTAAAACAATGAGATAACACTCTACACCTATTAGAGTGGCCAAGATCCAGAACATTGACACCATCAAAGGCTGGCAAAGATGGGCAACAAAAGATCTCTCATCCATTCCGGACGGAAATGCAAAAGGGTGGAGCCACTTTGGAGGTCTGCCTGGCAGTTTTTACAAAGTGGAACATGCCCTTGCCGTATGATCCAGCAATCACATTCCTTGACATTTTACCCAAGGAGCTAAAAACTTATATCCACACAAAAACCTGCTCACATGTTTATAGCAGCTTTGTTCATAATTGCCAAAACCTGGAAGCAACAAACATGTCTTTCAGTGAGTGAGTAGATAAAGTGTGGTATGTCCATACAGTGGAAGATTATTCAGTGCTAACAAGAAATGAGCTACCAAGCCATGAAAAGACACGAAGGAATCTTACACGCATACTACTGAATGAAAGAAGCTGATGGGAAAAGGCTACATACTGTATGATTCCAACTATATGACATTCTGGAAAAGACAAAACAATAGAGACAGTACTTGGCAGAGATTATAGGGGAAGGAAGGGATGAATATTTGGAACACAGAAAATTCTTAGGGCAGTGAAACTATTCTCTGTCTTACTATAATGATGAATACATGTTATCATACATTTGTTCAAACCCATTGAATGTACAAGACCAAGAGTGAATCCTAACATAAACTATGAGCTTTGGGAAATCATGATGTGTCAATGTAGATTCATCAGTTGTAACAAATGTACCACTCTGGTGAGGGATGTTGGTAATGAGAAAGGCTGTGGAAGGGGGATGGTAAGCATGTACGTGGGAACTCTCTGTACCTTCCATTCAATTTTTCTGTGAACCTGAAACAGCTCTAAGGAAGTGAAGTCTATTAAAAAGAAAAAAAAGAATATGGTTAGCTTTGTAAGAAACTGGCAAACGATCTCTAAAGTTGCTGTATCATTTTGCATCATTTGCATCGGCAATGAGTGAGAATTCCTATCATTCCACGTCCTCACCAGCATTTGGTGTTGTCAGTGTTTTGGACTTTAGAGTTTTAATAGATCTGTGTGGAATCTTGTCGTTGTTTTCATTCGCAATCCCCTACTGAATATGATGTCGAACCTGCCTTTATATTGTTATTCCTAGGTGATCAGTCCTACAGTATCAGAGACTCCTCTGTTTCATTCATTGTTATCTTCCCCCATGCCTCAGAACCACATCTACACAAGGTAGGCTCTTAATAAATGTTTGCTAAACAAATGAACGAATTTATCTTAAGAAAAGCGGAGCCTTATGATGTTTAGTTTTCAGTTGCACCTCACGTCCAAGATAACCCACAACGTCTTGGGGAGACTGGGCTTCCAGCCATAGACCATTGTGAACCTGACATTGCGCGATGAAACATGGCTCCAGAAGGGGTGGGGGCACAAGTGCATGCTTTTCTACCTTGGGGAATACAGTGAACTGAATGACAGCCCCCTAAAGATGCCCACATCCTAATCCCCAGAACCTGGAATCTGTTGCTTTACATGATAGAAGGTATTTTGCAGGTGTGATTAAATTAAGGCTCTTGAGGTGGGGAGAATAAATTGACTTAGCCAGGTGGATCCAATATAATCACAAGTGTCCTTATAAGAGGGAGGCAGGCAGGTCAGGGTCAGAGAGAGGGTTGTGTGATGACAGAAGTAGAGGTTGGAGTGTTGCAGAAACAAGCAAAAAAATATTGGCAGCCTCTACAAGCTGGAAAAGGCAAATAAACGGACTCTCTCCTAGAACCTCCAGAAGGAACACAGCCCTGCTGGCTCATTTTCGACTCCTGACCTCCAGAACTGTAAGAGAAGAAATTTATATCGCTGTAAGCCACGAACTTACTAGTAATTTGTTTCAGCAGCAATAGAAAACATACAGGGAGCAACAGTGTATAAGGAAACGTGAAAATGTATGAGAAATGCTAGAATTGATACTAGCCTCTCTGAAGGATGGATCTCGAAGACAAGGAAATGCTCTGCATCCCATCAGTGTGCTCAGAAAGCAAGGAGAAATAAGGGGTCAGTCCCCTGGGGCCCAGGCCACCAATGATGCAGAGAAGGAAGCGTTCTATTCGCATAGACTGTGTGTGGTTTGTCTCTGTGTGCAGAGTTCGTGCACAGGGAATGCGTGGGGGGTGAGTGGCATGGAACGGAGTGGAAGAGAATTCTGGGACAGAGATGGAGTTCCTCCTGGAAACTGCAGAGACTTGGTTCCTGGCAGCTGTGAAGGTGCCGAGGCCCTTCCGAGCCTGCAGAAGCCCCTCCTCGAAGAGGGAAGGAAATGCTACTACAAAGACGGTCAGAGGAGGTGGTAGCAGGCGCCATCGTTGCTTCCATTTTCAGTAGTTCCTAAGCTGCATCCCCCTGGGGCCTACACACCTAGGGGAGCTCATCTTCCGCCCTGATGGGGCACAGCTGCTGGGGCTCAACGTGCATCCCCGAGGACCAGGTAGGCTGCACAGGTTTGACTTCAAAGACAAGAAAACTGGTCTAGCTGTACAGATGGCAGCTGGTCTGTCTCCCCTTCTTTCATCTGTGTCTGTGACCTCTGTTTTGCCTGGAGTTGGCATACACACCATCAGCCCTGTTCACGGGTTTCCGTAAGAAATCCGATCAAACCAAGTATTCTATGGTTTTTAAGAATATTGGAAAAGATGAAGCCCACTATGCAACACATGGTCTCCCCCACTCTACCTCCTTCTTCCTCTGTTTTATTCTCCTCCTTTCCTTCTCCCGGACAAAACAAAAACATAAATAAGTAATTTTCTTATGCAGAGGAACCTTGGCTCTTTCACTGGAAACTTGGCATCAGAGAATAGCCGTGCTTCAAAGGAATTGACTACACGAGTGAGCTTATCAAGGCAGTTTTCTCAAATAAGACAAGTCTCTTCCTAAGATAAATTCTCGTACTAGCTATTAAGCGGATAGCATTTTCCCCATCTCATTGTGCTTGGGAACTGTAGCTGAGTACATAAGCAGCCCTCTGTCACACAGCCCATCTCCTGGCCTGGACACCAGGTGCTCATGGCTGAGTTCTGCAATAAAAGAGCAAATCACATCTCGGGGAGCTCTTTCATCATTTATCCCCACAGGACTCTTGAGAACACAAGATACTGCCATATTGGTCCTAGCAGCTCTGCACTGGTGGGAGAGTGCCAGGGGCTTCAAAAGTGCCACAGGACAACTCCCTTGCTCAGATAGCTAGTCTTTCACATAGATACCAACTTGTGGCCGCTGAGGTGGTGATCTAGGTGGAGAATCCATGCCCACGTGTTGCTTTTGGAGTTGGCCAACCTGGTGTCCTCCAATGAACAGGAAAAGGGAAACTGTGGGTGCCACTGTGAAACTACTGCACAGAATTCATGTAGGACACCCTCTCTTCTCTTCCCCTACTGTCCTCCCATCTCTCTCTCTCTCCTTCATCTCTGAGGGACACAGGTATGGCGACAGTGGTTCTTTTTGCTGATTCAGGAAAGGGCTGAGACGGTTCCAACTCTAATAGAAGATTAGAATCTTTGGGTTTCCACAATAATTTCCTCATCGCTTCATTTTTCTCAAATCTTCCAGGCTCCATTGGTACATGTTAGCTAAGATCTTGGCACCTATGGATAAGTGAGGCTGAAGCTACTCTTCTGTTAGGCTAGACATCCTGTTCCTATAAATCCAGATCAAGCTAGCGGCCTTGTAGCCTGCTAGATCATATAATCCCTTTACAGAGTTGAGCTAGAGCCCTTTCTTCCATCTGCTCCCCACTCCTGGTGTTGTCATCAATATCCCTCTCCACTCTCTGAGTTGTAAGTAGATGAGCCCCAAATTGGGAAAGACAAATACACTGGAAGGGAGTTGCGAGTCCAGTGCTGTTGTAAGCATTAGTTGGTGCCATTTGTTTCATCCAATGATCTGCATGGGAAGAAGCATAAAGAGTACAAGAAAGTTTGCCCTCATGGTTATAGCTCTTGTGCTTGAGTTCATGGGTACCAGAAGCTTCCATGGAGACCCTGTTGTCTATGCCTGGCTCTCTCCCGGTGCTCGGGGCCATTTAAGCATCCCCTGATGTAGCACTGCCTCCAGACAGAGGTCACCCAGGGGCAGCAGGAACCACTGACCTCATACCCATCTTATTCCTCCCCAGAACTGCTGCTTCCTCCTTTGCACACAGGAATGGGGTTCCAATTGGCTTTCCAAAGGTCAGACCTTTGGCCATCGGTATCCTTTCTCTCTCCCAAAGCTGAATTCCAAGTATTTCTCTGGACCATCCACTCTACCCTTCTCTTCTTTACATAAAACTTCTGTGGATTTTCTGTTGTGTGAGTTCATTAGTATTTTTAACCATCCCCAACATCTGTAATTTTCCCTCTCCCTTACACGCATGCACGCACACACACAATGTCTATACCCAATACTTGATCTCCTGGAGTTCCTTTTACTTCCACAGTTCTGCACTCCCCACCTCATTTTCTACTGCCTTTGATGAGAACCTTTGACTTACAATGACCAGTCTCTTATTGGCTACCATTTGTTGAGATCTGTGTAATCCTTGAACTAGAAATGAGAAACTTGGGAGTCAGAGTGTTTAGGAAACCCATTTAACATTAGACAGCTCATGAGTGGTCGAGCCAGGACCTAAGTCAGTGTCTTTTTGACTCTAGAACATGTTTTCTTTCTTTCTTTTTTTTTTTTAATGTTCATTTATTTCTGAGACCCAGAGAGACAGAGCATGAGTGGGGGAGGGGCAGAGAGAGAGAGGGAGACACAGAATCCGAAGCAGGCTCCAGGCTCTGAGCTGTCAGCACAGAGCCCAGTGCGGGGCTCGAACTCACAAACCGTGAGATCATGACCTGAGCCGAAGGTGGTCGCTCAACCGACTGAGCCACCCAGGCACCCCTAGAACATGTTTTCTTAACCCACAGCCTGGTGATGGTGCTTAGTATTTGAAATCAGTACTGACACTAACATCTGATTGCTATACTGCTACCCCTCTATTTCTAGACTTCCCATCTTTCATTTAATACCTGTATGTTTGGGAGGACAGGGGGATCCTTGTGCATTCTGTCCCACCGTTATCTTGCCAACTCCAAGTATCCTGAGCCTCATCCCAGCTAACAATCTCCCCAGGCCATGCTCCCACCATCAAATCTCCTCTCCTTTCATTCATATGTCGGATGAAGCAACTTCCTGTATTTCTAGACCCTAGGGATAAAACTGTTAATTCGAATCATTCCAGCGGTCACTTTACAAATTACTTATAAGTGGTAGCGTTTACCCTCGGCCAACAAAGTTAACATTTGAATAGGACCTTCCCAAACTTCCCAGCCTGAAAATGAGAAAAACATGGACTGAAAATAATCACAAAGATTCATAATGGCTCATGCGCACCAAATTCTTTTTGTGATTAAAATAGATACTTTTGAAACGAATAACAAAATTCACTAAATACACAGGATCCCATCTGAATAAGATCCAAAGATATTTTTGCCTTAGGGTTTCACTATTTTCCTTGGCTTGTATTGAGGGACATGAGCAATTTATTCTCAACCTGTCTAATTGATTTAGAGCTCTGTGCATCAAAGAGGCAAAAGGATCCAGAGCTGGGAGTCAGTAGATATGAATTCCAGATTGATGGCAATTAGTATTTCAGTAAGGTATCAGGTTCTTTTTATACTGATGTCTGCCTGCTCTCAAAATAACTTTTCTTCTAATCTAGATTGGTCAGATGAATTTAATATTATTAGAATGTTTTCAAATGTTCTTAGCTGTCCTCACTTGTTCTCCAGATACTGCTGATTTCTAAAAAATATCCCGTCAGCATGTTGATTGGGTTTTTAATAAATGGATACACTAAATTGGGGAAAATGAACATTGTTACAGTATTCAGTCTTGTGATCCAGAAGCACGCGTGTGTCCCCATCTTTTCAAAACTTAAACTTGTAAGTGCTGAGTATATTTTGCTGTTTTCCCACATTATGATTTTGGCTTTTTAAAAAATGATTTCTGCTTTTACTGTTGCCATTTAATTCCTTCTATTTTATTTTATTTTTTTTTCTTTTCTTTTTTTAATTTTTTTTTCAACATTTATTTATTTTTTTGGGACAGAGAGAGACAGAGCATGAACGGGGGAGGGGCAGAGAGAGAGGGAGACACAGAATCGGAAACAGGCTCCAGGCTCCGAGCCATCAGCCCAGAGCCCGACGCGGGGCTCGAACTCACGGACCGCGAGATCATGACCTGGCTGAAGTCTGACGCTTAACCGACTGCGCCACCCAGGCGCCCCATTATTTTATTTTTTAATGTTTGTTCATTTTTGAGAGACAGAGACAGAGGGACAGAGAGAGAGAGAGAGGGAGACACATAATCTGAAGGAGGCTCCAGCCTCCAAGCTGCAGCACAGAGCCTGATGCAAGGCTCAAACCCATGGACTGGGAGATCATGACCTGAGCTGAAGTCAGACACTCAACCAACTAGATTGAGTTCTTGAAACTTTTATTATTTGGGATAATAGAAGATGTGACCCCAAAATAACAATGGTAATAATACGAGTAGCTAACCTGTACTAAGTACTTATGATGTTCCAGACACTATAATAAACTCTGTAAAAACTCATTTACTCCTCACAAAACCCACAGAAGTTACCTATTATTAATATTCACATTTTTTAATTTTATTTTTTGAGAGAGAGTGAGAAGCAGGGAGGGGCAGAGAGAGAGAATCCCAAGCAGGCTCTCCACTGTCAGCGAGGAGCCCGACACGGGGCTTGAACTCACAAACCCTGGGATCATGACCTGAGCTGAAACCAAGAGTCAGACACTGAACCGACTGAGCCACCCAGGTGCCCCTTAATCATCACATTTTACGGATTAAGAAACCAAGATTAATAAGCCAGAATGTGACCCGAGGGTTTCTGCATTGTGTTTGCAGTCCTCATGATAATTTCCACTCCTTTGAACTTGTCAGTGTTCTTAGGGCTTTGATAACCCCCCTGTGGGGCCTTTGCTCATTGCCTTCTTAACTGCTGTCTGTGTCTCTGCCAAACTGTGAGTTGCAGGAAGGCCGAGAGGTCTGTCCTCTCTCTGTGTCCTCCATATCCAGCCCAGCAGGGAGGACATTAGTCGACCTGAGGGGTAGAGAAGTCTAAGAGGTGGCTCTATGGGTGGGATCCTGCCATGTTTGCAGAAGTGACAGATGCTTTGTGAGGAGGAGCCGAAGAGCTCCAAATCTCCATCCCCTTCAGATGTCTCCCAGACTCCTTTGCCACCCTGATTAAAATTTTCCACCTTAGTGTCCTTTGTTGAAGTCCTAGTTCTAGGAGGATAAAGTTTAACTGCACAGATGTTTTCTGGCATAGAGAACCTATTAGCATGCATTATTATAATGGCACAGATATAAAGAATTATTAATAGGTGTCTTATACATTTGTAGATCACCTTGATTTATAAATGATGTAAGTTCTTGAGGATTTGAACTGTCATATATATATATATATATATATATATATATATATATATATGTAAATTTTTTTTTTTTGCTTTTTCCATCCTAGCAGAGTTCCTCAACATAGTAAGTGCTCAATTAAAGCATGTTGGATAAATGAATGAATAACTTCCATGTATGTTATCTCATTAAATGCTCACCTACAAAACCCAAAGGCAGGAGAGACCCTGACTACAAACCTCCTGATGTCATTTACCTAAAGGAATGGGCTGTCGAGAGCCAGAGGAGATGACCCCAGATGACATAATTGTCTGGTGGGGATGTGTGTTTACTCACAAACTAGGGCTGGCAGGAATAAACTTTGTGAAGAGGAAAGACAATGATGGATTTACCTGAGCCTGAAACAGGTACCGATATACCTCTTCTGAATCCTGCCGATTCAGCAAGGGGTTAATGAAAGCTTTCAGGCAAGCTAGATAATTAACAGGATTAAATCTCTACCTGTCAATTAAGCCAATATATTTGAGTATAATGCTATTTAATTCTGTACCAGGAACAGTGCAATAAATCAAAGTTTACAGATGTCTTCAGCAAGCCCTTGATGGATGAAACACTGTAACTCAGAGGTGCATAGAAAATCTCAAATAAGATAACCTCCCATGTGATTAATATAGCTGTCTGCATTGGCATTGGCTCCAGAAGGTTCTAATCCAAACATGTTTAACATCACATACTTTATTGTGACAGATTTAGACACCTGAACTAACTAACCAGGCAAATGGTGCTTAATTATACCGACTCATTATGGACCTCAGCAATAAAGCTGGGACACAGAATTATGTGTTAATTCCCACCTCACACAGTCACATACAACATAAGCAGCCCAGGGTCCGGAGGGCTTTACAGGTCTGGTGCACAAAGCACAGGGTAGAGGAACAATCTAATTCCTCCAAGGGACGCTTTTCTTCCCTCTGTTCAGTGGTGCTTGTCCGTATGCGTTGTTCAGACTGACTGGCCGGCAAATGCGTATCACTGATCACAAGGGGAAGGACGCAATGTCTCTGTGAATATCTCCCCATTTATTAAACCAAAAAGAACTGAGGCACACCTCTTTTTTTCATACAAAAAGGATAGTATCTACAAAAGTACCTATGTGTGAGTGGAGTTCTTGTTGAAAGGGCTACACCAAGTGCTTCTCAACCCTCTGCAGTGACTCTGGAATGCAATTCCAGAAGCATGACCTTCTAAACAGGTACCCAGATTTAGGTTATCCGAAGTGAGCTCGAAGCTTCCAGACACGAGATTCAGCTCCCAGTCCTGTTCCGAAGCTGATCTTACTCAGAGGGGACCTCTCCGTGTCATGAGTCAAAATGCGCTCAATCAGTACAGATTTTTCCTGGACTCCCTCTGGGTTAAGGTCACAGTGTAACCATGACGAGCGGGTCTCCGTCATTGCTTGCTGATTGACTGAAAGATCAGTGAAGCATGCCAAGTGTGTACAGAAATGAAGCCTAACAGTGGTCTCCGCTCTCAAGACCAACTTCATTTATTTGGGGAGAGCAGCTTAGCACATACTAAGGATCACACTTAGGACGTCGGTTACACATGAAGTAAGAATTCAGTGAGGAGAGACCAGCACGGGCTGGAGGTAGCCAAGAAAGCCTTTGCGAACAAGGTGAGTTCGACACAAATGGTCAAGCGCTTTGGACAGGCAGAGAAGGTGGAATAAGATATTCAAGATGAGAGAAAAGACACGAAACTATGGAAGCAGGAGTTGATGCGTTGAGCCAGATGTGTTGAGCAGCAAGGGAAGTGATTTATTTTAATTTTTTTTAATGTTTCTATTTATTTTTGAGACAGAGACAGAGCATGAGCAGGGGAGGGGCAGAGAGAGGGGGAGACACAGAATCCGAAGCAGGCTCCAGGCTCCGAGCTGTCGGCACAGAGCCCGACGAGGGGCTCGAACTCACGGACCGTGAGATCATGACCTGAGCCGAAGTCGGATGCTCAACCGACTGAGCCACCCAGGTGCCCTGCCAGGGGAGTGATTTAAAGAGGGGAGTCTGCCTAGCAGTGGTGGATGGGATTGCTATACCAAAAATACCTAGAGACGTCAGAAGCAAAGACCAATGACGAGAGAGGGAGATTAAACATAACTGCAGGAAGATGGGTCGGCGTGAGAGGAGGATTTTAAGAACCTTCATCAAGCAGGGGCGTGCAGAGTGGACTGAAGAAAAACAAGATGAGCCGGAGGAGGCACATGAGAAGTTATTGCAAAATCTACCACCGAAAGTGTGAGCGTCTGGAGCGTCTGTCACACGGTAACATGTGGTCGTGATAGAAGAATCCAGACAACAGGAGTCACCTCAGGAGGACCAAAAGGAAGAAAATGCCCCCAGAATGTCTATTTCTTTGGCTGCAAAGTGGAAATAGAGATCATATCTGTAATAGACTCTCCAACACCCGTTCCGCCCACTCATCCTCTTACACCTGCTGTAATTGGTTCTAAGGCATTGCTGACGATTTTGTCCTCCTCACCAGCGATGGCTTCAGGATTGGGCACGTGACCACTTCTGGCAGATGAGAAGAGGCTTGTGGGAAATATTTCCTCTCTTGAGTGAGAAACCCGGGATAAGTTGATCTCTCTTCTCCCTTTGAACATCGTCCCATGTGGATGTGATGTCTGGAACTGACACACTGCCTCGCTGTCAGCTTTGGAAAATAATCTGAATCCTTGATAACATAACCGAGCTGCTGAAGGAGCTAATCCGGAGCCCCACAGACCCTCTAGACTTCTGATAATGTGAGATAATTCACATCCTTATCATTTCAACTAGTTTGGGTTGGGGGCTTTTGCTGTTTGTAGCCAGAAACATCCTAACTGATCCACAGTTGTATCTTCTCAATAGAAAACCTCTGTAATGCACTATATGGTGAAAAGGTAAGGGAAAAAAGGAGGGAGGGACAAAAATTCAAGAGTTAAACACGATCTAAGTGAAGACTTGTTTTTAAGTCTTATTTCATGAGCCTGTTGCTAAACAAAAAAAAAAAAACATTTTAATTGTGGCACAACAAACCGACATTCTTTGTTCTTCAGAGTTGCCAAAATTGGTATTTTCTTTCCATTTCCATCAATAGAGGTGCCACTAACTCCTATAGGGATTAGGGTCTTCTCCTTTGCCTTGGGTGAACAGTTATTCGTGATGGCAATAGATATTTTGGTTATTCCTTAAGCATGCTCTGGGATGGTGGCTAGGCATTTAACTTCTATCCTAGCTTGAACAATTGTCCATCTTGACCATTGTCTTCCCTGTGGCTCCTGAAGCTCCTTGAGCTCAGTATCTTGAAAGGAAAATAAAATCAGGGAAACAATAAAGTTAAGATGGAACTAGATCAAGTATGAGCAGGGGAGGTATTGGGAATAAATACCTAAGGGCATCAGACATCCTGGACTTCAAAAAGCTGTATGGGGTGCCTGGGTGGCTCAGTTGGTTAAGCATCCAATTCTTAATTTTGGCTCAGGTCATGATCTCACAGTTTGTGAGATAGAGCCCTGTGTCAGGCTCTGCACTGACAGTGCAGAACTTGCCTGGGATTCTCTCTTTCTCTCTGCCCCTCCCTGCTCATGCTCTCTCTCTCTCTCTCTCTCTCTCTCTCTCTCTCTCTCTCTCTGTCTCTCTAAAAAAAACAAAACAAAACAAAACAAAACTCTATGACATGAGAAATGTCCTAGTCTGGGCAGTGACTGTTCCAGATTCTCCTATTAACACAGTGTGAAATATTGTCAGTTGCTTTGTGAGTGGACATAATGTAATGTGGTAGATTTCCCCCAAATTGCTCGGTATTTAGAACAAAGAAGCTGTTCAGGAAAAGTCTGCTTCCAGTCCAATGGGCTTAATACTAGCAGGAGAGCTTCTCTAACCAAATTCTCGAGATACAGCCCTCAAAAATGCCATTGATACTTATCAGCATCACATTTAACCCAAATCTTTGCATTTCCCTGGCAACCTTTCTTTTACGTTGTTAGTAAAAATAGAGAATAATAACAGTTTTGTCTGAGATTTGGGAGATTTCACTTTTGACGCTCCCTCTAGAGTCCCAGGGAAATGTTGCTCAGATAGGAGTGTGTGAATGGGCAAGATGGGAGAAGAAGGGGGCATTTCTCTGCCCACACCCTCACCACATTCCCACCTCTGATCTCTTTTTGCTCCTCTTACTAGCCCCTCCTCCCCAAGGATTGATTGATCAGAGAATAGGACATTCATTGAGTGCATATGGGCAGAGGTTAGAGTATCTGCATCGAAAGTCAGTAACCTGGGCTCCACTTTCTTTCCTGATTCTTGGGGGCTTAGCCAACCATCAATAAAGTGAAAAGTGGGTGAGAAAAGAGGCTGAGCGTGATCCCTTTTCCCAGTGCAAGCAGCTAACATCTGCAGAACAGGAAATAGATCAAAAACTCCTGAGACAAACTCCAAGAGACATCTATTCTGTATTTAAGGAAAGCTAATCTGATGAATAAGTCGCAAGGATCTAAAGTGGCGCCGACCACTTAATAGACGCTCACTAAACATTTTTGAACAAATAACTGAGTAGATTAATTGGATTTGCATCTGATAATGGTTTTTCTTTCATAATTAAAATAGGCTTTCTGTGAATCCCAGCCATTCTCCCACTTGCTTTGTGGTCTGGGGCAAATTATTGAGCCTCTCTGAGATCAGTGTTCTCCTCTAACAAATGAAAATTCTGAGAGTACCCTATAGTATTGTTGAGAGGACCAAGTGAGATAAAATATATAAAACTCCTGATAACCATAATAATAATTCTATGATAATAAACCTTAAATGCTCTCTCTCCATCCTCTTTCCATAATGAATAGATTTGACTGAAGCATTTTTTTTTTTTTTTTTGGTAAGTCATTTCCAAGTTCCTAATAATAGCAGACCACTATTGTCATATTAGCAGCTATGAGTTTTCCCCAGTCCCTTTGCTTCTGGAACTTCAGTTCTATCATTGGTTACCTGGTAAACTGAGTCATCTTCCATCTCTGAGCTATATTTTCCAGACTTTATTAAACAAAAGAATCCCAGGAAGAGAACTAGTTTTTACTTTCATTTAATTTATTATTTTGGGGTAGGCAGTATGTGGAGTTAAATATCAAAATGAATAAAATGCCATACATTGAATAGGCTCACTCTCTCCCTGTCCTCGCTCACCCACTTCCTGAGCCTTGAGCCCTCTCTTGTATTTATTTTATTACTTTTATTATTTTCTTATAAACTGGGTGTGTTCCTTTCCATACACAAAAGGTAGCATGCTTTATAAAGTGCTCTAAATCTTGCTTCTATCACCTAACAATGCATCCCAAAGCTCTTCCATATTAAAAGATACAGAGTTTCTAAATGTTCTTTCTGTCTGTCTGTCTGTCTTTCCGTCTTTCTGTCTTTCTATCTTTTTGTAACAGCTGCATGGGATTCCACTGCGTGCATGTACCATGGTTTAATTAACCAATACCCTATTGAAAACACTTAAGTTGTTTCCAGTCTCTTCTTATTATCAACCATACTGCAATAAATAATTTCATACTTACACATTTCGTGTGTGGAGATAATCAGGAGAATAAATTCTCAGAAGTGGTTTTGCTAGCCCCAAAGTAAATATACTTATCATTTTGATAGATATTGCAAACTTGGTCTTTACAGGAATTCTACCATTTTCTACTCCCAGCAATAACGTCCAAAAGGGTGAAACAGGCATGTTTGAAGCAATTTAACAAAGGGTGAATGAAGATAAATAATGAAAGCAAGCAGGGGTGCCTGGGTGGTTCAGTTAGTTAAGCAACTGACTCTTGGATTTGGCTCAGGTCATGATCTCACAGTTGATGGGTTTGAGCCCCAAATTGGGCTCTGTGCTGACAGTGCAGAACATTCTTGGGATTCTCTCTCTCTCTCCCTCTTCTCTTTCCTTCCCCTACTCGCTCATTGTCTCTCAAAACAAATAAACTTAAAAAAAAAAAAGACGATCTTTGGGGCACCTGGGAGGCTCAGTCAGTGAAGCATCTGACTTTGGCTCAGGTCATGATCTCCCGGTTCACAAGTTTGAGCCCCGCTTCAGGCTCTGTGCTGACACCTCAGAGCCTGGAGCCCACTTCAGGTTCTGTCTCTGTCTCTCTCTGCCCCTTCTCTTCCCACCCACTGTCTCTCAGATATAAACATTAAAAAAAAAAAAAAGACTATCTTAAAAAAATAATAAAGCAAGCAGAACTATGGGTAGAGAGCCCCCAAGAACAGTGGTGCCCTCAGCGACTTGGGCTCCTGCTTACTTCTCTCTCTCTAAGAGACAAAACTAGCCAGGACAATCAAATGAGATAAGGCGTGATGGGGTCTGTACATGGTGCAAATATTACTATGGGACAAAAATGAAGAATCATTGGAGAGCCATGCTTCATGGCCTACACGTCCCACTCCCCCTGCCCCTTAACACCTTTTTTTTCTCTTAGAGGTTTGCTCAAGTCCCGGCACCAGTGGAACCTGCTGAGGAAATGGATTCAACCATGACGGCGTCTCGACACACACAGGTTTGTGGATGATCCACAGTTTTTAATGCCTGAGCATGGAGTTCAGGTGAGCCCTGGAAGAACTCCTCTCTTCCTCCCCAACCTGATAACTTCCTAAGTGAAGGAGAATGGGGTGGTCCTCGGCCTGAGGACCTAGAAGTATGTAACCAGAGCCCAGCTTGCCCTGGCCTCGATCCGGAGTGAGCTGTCTGCTGGTGGACTGTTGGAATTTCCGGCATCTGAGCTTTGCATGGGGCTCTACTTGACTCCCAATCTGGAAGTTTTCTTTAAAATCTGAGTCTGCCATGGAGAGTTTTGAATGTGAATCTTGCCCATTTGGCTTGTCTCCGTACCAGTGGCTGTACCCTGTGTTAGGGTGCAATGGAGGCTGCTCCAACAAGAAAACCAATGCGCAGTGGACTTAATTGTGAAAGAGTGTTTTTCTTTGTGACTGCTAAGTCCAGAGTAGGGTGTCCTGACCAGAGGAGCAGCTCAGTCCCATCCACTTCCTCCCTACTTTTAGTTCTATCTGGTAAGGCACTGGGTCCGGATGGCCAAAGCTGGGCCACCTCACCCAACTTGCTACTGGCAGAAATTCAGGCAGAGTAATTTTCCTTTAAGCAACTGTTGCAAATCTGGGGGGACAAATTGCTGTCTCCACACCCGCCCCAGCCAATTCCTCCCCATTCCCTTCTCCTTGGTAATTCCACATGAAGGGTCAACACTATTGGTCTAGGAACAGAGGGAACCCAGAGGGTCGGGGGCAGATACATTATCATCAAGGCAGAGTGTGGCATTCACAGCAACCAGCTGTTTTCAGTGTGCCAGTGAGAACAGAACATAAAATAGAGACTTAAAATTCAATACGAGACACACAATTGATGTAAGAAGGGTCTATCTAGTGGAGAGGTTAAAACATGCAAGCTGGGACATTGAGAAAGACGTAGAATCATCTTTCCTGCAGGCCTTCAGAACATGGTCATTTCTGCTTGGCAACCGGAAGCTGAGCAAGGTGAACCCTTGAACTCCCTCCAGATTTATGATTCTTATTATTGTAGTTCCTAATGGGCTTGTCATCTCCTCATAACCCTCCCCAAAAATATCAACTTAAAAAACAGTCTGTGTGAAGAGAAAGGCTGTCTCAGGAAAAAAAATCAATTCCTAGATAATTTTACCTTCATGTTAAGAGATTTTGTTCTTTTATTTTTCTGACCTAGACTATTCACATGGACGCGGAACCATGGTTCTGTCATTCGCTGGTGCTATTTCTCTTTGTGTTCATATTCTTGTCTGCTCTGTGACATGACAGGCAGTCGCTGTGGAGATGACTACATGTGTCAAGAATAGAGAATTTCATAATTTCAGGTGCAGGATGACTTGGTACATCCTTGGCTGATAGTTTCTGTGATCATTTCGGCCCTTCAGCTGCTCTTGCAAGAGCAGGAAAGATCGCCTGTTGGAAAGAATTCTTCTGATTAATGTTTTAAAACCTTATTCAATTCTTTTCTTACTCTCAACTCACAGATTGGCGCCCAGCTAATATCACTGTCACTTTACAGTTGTGGCACTTCCAAATGTCAACAAAAGACTGTCCCCTGGTTCTCAGTCTTGCAGAAAACAAGATGAGGATATGCATTCATGAACCAAACATCACAGTTTCCCAAGGGCTATGAGTTAGCTAACATCTGGCAGAAGCCTAGAAGGTAACTTATGTCAAGGCTCTGGGTAGATCTCTGTCTCTCCCAAAACGTGTTTCTCAATCTGATGAAATTTCATAATTAAAAATTCCTTCCTTGGACACCTGCTGAAAGGCAAATGCTACCTGTGAACTCCTGCCCCCACTCAGTTACCTGGAAAGGATACAAAGAGTAGGGACTCTGGGGAGGTGGACTGGGAAAGGAAACCACATGAAGCACAAGGAGAGGGAGAAGGAGGAAGCTGGGGATCCAGGGACCAAGGTCCCTTTCTGAGAGTTTGCCTTGAAGGCAGGAAGAATGAATGGATGGCAGAAGCTGATGGCACCCACGCATCTCTCCTCTGAACACCTGAAGTCACCTACAGCTCAGCAGAGTTTCCCATACAAGGTGATGGCTAAACTGGTCAGACACCTGCTTCTCCTGAAGGTTTTCTCTGGGGACACTAGGAGCACACAAAGCTTATTCGTGGGGAAGTCCAAAGTGCCCCGGAATTAAGGCTGAGGAGCAAACTTCAAGTCCATAAGATGGAATTGGATGAATCAAAACTTCAGCTTCCTAATGCCAAAAGTCTTCCTCAGGGCTGCATCACTGTTCATTGTCACTTCGCTGGAGTGCTTTAATTCTGTCTGATAAATGCCTGTTGGTTCCTGGCTTTATTTTCAGATGCTCACCTTTGTGGTAAGGTTGGACTTTCTCACACTTCATCTCAGGCTAAATGTAAGGGTATTTGTGAAGTTTGAATAAAATTCCATTTACTCATTTCCAGTTAAGCATGAAGAAAAAGTGATCGGATGTTTAAAAACTGAAATTGTTCATTTTGTGATAAATGATTGATTCCGAGAAAAAAGAACGCTTTGGTGTCCCTCAAGCCCCTCTGCGGGCCCCGTGGGTCCAAGTGGGTCCAACACACCTGCATTGGCTTTCCCTCCACCTATCCCATTTTCCCACTTGCTTACCGTGCTTCCTGAGATCACTTCCTGAATAAACTACTTGTACCCAATTCCTCAAAGTGTGCTTTGGAGAACTCAAACCATGACAACATGTCTTCTCAAAACTAGCAGCTAATTCATATTCCCCATGCCACTCACCACCCTACATCACATGCTTACAAGTCTCTGCAGAGAAACATCTGTGTCAGACATGCCCTTTCCCTGCTGTCCCCTGACGCCCACCCAGACCCGGGTCCACATCTTTCATCACAGTCTTGGTCTCCCTGGAAGAACCTTTCCTGGCCTCTCTCCCTGCCTAAGTCCTTCGCGTCCCATGATGCCAGTCCTTGACGTTTCTGACAAGGCAATTTGCCAACATTGTAAACTCCTGTTGGGTTCACGTCATCTACTTTTCCTCGTGACCATTTCTCTGTTTAATTGCCTCATTAGGTACAAGTCTATGCCAGTGATCCTATCAGAAGGTGCAAGAAAGAAATCCACCCTTGAGTTCACCTGATGACCAATGGCCCCTCTATCACCTCAAATGACAAATGCTGGTAACAAAGACACCTGCACAGATAAGCATGATGAAAACGAGGGGATCATGCAAGGGGTGTGCGTGACGCTCTTAGAGGAAGCAGTAGTGGGTTCTTAGTTTCTATCTTAATGACAAGTTGTAAATTTTACACTCTTGTAGAACAAATAGAATTGTGACTTATGCTCCAGAATTTACGTAGTTGATTACTTGGATTTTTGACAGTTCTATCATTCTTTCAACAAATAACCTCTTTCCTCCCTAGGAAGTTGGTCATAAGGTGGTAGGAGGGGGTGGTTCAGGGAGCCCTGATTATTTTCCTTTCTTTCAACTGCAAGGCAATTACTGCTTAAATCATTTATTTGGCACTTAGCAGAAGCCACCTTGCATTTTTAATTCCTTCTTCTACCCACAAAAGCCCAGCTTCCCCAGGCAGGCATCTTGCCTTGTAACTCTCCTAGGATCTGATAATTGCCAGGCATCTAAAAATAGAAAAATAAATTTTTCTCATTATTGATGAGAATGTTGACACTTTTCTGAAATATATCATAAAATTCTCTGCCTTCTTGAGAGATGCCGGCAGAACTGAATCTCAGCAAGTGCACCATGCACCATTACGGTTCTACCCTGAGTTTCCATTTTCTGCCTTCTTCCCTCTTCCTCAGCGTCAGGCTGTTAGCCAGCTCTCCCACCCTATGACACCCACCTCAAATGCCTCCCCCTTCCACACTATAAGCCCATTCCCAGTTCCCAGATTACAATCTGCTACAGTGTATGAATCTAATATCCCAGGTAGGATTTGGCTTGGAGGGGAGAGGGCACCAGGCATCTGCCCATTGTTTAGCAGTGCTGTATGTCCATATAGATGGCCATGTCCAGTGCTCATAGACCATTCCCTCCCTATTTTCAGGCTGGCATTGTGAGCTGCAAAAGGCCGACATCCCTGTGTACACAGGGTCTTGGGCAAGTCTGAGCACTGCCTGGTCAGTGTTAAATGATGCAGAGAAATGAATCACTGAGGCCCTAAAACCCACCACGAAAACCTTCTGTGCATAGCTGTGACTCATGCAATTCCACTCCCAGCCTTGGTTTCCAGAACTGGAAAAACAGAAGACGTCTCACTTCTTCAGAACTCAGAAACACTTGTGATCAGCATCAGCTTTGCCCACACAGGACAACCTTCCTCAGCGCCCCCCTCTATTAACTCTGCTTTGGCCTGTGGCCTGAAACCCTCACCCCTTGCAGGCAATGACAGGCAGCCATCCTGGATCCACCACGGAAACTGACTGAAACCTGTGTCCTACACGAGGTGATCGAGTAGTGTTAAAATTTACATTCTGATGGAAGACAATAACAACAGCAACACAAAATGCATTTTAAAAATGTTTGCTCTCTCTTTCTTTTCTACAAATGAATTCTATTTGCTGTATAGGCAACCTGCCATTGCACACAAATCAAGAGCTCCATCTAACTGAACAACTGTGTTGGTAATACAAGATCTTGGGAAATTTGAGTTAGATCATCAGTAGGCATTGGGCTTCTCAATTTGAATGGGTTTAGTCATCACAATACTTCATACACATGTCCCCTCCCACGGTGTCAAAACCCTACCAGAAAAGCTTTCTCTGGGAAGTAGATTTTCCAACTACTTTGATGGAAAATCCCAGGAAAGGTCTATTTTCATGGATATTTTAAGCATTGTGCATGCCCAATCAGAAACAACCTGATGAGTCTATGCTGGTAGTGAGTGTTGGTGGAAAGTTTCTGCAGTTGAATGAAGTCAGCTAAAGAATGCTTCATGTCAATAATGGCTCAACCATTGTTGGAAAACAACAAAACCAGCAATTCCTGAAAAAAAAAAATCACCAGCTTTTTGGTAGTCAAAAAAGGCTGTGCAGACATAACAGATACTTCACGATGTCAGTGAATTCTTCATGGGATCCCATGACTACAAGGCTAGCCAACAAGCAATATGGCAACTCAAATATACTTCCTGTGGACAAAGATGAAGCCAACTAAGTCTCATTGGAGCCAGAGGCTTTACTTATTTATTTAGTCTCACAACCACCCTGCATAAGTTCTGGGGTAGGTATTTCTTATTTCCATTTTATAAATGAGTCTCAGAAGATTAAAACAATCTGTCATCCAGCTAGTAAGAATCACGGCCAGCATTAAAACCTATGACTTTTCCATTGAAACTATATACGTGTTCTGAGGAAGATGCCTATGCAGAAATGAATCTTCTGGTGATACAAATTCTTCTCCCGGGGCAATATTAATAATATTTAGGAGCACCTGGGTGACAATCGGTTAAGCGTCCAACTTCAGCTCAGATCATGATCTCACAGTTTGTGGGTTTGAGCCCCGTGTCAGGCTCTGTGCTGACAGCTCAGAGCCTGGAGCCTGCTTCAGATTCTGTGTCTCTCTCTCCCTCTGCCCCTCCCCTGCTTGTGCTCTGTTTCTGTCTGTCTCTCAAAAATAAACATTAAAAAATATATATTTAGCCAAGCACATGCCAGGGCATTGACCAGTTGGAAGGGAGTCAGCGGTTAATGTGTACAACCGTATGGGTGCATGTCTGCTGAATATCTGCCCCACCAAATTAGTCCATGAATGAGACTCAGAAAAGTGCATGGACGGTCATTGTCATCAAAATATTTTTTTCCAGGGGCGCCTGGGTGGCGCAGTCGGTTGAGCGTCCGACTTCAGCCAGGTCACGATCTCGCGGTCTGTGAGGTCCATGAGTTCGAGCCCCGCGTCGGGCTCTGGGCTGATGGCTCAGAGCCTGGAGCCTGTTTCCGATTCTGTGTCTCCCTCGCTCTCTGCCCCTCCCCCGTTCATGCTCTGTCTTTCTCTGTCCCAAAAATAAATAAATGTTGAAAAAAAAATATTTAAAAAAAAAATATTTTTTTCCAAATAATATTTTTGATAAGCGTAGATTGTGTAAAATTATATTTAAAAGTATAAAGGAAAAAATTAAAATTTTATGTAACTCACACACGCACTCCTGCCATAGGCCTTGCCTTTTTCACTTATACTTCCATGTCATTAAAAAAAATCTCTGGGGACTTTATATTGATAGCTGCTTACTATTTCATTTTAGAGATAATTGATTTAATCCTCTTATTGTAAATTATGAAGATTTCAGAGTTTTCACTTATGTAAATAACGGGTTGATAAATATCTTTGTGCCTGATAAATATCTGTTTGCCTTTTAGTGTGTGTCCTTAGGAAAATTCCTAGAACAATTACTGGTAAAGATAATCACAGAACCACCTAATGTTATAAACCTAGACTTTATAAGCTGGCTATTATCTCAACTCACCTCCTCAGTGGAGGAAATTGCCCTTCCATTGAATACAGTTATGCTAGTACTAATAATTATCATCATTATTATGGTTATTAGCTTTATGTGATCTCTCACCTGGGACCTGATCACATTATGTCACATCACTGCTGACTGCCCCCCCCCCCGCCCCCACTGGTTTCCCCAGTGCTGTTAGGATAAAATTCAGTCCCCTTTATGGGGTTTACAAGACCATGCATGAGCTAAACTTGTCTTGCCCTCTCTGTTTCAACTCTTGCTATTTCACCCTTGAACCACATGTTCTGGTAACATTATGCAACTTGCCACTTCCTGGAGATACAGGAAGGGCTCCAAGAATTTGAATATGTGGTTTTCCTGCGTAGGCTACTTTTTTCACCACCAACCCCCAATTTTATCTCCTTAGCTCCTGCTAATCTCTCCAATTTCTGCTTTGATGTTATTTTCTTGAGTAAAGAAGCCCAGCCACCATGCTGTACCCCATCCCAAGGCTGGGCTACCTGCCCCTCTTAACATTCCCATTGCACTGGGTAGTGTCTACCCTATCATTCATCACGCTGTAGTGTGGCTGACTGTCTTCCCCGCCAAATACTAAGCTCCTTGAGAACAGGACTGTGTCATTCTGGTTTTATCCTCAGTGCCTTTTGCAGGTCTGACCAGTGGTAAGCAGGGAATAGATATTTGTTGAATGACCAGAATACAATCTGTGTTTAACGTATTGGTTTGCTATTGTGATTGAATGAATCAGAAAATACCCAAAAGCTGAGCAGTTGTAGACTTTGAGGAGGTGCCATTTTCTTGAAGGCTTTTTCTTTCGGATTAGAAAATGATGCACCTCCACAGAAATGGCAAGAAAGTCAAGCCACGAGTGTAAGGCTCTGGTTAGTGAAAAGGCATGGAGAGATGAAGAAAGTGCAACCATCTGTCGTCATACGGTAAGCTTAGATGGTAGATCTAAATGCTAACTTCAAGTAGGAAATTCCCATTCTCATGGATTAGCAGTGCAGGAATACATGGATAATTCCTACTTTCAAAAGTCCACAATATGGAGGTCATCATCCCATCATGCCCTGGGGAGCACCATATCAAGGGAGTTGGCCTCTCATACCTGCCATACCTGCTTTCCAGATGCAAAAGGGAAATGTCTTCTTATATGCATCCAACACTTATGGATCAGCTACCGGAATGAGCTACCAGATTTCAGTACTTTCTAGAATCTTCAGAGCAGACAAGCTCATGGTGACTCATCCCTCTGTGATCTACCATGCTCTTCTCACCCTTGAGCTGATGTGTCAGTACAGATACCTCAGAGCTGGCCAGCTTCCAAGCTATCAGAAAGCTGTGGAGGAATACAGAATTGGACATCCAACGATCTGAATTCTGGTCTGAGTTTTATAAGTAACTGGATCATGTCTATTTCTATATGTGTCTGTTTCCTCACCTGGAAATGGAGGTGTTCAGGGATAGGTCCCTCCTGAGAGTATCTTCTAACTCACAAGATTTTTCTAATTTAACTCCTATGCCACCCTGTGCTTGGCATTGTTGGGAATCATTTAAATATACAACATGATTTCAGTCCCTAGGCAAATTGTGGGGGAGAAAAGAAAACCTGAAGCGGTTCACACATTCTTTCACTCATGTAAGTGCCAAATAAAGGGTCATTATCACACTATTAGAGATAAAGGAAAGGTTTCAGGGGTGGACAAAATTTGAGCCTATGCTTGAAGTAAGCCATTTACCAAAGGCCCGTGGCAAGAAGCCTCTTCTGTAAGCCACAAAGGATAGTCTTTACATAATAAAATTTATCCTTTACCAGAGTCCTAGAGGATCCCTAAGAGGGTAGGTGCTCAGTAAAATTTGCGGGATGCAATAAGATAGGGTGTGTTCGTGTCCAACCTGTGCTTTACCACCATACTTGCCTGTAATTCCTGATTCAGAGACGAAGTCTCTGTGACACCACTATTAATATTTTAAAAACTTATTTTAGGTCAGCATAGGTGTAGCATGTCTATATCTCCAAAAGGGTTGTCATTAGTCCATGAAAATGGAGTCTTAAGCTCTGACGCTTCATCTTGGATGAAAAAGGGATGGAGAATGAACGCTGGGCAGGCACTGAGTCAGGATTAGACTGCACAGCCCCTCTGTGATTTGTACCTCCTCCCTCTCTCTCCCCATCTGGACCTCCTGTTATCCAAATGAATCATCTACTGCTTGCCTCATCTGGTAGGTTAGCTGCCCAATGAACCATGGGGCTTTAAAGCCTAAGAAATTTTCCAGTGGTTCACTATGTCCACCTTTCATCTAAGTTCACACTTCCCCTTCAGTGTTCACCTTTGGATTTTAAAAGGGAAAAGAAAAAGGGGGAAGCACATAGGAATGGAGGCAAGGGGAAACAGGGAAAGAAAAGGGCAGAAGGGATGTTCTGGAATTGTTTATCTGGCTTAGAAGTAGGGGACTGAAATGAAACCAGTGGAAGACCATCCCTGTGCCCCTCCAACTGGCCCCATGTTCAACCTCAGGCTTCAAGTCTCCTTTGTGCACATGGTTGCCGGGAGAAGTAGCAGGGTGACCTGTAAACCATGCAATGTGGATCCACTTTCTTAATTGCATTTTTCATATGCTGTTAAAATGAATTTGGACTTGACCTTATTAAACAGCAGGGAGTTATCACAGGTTCGTAGTCAAGGGGAATATTTGAATACAGCCGCTTACCTTTTGTATCTGCTGGAATCATGGCAGGAAACAAATGGCGCCTTCCAAAGGGGTGTTTGAAGAAAGCTTATCAAAGAGACAATGTTCAATGGTGTGGGTGAAGTAGGGAAGCCAGCAAAGGAGAATGCAGGTGACCTGAAGCCACCACTGCAACTCGATCAAGTTCTACCTCTGGGAGACAGACAGCAGCCTTCCGGAAGCTGTATCTTTGGTATAGGATCACAGTGGAGCTGGAAGGGAGGGAGCTGGTGAAAGGGCTCTGACCCTCTTTCCTCTTACCTTCTAGTCTCCTGTGAAAGCCTCCTATTGGGTGAATGCAACGTGAGATCCACTGAGAGAGCAAGACACCCCTGGATGCTGTCCATTCAAGCCAGTATCTGAACAGGATGTGGAGGTGAGGTGCTGGGTCTGCAAGGGTAAACAGAGAACACCTAGCCTACATCTGTGTAGTATATGATGATATCCAGAGGTATAGATATATAGATAGAGATCAATTTTGTAATCTCATCTGGTCCTCACAACAACCCTATAGGGTTTTCTTGTTTTTCAAACCAGGTAAAATTTGGCTTTCAGAGATCAAATCCTTGACCCAACTGGAAGAGGTGGCAAAGCAAGACCATCAATCCAGGTTTTGACCCTTTGAGATGTCACTCCCTGCCTGTCTCTTCTCACACCCTACTGTCCCCCTTCTCTTCACCTATGCAGGGTTGACCTGTCCTTCAAGTTTCACTCAAACCTATTTGAATGAGGTAACTCCATTGATCCCATTCTTTCTGATCGCCAAGAGAATGACACGGAACGTAGCAACTATTTATTTGTACTGTTCTGAGGTCCCTGAGTTCCAGAGTCTATTTTTGTAAGATCAATAGAAGATTCCTTTGGATGACAACCTCCAAGAGCACCACGCAACAAATGATCCATAAGTAGTACCTAAATTTAAAGCAACAGCGTGGAAAGGCAGTCGAGAGCATGTGCATGTGAGTGAACATACACGGGTCGGGCAGAGTTCAATGCGAGAAACAGAACCACCGTAGCTGAAAGGGATCGAATATTGGGAATCAGGCACTCTCATAATTATTAGGTGGGCACAAGTAAGGCGACCAACTTTAGGCTAATGGTTTCGAGGTCAAATTGCTCCAGTTGCATTCACAGGTCAGGGAGCTGTCACTGCTAATGACACCACACAATTGGCTCACACTTCTCAAGCACTGACCAGACCCTGGGAGTGGAGTGAAACACCGCAAACGTTCCCCTCTGACCGACCTTCTTCCAAAAGCCCCGGAGCAGGCAGACGAGCTCTGCTTGCTTCTCCACTCTTCTTGTAATTTCGCTTCACTGGCAACCTGAATTGCACCTAGAATCCTAGCTCTGGGAAAGAATGGGAAGGTAGGCTTTGGCCTCTCCTCCCTTGCGATATTGAAGGAAGCCTAGAAAGGGCTGGGAATGGATTCTAAGTGCCGACAGAGCACGCGCAGTGCGTGACGCTAAGTGTGCAGGCTGACCTCGGGCGTCTATGTGCTGCCATGATTGAGGAACTAAGTATCATCGTGGCTAGATACCTCAGAGTGTCGGTAGGCTCGGTGAACTGGATTCTTTTGTAATATTTTAGGTGGAGTACTTTTATTCCAACCTATGAAATTTGATGAGGGCTTTCAAGTTCAGCCTTGGAGGGAAGCAACGTCAAAGAAAGAATCTGTAACATGAAGGAGTACGTGGAGAGGAAAGGCAACTATCCTTCCCTTGGAGCCAGAAGGGGTGAAGAGGGGAGAGGGCTTCTAGAAGCAGGGGCGTGCATTCAGGAACACGAACCTGAGCTTTTGAGCACCATCTGCTCATTAAAAGCCTCCTCTCAAGCCCTCTGCTCCCTTCACCGGTCACAGAGCCCCACCATCTTTAGCCTTTCTTGGGCAACAGGGCCCCCTAGTGGTGTAGCAAAAACCGCCGTGTTTTCTGTAGCATAGCAGCAAATTAGTTCCCTTTGAGCTCCACTTTTAGATGGAAAAACCCACAAATCTCAACTGAGACAATGAGCAAGTTGGAACCGAAACTCCTAATACTCAGGTCACAATAACTGGGGCCACCTCCACCTCTCCTCCTGATGTGCCAGGCTGGCTTTAGCTAGCTAGTCCTGACTTCCCGGTTCTCACCTGGGGCTGTTCTGCCGCGCCAAGCACTCTGGTAGTGCCTGGCGACACTTTTGATTGTCACCACTCAGGAGAAGGTGCTACTGACATCTAGCGGGGAGAGGCCAAAGATACCGCTTAAACACCCTACCCTACCCAAAACAAGGAAGAAAGTTCATCTGGGGTACGGGGTGGGGGGGCTCGCTCCGTTAAAGGGGGACTCTTGATCTCCGCTCAGGTCACGATATCATGGTTCGTGAGACGGAGTCCCCTGGCGAGGCGGTCTGTGCTGACAGCATGGAGCCTGCTTAGAATCCTCTCTCTCTGCCCCTCCCCGCTTGTGTGTGCACACGTACATGCTTGCTCGCGCACGCGCTCTGTCTCTCGCAAAATAAATAAATAAACTTAAAACCCCACAAACTTCACACCCATTAGGATGGTAGGATTGCTATTATTAAAAGGAGAAGGAGGAGGAGGGGAAGGAGGGAGAGGAGGAGAAAGAAAGAAAGAAAGAAAGAAAGAAAGAAAGAAAGAAAGAAAGAGAAGGAAAGAAAGAAGGAAAGAAAGAGGACAATGACAAGCGTTGGTGAGGTTGCTGGTGGGAACATAAAATGGTAGAACTGCTGTAGAAAACGACATGGTGTTGCCTCAGAAGGTCAATCACGGAATCACAAAATATGATCCAGGAATCAGTATACATCCCAAAGAGCTGAAAGCAGGGATTCAAACAGATCCTTGTACACCGATGTTGATGAAAGGATTACCCACAACAGCCCAAAGATGGATGCAGCCCTAATGTCCATCAACAGAGGAATGGATAAGCGAAATGTGGTGTATGCATACAATGGAAGATTACTCAGCTTTAGGAGGTCACGAAATTCTGATACATGCTGGAACAGATGAAATTGGCCAACGGTAAGTGAACTAAGCCATACGCAAAAGGACAGATACTGTGTGGTTCCACTTACGTGAGGTACCTAGAATGGGCAACTTCATAAATGCAGAAAGTAGAACCGTGGTTGCCAGGGGCTGGGAGACAGAGGAATAGGGAGTTATTGTTTAATGGGTGCAGACTTTCTGTTTGGGAAGATGAAATGACGCTTGAAACGGGTGGGGGCAACGCTCACACGCCATTGTGAATGGACTTCATGCCACCGAGTGGACGTTTGAAAATGGTTAAAATGGTACCTTTTATATCATGCATATTTTATCATACTGATGGCCCCAGACTCGGGGTTCACAGCTCTTTCAGCTCAAGCAGCAGCAAGATCAGCAGGGTCCCCAGCTTGCCAAGACCCTCTGGCTGACCCACAAAGGCCGAAGCGTGTGTTTGCCAGGACCTATGCCAGGACGTGACATATTAGCTGAGGATTTGCCGCACATGGCTTTGATCGCCCAGGGCTCAGATTGGATTCCTGGGACGGGGAGCAGCTGGCAGCCAGCCATACGGCCGCCTCTTCAGTCACCGAGGGCATCACTTAAAAGCCTGAAATGGACTGCACGAGGGAGCTTCCCGGACGGCCTTTTGGCTTCAGTTGCAGATTCAGCAGGACTGTGTTTCTGTGGGAAAGAAGATAAGAGAAAGGGGCTGGAACCCGCAGGAGGAACGAGGACGGGGCCAAGTCCTTCTGGCTGTGTCCCTGATTCTCTGCTGCACCCGTGAGGGGTCAGCTCTGCTCAAGACAAAGCTACTTTACTTATCTTAGCCCGTTTCACGTTGGCATCTCACTCTTTGTGTGTGTGTGTGCGTGCGTGCGTGCATACACACATGGGGGGTTTATTTAACATTTTCCTCTGAGTTCGTGATTTCAGTCTTTAGAACACAGGGAGGATGAGGCCAAGGTTGTAGGTTCGATTCCAGTTGCAAACCAGTTAGCACTACACGGTGAAAACTGCTTTGGGTCTCAGAGAGCACCCTGGTCGTAGCTGGCCAGCTGGCACGGGGAAATCGGTAAGAATAGGGACGACCCCGGACGAGCCACCTATGCCCAACCATACCCAAACCCTCCAGGAAACGGAGGCCTTTGTAAAGCAGTGAGCAGTGCCGAAGGATATCAGTCGTGGCACGTAGCCTCTGCTTTTTTCCTCCCAGAGGATCCTGCGGACCCCGGAACACCTTCACTGCCGTCAACTGAATCCTCAAACAGCATAGTTTCATGACTCTCTTTTTGGAGTTGTAGGCGTGTATGCTGTGTGCAACCCAACCTTTCCCTAAGAACCCCCTTGGGGTCCCTAGTGAGAGGTGATAGTAGCCAGTGAGGGTGGTGGCTGGGCGAATGTGGTTCCTCATGGGTCAGGACTGGAGACGTCCGTATATCTAGCCCCTGCAGAATCCACAGGCCATCAGTCCACTCCCCTGGTGGCGGTCTTGGCCGGCACCATTGCAGGATTCTCCTCAGACAGCCACCGAAAACCTCTTCACCGCGGGACTGCGTATAGGGTCATAAAGGCCACGATCATCTAAAGCCTGGATGGTAGGGGTAATGTCATATCAGGCCATGCCCTGGGGTCAAGCATGTCCCCGTCCACTGCCTACTTGTGGAAAGCTTGTGACAACATGAGGAACAACAAACCTCTTGATTCTCTTTACGATACCTCTCCGTCCAACGTTCAGTGTAATAATTCCCACCTCTGTTTTTGTTCCTGTTATTCTCTCTGAACGGGATTCCTTCCCATGCTCAGCCATTTGTTAGATTTCTCCTAGCTTTTAGCCATCTTTGTACATCCTGTTATTTAAGCGAAATTAAGTTAAAGCCAACCATCGTATTAAACGATTTTCTCCTGGAACCTATTACTTGCAACTTTAAAATCTACCACCAGATGGCGATGGCACGCTGTGCTTTGCTATTCTGGGTCCCACTGGGAACTAGCATTTCCTGGAACCTACCACGTATCAGGCTCACTTTATCCTACAATAAGCCTAAGTATTACCACCTCCCCTCCCTTTTACAGATGAGGAGACTAAAATTCTGAGAGGCTAAATAACCAGCCGGAGAGCACATCACTCATCAGAAGTAGAGCTGGAGTTTTGAACCCAGGTCTGCCTGCCTTAAAAGCCCACAGCATTTACACTAAGCTGTGTTCCTCACCATGCGCTGCCTTACTCTAGTTTTATGTGCTGCACAGTCAAGGCCCTATCTGTTCCCATCTAGCCCCCTGCCCCAGAAACTAGATTGCCAGTTTCCCTGTTCTGAACCTCCTCTGTATTCCAGGCTACATGGGACTCACAGAAAGGGTTGAATGAATTTTAAGGGCTTGACTGGCAGGAGTTTCAGCGCGGGGGTGGGTGCTTGCTAAACTTTAGCCCTGGGAGGTGGGGGGCTGCCAGATATTGCCTCAAAGAGGAAGAGGGGCTGAGGCTGTATGGTAGGGGTTCGTTCTGTCAGCATCAGGTCCAAGTACAAAGGGTGACCTGAAAACCCACCAGGCTTCCCAACTTCCCTTGGGCACCCATCGCTCTTATGAGCCGTGGAAGCTTTTCTTTGCTTAAGAAAGAGAAAGTAGGGGCGCCTGGGTGGCTCAGTCAGTTATGGTCTCAAGGTTCATGAGTTCAAGCCCCGCGTTGAGTTCTGTGCTGATAGCTCAGAGCCTGGAGCCTGCTTTGGATTCTGTGTCTTTCTCTTGCCCCTTACCCCACTCACTCTCTGTCTTTGTCTCTCTCTCTCTCTCAAAAATAAAAAAACATTAAAAAAGAGAGAGAGAGAAAGTAGATGGTCACCTGGGTGGCTTAGTCTACTAAGCATCTGACTCTTGATCTCTGCTCAGGTCATGATCTCACAGTTTGGTGAGTTCGAGCCCCACATCGGGCTCTGCTCTGGCAGTGTGGAGCCTGCTTGGGATTCTCTGTCTGTCTGTCTGTGTGTCTGTGTGTCTGTCTCTCTCTCTCTCTCTGCCCCTCCCCGACTCACACTGTCTCTGTCTCTCTCAAAAAAGGAATACATAAACTTAAAGAAAGGAAAAGAAAGTAGCTCCAGATAGGGATGGACTTCCACAGAGGAGGGATCGGGGAGGATATGGCAAGATTCAGAAGGGCTCCTGGGTGCACAGCCAGTGGGGAGTGATTACATCAGCTAGAGGAAAGGGAAATGGGAGAACCCAAGAGCAGAGGGAGATGTGGAGACTAAGGTCCAGGGACGCACAGGCGAGTGGGCAAGGATTCCGGTCAGTGTCCGGGGCACGAAGAACACAGCGTGTGCGGCCTCTTCCCGTTCCCATGCCAATGGTCCTCTCGGGCTCCGAGGCTTCGTCTTGCTTCCGAGCGTCCTTCCTGCCGGGGATGATCGTGAACTGGCACCACCTGTTCAAATACCCCCTCTCCCCAGAGGAGGGGCAGAGCCAGGCGGCATGGTAGGGCCTCCTGCAAGGCTGCAGTGGGATGCTTTTCACTAAGTATCTGGATGATAACAAAAGCAGAGGAGTGAATGGAGCCAAGAGCCAGGTTCTGAGCAGAGCATAAAAACGCAGGAGGTGGAAGGGGGGACTTAGAGGCCCACCAAACTGGAAGGGCAAGAAGCAGAGAGAGAACACAGAGACGGAGCCACCCAAGTGCCCCTGCCTCACCTCCTTTAATGTGGCTCACGGGGGCTGTTGACAGGAAGGATCAGCTAAGTGTTCAAGACACGTTGGACCCCGTGCATGGCACGTGAGGTTCTGCTGGCTTCTAACAGTGGCTCCAGTCCTAAGAAGAAGCTCCCAAAGCTAGCCCCCCAAATGCCAGGGCCCTCAAGTTCTACCTGAGACAACCCATGGCTCATGGCGTGCCTTCGTTTAAAGTGGAATGCAGCATGGCACGGCACTACCAGGACCCGCTGCTGTGCTGGGAAAACGTCCTAAAAGCTACTGGTGCTTCTGAGATGGCTGGACTGGGCTTTAGCTCGAATCTGACGATGGTAAAAAGAGCAACTTCTCGTGTCCCTTTTGAAGTGACTGAATCCCAGAAACCAGAAGCAAGAGGAAGAAGACGCAGGTGAGCCTGGGAGCCTGGGGAAACACCGTCAGGATACTTTTGCAGGAATTCTCTGGAGACGCAGGTGTGAGGAAAGGGCCGTGACGGTGCAGCATCCCAGCATTCACAGCGTCCCGTGTGGTCAGGAAGCCAAGGGGAAAGCACTAGAACGGAGAAGGAGACAAACACCGGACAGGACAGACAGACTCCAGCTTGCTCCCACCTTGTGCCCCCATTGCTGTCACCAAAAGAGACATCCCTCGGTGACCCCCAAAACCGGCCAGTTAGGGCATCCTGCTGCTGCAGCTCCTTTAGGAGCCGAACAGCCCTGTTGGTAGAGAAAGAGTATTCAGCCCCTCTGAGAAGAACCTCTGATAAGAAACCATACTGTGCGAGCAGCCGGAGTCAAACCATCCGTCTTATATCGGGTCAATATCATCAGGAAGTAGAGAAAATCAACTGTCCACCTCAGCCCTGTGTTGCTGTGTGATTATATGCAGCCCGCGGGTTCCAGGGTCTGTGTGTGGCTGACCTCTGCCTGTCTCCTGACGATTCACTAAGCCCTTCCCTACATGGAGTCTCACTTGAGTCTCACGACAGTGGTGGAGGAAACCGAGGCCGAGAAACCGGAAGTGACTCACTCCAACCCACAGATCCAATAGGTGAGTCGGAACTTGAACCCGAGTCCTTTAATTCCGAATATCACCTGCACCCCATCTCCCCCCGCCCCCCCCCCCCTTTTTTTTTAACAGATCGGGGACAAGTGATACAAAATAAGGTCAATCTGAGGAGTGATTCAAAAAACTAAATTTTTCATTTTAAGACTGTCCTGTATTCTGTGGTGATTTCCTTCCCACTTTTTTTGTCATTGAAATGTCTTTTCTTTATGAAGTGATGCCGATTGTGGATGGTAGCTTAACACTTTTTTTTTTTTTTATCTAAGCCCTACTTGTCGAGATTTAAAAATGACAACCCTATGTCAGCCCCCAAAATTTACACTGGAAACTTCTCTGGTGTTTGACATCTGAAAGCCCGGGGACAGTAGCCTGTGGTACACAGTCGTCACAGACCGCCAGGTGCTTAAAACAGCTGGGACCCCTGCCAAGTCCAAGTTCACAGACTGTCCCCGATGGAGTCCGTGTTAGGGATCCTTGTTCTTTGCTGAGGGAGTGACAGCTCTTCTGTTCCATGGCTGCTGCCAATCTCAGCCCCGTCACCACCCCATGGGTGTCAGTGGTGACAGGAGGGACTCCACTCACGTCAAACAGGTGGTAGCTTCCTCCAGGGGCTGCAGCTGCTTGCTGTATCTTGGGGGAGAAAAAGACCTCACCATATTTCTTGAGCAAGTTTCTTATCTAGAATATTCAGTTATGCTAAATGAATTCTATACTGCACCATTTGGAAGAGAGGTTCACGAACCACTAGATCTCAGCTGTGTGCTAACTCAAGCCATAATCTTTCTAGAGACTCTTCTTTGCCTACACATTAAAATGCAAAACGCAGGGAGCCTCGGTGGCCGGGTTGTTGAGCGTCTGACTCTTGACTTCAACTCAGGTCATGATCTCATGGTTCGTGGGGCTGGGACTCAGCTCTGAGCCTGCTCAGCATTCTCTCTCCCTCTCTCTGCCTCTCCCTTGCTCTCTCTCTCTCTCTCTCTCTCAAAATAAATAAATAAGCATTAAAATAAATAAATAAATAAAATGCAACATCCTAAACTTGGGTCAAGCCCAGGCACACTCTGGCCCCATTGCCCTTCGGCAAACCCTAGCCCCCACCCATCATTCCACAGTGCTCATGGAAGCCAGTCCATTCTCCAGCACCCTGCATTCTGCCCCATCCCAACCCTCACCTGTCTTCACAAACTTCTTTTTTTAAAGCTTTACTTTCAAGGTGGAGCTTGAGCTCACAACCCTGAGATCAAGAGTTGCATGCTCTACCAACTGAGCCAGCCAGGCGCCCTTGCCTTCACAGTTTTATGCTGAGTACGGAGGATGGATGAAGCCGTAGGTCAATTTCCCATTAGCCAAAGAAGTCTGCTTTATTCTCAACGTGCTTAGCAGCTCACTATTGTGATGCTTGCTATCCAAATTGTCTTTTTTTGTTTTTTGTTTTTTGTTTGTTTGTTTGTTTGTTTGTTTCTATGACTAAAGCTCCACCAAACTACCTCCAATCAGATGTCAACATTGCCAGGAACCATTATTAATAGAGTTGTAAGGGGCGATATTTGTAAACGAACTATGACTTGATCTGCTTTATGTCTGAAATAAAAGGTAGATGTTGTGCGGGCTCCAGAACTCCCCCGCAATCTACTCTGGCCTCTTAAGCAGGCAACATATGCTCATCTAAACTTGGGGATTTGTTGGGAACACTGAGAATTCCTTGGCTGAAATCCATCACACTGAGAAAGAGACAGGAGATGTGAATCTTCTATGGTCAATTGGTCTGAAGATTTCATCTCCCCATGTCCTTTTGTTTAGTGACAACCCCTGCCCGGGAGGACTGTGTAGGAGAGATGTCTGTTCTCTAGACTCTTGGTGATTGAGAACAAGACTTCAAAACCACTAACCTGTGCACCCAAGCTGTGGTGCCTCACTGGATCTCTATGGCACCCATAGCCAGAGCACTATCCTTGCTGAAGAATCAAAGCCACCAAGCTCTGCTCTTTGGTATAAACCTTCTGTGACTGTCCCTCCCACTTCTCCCTGTGGCCAGGGCTGTGGCCTCACCAGCACCACTGCTAGGAGATCATGCTTCCTGCATCCCACCTCTGCTTGAGAAAGTGCTGCTGTCCTGCTAACGCTGGTCCCTCCCTGTCTTACTTGAGGATGGAAAGACCCCAGTGGGGACCTTGTTCTTCCTATCTCAGGCAGATGGCAGAATGTACCATGAAATGCTATGTCCCCCAGGACTAGGTCTGATCTGTGAGTCTAACGGTGTTGTCTGTCTTTCTGAGAACCTCAAAAGGCTGCCCCATATTTTCACTATCTTCCATAGGAAAATATGATCCAGGGCCTCTCCATAGGGATCAGGGGGAGAAATCGGCTCAATCCACCTGAGATGCGCTTCCCCAACCCAGCATGCAGCAGCTGAGGAGAGGCGTCTCTCGTCAATAAAAGTGTGTCCAGATGTGCCTTTCTGATACCCACTCCCCATGATGTGATGTGGAGAACAACATCCTCTAAAACATCTTACCAAGAATTAGGTAAACTCAGATTATGGGCACAGTGCTTCAAGATGCCAAGTAAGTCTGCCCAAGATTTCTGATACCAACTGCAAGTTTGGGGTTTTCCCAAAACCACCCTCAGTTTTGATAATTCACTCGAATGACTCACAGAACTCGGGAAAGTGCTATATTTGGAGTGTTTTCATAGCAAAGAGAAACAAATCAGAATGGGCCAAAGAAAGATACACAGGGCAGAGTCTGGGAGAGTCCCAAATGTGAAGCTCTCATGTCTTCAGGGACACATTACTTTCCCATCATTGACGTGTGACAATACAGAGTATTACCAGGAAGCTCACCCAGGCTCCAGTGTCCATGGTTTCTATCATGTAAGCATGACTGATTGAATCTGTTGTCGTGTGGTTGCCCAGAGCCCCAGTTCTCTAATCACATGCTTGGTCTTTCTGGTATGGCTAGCCTCACCCTAATTCACCTCGTTAGCATAAACTATCAAGTGTGACCCAAGGGGCCCACCATGAATAACAGGACATTCCTATCACCCAAGAAATTCCACGGGTTTAGCAACTACCTCCCAGAGGCTGGGACAAAGGCCAGACTTCTGTGTGGGTAAAGTGAAATCTTCTCTAAAACAAAACAGAGTCTCCTGGGGTTGTTTGTTCTAACACTCCACAGTGACTCACAGACCAATGGCACAACACTAAGCACAGTTCAGAAAAATCATAACACTGAGCATAGCCCAAAATAATGTGGCCAAAGTCTTTCTATCTGCCTCAATTCGGGGATAAATTAGAGTATTTAATAGAGTATCTCCAGTGCATGTGCTACAGCCGCGTAGAAAACTTCCATCAGTACAATTTCTCTGAGGTAAGCTATTGAGAGCTATCGGGTCAATTTATACTCCCTGATAACCATTGGAGAAGGGGTATTTTATGTCATGACTAAGTGTCAAACCATGTGCCAGCTAAGTGTGGGAATGTTATCCTCTGATGAGCATAGAAAAGCTAATGAGGACACGTACTTAGAGAGACCCTCCCCACCCCAAATGTGACAAACTTCGGAGTATCCCTAGCACCGGAACAGATTAAAAATATGTCCCACTTTCCAAAATGTATGGGTCTATATCAAATTAGCAGCATTCTTGCTGCCAGAAGAACTTTCCTTGTCTATTTTTAAGCACAACACTTTGGCAAGTAAAGGTATTCAGAGCTCTGTAAGCTCCGTAAGCTGTAGGAAACCTCGCAACTGTACATGAAGTAGCTTTTGAAAAAGTTTCAGCAATCTGTGCACCTCGGTGGCAAGTCAGTGATGCATCCGACTTCGGCTCAGGTCATGACCTTGAGGTGTGTGGGTTCGAGCCCCACGTTGGGCTTTGTGCCGACAGCTCGGAGCCCGGAGCCTGCTTCAGATTCTGTGTCTCCCTCTCTCTCTGCCCCTCCCCTGCTCATACTCTGTCTCTGTCTCTCTCAAAAATAAAATAAACATTAAAAAAAAAAAGTTCAGCAATCGAAACAGTATATTTTAATGAATCTCTGAAGGTATCACTATGCAGTTGACGATGGGGAGACATAGCTACCAGTAGACCCATTTTTAAACGATTGTGTCTATTCCCTGCTGTGTATGACGTTTATTTAGTTGGAACCCATTGATTGTGTACAGTCTAAATGGCCCTCGGAAAGTAGTATGCAAGTATCACCCCAGAACAGGCTTTGTCAAGCTTGAATCATAAGACCTCAGTCTGCCTCACCAAATCTGTTATTTAGGCGAAGTTTATATCAAATGGAATCAGCTCCCTCTCGCCTTAACGTTAGAGAAGAGCAGATCCTTGTAGTAATGTCACTTTCAAGAGTAAATACCATGCAGTCAATGACAAGGAAAGCTGGCAAAATTAACATCCTTCTATGAAACAGAATTTATCAAGACAATAACTGCCCCCAGCACCCCGGCAAAAGCCACGAGCCAAACCATCACTTCGCCCATCTTTCCTGTGCCGATGGCTTTACGGCAGGTTGGCCACGGTGCCCTCCTAACAACTCGCCTTGTCCTAAGAGTGTTATTGTATCTAAGGATTCATAATCAGCCAGATTTCCCTTGCCTTAAGCTTCCAACAGTCAGGAAAGGAAATGCTCAGGCCCAACCGCTTTATGAAAAGTCAAGAAGCAATGTCCACCAAAGGAGTCTTTCTGGACCCTGTACTGCTTTTATTTCTGTGATAATGTGGCACTGTAATGTTTAACAGCATCATTGTGCCACTTTCCAAACCACGCTGGGCATGTTAGAGGCAAAAATGCAAGATTCTTTTTGTAAATAAACCTCGGTTCACTTTATGTGAATATTTACATGTATCTGGGGTTGGTGATTACCTTGGAAGAGGGTAACTGCATGTAGTCAACGTTCCACAGAACCTAGCACTGTGCCCAACACCAAACGGGGGTGCAAGAAACGATTCACTAAATTGTGGGCGGGTTTGACGTCAGCACATTAGAGAAACCCCCACAGGATGGACTCTCTAAGAGAAGGTCTTGTGGGGTTAGAGTTTGGATACGCACAGGAAATATTACTGCTGCAGTGCCCCTGAACGAATAGCCCTCCATCTAAGAGGAATTTCGAAGGAGATCAAAGGAGATACGTATTCATGAAAGAAACAAAGTCATTTGAATTCCACCGGCATTTCTGGCATTTCCAGAAATGTAAGTTACTCCCAGAGTACGTACAGCCCTGGAAGGTTCTAGTCCTAGCACACCCTAGAACAAGTTGATGGATTCTGGTTTCAGGGTGAATCAGAAGCTATAGCAGCTATAGCCACTAGCATACAAATAGTGACTATCACGTACCTATAAGTTCCTGTGCACACTCCATTTTTTTCTTTTTACTATCTTGATCAGCATTGCTGAAAACTGTTGCCAGTAGCCTAGAGGAGAAATAATATCTTCATGGTTCACAGTTTACAAAGCACTGTCATGTACAGTATCTCATCAAATCCCTCTAACCGCCGGGTAAAGTGGATACTACTTTCAGAAAAGGAAGACTCAGAAATGTTGCACCTTGCCCAAGCTGGGTGGGAAAAAATTGTGTCTCAAAACCAGGATTTCAACTTCAGAACTAGTTCTCCCCTCTCTGTCATGGCTTTAGATCATACAACCCTAAAAAAGCATACTTAAATGGATCAAAAGGACAATGTGGATACAAACCAAATTTTTAAAATTTATTTTGTTAATTTACATACAAGTTAGCATATAGTGCAACAATGATTTGAGGAGTAGATTCCTTAATGCTCCTTACCCGTTTAGCCCTTCCCCCCCTCTCACAACCCCTCCAGCAACCTTCTGTTTTTTGTCTGTATTTAAGTCTCATGTTTTGTTCTCCTTCCTGTTTTTATATTATCTTTGCTTCCCTTCCCTTATGTTCATCTGTTTTGTCTCTTAAAGTCCTCATATGAGTGAAGTCATATGATTTTTGTCTTTCTCCGACTAATTTCACTTAGCATAATACCCTCCAGTTCCATCCATGTAGTTGCAAATGGCAAGATTTCATTCTTTTTGATTGCTGAGTAGTACTCCATTGTATATATACCACATCTTCTTTATCCATTCATCCACCGATGGACATTTGGGCTCTTTCCATACTTTGGCTATTGTTGAGAGTGCTGCTATAAACATGGGGGTGCATGTACCCCTTCAAAACAGCATACCTGTATCCCTTGCATAAATGCCTAGTAGTGCAATTGCGGGGTTGTGGGGTAGTTCTATTTTTAGTGTTTTGAAGAACCTCCATACTGTTTTCCAGAGTGGCTGCACCAGTTTGCATTCCCACCAGCAGTGCAAAAGAGATCCTCTTTCTCCACATCCTCGCCAACATCTGTTGTTGCCAGAATGTTAGCCATTCTGACAGGGATGAGGTGGTATCTCATTGTGGTTTTGATTTGTATTTCCCTGGTGATGAGTGATGTGGAGCATTTTTTCATGTGTCGGTTGACCATTTAGATGTCTTCTTTGGAGAAGTGTCTGTTCATGTCTTTTGCCCATTTCTTCACTGGATTATTTGTTTTTTTGGGTGTTGAGTTTGATAAGTTCTTTATAGATTTTGGATACTAACCCTTTCTCTGATGTGTTGTTTGCAATATCTTTTCCCATGCCTTTTAGTTTTGCTGATTGTTTCCTTTGCTGTGCAAAAGCTTTTTATCTTGATGAAGTCCCACAAACCAAATTTGATTTAAAATTATTATCTTGCATATTAGCAATTTCAGTGTATTGTAGGGTTGTTTTGTAACCTTTATTGCATGTTGAGGGAACTCTGTCAAATTTTTAGAGTTCTTTGGGGGAGGGTTCAATCCTTTTATTCTTTACTTTCATACATTCCCAATCAGTGATTCCAGTCTGCCTCATTTGTACTTGCAAAATACTGGGACAAACAAAATGTCTGCCCACAGAGGATATGTGAGATCAACGTAAGTGTGTTGGCTTCTCTGCTAGAATTTGGAGAATTCTAGAATTCTCTCTCTTTTCTGTTCACTTACCTGTGACACTCTGGAGGCTGAACTCCCATGCCCTTCTGGTCTCAGCCTCCCCTTGCCCACCCAGGAGCAGCCAGTTGATATCATGTGTCACTAACACCAAATTTTTTTAATGTTTTTTAATGTTTATTTATTTTTAAGACAGAGAGAGAGAGACTGAGTGTGAGTGGGAGAGAGGGAGAGAGAGGGAGACACAGAATCCGGAGCAGGCTCCAGGCTTCGAGCTGTCAGCACAGAACCTGATGCAGGGCTTGAACCCACGAACCGCGAGATCATGACCTGAGCCGAAGTCAGACACTCAACCAACTGAGCCACCCAGTGCCCCTTAACACCAAATATTAAGTGCCACACGGTAATGTGTTAATAAAAAAATTAAATTGTAAAACAGTAAAAACATCCACCCCCTTTCCTAACTTCGGCTGTAGACCAAGGCAATCATTTTTATCCTAATCAAAATTTCATACACTTTTCCTTCTCTCCTCTCTTACCCCCACCCTGCTGTATGAGTGCACTCCGTGTGCGCATGCGCGCGCGCGCGCGCGCGCGCGCGCGCGCGCGCACACACACACACACACTTCATTTCTGAGGTCCAGTCCTCACATGACAAGGAGGATTTAAAATGAGAAAATCTGGGGAGGGAAGGTAGAGGAAAAGAAACAAGCTAGCTAGATCGACATGCCTCCAAATCTCAGGGGGACTGGCTAATGTTAGTGCAGCTTGGAGACCGCCTAGTCATTTAACGAAACACAGGGAAGAGAGAGATGCATTTGCTATTCTAAAAAGCCCCAAGTCAGTGAATGCAAATGTGCCCTATTCAAGAAAACCAAATTAAAGGAGCTTCTGGGAATTCTCTGCATAGTTAAGCAGAACAATTTTTCCCCCTTTAAGGCCATGTTTACCCTTCAGAAATCACATACCCTTAAGCACAGAGACCAAGAAATGCATCATTTTCAGGAAGGATATGTTGCTTAGCCCAGCCTTGTCCTTCAGAGGAAGAAAGGAAAAATCCATCATTGCCCTGGACATCTTCTGCCACACTGGAAAGAGAAAATGGGCTCCAGGGCTCCCATCTGACTCTGAGGTGTCTGGGGCGGTCAGAGACTTGGCTTTGCTCTCGCCTATGGACACACTCCAGCACGAAGACAGTTCCAGAGGCTGTAGACCAGGGAAGCACCGTCAAAAGCCAGAGACAAGTAACAGGCAAATGAACAGGTATGTGGAGAGCTCATACCCCAGTTCCTGAAATTTGTCATTAGGTCACTTGCAATGATTGACTCAAGATGCATATTCTTTGCTTACATGGCCAAGAGTCCTTTCTTCCAACTATTCTGTTTTCATCTCCCACCAGCTCATGTTGGTCTCAGGTTATGGAAATTTAATGAGTCTTGCCCAAAGGGCAAAGGGGATTGATGTGAGGATTCAGAGATCTATCTCCTAAGGAGAAACAACAACAAACCCAGTGTGGGCAGGGGCATATCGGCCTCTCTCTGGGTCTCTGTGTGTCTATGTCTCTCCACCTCTCTGTTGCTGGATCTATGTCTCTCCTCTTGCAAGGATTTTCCTCTTGCTTTCTCCTCATTGTCCTCCCTGGTGGGAAGGTCTTTGCCACAGCTTCCAGAGGACTTGTCTCCAATGCAGGCAACCAGAAAAGACTGACACGCATTCTGATTCTCCATTCCAGATTCCTAGAAAATAAAATTTGTGAGCCAAATGAACATACTGCTTGTCTTTACAGAACTGTAATGTTGTAGAGAGAAAAGGACACTACCAAACATAGGCACAGAAATTTCTACATTACTAAGTGAGAGGAAATGGTATGTAAAAGTACAGACTGTGATGGTAGAGAAAATGGCTGGGGATGCTAGACACTGAATGTTTGTGTTTCCCAAAATTCACGTGTTGAAACTTAGTCCCCAAGGTGATGGTATTTGGAGGTAGTTAGTTACCTTTGGGAGGTAGTTAGGTCATGAGGGTGAAGTCCTCATGAATGGGATTAGTGTTCCAATAAAAGAGACCCCAGAGAGCTCCCTCACCCCTCCACCATGTGAGGACACAGCAAGAAGGCTTCCATCTATGAGCTAGAAAGTGACTGTTCACCTAACACAGAATCTGCCAGCACTTTGAACCTGGACTTCCCAGCCTCCGGAACGGTGAGAAATAAATGTCTGCTGTCTATAAGCCACCCAGTCCATGGTATTGTCATGGTAGCCAGATTGGACTATGACAGGGAGGATTATACAGATTGGGGGTGCCAGGAAGTGCCATCCTGAGGAAATGACATTTAAGCTGAACCCTGAAAAAGAAGTAGGAATTAGTCATTCAGAGGGAAGGGGAAGAAGAACATTCCGGGCCAGGGAACCACATGAACAAAGCCCTGGAGCAGGGAAGAGCTGTGCTTGTTTGAGAACCATAAATGTCAGTGTAGCCAGAGATGAATGAGGCAGAGAGTAAATTGGGATGAGCTACAGAGATCTCAGGAGCTACACCTACACCATGCTAGGGCTTGTAGCCACATTACAAGTTTTTATGGCGGGGGGGTGTCTGGGTGCCTCATTCAGGTAAGCATCTGACTTCGACTCAGGTCAGGATCTCACGGTTCATGAGTTTGAGCCTGAGTTTGAGCCCTGCGTCGGGCTCTGTGCTGACAGCTCAGAGCCTGGAGCCTGCTTCGGACTCTGTATCTCCTTCCCTCTCTGTCTCTCCCTACTTGTATTCTCTCTCTTTCTCTCTCTCAAAAAGAAATAAAAATTTTTTTTAAAGATTTTATAGGAAGTGCAGTGGGAAACAATGAAGGAAATTTAAGCAGAGGCATCACTTTCCTATTTATTTTAAGATCTTTCTGGTGACAGCATGAACTGATAACTGGAAAGCAACCGTGGAAGCAGGGAGGCCAGTTAGGAGCCCATTTGCAGGGTCTGGAGCAGAAACTGTGCTGGCTTGTTCAAGGTTATGACAATAGAGATAGAAGAGAGAGAAGGATTCAGGATAAATCAGGGAGATAGAAATAACAGGCAGTGGGGATGCATTTTGTTGGGGGGTAGGCATCTCGGGTAAAGGGTAGAACTCAGAATGCTCCTTCAGACTCCCGGTCTGAGCAACTGGGTGAATGCGGGTGCCAGTACTGAGACCAGAAGCTCTGGAGCAGGAACAGATAGGGCAGAAGAGGAAACTGCCTCTGAGACATCAAAGTACCACTGAAGCATGGTTAATTGTGTGTGTGTTTATCACTGTATGTACAAATCACAAGAGAGATCTGGCCAAGAAAGACCCATCTGAGAGCCATCAGGATCAAGAGGGCTTGTAAATCATGGGAATGGATGAGGTCACCCAAGGAGAAAGCGCAGAGAGAAATGAGAGCAGGGCCTAGGACCGAGTCTGGACAACTCCAACATCAGGAGCTTAGGGAGAGGAAAACCAACTGGGAAGTCTGGGAGAAAGTGGCTAGAAAGGGATGAGGAAAACTGGACAAGCTAGCTGTCACAGAGCAAGGAAAGAGAGGGGGTTGTCCCCCACTTCTGGTCAGTACCCTAGAAGATGTTTATTAGATATTGTAAATAGCTAATGATGACTCTGTCCTCATTTTCCTTCCAGCCCACTTCATGTTTTACACCTATTCCAAGTAACCTTTTTACTCTAAACTCGAACTCTAAATTGTATGCATCCAGTCATCCATCTGCTCACCTATTCATCTATCCATCCATCCATCTGTCCATCCATCCATTATCCATGCATCCAACCACCCATCCATCCATCCATCTATCCATCCATCCATCTACCTATCCATTCATCCATCCATCCATACATCCATCCACCCACCCATCCACCCACCCATCCACTTATCCATCCATCCATTTACCTAATCATCCATCTACCTATCCATCCATCTATTCATCCATCCATCCAAATCCAACTTCCCACTAAGCTGCAGGGCACACAAAAGTCCACAAGGAGGAGCCCTCGGTCCTCTTTCCTTTGATGGTTCCTTTTCCTTCTCTGCTAGTTTTTGTTTTCTGGCTCTGAAAGAACTGCGCAGGATTTGCTGCACGTACGTATAATGATATCCATTCTGGTAGTCGGTCTTGGGAAAGCGCCTCAGATCTCAGTTTAATTATATTGAGTTAGTAGTAGTAATAATAGCATTAATAGTAACCCTGTGATTGGAACAATCTTCCTTTTAATGAAGAGAAGGAATATTTCAGCTTCCATGTCTCCCTCACTGTGTTTTCACAGTCTAGATAGCTTCTAATACATCTAAGCCCACTTTCCCTCCTTGTTCGCTCAGTTTCTTTCAACATTTGCATTTGCTTTCAGCCTGTCAGCATGAAAAACCCTCATGTAGTGATGCCTTAAAGGCAGCATTGTACCTGCCTAAAGACGGTGGGACTGTTTTCTGTTGTGCTGCCTCATTCCCTCCCCACAGCAGAGGCCCATCCTGGCTCAGCCAGCATCCCTGACAGTGGACAGTGTCCTCCTTAACTTCTGCCACCACTAGAACCACAAGTTTTTCCTTTCTCAGTGGGTCCTGTCTTCCGGCCGCCACTGGAATTTGCCTCTTCATAGGTCATGTCTCCATCAGCTCCAGAACGGTGGTGGATTTCACTCGGGCTTCCCCGCATAGAGTCACATATGCCTTAAGGACCCTCTGTGACACAGCTTACATACACTAAGGTGCTACCAGCCTATCCTCAAACCTTCAACTGTGTCAACATTTACTTTCCACCAGTTTCTTTTTCCTTTCTCTAGAGTGTTTCAGAGCAACTTGCAAATGGTTCTTTCACTGTGCCCCTCAGCCTTTCTGCTCACCGTCACTTGGCTTGTTCCGATGAGGCCAAGTCCAGCCGGGATTTTCACAGGCTGAAGCCTACCTTGGTCTTTCTTTGGGACAGCAGATCACATAGCACTCAGCTCTTTTACATTCTCTTTTCCCTAAACTCTGAGTCCGCTCCCTCAGCGGGTTGCCTCACACCCATTTGGGAAGCAGGGAGGGACGTAAATCCTTAGAAAAATAGATAGACTCCATCAGCTCGTGTTTGCTGTGGCAGGTGATGAATTAGGGGGATTAAATTTCCAGCGAGTAAGAGCCGTTAACACGGTAATGGCTCCACCAAAAAGAGGTTTTTGAGTATCTTTCCCTGGGGGTCTTTCAAAATAAAATGAACTGATTCAGATGATTTAGGGGCACGGATTAGATGACTCTTCAAAATTCCTTCGAGTGCTAGTTTCCATTTGTCTCTCCCAGACTCTGCCCTCTGATTTCAGAAGGCTGAGTGAAGTTCTCCCCACCTGTGTTTTCTGTTGCCCCGGTTTCGTTGATGGAGTGAGGTACTTTCTTGTAAATCCATCAAAAAAAAAAAACATATCTGAAGCCTGCTCTGGGCCACATATTAAATCTAGGGACCTGATGTCCTTTCATTTCTGTCCCTGAATAACAATCAGGCATCTATGCCCACACTTGGCCATGTCTTGGATTTGCTGATTTGCTGATTTTTTTCTTTTTCTTTCTTTCCTTTTTTTTTTTTTGCCGATGTTTGTCTTAACAAGTGTTGAGTGCATGGGCACTTCTCCGAGCCACTGAAAGTCTCCCAAGAAATAGTTAAACCGTGGAATTCTTCACTCGAGAGGATAACTGTGAACCCAGACGTGTATACCTGGGAAGCCTTGGGAATTTTTATTTTTTTAACATTTATTTATTTTTGAGACAGAGAGAGACAGAGCATGAACAGGGGAGGGGCAGAGAGAGAGGGAGACACAGAATCTGAAACAGGCTCCAGGCTCTGAGCGGTCAGCACAGAGCCCGACGCGGGGCTAGAACTCACAGACCGCGAGATCATGACCTGAGCCGAAGTCGGACGCTCAACCGACCGAACCACCCAGGCGCCCCAAGCCTTGGGAATTTAAAAGCCAAAAAGGATTGATTCTTGCCATCTTGCTTGGCCCAGGTGCATTGCATGAATTAACTGGGTAGCTGCTCCACCAATGATTCACTTGCTCCGCAAACATTACTGAGCACACACTATGTGATGCGCCCAGTGCTAGGGAGACTTCCAAAGACACAGCACCAAGGTTTTGGTGAGCATAGCTGCCTTCCAAAAGCATAGCACATTCTACAACAGAGAAGGGAGAGAGCAGGGAAGAGGCGGGAGAGCTAGACCCTGGAGCCAGACGCACCCAAGCTTCTATCCAACGACATCACAGCCGTGTGACTTTGCTGAATTTGCTGGTTCCTTGATCTTAGTCTCCCCAGCCTGTAGAATTATGAGAAATAAATATTTGTTTAATTTTTTTTTTTTAATCACGCTAAGCCTTGGTTTCTTACTCTGTGAGATGGGGCTCAGTGTAAGATTGTGGCAAAGGTCAGGTGAGCAAATGAATGTGAAATGTTCAACCAGTGTCACCAGGGTCCAGAGCCCAGCAAACGTGTAGTGACTACTCCCAGGCCCTGAATTTGGCTGGGCTGTTTGGTTGAAGGCGTGTCTCAGCACAGGGCTGCATTCAGAAGAAATCCTCCGAAGTCTCCTGCAGAAGGTTTTGAAAGGTAACATGTGCCTTTCCCGAAAGTGTCTCAAGGAGGCAGAGAGAGAGTTGCATTACACAACTGAGGGAGAGCTGGGCTCCCCAACCAGGATCATTGCACCTCTCCCTGCCCTGAAGCCACCTCTCATCCACGACCCCACCTCTCTGCATTCCGTGATCCCCCTCACCCTTCTCCGGCCTCGGGGCTCCCATGCTCTCCTTCTGCCTCCCAAACCACCTCCAGCACACCACATCACACTTCCCCCCACCAGGAAACCTCCTCTAGGAGCCTCCCGAGTTGTTTCAAGCCATGCCAGGTATTTATCGGCATTTCTGAGGGCTGTGGAGGTCGTGAGCTCGAGGGAAGTGATTTATTTTTTCCACCTGGGTTAAACCAAACTGGATTAAAAAAAATTTTTTTTTAACATTTATTTATTTTTGAGACAGAGAGCATGAACAGGGAAGGGTCAGAGAAAGAGGGAGACACAGAATCTGAAACAGGCTCCAGGCTCTGAGCGGTCAGCACAGAGCCTGACGCGGGGCTCGAACCCACGGACCGCGAGATCATGACCTGAGCCAAGTCAGACGCTTAAACGACTGAGCCACCCAGGCGCCCCTGAACTGGATTTTAAAGAGAAAATCTCCAGGAGAATCTGGAACGATGGAGGAGAAAGTAGGAGAGGGTGGAAGGCAAGGTTTTCCCCCATTCTGCAAGACGGAACGGGTCCGTGTCCTTCCAAAGCATGGAGGGAAGAAGTCTAGTTCACTCTGGGAGGAAAGCAGGGTCACCAATCACTCTGAGCTGTGAGTGGCATGCATTTCATAGGCTCTACAGTGCCTCTGGTCACTCCCCACCATCACTGCGTGGGCAGGACCTTCTGGTGAAGTTTCGAGAATGCAGAGGAGCGCCCCGCGTCTCTCCCTGGGAACCCGGGAGAGCACGCACCGTCCCCACCCGGGAAGAAGAAGGCCCTGAAGAGATGTCTGTCTCTTGTCATCAGCTCCATGACCACTGGTCATCAGCTCCACACTCCCACGCCACGCTGACTTCCCCCAGGTCACACCGCGTCTCCAAAGAGGAACAAAGCATTAAAGGATCTGGATTCAAAACAAAGTCGATGTGCTGTGAGCAGCTGCCCCAAGGCCCTCGTGGGGCCGCGAAGCCTCGCGTGGCTCTGAGTATGAGCTAGCCACCATGACAGCGGGTCGGTGGACACGCACTTAGCAACAGCTCTCTCGTACACTAACAGAGCCTCCTTCATTGACCTTGGCTCTGCATTTAATCGGATGCATTTTAAGGTGAATGGAAGTTCACTGAGTGCATTCCATGTGCCAGTAGCTTAACATACGTGATTCTACTGAATCCTTCTTATAATGGGGAGGTGCTATTATTCCCTTTTATAGATAAAGACGATGAAGCTTCCGGGTTTTAAACAACTTGCGTGCGGTCACAGTACCTACTAAGAAGCAGATTCAAAGCCAGATACATTGGATTCCAAACATCTGCTTTGCCTGTAACCCGACACAGTTTCCCTTTCTGCAGTGTTTTACATGAAAGTCAAAGCCCGCTAACTCTCTAGACCAACTTACACATTCGTAAATCAAGACTTGATGAAGAGACCCTCGAAAGAATCATTTGCACAGAAACAAATCACACACGCGGAGCTCAATGAAAATCATCAATTCGTGCGTCGCCCCAAACGCCGCACATACCCTGCCATTTCCACCCCTGGATTTGTTCAGAGTCCTGGGTGTGTTCAGAAGGGACCAACGACCATGATCTCTGACATGCAAGTCAGGTAAGATTTCTCTGCAGACGGAGGAGGGGATTCTCGTTCTGAGAACGTTACGGTCCGGGTCCACGCAGGCTCTGCGTGGTGAAGATCATTCGCGGAGGCAGTCGGAGTACCCACATCACTGAACAATTGCGCATTCAATGCCGCCATTCACCATTTCGGGAGCCAAAATCAATCCGTGTAATTTTTTTTTTTTTTTTTTTGCACAAAACAGCAAATGAATCTAATTCCTTCCCTTCTAAAGCACATTGCCCAAATGGGTTCTCTTTGTTCGCCCAGTTAATGAACTCTCCTCACTGCCAAGTGACAGACAAAAAGAAGGGGGAAAAAAATCTTTGATTAAAAAAAAGAAGAAGAATCAATCATTACCCACCTAGTCTGGAAAGTCTGCAGAGCGTCTGGGGTGGCTCTCTTAATGCTTTCTTTCAAAAAAGGTACTTCTTCACTGGCACCTGGCTTTTTTGTTCTGACATCCTATCTAATTTGACCTTCCCAAATGACATCTGGGTCTATCAGGAGATGGGGTGTCATGTCTCAAAGAGAAGAATTAAGGGAAGTCAGTGGGCTCCAGAATCTTTGTTTTTTTATCATCCCCCTGCCCTTCGTAAGTAGGACCAAGAGGTGTGAGCTTACTTGCCGAGCAGCTGGGCAGAGGGAAACCCGCAAAAAGGAAGCAAGGCATCAACCCTCCGGATGCGCGAGGCAGCGTTCAGGAGACGCGAGCGGCAAAGCCGAGTCCAAATATCCTCTCTGTCACGCCGCCTCGCAATATGTGTCTGGAAGTTTCGTGTCTGCGGCCAGTCCACCCTGGATCACCTGGGGCCAGGCGATCACCCCTGAAATCCTTGCTAAGGGAAAAAGCGGTTTCAGAGGCTTCCCACACAGTGAGTAGCACGTGATGGCCTCCTTGCCCAAGGCAACGACCGTTGTCACTCGTGGCTCAGCTTCCCAAAGCTCCCGTGAAACTCTCTTGTGAGGCTCCCCCCAGGGACTGGGCCTGCCTCCTTGGGGCCCCCATATGGCCCCCCGGCATCTTGGTGACTCTGGATTCATGATAAAAACCAAAAATGATGCTGACACACGCCGACCCAGGAGCTGGAGGCGAGAAAGCTCCGAATCCTCCGGGGTCACCAGCAATTGCAAGGGGAGGCCAATCTTTGAAAAGCTGGGTCGGAAAACACATTACCAGCCGCGTATGCGGCCGTTAAGAATCCTAACCAGATGGAAAGCCGGAAAACCACGGCAGCAAAGCACCTCTTCGGCCCGCTCAGGTACTTGCCGTAGCAAAGCGCACAACGAGTTCGTTACATGCTGTGCCAACAACCTGTGCCGGAGACCTCAGGTACCTGTAATTAGCGGCAGAGGGGGGTGGGCCTGGATTTATAGATTTCCCCGTAATGAGATCATTGCTTTCTCTACTCCAGTTCTGCGTGAAGAGTTCCTTTACGATCCCTTTACAACTTTCCGAAAGTTTATGCAACGTAGGAGGCAAGGAGCTGATAGACGTAGAATTGGACTCTGGCAGGAGAAACCCCAGGGCCCCGAAAAGGGCCCCAAAAATTCGGGAGCTCTGGGTTTAAACTGGGCTCCTGCAATGTGAAGTTTTCTCCGGTTGTAGTTTTGTGCCTCAGCTTTCCTACCCGTAAACTGGGGAGAAGACGGCTTGTGAATCCCATGGGACTATCGAAAGGGTAAGAAGTTTAAGAGATTAAAAACATGCTGCAGACACAAACTACGCGTGCAATTCATGAAGTCCCCTTATTCTGAGACGACCAAGGCACATCAGGTAACCTCACTTTGGTAATATTTGCTGAGCAGATGCTGTGGGTGGCCAGGAAGTGATCCAGGTGCTGGGAGTAAACAGAACAGCTAAGTCTCTGTCTTTAAGCAGCTTACATTCTAGTCAGAGGAGACAGAAAATGCAATATAATATAATATAATATAATATAATAGCTCAAGTATTAGTAAGTATGCTTAAAAAATAAAGAGTAAGAGGCAAGAGGGTGAGGAGGGGAGAGGGGGCTGCTATTTTGGACAGGGCGGCCAGACGCAGTCTCTACACCTGAATGAATGAGGAAGTGAGCCATGCCAGAGTCGTGGGCATTTGAGAAAGGGGCGTCCTAAGCAGAGAGAACCGCAAAATGCAAAAGCTCACCCATTGCTCAGGATCCCGGACAGAAAAGAGGCAAAGATTTGCCCCCCTAAAGCGGGGACTGAGAGGGTGAGGTCCAGACAGACGCGGAGACCCCACCGAATCCTCAGGCTTTCCCGGTCTGGGCAGGAGCAGGTGAGGACGGAGGAGGTCTGGCCGCTGCCGTGTGGACCCCATCAGGTAGCTGACAACCTGAGACCGTGTAAGATGTGAGCTGTAGCAGCCTTCCACGGTTTTCCCAGACCCATATTTCTCTGACCGTGAAGATCCTTCTACTATTTTTTTTCTTAAATGGGGGTCGAATTGTGTGCGCCCCTGAGCACGGTCACGGGAAGCTTTGTGAGTGGCCTGACTTCCACAAAGCAGTCTTGCTTCCCCCCTATGCTACTGGCTAAGCCAAGCCAGGGCCGTGCTCTTTATACACAAAGTGCCCATTACCCTCTCACTAAATATTATTTTTTCCAGGGCTTTAGCAAAATTACAAGCCACTTTACAGTCGGAATACACCCCACCGTGGTGCGTATATTATCCTAAGCCATAATACGGTTTGAGGTTTCTCGGGATGGGAATAGAATAGGTATAAAATTACAGTCCATTATGATTATATATTTCTTTTCATTACTCTCTGTTATATTTCTTAGGTTGAACCAAAATAATTCTTGCTCTGCTGACTGTTTACAACCTTCAGATGTAAGTAGATGGTCCCCAAGTTCCCCCGGAACATCATTTATGGAGCTCTACCCATTCAGCTCTTTTAATCTTTCTTCATAAATCCAGCTCTCCTCTTCCATCATTCTCATTGCTTCTCCCCCCAGTGGTCACCCCATTTGTCTGTACCTGGCTGGTAATTAGAGGCTCAGAGCTGAGCACAGCTTTCCAGGTGGGGTCTCAGCAGGGTCGTCCGGAGCTCCGAGTGTTGGTTAGCAGATCCATTTCCCTGTCCTCCTGGGTCCCACATTTCACCCCAGACAGGAGAATACAAAGGGAAGACAAAGGAGAACAACACCAGTATTACCCTGACCCGGAAAACGGGTCCTGGGAGGAAGATTACAAAGCTGGGCCCTGTTCGGTTTCGAGCCCAGAAGCAGTCACAGGAAGATGGGATAAAGAGGGCAGGGATTCATTTTCTCCTTCCTCTTCAGTAACAAGAGAGCAGGTGTCACTCCACGGCAGAGACATGTTGTCTTAACCGTTATGAAAACCTGCCTGGGGATGGGCTTTCTGGGGTTTCTCTCCTTCCAGAAGTCACTGGAAGGCTCCTCCTGGGTGAGACGGGACACGCGGAGCAGAGTCCTGTCCCAGGAGCCTGCCGAGGGCACAGCTCAGCAGCGAGTCCTCTTTTCTCCACCCCCTGTCCTTTCTGCCCATGTGCTTTCCTCTCCCCAGTCACAGAGAGGACGGCTTCCTAGCTGCTCACTGACCATGACCTGGGACTAATGTGTTTCCTTGTTGGCACGTTTAGGGAAGGGGAGAAAACCACATCTGCAGACAGCTTGCGTGAGTTCCCATGGGTCGGTCACACCTCTCTGGAAATTTTGTTAGCTCAGATTTCTCTGAGCTACCTCAACCCTGGATACCTCAACCCTGGATTGCCTACCTCAACCCTGGATAACGCTTATCATAGAGGAAGAACGTGACAGGGACTGGGGAGATGGCCCCAAGCAGTGGATTAGAATGTGTTTTTATTTTATTTTATTTTATTTTATTTTATTTTCAGTTTCGTTTTTAATTTATTTTGAGAGAGACAGAGACAGTGTGAGTGAGGGAGAGGCAGAAAGAGAGGAGACAGAATCCTAAGCAGGCTCAGTGCTGCCAGTGCAGAGCCTGACATGGGACTCAAACTCACGAAACTGTGAGATCATGACCTGAGCCAAAACCAAGAGTCGGATGCTTAACCGTGACTGAGCCACCCAGGCCCCCCTAGAATGTATTTTTAAACTGGACTGCATTGGGCATGTGGCCTCATCCTTCTATCAGCTGTGTGCTTTGGGGTGGGGTACATAGCCTCATGGGCCTCAGTTTCCTCATATATAAGACGGAAGCATCTCATTGGGGGTTTTGTGAAATGGAAGTAAGAGAGGCATAAGTAAGGTCCCTGATACTTAGCTCATTCATTCAATATTAGCTTTTCTCCCCTGGCTGGGGGGAAGTCTCCAATGGGGACCTGGCTCTGAGAGACCTCATAATATCTCATGCTTACAAATTTCTGTAATCATCTCTACTTAGGGAAAGTTAGTGTTTGGAGGGGGAAAAATGCAAAGAATACAGCTAGTCAAATCCATTAGCAAGACAGCCTAGGAGTTCACAACCTAGCTTTGATCTGCAATTTGGAGGAAGGAATTTCCGAATACTTGAGGGATCGTTTTTTTCCCCCCTTGATGTGATGTTGGAATTTAACTCCCATTAACCATTACAGATATAATGAGTTGGCATCCAGGGGAAACATACCCTCTAGTGCTTAATGAACACAAAATAAAACATTTCCTTTTATCTTCGACATCCACCACAGTAATTTGAATGATGATATTCATATTCATGACGCATAAGACCCTTCCATCAGCTCCGTATTGTCGCTAAGCCTTCTATGGAATGCCAATAAGTATGCCAAGATCTTTTTTGATAATATGCTGGTCTGGAAGCTGCTGCTGCAGATGAGTCATGGGTCCCAGGTCAACAGAAGGTAAGAAACGTTCCATAGGAGCTGTGTATTTCTACTCAAACCAATGGATGTTGGTGGCCTTGAAATAATAATTTCCAAATGGAGCACAAATCACCTTCGATGGAGCAGGACCCCTCTATCACCTGATAGGATGAAGACAGGGCACTGGCAATAATGAAGGCCATTCTCCCAAGCATGAGATTCTGCAGTTTGCCCAGCTGGGGCTAGAAAGGACTAGTTGGGACTAGTCTAGCTGGGGCTAGACTTGGACGATTGAAAAGCACCTGGGGCTAGGGAGGAAGGCTGTTCGGGCTGTGCTCATTTCGCATATTGAACATGAGAAAAATCTCTGCAGTGAAGCCAAGCCTCTCCTTCACCGTATCTGTGCACTCCTTGAGGCATAAGACTATATCTCTAATGTCTTTATCTTCCCACCTTTCCTAGCGCAGAGCTAACAGTGTTGAAGCAGTCACTGGGCACCAGGCCCTGTGGTAAGCATTTTACATCATATTGCCTTATTCATTTCTCATTACAAGTCTAGGGGAGAAAAAGATAGTAGAATTCTTATTCCCCTTTTATAGATTAAGAAACTAAGGTCAGTTTAGAGAATTCTAAAAATTTGTCCAAGGTCACCCAGTAGATGCCAGAGCTGAGACTTGAATCCAGGTCTGTCTGATGCCATAGCCTGTGGTCTGAGTTACATACTCCTGTGTACGCAGCAAAATGTTTGCTGAACAGCGCCGGAGACAGGAATGGGTTCATCATGTGCCAAGGCTATGTGCCTTTTGTAAGTTTGTGGATACAAACTGTAATTCCAATATGGGATAAGTCTAGAAGAGTATATAACATTCTGTGAAGGGTCATACAGTTTTATTTTAGGCTTTGTCACAACTACTCAACTTTGCTGTTGTAGCGTGGCTGGGGTCCAATAAAACTCTACTGACAAAAACAGGCAGTGGATGGATCTACATTGCCTCTCCCATTTGGAATTTGCCAACTCTTGGTCTATGATGTCTTGCCAACAAAACCAATGGCTGCTTTAAGTTGGGGGACAGTTTGGCCCCAAAGAAGATGGAACATAACTTGATGTTATCTCTTTCAAGATCCCAGAGGGAAACAGATGACACCCTCAAAGAGTTAACTAAACAGAGTTTTATGGCAGGACTTCCGGTTGAAATGTGCAGAGATAAGAGAACCAATGAAGGATGGTGAAACTTACAGGGACTGGCAACACTGGGAAGCAGTTGCCTACCGTAGGCCTAAAGGGACAAAGGGAAGAACATTATTATTGGAACATGGCATGAGCTATATTCATGGGAAAGGAACCTCTATCAGGGATTAGGGCTGTAGATAGAAAGATGAAACCTTTGCTTGAACCATGGCCCAAGGGATGAAGGGCAGGGAGAATAAAGACCCAGCTTCTCTCTCTTCCTGCCGTCTGATCGCCTGACTGGTGTCTTCTATTTGCCAAACTCAACTGGAAACCAGTGAGCAAGAGATCCTGGTTGATGTATTCCAGTTGAGCAGAATTCCCAGGCCCCAAAGCAGGACAGGGAAAAGTGGGAAAGGGACCCAGAAGGACAATGGAGAATGACCGGCACAGTTTTCTATGGTAAGGTTAAGCATGGCTAGTCCACTGAAATGCTGACTAGTTTTCATGAATCGATCAATATTCTTTTAAACTTCCCTTTCCCCATATCTTTTTGGGCCAAGAAACTAGAAGAGAGTATTTTCTGGATATACTAGTAGTGATCCTACAGAAAGTGGCTCTTTTCAGAGAATAACCTTACAGTTCCTTCTCCAGATTTGTTGGAAAGGGCTTCTTACATCCAGTTGCCCTGTGTTCCATCTGCTGAGTGCAAATGTTAAACCAGGTAAAAACTGAACAACAAATACAGAATCAATGAATACCAAGAGAAAGATAATAACACAGTTTTAAAAAAAGATGTTGGAAGGTTGTGATCTCTGGGCAATTATTTCTTTCTGGATATTTTTCTGTACGTTCCTTTTATTCTACGGCCAACAGGGGAAAAAAAATAAAGAAAGAAGAAGAAAAAAGAAAAGGGAGATCTGTTCTAACAGCACGCTTTATTGTTCAGGAAAATCTCAAAGTTTACCACTCCAGGCTCTCCCAAGGATGTGTTACTGCTACCTACACAGAGTCATTCATTCATTCATTCATTCATTTAGCAAGTATTTATCGAGCATCTATTATTATGAGCCAATTACTATGCTAAGCACTAGGTTTGCAGTGCTGAAAAAGATGAGCACAGCCCTGCTTATATGGAGGCACCAGAAACAGATGAATAAGGCTTAGGCTCCTTGGCCTTGAAGTTTCCCCAGTTCGGATACATTGAGTACCCAAGAGAGTACGTATTATAAGACAGGGAGGCAGAGGAAGCTATAAGCACCCAAAAGGGGCACCTAACCCAGTCAGGATTAATAGAAAGCTTCCTCAAGGATAAATGCCTGAACTTATATTTGGGAGATATATGCAGAAGAATAAGGGTGGAAAGGGCGGTCCAAGCAGAAGGACCAGCACAAGCAAAATGATGCAAAAAGTGGGAGTAGATGGCTCTAGAACAGTGCTGTCCAGAAGAACTTTCTATGATGACGGAAATGTTCTGTAAATCTATCCAAAATGGCAGCCACAACCACATGTTTCTGTTGAGTGGCCAATCTGACGAAAGCACAGAATATCTCCTTTTGTTTAAATTTAAATTTAAATTTAAATTTAAATAGCCACACTGGGCTAGTAGCTACCAAGTTGGACGGTGCAATTCCAGAAGAGAAGGCTGGGGCAGTGGTTCACGGCAGGAGGGCCATTGCTCAGAGGCCATGCTTTGGATCATACTGTGTGGGCACTAGGAAGCCACTGAAGAGTGTCGGTCAGTCTGAAAAGGACCGGTCAGAGTTGTGTTGGCTGCACCTTGCGGCGGTCTGGTGGATGACACCCGGGGCGCTACAGAAGCTGTGAAGACGGAGCCCCGACTCAGGATGAGGGTGGGGGAGCATCGCAGGAGAGGAGGCCACTCCTGAGCAGGCCTGAAGCCGAGAGCAGACACTTGCCAGGTGGCCCTAAAGGCACCGGAGACTCAACAGATGCAAAGCGACGAAGGTCGTCGCGCTCGTGCTCAGGGAGGCCCAGGCGGTTCTCATAACCCAGGGTCTGGTGCAGGTGGCAGCGGGCGTGAAATGAGGCTGGGAAGACACGGCGTGCAGGGCCCTGGAAGGAAGTTTGGGGTTTTCCGGTAGAGACGCAGGAGCTCAATGAAGGCTCAGGAGCAGAGAAGCAGAGAATTTAGGTGTTGACCTCGAGTTAACTAGCAGCCTCTCTGAACTTCCGTGTGGTTTGGCCACCGCGAAGCGCTGATAACCGGGCTCCCCTCGCGGATCTGCGCGTGCGCGCACACGCCTTAGCGGCCTGGCCTGCCAGGCTGTCCCCTCAGCGCTCGCCTTCTCAGGAGGTGCCTGCCGCCCCTTCCCTCTCTCAGCTGTCACCACCACCGTCTTGACGCTGAGCCATCTGGACCTTCCTTTTTGCAAATCCACTCCCTCCTCTTTAACACACCCACCCCCCACCACCACCTGCACCGTTCCGCGGAATTATGGGTGTTGGGGACCCGGGGTGGGGGGAACCAATGCTGACCCTGGAACAAGGACAAAAAGCAGCCATGCTGCTCCAGAGTTTGTTAATAAAGAAATGTCAGGGGGCGCCTGGGTGGCTCATTCGGTCAAGCTAAGCGTCTGACTTCGGCCGTGTCATGATGTGGTGGTTCATGAGTTCGGGCCCCATGTGGGGCTCTGTGCTGACAGCTCAGTCTGGAGCCTGCTTCTGATTCTGTGTTTCCCTCTCTCTCTGCTCCTTCCCCACTCACGCTCTGTCTCTCTCTCTCTCTCTCTCTCTCTCTCTCAAAAAATGAATACACATTAAAAAAAATTTTTTTTAAGTTGGGGGGGCGGGACAAAACTTCTATTGGTAACAAAAACCCAAGCCGCCGTGGGAAACACAGTTGGTGTTAATTCTGAGTGGTTTTGATTTTGCTTGAAAGAACCACCTTCCCTCACCCCTTTCCCTGAGAACAAGCTAAAGTGAATGAAGTAGGCTTGTTACAGGTGGAACCTTCCAGGGGTGCATCCAGAGTATGATTATTCTCCAGCAGGAGATCAGGGACGGACTCTCCACTTTCAGAGGGCATGATGCGATGGCCAGCAATCAGAGCTGTGCCAGCAAGGCTGGTGGCAAAAATCACAACTCGAAACAAGCAAACAAACAAAAAAACCTTTTGCCACATCATTGGGAACCTCGGAAAACATTCCGTGGAGGAATAAGCTTTCTTCGTGTCAGAGAGGTGGGCAGTGACACAAAGCCCTCTCTGCTGTAGAGTTGCTCTGAGTTATTTGTTCTGTTTTATTTTTAAACATTTGCCTTTAAATTTATTTATTTTTTTGAGAGAGAGAGCACACGAGTGGGGAAGAGGGGGAGAGAGAGAGAGAGAGAGAGAGAGAGAGAGAGAGAGTCTTAAGCAGGCTCCACACTCAGCCACCTATGGGGCTGGATCCCACAATCCCCGAGATCATGACCTGAGATGAAATCAAGAGCTGGACACTCAGCCAACTGAGCCACCCAGGTGTCCCAGTTATTTTTCCTTTCTTAAGCCATCTGTCATGGCTGAAAAAAAGTTGGGGGCATCTGAAGCATCCTGGAGGAAATCTGGTCCTGGATGAACAGCTGCCCTGTGACCTGACCCTTGGGAAGTGGTACTTTAGACGTTAGGCCAGCGCTTGAAAAGCCCGTGATCCATCCTTCTTCTCTGCCCTGTTCGAACTTGTTGAAATACCATCGGTGCCAAATGAAAGAGGAACCACTGTCGGCTGAAAGCTTTACGGACAATAGACTATAGTCTGCAAGAAAACTAAGCCCTAAGAAATGAACTCTCAGGACATGATTCATAACGGGAAAGAGCACATCCAGATCCTAGCTCAGCCGGTGAGCCCAGGAGCCCATGGTTCAACTTCTCTGAACTTCGGTTTTCTTATCTGAGTCTATAAAATGAGAAGATGATGATATGCTTCTCTCGTCGGGGTGTGACAAAGTAACATATGAGATAGTACCATGTAAAACATCTGGCAAAACCCCTGATGCAGAGCTGCTGTTCAATATTTATAAATTATCTTAAAGATAATTGCCATATAATAAAGTCATTTGTTCGTTTGGCAAGTATCTATCGAGTGCTGCTATGTGCCAGGCACTGTTCTAGTCGCTGGGGGGTACATACGAAGCCCCTGGATTTCTGGAGTCTACTATCTAGTGAAAGACACAGAAATAAAATAAATCTATAAAAAGATAGCTAATATCATGTTGGGTAATGGTAAAATAAAGAAAAGAAAGCAGGATAAGGTCAGAGAGTCTGTCAGAGAATGTTACTTCACATAGGGTGGTCAGGGAATGTCTCTCTGAGGAAGTAACATCTAAGCACAGAACTTAATGAAATGAGGGCGATTGTCGCGGGAACGGCAAGTGCAAAGGCCCCGGGGCAGGTACGTGCTCAGCATACTGCAGGAACGGCAAGGAACGCAGTGTGGCCGGAGAGCAGGCTGCACAGGGAAGAGGGGTGGGTGAGTGGAAGAGAAGTCCCAGGGGCTGGGTCATAAGTTCGAGTGTTTTCAGAAGCGTTGATGGTTTCATGGGTGTTTATCCTGCGTCTCTGATGAAACTGAAAATCTCCTGGGTCAGCGGAGCAGAGCAGTGACGAGTATCGCATGAATCTGGATGTTAGCCAAGCTCCCAACTTTATATCACATGGAAAAGGTCTCTTAATCTCTCTAAGCCTAATATTCTCTTCTATAAAATGAAGACAATAATAGTGCCTATCTCACTGGAGTTTTATGAAGATTAAATGAGATAATTTTAGTAAAGTGCCCAGCATTAAGTGCTGCATATGTTAACTATTATTATTAAGGGCAGCAGGACTATTCTGTGCACTTTTCCTTTATCAATCAACAAATACATATTAAGCCCTTACCTTTGCAAGCTTTGTGATGTATAATCCCTGTACTTCCCATGTGTGTGTTGAGCACATAACTCGACTCTTAATTAATTTTTATAGACTTACAAGACAGCAATAACTTTCTAACCTAGCAATCAACTGACTGATAACTCTATGCAGAACCCGAGAACCGGAAAGAAAAGAAAATAGGTCTTTGAATTCCCAAAACACCTGTCAGAAAGATGACGCACTAAAGCTATAAACTTGAATCACAGAGAGTTCTTCATTCCTGACACGCTTTTAAACCCAATCACATGCTCAGTCAGTCAGGTTTCTCAGGTTCCAGGGGGTTGGAAGGGACAGTGGCCGAAGGCCGATGCGCTGATTGTAAAGAGGGCAGCGGTGCACAAGAAGACAAAAGTCACACTAAAAAGCGGAGAGAAGAATTCAAAAAAAGGAATACAGGAATCTATTCACTCGCGCCTTGGTTTGTTTATTCGATAATTTATTCACCGAACAAACACTTATGAGTGACTCTTGTAAGCTAGGCACTGTTGTTGGGACCCGGGGACACAAAAATACCAAGAACGGTATCCCTGCCCTCACAGGGCTTACCGCAAGGTGACGGGGACAGGCAAGGGAACCATCTCAACAGCGGGTGAGACAATGGGCCAGAGCGAGTACTAGACAGTAGGGGGCGCTGGAGGAGCACCAATCAGTCTTGGGCCACCGTAGACCATTTCATGGAGGAAATGGGGGAGGAGGGGCATGTTAGTATCAGGGCCCTCAGGCCACGGTTCCTCCAGTGACTCCGTAAGAATCACCACACTGCAAAACCGGATGCTCAAAACCATGACGCTGAGTGCACAAGACAAGGATAACCAATGTTCCCTGTGTTATATATTCGATAAGGTGGGGAAGTACGTGCAGATGTCCACTCAAAATGATTTCAGTACAATCTCCAGTTCCCTTTCAGCTCTTAAGTTTGCATTACCTGGAAATTTTGGCTTAGTTGAAATCTTGCCCTTGTGATACTAACATTTATTTCCTAGTGACATTAGATCTATGGGGGATTAGTGTTAGGCCACAGTTTTCAGATAATGAATGAGGTATACTATATAATATACATAAGTATGAAATTAAATATCTAGTTTGGTCTTTTAACTATCTGGTCATAGGGAGACAGTTGAGGAAGAAGCATTCTTAGCTACGGCAGTTCTATGTAAGTGTAGTACCATTAATGTTGCAGTTTTGAATCTAAAACGTGAGTAAGTCCGCTAACTTGACTATGATTCGTAACTAAGAAATGGCCAATAGTCCACCTGTGTGGTTTACTCAGAAGTACATGCTGTTGATATTCTACGCAACGCTGTTTGTTGGAGCAAAAGACCGAGAACAAACTAAAGATCCAACAACAGAGGACTGGTTAAATAAAAGATGGCAAATCCACGTGTGGAATATTATGCAGTCATTAAAAAAAGCACGATTGGGGCGTCTGGGTGGCTCAGGAGGTTAAGCGTCCAACTCTTGATTTCAGCTCAGGTCATGATCTCATGTTCATGAGTTTGAGCCCCGCATCTCTCTTTCTGCACCTCCCCCTCACACACTCCTGTGCACGGTATCTCTCTGACTCAAAACAAACAAACAAACAATCATTTTAAAAAAGATTTCAAAAAAGAAAAAGAACAAGAACAAGACTGTGCTAATATGGAAGCTTCTCCAAGATATATTAAGGGGGAAAATAGCATCTAAACTTTAAAAACCCACACTTCGTAATAAATGGAAGGATGCACAAAACAGTAGTCACAATGGTAGGGGTGCTGGGTGACTGGAGTTTAGGAGAGGAAAGAAAATTATTTTACACTGGGAAATTTTTATGTGTTACATAGTCAAAAACAAATCTGCAAGCAAAATTTTAAATGAAGAAAAAATCAAAAGTATCATCATCGATCCCAAGGGGAACATGTTGCGGTAAAATGGAGGTACGAACTGGGCAGCTGTCAAGTGAGGGCCGCCGCCTCCTTGTTTTGGCAATGTCAGATGGGTATGATCAGCAGTCATAAGCCAGCAGCCTGCATGGAGAATCTATCTCAAAGATGGGCGTGCTCCATGCTTTTAAAATGTGGATTCAAAGAACTTGAGGGCACATTTCTCCAAAGGAGACAGACTAGTGGCCAAAAATGCTCAACATCACGAACGATTAGGGAAATGCACATCAACACCACAACGAAATTCTGCCTCACATCCACCACGATTGCCACTATCAAGCAAGCAAACAAACCAACCAACAAAAAACCCCGAAAATAACAAGAGTTGGGGAGATATAGGGGGAAAAGGGAACTCTTGTGCACTGTTGCTGGAAATAGAAAATGGTGTGGCTGCGGTGGAAAACATGTGATGGTTCCTCAGAAAAACTAAACATAGAATGACCCTGATCTCATGGCATGATCCAGCAATTCCACTTCTGGGTATGTACCCAAAAATATTAAATACAGAGTGTCAAGGAGATATTTGTATACCCATGTTCATAGCAGCATGGTTCCCAACAGCCAGAAGGTGAGAGGAACCCAATGTCCATCAGTGGGTAAGTGGATAAACAAAATGTGGTCTATACATACAACGGAATATTATTCAACCGTAAAAAGGAAGGAAATTCTGACATATACTCGCGCGTGGATGAATCTGGAGGACATTCTGCTAAGTGAAATAAGCCAGTCACCAAAAGACAAACACTGTATGTTTCCACTTACGTGAGGTACGTAGACTAACCAAATTTATAGAGCCAAAAAATGGGATGGCTGCTAAGGACGGGGAGCCAGGGGACGGGGAGAGAATACGGAGTAATTATTTAACGAGTCCTGAGTTCCAGTTTTGCAAGACGAAAAGAGCTCTGGGGATGGATGGTTGTGATAATTGCACAATGATGTAAAAGTCTTTAATGCCACTGAGCTGTAAACTCATAAGTGATTAAAATGGTGAATTTTATGTTATATGTATGTTATACAACTACAAATAATTTTTTTATTTACTTTAATTTTTTAATGTTTATTTTTGAGAGAGAGAGAGAGACAGAGGTGCAAGGAGGAGAGGAGCAGAGAGGGAAGGGGAATCTGAAGCAGGTTCCAGGCTCTGAGCTGTCGGCACAGAGCCCGACGCAGGGCTCAAAGTCACCAACCGGGAGATCACCACCTGAGCCGACGTCGGACGCTTAACCGACTGAGCCACCCAGGCACCCCCAAAATAAATGTTTTAAATATGAATTTGAATGTGTTCAGAGTTAATGCTTTCCAATTCCTCAACAAGATTCCTATGTTTTGCACCCTGTTTCACACATTTACCTCAAAAATCAGTTTTGCGCGTGTGCCTTACCTGCCTGGCCCCATGTGCATTTAAATTTGTGAGCCTCGGAAAATGTATTTAACATTTTCGATCCTTAAATTTTCTCCTAAATTAAATAATAATCCCTATCTACCTTACATAATTGACGGAGGGGTAGATGAGTTACATATGGAAGCGTTTACAAGCCGAAATAGTTGGTGCCTGGCTGGCTCAGTCGTTTAAGCGTCTGAGGTCCGCTCAGGTCATGATCTCATGGTTGGTGGGTTCGAGCCCCACATCAGACTCTCCACTGTCAGCACAGAGCCGGCTTCAGATCCTTCATTTCCCTCTCCCTCTGCCCCTCCCCTTCCTCCCTGTTTCTCAAAAATAAATCAACATTTTTTTCCAAAGGAAAAAAAAAACATTGCAAAGGAATTCACTATAAAAAAGAAAAAAGTCACACACTGAGGTATCGCGTTCACCTCCTGGAACAGATCAAAGCATGTCTTGGTACAGGGGTTAGTGATGGCTTCACAGGCACTTAATGCCTGAGGTGGGCAAAAGGTGACAGAACCAGTGGAAGGAAACTGAAATTAAATGATCCCATGGGTGTGGTTTTTTCCCCCCTTAAAATATGACCAGTCATTCCGGCTTGAGTGGCAGAGGGGGAAGCACGGGATGTAATTTTGAGACATGTTACACCATGTAGAAAACTTGGTTTTCTGACATCATTTTCACCAGAAGTGGGATAACAGTGTCTTTTCCTCCTTGTTAGAATTTCCACCTCAATTCCAGAAGACAGTTTAACAAATATCAATTTAAACGGAAATGAAGGAGGAAACCGCGAGGCACAGAGATGAAGTACCCAAGGTTCCTGACATTCAGGAGCTCGCCCACGGCCCCAGACGCTACGGACTGGCACTTAGTGGCACTAAGGCACTTCAGGCGATGATTCTGTGGAGTTGTTTTCTGCCATGGCAGGTAGCTTTTTCAATCTCTTTCTTGTTTGTGTGTAAGAGTTCCCTGGGGAGCCTGGGTGGTTCCATCGGTTGGGCGTCCAACTTCGGCTCAGGTCACGATCTCACGGTCTGTGAGTTTGAGCCCCGCTTGGGGTTCTGTGCTGACGGCTCAGAGCCTGGAGCCTGTTTCGGATTCTGTGTCTCCCTCTCTTTCTGCCCCTCCCCTGCTCGTGCTCTGTCTCTCTTGCTCTCAAAAATCAATAAAACATTAAAAAAAAATTTTTTTTAAAGAGTTCCATAGAAAGGAGCTGGTTTTACTTAAGATCCTTCTTGCTTCCATTTACCCTCTATTTGTCCTTCTGTCTGTCCCTCCGTCCCTCCATTCCCTCTTTCCTTTCTTTTTACCTTCCTTCCTTCCTACCTTCGAACTATTGCTTACTGGACATCTGCCATAAACCAAACAAATCTAGATGTAGAAGATACTGTGTCAAATAAAACAAAGTCCTCGACCTTTGCCACTAACATTCTGGTCGGGAAGGCTGCCTTCCTAGCCAAAACTCCAAAACTCTATGTGTTTTCATGTGGTGCTCTGAAAAAGAACATCTGTCCTTGAATAATGTCCTTGGAGAAGCTAGAGTGCATACATCTATCAACACACTGGGGCATTGCTTGAATCTGACCCCTGAAACAAGCAACAGAAATATTTTGACTTTATAAATAATACCTTAAGTATATTTATAGTGTGTCTTTCCAGGATGCAGCTCCAAGTATCTGAAGATTTATGTGATATACAGAGAAGAAAATCATCCTCGTGTGATACATATGGAAAATGGGTTAAAAAAAAAATCAAGTGACAAATCTCGGTAGGATTATCAACTTGAGGACACTTGTCAAGCAGTATCCCCACAGGAGTCATCTTACTTAATTTTTTTGTCAACAACTTGGTTAAGTGGATTTTACAAATGATTCAAAATATGTCTGAGTGGCTGGAACTAGAAGCAAAAATGGTCTTTAAAACAACCTTGATAGCGTTTCCTGCTGACAGACAAGGGGGCGGAGATGATGAACGTTCCCAAAGCGACAGATCCTTCTTCACGAGGGAAGACGGTTGTATGAAGGTTTAACACGTTGAGCCCAGCTGCTAAGAAATTCTATTCATTCTAGGACGCTAGAATTTTGAACTCGGGGGAAAGAGGAGAAAAAGTCTGGGAGATGAAGCCTGGCCTACACTGTATAACTTTGGTTTTACGAGGAAACAATGAAAATATTGATGTTGAAATGGCCCCTAATAAAGCCCTGGGGTGTCCCAGTTGGTGATTTATAGCCTCTCAGCTCCAAATTCTCTCTTCATGGCTTTGCACGTGGTGCTGGAGCCGGATCCTGAGGACCTTTGTGCTCTGCCAGGTGGCCCAATGCAGAGCTTTGTCACAGGGGGTGCTGCAGGAGAGGTGAGGGAGGCGGTGGTTTGCCTTCCTGGTTCTGGTGTTTTCCTCTCTCTCCTTGTTCCTGCAGCAGCGGGGACATCCCGTGACACTCATCTCCGTCGATTTCAGCAGTCCCCTTACAAGTGAAGGTTACTAGAGATTTCTGCCAGAGCCCCAGCTGGCTTCCTAGAAAGTACGATGCCCCCCACCTGCAGCTTCCTGAGCAGTTGGGCAGGGACCCAACTGGATGCCAGAGGGTGGAATGTAATCAGCATCTCACTGAACTTCTCTGCCAGCCAGAGGGCCATAACCGTACCCTCTTCAATAAGGCCTGCATCTCAATTTGGCTATCATCAAGCCCTCTTCCAAGTTTGTTCCTTCCTTGGGTGGTCTGCCTCAGTCCTAGGTAAGAGCTGCTCTTTGTATCTGTTATTTGTATAATCTTGGGAGTTTCTTAACTCCTTATTGTAACGAGTTCTCTGTTACTGGTTAGTAATTCTTCACATTAAACTTCCCCTGTTCGTTGCTGTGTGATTTCTGTTTCTTGACTAGACCTTGATTAATATACTCCTATCAGACAGAAATGTGTGCTTCATAGTTCATCAAAAGCTATGTACAAGAAATTCTATGGTAGCACTATTCATAATGGCTAAAATGTCCATAAGGGGAAGAGATAAATAATTTGCGGTATATTCATGGAAAGGAATGCTATAGAACAATGAGAGTAAATAAACTACAAACACGTGCAACAACACAAACAAATAGAAATGTAATGTTGAGCGAAAGAAGCAGAAACAAAAGAAAACATGCAGATGATTCCATTTAGGTGAGGTTTAAACACAGGCAAAACTAATTCTGGTGCTAGAAAGCAAGAAAAGTGGTTATTCCTGGAGGGGACTAGTGGTTGGAAGGGGGAACAAGGAGCTCTGGGATGCTGGCAATGTTCTGTTTCTTGGCCAGGGCACCGGTTATCTAGATCATTGTTTATGCAAATTAATTGAGCAGTGCATTTTTGATGTTTCAAAATTAGTCACGCTGAAAAGTATTATCTATTTAATAAAATATGTAATAAAAACATACATATTTATTGAATTTATGAGCTATAGTTATTTGATTCAAATAATAAAGTCAGGCTCACTCATTCAACAAAAACATATGAACGTATTATATACCACTCACTGTATATGGTGCTGAGGCTCTAGAGATGAATTAGTTATTCTTGGCTCTGTCCATAAAGGGACAAGTTGAAAATGACAACTATAATACAACGTGATTCGTGGGTTAATTTAGGCATAGATGGAGTGCTGCAGGTGGAGGAGGGAGCCAAGAATAGAAAAGCTACACATAGAAAAGTGGCGTCTTTGAGGCACCTGGGTGGCTCAGTCAGTTAAGCGTCCAACTTCGGCTCAGGTCATGATCTCACGGTCCGTGAGTTCGAGTCCCACATCTGGCTCTGTGCTGACAGCTCAGAGCCTGGAGCTGTTTTGGGTTCTGTGTCTCCCTCTCTCTCTGCCCCTCCCCCATGCTCTCTCGCTCTCTCTCTCTCTCAAATAAACATTAAAAAATTAAAAACTTTTTTTTTGAAAAGAAAAGTGGTGTCTGAGAGGGGACCTTCCCTCTGCACAGTGTAGAAGCATCTACTCGCTCCACTGTCTTCTGTAAAAGGATGAGTAAGAGGTGGCCAAAGAGAAAAGGGTAAGGGTGTTCTAAGCATGTGCAGAGATGTGAATTTTGAAAGTCACCGTAAATGCAGAGAATAGAGAGCGTTTAATGTGGCAGGATTCCTGGTAGCACTGGAAAGAATGGCAAAAGATGAAACCACAGAGGTGAGCTGAGGTCTGATTGTGACACGTTTGTACACCTTCTACAAGTGTGAGTTTTGCATGAGGAGCCAACAAGTGCTGTATAGATAGCCTTCACAGATGCCCTTCTGCCCCCACCCCTGCCCACCACACACCCCTGATGCCTTTTTTAGTCCTCTCCCACAGTGAATCTGGGTTGGCCAATGAAACCAATAGAATCTGGTTATAAGTGACACTGCGTGACTTCTGAGGCCATTGTGGCTTCTGCCTCGATTTCTTGGAAAACTTCTTTCAAGGGGAGCCCGTCATCGTATAAGAAGTACAGCTATCCCGAGTCCACGATATTGTGAGGAAACACAGCTTAAGAGACACCATGTGAGAAGAACTATTCCTCAGCCCAGTCAAGCTTTCAGGTGACTCCAACTTTAGCTGACATCTGACCACAACTGCATCAGAAACCCCAATGGAGAATGTGTTGAACGTGGTCAACATAAGAACTGTAAGAAAGAATTTTTTCAGCTCTACACTGTATCATGAATCACTACATTTCAGGGTGGTTTATTACACGGTACTAGACAACTAGAACAGTCTGGAATAGCAGTGTGACATAGAGAGTTTTTTTTTTTTTTTGAAACACAGTCTGGGGACAGCGTGGAGGATGGGTTGAAGAAGACAGAGGCTGAAGGTACCAAGGTGTGTTCAAAGGTTTTTACAGGAGGATCATTGGATGGAGAGTCTGGAACCTGGAGATACTTGTGAGGCAGAATTGACAGGACGTAGAGATCAAATAAACGTGTGGTGGGAGGTAGAGGATGACTGTGAAAATCTTTCACGTTTTTGCCCAAAGAGAATAGGTGTGGACAATGTCCATAATAGAAATAAGGGGCTTTATGGGACATAGATAATGAACTGTGTGCATGCTTAAGCTGAAGGGTTTACAAGGCTATATTGGTGAAGAAGTCAAATAAGCAGTTTTATTTAAGGCACATAGGAAATTGGGGCTGAACATGTACACATATACACACACAGGCTCACAGTTACATGTAATGATGGTTGAAATTAGAGATGCGATCACCAATAGAAAGCGTTTAGCGCTACCAGAAGAGGGACACATCATGGAATTTCGGAAGACTTGGGGCAGAGGAGGAAAAGCCTGCAAACAAAACTGAAAGACATAAGTCAGAGAAGTAGCAAGAGAAACAGGAGACCCATGTCTTATAAGCAGATGGACAAGAGAATGTCAAGAAGATGGAGTTTTCATTGTCAAAAGCCACTGCAACGTCAAGTAAACTAAGCCCGTGGTGCATGGCTTTGACAATTAGGAGGTTATTAGAGAGGTCTCAATGAGACTACTGTCAATAATCTCGCTTTGATCGGAGTCAAAAGCAGCAACTATGCATTTAGATTACTCTTTAAAGATATCTGATGGCAAAATGAACAACAAAAATAAGTTTGAGAACAATCACAAGCTATGAGGAAGGAGGAGACTAAAGACAGGTTGGCTGGCAGAAAGTCCCTGAACCAATGGGAGGGGTGGGATAGAGGGGTCTCCAGAGTCATCTGTTTTATGGGTGTCTGTTCTTCCAAGCGTGGTCCACAGACCAGTAGCATCAGCGTGACCTGGGAACATACTAGAAACGCAGAATCTCAGGAAACACCACAGTTCTAGGGAATCATAGTCTGCATTTAAACAAGATCCACAGGTGATGTGATTGTGGCGCCTCACAACAACCAGGTAAGATAGGCATTACCGTTCCCATCTTTAGCTAGGATGAGACTCAGGCTCAAAGTTGCCTGGGATAGCGGAGATGATTAGGGGCTCAGCCAAGTTTCTATTCGTAGACAAGTTCACAGGGATTTCTACTTTCACTCAATTCAGGAGAATTGTTTCAGGTGGTAACGCTTCTGACAATCAATTAATCACAGGTCTGTAGTTCTAGTGCCATCAGCTTTGAGTTTGTTGTTACAGCGATGGTCGAATCCCTTCCTGAGCCTGGGAGGCCTGGCGAGAAACCACGTTGACAGCATTGGAACTTCACTTCCCAGCAAGCCCCGCGTCCTCCTACCGCGCTGGGCATGACGGGCGTCTCCTCCCGCTCTCTTCTCTGGCGGAAGAACCTTGAGGCGGGACCGTCAGCCAGGCGTAAGGACGCGCGGCATCCTGGGATGTGTAGTCTGGCCGGGACCGGGACACCCCCTCGGATGAATGGGGCCGGAGCCGACTGCGAACTACAGCTCCTCGGCCGGCAGCGTCGGTGGTGGCCTCGGAGGAGAGCAGCGCTGCAGGGCGGTGGGGATGTTCTGTGCCGCGGCGAACGCAGTAGCCGGGCTTCTTAGGGTGGCGGTATAAGCGGGCGCCTGCCTGTGCGCGCTCGCTCTCCTTCCCCGGCACCGGTCATGCGCCCGGCGTTCGCGGTGGGCCTGGTGTTCGCAGGCTGCTGCAGTAACGTGATCTTCCTAGAGCTCCTGGCCCGGTAAGTGACCTTCGCGGGCCGCACCCCCGCTGGCGGCGCGCGGGGGCCCGGGTAGCACGGCCAGCGGAGTCGGCTGCCCCGTGGTCCCGCGCGCTGCCCGCTGTCCCGTCCACCAGCTTCACAGCATCCCTCGGAGGGGAGCGCCCCGGGTGCCGTCCTCACGCACTGGGGACCGAAGCCTGCAGTTTTTCTCGTGACGGGTCCAAGGTCGGCAGGAAGCTCGTGACAGAACCCAGGTTTCTTCCACCTCTTGTCGATTCCGTTAATGCCACGCGTTTGACTTGGGCAAAGCTTTTTGACTTCTAAAGCAGTCTGAGTTTGTACTCGCTGCAAAGAAAGTTTCTTTAATGTGGCTCCCCAAAACGTTTGTTTTATTGGCTTTAGAGATGGCTGGGAGCACTCGACCCAGCATACCTCCCAGCGATGTAGTAGAGTGGATTTTTATTCAGAGAGCCCGTCCCCTTGACCGGAGAGAGGAATTCCAGCTCTAAGATGTTACAGTCTTTAAATTGAGAAGCATGCATTTGGAAGCGTAACTTTCAGAATGATTATGACACGTTCCCAAAAGGAAACCAGGTTGGCTTTATTGAGGTGGCACTCGATACTGAGTAGTGGGTAAAGTTCAGTGGATGGAAACTGTTGTTACAGAAAAGATAACAGGTAGACTAGAAAAGGCTCAGCATTAAAAAATCTCAAGTCTTGGTCCTGGGGTCTCCCTTTTCTGCCTGTAAAATAAAATAGTATCTGTGGCCATATTTCTGAATCTGGACATCTCTACTGATCATCCGAACAATCTTGTGTACCAAATAGGTCAGAAATTATAATCTCTTTTACTGAAAGTGAGACAGGTCCCAAGAAGGTAGATGGTCTTTTACTGTAAATTTAAGTGGCAGAACCAGAACTAGAATCCAGGATACCTAAACTCTAGTCTAGTACCGTCTGCAGCCCCTCTGTTATTTTTGAACTTGAGCGTCCCACAGAATTTTGGTCAGTTTCTCACGTGGAGGCTACTGGAAATGTATTTTATTTTCATGATCCCATTGATACGTCATTCTGAAGCAATCAGTTTACTTACGGTGTGGGTTAATTTTTGCTGTTAAAGAGCTTGAAATTTTATGCAGAAAGTGTTGATAAAGATCTGTCACTTCTTTGGGGAGTAGGTGGAGAGAGGTTTAAAAATGGAAAGAAAAAATGTAGCCGGTTGTTAGTCTTACAAACTTCAAAGTAAGATCACTTCGGAAATTGACTTAAAAAAATTAAAAAAAAAAAAAAGGGGGGGGGCGCCTGGGTGGCGCAGTCGGTTAAGCGTCCGACTTCAGCCAGGTCACGATCTCGCGGTCCGTGAGTTCGAGCCCCGCGTCAGGCTCTGGGCTGATGGCTCAGAGCCTGGAGCCTGTTTCCAATTCTGTGCCTCCCCCTCTCTCTGCCCCTCCCCCGTTCATGCTCTGTCTCTCTCTGTCCCAAAAATAAATAAACGTTAAAAAAAAAAAAAAAAAAAAAGAAATTGACTTAAAAATATTAAGATGATAAAATCAGGCCAGCCATGGAAATGAAAGTCAGAGAATAATAGTGTAATAGTTGTGTTGAATATGTCATTAAGTTAAATCCTACCAAAGGCTGTGTGACTTCAGAGTACGTAGCAACTGAAGGTCCTCTTGACTAAGTGTGAGTTCTTGGCTAAATTACTTCATCTCCTGAGTCTGCTCTTTGAACTTCAAAAGGCTGGTGGTCGCTCTGCCAGACCCACAGGGTTTTTTTTGAAGGATTGAATGAGATGCACGTGCAAAGCGCCTGAAGCACACCGACCTTCCCCTTCTAAACTTTCAGTACAGGTAAACCTTGCTTTATGAGCTGCTCATGAAAAGCCGTGGATAAATCTAATGCTTCTGTGAATTGTAGGAGCTTCTATGTAGAACAGTCTGAATAATTTATAAACAAATCCTCCTTTTTTATAAATCTGGCTCTTTGCAGTACAGCAGTGGGTTTTCATAAAGCTGTGAGGGGTACATTTGTTAATGTGGTGGGTGGCATACATCAGGCTGAGTAGCAGCTTTTTCCTGATTTGCTTGGGCAACTCACGACTTACCATGCCAAAGATCAATAAAATGAGAGCTGGTTGAACCAGATGGCCTTTATGGTTCTTTGTAGATTTGGCCTCCTCATCACTTTTGACTTTATCTTGGGACATCACGGTGGAAAGCTCATAAATTTTTATAGAGCAGGAACTCTGCTTCTCCTATGGCGTCCTTGGAACCATTATGTGCCCTAATAAAGAGGCAACTAGAACACTTAAATACACATGAAAAGCTAGAGTGACCTGTAGGCAGAAGCACGCGTCTTTATCCATCTTCCCCAAGTTGGAAAATAAATTTAGGTTTTTCTTTCTGATTTTTATATCTATAATTGGGACCTATACTAAAATAAAAAGCTCCATGCAGTGTACAGAACAGATGTGAAGTAATGAATGGGTGCCTTCATCTCCCTCCTGAAACAGCTTGGAAACAGGATGCGCCCACATCAGCTAACTAGCCAGGCAAGGTATTGCGTGCCTTACGTCGGGAGAACAATCTGAAACATTTTCTTTTTTCCATGTGATTTTACGATCAAGTGCGTAACGTTGACTCGAGTAAGGAAGTTTCCTAAATCTAGAATAAGAAATACGAAAGGCATAGATTTCTTTCCCTTCGGGGTTGCTCATCTTTGAAGTCAAAATTTGAATTCTTGCCAAAGAGAATTCAAAGTAAGAGAAACTGTTTGCAGTTGGTGATTATAATTTCGAAGGAATAAAGTCCAAGAGAACAAGTGATTTAGGGAAAAGGATCCAAGTTTTTAATGCTGAAGTTTTAAAATGAAAAAAAAAAATGAATTATTCAAGTTAAGACAAATAGTTCCACTGGCAGTGGTGTGTTCCCGAAAAGCTGTTGATTTTTTAAAAAAAATTAATTATGTGAGTACATTAGGGAGATTTAAAAATCCTATGGAGATAGAGACGAAGTAGAATAGGGTTGTCAAGGGATAGGGGAGGATATGGGGTTTCTTTTGGAAATGCCCTAAAATGGTAATCGCTGCACAGTTTTAAATATACGAGAAACCACTGAATTGTAAACAATAATATAAGGGAGTCTGCACACATCATTTATGTGCCATGTGGCTCTGGGAGACTTACCTGAGTCAGTGCCACGTGGCTCTCAGTGCCCTCAGCAATGAAATGGGCGTAATAATAACTACCTCTGTAAAATAAAGATAAAATTAAAAATCATTATGCCTTTTCAAAGGTCCTGTGAGGAATACACTTGTGAATCATTTTTTGAAATAAATGGTTTCTTTTTATCTTTCATACAGTACTACTATTTTAGGTCCTATTTGCTTAAAGGGAGGCACCCTCCCCTTCAGCAACTTGAGTGAAGGCCAGATGCTGTGCCCAGAGAGTAGGGGCGCGAAGACGAATTGGACACGGGCGGTCCTCTGACCTTCTCTGTGTGGCATCAGGTGCTTACTGTTTTCAGATTCCATGTTTGGCTTCCTCAGTACATTGTCACATCCTTAAGGGCTCAGGGATCAGGTCTTCACATTGGGAGCTCCCTAGCACCATATTTGACACATAATAGGTTCTTCATAATTGTCCTTTTGTTTTTTAATGTTTATTTATTTATTTTGAGAGAGAGTGGGAAAGGGGGAAGGGCAGAGGGGGAGACAGGATCAGAAGCGGGCTTTGTGCTGACGGCAGAGAGCCTGAGGCAGGGCTCAGACCCACGAACCACAAGATGGTGACCTGAGCTGAAGTCGAGGGCTTAACCAAAGGAGCCACCCAGGCACCCCTCCGTAATTGTTCTTTAATGGAAATGACCTAATCTGTTGGCAAAAAGGAAACAGGAGGAAGCGAGGAAGCTTGATGAGCCCCTTTTGGGCGAAGTCTTGTGTTTGGCGCTTGATATATATTCTCTCATTGGATCCTCGCTACAAACTGAAAACTGTATCACTTGCATTTTTATAAGTGAGAAAAATTGGTCAAGATAAATGCCTTTTTAGAAGAGTTAACTATACTTTGATTGAAGGCCTTCAGTGTGCGAGATCCTAGGGCCTTTCTGCCTCTGTGGCACGCTATTAAGTACTTTTCAGGGACTGGCTTGTCTACAATAAACTAGTGAGGTGAGATAGGAACTAATACTGTTCCCATTTTAAAAATAAGGAAACAAGACTTAAGGGAATAAACTTCTACTCTCACACAGTAAGTGGTAGAGACCTGGATCCTACATGTCATTGTGTGCTTTTTTTTTTTCCCTTTTTTTTTTTTTTTAATTTATCTTAGAGAGACAGAGACAGAGCCTGAGCAGGGGAGGGGCAGAGAGAGAGAGAGGGAGGCACAGAATCCAAAGCAGGCTGCAGGCTCTGAGCTGTCAGCACAGAGCCCGATGCGGGGCTTGAACTCACAAACTGTGAGATCATGACCTGAGCCGAAGTCCGACGCTTAACCAACTGAGCCACCCAGCGCCCCAGCCATTGTGTTCTTTTAACCACCGTGGACTACAGTGGTTCTCAACTCTGTGAGAGCATATGAGAATTACCCGCACATCTTACATGGGTGGGTACACACACACACACACACACACACACACACACACACCTCCCCCACATCTTCTGCCCTCTCCCTAGACCTACACTAGTGGTTCTCAGCTCTGGCTGCCCACCAGAATCAAGTGGAAAGCTTTGAAAAGTTTGGGTTCCAGGGCCCTACCCCACAGCAGTCTGAGTGGACCTGGGGCGGGGGTGGGAAGCGGTGAGGCTTCTCACGCACATGGGGTTTTAAAGAGCAGCCTAGGGGCGACTGGGTGGCGCAGTCGGTTAAGCATCCGACTTCAGCCAGGTCACGATCTCGCGGTCCGTGAGTTCGAGCCCCACGTTGGGCTCTGGGCTGATGGCTCAGAGCCTGGAGCCTGTTTCCGATTCTGTGTCTCCCTCTCTCTCTGCCCCTCCCCCGTTCATGCTCTGTCTCTCTCTGTCTCAAAAATAAATAAATGTTTAAAAAAATAAAGAGCAGCCTAGCCTGAGTTGAACAAGAACCGTGCCAGGAACTATCTAGAGCTGAAGTACCTTCTCCCGTCACCCCTATGTCGGCTAATGGTTCTAATTAGCTCTTCAAGGGAGGTAGGTGTCTTACGTGATTATTTATGGTTTTGTGCCGCGTTTATCCCTGTCCCTTGAACGTAAATGCTAAAAGAGATGGTTGAACATAAAGCAGTCATTTTCAGGGACAGCTCCACAGGCAGTAGAGACCGAAGAGGAACAGGGGTTCTGTTCCAGATGGTAAGCAGAGCTCTGCACGGGAGAGGCTCATGTTGAGTTGTCCCTTTTACGCCTGATGGGCATATTTAAGAGCTTGTCTACTTGGCACTGCAGTTTAATCTTAACACCACCAAGAGAGAATTGGGGTTGTTTTTAATAAATAGCATTATTTTTTTTTAATTTTTTAATTTTTTTTAACATTTACTTATTTTTGAGACAGAGAGAGACAGAGCATGAACGGGGGAGGGTCAGAGAGAGAGGGAGACACAGAATCTGAAACAGGCCCCGGGCTCTGAGCTGTCAGCACAGAGCCCGACGCGGGGCTCGAACTCACAGACTGTGAGATCATGACCCGAGATGAAGTCGGCCGCTCAACTGACTGAGCCACCCAGGCACCCCTAAATAGCATTATTTTCAGTGTGATAGTACATTTGCAATACAAGAATCCCTCTACTCACTAGCCTCTGGTAAATAAATGTCCTTGGTCAAGATGAGAACACAGAATATGAAGCCTGAAAAATACTGGTCATATGAGAAATCTGGAAGCTTCACAGAAACAAAGACAACGGTTCGCTTTGTACTTCTTCCAGTGACTGAGCAGAACCTAATAGAAGACAGACTCAAAACCACAGGCCTTTTAAGTGACCAGTTTTTGCAGAGTGTTTCAAGAGGGAGGTCAGAAGGATTTTTTTTTTTTTCTGTCTTATAAATATGTTCCCTGTAACAGTCACTGTGGAAGATTGCTCAACCCTTGCATGGATCCCTGAAGAGGTTCGATTCAGTTTCACCATCTGTCGAGTACCTGATAGATCTGTGTTAAGAGTTGTGGGGAACGGTAGATGATAGGAGTGTTCTTCAGTCTTTTCTTCGTTTTGCTCCTTATCTCTCCTTACTCTGGCCAGAGATCCTTTGTCTGTAGACATTTTCTTCCTGATCACCCCACCACAGATGCATTAGATACCGGTTCATGTGCTGTATGCATATCTGTGCTTGAGACTTAGAAAAAGAGTATGAATCTCTCCGCCCCAAGAACCAGTTGTCCCTTGGGGACCTTATCTAAGGTGGTGGCCCTGTCACCAAAGCGGGTGCATGTCTTCCATTACTGGTAGTCTCCGTGGTTCCTGGTCAGGAGGCTACGTGAACGTTCCCGGAGACCTCGGTGTATTTCTGTGCTGGAATTTGCTGCTCAAGCTGACTGGGATCCTGCCTAAAGTCCTTGTGCTTCACTGAGGATCCCACATACGAGCACTTCCTCCAGCTTACCAGGAGAGTTGTATCGTGGTCCTAAGAATGAATGCATCAGAGTGCTTCTTACTCGAGGCCTGCTACAACCAAGGAAGAGTGAAATAAGAAACCTTGACACTCTTCTCTGTGAGCTCGGTTGATGGTTGTGTGTGATCCACGGGCTGTGAAACCGGAGATAAAGCACAGTGGGTGATGGAAGTCAGGCCTCCCTGTTATTCTGAACTATCAGTATAACAAGTGTTGGTGCCCTTTATCTCAGCTTTTCGTACCTTATTTACCTTTTTGTCATTTACTACACAGGAAGCATCCAGGATGTGGGAACATTGTGACATTTGCACAGTTTTTATTTATTGCCGTGGAAGGCTTCCTCTTTGAAGCTGATTTGGGAAGGAAGCGGCCAGCCATCCCAATCAGGTATGGCACATTGAAGTCTCTTTTCGCCTTTGTTTTTTTTTTAAAGAAGTTTAGAACTTTTCTGGTACCTAGATAAAGGAGAATGAGGCATCTGTGCATAAGATCTGTGTCAAAGGTATTAGAAGAATAATAAGGGTAATTCATTTTCTGCATTTAATATGTTGTGAAACTACAGGGAGACTATTTTTAGAATAAAACTCTTGTAGTTTCACAACATATTAAATGCAGAAAATGAATTACGATGGAGACAACACTGTGTGTGTGTGTGTGTGTGTGTGTGTAGTATATGGTTGGTTAAAGGCTTAGTGTGACCACAGATTTATTTTTAATAGTTATGTATGCTATCCTCATGTTGGTAAAGTTATCAGATACACTAAGAGCGGTATTATTGTTCCTTTTTAAAAATGACGGGGTTTGGGGAATAAACAGAAATGGTAGTTACGCAGCCTTGTGAATACTGAACGCTACCGAATTATTCACTTCAGAATGGTTGATTTTGTGTTTCGTGAACTTCCCCTCAATTAAAAGAAAATGAAAGGTAAGCTAAGGCAAAATTGTTAATTCCAGACCTCCGCCCCTTTGTCCACATTTGCATAACTGTACTCATGGGGTCAAATAGGAAACAGGACAGCTCTTCTAATGAACAGCGTGTTGGAAATTCAGCATTCTCGCTGAGACGGACTTGAGGTAAAAATGTAATGCATCCAGTTGTCAGTCTGTAGTAGAATCCTGTTACTAAATTCCTTTGACAGGGGTTTTCTGGTGTGAAAGTATCAGAGGACTAGTTAAGGCTCATCCTTGTTGGTATTCTTTTGCAGCATTCCTGAGTAGTCTGCCGTAGAGAATCTGGCTGAATTTTGTTACTAATATTGTACTTCTGAGTTTCCCAGTGCAATGCTAAGTATTCTTGAACACATTGTTTTCCATTGGCTTTAATATCGACATAAAACTTTCTGATCCTGAGACCAACATTTCTATCCCAGCAGGAGCCCCAGCATTTTTGATTCCTCTGACCCTTTCCCCCTTCCTCCCACTATCTCTTTCCATTCTGGCTGCCACTAGCACAGTTCAGGAACACGTTCACCCTCATCATTAGCTTTTATAAATGGTGCCCTCGCTGGCCGGCCTCTTGTCTCCCACCCCTGCATCCCTGTATTTTGATTTCCTACCATTTTATTGTGACACCGCCCCCCCCCCACCTCCCCCAAGCACTCAGGGGTCACCAGTAGGCTCAGAGGGGAGCCTAGCTGCCTAACCTGCCTTTTGAGGCCCCCCAAGGTCTTGCCCTAACAGTCATACTTCCACGTGTGTCCATTGTGCTGGCTGTTTTATTTTCTATCTGAGAAGAAGCTACCATCAAAATCTTGACATCATGGGCATGTCCTTCATTGCCAGGAGCAATTTCTAGGCTGTGCTATGTAGACAGCAATGTGGAATAGTTGGAATTCACTATCCTAAAAGACCTTGATGAACTCTCTTTATCTCCAAATGGCATCCTTTCAAGATAGGACTAAGAAAATTTGGCAAGAAACCTTGTGAAGTCACCAATAGTATATTATTTAGAAACTGTGAAAACAGCTGTTCCCAGTGTTAAAAAAAAAAAAATTCAACTAAGTAAATTTGAAGATCTGATTGGTTTTATTAAATGATTCATGAATCGGGCCTTATCACATCTAGCAAGTAGAGGGGAACTCCACTGAGCTGAAGAAGAGAAAGGCTTTTAAAGGCAGAGGACATTAAAGAAGAAGAAAGGAATTTATTAGCAAGATATGAATCATTTAGGCAAGGTTGTCTCTTAAGGGGAGAAGGGGTCTATCAGAAAATTCCCTAGTATTGGCCAGGAAATTCTATCTTGGCCGATAAAAGGTTATATTCCGGGGGGTGGGGAGGGGTGGAGGGTTGAAATTGCAGTTGGGTTAGGAATTAGGTCTCCGTTTACTGACTTGGGTTCATAACCTAAGTGGCACCATTTTGGGCCTGCCGTTTTCTTTTAACAAATTACCGCCTTTTGATCAGACTGTCAGCTTAGCTGAGATATGTGATAAAAATTTAAGGCATTAGCATCACTCTCAGTTACCGCTCTAAAGTTCTTGAAGTTTTGGTTTTTCCTTTTTGTGGTATCCATAGGTCTTAACCTCTATGATATTCACAGGTCACAGCTTCATGCTCCTTAAATCGATTATTTTCTTTGTTCCTTAGATGTTCCAGTCTTAGGGAGATCATTTGCTTGGTGGTTAGCGCCTATATGCATTTAAAGCTTTTGAAAGAATACAGTGCAGCAGGGAGATGATTATCATTACTATAAGCAGGATAAATCCCAGTATATGGAGTGCACTTTAGAGCCGTGGTCCCCAAGACCCAAACCGATCAAAATCAAGTAAGTCAAAGAAAGACCCTTTGGAAAGAGTCACCTTCTTAAGCCAAGCGATCTTACATAATTGAGTTTCAGTGTCCCCAGAAGTGTCAGTCTAGGCATAGCTGGTGGTGTTTGCCACAGCATGGACACCTCTTTGGTCAGCCAATAGATAATTAAGAATTATTCCATTATCAGGGAGAGCTTTGGCTAGAGAGTTTAAGGATATTTGTTGAGCTGCTATTGTTTTAACAGGTTTTTGCAGTAATTTTAAGAATTAAGGGGCAGTTCTTTATCATAGCCTCATGGATCTATCCCTAATCAGGGAAACAGGGACCTGTCAAAAGGAGTGAATTATAAATCATGAATATCTTCAGGTAGGCGCTCTTTAACTCAGCAGTGTCAATTTAGGGGAGTTGACAATGAGATTCTAATTTTGTTTGTGAAAAGTTAGGTGCGCAGGGAGATTGTTTATCCTGAAATAAAAAGTTGTTTAAATATCAGAGGTTGCCAAGTTACAAGGACATTAGTCTGGCAGCGAGGGGAATAGACTTTATTCACATGTGCCACAGTCTTACAAATAGGACATAAAGGCTTAGTGTTACTTTTTTGACAATGCTTTCCATGTAATATACATATCAAATAAACCTAATTCATTTAGCAAGTGCTTTGAAATATTCTAAGTGAAAAGGACTTCATTTAGGAAGCTAGACAAAAATATTTCTTAAAAAGGTTTTTAAAGCACTTCCCTAAATAAGATCACAGATGATTATGAAACCCGATACTTAAAAGAAGTTTTTAGTCTTACCTAAATCAGATCAAAAGCCCAAGAAAACTTTGTCCTTTTAACAGAAAGAAAACCAAATTCTTATTTAGTGCCAGCTTATAACTCCTTTTTTTAATGTTTATTTATTTATTTTGAGAGAGAGCAGGGGAGGGGCAGAGAGAGAGGGGGAGAGACGATCTCAAGCAGGATTCATGCTCCACACTGGCCTTGATCTCACAAACCTTGAGATCATGACCTAAGTGGAAATCAAGAGTCCAACACATACCCCAGTTGAGCCACAGAGGCACCCCCAAAACTCATTTTTTAAAATACATTTATTTTCATCTTAACCAGCTTGACCACACATGAAAATTCCTGTTTAAAGATTCTTTTTTCTGCAAACCTACAACTTTTTTCCCCCTACGTTCCAATTTTGTCCTATGTTTTTTCTTTTCTCTTTAAACAACCAGCCTCGTTTTAGGACAAAACGACTTCCTTTCCCCTTAACAAAAACTATATTGAAAGAGAACTTCTGCTGACTCCATTTTGACCTCAAATTCTAGCTGGGTTCTTCTCTCTAGCTTGTCTCTTGGCTCAGGCTGAAGATCCAGTGGGCAAAGTGTCCCGTGAAGGGAACTGAAACTGCCCCCTCAAGCAGTAAGGACCCTCCGGAACCAGCAAGACCCCGCCCATGATTGACTCCAAGACAGTGGCCAGTTTGACTCCCTCTGCCCACCTGCACGTACTCACCCACTTTGCCCACATTTTCTTTATATAAACCTGAGAGTATTTTCAGCACTTCGGAGATAGTCTCTCAGATGCTAGTCCCCTGTCTTCCTGCCCTTGGCATCACTGAAATAAATTCCTCGTGCCACCACCCCTCGTCTCTCTGCCTTTGGATTCCCTCAGTGGCCAGTGGCCGAACCTGGTCTGTTTGGGACCCCCAGAGCCACGCATGCGCTTGTGCACGCCTGTGCCCCAGCTACATGATCTCCGTTTCTCAGACCTTTTTCTCCTGAAAACACATCCTACTTTCCTGCCATACAGAAATGTTTTCCTTATTATTTTTATTTATTGTTTATTTTGATTATTTTTAGTAGCTTTAATTACATACATTGATTAGAATTGAATACATTTCAAAATTTAAAAAGCGTATGCCTTTTAAAATTTTCCAATGCAGTATTAACATCCACATATCTTTTAGTTTCTCTGCAGTAAGAGGCCAAAATTAGAGAAACTTATGTTTAGTAATTAATGTTTTAGTATTTTGTCTTATTTGGAAATGATCTAGATCTTGTAAAAGTTTTTAATTCCAGTTAGTTAACATACAGCGTTACAGTAATTTTTCACGTACAGTATGGTGATTCAGCAGTTCTGTGGATCACCAGGTACTCCTCATGACCAGTGCACTCCTTAGCCCCCATCACCTACTTCACCCATCCTTCACCCCCCCACCCCTCTGATAACCATCAGTTTGTTCTCTGAAGTTAAGAGTCTGCTTCTTGGTTTTTCTCTCTCCCTCCCAAAGGGAGTGAAATCATATGGTATTGGTCTTTCTCTGACTGACTTCGCTTAGCATTATACCCTCTAGTTCCACCCATGTTGTTGCAAATGGCAAGATTTCATTCTTTTTTATGGCTGAAAAGATTTTCATTCTTTCTTATACTTTATTCATCAATTGATGGACATTTGGGCTGCTTCCATATCTTTGCTATTATAAATAATTCCGTAAACATCAGGGTGCATGTATCCCTCTGAGTTAGTGTTTTTGTATTCTTTGGGTAAATAGTTTAATTACTGGATCGTAGAATAATTCTGTGTTTAACTTTTTGAGGAACCTCCCTATTGTCTTCCACAGTGGCTGCACCAGTTTGCATTCCCACCAACTGTGCAAGAGCAGTCCTTTCTCTCCACATCTTTGCCAACACCTTTGTTTCTTGCATTGTTGACTAGCCTTTCTAACAGGTGTGAGGTGGTATCTCATTGTAGTTTTGATTTCCATTTCCCTGATGATCAGTGACACTGAGCATCTTTTCATTGTCCATTGGCCATCTGTATGTCTTCTTTGGAAAAAAAAAAAATGTCTGTTCATGTCTTTTGCCTATTTTTTAATTGGATTATTTGTTTTTTGCTGTTGAGTTTTATAAGTTCTTTATGTATTTTGTATACTAACCCTTTTTCAGATATGTCATTCACAAATATCTTCTCTCATTCCATAGATTGCCTTTTAGTTTTGTTGACTGATTCCTTTGCTGTGCAGAAGCTTTTTATTTTGATGTAGTGCCAATAGTTTATTTTTGCTTTTGTTTCCCTTGCCTTGGGGAACCTGTCTAGAAAAAAGCTGCTACAGCGAGCGTCAGAGAAGTTACTGCCTGTGCTCTCATCTAGGATTTTTATGGTTTCTGATCTCACATTTAGGTCCTTAATCCATTTTGAATTTATTTTTGTGTCTGGTGTAAGAAAGTGGCCTTGTTTCATTCTTTTGCATGTTGCTGTCGAGTTCTCCCAACACCATTTGTTGAAGAGACTCTTTTTTCCATTGGATGGTCTTTCCAGCTTTGTCAAAGATTAGTTGACCATATAATTGTGGGTCCATTTCTGGATTTTCTGTTCTGTTCCACTGAGCTATGTGTCTGTTTTTGTGCCAGTATCCTACTGTTTTGATTACTATAGCTTTGTAACATAACTTGAAGTCTGGAATTGTGACGCCTCCAGCTTTACTTTTCTTTTTCAAGATTGTTTTGGCTATTAGGGGTCTTTTGTGGTTCCATACAAATTTCAGGATTGTTAGTTCTAGTTTTGTGAAAAATGTTCTTCGTATTTTGATAGGGATTGCATTGAATGTGTAGATTACTTTGGGTAGTACTGATATTATAACAATATTTTTTTCTTCCAGTCCATGAGCATGGGATGTCTTTTCGTTTCTTTGTGTCCTTTTCAAATTTCTTTATAGTTTTTAGAATACGGGTCTTTCACTTCTCTAGTTAAGTTTATTCCTAGGTATCATATTATTGTTGCTGCAATTGTATATGGAATTGTTTTCTTAATTTTTCTTTCTGCTGCTTCATTGTTGTTGTATAGAAATGCAGTAGATTTCTGTAGATTGATTTTGTATCCCCAGACTTTACAGAATTCATGTATTAGTTCCAGCAATGTTTTGATGGAGTCTTTTAGGGTTTTCTGTATAGAGTATCATGTCATCTGCAAATAGTGAACATTTTACTTCTTCCTTATCGATTTGGATGCTGTTTTTTCCTTTTTGTTATCTAATTGCTGTGGCTAGGACTTCCAGTACTAAGTTGAATAAAAGGAGTGGGATGGATATCCTTATCTTGTTCCTGATCTTAGGGGAAAAGTTCTCAGTTTTTCCTAATTAAGGATGATTGTAGCTGTGGGCTTTTCATGTATGACCTGTATGACCTTTATTATGTTGAGGTGTGTTCCCTCTACAGCTACTTTGTTGAGAGTTTTTATCATGAATAGATGTTGTACTTTGTCAAATGCTTTTTCTGCATCTATTGAAATGATTGTATTCTCATCCTTTCTCATATTGATGTGATGTATCATGTTGATTGATTTGTGAATATTGAACTACCCTTGCAAATCAAGAATGAATCTTACTTGATCCTGGTGAATGATTTTTTTTAATGTATTGTTGGATTCAGTTCGCTAGTATTTTTGTTGAGGATTTTTGCATTGGTGTTCATTAGAGATGTTGGCCTATAGTTCGTTGTCTCTCTCTCTCTCTCTCTCTCTCTCTCTCTCTCTGTCTTGTGTGTGTGTGTGTGTGTGTGTGTGTGTGTGTGTGTGTGTGTGGTGTCTGTATCTGGTTTTGCTATCAGGGTAGTGCTGGCCTCATAGAATGAATTTGGAGTTTTCCTTCCCTTTTTTTTTTGAACAGTTTGAGAAGAATAGGTATTAACTCTTTTTTAAATGTTTGGTAGAATTCACCTGTAAAGCCGTCTGGTCCTGGACTTTTGTTTATTGGGAGATTTTTTTATTACTGATTCAGTTTCTTGTATTAGTCTGTTCAGGTTTTCTATTTCTTCCTGTTTCAGTTTCGGTAACTTACAAGTTTCTAGGTATTCATTTTTTCCTAGGTTGTCCAATTTGTTGGCATATAGTTTTTCATAATATTCTCTTACAATTGTTTATATTTCTGTCATGTTGGTTGTTATTTTTTTCTCTCTCATTTGTAATTTGATTTATTTGGTTCCTTTCTTTTTTTGATAAGTCTAGCTAGAGGTTTATCAGTTTTATTAATTGTTTCAAAGAACCAGCTCCTAGTTTCATTGATTTATTTTATATATATACATATATATGTATATATATGCATGTACACACACAATACATATATACACACACATATATATATATAAATATGGTTTCTATATCGTTTATTTCTGCTGTAATATTTATTATTTTCATTCTTCCTGCTGGCTTTAGGCTTCATTTGTTCTTTTTCTAGCTCCTTTAGATGTAAGGGTAGGTTGTTTACTTGAGATTTTTCTTGCTTCTTGAGGTAGGCCTGTACTGCAATAAACTTTCTTCTTTGGGTACCTGGGTGGCTCAGTTGGTTAAGCGTCTGACTCTTGATTTCAGCTCAGGTTGTGATCTCATGGTTTGTGAGATTGAGCCCTGCATGGGGGCTCTGTGCTGTCAGCACAGAGCCTGCTTGGAATTCTTTTTTGCTCTCTCTCTCTGCCCCTCCCCTGAGCTTGCTCACTCACTCTCTGTCTTAAAAATAAACTTAAAAAAAAACAAAAAACCTTCCTTCTTAGAACTGCTTTGCTACGTCCCAAAGGTTTTATTTATTTTTTTACGTTTTCTTTTAAGGTTTATTTTTGAGAGAGCTTGCACACGTGCACATTTGGGGGAGGGGCAGAGAGAGAGAAGGAAACACAGATTCTGAAGCAGGCTCCAAGCTCTGAGCGGTCAGTGTAGAGCCTGATGTGGGGCTCAAACTTATGAACTGCCAGATCATGACCTGAACCGAAGTCAGCCACTTACCTAAATGAGCCACTTCAGGAGCCCTATCCCAAAGGTTTTAAGCCATTGTGTTTTCATTTTAACTTGGTTTTGTGTACTTTTAAATTTTCCTCTTTTATTTCCTGATTGACCCATTCACTGTTTAGTACCATGTTATTTAACCCCCATGAATTTGTGATCTTTCCAGGTTTTTTCTTGTGGTTAACTTCTAGTATCATAGCCTTGTGGTCAGAAAAGATGCACGGTATGACTTCAGTCTTTTTGAATTTGTTGAGGCTTATTATTGTGGCTTAATATGTGATCTGTTCTGGAGAATGTTCCATGTGTACTTGAAAAGAATGTATTTTGCTGTTTTAGGTTGGAATGTTCTGGATATGTCTGCTAAATCCATCTGTTCCAGTGTGTCATTGAAAGCCATTGTTTCCTTGTTTGGTTTTCTGTTTAGATGACTTATTCATATAAGTGGGTATTAAAATCACCTACTATTATTGTGTTATTATCAATTAGTTCTTTTATGTTTGTTATTAACTGTTTTATATATTTGGGTGCCTCCATGTTGGGTGCATAAATATTTACAATTGTTAGATCTTGTTGGATTGTCATTATTATTATTATTACTTCATGTTCTTCTTTGTCTCTTGTTATAGTCTTTACTTTTTACAGTCTTTGTTTTTAAGGTTTAGTTTGTCCAACATAAGTGTTACTACTCCAGCTTTCTTTTGACATCTATTTTCATAAGAAATGTTTCTCTATCCCCTCACTTTTGATGTGTGGATGTCTTTAGGCCTAAAATGAGTCTTTTGTAGGTAGCAAACAGAGGAGTCTTTTTTTTTTTTTTTATTCATTCTGTCACCCTGTGTCTTTTGATTGAAGCATTTAGTCCATTCACATTCAAAGTAATTATGATAGATATGTATTTATTGCCATTTTATTACCTGTTTTCTTGTTTTGTTTGAGAAACTCTTTCTCTCTCTATTCTGAGTGATAGCCTTACTGGATAGAGTATTCTTGGTTGCATATTTTTCCCATTCAGAAATTTAAATATATCATGCCACTCCTTTGTGGCTTGGAAAGTTTCTGCTGAAAAATCCCAATAGCCTTATGGAGTTTCCCTTATATGTAACTCTCTTCTTTTGTTTTGCTGATTTTATTTTATTTTATTTGCTGCTTTAAAATTTTTTCTTTATTAGTGTTTTGCCATTTTAATATAATATGTGTTGGTCTGGATCTCCCTTTGTTGATTTTGTTAGGGGTTTCCTGTGCCTCCTGGATCTGGATATGTTTCCTTCCTCAGATTAGAGAACTTTTCAGATATTATCTCTGAAAATAAATTTTCTACCCCTTTTTTTCTTTTTTCTTCTTGTGGGAATCCTATAATGCAAATGCATTTATGTTTAATGGAGTCACTGAGTTCCCTAAGTCTGTTCTCGTTTTGCATAATTTTTGTTGTTGTTCAGCATGGTTACTTTCCATTACTCTATCTGAAAGTCTAGAGAGTATTTTTATGATCATTGCTTTAAACTCTTTGTCAGGCATATTACTTACATATGTTTCACTTAGATCTCTGTCCATGGCCTTGTCCTGTCATTTGGGACAGATGCCTCTGTCTTTTCATTTTGTCTAAGTCTCTGTGCCTATTTCTCTGTATTAGGAAAGTCCGCTATGTCTCTTGATCTTGAGGGTATTGGCCTTCTGCAGAAGAGGTCGTGCAGTGCCCTACAGCATAGTGTCCCCTGTTACCCAGGGCCTGCTGCTTCAGGGAGTTTTTCCAATGTGTGCTGCTCGCACTTCGCTGTTGTGTTCTGACTGCTTTATCCTTCAGACCTCTGCAGAGCCTTTCTTTGCCTGTTGTGGGCAGTGTTTAGTCTCTGGCCTGAATGTGGTGTGCTTTAACTAGTGCTGCGGTCTGCTTGTGAAATGAGCCACTGCCGCTGGAACCAAGGCCCTGCCAAACTTCCAGGTCAGAAGATAGGTGCTGTGGGCCCGGGTTTGGGCTGGTCTTCTGGGGGCCCGCCTTGCTGGGTCTGAGGCAAGCATGACCGGGAGGGGCAGTTCCAGCCTTGTCAGCAGGTTAGGTGGCCAGTGTCTGCTGGGCTGGTTCTTGGACATGGTTCTGTGTTTATGCTGAGGGACAGGGGAGGGAAAGCCTCCTGCCAGTTCCTTTGTACCCCCAGAGGGGTCTCTGTTAGCTGCCTCTCTGGGAGGAGTCTCAGAGGAGCAACTAACCTCAGCACTGTGTGCCCCAGGCACTCTTCAAATCACTGTATGTCCTCAGGCTGTTTACCCTGCCTTGGGTCTAAGAGCAGGCCCAGTGCCTTGGGGCTCTGTCGGAGCCAAGCCTGCTGACCTTTAGAACTCCAGGCTTTAAGCCTGGTTGCGAGAACTCATGAAATTCAGCCCCTCTCACTGTCCAGGCCAGTTGCTGTGGGGATTCGTTTTCCCCACGCTCTCCCCATGTAATTGTAAAGACAGGTCTGTTTTAATTAAGCCATCAACCTTAAACTAGCTTTTATCTCGAATATTTTTTTTCAGACCATGTGAACTTGTAATATGTTTGGGTTAGTCTGTTCCCACGTGTTACTCTATCTCTTGTCCTTCTCCGTGACCACAGCTCCTTCCCCACCGTAGTGGCCTGGATTCATGTCTCTCCCAAACCTTATATCCGCACTTCCTACCTTCTTTGATGTGGCTCTTCTCTACCTTTAGTTGTGGACTTCGTCTGCTAGTCTTCAGGTCAATTTCTGAGTATTTAGGGTGATTTGATAGTTTTCTAGTATGAGGAGAGCCTAGGATCTTCCTGGTGGGGTTTTGGAGTGATGGTGGGGTTCAGAGCTGACGGCCAAGAAAGAATTCTTGAAGACGGCTTCTGTGCAAAAAGGTGATTTTATTAAATAAAGCATGGGACAGGACCCCTGGGCAGAAGGAGTTGCACTGGGGTTATGTACTGTGGAGTTAGGAGAGATTAAGTCAAGAGGAGGTTTTTTAAAGGGATTTTCCATATGCTAAAGATAATTACTGGAGGCCTAGCTGTTATCAAGCTAAGGTGGTTTTTTCCCTCTAGGAAAGCATTATCATTAAGACCAGGAGGGAGTTCATGGAGCTTAGGCTATTGATAAGATTGCCTTTTTCTTGTAATTTACTAAGATATTTGTAAACTGACGGAGACTGTCAGTTTAACCATTTGTTTTCTGTCCTTTGCTTTGTTCTTGAGCAGCAAGGAGTGCCTGAGGAATATAAAACATATCCCACCTAGGGATGGGGGTGGGGGGAGATAGTTTGTAGGGTGTCCGCTTGCCTTATGCTCCTTCATCACTTCTACTTCCAGAAATGATCTAGATTTTTAAAGATTTTAGCTTAACTCATCATTTAACCTAACTCAGCAAAACTTTAAGGTTTTAGCTTACCAAAAAAAAAAAAATGGGAAAACTCTATAAGTAGACATAAATATCATAGAAAAGCTCATTTATAAACTTTTATGTTGTTTAATTTACTTGTCTTTAATAACTATGATTATTTTTAAGTAAGCTCTATGCCCAGTGTGGGGTTTGAACTTGACCCTGAGATCAGTCGCATGTTCTACCAACTGAGTGAGTCAGGTGCCCTGGTAACTATTTTTAGATTACCTGTAAAAGCTGTATTAAACATGAGACAAAGTCAGCCATTATCCTAAGCTATTCATTTTTGTTGACAGATCTTATAAGAGACAACATGAACTTACTTGGCTAGTAAACTCAAGGAGAATACGTTTTATATGTAGTGCTTTAACTGTAAAGACATATCTGTTTTAATTAAGCCATCAACCTTAAACTAGCTTTTATATCGAATATTTCTTTTCAGACCATGTGAACTTGTAATATGTTTGGATTAGTGTTTGAGAATCCTAGAATGCCCAATCCTTACAAGTGCTTGCCCTCAAACCAACTGAACAGAGCTCTTACAAATTAATTTTAGCAATACTATCTAGAAGTAGAAAATAGCACAGAATTACAGCATGTAAATACAGGTACACGTGAACATATAGACAGAGAGCCCTTATAGCTTCAGGTTTTAAAGTATTGCTGTGAAATAGGTACGGAGTTTACTAATTCTAAAAGTTAGATCCAAGTTGTTTTGCTGGTAGGCGGGATAAGGTTATCAGTCTAGATAGCTAAAGATTTTTCTAGTATTTATGAAGACACCTAAGATTTGTATTTCTCTTTGGCAAGTCGAGTTCCAAATAACCTCTCCTCCTTTTGTTTTTTCCTTTTTTCTTTTAAAAAAAATTTTTTAAGAATTTTTTTTTTTTTATTTTTGAGAGACAGAGACAGACAATGCGAGTTGGGGACGGACGGGCAGAGAGAGAGGGAGACACAGAATCTGATGCCTGCTCCAGGCTCTGAGTTTTCAGCATTTGCATTTAAATTTGCATTTAAAAAAAATTTTTTTAATGTTTGTTTATTTTTGAGAGAGACACACACACAGAGTGTAAGTGGGGGAGGGTCAGAGAGAGAGGGAGACAGAGAATCCAGAGCAGGCCGCAGGCTCAGAGCGCGATGCAGGGCTTGAACTCACAAACCGTGAGATCATGACCTGAGCGGAAAGTTGGACGCTTAACTGCTTAACTGCTTAACCGGCTGAGCCACCCAGGCGCTTCTGAAATTTGCATTTTAAAGGGATGGACCAGATAGAATTTCCTAGAGAAGACCTTGGAGAACATTGGACATTTACATCTTAAAGGCACTGAGAAAGAATAAAAGCTTCTCTTACTAGGATTTTTGTTCCCTTAAAGTCGGAAGTTTTACACTTACAAGACTTTTGAGATAGGGTAGGTTTGGGGATTGGCAAAAGGGATTGGTAGTCTTTGAATAGTTCTGAACCACAGCTCTGGTCTTGTAAAGACTAGATTTCTAAAACAAGAACAGCTATTAATTCCTCAAAGAATTGGATTGTCCCCTAAATGATATCTAAGTACTGACACACCCATCTAGCTATAAGAGTATCTTCTTTGGGCGGCTGGGTGGCTCGGTTGGTTAAGCGTCTGACTCTTGGTTTTGGCTCAGGTCATGGTCTCATGGTTTGTTAGTTCAAGCCCCATCTGGGGCTCTGTACTGACAGCATGGAGCCTGCTTGGGATTCTCTTCTCTCCCTCTCTCTCTATCCCTCCCCTGCTCGCTCTCTCCGTCTCTCTCAAAATAAATAAATAAACTTAAAAAAAAAAAAAAAGAATGTCTTCTTTCAGGGTGCCTGGCTTGCTCAGTTGATAGAGCTTGTGACTCTTGATCACAGGATTGTGAGTTCCAGCTCCTGGGTATAGAGATTACTTTTAAAAAGTCTTTAAAAAAAAATGAGAATGTCTTCTTTGTCTCCAGGTTCATAATAGCTTGGGGGAGAAGGCCTTGACATAAAAATTGCTGTCAGGCTCTGAATATCAGCAACCAATTCTTGATTATAAAGTTATTAAATCCTTTCAAATATTTTGTCAGGGCAAACAGTAAATAATTCTGGGAGGATTAAACAATGGACCCAAGAGGGGTCCTCAGAAAGGGTGTAAAAGATACTGTCTTGGGAGAATCTAGAGTCACTCTCAACAATAGCCGAGGAAAGAATCAACTGCCTGCATGCCCCAGGCCGGCAGAAAGCCGGTAAGTTCTTAGGATATAAAAGGAGACAAGCAGGGAAATAGCTGTTTCCGTGAGAGAAAGGATCAGGAACCATTGGAACTGGATTTGGAAAGGAAGAGACAATGCAGATTTTTATTTTCCTCTCTCAGCTGGGCTCAGGTAATATATTTACAAAAACTCTTGAGGATCCTCCCTAGGTGTAAGAAATTATTCAACTAAAGGGGGTCCTGGGTGGCTCCATTAAGCGTCCGACTTTGGCTCCGGTTATGATCCTGCAGCTCACGAGTTCAAGTCCTGCGTCAGGCTCTGTGCTGACAGCTCAGAGCCTGGAACATGCTTCAGATTCATTCATTCTCTCTCTCTCTCTCTCTCTCTCTCTCTCTCTCTCTCTCTCTCTCTCTCTCTCTCTCTCTCTCTCTTTCTCCCGTTGTGCCCCTCCTCTGTTTGCATTCTCTGTCTCTCTCAAAGGTAAATAAACATTAAAAAAATTATTCAAGTATGGACTTTAGTTTGACCTTTGACGACGGAGTGAAAGATATCTGAAGAGTATCACCTGTAGCCTCAATTAGTCTTATTCTGCAAGTGACTGCTTGATAGTCTCTTTAGAGGAAAAGGCAGTTCACCCAGGTTGACCAGGATGAGTACTCAAAGGATAGAGGGGAACAGGAGGGTTACACTGGCCTTACAGTCTTAAGTACCTTTTCTCATTTTCATGAGCTTTTTACACGGAATCTTTTTAATAAAAGTTTGGGAATTTTGAAACGTTTTGGAGGCTTCTGCTTGCCATGTAAAACAGGTGTCCCGTTGTGTCTCATTTGGGAATCCTTTCTTTCAAATGCACTTCTTAAATGGCCTTACCTAACTGGAACATTCTCCATCCTGGCCATTGTAATTCTAGGTTCTTTTTAGTATCGCTACTTCTGTTGCTGTTCACAGCTTCTGGCACCATAGTTTTTAGACCTAAAATAGGCAGCCTTGCCAGAAGGTGGTGGGCTTGACTCTGTTGAATTTAAGGATCTCCAGGCTAAGCCTTTGTTTACACACAACGACCCACAAAGACGTGTCCCTTAACACACCAGGAGTCAGCAAAAGATGTTACTCTGCACTGGCCAAGAAAAGACCAGGGACAAAACTGACAATTGCCCACGTAGACCAAACCAGCAGACTCCCTTCGGGGAGACTGCGCACTGGAAAGGGGTAAAGGACTAAAACTCCAAACTCCGGTAAATGGGGGGCGTGGACTGGAACTGGGGAAGGGATTACAATGTGGTACTGCAGACCGAACCCAGAGCTAAGGACCAGTGCTGTTAGATCCTCCTGTCCCTCTAGACCTGTTAACTCTGGCCTGGGAAGCTAATTAGATTGGTAGCTCAAATGCAGAAAGAGCAGAGCTGAAACCAGGAGGGACTTACCCCTGGCTCTTGGAAGTGGCCAGAAAGAGAAAACTCAGAAGAGTTCTCAGGGCGCCATGCCTGTGTTTCTGCCTGTCCCTGAACACCATCAGAAGTTCCCTTTGGATCCTGACGTTGCTACCAAATGTGTTTAGAAAAAAAATTTAACCAAGTGAATTTAAAGATTTAATAGGCTTTCTTAAACTCTTCATGAATGGGCAGCATTCTATCCAGCAAGTAGAGGGGAGCTCCACCAAGTAAACAAGAAAATGGTTTTTAAGGGCAGAGAGAAGGCATTTATTTAAAAAAAAAATGTTTATTTGTTTATTTTGAGAGAGAGAGAGAGTGAAAGAGGCCTTAGTTGTCAGTACAGAGCCCTCTAGGGGACTCAATCTCCTGAGTGAACCATGAGATCATGACCTGAGCCCAGATCAAGAGTCAGATGCTTAACCAACTGAGCCACCCAGGTGCCCTCAGAGAGAAGGCATTTTAAAAAAAGAAAAGGAGGTATGCTTGGGTGGCTCAGTCAGTTAAGCATCCGACTCTTGGTTTCAGCTTAGGTCATGATCTCATGGCTCGTGAATTCAAGCCCAGTGTATGTAGGGCTCTGTGCTGACAGTGTGGAGCCTGCTTGGGATACTCTCTTTCTACCTCTCTCTCTGCCCCCCACCCCCCACTTATGCACTCTTTCTCTCTCAAAATAAACTTAAAAAAATTAAAATTAAAAAAGAATGGAATTTATTAGCAAGATGTGTGCTGTTTAGGCAAGGTTGCCTCCTAAGGGGAGTAGAAGGGGTCTATCAGTAAACTCCCTAGTATTGACCAGGAAACTCTACATTGACTGGCTCAGGGTTACATTCTTGGGGGATTGAAACTGCAGTTGGGTTAGGAATTAAGTCTTGGTTTACTGACTTGGGTCCTTAACCTATGTGGCACCGTTTGGGGCCTGTGGTTTTCTTTTGATAACCAGTAACTTTGAGTGTGTGTAATGCTGTGTCCTGCGTTCATTGTGAAACTTGTCAAACTCTCCAGACTGTTAGCTTAGCCCTGGCATAGCTGCTTGTTAGGGCATTCAGCTCCACGTCTAACCAGCAGGATCAAGTAGATTCTTATCAAGGAAGATCCCTGGAGTCACAGTGCTGTGGTTTTTCACCCGTGCAAAGACGAGAAAGGTTGGGTGGTGGGGGGGGGGGGGGGAGGTCTGTGCTCAAGGACTTTGAACATGTCCTGAAGGATGTGGAACCACTTGCTTTCCTTTGCCATGCATTCTTTAGTCATTTATTTTAAATATTATTTTTTTTCTCCTTTTGAATGTATGAGGTTGAATCATATGAAATTGCTGCTTTTCAGCCCTTTTGACCTACCAAAAAAATGGCAGCTTCATATGGCTTAACCTGATAGGGATGAAAGGCATTTGAAGTATTTTCTAGATAAAAATGGAACATACAAGAGCAAAGTTACTTATTTCGTAATTGTTTGTATTTGTCCCTTTATCTTTCTAAGTGATTAGGGTTACTTTTTTTTTTTTTTTGATTTTTTTTTTTTTAGCTTTTGCTTTTATTATTATTTAAAGACCTATAAACTGTCAAAAACAGGGACTGTGATTTTAAATACAGATCTATGCCAAATAATATCCTCATTAATTCGGAGGCTACTGGTTCAGAATGTGAGATAATCTTAACAGTCATCCTTAATTTAGCAAATCTTTACTTTGGAAAAGAGTAGTGAAAATTAATAGGAGAAACAAATGTGTAGAATAGTTGAGAGAATTGACCATTCCGTACAAAGAACTGATAATGATAATTGTCCATTCACTTAAAAAAATCTGTTGATGTCTATCAGATAACATTTTTTAAAATGTTTATTTATTTTGAGAGAAAGAGTGCGTGCACTCAAGCAGAGGAAGGGCTGAGAGAGAGGGAGAGAGAATCCCAAGCAGGCTCGTGCTGTCAGCCCAGAGCCTGACACGGGGCTGTGAGATCATAATGTGAGCCAAAATCGACAGTTGGACGCCTAGCCAACTAAGTGACCCAGGCGCCCCATCAGATAACATTTTTTGAATACTAGTTTTAAATTGCTTGAAAAATACTTAGAGAGTGTCCTTGAAAAAGATTAAAATAGTATTCCTCGAAACATACTCTGTAATTCAGACTTTTTCCATCTTAGTCTAGCTTTGTGATATATTTTTATACGTACTTAGTATTGACTTCACATTATAATAGTGATACAGTCTCTTAATATGGAGGAACTAAAACAAAATAACCTTTCTAACCACAAAGATTGATTTCCTTCTACACTTGATTTTCTTGAAGTAGGTTTTGTGTGATGTGCTGTGATGTCTGCATTTCAGGTACTATGCTGTGATGGTCACCATGTTCTTCACTGTCAGCGTGGTGAACAACTATGCCCTGAATCTCAACATCGCCATGCCCCTGCATATGATATTTAGATCTGTAAGTGCTGCCAGCTCCCATGGGTATGTTCTTTCAGAAGATGAAGCCAAGAGGGTAGATTGAACACTTGGCAAAAGTAGAAAAGTCTTGTAGTAAGTAAAGTCTAGGGTATAAGAATAGATGTCCTGGATGAGTGAGCATAGGCTGGCTTTCATCTGCAAAGTAAGGTAAAAGGTGGACAGTTGACTTTTATCCCTCTGAAGTCTTAAGAATGATCAGTAAAAGGAGCTAAAATGTTGCCGGGACACAGATTTTATGTTAAATTTCTTTCATCTGGCTGATTTTATATTCAGACTTGGTATGAATGTTATTTAACTTATTACTCATCAATTTTGGTTTCTTTCATAAAATTACATTTACTCTTAGTACATAAAATAGATAACTCCCTTTTCTGATTTTATATATATATATATATATATATATATATATATATATACACACACACATACACACACACACACATATATGTATATAGGTTACATATATAGGTTACATATATATATATATAAATAATCTTTTTTTTTTTTTTTTTTAAGCAAGAGACTTGAGACAATTAAAAGGAAATTTTTGGTGAAGGTAGGGTTTCTCCCAAAGCAGCAGACATTTTCTTCTTCCACTAGTGTTTGGTGGGAGATCTGCATGTAGTTTGGTATATAAATAAGAACAGTGTGCTCCCTGAAGAACAGGGAAGACTTCAAGGGGAGTGTAGTTAGAATTGCAGAAAAATGCGAGATGGGTTGTCATTGGAATTACAGCACTTCTGTGTAGTCTTGAGATTTTTGTGAGATCGAAGGTGCTATCCCCAAAGGGACTTTTCAGCCCTAATTATAATTACATAGATAACCTTCAAAGCATTGGACGTGTAGTAGACTTTCAGTAAAGACTTGCTGATTGATCGCCACCTTGCCAAAGAAGAGAAAGACATCCCTGCATGACTTCTTTCATTATTTAAAACCAAGGGTGAGGAGAAGTTTATTAAAACTCTCATAATTTAGATGGAAAATTTCACAATAAGTCTACAATATAATTTATTTCGGCTAGCCTTAGTTTCTGCTCTGACCGGTATTTAGAGAATTGGCCATTTTTCTTGTTGTTATCTTTGAAAGATTTTATTATTTTACATAAGAGATTTATGTGGTTTGTACTTTTTGCCATTATAAGAACAAGTGAACCTTATTATTCATCCTGACCTCCTCCTCCTTGGCTCTTCTGCCCGTTTGTCCATGTTCATATTTATCTGGAATTATTTGCTTTCCTAGGGCACTAAAACTCTGTTACTGTTGTCTCGTTTTATAGGGTTCTCTAATTGCCAACATGATCCTAGGAATTATCATTTTGAAGAAAAGGTAAACAATACACTTTTGTATTTTATGTCTAGGAAGGCTATCCTGAGCCCCATCCATCAGCTTCCTTTTCTTGTAGTGATAATAAGTTTGCTCTTGATAATTCCTTGTTTCTCAGCCCTCTCTGTGACAGTGACATGCATCTTGAGGCCGTGGACCAGGTAAGGGGCCCCACCTATCCCTTTGGAGCAGCATTTTCTCTGGGTAGAACTCTTGTCATCATTGAGTCTTTAGTACCACAGTAACCTACATAACCAATTGATTTAGAACTTCACTCCTGTGTGGTCTCTACTAGCTACATGAGACCGTTTACATTTAAATTTAATTAAATAAATACTTGTGTCTTGGTCCCAGTAGTCACATTTTACCTGCCTGTAGCCCCATGTGGCCGGTGGTGACCCTGTTGGAGAACCCAGATATGGAACATTTTCAGCTTCATGGACGTCCTGGGACAGTGGTGTCATAGAAGGTGTTTATGAGTATAGCATGATCATCCATGTTAGGAAGAAAATTCCTAACAAAGGCCCAAATGGCCAAGAAAATAGAATGAAAAGTTTCAGGATTGTTCTATGTGGTTGTCGCCAGTGGCCTTCTCTGGGATATGGTTGGGAATACCAGAAGGCCCTGAGATGCTTTCTCAAAGTGTTTGCCTTCCACTTGTGTCCTGAGCCTTACCCCATGCCCCCAAGGAGGTGGGGCACTGGGGAGAGTCAGCACATTCAGTCTGGAACATTTCTCAGGGAAAGTTCACCCTCGCTGTTAGGATCACAACTGTACAAGCTTATGCCAACTTTTCTGTCCTAGACCCCAGTATTAGAACTCTCTGTGGGAATCTAGAGTTTTTAAGAAATAAGGGCTGTGTCATGAGAAAGATAGTTGTCCTGTCTTGATAGGCTCCTTATCACAAACCCTTTATCTTCTGAGGCTTCTGTATTCCCCCAGATAGGTATGATTGTAACTGATTTCTAGGTTCTCTCCAGGTGAGCATTCATATATACTGGTCAGGTTCGTTACATCGAAGTGACTGCCACGCTTCTTGATAATGTGTAGAATTCACGTTGGGACAGACCTGCAGTCCTTCCAGCCTTTGATTTTGCTCGTAACAGGGATACAAAAGGACATGTTATAAAAGGAATGTACTCTCCTGACAGTGCTCCGAAATGTCCTGGGCCTTTCTCAAACATCTCCGTTTCCCTTAAGAACTTATTTTGGGTCTGTTATCTTGAATCTATCCAAGTAAGCCTTTTTGACGCTCCTTGGTGTGTGCTCCCCAAAAAGCAGGTATTTCCCTAAGGTAACTATCTACTACCATGACTTAGTAAGTTAGTATCTCCTCTTGTTTAACCTGCGTAGAGCCTCTTAGGTTCACAGTGTTTTCCTCTTCCTAGGCTTTGAAGACCAAGTCCATACTCATTAATTGTCATGAATTTTCAGGCCACAATTCCAAACCTCTCCCGATCTTGATCTTTCCAGACCGAAGAGTTCCCTTACTTTTGTATCTGCCTCCTCCAGCGCCTGTTTCCTCACCCTGCCCCTCTCCTCTGGCGTGGTGCTGTTGGCCCCTTGAGCTGCTGCTCAGCCAGTCCTTTTGGCCTTTTATGAGGTGATAGGACCAGAAGTGTACAAAGTATTTGACTGGAAAACCTCTGATGGTTCCTCCTGTAAGTTTAATTTCCTTTCATTCTTGCCTGAGTCCTTTTGCTTTATCACTAAGAGCCCAAGAGGGATGTTAACGATGTTGTTCCAGTTAATAGGAAATGCCACCGTTCTTACTGCCAGTAGTCCTACTAGTGTCATAGTCCTCCCTTTATCCAACTGTGCCAGCATTTGAAAACATTAGAGGAGCGCCTGGGTGGCTTAGTCAGTTGGGTGTCCGACTCTTGATTTTGGCTCAGATCATGAGCCCAGGCTTGTGGGATCAAGCCCTGAGTCTGGCTCCACACTCAGCTGCTTAAGATCCTCTCCCTCCCCCTCCCCCCTCCGACTTTCCCCCACTTGGACACATGCTCTCTCTCTAAAATTAAAAAAAAATAATAAAAGCAACAGTCGAGTCATTCAGACATGATTTACAAAACCCTTTCCTGAAAATGGACAAGTTGAATGATTTCTTTTTTTTTTTCTTTTTTTTTTTTTTTTGAGCACTGAATCCTGCTACTTGGCTGTGATATTCTGTTCTTCCTCTTGTGTGTTGTGTCCCTTGACACTCAGGTCTGGGCCCCCTGAAGACAGGAGAAACAGGTGGCAGTTAAGATCTCAGTCGGGCTTGCATTTGGACTCTTGAGCAGAATGGAATGTCATGTCTGGTCTGTGTCTTTTTTTGTTCTTGTTTTCTGATGAAACGATCTATCGGTCCACCGACCGATGGAAACTCTTTTAAGCGGCGCTAAGATTGGGTGTTGTTTAGACACCAGCCAGCCTCCTGACTCTTTCTCACATGGCCTTACGTGGGAAGTCTGCTAGAAAGTGATCCCCTCAGCCATGTTTTGGTGATTTTTACTCTTAGGCTCCATCTGACTGTGAACATAGTGTGGAAATTCAGATCTGTGCTTTTTTCCTAAGGTGTTCTGCTTCTTGTTTTTGCAGATACAGCATATTCAAATATACCTCCATTGCCCTGGTGTCTGTGGGGATATTTATTTGCACTTTCATGTCAGCAAAGCAGGTGGTAAGAATCACTTCACAAATTATTTATATTCACTCCTTGCCGTGGGGGCACAGGTACCTATTATTGACGCAATAAACTTAAATGCTTATGCAATAGAAGGATTCGGGTCTCTGCAAGAAAAGAGTGGAGGTGGCTGGGTAACACAGGTATTTCCTTTGTACCCAAGCACCTTGCATGTAGTTCTAGACTCTATACCGAGTATTTTTCTTATTTCCTAGACCTCCCAGTCCAGCTCCAGCGAGAATGACGGATTCCAGGCATTTCTAAGGTGGTTACTAGGCAAGTACGGTAATTACAATGAAGCTAATTGCCTCTGCAGTTCTGTTGGCTGAACTTTCTCCTAAGGGACAGGTTTCTTGGCAAGAAGCTTTGGCTACACAGATGATGCCACAGAGGAGAGAGGCACCCGGGGTCGTCATCTGTCTCTGAACTTTGGTGTTCGGAACATGAAAGAAAGACAATGTCCGTGTTCAGGGTGGCGTGTTCTACAACATGGATCCATATTTCCATGGCTGCCACTGGAATAGTTTCTGGTTGCCTGTCACACTCACTGGGAGCACTGCTTCGAGTGCCCATTACTTCATGAGCTGTCTGCTGAGCAGGAGCTTCTACATACGAAGGGCACGTTAGAGCAGTTGGCTCTTGAAATTTCCAAGGGGCTCATTTCTGAATCTTAGATTCATTTTCTTCATAAGTTAGCTTTTCCCTAATGAGTGTTCCCAAACCTGACTGATCGGCAGAGTCTCCTAGGGAATCTTTAAAAATACAAGTATCTCTTTGTGGAAGTCACGAGACAACCCCTGCAGAGCTCTGGCCTCACACTGGATGACACGGAGGTGAAACCCTTTCCTGCTTAGCCAGGTAGCAGCAGTACCAGACTGAGACCAAGTGGAAGAGAAGTAGGAATGAAAGGACTCTGTTCTCCCTGCTTCTTGGCTTTGAGACTTCATCCTTTTAGGTTGTTGTTCTTAACATAGAAAGATCTTTATGAGCTGTTGGAAAAACACTGTATCCAACAAGAAAAAGTTGCAGAGGATACGAACACACAATTCATGGGGAAAACATTAGTGTCTGATCATTGTATGTTCGGCCTCAGTAGTCTTGGCATCAGAGAAATGCAAATTGAAACCAAAATGCAGTCCCTTTTTATTTTCGCTCTATCAAATTGGATAATCATTTATTATTATCCATTTATTTATTATTAATAATCATTTATTATCTATTATTATTGGATAATCATTTATTATTAATATTATTTATTATTATTATTATTTTATTTTCGCTCTATCAAATTGGATAATCATTTATTATTGCTGCTGAGGGTGAAGTAAGACAACCATTTTTGTATAACCTGTTTACGGTAGAAATTGACACAGCCTTTCTGGAAAAAATGAATGTATTGAGTTTTTAAAATAGCTACAACTTTTGAGTCAGTAATTCCATTTTGGAAAGTTTGTCCTAAGGAAATAATCAACATTTTGTTTAAAGATTTATGTAGAAAGATGGACATTGATTTTAATGGTAAAATAACTGGAAGTAACCTAATGAGGCTCATGTTATAATAATACATTTAACTATGGTTTCTATGTGCTACAATAATACGGAACCATTAATTCATACCTTTGAAAAAATTTTAATAAACGACTTGAAGGAAAATCCAAGAAAAAGATCATGAAGAAAGCAAGATATAAAATTGTATATTCATTATGATCCTGTTTTTTGCATAAAATAAATAAATAAATGTATGTAGGGAGATAGAGCAAGCTATTAAGGAGGTGGGTAGTAATATTGTAGCTAATTTTTATTTCTTTTAAAAATTTTGTGCATGTTCTACAACTAGTTTGTAATATATGTAGAACCTTAAACAATCAATGTTCTTTAGGAAAATGTCTGGAAATGAACAAATCTAATTCTTATAACCCAATTTTTGTTTTTTAGGTATAGGGGCACTGACTTTTGCTCTTCTGATGTCAGCAAGGATGGGTATTTTCCAGGAGACCCTATACAAACAATTTGGGAAGCACTCGAAGGAGGCTTTGTTTTATAATGTAAGCAATTTTCTGAACCTGGGGAAGACAAAAAGTACTGAGTCGTCATATGTCATTTCAAATGAAATACACGTTTTTCTGATGTCGTTGAAGGACCAAGTACTTTTAATAGGCTACTAATGGTGTATTCTGAGCCACAGTTCTCTATAGGAGACGATTGTGCTCAGTCGGTGTGAACCTCGTGTGTCTGCTAGCCAGGAACGACCCCCGGGGATGAAGAACCTTCACCCCCCCAGGTCCCTGTAGGTGAGGTCAAATTAAAAGCAATATGGAAACTTGGAACAGGAAAACGAGTCCCAAAACAACATGCCAGGGAGGATGTCTGCAGCCAGGCAGGCATTTGGCGGTGGGGGGGTGGGAGGTGCGGAGTCCCTCCCAGTGGCTGTCTTCCCTTGATGGAGAGTTTCATTAGCAAGTTCTGTGTGCTTCCACTTTTTTGTTGTAAAACTGCTGAGCGAGAGCCACTCCTCTAACTGTCCTCTTCCTCCAGCGTCTCTCCTGTGGAGATAACATCCAAAGCACAGCCCCTCACCATCCTGGCTGGTAGGGACGCCTTCAGGGTCCGTATTCAGAGATTCCTTCACCGCCAGCTTTCTGTACTAAAGTTGCAGACCATCAATTTGAGATATTTAATGGGAGCTGGAGTATGTGTCTGGGAATTTAAAAAATAAGGAACAATCGGTCCGGTTCACACCTTTGTTTTAGAACGGTACTCGGCACAGAGTAACTGCCTGTAACGTTAGCTCTGATTCCTTATTGTGGTGGGTTATTGTCAGGCTCGTTCATTCATCTGTGCCGACCTGTTGTGTCTTCTTCAACCCCTTTTTATTCTTGTCTTCATTTTATTTTCCCTGACCTCATAGTGTCCTCAAATCTCTTTTTCCCTCGAGTTTCCTAAACTCCCTGAAATTTGCCTTTGCTTTATAACTTTTAAATCCTTGTATCTGCTCAGCCATTTTCAAAAGTAGCAAAATACAGCAAATCCTGTGGGCAAGACGACTGGGAGTTAATTTCCCTTTTGTTGAGGGAAGGATGCCGGCTCCAGTTTTTTGTTTAGTGCGTGATGATCATCTGATTCTGTTCCATAAGGGCAAGAGCTGTAGTTTGGGGTTGACAGCACGCCTTTCAGGGTCACGTGGGCGGAAGCACTGGATACAAATATTTAATTTAGCGAGTCTAAATTCCTTTTCTTGACACTGCTTGTCAAACACCTTGTAAAACTTAAAGTCACTGTAAAGCCGCCCTAAATGTTCTGTGATGTGTTTGCATTTCAATTTACATGACGTCTTCCTTCCCACAGCACGCCCTTCCCCTCCCGGGTTTCATCTTCCTGGCTTCTGACATTTATGACCATGCGGTTCTGTTCAATAAGTCTGGTGAGTGTGGGCATCTCCGGGGGAATTACCTGACAGTTTCTGGGATCAGCTCTCAGTTTTCCTATTGACTTGACCACCGCTTCTTTTCACGGTCTTATCCAAATCCCTGTTCGAAACCCTCCCTGTTCCGCCTTCCGGGAATATAGCGCTGTTAATGAGCAGTTGCAGCAGCAAAAGCTTTTACGGGTGCTTCTCGGTTACTTGCCAACGAAGTTAGAGAACTGCCTTCAGATTTTCTAAGTGTCTTCATCCTCACCACAGAACGCTTTGGAATGTGTGTGTTTGCATTTGCATGTGGCACGTTTGGTGTTTTGAGGGTGCAAAGACATAGCAATAACACACTGCAGGGGTGGGACCACGAGAAGCCGGACAGCAGTCCAGCTCTGTGTTCCCGCACATCTTTTTTTCGGCTGGCAAAGGCGGACCTGCTCACCGACCCAGTCCTAGCCTAGCCACCTGGGAGCAAGGGGAAGCAAAAACCACGAGGGGGCTTTTTTCCAAGGTACAGGGAAGGTAGGCAGCAGGAATAAGCAAAATTAGCTCAAATGTCTGCATTCCTTGTTAAAGTGGCAAGTTAATAAACTAGCTATAAATTGCCAACTAACTTGAAAGAAATTACTTATCTGCCGTGAATATCTACTAAAAGACATGGCGTTATACAGACAAATGAGCACACAGGAACAGATACACGTTTGTAGAATTAAGGCTTTACGTGGCTCGTACCTAAAATGGTGAGGACATTTTGTAGAATGGCATTGTGTGCTCTGTAAAACTTGTTTGCCCTCTGAAGTCTGAACATGCATATTGTGAGGTTGTGACTGCTTTCTGTTTGAGTTTGCTGTGTTTGCCTGTCCCATTTGCCCACAAAAAAAAAAAAAAAAGATGTGTAATGAAGGTAGTGTGTTAAAGTTTCTAAGGCTCTGAATTACTCCATTTCTGATTTTGGGGGTTTTTTTTTGGAGATCTCATTGACATATAGTCATTTTTGTCACAATGATTTTTAAGGTCCCTTGAGAGTCCTCACACAGCAAAGGGCTATTAAAATAAACATCAGATTCCTTGGGATTGATTTGATTTCGTTCCTAGAGCGCTCTTCTAAAAGTCACAGGGATGGGTGTTTATGTAAAATCTCTTTTAGAATCTGCCTTCAGCTCATACCTGCGTTGAATATATGCTTCTTTCTCTTGCTTGCTTTGAGGTTGTCTCAGATGAACCTGTTATCCTTGAATTTGCTAAGAGAACTAAAAATCCACCTAAATATTTTAAGTCCTACTGATTGATTCTTTTCCCAGCAAATCGAAACAGTGGATCTCTGAAGTTATTAAACAGTAATAATACTTGTTAACTTTCTTTTCATTTCAGTACATGCTAAGTGTTTCAAAGACAGTAGAATGCCAGATTATGGGGATTTCCCCCTAGTCCAGACATACAGTTATAGCGAATTATCTTTACATACATGGCTTTTTATTTTTTTGCAAAAGAAAAGTAACGTTCATTTACTAACCAGGTTTCAATATCACTGTTCGAATTTCCCAAGTTATTCTGTATAATTCAGACCCCACAAACAATTGAGCAATTTCAAAAAAGTGATGAAGGGGCACCTGGGTGGCTCACTTGGTTAAACCTCTGATTCCTGATTGCAGCTCAGGTCATGATCTCACGGTTCATGAGTTCAAGTCCCACATCGGGCTCCATGCTGACAGTGTGGAGCCTGCTTGGGATTTTCTCCTCTGCCTTTCTCTCTCTGCCCCGCCTCCCTTGCTGTGTCTCTCAAAATGAATAAATAAAAACTGAAATATCTTAAGCTACAAAATTGGAAACTTAAAAATCTCTTTGATCTTGATTATTTTGTTTCCTCCCAAATATTTACTGTGCAAGCCTTGATTATATAAAACTAATATGAGAACATATTTAAGAGAAGAAGAGTTACCTTTCCATTGCCTGACACGTCAGCTAATTTCATTTTCCCAGTTTCCTTCCAGATACTGTTTATGTGTATTCTTGCCTAGTTGTCATCCTAGCATGGATATAGTTTTATACTTGCTTTTTCACTTTCCTTCTTTATATGACTGCATATAATCTTCATGATTTTTTTAATTTTAATTTTTTAATGCCTTATTTAAAGTTCCTTTGCCATACATAGCCATTGCTCTAAGATTGGCCATTTAGATTGATTCAGTGTTTTATCATAAATAGTACTGTCATCAATGGAGAACTATTTTTCATCTTTTGAATTAGTGAGGATTAATTCCTAAAAATGCATATAAATACTTTATTGCCCCTTAAGAATTATGAAATTGATTTTTTTTTTACAAAAATGCACCGATTGCTACTGCCAGCCGAGGCTGCTGGTTCCACTGCCACCATTCCAGATTAGGATTTCATCTTTTTTTTTTTTTTTTTTTGACGTTTATTTGTTATTGAGAGACAGAGAGACACAGAGCGTGAGCAGGGGAGGGGCAGAGAGAGGGGGAGACACAGAATCCGAAGCAGGCTCCAGGCTCCGAGCTGTCAGCACCAGAGCCCGATGCAGGGCTCGAACTCACAAACCATGAGATCATGACTTGAGCCAAAGTCGGTCGCCCAACAGTCTGAGCCACCCAGGCGCGCCTCATCATTTTTTTTTAATGGTTATTTTGAGAGAGAGAGCGAGCACGCGCATGCAAGCGAGCACAGGCAGAGAGGGAGAGAGAGAATCCCAAGCAGGCTCCACACTCAGTGCAGAGCCCAAGGCAGGTCTCCATCCCACGACCCTGAGATCGTGACCTGAGCTGAAATTAAGAGTCGGACACTTTAACCCACTGAGACACCCAGGCACCCAGGATTTTACAAATTTTTAATCGCTGTTTTAATAAATATAAAATGGTAGAGCCTTTTTTAATTTAGAATTCTCTCATCACTAGTAGGATTGAATATATTTTCAGATGGCATTTAGTTACTAGTTGTCTTTATTCTTTTTTTTTTTTTTTTCATTTTTAAGAATATTTATTTATTTTTGAGAGACAGAGACAGAATGCGAATGGGTTGGGGGCAGAGAGAGAGGGAGACACAGAATCCGAAGCAGGCTCCAGGCTACGAGCTGTCAGCACAGAGCCCGACGCAGGCCTTGAACTCACAAAGCTGGGGGATCATGACCTGAGCCGAAGTCAGACGCGCAACAAACTGAGCCACCCAGGAGCTCCTAGTTGTCTTTATTCTTGTGTTGTCAGCTGAGACCATGTCATTTTTCACTGCTCTGTACTTGTCTTTCTTTGTAAAGTGGGGTCCTATTCAGGTGAATGGTAGAGAGCTTATTTTACAATTAAAATTAATGATGACCTAATGCTTAAGATTCTCTCCCCCTCCCCCTCTTGTTCACTCGCATGCTCGCTTGCTCTCAAATAAAAAATAAATTAGAATTTAAGAAACCATTGTAATGACTCTTGAGACTGGTGTAGCCTGGAATCAGGGCAAGTGAAATGGTGTACGATCCAAATCTCTTTGCAAGGGGAGTAACGTTGCTGTCTCTATTATGTTCAGTCTGTATCACTTTGTCCAAAAAGATGAAGACTTACGCTGTCCTAAATGTATGACTGTATCCCCTTTTAATCTTTGCAGAATTGTACCAAGTTCCCTTCATTGGTGTGACAGTGCCCATCATGTGGTTCTACCTCCTCATGAATGTCATCACTCAGTATCCTTTGCACCCTTCTGCCATACCCTCCTCTTATGTCAAAGTAACACAGAGAAGGTTTGTATTCCTAATGGTGCGGTGACCTGAGTTTCGCGTCTGCCTTGATCTGAACTGCAGGAGACAGAGATTCCCATCCAGCCTGGGCTTTTGGGAAAGGCCAGAGAGTTGGTAGCGCTGCAGGAGGTCAGCAGGTCATTGGGCACATAAAGGAGTTGCTGTGGGTGGCGTGGAGAAATCCGTGGATAATTCAGTATTGGTATGTGACAAGAATGCTCTGTGATTTCTCCTGGAGTTTTTCAGCAGCCTCGGACATTTCACCAGCTGCCACAAAATTCTGCCCGAAATTTCAAACTAATTAAAGCCTAATTTTGTAAATGGCTCTCTTGAACGACCTTAAGTACACTATAAAAACCTTTAAGTCTTTGGAACAATGAAACAGATGGAGCTCGATCTCATTCCTCTGATGTCACCTCAGAGATTTGCCCGCGGAGTTCCTTTTGGGACGAGTGGGTCGAAGGGCTGAGGACCAGGTCCTATGAAGTAGGTTTGCTGACCTTTCCTGAAAGTGTTACCTCCTGTCACTACGGGGGAGGGGACCCTCACCGTAAGCAGTGGGAAGAATTCAGAACAAGAATTCAGGCCTTGGGGCAGTTTCGAGCTAGGGTCCACCAACGAATGGCAGGACATTCATTCTGCAGGATATTCTACCAGGGAGGAGACTCAGAGCAGCCATCACCCATCCCCGCGTTTTCTGGTTCTTAGAATATGAACATTTAAACCATGCCAGAAGGTTCTCCCTGGGGTTCTCTTGGCAGTCTACAGAAAACCACCTTAACCCACCACTCCAGGTACGTGTGCATCCGGGGTGTCTTTATCCTCACCACAGAATGCGCCTCCCTTACCGTCACCCTTGTCGTGACTCTGCGCAAGTTTGTCAGCCTCATCTTTTCCATCTTGTACTTCCAGAACCCTTTCACTCTGTGGCACTGGCTGGGTACCTTGTTTGTCTTCGTTGGGACCCTAATGTACACAGAGGTGTGGAACAACCTAGGGACCACAAAAAGCCAGCTTCAGAAGGAGGACAAGAAGGACTGAGGTCAGCCTGGAACAGAGAGACCAGTGTCAAAATGGGCCAGGGTCTGGTGAAGGTCTGGCCACCGTTTCGCTTTTGTTAATGCTGAAGTATTGAACCAGCCATGTACCAGAGAATCCTCAGAACGAGGGACGCCTCAGATTTCTTACCGCTGTAGACGCCAACGTTTGTGGACTCTGAATGGAAACCCCGCAACCCGAAATAGAAATAAGAACAGTTGTCCACTATTGAACAGCCAGTTGGGTTGTTACTTGTTTACCAGAATATTTAGTACTGTTACTTGTTTATTGAATTCTGAGTCTTCAGAGCTTCTAGTTTTTTATCCGTGGTCTCGGGCAAGATTATCTCTTGTTGCTATTCTGATGGTTCTCTGCCATACAGTCATTATCATCCTGTGGCCTCGTCCCTTTTTTTTTTTTTTGTCACCTTTCCCCTCCCGCCCCCCCCCCCCCCAACCCCAGCAGCACTTTCAGCCAGTCAGACGCTCCAGGGATCATCATCAGGAACAACTGAGTGGCCAGGTGAACGGAGACACTAAGGACGTTGGCCTGGGAAGGAAACAGTCGTCCTGTGAGCTGAGCCCTGGTCACGCTGGAGCAGGACTGATGGGAATCCTTTCCCACAGCTTTTTTTTTTCCCCCCTATGCAAAAGTCTTCTATTTTCTGTGCTTGAAAGAAAGGTCGTGTATGAATTGGGAGAGACGTTCTCCCTCAGTCTTCTACATGAACCCCGTTAGCTCAGAGATGCGATGGTGACGCCACGATGGCGGGGAGAAGCTGGCCCTCGTCAGCACCGAGAGAGCCACAGCTAAATGTTCGAAAGGCTTCTTCACCAGAGAGATGCAGCCCTGCCGGTCAGTCTGATAAGAGTCCTGGTCCGTCAGGCTAAGGAGTAGACTGATACGTGGTGGGTGTGGGTTGTGGTGTATAAGTCAGGTCAAATCACAACTAAAATGAAAAGTTTTTTGGTTTTTTTTTTTTTTCCTATGAGGTATCTTAATGTTCTTGATGGGTAATCTGCGGGGGCTTGGGAGGTCGTGTGTTTTACTCCGTGTAGAAACCTGCCCCCCTTTGGCTGATCACGTCGGAGGTGTAGTTTCCCTCCCTGGGAAACTTTGGAGAAAGAGGAACAATGTGAATGTAGAGTGTAGGGGTGTGTGCGCACTCGTGTAGCTTGTGTGATAATATTGGCGGAGAGAAGAGGGTGAAAATCTGTTCTTTTATTTTCTTGTTCTTCACTCAGCCCCAGACCTTCATCAACCTCCCGCAAGCACATGCGTTTCTTTTTTTGCACACAAAGGCCTGTCATGTTTTTCTGGACGCAGATTGTGGTCTTAAATTGCGACGTGGCTCTCCGGGTCCCCGTGGCTCACTCTGTGGTGTGTCGTGTTTCCTTCTCTTTCTGCAGCTTTTGTCTGAGGGGGTCTGAGATAAGTGTTCTAGAACCTTTGGGTCGCTCTGGGGAAGTAACGTAAGTTGCCTCGCTCGTTCCATAACGTGGATATTGTTTCTCCGTCTAAGTCACAGGGTTTTCAGACTGATTTGTCGTTCTGGACATGGACAACTTTCTAGTGCTGGTAGTGATTTATTCTAAAAGATGGTGAATTTGGTATGAACCCATTTATAGAACCAAAAGGCATTTTCTTTGAAATACGTAGAGCTCCTCAGACCGATGGTGCTATGAATAGCATCTGTTAAATATCCTCTTAAAAACAAAAATAAAAGCTACTTTTGTAAAAAAAAAAAAAAAAAAAAAATCACTTAATAGAAGAACCTGCCCTTGGGGGCTATCAGATTGCAAGTGTCTGGAGTCTTAACAGGCTAGAACCTTACCTAACTTAGTGTCCTTTTTATGTCGATGAAAATTTGTAGTAATCGAAATGTATTGGTGTCCCCAGAGAGCATTTAACTGAGTCTATTCGGTTTTAGATTCTGGTTTTAGGGAGTATATGTTCCTCTCAGATGAATACCTCTGCTGGTTTTATTAACCAGAGGTTATATGTGGACAGATTAGTGCACTCACCCAATAAAATAGAACACATAACAGAATGTCTCAAATGCCCTGTGAGTTGATTTTTCTGTCTAGTGGCCAGAATGTAAGAAATAGATGTCTAATGGACACTAGTTAATACTTTCATTAGAAACTTTTTTTGGGGGGGGGGGACCATTTATTTCCATTAGATAACTGGCTTTTCATTCCAGGTTGAAATTAATTTCAACTTGTATTAAAGGGGCAAATAAACCATTTTGTAGAAAACCGGACCCATGTAACCAGAAGAGAATTGTCTATTAAATGCTTCTCTTCTTTCTCTGGGTCAAGACTATGTAACTTTGTATTCCATAGTTTGTTTACAAAAGAGATTTGGTGTTTAAGAGCAAAGATCAAATAGGATGACACTAGCGAGAAAGTATTGTGTGCGTGTGTGTACCCGTTTTAACACCTTGACTGGTTTCGTAAAGTAACAGGAGAAAATGGTAGATATTTGAATTATATTAACATAGTGTCTCCGTAGCCTTTACCACGATTCTGTTGTCACATTATAAATGCTGTCTTTTTCACTTTTCGTTAATTTATTTTTGATCCTGTATTTTCCTTTTCATCCAACAAAAGCAATCATTAATGCTTGATAGAAACTTGCAAGTTTTAAAGTACTAGGACATACTCTCGTCTTTCCCCCTTCTTCCTGCGCAGTTATCCTAAATGAAATGCTACAGTACTGTATTCTTCTGGGAAGATTAATGGACATTTTTAAAAGGTTCTAATATCTTGGGGTCATTTCTTGAGCACCTTTGCTCCCTTCTGCCCTATTTTTTTTCCTCTCCTCAGCACCACCTCCAGTTTCTTCACTGCAGCTTGTGTTCACGTGTGTAGTTTTCTACTGAGCACCACCTATAATCTTGTATGTTTAGGCCTCTATTCTTTGGGGCCTCTCAGATGTTTTTGTGGGTTTTTACAAGGTATTTATATCTCTGTAGCACGTATTTTGTTATACATGGTTAGCAGCATTGATACTTGGAGTGTGAGAATATCTGACCCATATGTGAGTATATGTATAGCTAAGTATGAACATAAGGGTTAATGTAAAAATGTTTATATATTTTGTTACCTCAAACTGAGGCTGAGAATCTTAACTACCATTCCCTTCTATGTTTGGAAAATAATTTTGCTTGCTCTTTTCACCCACCTTGAGCTGACTGTATTCAACAGTGCCAAATGCCTATGAGGGTGTGGGTGGGGGGTGGAAAACCTCAGGAATTATTCAAAGCCCAGGAGTTAGCTGTGGGCCTGCTCATGGGTGGACCAGTTGGCATGTTAGAGTGAAGGGGAGGAAGAAATTTTCCTCTGTCCAAGGTTCTTCCTGCTGGACTCGAAATTAAATTTACATGAGACCGATTAAGAGGAGAAAAAAAAATCAGTTTTATTTTGTGCACACAGTACCCATAATGAAACTGACACCCAAACGAAAGACTAAAGCAGGCACTTAAAAAATACATACATTTTAGACAGTAAATCTGTCAGGAATTGATAGGAAAAGAAAATGAATGGGAGCATTAGTAAGGTTTCAGGCTGTGGTTGTAGATTAGTAAAAATGTAAGCAAGTTTATTTCTGCAGATTTGTTTTTTATTAACGTTTATTATTTTTGAGAGAGAGTGGCAGAGAGGGAGACACAGAATCCGAGGCAGGCTCCGAGCCGTCAGCACAGAGCTCGATGCGAGGCTTAAACCCATAAACCACAAGATCATGACCTGAGCCAAAGCCAGATGCTCAACCAGCAGCCACCCAGGCACCCCTCTTGGTTTGTCGTTTGGGGCACCTGTGTGGCTCGGTTGGTTAAGCATTCGACTCTTGATTTCAGCTCAGGTCATGGCCTCACAGTTCATGAGTTTGAGCCCTGCATCGGGCTCTGTGCTGACAGTGTGGAGTCTCCTTGGGATTCTCTTACCCCTCTCTCTTTCAAAGTAAACTTTAAAATAAAGATGTAATTTTAGTTCTTAGAGCAGGGAGGCTACCTTTCATGTGAGAGATTTATTTTCTTTCAAAAGGGCAGAGGAGGGTCTGAGTGTCCTTGCACTGGCTATTTACTACATAGCTTCAATTCAAAACGATCAGTATGCCATTGTGGGACATTAAGGGGGGGCCTGTCCTTGGCCCCTACATTTCCCTCCTCTGAAACTTCCCAGGAAGTTTCACACATTAAAAGTTGAGTTGGGGGCACCTGGGTGGCTCATTTGGTTAAGCATCTAACATCTCATGGTCGTGAGATCAAACTCTGCCCTGGGCATAGAGCCTGCTCTAGATTCTCTCCCTCAGCCCCTCCCCTGCTTGTACTCTCTCTCTCTCAAAAAAAAAAAAAAAATAGAACAACCTACCAGGTCAACTTTTGTCTCCATGAACCAGTTTCTGAGTTCTTGAGAATAGGTCAGTTTAGTTAAACTCATTTCAGGAGGTGGTGATGTGTTCTCAAAGTCCGATGGTTCAAATCAGGTAATGAAAATCCATTTCTGTGGAAACAAAAGCAATGATTAATGATTGGATCAAAATATAAACCAGTTTCTGAGGGTAGCCAGTCAAGTGAATTTCTAGATGGAAGGCAGTGACAATCTGGCATATATTCTTGGTTTGTAGTTTGAGTGTCTGATGATTTTTTTTTTTTTTTGAGAAGCCCATAGAGCAACAGACATGGAAAATGTCTACATATGAGCTGTTGTGATTTCTGTGAAGTTTACATTAAGTTGTTTATATTCAGTTTGCAGGGCTTCAGGAAAAAGGGCAGTTTTATCAGATTATTCCAAGTACAAAAGATGGGCAAAAACCCAAAATGTTGGTTTGGAGAGTTGTAGCCAGGCATTGGAGAAAACCAGAAGGAAGACATCAGGATCTCATCCAGTTTATAATGAAATGTATTAGAATATAATATTCACAAAGGTATGTTATTAAAACAATTTTTACAATCACACTCCTTTTTACCAAAGACAGCTAATTAAAATTTGTTTGCCAAGGAAGTCTAGTTTTTTAAAACTTGGTCTGATTATTTACATAAGTGCATCAAGAATAGCGATTGATTGTATAGGCTGTTTTCAGACTGAACTTTAACAGCCTCTCAAGGTCTAAAGCCAAGCCAGATACGTGCCACAGACTTCGCCTGTAACCCATGCAGATTGGGCTAATTTCTTCTCAAGGTGCAGGTTCTTGCACCTGCCCAGGAGTGACCTTCTCTGTTCACCTGGTAAGTCTGATGGGAACCCTGTAAGCAAGGTGTCCAGCTACTTTTCCAAGGGGCTCTATTGGTTCCATAAGGCCAATCATAGTTGCTTAAGCTGTCTGGTTAGATCTGACATTCCAGTCAAAGCCTTGGTACTATAACCAGTGTTTCTAATTGTGTCCTGGTACTCTTACTATTGAACTTGTGCAGATGAATGCACAGTAAAACCTTGGGTTGTGAGCATAATTCATTCCAGAAACATGCTTGAAATCCAAAGCACTCCTATATCAAAGCGAATTTCAAGAAGCATTGGCTCAGTTGTGATCATGTGACATTAGGTGTCACATACCACTCCTCATCACTCATTTATCAAGTTAAAATTTGTAAGAAATGTTTGCTTGTCTTGCAGAACAAGTTACTCGCAATCCAGGGTTTTACTATATTATGAAAATGTAAGAACACAGTTTTTTTTTGACGTCTGAAGGGATCAGGGAAAAAAAGATAAAATATGCCTTTGTGAAACAAAACATTTATCAAATTGCTGTAAGTTATAGTTATCTTAAGAGAAATTTCTTTTAATCTGGAAAAACAAATCATTAAAAAAAATCGAAGTTTCAACAAACGAAAATCCTAAAAATTATAATCCTTAGTTCATTCAGTCCCATGTTACTCTTGTTTTGCTTACATCTAGTTATTAGTTCTGGAAATCCCTACCCAGTTCAGTTGTGTGATCTTAATGTTATCAGAAACCTGTACTCAGATTTCTTTCCATGAGTATCAGTGCAGATGAAACACATTTGCAGGAAGCTTTGTAACCACATCTAAGTTATAGGTGTTGTAAATGACAAAAGACTTAAAAACGCCCATAGCTAAAGATCTGATTAGTGTTCATTACGATGCAGTTGACAGGGAAATTTGGTTACTTCTTTGACACACATTTCAAGATCACATAATAGGACATAACCTGATTTCTAGGAGTTTTATACAGTTTTTATTATCTGGCTACGTAAATATAATCTGAGAGGGTTTAGTATCACTCATTTGACAGTGTTTCCCATGTAACTCAACAAGATTAATTAGTGTAATCTCTTTTTTTATATAAGGAAACCAAATGTTTTGAAATATGCCATGGGCCCTCTGGAATATTTTGGTTAGATTGTGATGAAAAGACTTTTTAGAATTTAATTGGGGTAAGTTTGTACATTTTATTAAATAGGATCACAGATCATTATGAACTATCTAACCAAAGTGACAATAAAAGATTTTAAAGGCAAATATAGAAGGTTACATAATTGTGAGCAAAACTTGTCTCTTTTAATATTGATGACTCAGTTTTCCTGAATGCTTGTTTTTAACGTGTATTTTTGAGAGAGGGAGACACAGAATCTGAAGCAGACTCCAGGCTCTGAGCTGTTAGCATAGGACCCAACACGGGGCTCAAACTCACAAACCATGAGATCATGATCTGAGCCAAGGTCACATGCTCAACTGACTAAGGCACCCCTATAAACAAAACTTTAATGTTAAAACTTATTCTTAAATTTATTCTAGTCTTAGCCATTACTGGCCATATATAAAATTCTTTTCTATAAACCTATAAACTATCTTTTTTACAATAGGATTTTGTCCTAAGTTTTCCTTCAACAAAAATGTATTTCCACCACATACCATTTTCTTATTGAAAACAATTTCCTTGTACACAGAATTATTTCCCTTATTTTACGTAGCTTTAACTAATTTGGATTCTTGACACTTAGAAATTTTAATTTCTAGTGGAAATGAAAGAGTGAGTGAAGTAGGAAAACCTTGATCTCACCTTCTGCATTGACACGGTGAATCTATCTCTACATATATAGCAGTTCCTCCTGGAGAACCGAGGGCTGACTAGACACCTTCTGCACAACAGAGGTTGGAGGGAACACCTAGAGAACAGCAAAAGAGGTAGGGATTGGGGTTTCCAGTTATTATCGTGTCTGAGGGCCTGTGAGCAGATTTATCTGTTTTGGGATACAGATAAGAAGCCATGGTTTAAAAGGGCAACTATAATATAAGGGAACTAGCGTAGGGGGCCTGCCACTGTTTACACTCCTCCATTTTGAGGGTGTAGATAGGATCCAGGCTCCCTGGCTGGCCTGCTGTTTCAATGAGCCCCCACCTCCAGCACATGCTGGGTAGACCTGGACAGCACTGACTACAGCTCCAGCTGTATCAACAAGGGCAGAACACCCTGGGCATGCTCCAGATGACTGCCTGGGCACCCCTTGTAGGTACTGCTGTGGGGCTTTCTACCTGGGCTTGCCAGAGTGCCCTCTGCACAGCCCTGGCACCCCTAGTCCACACCTGCTACAGTGCCAGCCAAAATGGCCAGGCACATGGTCTATACTGGACATCCTTACCCAAGGCAACTTCTTCAAGTTGAGAAAAGTAGCTCTTCTACCTAATTCATAGAAATAAACACAAACAAAATGAGGAATGTGCTCTAAATGAAAGCCCAAAACTTCAGAAAAAGAACTAAATGAAATTGGAGATAAAGAAATGATTAGAAAATTGCTCAGTGGACTAGACAGAAAAGAACCAATCAGAGTGGAAGAATACAGTAACAAATGAAAAAGCAGCAAGTTAGAGAACATAGAAGAATGGATTAGTGATCTAGAAGACAGGCTAATGGAAGGCACCCAACTTGAACAGCAAAAAACAAAACATTGAGTAAGGTTAGGTTAAGGGATATGTGGAACATCAAGCATACTAACATTCACCTTATAGGGCCCTCAGAAAGAAGAGAAAGGGTCAGAAAATTTACCTAACCTGGGGAAGGAAACAGCCAGCCAGATCCAAGAGGCACAGAGAGCCCCAAACAAGATGAACTCAAGGAGGTACACAACAAGACACGTGATCAAAGAGAATCTTAAAAGGAGCCAGAAAGAAGCAACTAGTTATGTACAAGAGAATGCCCATGAGGCTGATTTTTTTCAGCAGAAAATTTGCAGGCCAGAAGGGAGTGTGGCCTGATAACATTCAAAGTGCTGGAAAAAAAAAAAAGCCCTACAACCAAGAGTATTCTAGCTGGCAAGACCCTCATTCAGAATTGAAGGAGAGATTAAGAAAAAAATTCCCAGACAAAAGGTAAAGGAGTTTATCACCACTAAATTGGCCTTACAAGAAATGTTAGAGGGACTTCTTTAAGTGTAAAAGACCATAATTAATTAGAAGAAAATTATGAAAGAGAAAGCATTTCACAAGTAAAAGCAAATATACAGTGATAGTAGTATATCAATCACTTACAAAGCTAGTAGGCTTAAAAGACAAAAGTAGTAAAATCAATTATATCTAAGTTAAATTATATCTAGGGACTCTCAAAAAGACATAAAATAAGACGACATATACATAAAACATGGACGGGGTGTAAAGCAAGTTCCTTTAGAATGTGTCTGAACCTCAGCAACAATCAACTCAATACAGACTTAGGTACTTAGGACATTATGTATGAGCCTCATGGTAACCACAAACTGAAACCTATAATAGATACACACAAAAAAGGAAGCCAAGCATAACACTAATCATCAATCACAAGTGAAAGAGAAGAACTACATCCAGAAAACAACGAACAAAATGGCAGTAAGTGCATACCTGTTAATAATTCCCTTAAATATAAATGCTCCAACCAAAAGACACAGGATGGCAGAATGGATAAGACAACAAGACCCATCTAGATGCTGCCTACAAGAGACTGAATTCAGACCACTTACAGACTGAAAGTGAAGGGATGGAAGAAGATACTCCATACAAATGAAGGGGGGGGGGAGGGGAATGGGATAGCAATATTTAGAGAAAACAGACTTTAAAACAAAGACTGTAACAAGAGACAAAGACAAAGGCATTATATAATGATAAAGGGATCAATCCAATAAGAGGATATGACATTTATAAATATCTATTCACCCACCACAGGAGCACCTAAATAAAGCAAATATTAACAGACCTGAGGGAGGAAATTGACAATAATAAGAGTAGAGGACTTCAATATCCCAATTACAGCAATAGAGCATCCAGACAGAAAATCAATCAGGAAAAGTGGCTTTGAATGACCCATTAGACCAGATGGACTTTACACATATGTACAGAACATTCTATCCAAAAACACCAGAATACACATTCTTTTTAGGTATACATAGAACATTCTCCAGAATAGATCATGCTAGACCACCAAACAAGTCTCAATAAATTTAAGGTGACTGAAATCATATCAAGCATCTTTTCTGACTGAAACAGTATGAAACTAGAAATTACAAGAATTAGAACATGGAGCCTAAACATGTTGCTAACTAACTGATGGGTCAATCAATGAAGAAATCAAAATTGAAATTAAAAAATGTAGACAAATGAAAACACAACAGTCCAAAATCTTTAGGACACAGTGAAAACACTTCTATAAGGGAAATTTATAGCATTAGAGGCTTACCTCAAGAAACAAAAATTTCAAATAATCTAACTTAACACCTGAAGGAACTAGAAAAAGAACATTAACAAAGCCCAAAGTTACAATGAAGGAAACAGTAAAGGTCATAATGGGAATAAGTGAAATTGAGACTAAAAAAGGTAAAAAAGATCAAGGAAACCAAGAGATGGCTCTTTGAAAACATAAATATAACTGATAAACCTTTAGCCACATTCATCATAAAATCAGAAATGAAGTAACAAATGATATCACAAAATTACAAAAGATTGTAAGAGGCTACAAAACATCTATGCCACAAATTGGACAATCTAGAAGAAATGGATAAATTCCTAGAAGTATACAGTCTTCCAAAAGTGAATTAGGAAGACATAGAAAATCTGAACAGACCAATTACTAGTCATGAAATTGGGTGATCAAAAAATTCTCAAAAGTCCAGGAACTGATGGCTTCACCGATGAATTCTGCCAGACATTTAAAGAAGAGTTAAGGCTCGTTCTCAAACTACTCCAAAAAATATCAGAGGAAAGAAAGCTTCTGAATTTATTTATTTATTTATTAACGTTTATTTATTTTTGAGACAGAGACAGAGCATGAACGGGGGAGGGTCAGAGAGAGGGAGACACAGAATCTGAAACAGGCTCCGAGCTGTCAGCACAGAGCCCGACACGGGGCTCGAACTCACAGACCTCGAAATCATGACCTGAGCCGAAGTCGGCCACTTAACCGACTGAGCCACCCAGGTGCCCCATCTTCCGAATTTATTTTACAAGGCCAGCATTACCCTGATACCATCAGACAAAGATGCTACAAGAAAACTGCAGGCAAATATCCCTGATAAACATAGATTCAAAAATCCTCAACAAAGGGGGCACCTGATGGCTCAGTCCGTTGAAATGTCGAACTCTTGATTTCAGCTCACATCAGGATCCTGGGGTTGTGGGACTGGGCACCGCATCAGGCTCTATGTGAGCATGGAGCCCACTTAACATTCTCTCTGCCCCTCTCCCCAGCTTGCACACTCTCACTCTCTAAAAAAACAAACCAACCTCAAGAAAATATTAAACTAAATTCAGTTCATTAAGAGAATCATTCATGATCAACTGGAATTTATTCCAGGATGCAAGTATGGTTCAATATCTGCAAATCAGGCAGTATGTGATACACCATATTGACAAAACGAAGGATAAAAACCATAAGACCATCTCAAGAGATAAAAAAAGCATTTGACAAGATTTAACAAAGTGGGTTTAGAGGAAACCTATCTCAACATAACAAAAGCCATTATGACAAACATAACATTATACCCAGTATTGGGGCACCTGGCTGGCTCAGTGGGTTAATCATCTGACTTCGGCTCAGGTCATGATCTCTCAGTTCATGAGTTCAAGCCCCCCCCGCCTGTTGGGCTGTCTGCTGTCAGCAGAGAGCCCACTTCGGATCCTCTGACCCACCCCCTGCCCCTCAAAAATAAACTAAAAAAATAACGAGGAAAAGCTTTCAGCTAACAGCTTTTCCTGTAAGGTCAGAAACAAGACAAGGGTAGCTATCTACTCTAACCACTTTTACTCAACATAGTACTGAAAGTCCTAGCCATAGCAGTCAGACGAAAAGAAATAAAAGGCATCCAAATTTGTAAGGAAGAAGTAAAACTTTATTTGTAGATGACACAATACTATATATAGAAAACCCTGGGGCACCTGGGTGACTCAGTCGGTTTAAGCGTCTGACTGTTGATTTTGGTTCAGGTCATGTTCTCTCTGTGAGATCGAGCCCCGCATCAGGCTCTGTGCTGACAGTGTGGAGCTTGCTTGGGATTACCTCTCTCTCTTTGTCCCTCCCCTGCTCATGCTAGTGCTCTCTCTCTCTCTCTCTCAAAATAAATTAACTTAAAAAAAAAAAAGACTCCATCAAAAATTCAGTAATGTCTCAGTATATAAAATATACAAAAATCTTTCATTTCTGTACACTAATAGTGAAATAGAGAAACTAAAACAATCCCATTTACAATTGTACCAGAAGGAGTAAAATACCTAGGAATAAGCTTAACCAAGGAGGTGAGAGATTGGTACTCTGAAAACTATAAAATATTGATGAAAATATTAAAGATGCTACAAACAAGTGGAAGGATATTCCATGCTCATGGAATGGAAGAACCAGATTGGTTAACATGTCCATACTACCCAAAGCAATATACTGACTTAATGCAATCTTTATGAAAATACCAATAGCATTTTTCACAAAACTAGAACAAATAATAAAATTTGTATGGATCCACTTAAGACCCTGAATAGCCAAAGCAATCTTGAGAAAGAACAAAGTTAGTGGTATCACAATCTCAGATTTTAAGACATACTACAAAGCTGTAGTAATCAAAACAGTATGATACTGACACAAAAAGAAACACATAGATCACTGGAACACAATAGAGAGCCCAGGAATAAACCCATGCTAATATGGTAAGTTAACTTACAACAGGAGGCAAGGATATACCATGGGGAAATGACAGTCTCTTCAATAAATGGTGTTGGGAAAACTGGATAGGTACATGCAAAAGAATGAAACTGAACCACTTTGTTACACTATACACAAAAACAAACTCAAAATGGTGTGAAAACCTAAATATGAGACCAGAAATAGTAAAACTCCTTAAAACATGGGCAGTAATCTCTTGGATGTTGGCCTTAGCAACATTTTTCTAGGTATCTGTCTTCAGGCAAGGGAAACAAAAACAAAATTAAACTATTGGACTATACCAAAATGAAAAGCTTGTGTACAGCCAAGGAAACCATCAACATAAAAAAGTCAACCCATTGAATGGGAAAAGATATTTGCAACTGATATACCCGATTAAGGATTAATACACAAAATAAAGAGCGTATTATACAACTTTACATCCCCCCCCCAATAATCTGATTAAGAAATGGGAAGAGAACTTGAATAAACATTTTTTCCAAAGAAGACATTCAGATGGCCAACAGACACATGAAAGGATGCTTAACATCATTCATCATCAGGAAAATACAAATCAGAACTGCAAGGAGAGATCATCTCACACCTGTCAGAATGACTAGAATCAAAAAGATAAGAAATAACAAGTGTTGGTGAGGATGTGGAGAAAACGGAGCCCTTGTACACTGTTGGGAATGTAAATTGGTGCAGCCACTGTGGAAAACAGAATAGAGCTTCCTCAAGTTTGGTAATTCCTTTAGGAAAATAGTGACAGTCTCTTAGAGGAAATGGATTAGTAAAACCTAAAGTATCCCACCAACAGTAGCTAAGCCCAAGGAACCAGTTCCACAATATTTTCTCCTGCTGATCTAAATTCAGAAAGAGAAAAAGATCCTCACCATTCTCACTCCATTGAACTGTAGACAGATTCTGGGAGGCTGATATGGTAAGAAGTCTTACCTTCTGCCAGATTTATGTCAGATGTCCTAAGATCTCAAAGCTGCAGAATCTACAGCAAGTATCCAGTGAAAGTATATCATGCCAACTGAAGAGGAGGAAGACATTTTCTTCTGTCCAAGGTTCTTCTGCTGGACTAAGAATTAAATTCATATGAGACAGATTAAAAGAAGAAAACCACCAGCATTTTATTTTGTGCACACAGACCCACTGATGAAACTGAGACTTCAAGATATGAGCAAGGCAGGCAGTTTTTATACATTTCAGACAAAGAATAAATCTGTGAGAAATTGACAGGTCAAGAAAAACATATTTGGGAGTTTTAGTGTGGAATTCTAGGTGGAATTTGGGCTGAAGATTGGTCAAAAAGTAAAAAGGTTTGTTTCTACAGTTTTCTTTGCTACGAAGTGCCTAGCTCTGATGATAAGGCTATCTCTAAAAAGACATTCTTAGTGCAGGGAGGGTACCTCTCATATGGGAGATTCAGTTTCTGCTTTCAGGGGGACTGAGGAGTCAGTGCCCTTGCACTGACTGTTTTCCAAGGACCTTCAATGCAAGATGATTAGTATACCATGGTGGTCGGTATATTATGGGTGGCCGGCCCTTGGACGCTGCAGGGGAACGCGGCAAAGACCTGAGCAGACACACACACACTGAGAAGATCCTGGTCATAGAGGTCGGAAATCAAGACCCTACATTTATTGTAGTTGGTTTCTTTTTGGCTTGCAGTCAATACAATTATGACTAATTCTGCCCTTAGAGAAACAAAGCATTTTGGTCTCAATAGCTTTATTCTGGAAAATGTGAGATCTTATCAGTGACAGTACATTCTTAGATCGAAACAACTGTAAATGTAGATAAAATCTATTAGTTTATTATTACTGATTGAAGGGACATTTCAAAAGGAGTATAAAGAAGGGGCGCCTGGCTGGCTCAGAGAAGCATGCCACTCTTGATCTCGGGGAACATGAGTTTGAGCCTGATGTTGGGTGTAGAGAGTACCTCAAAATTTTTAAAAATCTGGGCTGCTGGGTGGCTCAGTCGGTTAAGCGCCAACTTCGGCTCAGGTCACGATCTCACGGTTCATGAGTTCAAGCCCTGCATCAGGCTCTGTGCTGACACTTCCCCTGCTCATGCTCGTGCTGTCTCTCCCTCTCTTTCAAAAATAAACATTAAAGAATTTTTTTAAATAAGAGAAATCTTTAAGACAAAACAAGTATAAGCAATATTTGTAAGTAAAAGTCATAAGCATTGGGATATATTCAGTACGTACCAAGCTAGGGTGGAGACTTTGTAGTGTGCTCCTTCTAGCATCTTCCTCCCAGTAGACACTACAGAGAAGGGAGGAACCAGGGATCACATCTTTTCCGGTTCTGTAGTGCCAGCCCCAGTGCAGTGTTTGACTTGCATTCAGAGAATAAATGAATGCTTACCAAGATTTCTGATTCCATCACATTTCTGAGAAACCATCTGTTGGTTCCCGATACCTGTTCCCACTCTTCATTAGCTAGTTGGCAAGAAAGCAAATGAGAGGAAAAACCTTTCTAAGATTTCTACCATTTCTAAGGAGTGGAGGACATACCCGAGGGAGTGTTGATGGCCTGGGGGTAATCAGGCTGGGGAAGAACATTCTGTATTTAGCACCTTGGGTCATTTGATGCTCGGTGCAAGGAGATGCCTCTCGGGGTAGCATAAAGATTCTCAAGTCTTTGACGTAGGCTGCCTGGGGTGACCCTTACATCTTCAGAACCGGTGTTGGCTGATGCCTGGAGTTCAGTGTCTATTTGTCTATTCTCAGTACCATTCTGAGACACCTCCCCTGAGCTTTCCCTACTTAAATCACTAACCATTCTACCAAATATCCTCAATTTGGACCAAGTGAGGCAGGCTGCAAGGGTACCAGAGATGGGAAGGGGGAGGAGCTTGGTCTACATTTAAAAGAAATAAGACCCATACCTGTTAAGAAAAAAAAAAAAGTTGCAAGAATTCTTTGGCTTACTGAATTATTTATATCTTTTGAGATGTGAGAAGATGCCCGTGAACCAAGGAGGGAAGGAGTGGTTATTCCCCAGCACAATGAAAATGTCTGTGGACCACTTGCAATCACAGGTCATTTCTGTGCTACTCTCATCCAGGGAATGACATCATCCTCCGAAACAAGGGATGATTTCTAAAGTGAGATTTCTGAACAAATTATGTGGAGGAGGGGTGGGAAGGGACAGCAGGTCTTTCCTGTACCCGGCCTCTTCGCTCTTCGTTCAGTATCCTGCTTTAAGAACAGAGACTGGGCGAGAAGGGGCTGAATACCAGGAGGGTTTGTACCAGAAGGCCTAAAAGACAGCTCGTATTCAGATTTTGAGTTTGTAAATATTGAGCAGTGGCTCCTTCCAGCCTTATGAGTTAAGAGTGATCTGCGCAGAGAGTTAAGGAGGAAAGGGAAATTTTGTAGAAGAAAATGTTTTGCCGAACCGAATTGGTCTTTTTACCGTGATTTCTTACAAAGAGCAATTTTCTACGTTGTGAAACAACTTCTCAGACACCTGGTTTTTATCTTGAATTGTACATTGTTTCTTAATAAAAGTGATACATTTCTTGCAGGTGTTTCCCATCACCATTACCTTTCAAGTGCTGTGTGCTGTTTCAAAAAGCTCTCCAATTTTGGCCTTGGATAGTGTGTGCCAGTACACTTTACTACCAATGAGTGTAAGCAACCTGTTCTTCCTAATGCTTAGCAGCTGGATCCATCATAAACCACTTCTCAGGCTACAGGTCTGTTTCTACTTTACAGATTTAAGGAAGATCAGCCCACTTTTGGGGGTTTTAGAGGCTCGTGGCAGTCGGGGGCTGTAGCCAATCTCTTCACCCCTCCGCTTTAATAGAAACACATTGATTTTTGTAATGCTGCAACGGCCAGTTCTATTTATCTCCAATTTGTTGCTTTTAAATAAATCTTACCACGAAAGCAAGTTTCCAAGCAGTTGGCCATGCCTAATCTACGCCAATTAGTAGCCCCTAGATCCAGGACACTGAAAGAAAAAACAAATGGGAGATTTTGTACTAAATATAGTAGGATTAAAATTCATCCCTTTAAGGGGCACCTGCGTGGCTTAATGGGTTAAGCATCCGACCTCGGCTCAGGTCATGATCTCGTGGTCTGTACGTTCAAGCCCCACATCGGGCTGTGCCCTGACAGCTCAGAGTCTGGACCCTGCTTCGGATTCTGTGTCTCCCTCTCTCTCTGCCCCTCCCCATCTCTCTTGGTCTCTGTCTCTCAAAACTAAATAAACATTGAAAGAAATCCATCTCTTGAAAACCCACAGCGCAACTGTATCAGAAGGACAGGGCTTGGTGTTCCCAACTGGCCCCGAGCCCGTGACCGCGTGTGCCGGGACGGCCTCGGCGGCTGCTGAAGTCACTTCACGCTCTATGCCCTTCACACAGGCATAGAGGGGGGTGAACTCTAAAATGTGACGAGCTGCAGGCCTCCAAAAAATAAAGCACCCTTTGGGGGACGAAACCATGGTTAAGTTCAACTCCTGAGCATACTGCCTCACCCGTGGCGCCGTCTTCCACAGGGGAGCTGTGATCCCGGTGCCCCAGCAGAGTGTAATTGCAGACAGCTCAGCAGTAGCTCAGCCTGAAGACTTCTCCCGTTACATAAGGGCTCAAGCTCACGGGCGGATGTCAGAAAAGATCCAGTTTGTTTGTCCCTGACATTCGGCGTGCAGGCAACCATCCTAAATGAGCACAGGTCAATGAACTGAGTGTGTACTAACTTCAGAACGTCGTAAAAGAAAAAGGGAGCACATCTGGCTAATAGGCAAAGCTTTTCGATGATGTTCTTTATCTGCAAATTAACTTAATAAAATCATCCCATCATTAAAATTAAGTTATGTTCATGTCTGATTGTTTCTTAATCAGCACTTCAAGAATTCAGCATCTGGCCTCATTATTGCGCGTGACTCTGGTGCACAGATGCGTTCTGAAGCTGAGGGAGCTTGTGATGATAATTATTGGAGTTGTATTATTTCCTATAATAGCTTCAAATGAGGTTTACTGCATGAACATATTCTGTTCATGAAGGCCACACATCTGTATCAATTTCCCAGGGTCTTTAACATTGTTACAATAATGCATTTCATTCCGGCAATTTAAGTGGAGTGACATAGTACTAATAGTAAGCACATATTTACCATGTGTGAGGCGCTTTGCTCGACTTGATCCTCATGACAAATCTTTGAAGTTAGAAAATTATCCTAGTTTCACATAAGGACACTGGGGCACAGAGGAACTCATTAATGCCTCAGTTAATCTGTATGTGTCGGAGCTGGGATTCGAACCCATGAAGACGGACTCCAGAATCTACATTCTTAATCACAGCACTATGCCAGCTCCAAAATCTTAGTAAGAGCCTGTTTGGTGTAGATCTCTGTACGCTAACAGCAATTAGTGTTGAATCAGTTTGGCCGCCGATAATGTTAACACGTTGTCTTTGAACTCGTATCTCATTCTCTACCTTTCCTCTGAGAGCTTATGAACGTTCTGTGATGCAAGCAAGAAAACAAAAACCAGAAAGTTAGTAGCAAAACAGGACTCTGAAACCGTTCGGGTTCATCAGAATGTCTCCATTATTCCCGGTATCTGAACCACAGGACTTTCAGGTTAATCAATAATATCAAACATGCAGTATGGAAGCTTAGGTCATTAAATCACAAGGCCTTTATCAACAATTTGCTTCAGTAGCTATAATTTATAGAATGCTTAATGTGTGCATTAACCATTCTAGTGTCTCCAAGTTCTGTATCAGAAAGCATTTAAATTATGTTATCTCATCTACCTGGACACATGCCATCCCTGAATTATACTTTGATAATAAACCTGCAACCATTATGCAAGGATCATTACAAGAGTGTTCGTTTTCAGTGATGCACTATCTTTGGCACAAATGGAGTAACGCGCCATTCACTATCCACGGCATTGTCTAATATGCCCCTCTCAAACAAGAATCGGTGTTTCAGTATCACTCACATTTGAATTCCAGAAAACACTGGTCTCTGCAGATGTGTTTGCACGTGTAATTTTAGCAGAAAATGGAACCTGTCATCCTTTTTATTCAAATTTTATCAGGATTAGGTTTAACTGCGTGTAATAGAGACCCAAACCACGGAAGCTTAACCTGATGGCTTGTCTTTCCCAGGAGGTAGGCAGCCCGGGGCTGCTTCAGCCACTCAAGGAAGGCAAAGTGGAGGCTGCTATGCAATGGCACACGTGGATTCCAAGACCCCCAAACCCTCTGGTACCGGGGAGAGATAAGAATGAGAGGGGGGAACGGCTGCATTGCTCCCAGGGGACCCAGCACAGTCTGCCCCACGGCCAGACTGTAAACTAGTAATATTTAACTTGCAGTAGGGGCGCCTGGGTGGCGCAGTCGGTTAAGCGTCCGACTTCAGCCAGGTCATGATCTCGCGGTCTGTGAGTTCGAGCCCCGCGTCAGGCTCTGGGCTGATGGTTCGGAGCCTGGAGCCTGTTTCCGATTCTGTGTCTCCCTCTCTCTCTGCCCCTCCCCTGTTCATGCTCTGTCTCTCTCTGTCCCAAAAATAAATAAACGTTGAAAAAAAAAAAAAACTTGCAGGCAAACAATCGAGCGAAGCAGCCCGCTTCTGCCTAACATGATGGGCCATCTCATCCAAAGGCGCCATCTCCAGTTCAGCTACAGTCCCCTTCCCTGTCCTCTAACCTGAAACCAAAGATCAAGCTAACCGCCCCGTCTTATGTAAACCACGGAAAGGGGGAGGGATTTGTCGCTGAGGAGAAAACCAATTTGCTAATGTTGATGCACTAATATATTCCTAACAGGGCAAAGAGCAAAACAGGCAGGCTGGGGAAAGTCTTCATTTCAGAAACTCTTCTCGAAGCCACAGTTGACGTTTACAACTTTCTTATTCCGCCTCCTGTGCTGTGTCCCCTCTGCCTGCTCCCCAGCTTCTCAAGGGTCTGTACTGTGTCGGAACGACCCAAACCTCACTCTCGCAGTGCCTACACTTTGGGGGCTGCCTTCCATTAACGTGAACCTCCGGACACGTGAGTCCCAAGGAAGTTTCCCAGGGGGCGCCCCGAGTTGCCAACATTTCTTACCCTCGTGGTGTGGCAGGACCTTGTTTCCCCTTCGTACTCAGGATCCAGATTCCCCCAATGATCGCAGTCCTTTCGCCCACTGCCCCGGGGACCTAACAAGCCAAAGGCGACCAGGTGGCATTCTCGACTTCCTCCCCAACTGGACCTCTGTTGCATCCCTCGGGAAAAGGTTTCCTCCCTGGGAATCTCTAACTTCTAGACCAGCGGCCCTTAAAGCTGTGGAAACAAGAAACAAACATTTCACAAGTTTTGTGAGGGGGGAAAGGGGTGGGCCCACATCGCATCTATCCCAATTTTTGGTCCCGTGGTGTCTCTCCGCGGGGGAAAAGGGACCGTATGTTGGTTATCGGTACAAGATACTGCATCTTGCAGGACAGGAGGGTTTACGTGCTCCTCCAATACCTGGCGGCTGAACCAGGCAAACCAGGGTGCGTCGACTTCCCTAGATCCTTTATCTTCTGGATGCCACACAAGCAGCCGGTCTCCCACGTTTGTTACTGGCTTAGGCCAACGCGAGTGACACAGAGTTGGCCCGGCTCCGTCTGTCTGTCTCTGGCGTCTTCATCAAGCACAGCTTAAACACATGCAAATGAGCACACACACTTGCAGTGTTTCTGGTGCGAATCCCGAAAGCTACATACTGTCTTTTTCTTTTGAAAGCTCCCCATCCCTCCCCCCACCCCCACTCTCTTTCTCTGGTGGGCCCGCTTTACATATGTTAAATCTGGGAAAAGATGTCATCAAAGGGAGAAAAACAGGTGGGGAAGGAAGAGATGAAAACACTCTTTGACAGTTCACTTCTGTTTTGCAGCTGCGAGGAGAGTCGCGGATTTGAATGACGTCACCTCCCTCAACAAGCTAATTAATTCTCCTTTTAAAACAAAACAAAAAAAAAAAGTCTCCTTCCTTCAATCAGTGTCAACAGCCAATTGCAATCTTTCATCACCCAGTGTAATAACACAAATGTTATCAAGGAAGAAAACAGTTGGACCGACAAGATTAGCAATTCACCCCTTCTTTCTTAATCTTGTAATCACACGGGATGCAGTTTACAATAATATACACCCAAGTTTGCCAGTAAATTACCCCATAGAGGCTGTGCGTAAATTCCCCATCATGTCATGTCTACTTTTGGCACAGAAGCACGTGTCTTCCTGTAGGAGACATGGGATAAATTAAGACCAACTCCTCAGAGAGCTTTTTCCTCATCCATTAACCACTGCGGAAGGTTCTTAATTATGTAAAGAGGGGCCTACTTGGGGGAATATATAACCATGGATGACATTTAGGGGCAACAGAAAACTGAGGCATCTGACAGTGACAGAAGGTATTTCGCCACTGATAAGATTAGCACTTTGCTGTCATGTGCTAGAAGACAAAAGGCTTCTTGCCTTGTTGGGATTAAACATTTGTTGACATGATTTGGGGTTTCCCCCCCCTCTGACATTTTGGCTATCACTGCTCAAAAACCATACTCTCTACCACCCCAGCGGTTGTGAGTGTAATGGGCGTGAATTTTAGACCACAAGCTGCATTGTGAAAGCAATGTCGCTTAGAACTGATCTAAAGAAATTGACTTAAAGAACTGATTCCCAGCCCCATTCCTGTTGGGCTGGTGGGTGTGTCTCATTCTCCATCTTGGTTATGGCTCCTGCATCTCCTTGGGGTTGAACAAAAAGACCCAGGAGGCTTATGTGATGTCTAGAGAATGGATGAGGGGTTCTGATCTCTGTCCATCCTTGGGTGTTGGGGTTCCCAAAGCCCAGTGACCCTGCAGTTCCAGTACCTGCCCTGGACACACTGTCTTCTTTTCCCCTTGGCTATGTTACTCTTAGTATTTCTCGGGGCCAAATGCCTAGATTAACCTCAGGCGGGGGAGCACAGGACCTGGAGGGGTAATGAAGGAAAAGACTGGGAAGGCAGAGGCGAACAAGACTCTGCAAACACCGTGCAAGTGCAGATGCTGTTTCTCCCAGCTTAGGAGAAGAGCGCTTGGTTTAGAGCCCTCTGTCTGCCCGATATTCTCCTAGCTTCCAAGAGAACTCTCACCTTCAACGTCACCTCAATCAGAGCAGAGTCCAGCTAGTGCCCGGTGTGGTCCGGGGGCCCCTCGGCTTCTGCTGCTGCATCCATACTTGACTGTAGACCTTGAAGGAGCATTTCTCCTTCCTGAGCAGCTAGAGGAATTTTAGATCTTTTCTGAGAGCCACACTTCCTTCAGACCCCCTGTATTGGGGAAACTAGAATACAATTCCTACTTTCCCAAAGTCCTCCTCCTCATCATTTCTGCCCAGAAGGACTTGCGATCTGTAACTGTAAAGCCCAGGAACGCATGAAGAAGCCAACCCCACAACCAGCCACCGTTGGGAGTCACACGCTTTCCACACAGGATCAGATCCTAGTTGTGTGAAAGAAACATCAAAATGGATGGGGCGCCTGGGTGGCTTGGTTGGTTAAGCGCCCGACTTCGGCTCAAGTCACGATCCTGTGGTTCGTGGGTTCGAGCCCCGAGGCGGGCTCTCAGTGCTGACAGCTCAGACTGGAGCCTGTTTCAGATTCTGTGTCCCTCTCTCTCTGCCCCTCCCCTGCTCATGCTCTGTTTCTCTCTGTCTCTCAAAAATATATAAATGTTAAAAAAAAAAAAAAAAAAAAAGGAAACATCAAAATGGAGTCAGCATTGCTAAGAGAGCCATTTAAAATGGAGCCAGGAGGCTATTAAGGAAGCCGAGTTTATGCACATCCTCACCTGAAAGAAAAGATAAACTTCAAAATAGAGGTCTCTGCCAAACTGCAAAGATCCCAGGGCACCAGAGGCAATGCTGCCATGTCCAGAAATGAACTTTTCTCTTCTACTTAGAAACAGACTTTTTGCTTAGTGATAGCCCTTAGCAACCAACCATGTAGAGATAAGAATAGATTCAGCTTGTCAACACCAACCGGAATTCCTGACATACAGTTTTACGTGGCTTTAGTGGCTTTAGTGAAAGTCTCCTCGTTGCCTTTATAAGCCCGCCTCTTTTCTCCCTGCTTTGGAACAGATTTTCAACTCCTGCTCATCTGGGTCTCCCAAACTGCAATTCTCGGGCCCCGAATAGAAGCCTTTAGTTTGCCTTCCAGTCTCGCGGCATTTCTTGTTCTACAGCAGTCAACGGGTAATACGACAAAATCAGAATATTTCTTAATGAAAACATATGTCCCCAATCTCCAAATCATCCTTAAGTAGCCAAAACGCCATCACCATAGATAATTTATGGAAGGCACTGCAGAGCTCAGCATGCTTAGTGCCTTGTGTTTGACAATCTCCCACCAGAAATGAATGGAAATATATCTATTTCCAATCAAAGATGCACACGCACCGCATGCTGAGTTCATTTCACACAACTAAGGCATAAATTCCACAAATACACTTTGTGGTGACAGCCTGCAGGCATTCAAAGGCTGGTGAAAAGTATGTTATGTGCCTCTGTGCCTCTGCCATTTCCAGGATCCAGAATGCCTGGGTAGATGTGGCTGGCATGGCCCACCAACCACCTGTCTGCAAGCAGAAATATATGATGAAAAATGAAGTTCAAGAATACGTGATCAATGGCAAGTTATTGATAATGGGCTCCAACGGATTAAAAATTCCTACTGTTTTTAAGTGCATTATTCTAATTAATCGTTGAGTACCATATTTCACAAGTGCAGTGCTTAAACTAGAGCAATACCAAGCTGTTAGAAACTTGGTACTAATTACCACAGTCTAATGCGGTAATCATGCTTACTGGTGATTCTCACCACCCAAGACAACTATTGAAAAATATTGGTATATTTCTTTCCAGTTTTCTCTATGCCTGCATATCATATACCAAAATGAGGATCGCGCTACATATGCAGTTCTGTGTTCTGTGTTATTTATTTAACACTGTTTTGTATGCATTTCTTGTATTTTTTTGGAAACGTGAGTTTTAATGACATCATGACGTTTTATTATGTGGATGTCCCGTAACTATTTGAACAAATCCCTTATTGTTGAACATTTCACATTTATGTTTCCAAACTTCTCAATAGGGACTGTATAAACATCCTTGTACATAAATCTGCCCGCATTAATCAGACTTCTTTCTTAGGATACATTCCTTGAAGCAGATGTATTGGTTCACAGCCTATGAACAGTTTTAGATTCTAAAAGATAAATGGCCAAATTTTTGTGGATCTAGACTGCACATAGTTGATTAGGCAAGGATTTTATAAACCAGCTATTATGTGCTGCAGCACGAGGAATACATTAGTGAAAAAAATCAACAGGGTCTCTCTCCTTAGAGAATTTATAGTTCACTGAAAGAGAGTTTAGATCTAACCTGAGAACTGAAAACAAGAATCTTTGTAGATTTCATGTTAAATTTCATGCAGAATTAAGAACTTGGCAGAAGGAAAAATAAGAACAAAATGAAAACCTTGACGCTCAGAATGCCACTTATGCAAATGACTCTAGCAAATGTTATTAAAATTTGCTAAGCATTATACAGCTGTCAAATTGCCCAAAAATTATGCAATCACCCATAAGTTATGTGTTCAGTTAGTTAAGGTTTTAGAGGAGTATTAGAAATTGGTTTAATCCCAAATGGTACTCAGCGAAATAAAAAAATAATTATTTTACTTCCACAATTTAAGAATGAAAATGAATACCTCACACACGTCCAATAAGTTGTCTAGTTTTCCAAAATGTTATCTAGGAAAAGCTCCCCAAAATGCTAGGAATGGGAAAATTTAAGAGGCAGAGTCTACTGGGAATTTCTGTATAATGTGATGGGTTGAGCTGACATGGACTGTTTCCCCTCTTGTTCCAAACCCATAGATATTTTGGGGAACAGTAACAAGGAAGGAAGGGAGGGAGGGAGGAAAGAGGAAAAGGAGAAAAAGTAGGGTAGAAACGAGGAGGACATGTTTGTAATATATTTAACCGATAATGGATTAATATCCAGCATTTATAAAGAGCTCTTGAAATCCGTAAGGAAAACACAAACAACTGAATAGAAGAACAGATGACATGAACGGTATTTCACAGAATAAAAAAACACCCAATGGCCCCTAGACATGAAAGGATGCTCAATCTCATTCCTAATTAGGGTAATGCATCCTAAAAGCAGAGCGATATATCACGTTACATTTATCAGACTGACATTGAAAAGTCAGAAAAAAGCCAGTGTAGACAAGGATTGGTACAGCTGCAAATTGGTACAGCTGACTTGGAAGATAATTTGGCATTCTCTTTTAAATCTGAAAACGTGTCTATACTAGGACCAGAAATCACTCCTGGCTATACCTATAGAGAAACAGAATAGCTTTCCCTGCCTTTACTGTGTTTCTTTTTCTTTCTTTTATCTGGCTTTCTGAATCAAATATTGATTGGGTTTTTAAGAACCTGCCTCAATTACAAGCAAACAGAGTTCTTCTTGAGGTAAAATTAGTGGCCCAAGCAAAACCTTTATTTAGCAAAACTCATGGTTAGATCAAGAATTTTGCCACAATTTACAAGGACTGCAATTTCAGGGAAAATTAGATTGGATCTTGGCACCTAATCTCAAAGATCCAGTAAATATAGAACTTAAATATTCCACAGTGGCAATTGAGGATATTTTTGACTTTGCATGTGGTAGGAATTACTATTTCTTATAGGAGTTAGAGAATTAGAGGTATGCATTAGGATAACAGAATTTTCAAGAGAACCCTATAAACTAGGGTGAAATTAGATTTGGGGCTTTAATGTCTCGGATTCTAATTTAACATGCTGCAGAATTCACCTCATCAAATTGCTGAACTAATCTCTCATGCCAACAACTGCTTGGGTTAATAAAAAAACCGAGAGCTTTTCACATGTTAATAAATAAGAGAAAATATAAAATCGGAGACCTTTCTCCTCCTTAAATGCAAGCAAGTGGTACGTGACCTTAGCTGAGCCACTGCGATTTGATGGAGGCATTCTAATTAGTGGATCAAATCGCTCTCATTTTACATAGTTCTTGTTCAACAAAACTTGCTGCGTATGCTTTTTTTTTTTTTTTTAAAAAGCAGTGATATACCATAGATTCTGTCTGGTGCTAGGCTGATTATTATACTGAGGAGTTTTTCTTTATGTGTCAATTTCACCATCTTTGTAAACAACTTCATTATCAACATAGCTTGGGATTGGAATGCTTGCATTAATCAGACACTTTAGGTTTTTACACACGACCACTTTTCAAAAAAGTCTGAAAACAAAACCATACGATACCTATGCATTTGGAGATCAAAGCAACATAGATTCAAATATGCAGTGTCTCACCAACACCATTGTGAGAAATCTTTAAGATGTTTAATGGGATTGGGGAGAAGAGACCATCTGATTCGTGTACAGCCAGGGAATTTTATTCTGCCGACTATGCCAACTGGTGAGGAGGAAGAATTTCCTCTGCCCTTCAAGGTCCTTCCGGCTGGATTAAGTATCAGATTGACATGAGACAGATTAACAGATGAAAATCAAATTTAATTTCCTAAGTGCAGGGAATCCACACCGACATGAGATTCCAAAGGCAGTCAGACAGAATGAGGTATATGTGTCATTGTGAACTAAGGAGAAGGGGGCAGAGGTCTGGGACTTTAAAGGGAAGGAATGTAATACACACACAGGAAGATGAAAAGGAATAAATGTTTGATAAACACATGTTTTCTGGGGCATAGACTTTGACCAGACAGGCCTTGCTAGGTTCCTCCCTGTCTGCCATAACCTAGTTTTATATCATAATGTAGTTATCTATGGTAATGGCTGTCTTCCTTGAGCCAGTCCTTTTTTTTTTTTTTTTCAATGTTTATTTATCTTAGAGAGAGACAGAGTGCAAGCGGGGTAGGGGCAGAGAAAGAGGGAGACTCAGAATCCAAAGCAGGCTCCAGGCTCTGAGCTGTCAGTGCAGAGCCACGCGGGGTGGAACCCATGAACCATGACACCATGACCTGAGCTGAAGTTGGACGTTTAACCCACGGAGCCACCCAGGTGCCCCAGAGCAGGTCCTTTACCTAAGTTATTTTTAGGCACTTGAGGGAGAGGTAAAGAGCTTTTGCTGAATCTTCTGGGTTTTGATTGTTTTTAACTCGAAAATAATCTTCATGCCAAAGTGGCCCATCTTGGGGCAGCCTTTCCTTGACCCCTACAAGAGCCAGGTCATTCTCTGGCTCTCATGCTACTTCTCCCCCACCAGGGACTCTGCTTGGCCCCTGCACTGTGAGAGAGCCCCCCTGACCACAGAGTTGTTTGCTGTTTGCTGACTTCCAGTAATGCCCTAGTTTTTATTTTTTCCCCATTCTCTTTTAGTTTTTGGCTTATTCTACTAAAGAGAAAAATATGATGTATATATAAATATATTATAAATATAAATACATATGTGTGTGTTATGTACCAAGATATGTATTATTTTAGTGACTTTTTCTGGACCTATTTTTATTGTTTTGTTTTCTATTTATATTCTTACCCTGTTTTACAACTTATTTAATCCTTGGGTACTTTGTCTTTTAATATTTATCATTACATGTCTTAATGTAACACTTTAAAAACACTTATTTTGAAATCTTATTAAAATTTTTTTCTTTTAGTGTCTCAAATGCTTTTCATTTAACAAGTCCAATGTGAAAATTTGTCTACTATGGTATTTCTTATTTATTCTTTTCTTTTCAATTTGTTTTTCTTCTTCCCAATTTCCTGGTTTTGAAATTCTTGTTCTTAAACTTTTAAGTATCTTCCTAATTTAATTTTTATCCTTCTATATTTAAATTATTTTATTTCTCACATTGTATTAATGGAAGTGGAAAAACTGACCTCACATAACCCACATGTAGAGTGATCATTTAAATTAGTATCTACACTAGGATGATTTGAGAGTGAAAGTGTGCCCCACTTATAATTTTGCTGGGACAATAGGCATAAAGTAAGACTGCCCCAAGCTGAGACACTTGATCACTCAACCCACAAGGGAATTTTTAGGTCTTCCCTACCCCAGCACTCCCAGGCACCATGAAACAGAATAGTATTTCTGGTTTTCCATAATAGAGCCTTCCTATCTTCCAAACTGTCTTACCAAAAATACTTCTAGAAGTAAAAATAGCTATGTTTATAGAGCATTTATCATTCAATAGACATTTTACATGGACAATTCTGGAGGGAACAGGGTGTAAACGTCCCCTGAAGGTAGATATAGCCTCTTTCCAAACTGAGACAGTATAGCTATTCAGTCTGCCCTTCCCCTGCAATGTGGGGTTTTGTGTGCTTCAACACAGTAGTCTCTGATATTCTTCCTGTTCGACTTGGGGCCAGCCTTGCCAACAATGTGATACCACACAAGAGGGAAAAGTCAGAAAAAAAAGTCTACTGGCAATGACTTCTCAATAGTCCTGGCTGACTTGACTTTATATATATGTGTGTGTGTGTGTGTGTGTGTGTGTGTGTGTGTGTGTGTGTGTATAAATACATATATATATACATTTATATGTATATAAATACACACACACACACACACACACACACACACACACACACACACCACCATAGGGAAGTGGCATTGGAGAGGACCCAAACAGGCTGTCCACTTGCTCTTTACCTTCCTCTAATCACATATTCTTGTGTTTATTTGTGGGTTGACTCTCCTCCCTTGTTGACAAAAGGAGTTTCCTGGTACATGCAATTCCTTCCCTTCATTATGAGGGACTTGGAAAAAAAGGACAACATACGACTTAGCCCCAGCAGGGCTTCTTCATAAAATGGGAGAGCTATGTTTCTGAACACCTTCTCTGACAGAATCCTACCTGGAGAGCTGCAGCCCTCTTAGATTGCCAGAAGTGCAGAGGGATCCATTCTACCTCCCCAAACAGATCTTGGCTGCCTCTGAGGAAAAGCTGGTCTCTTACAATAATTATCACTACCATATTTTATTGAATCTAAGATGTTATAAATTATAATATATAACATCATTTTATATTCCACCAAGAAAGAAAAATAATGCTGCCAATTCAACAATGGCATGCCATCAATTTTAAAATGTGCTTTATTTTAAAGATATTAAAATGCAAAAAATGTGCCTCCTAGAATCAATACTTTTTTTGCCTTCAATTTTCCACCACCTGATTATTAATTTTCTTCTAAAACCCACCATGGGGGATTGGGGACTTGAGGCTGGAAACCTGCAGAGTTTTGTACAACTGATTCATTACATCCCTTCACCTTGCCCCCATGCCACTCTCAGTTCTGTGAAGTGACATTTCTCTCAGTCCCTCCATGACTGAGCCTAGCAGTTGAAGAAACAGAGTTGAGTAAATTGTCTAAGGTCAAGATGACTTCACAGGTGAAAAGAAGAGTTAATACCTTTTCTTCTCAAAGTATTCCAAAAAATAGAAAGAAAGGAAGCCTTCCAAATTCATTCTATAAGACCGGCAGGACCCTGATACTAAAACCAGACGACGATACTACAAAAAAGAAAACTACAGGGCAATATCTCTGAATATAGATGCAAAAATCCTCAATAAATTATTAGCAAACTGAATCCAACAATACATTCAAAAAATCATGCACCACAATCAAGTGGGATTTATTCCAGGGTGGCAATGGTGGTTCAAAATTTGCAAAATCAATCAATACAATATATCACATTACAAGAAAAAGGATAAAAACCATATGATCATCTTAATAGATGCAGGCAAAACACTTGACAAGTTACAACATCCATTCATGACAAAAACTCTCAACAAAATAGGCTTAGAGGAAACATATCTCCATTCATACCTACATCCCTTTTCTACAAAAAGAAATACAGAAGTCATCCAAACTGGTAAGGAAGATGTAAAACTTTAGCTATTTGCAGATCACATGATACTATATATAGAAAACCCTAAGAACTTTACTAAAAAACTACTAGAGTAATAAATGAATTCCATGAAGTAGTGGGATACAAAATTAAAATATATAAATCTATTGTATTTCTATACAGTAATAATGAAATGGCAGAAAGAGAAATTAAGAAAACAATCCCAATTACAATTGAGTCAAAAATAATAAAATACCTAAGAATAAACTTAACCAAGGAAGTGAAATACCTGTACTCCAAAAACTAGAAAGCATTGATGAAAGAAATTGAAAATGACACAAATGGGTATTCCTTATTCATGAATTATAAGAATCAATATTGGTAAAATGTCCATACTACCCAAAAGAATACACAGATTTAATGCAATCCCTATCAAAATAACATTTTTCACAGAGCTAGACCAAATAATAGTAAAATTTGTACGGAACCATAAAAGACACCAAATGAATAGCCAAAGCAATAAAGGAGAACAAAGCTGGAGATATCATTATCCCAAATTTCAATATATCCTACAAAGCAGTGGCAATCAAAACAGTATAGTACTGTCACAAAAACAGACACATAGATCAATGGAACATAATAGCAAGTCTACAAATAAACCTATGCTTTTATGGTCAATTCATCTACGACCACGGAGGCAAGAATATGCAATGGGGAGAAGACAGTCTCTTCAACAAATGGTGTTGGGAAAAGTGCTCAGTTATGTGCAGAAGAATGAAAATGGACCACTTTCTTACATTGTACACAAAAATAAACTCAAAATGGATTAAAAATCTAAGCATGAGACCTGAAACATAGAAATATTTTCCTACATATGTCTCCTTAGGCAAGGGAAACAAAAGCAGAATTAAACTATTGAGACAAGCTTTGTACAGTAAAGGAAACCATCAACAACACCAAGAGATGCCTACTGAATGGGAGAGATATTTGCAAATGATATATCTGACAAGGGGTTAATATCCAAAAAACATAAAGAAGTTATACAACACTACAGCAAAAAAGACAATCTGATTAAGAAATGGGCAAAGGACCTGAATAGATATTTTTCTGAGGAAGACATACAGATGACCAACAGACACGTGAAAAGACACTTGACATCACTAAGCACTAGGGAGATGCAAACCAAAATCGCAATGAGACATCACTTTACACCTGCCGGAATGGCCAGAATTAAAAAAAAAAATCATAAAAAAAACCCCAAAAAACGTTGATGAGGATGAGGAGAAAAAGGAACCTTTGTGCACTGTTGGTGGGAATGCAAATTGGTGCAGCCACTTGGAAAACAATATAGAGGTTCTTCAAAACATTAAAAATAGAATCATCGTACGACCTAGTAATTTCACTACTGGGTATTTATACAAAGAAAATGAAAACAAGAACTCAAAAAGATACAGGTGCCCTGTGTTTATTGCAACATTATTCACAACAGCCAAGATACGGAAGCAGCACAAATATCCATTGAAAGATGAATGAAGAAAATGTGGTAATATACATACATATATATGTATATACATATACATACACACACACACATATTACACACACACAACACTCAAATACAGAGCACAGAGCACAAACTGGTGGTTGCCTAAGGGGAGCTAGGTGAGGGAATGGGTGAAATAGATTAAAGGAGATTAAGAGTACACTTATCATGATGAGCACTGAAAAATGTATAGAATTGTTGAATGATTATATTGTACACCTGAAACTAATATAATGCTGTATGGTAATTGTAATACAGTAAAAATATTGCCTGAGGTCAGAACCTAGCAAATGGCCGAATCAGAATTTGAACTCAGGAATTCTGACCGCGGTCTCCCATCACTGTGCCAGAGTGCTTCCCTACATATTTAGACAATGCTTCTACAAATATGTTTTTGTTTGAAGGGGAGGGTGGCACGCGGGCATTATGATTCTGTATTACATAGTCTACACTGGAGGATACCACAAGAAGTAGCTGCGTCACATTCAAGACTATTTAATGCCTGGAAATCTGGAGGATGTGGCCCACGTTTACACAGTGCCCCCTTTGGGAGAAGTGGGGAGAAATGTCTCTGAAGTCTCACTGTACAGAAAAGCTGTGCTCCCCCAGGCAACCATTTGACTTCATCTCAAGGTCACTGCGAATCCTGACACTATGGAAGTGATCAGGCTTCCTTTTTCACAGTGACTACTGGGAAGCTTACTTTTGTGACCCATCTCTAATAATGCGGGCTTGCATTTGATACGTTAAACACGGTCTCTTTTTCTCTTTGCCCTAATATCCTTACTTTTTCATGTTCTGTTGATGGAGTTGCATGGACCACAATTTTCATGGCCTCAAACCTTTTTGGAATGCAGTGGTATACAATACCGACATACATTTTCATGAGCTCTTTAAAAAGGTAATGCTTTCTAGAAATGGAGGTGCAGGTGTCCAGGTTAATACGGCAGCATATAAGCAGCTACCTATTCTAACTTCGCATTCAATGGATTCTGAAAGACAACCCCCTTATAAAATCCAAACAAAACAACAATAACAAAGGTAACTGGCACTAGGAATAAAATCTAAAGGTAAGCCCATATGCCCAAGTCCTGTTCTTATCCACTGCATGCAGCATCCTGGGGAGACCAGAAAGAAAAGAGAAGAGAAAATATACCCTGGGAATAGAATAAATGTTAGCAAAATGTTAACAAGTTCAGTCACCTGTCACCTCTCATTTCTTCTACTGGAATACAGAAATCAAGCAGATTCTTCCATTACTGTAGGACTATTTTCTGAAATATTCCCCTTCCCTCACTTTCCCTTTGGGCTTTTAGTGTAAGAATTCGACAAGGAGAAAATCATCATATACATCAACTGGTAGTAAATACTGAAACTACTGAAAAATCCAGAGAGAAATAAAAGAACATAAATACTGAATATAAGGCCGAAACAACTCTTGAAGATTTATTTGGCAAAAAGAGGGGTCATCGCCTGTAAACTGAGTCCTAATTAAATTTATAATTATGGGGATAGTAAAGGATGGGGCGAGGGGACTAAAAACATTTTAAATTCCACGAATCACATCAGAGTAGTGGAAAACATACCTTCCAAATCACTGCAAACGGAAAGAGCAAAATAAATAGCAAAAGACAGAAACCCACCAGTGAAACAGCAAAAACGCACAGTCTCAAACTCACCATAAAACATATAAAATGAAGTGACAGAAATAGGACTGCATTTATCTGCATTAAAAAGAAATAAAAATAGCTTTGCTTCATAACTGAAGAGGCAGAGACTCCGAATGAGTTAAAGAACATCCAACTGCATGGTTCTTACAACAGTGAGACTAAAATCAAATTACATAGAAAAAAATTAAAAAGTGGAATAAAATGTATCAGGCCAACAAAAATAAGAGGTGGCACCAATATTGTCAAAGGAAAGTTCAAAGCAAAAAGGATTCAACGAAACAAACAAGGATCCCTATATACTGTAACAAGTTGAAACCCGTAATAACATAATAATCCTGAGCGTTTATGAGTTGGTTAACATAACCTCAAAATTTACGTAGCAAAAAACTATTTGCTAAGAAGAGACAGAAATAAAACTACAATGACATGCTAAAATGCCAGTATCATCTATGACAGAGCAAGTTAATAAAGAAGATATATCTTAGTATAAATAATGTAATTAGTAAAATTGAATGTGTAAAGGTACAAAATTTTATACCACAGACTTTCTATTCGATACCATTGATGATTTTTTAATAGTATATTTATTTATTTTTTAATTTACATCCAAGTTAGTTAGCACATAGTGCAATAATGATTTCAGGAGCAGAATCCAGTGATTCATCCCCTACACGTAACACCCAGTGCTCTACCCAACAAATGTCCTCCTTAATGCCCCTTGCCCATTTAGCCCATCCCTCCACCCACAACTCCTCTAGCAACCCTCAGTTTGTTCTCTATATTTAAGTCTCTTATGTTTTGTCCCCTCCCCCCCGTTTGTATATTATTTTTGCTTCGCTTCCCTTCTGTTCATCTGTTTATCTTAAATTCCCCATACGAGTGAAGTCATATGATATTTGTCTTTCTCTAATTTCATTTAGCATAATACACTCTACTTCTATCCACATGGTTGCAAATGCCATGATTTCATTCTTTTTGATGACTAATACTCCATTGTATATATATATATATATATATATATATATATACCACATCTTTATCCATTCATCCATCGATGGACATTTGGGCTCTTTCCTTACTTTGGCTATTGTCAATAGTGCTGCTATAAACATTGGGGTGCATGCGCCCCTTTGAAACAGCACACCTGTATCCTTTGAATAAATACCTGGTGGTGTAATTGCTGGGTCATAGGGTAGTCTTAGTTTTAATTTTTTGAGGAACTTCCATACTGTTTTCCAGAGTGGCTGCACCAGTTTGCATTCCCACCAGCAGTGCCAGAGAGATCCTCTTTCTCCACATCTTCACCAACATCTGTTGTTGCCTGAGTTTAATTTTAGCCATTCTGACTGGTGTGAGGTGGTATCTCATTGTGGTTTTGATTTGTATTTCCCTGATGATGAGTGATGTGGAGCATTTTTTCATGTGTCTGTTAGCCATCTGGATGTTTTCTTTTGAAAACTGTCTACTCATGTCTTTTGCCCACTTCTTCACTGGATTGTTTTTTGGGTGTTGAGTTTGATAAGTTCTTTATAAATTTTGGATACTAGCCCTTTATCTGATATGTCATTTGCAAATATCTTCTCCCATTCCGTTGATTGCCATTTAGTTTTGCTGATTGTTTCCTTCACTGTGCAGAAGGTTTTTACCTTGATGAGGTCTCAATAGTTCATTTTTGCTTTTGTTTCCCTTGCCTCTGGAGATGGAGATATGTGGTGAGTAACAAGTTGCTGCGGCCAAGGTCAAAGTGGTTTTTGCCTGCTTTCTCCTCAGGGATTTTGATGGCTTCCTGTCTTACAGTTAGGTCTTTCATCCATTTTGAGTTTATTTTTGTGTATGGTGTAAGGAAGTGGTCCGGGTTCATTTTTCTGCATGTCGCTGTCCAGTTTTCCCAACACCATTTGCTGAACAGACTGTCTTTATTCCAGTGGATATTCTTTCCTGTTTTGTCAAAGATTAGTTGGCCATACATTTGTGGGCCCATTTCTGGGTTCTCTATTCTGTTCCATTGATCTGAGTGTGTTTTTGTGCCAGTACCATACTGTCTTGATGATTACAGCTTTGTAATACAGCTTGAAGTCCGGGACTGTGATGCCTCCAGCTTTTTCTTTTTCAGGATTGCTTTGGCTATTTGGGGGCTTTTCTGGTTCTATACAAATTTTAGGATTGTTTGTTCTGGCTCTGTGAAGAATGTTGGTGTTATTTGATAGGGATTGCATTGAATATGTAGATTGCTTTGGGTAGCATCGGCATTTTAACAATATTTGTTCTTCTTATCCAGGAGCATAGAATCTTTTTCCATTTTTTGTGTCTCCTTCAATTTCTTTCATAAGCTTTCTATACTTGTCAGTGTGTAGGTTTTTTACCTCTTTGGTTAGGTTTGTTCCTAACCAAATTTATGGCTTCTGATGCAATTGTAAATGGGATCAATTCCTTGATTTCTCTTTCTGCTGCTTCATTATTGGTGTATAGAAATGCAACGGATTTCTGTGCACTGATTTTATATCCTGCAACTTTGCTGAATTCATGGATCAGTTCTAGAAGTTTTTTGGTGGAATCTTTTGGGTTTTCCATATAGAGTATCATGTCATCTGCAAAGAGTGAAAGTTTGACTTCTTTCTTGCTTATTTGGATGCCTTTTATTTCTTTGTGTTTTCTGATTGCTGAGGCTAGGACTTCCAGTACTATGGTGAATAACAGTGGCGAGAGTCGATATCCCTGTTGTGTTCCTAACCTTAGTAGGGGGAAAGCTCTCAGTTTTTACCCATTGAGGATAATATCAGTGGTGAGTCTTTCATGTATGGCTTTTACGAACTTGAGGTGTGATCTTTCTATCCCTACTTTTTTTTGAGGGTTTTATCAAGAAAGGATGCTGCATTTTGTAAAATGCTTTCTGTGTCTACTGAGAGGATCATGTGGTTCTTGTCCTTTCTTTGATCACTGTGATGTATCACACTAATTGATTTGTGGATATTGAACCAGTCATGCATCCCAGGTATAAATCCCAATTGATCACAGTGAATAATTCTTTTAATTCATTGTCGGATCTGGTTGGCTATTATCTTGTTGAGAATTTTTCATCCATGCTCATCAGGTAAATTGGTCTATAGTTCTCCTTTTTAGTGGGGACTTTGTCTGGTTTTGGAATCAAGGTAATGCTAGCCTCATAGAATGAGTTTGAAAGTTTTCTTCCATTTCTATTTTTTAGAACAGCTTCAAAAGAATAGGAGTTAACTCTTTTTTAAATGTTTAGTAGAATTCCCCTGGAAAGCCATCTGGCCCTGGACTCTTGTTTTTTTGGGAGATTTTTGATCACTAATTCAATTTCTTTACTGGTTATGGGTCTGTTAAAATTCTCTATCTCTTCCTGTTTCAGTTTTGGTAGTTTATATGTTTCTAGGAATTTGTCCATTTCTCCCAGATTGCCCAATTTATTGGCATATAGTTGCTCATAATATTCTCTTATTATTTTTGTATTTCTGCAGTGGTGGTTGTGATCTCCCCTCTTTCATTCTTGATTTTATTTATTTGGGCCCTTTCCTTTTTCTTTTTCATCAAACTGGCTAGGGGTTTATCGATTTTGTTAATTCTTTCAAAGAACCAGCTCCTGGTTTCATTGGTCTGTTCTACTGTGTGTGTGTGTGTGTGTGTGTGTGTGTGTGTGTGTGTGTGTGTGTTTTATTTCGATATCATTGATTTCTGCTCTAATCTTTATTATTTCCTGTCTTCTGGTTTTGGGTTTTATTTGCTGTTCATTTTCAAGTTCTTTAAGGTATAAGGTTAGGTTGTGTGTCTGAGACCTTTCTTCCTTCTGAAGGAAGGCCTGTATTGCTATATACTTCCCTCTTATGACCACCTTTGCTGCGTCCCAGAGGTTTTGGGCTGCCGTGTTATCATCTTCATTGGCTTCCATGTACTTCTTAATTTCCTCTTTAATTTCTTGGTTAACCTATTCATTCTTTAGTAGGATATTCTTTAAGTTCCAAGTGTTTGTTGTTTTTCCAAATTTTTTCTTGTGGTTGATTTTCAGTTTCATAGCGTCTAAAAATACACATGGTATGATCTTGATCTTTTTGAACCTGTTGAGGGTTGATTGGTGACCCAGTATGTGATCTATTCTGGAGAATGTTCCATGTGCACTTGAGAAGAATGTGTATTCTGCTGCTTTAGGATGAAATGTTCTGAATATATCTGTTAAGTCCATCTGGTCCAGTGTGTCATTCAAAGTCATTGCTTCCTTACTGATTTTCTGTTTATATGATCTGTCCATTGCTGTAAGTGGGGTGTTGAAGTCCTCTACTATTATGGTATCATTATCAATGAGCTTCTTTATGTTTGTGATTAATTGATTTATATATTTGGACGTTTCACGTTGGGAGCATAAATGTTTATAACTGTTAGATTTTCTTGGTGGATAGACCCCTCAATGATGATATAATGCCCTTCTTCATCTCTTGTTAGTCTTTATTTTAAAATCTAGATTGTCTGATACAAGTATGACTACTCCGGCTTTCTTTTGGTAACCGTTAGCATGATAGTTCTCCATCCCCTTACTTTCAATCTTAAGGTGACTTTAGGTCTAAAATGGGTCCCTTATGAACAGCATATAGATAGATCTTGTTTTATTATCCATTCTATTAACCTATGCCTTTTGATTGGAACATTTAGATCATTGACATTTACAGTGAGTATTGAAAGATATGAATTTATTGCCATTGTGTTGCCTGTAGAGTTGAAGTTTCTGGTAGTGTTCTCTGGTCCTTGCTTTTGGTCTTTTTTGTTTTGTTTCATCTTTTCTCCTCTCAGAGAGTCCCCCTTAAAATTTCTTGCAGGGCTGACTTAGTGGTCACAAACTCCTTTAGTTTTTGTCTGGGAAACTTTATTTCTCCTTCTAGTCTTAATGACAGTCTTGCTGGATAAAGAATTCTTGGCTGCATATTTTTCCATTTCAGCACATTGAATATATCCTGCCACTCCTTTCTGGCCGGCTAAGTTTCTGTGGATAGGTCTGCTGCAAACCTGATCTGTCTTCCCTTATAGGCTAAGGACTTTTTTTCTCTTGCTGCTTTCATAATTCTTTCCTTGTCTGTGTATTTTGTGAATTTGACTATGATATGCCTTGTTGATGGTTGGTTTTGGTGAATCTAATAGAAGTTCTCTGTGCTTCTTGGATTTTGATGTCTGTGTCTTTCCCCAGGTTAGGAAAGTTTTTCACTATGATTTGCTCACATAAACCTTCCACTCCTTTTCCTTTCTCTTCATCTCCTGGTAGTCCTATGCTTTGGATGTTATCTCTTTTTAGTGAGTCACTGAGTTCTCTAATTCTTATATTGTGCTCTTTGCCTTAGTTTCCCTCTTTTTTCTGCTTCTTTATTCACTATAATTTTGTCTTCCATATCACTGATTTGCTGCTCTGCTTCATCTATCCTTGCCACTGTGGCATTGATTGAAGATTGCATTTCAATTATGGCATTTTTAATTTTGTCCTGACTAGATTTTACTTTTTTTTTAAATTTCTGCATAAAGGGATTCTATGCTTTTTTAAACCCCAGCTAGTATTCTTATTATGATTCTGAATTCTAGTTTAGACATCTTGTTTATATCTGTGTTGATTAAGTCCCTGGCTGTCATTTCTTCTGTTCTTTCTTTTGGAGAGAAGTTCTTTGTTTTGTCATTTTGGAGGAAGAAAAGTAATTAATAAAATAAAAAATGAAATTTAAAAAGATTAAAAACAACAAAAAAATCAAATCAAATACCTAGATCCTAGGTATATTTTGGTCTGGTTGTTAGAAGAAGTTCAACTGAATAGAGAAAAAAGGCAAAGAAAAGAAAATGAAAAAAAGGTAAGAAAACATTTAAAAATTAAGAAAATGTATACAATAAAACAGAATGAAATGAATTGGAGAAGGGAAAATAACATAAAAAATAAATTTCCAAAAAATAATAAAAAATATAGTAAAAACATTTTTAAAAATTTTTTATATAAAAAAGAAAGTAAAAATAATTTTTCTCTTTCTATATCAAAAATAAGAAAAGAAAAAAAAACACAAAACAAACAAAAAACCCCAAATAGATGGCCCAGTGAACAGAATAAAATCTGAATGAAATTACATCCAGTTTTCCCTACAAGTCAAACTATGAAGCACTTTATAGTGTATACACTAAGCAGACGGAGAGACTTGTGGTCCTCTAGGGCTTGGTTGGTGCAGGTGGATGAGGCGTGGTGTAAGGGCTCTGTTCTCCATTAGGTGGTGCTGCTTAGCTTGCTGGGACAGATGGGTGTGGTGCACATGTGCATGTGTGCACATCTGCAGTAGAGGTGAAAATGGCGTCTCCCAGCTTCTCAGTCTCTAGCATCAGAACTCTGTGGTCTCTCCCACAGCAATCAAGCACCCCTTCTGTTTATCTGGCTTCCGTCCACTCCCCACTTTTACACTGCCTGCCTCTAAGCAGTCAGCCTGTCAGGTGGCACCTCCCTTCTGAATTTTATCTCAGATGGGGCTGTGTTTCCAAACTCTTCACTTCTGAGGGCTGTGCAACTTGGGCTCGCTCCAACCCTCTTGGGAAGGGACTCGCTGAGCAATGATGGGACAGGATGCTGCTGGCTTGCCCCCAGGAACATTCCTGCAATCACGCTGCTGTAGAGGCTCAGAGGTTGTGGCTGGATGCTTGCCCCAGAATAAGTTCATGAGATCATGTAGTGGCAGAATTTCAGGGATTAGGGTAAATCACAACACACAACTCAGGTTAAGTTTCACTGCACCCTGGCGATTTTGTTCCAATACCAGCAATCGTGTTCTCAAGGGTCCACTGGGAGCTTTGCCTGTGGGGAGGCCAAAGGGCCTCCACTAACTGCCCTCCTAGCAGGGTAGCAGGGGAACTGCTTCTCCCTGTGTGGCCAGTGGGCCCCTCAGACCTCACTTTCAGCTCCTGGGGATTTGCCTCTCCCACCAGAGCCCTGCCAGGTATTGGGCTGTGGATTTTCTGATGATCTGCCCTGTTTATAGGGTCCTAATGATATTGAAACCCTCTCCTTTCTCCTTTCTCCCTTTCTTGTTCAGGCACTTGTGGGTGCTACCACTCTTTCTCTCCAGCTACTTTTGGGGGGAGTACTTTTCCTGTACTCTCCCGCCTTCTCTGTCCTCCTTCTGCAAATACTGCTCCCCACCCTCCGCAGTTTCTCTCTCTCCCCATTTCTGTGCCATGTACCTGCCGAGTTCTGGGGCTCAAGTTATGCAGATTATTGTGTTAATCCTCAGATCAGTTTTCTAGGTGTGCAATATGGTTTGATGCTGATCTAGCTGCATTTCAGGGATGAGAGAATCAGAGAACTTCCATACTGCTCTGCCATCTTGCCTCCCCGCCCCCCCCCCCCCCCCCGCCAGGCTCATTGATGATTTTTAAAAATTGAGTACATGCCAGGGCATAATGAACGTGGATAAAGTTTGTAAAATATAGTAACATAAAACATATTTTCATTTCTTCATTATAATTCACTGAAACTACAACTTCTAAGGAAAAAAAACCTCTCAAAATAACTGTCAGGCCAATAAAACCCCAAAATGTGATGATAGACCCTTTTGAACTGTACTATTCCATATGATAACCACTAGTCACATGTGGTTATTTACATCTAGATTAACTAAAAGTAAAATTAAAAATTCAGTTCCTTAATCACACTAGCCACATTTTAGTCTTTAACCATATCTTAGTCACTCCATAGCCACATGGAGCAGTGGCTACCATATGGGGCAATGTATATATTTCTGTGCCTTTCCATCATCACAGAAATGCTTTTAGAAAACAGAATTTATGATAATTAATGGAGACCAAATAGTTAATATTTAATAGACATAGCGCTCACAAGAATATAAAACACTAACATCTCAGGATAAAAATGTAACAAAGGCATGAACAATAATTCATAACAAGGAAATACTAACCAAAAATAAGCATACGAAGAATAGTAAACATAATCCAAATAACAAATCATTTGGCAATTATCCAATGAGTAGTGATAAAAAATTACAACACACTTTATACTAATTAGAGTGTGGTAAAACAGTCACTCGTAAATGGATGAAGGCAAATAAAAACTTTTGAGAAAATCATTCCAGAAAGCACCCCCCCCCCCCCATACTCCACAGTCATTCTAGAAATTATCACTCTAGGAGCAGTGGTTCTGAAATCTGGCTCCACCTTAGAACCACACTGGGGACTAAAAAAAACAAAAAAACAAAAAAACAAAAAAAAACAATGCCTGAGCTTCCATACCCACAAATCCTTATTTAAATGACTTGAGATGGAGCCTGGGCATGAGAGGTTTTCAAGCTTATGGCGAGTAAGCAGACCATGGTGTAGAGTTACAGAGATATGGAGTTATATAGAGATATAACCTCAGGGTCTGGGATGTAATAAAAATCTCATTTGAGTGCGAGGCACTTATGCCTACTGTTTGGTTTCCCATTATGAGCTGTACCAGGTAGCCTGTCCATGGAGTCTCTAGTATCCCCATGTGGTGGGAGCTCATCAGGAAAAAAAGACTGTGTGAATGTCAAGGCAGAGAAGGCCTGAGACAGTCCTCTAGCCCCGGAATGACACAAGGAAGAAGCTGGTTTATTACGTGCTTTCATGAACACAACAACGTTACATAAAAAAAGACGGCTGACATACCTGGAGCGGCCAGAATGAAGGGTTTCAGCAGAAGATACAGGCGTGGATGCTGGAGAGCAGGTAACAACCAAGGCTTTCATATTAATGCAGGAAACAGATGCCTCCTCCCATGTCTTGAAACTCTGTAACGTCTGGAAGTGGGATGCAATCCTAGGTTAAAAAAATAAATAAAGGGGCGCCTGGGTGGCTCAGTCGGTTAAGCGTCAGACTTCAGCTAATTATCTCATAGTTCATGGGTTCAAGCCCCGCTTCAGGCTCGGTGCTGATGGCTCAGAGCCTGGAGCCTGCTTCAGATTCTGTGTCTGCCTCTCTCTCTGCCCCTCCCGTGCTCATGCTGTCTCAAAAATAAATAAAAAAAACATTAAAGAAAAATTTAAAATGTTTTAAAATAAATAAATTTTAAAAAAGCAAAAGAGGAGAAATGGAAGTGATTGACAGTGTTCTGATCTGACTGAGAATAAAATAAAATTTCTTTCGCTTTGGATGTGGGCTTAAAATGAAAAGTTTATGGTCTGAGATATTCTTACTCACTACACATTATCTAGTTTACTCATCACAAGAATCCCAAACAGGCGCTCCTGCTTTAAGATGATAATGGTTTGATTCAGATAGAAAATAACTTACATTTCTAACACTTTTTGCTTTATATACTTTGATGTTATGTGATTCAGTTCATAAGGACTCCTGACTGTTATATCTTAGTAATGGGATGCACCTGGTTTAATGTAAAGGGTGTTTTATGTATCATTTAATGATTTTTATCCTGACTTCTTACTTTGATTATAATATATATATTCTGATTATTTTTTTATTTGTGGGATCTTACTTTTGATGCTTCTATAAGCATTTCTTTTATGTACCACTAATTTTTTTTTTTTTTATAGTCAGCAGGTGATCCAGGAAGGGAAGGAGGGAGGGAAGGAAGCGACAAAAACCCAATCACTGTAGGTTTTTTTTTTTTTTAACATCTCAGTAGGAGTAGAAAAAAACTAAAAGGAAATAAATGGTTTGAATAATTGATATCATTAAATTATTAAATCATTAAATCAATAAATGGTTTGAATAATTAATATCATTAAATTAATACATATCTCATTTTTTATACTCTAAAAAGAAAACTTCTTTTCTATACTTCTTCATGGTAAAATTCATAGTAAACCAGGAATTAAATGAGGAATTAAATGAAACATTTTTTCCAAAAAAGTTTATCTGCCAAAAATCTAAAGTAAATCTCATACTTAATTGTGAAACATTAGAAATATATATATTTTAAAACCAGAAGTGAGATTAGAATGCTCACTATCACTGTCTTGTATTCAACATTGTATTGAAGATCCTCTCCAGTGCAGTTTTTTAGAAGAAAAAAGAAATAGAAAGAAGAGAATAATAATAGGAATAGAAAGAAAGGGGGGACAAACGTCATTTTTGATGATGCTATGTGGATGGAAATCCTGAAATAATCTACAAAAGTGTTGTGAGAATAAATACCCATGATTTCTATACACCGTTCACAGAAAATATAATCAAAGGATATTCGAATTACAATAACCAGAAAAAAAAAAAGGTACCTAGGAGTAAATCTCAATCTCACTAAAGATACATGTGTCCTTTAAAGAGAAAATGATACAACTTAAAGAAATTAAAGAAAACCTACACAAATGGAGCATGTTTATAGGCAGAGATATCCAATATCATAAAGAAGACGAGCTTCCTCAAATTTGTGAATGAAGTGTAATCAACTCCAAGCCAGGGCATTTGCAGACTTTGAAAAACAAATTCTAAAATTACTTGGAAAAGCAAAATGCAAAGAACAGCCAAGATAATTTTAAAGAATATGAATATTCTTATTGTCCTACCATGTTGTAAGCCTTATTACAAATATATAGTAAATACAAGAGTAAGTTAGAGCAGAGAGCCCAAAAAGAGACCCAAGCATTTATGAAAACAATATATGAAAGAAATGGTTTTACAGATTAGAGAGAAAAAGGGATGGGACAACTGGGGAAAAAAAAATTCAATCCTACCTCATATCATACACAAAAATCCACTCCATGGAAAGTATAGACCTAAATGGGAAAAGCAAAATTAAAACAAAAAGAATTTAGAAGAATATCTGGGAGATTATGACTATGGGATTGGGAAGGAATCCATAAGATATAAAAATTAAACATGCAGGCCATATAGAAAAACACTGACAAATTCAACCATATTAAAAACCTTTATTCATTAAAAGATACTATTTTAAAATGAAAAGACAAGACATAGCTTTGGAAAAAGACACCTGTAATACACATAGTTAACAGAGAATGAATAACCAGAATTCTGAAATAAATCTTGCAAATTGATAAGAAAAATATAGTAATCCAATTTAAAACAGGCAAAACATAAATAGGCCATTCACAGAAGAGGAGCCATATGGGGCCACTAAACTTACAAAAAATGTTCAACTTCATTAGTAATTGGAGAAATTCAAATTATATACAAAAATGAGTTGACATTAACAGTCAATGGGCTAGCAATAAAAAGACTGTAAATTCCACTTACTAGTGAAGATGCAGGAATATACGAACTCTCTTAGATGTTGGGGAAGGTGCATTAGAGTAACCAACATGGGAGTATCTGGTAAAGTTAAAGATTTGTGGGGCCCCTGGGTGGCGCAGTCGGTTAAGCGTCCGACTTCAGCCAGGTCACGATCTCGCGGTCCGTGAGTTCGAGCCCCGCGTCGGGCTCTGGGCTGATGGCTCGGAGCCTGGAGCCTGTTTCTGATTCTGTGTCTCCCTCTCTCTCTGCCCCTCCCCCGTCCATGCTCTGTCTCTCTCTGTCCCAAAAATAAATAAACATTGAAAAAAAAAAAAAAGATTTGCATGCCATCAGTCAGCAACTCACCTCCTAGACAAGAATGTTTTTAGCAGCATCTTTTGTAATACGGGGGAAAAAAAGAAAAGAAAAGGAAGCAAATTTAGCATTAACAGGGAAATGGATAAACTGGTGTAGTCTTACAGTGGAATATTATACAACAGTCAGAAAAAAATTAAAACTAAAACAATACAATCTACATGGATTAATTCCACACATATAATGTTGAGTAAAAAGTTAATTGCTGAATATATACAGTATAATGTGAAGTGTAAAATCTTAGTGAACAAAAGTATATATTGTTCAGGATAGATACATATGTACAAAAGTCTTTATCAAGTTGAGGAAGGCCTCCTTGATTTCTAGATTTTTACCATAAGAAGGTGCTAGACTTCGTGAAATTTGATTTTTCTCATTTAGCCTCTTATTACAGTGGATTCCATTGGTTGCTTTCAACTACTGAACCAAGCTTGCATTCTTGGGATAAACCCCGCTTGGTCACGGTGTTATCATTCCTTTTATGAATTGCTGAATTTTATTTGCTAATATTTTGTTAAGGATTTTTTCATCTATATTCATGAATATTAGTCTGTGGTTTTCTTTCTTTGTACTGCCTGTCTGATTTGGTACCAGGGTAATAATAGCCTCATAAGTTGGACGCCTCCCTTCCTTTTCTTTTTTCTAGAAAAGACTGCAAAGAATTTGTATGAATTCTTCTGTAAATATTTGGTGGAATTCTCCAATGAAACCCATCTCCAATGAAGCCTGGAGATTTCTCTTTCAAAATTTAGTTATAATTCCTCAATTCAGATTAATTCTTCAATTTCTTTAATGTACTTTTAGGGTTATTCAAATAATCTATCTCCTAGTGTGTGAGCTGTGGTTTGAGGAATTGGTCTGTTTCATTTAAGTTGTCAAATTTATGTTTGTAGAGTTGTTTGTAGTATTATCCTTTTGATGTCTGCAAAGTCTGTGGTTTCATCCCATTTTACTTCCAATATTGGTAATCTGTGTGTGTGTGTGTGTGTGTGTGTTTTGTCAGTTTGACAAGAGTGGGGCTGTCAATTTTACTAATCTTTTCAAAGAACCACCTTTTTATTTTACTAATTTTTCTCTATTGTTTTCTGCTTTCCTTTTCAATTATTTCCGCTCTTATCTTCGTTATTTTCTCCTGCTTACTTTGGGTTTATTTTGCTCTTTTTCTAGATTCTTGAGGTAGGATATTCTTGATTTGAAAATCTTCCTCTTTTCTAATGTATGCATTCAGTGTCATCAATTTCCCTTTCAGCACTGTCTTAGCTGCATCCCACACATCTTGATATGGTGTATTTTCATTTAGTTTGAGGCAGTTTTAAATTTCCTTGAGAGGTTCTCATAGACCCACGGGTTAAAAAGGAGTATGCTGTTTAGTTTCCAGATGTGGGAGATTTTTCTGTTATCTTTCTCTTATTCTAGTTTGATTCTATTGTGATCAGAGAACATACGTTGTAGGATTTCAATTCTTTAAGTTTGTTAAGGTTTCTCTCATTGTTAGGTAATAGACCTCTCTGTCTCTGGTAGAAATCTTTGCTCTGAAGCCTACTTTATGTGATACTAATATCACCACTCCTGCTTCCTTCTGATTAATACTTGCATGATATACACAAACATCCTTTTACTTTTGACTGACTTACCTTGTTAAGTTTCAAGTGAGTTTTTTGTATAGCATATAATGGGGTGATGTTTTTTTAAATCTGTTCTGTCAATCTCTACCTTTAACTGGTTTATTTAGACCATTTACTCTAAAGTTAATTGTTATTACATAAGGGCTTAAGGCTGCTTTTGGTTTTTTGTTTTTGGTTCTCTATTTTCTTTTTCCCACCTTTGTGTTACTAAAATGTCTTAAATTCCATTTTATTTATCTATGGTGCTTCTTGAATGTAACTCACAAAGTAGCTTTATTAGGTAAGTATTAAGTATTACATTATTCATATGACTTACACAGTCTATCAGTGTTAACATTTTAAGAGTTCCAGAGAAATGTAGAATGCTTACCTCCATAGGTCCCTTTACTCCTGTTTATAGTTGCCTTAAATTACACATAACTTCTACATATACTGGGAACCACATCAGATGTTATCATTTTTCCTCAATCATCAAACCTAATTTAGAATACTCAAGATGAGAAGAAACTTCTATTGCATCTATCCTTATTTTTACTCTTTCTATTGTTCCTTTTTCCTTCCTGGCGTTCCAACTTTCCTTTTATCATTTTCATTGTTTCAAGAATTTTCTTTAGCTTTTTTTTTTTAGGATAGGTCTGCTGGCAACATAGTCTCTTCATTTTTCTTCACCTGAGAATGTCTTGATTTCTCTTTCATTCCTAAAGGACATTTTCACTAAATATAGAATTTTAGATTGATGGGTTTTTCCCTTTTAGCACTAGCAAATGTTGCTCCACTTCCATGGTTTCTGGTGGTACCATGATTTCTAATGAGAAATCCACTATTATTTGACTTGTTATTTCCCTATAAGTAAGATATGTTTTCTCTCTCATTGCTTTAAGATATTTTCCTTTGTCCTTAGTTTTCAAAAGTTTTATTATGATGTGCCTTGTTGCAAATTTATTTGGGTTTATCCTGTCTGGGTTTCATCATCTTCTAGAATTTGTAGATTTTTAGCTCTTGCCAAATTCGGGAAATTTTCAGTCATTATTTGTTTGAATACTTTTTTAGCCCCATACTCTTTTTTGCTCCTGAATCTCTAATGACATAAACATTAGATCTTTTCATGTAGTCCTACAGGTCCCTGGGGTTCACTGTATCTTTTAGTCTATTTTCTTCCTGTTGTGCAGATCAGGTAACTTCAATTGCTCTGTCTTCAAGTTCACTGAATGTTTTCCACCTCCATCCTTTCAATTTTACTGTTGAGTCCATCCGGTGAGTTACTGTGTTGTTCAGGTATAAAATTTCCATTTGGTTCTTCTTTATACCTTCCATTTATTTGTTAAGATTTTCTATTTCTTTGCTGAAATAGTCTTTTTCATTTTTTCCAATGTTTATAAGTGCTTCCTTCTTGAAGCAGTTACATGGTAGATGCTTGAAAATCCACCAGATCATTCCAGCGTCTGTTTCACCTTGGCATTCACATATGTGGATTCTCTTTTCTCATTCAGGTTGAAGTTTTCTTGATTCTTGGACATTTGGGACAGTATGTTATGAGAGTCTGGATCTCATTTAAATCTGTCTCAGCAGACCTTCTCTGACACCATGACTCATTCCTGCCAAGTGGACGTGGAAGTCTAAACTCTTTACTTGGCCTCTCTTGACCCTGAGGGTGGAAAAGGGGGAATTATGCCTTATTGATACTGGGGGGGGGGGGGTAGAGGTTTAGGGTACCCACCAGGCCTCCAGTGACACCACCTTGGCTTAGAGGAGGAGGGCACTCTGTACTGTTCTCCACATAGCCTCCTCCACTGATGGCGCAAGAAGACAGATCAGTGGTAAAAGTCCTGGATATCCACAGGACCTTCTCTGATACTATCCTCCTGGGAAGGGAAAGAAGTGCCTCATTACTATAATGTAGGGAATGGAAGTCCAGGCCCCTATATGACCTTCAATGACACTGTGGGAGGTGGCTCTCATTAATATTGGGTAGTCATGCAAGGGCTGGCTGCCCAAAAGAACTTCTCTGACATTATCGCAGCAGGGAGGAGAGGAGCCTCATTATAGCCAGAGAAGCCTTTGCTTACAGGGTAGGGAGTAAGGGTGGGGCCACAGTTTTATCCACGGTGTTAGACTAAAGTAGGCAGTTACTGTCTAAAAGTTTTCTGTCTTGCTAGGCTGCCTGTGTCCTAGTCCTTTAGCTAGAGAGAGGGAACTTTTTGCTGGAGCTTTTGTTGTCTTTACCATTAATGTTTTGGGACTGTAGCTTCTCCAGCACCCAGTTCGGGATATTTGAGCTAAAAAAAGAAAAGAAAAGAAAAGAAAAGAAAAGAAAAGGAAAGAAAAGGAAAAGGAAAAGGAAAAGGAAAAGGAAAAGGAAAAGGAAAAGGAAAAGGAAAAGGAAAAGGAAAGGAAACAGAAAAAAATAAAAGGAAACCCAAGGAACTCACCACTGTGTGTTACTCACGCCCCAAGCTCCGCAGCTCATCTGCCTTCTTCTATCCACCTCTCCATCTCCTAATGTTTGTTTTAGATACAATTTCTAGGATTTGACCGTACTTTGTGGAAGAAATAGGGACAAGTACATCTCTTCCATGTTGTCTGAAATTGGAACTGTTATTTTTATATCTTCTGGTATGTCTAAAATATTTCATAATAACTTTTTAAAAGGTCAGATGATCCTGGTGAACATTAAAATATCCCACTCTCTGCCTCCTTACTTCTTCAGAGAGGACTGACTCCCTTTTCCTGCTCAGCCTGTCCTTTTCTTCACGTTCTGCCCTTCCCTCCCACCCCACTCCTGTCCCTTCCCGCCAAGCCCAAGAAAAGAACTTCAAGCGGCTTCTGTTGAGACTGCTTAGGGCTAGGTGGAAGACAGACGCCAATAGCAAATCATGTCACATCCAAATGTGATAATGGGAGAAAGGGTTATTAAAGGGGGTTTTGATATTTTTAAAAGGGAAGTCATTAGAGGGTTTTGGGTATTTTAAGTATGTAACAATTAGTATAGTACTATATGAAAGCTCCTGTTCCCATGAATCATCATGTACAGAGGATTCAGAGAGGAGACAATATACCAATCCAAAGATGTGTTTCAATGTTTTATGAACCAGGATAATCTTACTGGCACATATCAGCTGAATACTAGCCTTATCTATAAGTACCCAGTGTTTTTTTGTTGTTTTTCTTTTTTTTCTTTCTTACTTTTCTGCAAACAGTAGGTAGTGAAACTATACAGATGATGAAAATTGTTTAGAAATATGTCTAATGACGAGAAGCACATAATCAGAGTCAGGAAAGGGTGAATTAAACAAATATATGATAGTTCTTATTCCTTCATATTGCTAAAGCAAGTCAAGAACCATGAACCATGAAAAAGACATGAATTAATTCCCTTTGAGAGATGCAGTCGATATCCTATTGGTCACAAGTTAAATGGAACTCTACAACACTTTCATAATCAGAAGAACAAAATATTTCAATCCCCCTAGAGTATACACTAATGTTCTAAATGGGCGCATTGAAATTTCAAAAGCAGAATCCCAGTTGGATATATCCAAAAATCACTATGTACATAGCAATGCAGAGATCTTGGGAGATTTTGCCACCTGATGTTTCAGAGCAGGAAGCAGCTGGAGAAATGATTAACAGCTTACGAGAAAAACTGAAATTACATTTCTAAAAGCTAAGAATAATTTACATGGAAAAAAAAGACACTACTCAGAGAATCACAAAAGAAATTGATTGAGAGAATTAAGGCATCCAGAACATTCTTTTGTAGGTAATTGGTTGAGTGGGAAACAGGATCCATGGCCAGGTAAGACAAAGGGATTGGACATGATCAGAACAAGTTTTACGTGTTAAGATCAAATGTCAACCACTGGTCCACTTGCAGCCCTGAGGGATTGGAGGGAGGATGAGTTTGGTGTTGAGACCTGGTTGACTGACAACTGAGGTCATCATGTGTCTTCTGTGTTCGACAGACACTTTTTCACGTGGAAATGACTGTTTATGTAGAACTGTAAAACATTAAGAAAAAAGACAGTACATGTAGTTAACCTCTTGGTACACTAAACAAAAGAAAATAAACATTGCAATGTTGTAAGCACCACAATATTGTTTAGAGTTAATTCAAAACAAACTACAGGGAACAAATGATATCCAAGCAATAAAAAATCAGAGTTTTAACATATACCCTGTGCATGGTTAGACGAGACTGGGGTTGTGTAGACTTGCCCAATGATCAGAAGGTTGCAAAAGTAAGTAATTCCTATGCTACTCTTGTATCCTGCTCATACCCTCTGTAACACTGCCTGGCATCATATTCTTTTACAATCATTCTTAACCAGACTTGGCACAGACATACAAATGCAGACATGCACCTATATACCCTGAAGTCCTTCCTAGTAAAATCTCATATACTGTGCTCTAAGGTTGGTCTGTTCACCAAGGATGAAGACAGCAAGGATGGGCCACGGAGCTAGGTTCCACTGGAGACTGTGGGAAGCAAGAGGACTTCGGAAGAAAGAGACTGAAGGTTGAGCATGGCGGCTGCTGGCCGAGGAAGTCGAATTTTCACTGGGGAGAAGCAGCATAGTGGGGATTGAGAAAGTGAAGCACGGTATTCTACAGAGTGAGAAAAATGGTGTGATCTATACCAAAAGATCAGAAAGACTATCTAGGGGGCATATGGAAGCAATCTGAATCACTGAAGGGAAATGGGCCTTTTTAAGGTATATTCAGAGCAAGAATGGCATGCTCCCTGAGATATTATGTTAGCAGAGGACCAAAAAAAAAAAAAAACAAAAAAACAAAAAAAAAAACCGGAAACCTCTCTCCTTGTTTGCTGTTTCTTCTTCCCCACATACCGCCTCCCCCTCTCTGCCTACGTGGAGGTATTTTTTTAAACTGGAAAGGGTGACAAAAACATCTTAAGAGAAGAAAGGCCCTGAAGAAGAAAGAAGACAGTAGAAGAAGCCTCCTTTCTAAATCAGTTCACATTTCTACACGCAGGTAAGTTGTATCCCACGGTGCTGAAATAACTCCAGAAGTGCTTTTGGAGTGTTTGGTCTCAAAGAATGCACGAACAGTGAGAAAAGTACTGGAGATAAATAACATTGCCATTTTTAAAATGGGAATCAGGATTTATAAACCAGTACACTTGACTTTAAACCTTAAGCAAATTCAAGTTTATGCAAGAAATGGTTGGTGCATTTAGAAAATACCAGAGTGAGTGGTAAGTGTTGGAAGGGATTTGCAAAAAAAAAAAAAATTATTTCAAATTAACTTAATTTCCCTTTTACTTGGGCAGGGGTCAATATATTTATAGCCCATAGGTCTGCAGTGTGTTTTAGCAAATAAAGTTATTGGAACCCAGCCCATGACCATTAGTTTGGTCCATACTGTCCACGGCTGCTCTCACACCACAACGGGAGGGTTTAGTATTTGCAGAAAAGTCTGATCCTTTACAGAAAACTTGCTGACCTCTGAGTTAGAAAACACCACTGAGATAGTCTGTCTTAATTTCTGCAAGGCATATATCAAAGTTTCTCACATAAAGACACTAGAGAGATATGATTAGGAATCACATGCTAAGTAGAATTGAGTCTCCAGAGACTTGTCACAGGGCACTACCCTTGGCCAAGTCCTGGATCCTATTGTTGACAGTGACTATGACAAAGGCACAGATAGCAAACATGCTGGTTTTACAGTAACCCATAAAGTAATAAATATGGAAGATGAATCAATATCCAAAATGATCAAATTAAACTAAAATGTGGGACTGAGACCAAGGTTATAAAAAGATGAAAATAAAAGTTGCATCCACGTAAGAAAAAAATAGATTAGATAGATAGATAGATTAGATGAAGGAAACCTGGTTTGGCAGTTCGTGTGGAGAAGATATGAGAGCTTAAGTGACCCAGAACCAGTCGTGTGATGTATTGCTAAGAAGACCACCCCAGAGAGACAATGGCAAGATGGCAGACGGGGAAGCTCCAGGCCCTTGTTCCCCCATGCATAACACTGACCGACAAAACAAGCGAAAACAACTCTGTAGGAGCTCTGGAAATCAGTGGGAGAGCCGTAGCAAGCCAAGTGAATGCCCAATCAAGAAAAAAGCCGCATTAAAAGCAGGAGGGGGGCACCTAGGTGGCTTATTCGGTTAAGCGTCTGACTCTTACTTTCAGCTCAGGTCATGATCTCAAGTTTTGTGGGATTCTGCTCCGACTTGGGTTCCATGTTGACACCACAGAGCCTGCTTGGGATTCTCTCTCTCCCCCTCTCTTTCTCTCTGCCTGCCCCCACCCAACACACACACACACACACACACACACACACACACACCTCAGTAGGAAATTTCAAGGTTGGTCTGTTTGTTTTAATTCACCTTTGTCCCACCCTCCTCCTGCGAAAAAGAGAGAGTAGAGCAATGTTCTGACCTGTCTGGGTCACCTAACTCGGGTTTCAGAGGGCCGAAAGTGGCACAGCTGGGATCTCACACAGGTGAAGCCACAGGAAGCAGTGGGCATGGCTAGTGAAAACCCACAAGGTGGTCGTGGGGAAGACAGACCCACGTTCGCCTAGCGTAAGAAATTACTACTTGAACGTCTTCCTTAGGCCCCAAGAAGAAGCTGGGGTGAGACTATTAGGGAAATTAAGACGTGAAACAGTACCTGTGTACAGCGGAGAATTGGAAAAAAAGTACACACACTGGTCCGGGAAAGGTACATGCCCGGAAAAGGACTGGAAAGACCATAAGCCTTCACACTGGGCTGACCCCGGGCTCAGAACACGCCCTGCTAATTAGTGACGGTCTCCTCCGGCCCTCAGTGCAAGGTGCAGAGTTGGAGAGGTGGCTGTTTTTTCAAATGCTCAGTTTTCAACCGAAGATCACGTGGCACATAAAGAAAGAGGAAAACATGGCCCATTCAAAGGAACAAAAGAAATCTCCAGAAACCATCCTGCAGAAAATTACCACAATCTTCTGCTCGTGTGTGTACAACGTTATAATCATAATGCCTGGTATCTAGCACTTTACTTCCTTCTCACACCACATCCAGAGGGCTTTCTTCTGGGCTCAGGCAGAACTTGGCCACCTACCCCAGGCTACAAATGGCGGCCCCGTGCCAGCTTGCAGGTCCTCCAGAATCCCCCAGTGTACTCACCGCCCTATCCGCTGCTCACAGAGTATAGCCTTCTATCCCAACACTGGGTTACTCTCTCCCTTTTTCACATCCCCTCTAGCCCTTCAGTCTCCTCGCACTGTTCCGGGTCTTTACTCGCTGTCATTCACGAACATTGCTATGCCCACAGACAAAAAGGCAATGCCCATCTTGTTGGTGCCTGGAGATACCCGTTCACGTGTGTGTCGAGGAACAAGGGGCACAGACGGGGTGACGTGGGTAGGCCAGAGCCTTAAAATCTAAAACCATCAGGATTCTGCCAGGTTCCCAGAGCAGGAGATGGGCCAGCAATCTGAAATCTTCCAGGTTTTTCTTTACCTTCACTGAAAGAGGCCTAAGTCACCAAAGCCCTGCCGCAGAGAGCACAGGCCCCTTGGCCCCAGAAGACCCTTGCGGGCAGTGTACTCTAAGCCCATTCTGAGTAGCCTAAGTAAGTGACCCTGGACATATTCCCGACCTTTCTGAACTTTGTTTCTCATCTCTAACAATGGGAGACAAAAACCCAGTCCACCTCAGAGGAGAGATTCTGGCTTAAAACACTCATTTAATTAAAAAAAAAAAAAGCAGGAAACAATGGGAAATAGATATAATTATAACATTAATATTTATATGAGAACCATATGTAAAATGACTCATACCTTTTAGGGTCTCATCTGCCTCACTTTCGCTTATTCCTGATCCTACGTATGAACAAATGCTGCCCTCTGGAGGCTGAAAAGACATTTTTTTGGACCACGGATAGGCACGAAATAATGTAGAATAGCTCTTGATGATGTGGGACTCCTTGCCACTGAAAAATGAAAAGCGAATGATACCTTTGAGATGAGAAACTACCAAGGGCCATACAATCTATGCCTGCGGCTTCACTGGGTTACCGTTACTGGGTCCTTTCAGTAGTCGGTGCACATCCCTGTCGAGCTAAAGTTTTCAGCGGTATCTGGAACAGGAGGAACTAGATGGCAGCGGACAGAGGAAACACTGTGCGTATTAGCATAAACTTCTCCTACAATCTACAAACATAACCGAACACCTGTTAAGAGCAAGGCATCGTGATGGATGCTGGGGTGTTCACAAGATGAGCAAGACACAGATACTAATTCCTAGGGCTTCGGAATCAAGTGCAGTTTGTATATGGCAGCTCCTGCTACTTCAAGGATAGAGGAGATGAAAGTGTATTAGGGGGGCCTGATCTGGATCACGCAATGGGCACACCCAATGCTAGTTTTGGGGGGCTGTGATTTTGTTGCCCTTTCCGGGATAAGGTTGGGTGGGATTGGGGTGTCCGATGTTCCTGTCTTTGGGCCAGTGCCCATCCTGCCACCAGGTTACCCCCCTTTGGGGTTCACCTGCTTCTCGGCTTCCTCCCAGGGGAGGCAGGTCCATGGAGGGGAGGGGAAGGGCTCAACATGCAGAGCACTGGGACGTAGCTGGGCTTTGCTGCTTTGTTCCCACCAAGATTCATCAGTCTTTCTGAATTTTAAAATTTATCCATTTGTGAATTAGCTTGTCTCCTGTCATTTGTAAACTGTCTTCTCCTCATTGATCTTTGGAGGATCTATCTTCCTGTTTGCCATATCAATTTGCGTGAATTCTACAGATTGAATGTTAACGCTTGTGTTATATTTTAAAGAGTTTGCTGTTTCCCTTTTACATGTGTTTTGGACTTAGAGAAACTTGAAATGTTTATAAAGTCAAAACGTACTCATCTTGTCCTCATTTTTTTTTCTTATTTCTCCAAACACATTTCCTTAACATTTTAAGCAACTTACTACAGCTGACCCTTGAACAATGTGAGGGTTAGGGGTGCTGACCCTCAGTGCAGTCGAAAATCCATGCATAACTTTTAACTCCACAAAAACTTAACTACTCACAGCTTACTGTTGACTGGAAACCTTACTGATAACACCAACAGTTGATGAGCACATTTGTAGTTTTTATGTATTATGAACTGCATTCTTACTCTTCCGAAAAAGGAACATAGAGTAAAGGTTATCAAGAAAATTATGGGGCGCCCGGCCTGGCTCGGTCGGTTAAACATCCGACTTCGGCTCAGGTCATGATCCGCGGTCTGTGAGTTCAAGCCCCACGTCCGGCTCTGTGATGACAGCTCGGAGCCTGAAGCCCGGTTCAAATTCTGTGTCTCCCTCTCTTTCTACCTCTCCCCTGCTTACGTTCTCTCTTAAAAATAAATGTTGAAAAAAATTAAAAAGAAACTAGTAAGAAAGAGAAAACACATTTACAGTGCAGTATACTGTACTGCAAATAATCCATATATAAATGGGCCCATGTAGTTCAAACCTGTGTTGTTCATGGGTCAACTGTATATACATATAATTAAAACTAAGTGATATCATATAGAAGGACTTATAATAAAAAGCGACAATCCAAGCCCTACCTCTCCCGATTCCACTTTTACTCTCCTGAGAGCCAACCATTTCTAACCATGTCTGTTTTTAGATATTCTGACAATAATCTTATTGCTAAATGTTACTGACCTCTTTTGACTTACTGGTTTTAAGCTTATCTTTGGCAGATATGGATTTCTGCTATGATCGGAAAGGATTCAGCTCACTTACTAACACTTCCCCTATTTTCCCCTCAAATAGCTCTATCACTATTTTCACTTCTCCCGTCTGTCAGAACTACATCTCCATGTACTGAATTTAAAATCCCCATTTTCTTGTTCCATCAACAACAGTTGATGCATATTAACTTTCCACCCCACCTCCTCAACTGTCATTAGAGCTCTAGGTTTCACTGCCAATGTTAATGAGATGAAGTTTTGTATTCATAGTTTTGTATTTTTATGATTTAGCCAAAGAACAATTTAAAATGTCGAGGGGAGCCTAGATGGCTCAGTCGGTTAAGCTTCAGACTCTTGATTTAGGCTCAGGTCACGAGTTCATGGTTTGTGGGTTTAAGCCCTGGGTTGATCTCCATGCCAAAAGCATAAGCCTGCTTGGGATTCTCTCTCTCTCCCTCTCTCTGCCCCTCCCCAGCTCATGCTCTCTCTCTCACACACACACACATACACACACACACACACACACACTCTCTCTCTCTCTCTCTCTCTCTCTCTCTCTCTCTCAAAATAAAATAAACTTTAAAAAAAACCCTAAAAAATAAATAAATAAAATGTTGAAAACTAGTAGGTAATTATTTACTGCAGAGCCTGGTAGTTGGCCATGATTATACTTTCTTATCTGCAGTTCCAATGTGATAACTACTATCTTAGCACAGAGTACATTTCTAGGATCAAATGTCAAATTCAGGGTGACCTCCACTCATTCACACATCACATTTAACTTACGTTCACATCTGGTAGTAGCAAAGGCTGACGCAAATTGGGTCTATTCAGGACAAAGCTTGTCATTTAATGAGGGTGTCTCTGTCTACCAGGGTGATATTATGATGGTAGCAGAGATCAAAAGTGTAGAAGCAAGTTTTAATGAGGTGTCCCCAGGAGTTCAAGGCATCCTTCCTAGGAAGCGCAGTCCAATTAGTTGCCTGGGTGTGTCCTTGACCCAGGAGGAAATGTAGTGGGTGACGTAGGCATACTGAGGGACACGTCCAATGTGAGGACACTCATGCTGTCTGTGTTATGTTTGAATGGCAAGCAGAGGCTGTAGCACTTGGGTGGTAGTCCACGGCTGGAATCCAAAATCAGCTTTCCCACCCTGGGCACAGACACCTGCCTTCTGCTTAACCTTTCAAACCACAGCTGGGGCTAGATGGCCCCAACGTTCCCAGGCAGAGACAGTCCAGGACGGAGCAATGTACCTGCAGCCAGAGTTCTGCTTAGAAGTGTTGGGTACTTGTTATCAACAGATAGAAAAGTTGAACTCTTTGTTTGAAGGAGCAGGTCCCTCTTATCAGCTTGGACCGAGTTCTTGGGTTTGTCTTTTTTTGTTAGACAACAGTTTTTGGAATCCCTTCACAGAATACTAGTCCCCCTTCAGGTAGATACCCATGCTCCTACAAGACTTTGTTTTCCGATCTCTTGCTCCCACATAAGGTAACTGAGCTTATCTAAGAAGCACTCCCTAAAGAATTGAGATCAATACTTTTGGATTTCCCAGTGACTGAGCAGTTCTTTCCTCTTGCAGTGGGCAAGTGGCATTATTAACCCTGTTTGGGCGCTTCTGTCTAGAAGTATAATAAACTGAGTATTGTTCTCCTAAATACAATGTTAGATGCATTTAGGTTTTATAGGCTAGATCTTCTATTCCAAACTATAGAAGCATAAAGATATTCTTCCTTATTTTAGGAAAAAAACACAATAATCCATAGATCTTATGGCCAAATCTCTAAAGTAATACAAATGTAGTATGTTGAAGGAAGCACAGAAAGAAAATATCAAGAAACACATCACATGGATTTTTAATACATATCATATTAGTTTGTTAGGGCTGTTGTAACAACATACTGTGAACTGAGTGGCTGAAATGCATTGTCTCACAGTCCTGGAGTCTAAAAGTCTCAAGATCAAGGTATCAATAGGACTGGTTCCTTCTGAGGGCTGTGACAAAGAATTCTAGGCCTTTCTTCTAGCTTCTGGTGGTTTTCTGGCAATCTGGTGTTCCTGGGCTTCTACATCACCCAAGCACTCTTCTGTGTGTACGTCTGTGTCCAAATTTCTCCTTTTTATGTGGCCATATTGTATTAGGGGTCTATCTTACTCTAGTATGACCTTATCTTAACTAATTACATCTTCAACAACCATATTTCCAAGTAAGGTCACATTCTGAGGGGGTTAGGAATCCAGCAGGTAAATTTGGTGGGAGGCAGGACACAATTCAACCCATAACACATGTTTTGGTCTCTTATTTTTGAAAAAGATTATGTGTGCATTTAAAGTACACACCAGGGGCACCTGGGTGGGTCAGTTGGTTAAGCGTCCGACTCTTGATCTCAGCTCAGGTCTTGAGTTGTAAGTTCAACTTACAGGGTTGTAAGTTCAAGCCCCACATTGGGCTCCATGCTGGGCTCCATGTTGGCCATGGAGCTTACTTAAACACAAGTAAACCTTTTAAAAAAAAAAAAAGGGGGGGGGGGTTACAGAGCAAGTTCTGTCTCTCAACAATTACTCTTCCTTTGTATCAAAGAAAGCACTAAATGAAAATGCTTTGAAAGACAGATGTAAAAGAAGTATAAAGAAATATCAGAGTTGAAAGACACGTCTATTACCACAAGTGAACATTCAGACTTGAGGGTAGGCCTGACCCACCCTTTTCACCTGGGGGACAGACGATGAATAAGCCCAGTGTAGCCTGTTAAGTACTCTTTTTCTCTCTCTGTCATGGTCTGAACGTGTCCACTCCCCTCCCTTCAATTCATATGTTGAAATCCTAATGCCAATAAGATGATATTGGGGTGGGGTGGGGGTGGGACCTGCCGGAGTTTGTGAGGAATTGGATCAGAGCCCTTATAAGAAGAGACACAAGAGCTCTTGCTTCCTCTCTCTGCTCTCCACCACGTAAGGAAGAGGCAAGATGGTGGCCATCTGCAAACCAGGAAGAGGACCCTTACCAGAATATGACGATGCTGGTCCCCGATCTCAGACTGCTTAGCACCCAGAAGTGTGAGAAATGAATGTCTGTTGTTCAAGCAACCCAGTCTACAGTAATTTGTTACAGCTGCCTGAACTAAGACCTTCTCTTTCTCACTGGATTCTCATCAACCTAGTGCACTAAAACTTCAGAGCTTGAATAAATCCTCACAGATCAACACTATCAAAGAAAGTTAACTTGCTAATCATAATACTAGGTCCCCAGTATCTAGCGAAATGTATAGGCTTGGAGGAACCATTTAGAAGGGATGGTTGTTTTTCATCATCAAGCTTATGAAAGGACATCCAAATGATACAACAATAGAACTCAGAAATAAAGGAAAACATCACTCATTCTTTAAACTGTCATTCTTATAATGATACATGCCCTTATAAAATATCCTTTGCTGTGGGCAGAGTTTTAAAATAACTTTTTAAAGTTATATTAATACTTCAAAATTGATTAAATGTTCACCATTGAAAATAAGGGAGAAGAACAAAGAAAATAAAAATTGGTCATAATCTCATCACCAGAAGATACTATTCGGATATTTTCAGTATTTTTTTTCCTATACATACGCATGAATATCTTTAAACCTAATTATGTTGGATATACATATGCATTTCAGTTTCAACACTTATTATATCATAGGCACTGATTAGTATTTAACTCCTTATACCTTAACTAACATTTGTTTTAACATGTGAGAAACTTAATTGTGTGTAATGGGCCAATTTTTTCCACTGACGAAATATTTCATCAAATCATCATGGATTCTTAATAGTCTTTTTAGGATATAAATATAAAATACATATCCAGTGCACACAATTTAGAAGGTACAGAAAAAGGATAAGAAGAAAATAAAAATAACTGATAATCTTAGAGAAATATCCACTGTTAATGTTTTAGCTCACTTCGTTCCCATCACATTTCTTGTCTATACATTGCCATGTATTCAGACACTCCAGAGAGACTGCCAAACCCACACACCTCGTCTGAAGAGTTCTCTACTTGGTTCTCTGTCATTGGTCTGTCTGGCCCGGCCACAGAAAATCGGATAAAGGGTGAGTGCTTGATATAGGTGCAACCAATGTGTAGACCAGCTTATTTCCTACAGATCTCTATTCAAGAGTGGCACCCCTGCCAGGTGGTTATTGACCCAACCAGCCAGATCTTTGCTTGGGAAGTTTGGATTCAAGACTGATGGAGAGATGGTCAATTGTAGAAATAGACGTGGCTGAAGCAGCAACTTTATTCTCTCTATTACAGAATATAATAGAATGCTTGCTAAGGCCAAGCATTGAATTCAGTGGGGGAGTGTCTGCTGTGGTCTATATGTAGTCTTCACCCTAACACATATTCAGCTTTTGAACCACACTTTGACACATTAAGCAAAGGAACCCTGAAATGCCCCCCTTTTCTTTTAATGTTAGACATCGGCTGGTAAACATTTCGAAACACAGCACTATATTAATCAGAGATGTTGATTGCAGATTACAAACACCAACTCTGGCTAATTTTAATATTTAAAAGAGAGTTATTGAAAAGCTATTGCATAGTTTATAGACTTAATGGAAAACGGAGAAATCACACCTAAAACCCAGGCAGGAACCAAGGTAAGCCAGGTACCAAGTTCACAGCCAGGTCTCAATATGGGAAGAGATTGGTAGATCATCACTGCTTGCACTCCACAATGGATGCTTGATCTTCCACGACTGGTGTCTTGAATAATCTCTAACTGCCCTGCATCTTTGTGTCACTCCCTTAAGATTTAAAATCCCAGAAAGAAGCTTTTAACCATATGAACACAGGTTATATGCCTGTGTCCTCCCTAGAGGGCCAGGATCTACTCCTCTGAAATTCCAGAGTGGACGGTGGGGGCCTGCTTCCCAGTTTTAGGATTTCTCTGAAGCTTAGGGATGAGTGCCATGATTTTAACTAATCATCAGAAAAGAGCCAATTATATCCAACAAAACTCAACTCACCTCTTTTCAGAATATGGTCCAAAGGGGCTTTTAAAATAATCTTCAGAAAGGTCAAAATTTTTCTGTAATTCGAAAGCTGTAAAATAATGTAGACCATTGATAATAGGTGCTGGTACCAGACCCCTGAAATCAGAAAAAGAAAACCTGCAAGAATTTTGTAATGATACCAAACATATACACATGTAATACCTAAATACTGACCAATGTTATCCACATGAATGCAAATGCTAATAAAATCTATTTGGAACAATGTACTATACCAACTGCAACATTTACTCCAGAGCTTGTCTTAAAACACTAACGTTATTACATTCTGATTTGTAGATTAAGCAAATTTGTATTGTTTTGAATCTTCCTTATCCATTAAGTCACTAATATAGGCAAATTATCTTCCTACTGATAGGACGTATTCTACGTATTCTATTATAAATCCTAGTCCATTTGTTATGTGAGGCCCAGCAATGTATCAACTGCTATTAAAACTGAAATAGATATTTCTGAATTTTGTTTACAATCCAATGCTTTGAAATGATACCAGAATAAAATATCTCTAAAAATGCTAATGTTATAATCTCAACTGAACTTTAGCGAAAAATATTTTTTCATCTCTACTAGCCTGTTTCCCCAGAGTGACTTGAAAGAATCATTAACCATTTTCAGCAAAAAAAATCCCGTCTCTATTCCCCTCAGACTTGCTAAATAGAGTTGCTGTGTGCAAAGTAGGCCAATTGCACATAAATGCATGCAAATTCAAAGCATCTCTCTGTCCTAGTATGACCCATTTGGAGCTCATATTTCAAACTGCTTAGTTGTCTATCCCCAGTGTTTTCATAAGCATGGTCCTGCTGCTGGTCAGAGGTCACACAGACCCCAGTTTTGATGCTCTGGAGGACACTGCCTACCTCCTGGCCATCACCCCCCTGGCCCTTCAGTAGAACTCCATATATACGGCACAGCCAATCTTTTGAACCAGATTATCCAAAGATAGCCTACTAAGATGGAGAAAATTCATCACACTTTTTGGATAGGTAACAAATAGACAAAACTTGGTTTCATTTATATTGGTTGAAGACTTTCCACAGCTTAAAATTATAGACAATGAAAAGAGCTGAAATTGAAAAAAAATTTTTTTAATGGCTTCTTTATTCTGCTTCCTTGAATTGCTGCATTCTAAAAAGCTTTTTTAAATGCTATAATTAAGGTCTTGTCAATGTTCTTACTAACTTGCTGAAAACAGGGACTTCACTTTATTTCTCAAATTTTCTAAAGTGACATAGAAAAGAGAATTCAGAATATCAAAACCTGTAACATTAAGGGGCGCCTGGTAGCTCAGTAGGTCAAGTGTCGGACTTTGGCTCAGGTCATGATCTCAGGCTTGTGAGTTTGAGTTCCTCGTCAGGCTCTGTGCTGACAGCTCAGAGCCTGGAGCTGCTTCAGATTCTGTGTCTCCCTCTCTCTTTTCCCCTACCCCGCTCATGCTCTGTCTTTCTCTCTCTCTCAAAAATAAACAAACATTAAAAAAATTTTTTAAATGAGACTGCCATTACTTAAAAAAAAAAAAAAAAAACAAACCCTGTAACATTAATGAGAAAATTGCAAACATTTTATAGCCATCATATGACCTAGTTATTCATTTTGAGTAAATATTAAAGCCTAAATACGCCTCTTAATACACAACAATTAGTAGTACAGTGATTACTATAGCCATAACGTCACAAAGACTACTATGCAGAATGAACTACATAAAGCCTTTCATATTAAGAACTGAGAATTCATAGATTAATAGAGACAATAATTCCCACCCTCATGGAATTTGCAGTTTAATATGGGGAGGATGCATTAAATAAATGACTTCACAAATAATTAATTACTATTGTTTTGAGAATCGTGATGGACAAGAACAAGATATTCAGCAAGATATAATTAACCTTCAGTCATGAACAGCTTTGGTGAAGGCTGATATATGTATTCAATTCCACCTGAAATACCATTTTTTTAAAAAACCATCAGTTTCTAGGAGCTATGAACATATTACATCTTTTATAAAAATATATAAATGAAAGGAAAATACCACTTATAGAACCAGGTTTACTACTCATTCACCGGATCTACTTTAGTACAGAGGCCCCCCGTTAGGTTGATGATCTGGGATTCATGGGGTCTATTTGGATCCTAGAGAATCAAGGTAAAGATGCCCAGGTGTAAATAAATGTGATAAATCACTACCTTTGAAACAAAACGGTGTGATGAGGAGGTATCTTTCCCATCAGGGCCTGCCGGGCTGTCTCATATTGTCTCTCCATAGAATCTCTTTCCTAGGCAAGAAATATGATGAGAAAAAAATTATACTGCTGGTAAAAATACGTCAGATGGTAAAAGTACCCATAATCACTGTCTTCTTACAAGAGATTGTCAAATATGTGGAAAGAAAAAGGGAAAGAAGGCCTAAATAAACAACTGGTATTGGTTCAGTGGAAAGAAAAAAAAGTTATAAATAAAAAATAGTTTTATGAAGACCACAGTTTAATGTATTGACTTTATTTGATATCTAAATAATAGTGTAGCAATTTCTTATTAATGTTTAAACATATTTTTTTTTATCTTTCCCATGAGATTATCTCTCAAGGATATATATTATTATTGTCTCTTTAGTCTTCCCAGATCTTGGCACACAGAGTAGTTAGCGGATGGGCTAAGTACGACCCTGAAATAGGACAAAGCGAGAGGTCTTTCTCCCATGTTTCACCATCACATCACCATCATTACATACTTAACCACTGGATGGGAATACAAAAACATAAAAGACACAATCTCCACATTCAAAAGATTTATACTTTGGTGGCAAAAGGGGATTTAAAAAGATGGAGAAAAGGGGCTCTTGGGCGGCTCAGTTGGTTAAGTGTCTGACTCTTGATTTCGGCTCCGGTCATGATCTCACGGTTCATGAGTTCAAGCCCTGCATGGGGCTCTGTGCTGACAGTGTGGGTACTGCTTGGGATTCTCTCTCTCCCTCTCTCTCTGCCTCTCCCCCACTCATGCTCTCTTTCTCTCCCTGTCAAAATAAACTTTATTAAAAAAATTAAAAATGAAATAAAAATAAAAAGATGGAGAAAAAAGTTAGCAATGCTGTTTTATAAATAGTACATGTATCTACATACAGATTATCTAACAGAGTGTGATCTTTTTAGCAACTGTCCGTTTACAGGATTTGCTCACTTAAAGCAAATCTGACATATAAAATTCTTAATTTACAGGAAAGATAGATTAGCAGGTGCTTATTTGTTTTACATAAAAGACCCATTTGTAAAGGGATTTATAATAGCATTTGTTTAAACAGCAATCTTCGCTTGCAGAAACTTAATATGAAATAAACCTGTTTCAACTTTAATGTCACTCCCAGCCTCCTCTCTACCTTGATATTTAGTTAAAATCCCATAGGAAATGACAACAAACCAGTATTCCAGTGGAAGAATAACTCCAAAGGCATGGTCGTGAGCCCACACCTCCAGGCTAACACCTAGTTTAGCCTTGGGGGCTAGCATCATATCAAGTGGTTGCATGTGTTTGGGGGAATTCTTCAAGAATCGATTTTTAGGGGTTAAGTTGATGTGATTCTAAAAACACCCTTGAAAACTGTTTAAATAACTCCATAAATACACCTAAATTGTTTCATACTACTATAAAATTACTATATATTGACCAACTTTGCTGTACTATTCACTCTCAGGTTATTTTGTTATTATTTTTCCTCAAATTATCTCTATAGCAGCACATATATTTTCTATTGTGGTTTTGCTTTATACCATCTTTATTTTTTTTTCTATATCAATTAGTGGTTTAAATTATATCATGACTAGGAAGATGACGTACCAGTGGAAGCACAGTTTGGATCTTTCAGAATTCCCACACAAAAACTAGTTACAGCAAGCAGACAGCAAACTAAAAAATATATCAAAATATTTACAAGAAAATTAGGCGGCAAGATACCCCTACAACCCCCAAATAAAGGTGATCATAGCCGCAACACCGCACGGTACCAGTGTCCGTGTGAGAGGAAGCCAAAGGAAGCAACAGGGGGACTAAAAGAGCTGAGAACAGGAGAACTTCAAAATGGTCAAAAGTATTCACTGGAAAGAAAAGCAGCACCATTGGGCGCCACAACTGGAATACAGGGGGGCCCGTTCTCACTCCAGTAGTGGGTAAGGATAAAGGGTCCACAGTGAGTCCTGTAGGAGCTGGATCAACTGTGACTTTTTTGTAATGTTTTTATATGTTTGTGTATTTTTGAGGGAGACAGAGCAAGAGTGGGGGAGGGCAGAAGAGACGGAGACACAGACTCTGAGGCAGGCTCTGGGCTCTGAGCTGTCAGCACAGAGCCCGAGGGGGTGCTCGAACTCACAAATCGTGAGATCATGACCGGAGCCAAAGTCAGATGCTTAACCAACCGAGCCACCCAGGTGCCCTTCAACTGTGACTTCTTGACACTGACCCACTATGGTTCTTTTCTAACACAGGACCCCACACTAAAGAAAAGCTGATGGGAGCAGAATAAAAATTAGTTAGGACAGAGGAAACAGAGACAAAGAAAAGAGAACATCTAGACCAAAGTGGTGGAGGGGAACAGAGCCAGGAAACCCCTGAAAGAAGACTGCTGTATATTTTAACACAACTTGAAAGAACCATGCTTCCTTATAAATGTTTGAGAGAAGTAATTTCCCATAAAAATGAGAAACTTTTGGGACGCCTGGGTGGCTCAGTCAGTTAAGCGTCTGACTTCGGCTCAGGTCGTGATCTCGTGGTTGGTGGGTTTGAGCCCCATGTCAGGCTCTGTGCTGACAGCTCAGAGCCTGAAGCCTGCTTTGGATTCTGTGTCGCCCTCTCTCTCTGCCCCTCCCCTGCTCTAAGCTCTGTCTCTCTCAAAATAAACGTTAAAAAAATTTTTTTAAACTTTCTAGTAAAATCCCAAAGCTATTATTTTAAAAAAGAGAAAATGGAGAATAACACTTCTACATACAAGGAAAGCATGCTCATGAAACAGATAAAGTCTGTAATCTACCATTTCAAAATTAACTAAAAGACATTAAGGAAATGACACAAAACACTAAGGAACAAATAACTTACAAATTTTAAAAATGTTTATTTTGAGGGAGAGGGGCAGAGCAGAGCCTGACGCAGGCCTCGATCTCACGAACCACAAGACCATGACCTGAGCCAAACCACGAGTTGGACACCTAACTGACTGAGCCAGCCAAGAGCCCCACAATTTTTAAAACTTCTAAGTGAGGTGACAGAACTCAAGAAAGAACTAGAAATAGGGGGGGAGAAAAGAGTCACCTAAGAAATGAAAACTAAACCAGAAGGAATATAAGAGTGAATAACAGGCACACATAATGCCTTCAGAGGAACAGAAAGTGAATGAAGGAAATTTTTTAAACTCAAAAAGAAATGAAGAAAGAGGTAAAAAGATTCAAGAGAAGATGACAAATATTAAAGACAGGCAAAGAAGATCCAACATACACACAGTAAGAGCCCTTGAGAAAGAAACCAAAACAAGGAAACCCGTTAGGTCGTAAAAATTACAATTCAAGTCTAAAGTATGACAGATGCTCATCGGCAGGCAATGCTGTCCCCACAGCCCTTTCTGGATCTAGCAGAGAATAAGCCTCGACAACAAAACTAATAAAGACACTGGCCTGAGGCCTAATGGTAAGTATCAAGTGTGCGCATACTTGAGAACTAATACAAAATGAGAATTAAAAGGGAGCGAGCACATGACTGTGCATGAGAGTGTCGCTGTAGCCCCACCATAAACAAACTGGGGTGGAGAACATTTGCAAACAAAATACTTTTTTAAAAAAATTTTTTTTTCAACATTTATTTATTTTTGGGACAGAGAGAGACAGAGCATGAACGGGGGAGGGGCGGAGAGAGAGGGAGACACAGAATCGGAAACAGGCTCCAGGCTCTGAGCCATCAGCCCAGAGCCCGACGCGGGGCTCGAACTCACGGACCGCGAGATCGTGACCTGGCTGAAGTCGGACGCTTAACCGACTGCGCCACCCAGGCGCCCCTGCAAACAAAATACTTTTAACCGTTTTCTGTTTTTATACTGGGGGCTAGTAGCATTGGCATTGTCATCCTGAGACTCTTCTATACGTGATCTAGAAAAAACAAGGGAGAAGTTTAGTGACATTGGAGTTCTATCATCTCCCACATCTTTCAGAATCAGGATTCTCAGTGTGGAAGAAAGATATGTCATAGAGGAGAAGATGAGTAAAAATCCTCACGTCTTGAATCTGAATTGGAAATACTAAGTTGAACTCATGAAATATTTTATCTATCCACAGAAAAGGGCTAGAAACAATGACCACCCCAATAGCAATGAGCACTCTGTTCTTAGCGACTTGTATTACCATCTTCTGCTTAAAGGAACCAGAGCTTCTTGGAGAATAGGGGGGTTACAGGTTGGAGTAGGTAATGAACAAAAGAGCGTAGAATATCTGGTCCTAACAGAAAGCAGGACGGCAACCCAAGTCGACATAGGTCATGTTAAAGGACACAGGAGCCAACCTGAAGAGGCTCACACTGGCCAAAGGGAGGGTAATTTGAGTTTCAATAAGGTTACAAAATGCAGCGGGTGGGTACCATTCAATATGCACAAATCAAGAACAGAATGATCACAAATAATATTTAAAAATTAATTGGTCACCTTCAGAGACTAATTAATAGGAAACCATTATCTTGAAAAAAGCACTTAGACTGCTGATCCTATCTGACCTGTGTCACTTGGTGACCAGGTGGTAGAAGAGAGTAGCATCTCTTTGTAGTACTATTGCATCTGATAAATCCGGTGGATGTGGAAAGCGCTCTTCTTTTGGAGTCAAAACAGACATTGCTAAGCTGTGTGATCTTGGACAAGCTCCCTGAGCTGAGCTTCCTCCCAGTCTCGAAAGGAAGTGGTGTTTAGTGGATGCTGGTGCCCAATATTTTGTCACCACAGATTCCCCTTGTCAATGGCTTTCATACAGTCAGGTACTCTGTAGGACGGGACTGGCCTCGTCTGCCCCACGCGTACATTTGCTAAATGGGCTTTGAGTGAATCAATCATTCAGCAACTTCTTTTCTGGAGAATCGGCTCTCAGTAAGCCAGCCTGCCCCACGAGTGAGGGTGTTCCCTAAGAGAGTCAGAAGACCCGGCTGAAGAAACACACAAGTGAAGGCCACGTGAAGGTTGAAAATCGAGCTGCTTCTTTCTGGAAGGCAAAGATGTCACCACAGTTCCAGAGCAGAAAGTGTTCACCAAGCCATCATAACCTTCACGTATGCGTTCCAGGGAGCCAGCCATGGAAAAGGGGGTTGTGTCCACGAGGGAAAATGAGGTATAGTGTTATCTGACAAAACGCAAGAACTCTGACTTCTGTAATCAATAGTAATAAAGTGAGTCTTGTATAAACAAAAACCTCTCACTGCATAGGGTTTGTTATGTACTTTTTGCAGCAGTAAGAAAAGAGCTGTGCACCTTTTTTTCTTTTTTTTTTGTACTCAAACCTTAAACGAAAATTGTGTTTAAGAAGTAAGGTTGATCAAAATTTTATTTACAGTTCTCCAGGAATCTTTCAGAGAAGTTCAAATTAATATGCTCTGGGAGTCACTCGGAAAAGTAAGTACCATTTAAGTTGAGAAGAGAGAAGAAATAAGGCAACAAGGATTGTATAAGCAAGGAATAAGGAAATAAACTGAATACTTTATTACCATTGAAACTCCTGTGAAATTATGGTTATATTCATTGAAAGCATTTTATATTGATAAGCTATTTAGAGTCACAAGCAAGAAAAATGATGTTAGCAGATGTTTTTCAAACTTGAAGAACAAAGAATACTATTCTTCGACATTTCTTTGCTAACAAAGACAAGCCATTTGGGTCCCAGGGATCCCAGAGATGAGGAACAAAAAACAGCTGTCAATATATTAAGCAGAGGTAATACTGAGACTATCTCCATGCTCCTTTGGCCCATTTTCTACTCAGAGAAAGAAGGCAGTAGTAGAAGGGCTAGAGATACACTGACGAGAAGAGACTAGAGGGGTCTCTACCAGATGGAACATTCGGTAAGCACAGGGATGAGTTCTACTTCATTCTAGTGTCTAGAACAGGGTCTGTTCAAGCAAATACCTGATATGTACTGAAAAGCAAATCCTGATCCTATATACATGGTAGGAATTCGACAGATTCAAGACGTGTGAGAAGAACAGAAGATATATCAGTGAGAAGGAAGGCAGGGGAAGGGAACGCATTAGGGCAGGAAAGGGGAAGGGAAGGGAGCCTTCTGCAAATGGGAACGGACTGGATGGCTAGGACAGCAAAGGCTCTTCCCAGGCTTGCTAAATTCGCAATGACAGACTGAACCCAGCCTCCAACAACTATCACTCAGACTATGGACACTACTTGCACACATGGCCACACTTCCCTCAGCTCATTATTCCCTTTCTCCCAGATCTACATCCAGTGGGACAGGAAAGTAAATCTCAGGTCTTAATCGCTCCCACCCTACTGTGGCCTACTGCTGTGGTCTGGATTCCTCACTCTCTTCAAACCCTTCAGCCTATTGTGCAGTTGGACCTTTGGTTTTGATTGCAGCATCACCCTCGGACTACCCCCTTGTAGACTGCCCTCGATTTTTCAAGCTGCAGGAAATCCCACGCACCCCCAGAGAGGTTAAGTAACTCACTGAGGCTTGTCCAGCTAACGAACAAACAAATGACATTCATTCTACTGCACCAGGTGCCCTCCTAAACCCCACAAGTGCCAGCATCCCTCACATCTTTTTCAACCTTTACCACCTTCTTCCCCCTCCCTAGATAAGCACTCTCCCGACTTTATGGTACCCGCTTTTTTGTTATACTTTTATCACCTAAACACCCTAAGTATTATGGTTTACTATTGCCAATTTTTTTTTTCAAAAAAAACTTTTAATGTTTATTTTTGAGAGACAGAAAGAGCATGAGCAGGGGAGGAGCAGGAAAGAGCGGAAGACACAGAATCTAAAGCAGGCTCCAGGCTCTGAGCTGTTAGCACAGAGCCCAATGCAGGGCTCAAACTCAAGGACCACGAGAACATGATCTGAGCTGAAGTCGGATGCTTAACCAACTGAGCCACTCAGGCACCCCTAGTATTGCCAATTTTTAAAGTATGTATTAATAGAATCATACAGTATGTATTCTTTAGAGTCAACGATTCGTTGGCTCAACAGCATGTTAGCAAGATACATCCATGGAGCAAAGTTGGATCACTTTCATTACTGCACATATTTCACTCTATGAATATTCAAAATTTTATTCGGCCAATCTACTGCTAACGGACACTTGAGCTTCCAGTTTGGAAACTGCTATGCACAAGGGTACCATAAACATTCTTGCACACATCTTCCAGTGCCCACAGCCACACATTTCTTTTGGAATACCACTGCTGAGGCATAGGGTACAAATGCCCACCTATTCTCTAAAGGGTACAAAGTGAACCTTCTATCAGTTGTCTTACAAGAATTTCCACTGCTCCACATCTCAACAGTCAGCTCATAATTTCAGCACTTCTGGTTTATGCATAGTGGTATCTCACTGTGGCTATAATTTGCATTTCCTGATAATGAGGTTGCCTATCTCTTCACCTGATTATTGGCCATCTAGATACTATCCTTTGTGAAGAGATTCTTCCCTGAGCCATTTTTTCTTAATAGTTTATAAAAGTTCTTTATATATTCTAAATAAAAGCCTTTGGCCAGTTTTGGTTATTGCAAATATCATCTCCCTCTGCGTCGTTTGTCTTTTTTTCTCTTTAATACTGTTTTTTTTTAATTAACAAAAGTTTCTAATTTTAATGGTCCTCAACATTTTAAACGTTTAAACTCTTCCTTCGTAATCAGTATTACGTTTAAGGAATCTACACCTGCCTCAAAGTCATAAATATCTTCTTACCTTATCTTCTAGCAATATTATTGCTTTGTCTTTCACATTAACATAGATAATCCACCTTAAATTTTGTAATCACACCTTGTAGTTAGAAACTGTGCTCAAGAAAAGGTGGAGTACTTGAATACAGGGATGAGACAGAAAGGCGTCGTGTGCACGGAGAGTTTGGGTGGGTATGAGCACAGAGGAAGACCACTGTCTTCAACATGAGAGGGAAGGGGCTTCAGAGAAACAGGACCCAGAAAGGAAATTTCCACCTATCCATTACTGTCAAATGGCTCCCTTGACAGTTTCTAAAGGCGAATATGAACACATTATATCTACAGTTAAGAGACACCAAAAAAGCACAAAAATTTCTACTTTTTTTTTTTTTTTGAACAATTTACGATACAGGTTTTTGACAGGAAGTTGCAATTACTTTCTTCAATCCACTAAAAAAGGCTTCAGAAATACATGGAAATTTATGTTGGGAAAGTAAAATGAGGGAAAACAACATCTTCTCCAAAAGGTTACAGTGAAAGGTATGGGAGATCATTTACATGAAAGCCCTTTCCAAATTACAAATGTGTGTAGGGGCTACTTATGTTCTCTAACATAACATGGTAACATCTCTATAGGCTTCTGCTGTCATGTTGCTCCTTTTGCATTGTTAACAGCCGTGCAAAAGGTTAATAACCTAAAATCTGATAAATGCTTACAATTTAAAAATAGCATTGAATTCATAAGCTTTAAAAGAAAATAAGGCACTAAAAATAACTTTAAGCACATTCGCCCGTATATATGACAGCGTAGTTTAGTATTTTGCTAGTATTTCTGAAGAATGTAGCTGTCGGCTGTGGGGGGATGTGATTTGCTTCTTTGTGAAGCTATTGTTACATTGTATCTCTACCAGCTCCCACGGAAAAGATACCAGAAACTCCAGGCTGCAAGGGGTTTGAGCGATGTTACCATCCTGGATCGGTCACTGCCAACCCTCTAACACCATAGATGTTCCAGACCAGACCACGGATGCTCTAGATTACAGGGCTGAATGGTTTCTCAGGGAGGTGACTGCAGGTAAGGAACGACCTGGCTAAAAGTTCACGAGGCTCCTTTTGGCCCCAAGTGGTAGGTAACACCTGCACCCCTTCTCTATGTACCACCACCAAGGTGGCCCCTTCTACCCTCGCATTGCCTTTTTATCATATCCTTCCCTCTCCAGTTTCTCCATACTGTTCATTAATTTCATACTGACATGTTGGCCAGGAATTATAGCTAAGAACACATAGTGTGTGTGTGTGGGGGGGGGGGGGGTGTTCCCCCCGCTCTGTTCTTCTTATCCTCTCTTCTCACTCCTAAATACCTGAGTGCCCCTGACCAGACAAAAGCTATCTTTAATGAAGCCTGAAAGTTTTCTAACAGGTAAAATTCAGACTGGTCGTGTTGAAATAAATCATGAATACCCACTAACTGGCAGAGGGGTGTGAGTTTCTCCTTCGTGTGTGTGGGGTTGTTACAGCAGGACAGCAGAACTGGGATGCGAGCCGGTTGGTGACGCTGCCAGGACATGGACCCATCATGAAGGACTAAGTATGGCCAAGGATTTGTGTTCTAGAGTTTACACTATGGATACGCCATGTCCTGGGGACACAAAGGAGAACATACATTTGAAAATCTAAGCCCCAGGGGTGCCTGGGTGGCTCAGTTGATTGGGCGTCCAACTTCGGCGCAGGTCATGATCTCGCAGATCGTGGGTCTGAGCCCCGTGTCGGGCTCTGTGCTGACAGTTCAGAGCCTGGAGCCTGCTTCAGATTCTGTGTCTCCCTCTCTCTCTCCCCCTTCCCTGTTCGAGCTCTCTCTCTCTCAAAAATAAATATTAAAAAAAAGAAAAGAAAAAAAGAAAATCTAAGCCCCGACAAGCATAAAATCATACTATCCAAGGACAGGATAACAAGGGCAGAGAGAAAAGGGTAGACTGAGCTGAAAGGAGCTGGATTTCCCAGGATGGAAGGATCGAGGCTGGTAGGCTCCTCGTGGAGAGAGAGGAGGTAACTCCTCTTCCCCAATTTTCCAGGATGGGGTAAACCTCAAGATCCTTGAACTTGATCCAAAGGATGGGAGTGATCCCGGCTGCTAATGACTGATATTTGACTTCCCACAGATCCTGGTGAATGGGAACGATTCCAGATCTAATCTATTTTGGATACATATGATGTTTCCTGCACTTAAGTCTCATGACACGAATTCCTCTTTTTTTTTTTTTTTAACTTATTTATTTTTGAGAGACAGAGAGAGACAGAGCACAAGTGGGGGGAGGGGCAGAGAAAGAAGCAGACACAGAATCCGAAGCAGGCTCCAGGCTCCGAGCTGTCAGCACAGAGCCCGACGCGGGGCTCCAACTCATGAACTGCGAGATCACGACCTGAGCCAAAGTCGGATGCTTAACCGACTGAGCCACCCAGGCGCCCCAACGAATTCCTATCATTTATAAATGTTGGGAGTGCACCCACCCTCTGTGCCTTTTAAGAAGCCCTCATCCGTACCTGTGCCTTTTGCCCCGCCCCAGGTGACTGGACAGTTAGGTTCTCTTGCCTTCTACAATACGAATTCAAGAGACAGAGAGAAGTGGCCAGGAATTGTGAGCACACAGCCAAGAGGCCATGGAGAGTCAGGGCTGGTGTGCGTGAGAATGAGTTCATGTTATGTGCGAGGGAAGCCTGAGTGAGTGGAGGAGGCTGGCCAGGAGAGAGAAGACAAAAGGAGAGAGAAATAGGGGCAGAGATGACAGGAACGTGATGCCTCTGGAAGGCGGAGGAACCCCAGCGCCTCACTTTCTAATCCTAGCGCTGGTCGGCTCCTGTGAGGTCTATACCTCATCCATGCTCGTGACGCACTGTGAATCCACTCATTCATGTGTTTTATATGGAACGACCTCTTAGTGAAGCTGACTTGAATGGGTATCTGTGTCTTGTACCCGCAACACTGTCATTTTATGACTTAATCCAAGTAGGCTGCAGAGTTACGCCTGTATACACTGCAGCCTGAGACTTTTCGTCTGAAGTAACCAGTCTGATTCTCTTGACCTGCCCGCGGCTCTGACTTTAGAACGTGATACAATTATTTGCTTAGAACAGCCTAGCCTTGGGGCACTTGGGTGGCTCAGTCAGCTGAGACTCTGACTCTTGATTTTGGCTCAGGTCATGCATGATCTCACGGTTTGTGAGATCGAGCCCTGTGTCGGGCTCTGTGCTACATACAGCCTGCTTGGGATTCTCTGTCTCTCTCTCTCTCTCTGTCTCTCTCTCAAAAGTAAATAAGCAAACACTAAAAAGAGGAAGAGGAAGAACATTTTAGCCTTAAGGAAAAACAAAGTAGGACCTGACAACCAAAAGCCAAGTCCTGTGGAATCGGTGATGACGGCAGTGGCCATGATCTAGGCCTCTTCAGATTCCCAGATTGTCCTATGAAACTATTAGGTGGAAAATGAGCACAACCTAATTTCCATGCAGAGCCAACAACGCACTCCATACTCCCGCACACACTGATTTTTCTGGGTTGTCAAAGAACTGAACTGGGGCAGAGTCACATGACGGGCTTGTGTGCTACAAACTTCTACACCGTGGCCTCCTCTGAAGGCTTGGCGCGACAACACTCAGAAACTTACCCCAACAAGAAAGCGAATTTTCCCTCGAAATGCGTACTTCACCGCGTTTATTCTGTTGCAGTGCTTTTTCTATTCCTGTAACTAGGAGAGCTGAGTTTTGCCTGGGAAGCTGGGGAAAGGTAGTCACCAAAGCCACACTGGATGCCCTTTGTAGAGCCCACGTCTATTCTCACAAGTGTAGAAAGAGGCCAAACATTTGTCTTCAGCCAATACCAGAGAAGAACTTTGGCGAAAGTTGGTCTCAAAATGCCCAATCTCCTCCGGGCCCGACCCGTGTAGTGTTCAGTAGGGGCCCAGCCCCCTCCACCCCTCCACCCCTCCACCCCTCCTTACCACTGGGGTTTTTTTGGCTGAAAGTTTGGCCCACAGTTTCACAAAGTAGTTTCTGTCTGTAGCATCCAGGAAATCACACAAACTGGTGGCAGTGAGCTTGCTAGAAGCCCCTTCAGATTTCAGCTGGGGTGTCTCCACATCTGGGAGAGAAGGAACCAAGGTTTAAAAATCAAAGGCATGAAGTAAGAGAAGGGAACTTTCTGAAGGAAGAGAAATGCCTTATCTCTGGATGGGTCTAAAACACAGCAAAACTGAATATTGAAAGTCTGCGCATTTCAACCTGAAAAGTGAGATAATTACAGATATGTCTTAGAAAACAAGGTAATAGTTATCACTGATTATAATAAAGTCAGGCCACAGCACCTAGTAGACGTGCCTGGGAGTATACTTAGTGCTCATCAATGCAGGCATATAAAGGGCATTGAAGTAAACCTTGGCTCATACAATACCTTCCAGATATGTAACTGAGAAGTCACACTGATAATTACTTTCCATTCAACAAAATTCTTCTAAAGGGCTAGAAGAAAATAAAGCATGCAATGCTGAAAAGAAACTTAAAAAAAAGAATGCAATGGATACTGATGTGGTCACCACTTAACAGAATTTACTCATAAATAATGCTGAAAGTTTCCTTTAAAACATTAGAATGTCCAGCGACCTAGAATATAAAGCTAAAATTTTATTACCACTCATCTATAGAGAGCCTTAGTGTAAGTGCCTTTGGATATATACAAACATGAAAACTTTCAGGAATATTGCCTTAAAAATGCTAAAATAGGGGCACCTGGGTGGCCCAGTTGGTGAAGCGTCTCGACTCTTGGTTTCAGCTCAGGTCATGATCCCACAGTTCATGAGATTGAGCCTCGTGTTGGGCTCTGTGCTGACAGCTCAGAGCCTGCTTGGGACTCTCTGTCTCCCTTCCTCTCTGCCCCTCCCCCACTCATGCTAGCTCGGGCCTGCTCTCTTTCAAAATAGATAAACTTAAAAAAAAGAAAAAAAGAAAAAGCATTATTTTTTTTTTAAATCCTAAAATAAATGATTTCCACATGTCCACCGTCTGCTCTGAGCAGACGTGGGAAGTTCTCCTCACCCAGAGACAACAAAACACTAGATGATGTGCAACAAGAGACTTGTTTTGTACACATAGCGAAGCTGAGAAGCCAAGGAAGAAAAATTTCCTCGTGCTGGAGGTAAAGGTCCCAAGTCAAAAGAGTGGGAATCAATGTCAAGAAGTCGGAGTGCTTCGGGGACTGAGGGAGGCCAGTCCGTGTTCTTGGTGCAGAAGACCTGGGCTCTTTGATAAGGGGGGGAGCTGGAAAGGGGGCATCTGGAAGTTTCGGCCCACAGACCCAGGGACTGTGCTCGGACAGAGAGTCTCGCCTGGACCAGTGTCACCTGGACCGAGGGTGGAAACACCTGGGGGAAATCAGGCCTCTGATCGTGTGTTGTGTTGCATGCTGGTATGGAATCTGAACTCGAACTCCTACCAAATTGTGTGGCTATCGTGTGCCAATAAAATAAGGAAAAAGCTGTTGCAGATGAGTGCAAGTAATCACGTGGGGGACACTCAAGGTCCACACCCCAGCACCTGCCTCGAGTGAGAGAGAGACTCAGGAGGTGCAATGAATGAGCAAGTCTACGCCCAAAGGATTCCAGTCTTCTTCGTTAAATCTTCATGATGGAAAAGCCGTTCGATCCATATTTGTTGAGCATGTGCCAGACAGTGCTCTGGAGGCTGGGGATATAACAGTAGACAGAAGGTCCTGACCTGTGGGAATTACATTCTAATATTGGACACAAATAACACATCAGATAACGTCAGGTGCTAAGAAGTGCAACGAAGCAATGGGAAGCCAGATAAGGGGACAGAGTGAGAGATGGCACGATGGTCACAGAAGTCCTCTCTAGAGGAGCGACATCTGGACAGCGATCTAAAATCACAGGAAAAGCATTCAAGTAGCTGAGGCAAAACCATCTCACATAGAAAGGGGTGCTTTGTATAAGGACCCAGAAGCGTGCTTAACATAATTGAATAACAGTAAAAAAAAAAATCGACATGGCTGAAGCAAGAGGGAGAAAGTGGGGTGGAGAGGTTGGATCCTGTGTTCATTTAAAAGAAAGAGAGCCAGAGCCAGAGAGAAAGAGAGAGAGAGAGCGAGTGAGTGAGCTTGTTCCCTGATGGGACCCTAAGAACAGAGAGCATTGTGGAAAAGACCAGATGAATTTGAGAAAAGTTAAGATAAAAATTAAATAGAAGCTATATTCGTTGAGGTAATTTCCACAAAATTACCATATGTGTGTGTGTGTGTGTGTGTGTGTGTGTGTGTGTGTGCGTGAGAGTGTGTACACACGTACACACAACATACACACAGGCACTTGCTCAAAATACAGTATTAGTGTCAGGGTTCCTTTTTCTATCTTTCTGAGACGGAAGCAATCTGTATTATGGTGTGCGAACAAGTTAAGTTCAATCCGATGATACAATGTAGCTACAATTCCAACAATATAATGGCTTTATGGTTTCTCAATAATCAAACATTTGGGGTAACGATAATGTGTTTACATTCCTATTAAACTACATTGTAATGCCACCACTTTAATGACTTGGAACTCCCATAATGAAGAGTTCCATACAGTTCTTAAAGGAGTTTCTAATGTCTTAAGAGATCCTGCTTCTCAATTTAATATCTATGTGTATATTACCAATGTCATAACACCTTGCAACAACTCTTCTTAACATAATCTTCCTCAAAGTATCTAAATTAAAGACAACCTTGAGGCAACATTAAATCTATATATACAGTCCATAAAAACAACCAAGTTCTTCAGTATAAAGGTTAATTTTAACACCTACAATGAAGCACAACTGAATTCAATGATGCATGACAGATTTTAAAGTTATTTTATGGATTAGTATCATTATTAAATGCAGGAAAATATAAAAGAATTACCCGGAACAACCAGAAGTACATCTCAAATTAATTCTAAGTGGCTTAGACCTTGTATTTAGACTTCTATCCCTTTGCAGTCAAGTGAATTAAAATAATTTGCATAAATTTTAAAAGAAGCATAGAATCCAACCTAAATAACAAATGCGATGGGAGCCATGTACCTCAGAATAAAGCATTTTGAGTATATATTTAGTATCATATCATCCCATAGACTAAACAACGGCTTTTACTGCATAAAAGAGAAAATTAAAAATGTTGATGATCTGACATTACTGGCACAGAGCCATGTCAAGAGTAATAAAATTAGAATGTGGGGATCAGACAGTGAATATTTTGAGAAACAAAAACCCCTATTTTAATGGCCAATTTTTCTACATTCATAAGATTACTTATAGAGCAAAACAACTAAGTCCTTTTCCTGTTCAAAAATATGAGACTAAACACTTTAAATTATAAAGGTTTTAACATTTAAACGAGACCTTTGGGGAAAAAATGAATCAACACTAGAATTTGTCTCCTTTTGGAAACAATTAGAAATGCATGTCTTGGAGGGGCGCCTGGGTGGCTCAGTTGGCTGAGCATCTGACTTCGGCTCAGGTCATGATCTTGTGGTTTGTGGGTTCGAGCCCTGCGTTGGGCTCTGTGCTGACACCTCAGAGCCTGGAGCCTGCTTCAGATTCTGTGTCTCCCTCTCTCTCTGCCCCTCCCCTGCTCATACTCTGTCTCTCCCTTTCTCTCAAAAGTAAATAAACATAAAAAAAATTAAAAAAAAAAAAAAGAAATGTATGTCTTGGAAATAGGCTTTTTTTCCTAAAAAAATTGTTTTTAATGTTTATTTATTTTTGAGACAGAGACAGAGCATGAACAGGGGAAGGGCAGAGAGAGAGGGAGACACAGAATCTGAAACAGGCTCCAGGCTCTGAGCCATCAGCCCAGAGCCCGACGCGGGGCTCGAACTCACGAACCGTGAGATCATGACCCGAGCCGAAGTCGGATGCTCAACTGACTGAGCCACCCAGGTGCCCTGATAGGCTTTAATTTTCAAACAAAAGTTCTCAGCCAGATTTCAGTATCATTCATCTTTTCCCCCCACTCAAATGGGTTTTAAAAAATGTTTATTTAGTAACAGTGAGGGTATTTTTTAACAAGAATAATATATCCCTACCATGATTAAATACATACACATACATAAAATATAAATACTTGTAAAATCACTGTAACAGAGTCTCAATACGTAAATATGTAACCATTAAAAAGGCCAAAACCAAATTAAAGCAAAATAACCTGTGATACAGTATTTATTTATTTTTAATGAGACAGTTACATAATTTGTAGCGGAAAATTAAAGAAAATCTCAGTTCATTAGGAAGTATTATCACAAAAGTAAATGTTCTGAAAAAAGCGATTTTTCTAGGACAGAATTAAATCTTGAAAGTCTTGTCTATCTGTGCTTCCAAGAAAGGAATAAAAGCAACCAAAAGAAAGTCATTTCACACGGTACCCATAATAATTTTCCATAGCAAAATAAGGTTTTATAGTAGGAAGCTACCATCCCAGTCTAAGGAAGTCGAGTAATAATGTTCATGTAAAATGAATATACTTATTAAGATATTCTAACAGTCAAGTGCTCTTTTTTTCAGTTTCCAATCAAAGGAATAATCAGTGACTTAAACAGGGAACGGCTTCTGTATCAGGACAAAGCAAAGTATGTGAATGTGTATTCTCACTCAGAGAGAACGAGGTACAAAATAAAATGTTTCCTTACATTGAACTTCACACTTTCAAACCTCCTCAGTACAGCTGAACTAATGGACTCAGTACTTGCATCCTGTATTTAGAATGTCCTGATTAGAACATAAAACTGGGGTGCCTGGCTGGCTCAGTGGGAAGAGCATGGAACTCTTGATCTCAAGGTTTTGAGCTCCACGTTGGGTGTAGAGCTTACTGAAAGGTAAGTAAATAAACTTAAAATAAAACATAGGACAATAGTACCCTGAATTTCAGGGTTGGTTTTTTTTTTTTAGTTTTTTTAATGTTTATTTATTTTTGACAGAGAGACAGACAGAGCATGAGTGGGGGAGGGGTAGAGAGAGGGAGACACAGAATCCAAAACAGGCTCCAGGCTCCGAGCTGTCAGCACAGAGCCTGACGCGGGGCTTGAACCCACGGACAGCAAGATCATGACCTGAGCTGAAGTCGGGTGCTCAACTGACTGAGCCACCCAGGTGCCCCAAGGTTTTTTTTGTTTTTGTTTTTATTGGATGAGTTTATTGTGGTAAGTTTCAAGAGTGGAAACATGATACATAAGATCTGCATGTGTATAGCGTTTGGGCAAGAGGAAGGAGAAGCAGGAAATAGGAAAGAAACCTTCAGGGAGCTTGCATACACACGAAAGACTTCTCCTTTAAGTATGATGTTTGATGATGAGGATGGTGATGGGACTTCCACCCAACTCCACGCTCCAGCTCCTGTTAAGTGCGAGGTGCTTCCTGAAGGCTCATCCTTGAAGAACAACTCTTTCAAAGATGTTACTTCATTGGTCAATTCCTCTAGGAAAGACTTTTTTTGGGGGGGAGGGTTTTCTTCACTTTACTTTTCTTTGTCCAGGGAAACTGAAGGTCTTTGGATGGAGTAGCTTGTAGAAGTCAGTCTTTGTCTCAACCCACTACAAAAGGCAAACAAAACGCCTACAGTCTGGTAGTCCATTTCTGAGTCAAATAACGTGACAGCATTTACTGTCTAACCAAACTGAAACATAGAATATAAATGGCTTTGATTTTACCAATAAGGAAATAACAATAGTAAAGATAATAGATAACATTTATTAGCAGCGGGTGTTGTATGGAAGCTAATTTGACAATAAAGTTTTTTTTTTAAAGTTCATATCTGATACGAAAAAAAAACATTTATTGAGCATGTACGATGGGCCAGGTGCTATGAAAAGTGTTTCATGTGTGTATCACAAGTAAATTTCATAATAAGCTCAGAACTGGTGTTTCCCTAAACTCACTTCTCCAAGCTGCGTGTTAACACCCATGAATCTCTTGATCTCAGTTACATTTTGCTTCTTCCCAATATTATTCTAATTCTGTTTAAGCTCCTTAATTCGATCAAGGTTGTTTAAAGTTTTTTTTTTAAAGGATTTTCAGAGAAGACCATCCTTTTTGCCAAATATGTCCGCCTACTTTGAACAGTGTTGTTCAATCCAATTCATGATAAAATGCTATTTAAAATGTTCTTCCCGCTTCCATGTTAACACTAACACTCATTCACACTCTTACTATGTGCCAGACGTTGGTTTTCAATATATGAACTCATTCAATCCCCACAATAATCTCGAGGTAGGTAGCGTTACTGTCCCTACATGAGAACTTTGTAACTTGCCCAAGGTCACAACGCTAGATTGTATTAGTGCTGGAATTTCCAACAATTGACTGCTAATGTCGATTTATGAATTCCTAAGGTTACAAACTTAAAAAAAAAAAAAAAAGGCCTCCAGCTTTTGCTTATCTTTCCTGCACTCTCAAAACCAGATTTGGTGGTCTGACATCATTGATCTATCATCAACACAAGGAAATGGTTAGGCTTTTCTCCTCTTTTTTGAATGTCTGGTCAATAAAGAAAAGTGATTTCCAGAATTATGTCTTTCACATTGAACTGAGCTATTAATTAAATTCATTTATGAACACATTGTGCTAGGTAGTATATAAATAGTGCAATTATCTAAAGTGGAATTCGGGGCATCTTTTATGTTAACAAGATGATTTCAGGGTTGCCATGGAGCAAAAGGAAAGGGAGTCAGCTAAGTACTTAGTGCAGAAAACACTATTGATCGAGAGTTTTTTGGAGGTTTTTTTTTTTTTTTTTAAACTTTACCGAAGAATTTATTTTTTTGCACATGAAGTTTGGATAACATTTTCTCTGGGGTCTACTACTGACAAAGACCAAAACTGCCAATACACTGGATCCTTGCTATTGTCCCCGAGAGAATTCCGCAGAAATCATGTCAACCCATCCCACTTCACGGGGAAGCATCTGGTCAACAGCCTCCAGGAACAGCAGTGGCGCAGAGCTCCAGAGACCTCAGGGTTTTCAAAGTGCAGGTTGCAGCCTGAATATAGAATCTATTTAGTAGGTTACATATGACCAGCAGTGTGAAAAGTGAAGACTGGGGCGCCTGGGTGGCACAGTCGGTTAAGCGTCCGACTTCAGCCAGGTCACGATCTCGCGGTCCGTGAGTTCGAGCCCCGCGTCGGGCTCTGGGCTGATGGCTCAGAGCCTGGAGCCTGTTTCCGATTCTGTGTCTCCCTCTCTCTCTGCCCCTCCCCCGTTCATGCTCTGTCTCTCTCTGTCCCAAAAATAAATAAACGTTGGAAAAAAAAAAGTGAAGACTGAGGAGAACAGAAAATATCAGGGTGTATCACTGTAGTGAGGATGTTTTATACTTCTGTCTCCTACGTGCGTCTGTGTGTAGGTCATGATATTGTAAAATCTATTCCCGGTTATGGATTTTGGATCTGAAAGTTTGAAAGCCACTGTTCTAATGAGTACTAACTGCGTGTGATTTCCTAGTAGTAAGCCCTGTATTCAATGAGAGAGACTGCTGGGTTCTTCAGAGCCAGCCAGAAGAGCCAGTTGTAGTAAATGGATCATATCAAAAAGGGAACCTTAGATTTTATCCAGTGCAACTAATCAACCAACATACGGAGGCTTCCTGTACAATTCCCAGCACAGAGCCTGTAAGTTCTAGAGAAAGCCTGTTTGTTCCTTTGCGCATGACTTCTAACTTCTAGAAAGTTCTTCATTACGCCAGATTGAAATAGAACATAAGGTTGCTCTTTCACACGACAGATTTTCATATGTGTGAATTTAATTCTATATAACCTTTTCCGAATAAACACAGGTTCATAGACAATTTAGAAAATAGTAAACAGCATAAATGAGAAAATAAAGGTGACCACTAACCCAACAACCCAGAGCTAACAACTGGAACCATACTGGCTATACCTCCTTAACCTTTCTCCGTAATCTTGGAACAAATATTGCACTCTTCTCTATATTCTTCTGCAACATGATTATGGTGGCAAATAGCATCCTCGCATAAGGCTATTCCAGAACTTTTTTCCATAACTTATTTTTACAAATCTCAAATGACTAGACTATTTCCAGATTTTAGTATAAAGACTATTTCCAGATCTCATTATAAAGACATTAACGATGCTTCTACATCAATTTCTTCCCGATGGTAAGTCTTAGATTAGAATTACGAAGTTAAAGACAGTCAAAATTTAAAGGCTCTGAGGGGCGCCGGGGTGGCTCAATTGGTTAAGTGTCCCAACTTTGGCTCAGGTCATGATCTCATAGTTTGCAAGTTTGGGCCCCGCATCAGGCTCTGTGCTGACAGCTCAGAGCCTGCAGCCTGCTTCAGATTCTGTGTCTCCCTCTCTCTACCCATCCCCCATTCACATGCTGTCTGTCTTTCTCTCTCAAAAATAAACATTAAAAAAAATTAAAGGCTCTGACAGATATTGTAAAACTGCCCCCCCCCAAAAGTTGCACCCATTTACTTTCTCCGTGATGATATGGAAAGTGTGTTTACCCTGTACTTCACCAAGAACAGGCATTAATTTGTTTTCCATCTTTGCCAGTTTGGTATTCCCCCAAAATGTTGTTTTAACTTCTAGAAGGAGTGGAAGCTATATACTTTTTGACATTTATTTTGGCCATTTTTCTTTCCTCTTTTCTGAACTACCCCGTCATACCCTTTGCCCAATTCTCTTTTGAGGCTTGAAAATAACTGATTTAGTTCCTTGCATATTTGCAGACGGTTCTTATGCCCAATGGAACTATTATCTCTGTTGATCTGAATACTAGGTGCCGGACTTCCCTGAAAAAGCTAAAGACTGTATTAGCTAATAGTGACTAATGCTTGCGATGCTTTTGTTTTCCCATAGAGATCATTTTGCCGAGGAATATAGCAAACAGAAGTGATACGAGCTCTGTAAATATAGACGGAACATGACAATTCTTAGACAACTAAAAACCAGAGGTTTCCATTACACTGAGAAAGTCAATACACGCAGTAAAAACCGCTCACCACGGAGGAGTTGATGATCTTTTTGACTCCCTTCCTCGGACTACAAACGCAATGCTGCCCAGCTGCACTGAACTGGGACACTTTTATATACTAACAAAACACAAAACTTAAACCATCATGAACCCCGCGAAGGGAGCTAGAGCTCCTGTAAGTCAAACAAAGGGAAACTTGGCTTCTCATTTCCCTTTAGAACACTAATAAAAATGCAACCCCAGGGGCGCCTGGGTGGCTCAGTCGGTTGAGCGTCCGACTTCGGCTCAGATTATGATCTCACAATTCGTGAGCTGGAACCCCGTGTCGGGCTCTGTGCTGACAGCTCGGAGCCTGGAGCCTGCTTTGGATTCTGTGTCTCCCTCTCTCTTTCTGCTCCTCCCCTGCTTCTCTCTCTCAAAAATAAATAAAGATTAAAAAAAAATAAGAAAAAAAATGCAACCCCAAATGCTTAAGGAGACTCAGAACCAGTAGCCCAAGGAGAAAACCTAGTATTTTTCTCAAGTTCTCACCTAAGTGAGGTATTGGTGGGTGTCTCTGAAATGCCCCACTCACAGCTCATTAAAAAAGGGGTAATTAGGGGCGCCTGGGTGGCGCAGTCGGTTAAGCGTCCGACTTCAGCCAGGTCACGATCTCTCGGTCCGTGAGTTCAAGCCTCGCGTCAGGCTCTGGGCTGATGGCTCGGAGCCTGGAGCCTGTTTCCGATTCTGTGTCTCCCTCTCTCTCTGCCCCTCCCCCGTTCATGCTCTGTCTCTCTCTGTCCCAAAAATAAATAAACGTTGGAAAAAAAATTAAAAAAAAAAGGGGGGTAATTATCCTTTTTTTTCTACCTCCCTTTTACCATCTGTCCTCCTCCTGGATCCAATCCAAATACTTCCTCAATCTGTCCATTCCTGCCACAGTGCCTTATTTCAGGCCCTTACCGCCCTGTTAGGACTATTGCAATAGCTTCCCAGCCGTGCTTCCTACCCTCTGTATTGACTACCTTAAATTTATCCTCTATACCAAGTCTAGACACATGCCTCTAAGATAAAAATTTAACTATTCAACGGCTCCCCCTCGTTAGAAGATCAAGTTTCCAAGCTCGTTAGCGTAGCGCAAAATGCCCTTTGGATCTACCAATACCTACCGCCCTCCTGACATCCAGGTCCTTATAAGAAACGCCGTGCCTGCTCTTACCACCATGCTTAAGCACACGCTGTTCCCTCTTCTAAGAAACCATCGCTCTGTCCCATCAGTCTAATTTTGCAACCTTGATGACTTAGCTGAAAGAGGACCTCCTCTTGGAAGTGTTTTCTGATCCAATTCTCACGTCCCAGGCTGAATCCAGTGTCCTTTCTTGATATCCTTATGACATTCTGGAAAAGTTAATAAATGGGTTTGCCTGTCTATTGGACCCTAAACCTAGCCCAGCATGCTGCGAGGCCTCCTAGTGCCCGGATCACATGGTGTTGTCATTGACCCTCTTAGGTCTCCCTTGACAAAAGAGCTCCTTGAAGTGTCCTTATCATCCCACTATGTCTAGCAACTATCATAGCGTCTGGCACATAGTAGATGCTCGATCAACGTTTTGGATAACTGAACTAAATAAAAGTTATGACATGTTAAAAAAATTCCTTATTACTGTCATCTTTGACAAGCCAGATAAATCAAACGGTAATTATTGGTATAACAGAGGCTTTCCCAAGAGGATTTCTGCATCCTGGATTTTAAAAATATCAATGTCCTCTCCTGAACTTGAAATAATATTTGGCGTGCATACGACAGTGTGGACACGTGCCTCGTGTATATGATAAGAACCATTTCTCCAGGCATTTAGTCCTCAAATTTTTGTATTTTCTAAATACAGGATGCCAAACACAGTTTAGGATGCTGCTACACACATAGTAAGCGCTCATTAAACATCTTTGCAACTTTTTAGGAGCTAAACCTTGGGTTGGCTGCTTTGGTCGCAATTACCGTCTTCTGGGAATGTAGCCTCCGTATACCTGACAGGGGGCGGGAGTGCCTGACGGTTACATGTATGTGACCCTGTCTCTGGCCAGAGTAGATTAATTTAAGAATATTTAATTTAATTCAAGCCAGGCCCATCTGTCTTTCGCTGAATTTTTTTTAAATTTCAGGATTAAGGAACATGTAAATTAATCCTTTTCTAGTAGTGGGAGCTGCCAGATGTAAAACCAGATGTAAAATTCGAGACGGGGGCGCCTGGGTGGCGCAGTCGGTTAAGCGTCCGACTTCGGCCAGGTCACGATCTCGCGGTCCGTGAGTTCGAGCCCCGCGTCAGGCTCTGGGCTGATGGCTCAGAGCCTGGAGCCTGTTTCCGATTCTGTGTCTCCCTCTCTCTCTGCCCCTCCCCCGTTCATGCTCTGTCTCTCTCTGTCCCAAAAATAAATAAACGTTGAAAAAAAAAATCTTTAATAAAAAAAATTCGAGAGGTGTTGGCAGCTATGTTCCCAGCCATGAAACCGAAATGAGAAATGACGACAGTCCAGTCGGTGACAGAAAATACCGGAGATGACAGGAGTCCGGGTTTTTCGATAACTTGTCCCCACTCGAAGGCTCTGGTGCACCTCCGTTCTCCCCACGGTCTGCTGGTAGGAGATATTCCACTCCCTTCCAGTAGATTCCCGTAAGCTGGCTCAGGCTGGATTCCTGTCCCTTGCTGATGGTATGAGTCCTTAAAGAAAAAGTGATTCCCCTGAATGTTCTCCCCAGGAACCCTCTTAACTGATTCAACCGGGTGGTTTGGCATAATGAAGGCAGGGGCTAATTTACACGAGGTTCCTGTTCAGGGAGAGAAGGAAGGTATTCGTTTTGAAATACATTTCAAGCAAAAGTAAGTTTCAGGTAACACAAGCTAACGCAAATCTGAAGCTCTCATCTATCACGGTGTCTTATGCGTAAAGAACTTGCCCCTCTGCCCTTTCGAAGACGCTCACAAGTTAACTGTGGGTTTGGAATCTTTGCGGAAGTGACAAAGACCCAGAAACTGCGAAGGCTCTCTTTCTCGGAGCTCTCCTGCCGGACCCCTCGAACATGCAAGCGGCATGCGAGAATGTTCTCGTCTAGAAGTGAAGTTTCCTAAGGAGTAACACAAAACGTAATGGCCACATGACATTGCTTCAGCCAGAGTCGGCACGCATATTGGAGTTCATAGGAGTGTAGACACAAGGGCTCCCCGCTGACCCTAACCTTCGGGACCAGCTCTCCGGCTGGCACAGGGACACGACTGGCTGGTGGATCCCACTCTAGGGGCTGCCCTTCCGGACTACAACGGCAAGCCACAGGAAAGGCACACAAACGCACAGACTAAGAACCCAGTGGCTGGGACGGTGCTGGAGCCCACCCCCACGCTTACTGAGTGGCTCTGGGGATGGCTTAAACCTTGCTGCTCTGGCTGCCCCGAGCTCGCAGCCTCCCCTTCCGGCTGCCCGGCTCCTCGGCAGACACCCGATTCTGGGCTGCGGCAGAGCTTCTGTCCTTGGGTGCTCCCCCGTGTTTCTCGGTGTGTTTCTCCTTGGCTTGCCGCCTGGAGGCACCATCCCTTTGGACAGAACTCTCTCTGGTCTGACTGGGCCTTCGATGGGCTTGGGTCTCTCTGACAGGCTGCTGGGTGGCGGCCTGCTCTGGGGAGTCCAAAGACGATTCTCTCTTCTGAGATCTTCCCCTCGTATGAACCTCTTCTCTTCTCCCTGGATGCTCCCTGGGAGCAGAATCATCTGGTCTTGACTCTACAGAGGACATTGCACTCCGGAGAGGACCCCTGTGCAGTTGCCTGCCACTGAGGGTGGCTTTATTTCCTTGAGATGATCCTTCAGAATTCTTTTTCAACGATGGCCCTTTTTTGGACCCAGCTACCTTCTGAACCGGGTCATCTGGGGGGAGGCTGGCATGGGCCTTTTCCCTGGAATGATGCACCTTTCCCTGTTTCTCTTCTTGGAACTGGGGATCCGTAGGCAATGGTTCAGCGTGGGGTGGCTCAGGAATTTCTGGCACGTTGACTTTTCTTCTCTGGGCCCCCTGAGGACTCTGAGGAGGGCTAGGGTTCGGGTGATGGGGTACCTTTGGCGGATTCGGCTTACTCTGGGATTCTGGCTGCAAGGCTGTCTGATGGCTTCTAGGAGGTACCTTTTTCGGATGCCCTGGTCCTTTAATTGTCTCTCTTTGGATAGGGAGTTTTTTTTCCCTAGCTCCTGTCCGCTGCACCGGCTCTTGGTTTGGGGGTAAGGCCTGCACATCTGAAATCTTCTTGCTGGAGGAGCGGCCTGCTTTGGGGGCCTGCCTTTCCTTTGCAGGCCTCAAATCACGGTGAGCCCCTGTGTTGTGTGGCAGCTGCTGTTCGGAGAAGGGGGTGGGAATGTGCGGGAGCCTAACCGCCCGAGTCCCCTCTTCCTCGGGGGGATCGGGGGCGGGCTGCGGTGCATGCTCCTGGACGGGGGGACTGATAAGAGGGAGTTTCACCTCCCTGACCTTTTCTTCCTGGACTTGCTGAGGACTGTGGTCCTGATGGGGACTCAGACTTTGTGGTGGTTTGGAATGAGGAGGGCTGATGGGAGGAAGTTTACTGGAGTCTCCTTCCTGAGCTAGTGGAGGCCTCGACGAGGGAGTCACGGTTTGGTCTGAGGCTGTTCTGAAAGCTTCCTCCCTGCTGGGTGAGAGCAGTCTGGGTGTGGGCCTCTGACTCTGGAGCGGGGCGAGGACCCGAGGCTGGGGCAGCCTGGTGGGGGCCAGCCGGCTTCTGGGGAGCAAAGTCATTGGGTTGTCCCTGCCCTGGGTCTGTTCGATGTCTGTTGAGTCCTGAGGATGTGGCACTTCTGGGTAAGGAGTGCTGACCCGAACAAATTCTGCCTTTGGGGATCCCTCCACTGGAGGTTGCTGAGAATCTTCCAGAGGTGGTCCCGGTATTTTGGCCCCCTTAGGGTGGGAAGGGTCTCTCGGAGGCTCATGAGGGGCACCGTCGGGTGGCAGATTGGCTGACTCAGTTTCCTCACCCTGGGTTCTCTGGGGGCTGAGGGATGTTGGGTCAGACTCCTGTAGAGCCTCAGATGGCGGAGGGAGAGCGAGGGTGCCCTCAGCCTCCCCTGACTCCTCATCCTGGTCTGGCGGAGCTCTGTGCGCTGCAGACGGCTCAGGGTGCCGACCCGGGTCAGGGCGCCCTTGGGAAGGAGTGATGGAAGCCTGCCCTACGTAACCTGCTTTCTCCTCAGATGTCCGAGAGTCGTTTTCAGGGAGATTTGTAGTTACGATTTGTGAAGAAGGATCCGATTGTTGAACACCCCCTCCCCTCTGGTCTGGGGATAAGTCTCGGGCCTGCGGGGGAGGCTCGGCACTGACACGGCTGCTGGGAGAGAGCGCTTGGTGGGCGGCTCCCTCCTGAGTCGGCGCTTGGTCCTGGGAGGGAGCGGCGCTCTGATTTTCGGGGGCCTGTGCACGAATCTGCATCCCAGGGTGATGCTCGGTTAACTGGCCATCCGCCTGCAGCTTTGCCAAGCGCCTCGGGGATGGGACCAGGTGGGCGGGCACCCCAGAGGGGGTCTTCTTGCTAGAGGGAGCTCCTGCTTTAATATAAAAAGAAGTTAGCTAAAGGCATCTGAACACATACTAAGTAACCATGCAGCTTTAGAAAGAACAAAGAATATCTTTTCCTTCTCGGATGCGCATAGGCCCTTGGGAAGAATAAAATGACACATCCAGGAGCACTGTCACCGTGCCTTCCCCTTGGGGATACTAGGTGCCTAGACTCCTCTTACGTAGAACCTGGAACCACCGTAGTCAACCGAAATCATGAGCTTCAATAAATAAACATAAAGAGGCTCATTCACGGAACCAAACCTTACATCCAGGGCTGAGAGTGGCAAGAACAATCTTTAAGTGAATGGGATTTAAAATTTTCACCACCTTACGTGCCACTGCTGCTTGTGGGGGCTAGAAACTAGAGGATGGACATCTGAGCCGGGTGAAGTCCCGCTCGTGTCCTTGTCTAATGGCAGTCCCCTTCAGGAAACTGAGCTCCAGGAAGAATGATGTCAGTTTACCAATACCTAGGAGGCACGGGAAGCTGGACGGGCACTTACTTATGACGGAAGCCCTGCCGTAGTCTGGTGGCCCCTGTAACATCCTAGCCCGGTCCCAAGGACATGGCTCCGAAAGGCCACTGGTCAGAGGTGGCACGCCAGTGTGGAACAGCTTTGAAGAAACTAGTCCCCGCTCACTCTGGGGGGAGACCTGATACTCAGAGGCTGCAAACCAAGTCAGACCTCCAAGGCCACCCAGGGTGGTCCATCCCCAGAAGCGAACCAGGCTCCTGGCCACTGTTCCCCTCTCCTCCAAGAAGCAGGATGACAGCTTGGGATACTCTGGGCCCTCACTGAACCTCCTAGTCTGGGCATGTACCCCGTGCCTCCAGTCGAGCCACATCGTCTCTGGAGAGGGGCTGGGGAAGAGTGGGGACAAGGCAAAGCTTGCTTCCTGGTGGGGTTTCCGTGGGGCTGCCCCGCTCATCATTCCCGTCTCCCTAGTTGGTGACAGTTAAAAGTTAAACACAAATTTAGTCAAGAAACAAGGTCAAAAAAATAGAAGAACAGTGGAAATATCTAGAGTTGGCAAAGTCACAGAGACGGAAACAGATCAGAGGTTACCAGGGGCTGGAGACAAGTCATTGCTTAACGGGAATAGACTTTCTGTTCGGGAGGAGTGAAAACTTTTGGAAACAGGTAGCCGTGATGGTGGTTATGAAACACTGCGAATGTAGTCGAGGCCATTAAGTCATACACTTAAAATGGCTAATTTTATGTGTTTTGGGTTTTTTTTTCTTTACCACAAAAAAGTAATTTAAAAAAACAGAAAGATGTAAGAACAGCAAAATCCAATGCTAAAGGCTCTTTCCATTTGTAAGCCCTCCCGGTTTCCCAGGATCAGACATACAAGGATTTTTTCCCCCATTTTTACAATTTAACAACTCACATCATTTGGCAAATGATACCCTGCTCTTTATTAGAGATAAAGGCACCACTTACAGACTAGTAAATTGCTCAATTTCCCCGTTTGACTCATCATCACCATCGTCATTTTCCTCCATCATTAGTCGGAATTCTGAATAATGATTTGCAAATATAATTTTATTTTATGATCTCTATAGCAAGAACTCAGGGTGGCTTTTTAAAAGCTTTATTGGAAGCACCAAATAAATATTCCAGAAATAGGTTGTATAAAGACAAACGGAGGGGAAAGACATCCCTGATACTGAAATGTGAACAGAGTGAGTTTTTCCTCTTTTTATAAAAACTGTATTGTTTGCTCGGGATTTTTTTAGTCTTCATGCTTTAGAAATGAGTATTATCTGAATTACTATAGGGGAAAAAATAAGATAATCTGTACCATGGTTGATAAACATTTTTAATTAATGGTATATCTCAATACCTTGAGGTTTTATAATCACTCTGTAGCTCAAGTTTCTATTTTGTACGTGCATCTAATGGAGAAGCAATGTATTATTGCAATTATCTAAAAATATTTTTCAACTGGTATGATACAGGATTCCTGCTTCCTTGAAAAAAATGCCACTGGCCACCAAATTTCTATTTGTACTGAAGTCTAACATAAAGACAGTCTAAGCTAACTGGGGAAAACCTCAGCAAATTCTAAAATATTCCGTAATATTTTACATAGCTGGCTTTGTTTTTTAGAAATGGGAATTCGGGGCACCTGGGTGGCTCAGTCAGTTGAGCATCCGGCTACTGGTTTTGGCTCAGGTCACAAGCTCATATTCATGAGAACCAAGTCCCTGTCGGGCTTTGCACTGACAGCATCTCCGCCCCTCTCTCTGCTCGCTCGCTCGCTCTCTCTCTCAAAATAAATAAATCTAAAAAAAAGAAATGGCAGTTCGAAGTGATTTCTCTAATCAAATTAATGATCACTGGCAAAATTTTGAATACAAAACTAAGGCTTCCCATTTCTGGTGCAATTTTCTGATCGCTTGGACTGTCTTTCAAAGAATTCTTTTTATTTTCTTACCTTTGACAGCTCAATTATATATTGAAAAATATTCCACTCTACTAAAATGATCTTTTCTTGTAGGGGTCCCATATACATCCACGTAAGTAATGTATGTCTTTACGTAAACCTACCTAAACTACAGAACTTAAAATCAGAGTGACCCAGCTGAGAGCGGAAGCAAGATAGAGGGGTGATCCAGGCCTGTGGCGGTGACCCTGCTGGGGCTCTGGTCCTCCTCAGGGAGTCCTGACGTCATTTCCAGGAGGTTATGGTTGGGCCCCGCTCTCCTGTGGGGAACCTGTGAACGTCTGGCCCGTCTCCACGGCACGCACTTCAGAGCCCAGAAACTCAAAGAGGCCACTGGCTCTCCTCTTGAACCACTAGAGATCCTTTAACAGGTGACTCCTCATTAGAATCTTTAAATACTCACTTGAATAATGTCCGGACTTCACAAAGTCACTTTATGTGCAAGTTTATCCTTTTTTTTTTTTGAAAAGCTTATTTTTGAGAGAGTGTGCTAGCAGGGGAGGAGCCAAGAAAGAGAGAAGGACAGGGGGTGTGAAGCAGGCTCTGCACTGACATCAGAGAGCCCGATGTGGGGCTCGAACTCATGAAACATGAGAGCATGACCTGAGCCGAAGCCAGGTGCTTAACTGACTGAGCCACCAGGCGCTCTGTGTGCAAATCTATCCTTAAACCATAAAGTGAAAAAGGTAACTTCCTCCACAGATTAACTGTTTAAATAAAATGAGGTGTCCGGCTTCTTGACACATTATTTTCCAAAACACTAAACCTGCCAGGAAAACAGGGGTCTACTGAGGCCAGTGAATTGATACATTAATTATAAACCCTCCCATCTACGCTTCATTTAAAAAAATTTTTTTTTAATCTTTATTTATTTTTGAGAGAGAGAGAGAGAGAGACAGAGCGCGAGCAGGGGAGGAACAGAGAGAGAGGAAGACCCAGAATCAGAAGCAGGCTCCAGGCTCTGAACTGTCAGCACAGAGCCCGACGCGGGGCTCGAACCCTTGAACCGAGAGATCATGACCTGAGCCGAAGTCGGACGCTCAACCGACTGAGCCCCCCAGGCGCCCCTCTCCCATCTACTCTTTAAAGCTGAGACTCTATTAGTTGATAACTGAGAGACCCAGTTTCCGTTATTAAATGTATCGGAGAGGGATAACGTTTTAACAAGCTCTGTAATTCATACTTCTCATGAAATCGGACAGGCCTAACCTAATTGGTGCAAATAAATGAAGTTTCATTATACCCTCTACAATGGGAGTCTGTCTTCCCATGCACACATGATCTGGTCCACTGATCCGCAAACGGCACCTGTCCCCGAGAACCGGCGTCCTGGTGGGGGCAGAGATGGGAGCGCTGGAGCCCCACTGGCTGTAGAGGCAGAGTCCCGATCAAGCGCTACAGCTCAGAGGCGCCCTCCGTGCGACTGACTGACAAACACCCTCCCTCAGGTACTCAGAACTGGTCGGGCCGGGGAATGACTTATCTAAATCCCCGAGGGGCTGATTTCAAAGCCAGAACACCAATTTACTAATTTACAATGGGAGATGGGTCTGGCTCCGGGATAGGGTGGGGGTGGGGGGTTCTAACATAGGAGACAGCCCCCCCCCCCCCCCGACAGGGACAGGTCCACCCGGGGGACCGAATTAAAGATCAGAAGGTTGCTGGGTTAGCAAAGATTTAAAGCTGAGAGTATGATTTCCCCAGGAGAAACCTCCAATCCGGCTACCAAAGCCTCACGAGATGTAACGTGCACCTTGCCGGGCACAGCTTTCTAAAGGACCGGTGCCCGATGCGGAGATGGGAGCGGTGCTGGGTGAGCACGCCGACGTGCTCCTAACCGAATGTCCCCTCTTCTAGCCTGGGCACAGCCCTCCGCTCCCCCACTAATGCCTGTCTGCACACAGGGCACACTTCACTCAGCAGTAAGTTGTCCCCTGGTCACCTGTCTCCTCTGAGACACGCGGAGGGACAGCCTCGCTCTGTTTGTTACCTGCCGTTGTTACCAGTTTCACACTGACCTCATTCCAGAATTCCAGGGGGTACCTGACCTGAAATGAGTGTGTAAGATTGCAAAACAGCACAATTAGTTTGAACTCTGGCAAGATCACGGCCTGGCCTGCCTCAACCTAGCCAGGATACAACGTAGCCAGCAAAATCCTAACTGGGCAAGGAGTCACAAAGGCTACAGCACGTGAACACAAAAAGTTGCAGAGTATCTGCCCAGCAAGCAAGGGTCTCACATTAACATTTTACAGTATTTGCTCTGTGAATGCTCCTCAGTCCACTGGGGGAACTTTTTTTATTATTATCACTATGGTGGTACAAACACACAGACATAAAGTTTGCCATCTCAACCATTCGTACCTATAGAGTTCAGCAGTGTTAAGTATATTCACATCGTTGTGCAACCAATCCCCGGAATTCTTTTCATCTTGTGATTGTGAAACTGTGTAGCCGTTCAGCAAGGACACTCCGTTCTCCTCCCTCTCCTGGCCCCTGGCAACCATTCCATTTTCTGTCCTGATGGATTTGACTAGTCTAGGTCCCTCATAAAAGTGACATCAGATAATATTTGTGGTTTTCTGTGACTGGGTTATTTCGCTTATCAGACTGTTCTCAAGATTCATCTCTGTTGTACCAGATGTCAGAATTTCCTTCTTTTTGAGGGCTGAATAGTATTCCATTGTATGTATAAACCACACCGAGGATAGACCCAGAAGTGGAACAGCTACGTCATACGGTAATTCTATTTTCAATGTGTTGAGGAACCATGACATTGTTTTCCATAGGAGCTGTACCATTTTACACTCCCAGTTTCTCCACACCGTTGCCAAGACTTACTTTTCTATCATCTTTTCCTAGTAGCCATCTTGGTGCGGGTGAGGTGGATTAGGGAGAACCTTCCAAATGCACCTCAAAATACTCATGCATCAAAATTCTAAGTTAGGGCTTTAGAATTGCTGGATTCCGAGGAATTGTACTCCTCTACAGCCTATGTCGTTTGCTGCACATGCTCCGTGAGGCAGGTGGGGAGCATTCACTCCGCCTAGCAAGACAGTCCGCCGGAGCTCAGAACAGTGAACCAGCTTGCCCAAGGGAGTGGGCGACCAGCCTCACCCCCTCTGACCACACGCGTCCACCACACTCTCTGGTACGACATTTTGAGGACCGTGGCAACGCAAAGAAGAGGGGAAAGAAATCGACCAGATTGCCACAACGCTCAATACGAACCTGCCAAGCAGAACACCGCCTCAGCTCCCTAAGGGAGTCACACTTCTGGAAGGCTGAGTTCTGAACCCGGAGGCTGATCCTCATGTACCGTGAACCTCTAAGTCACTGGCCAGCATGTCCCTGAAGGACAGTCCCCTGAGTTCCACTATGGCCACTGAGACAAGTAGAGGGACAGACCCGGAGGGCTGATCCACACAGCTCGTTTGTGGGGACAATCACACCGCAGGAAGTGTAGGGATTCAAGAGTTAGAACCAGCTTTAGCCTGGGCGATGAGCACCCACAGAGCAACTCACAGATTTGTTCTCCTCTCCACGAAAACAAAAAGTTCTGGCACAAAAGGGACAGGGTAGTACCTGCGGTTGGAGCCAAATCCTTGGACGTTTCCTCGGACAACCCAAGGTACTCTCTGATGAGACGACTCAGCTTTTGGTAGGCAGCATCCAGATCATCTACAGAAAATGAGAGAAGGTACTTTTAAAGCAACAGAATCATATCTAAACACAGTCAATTTGCCACTGTTGGTGGTAATGATTTTTCAAGCTCCCTCTAACTTTATGACTATTGTCGTAGGCAGGATTCTAAGCCCCTAATGACACGTCCCCTTCATATAACTGCCTCCCGTGAGCAAGGGCAGAACCTGTGAACATGAAGAGATATTACTCCCGTGGTCATGTCGTGTTAAACGGCAAAACAGATTTTTGCAAATGGGATGAAGGTTACTTATCAGCTGAGTTTGGACTAGTCAGAAGGAAGACTACCCAGGTGGACCCACTCTTTTTTTTTTTTTTAATGTTTATTCATTTTTCAAAGACAGAGAGAGCACAAGCAGGGGTGGGGCGGAGAGAGAAGGGGACACAGAATCCGAAGCAGGCTCCAGGCTCTGAGCTGTCAGCACAGAGCCCGATGAGGGGCTCGAACTCACACACCGTGAGATCATGACCTGAACTGAAGTGGGCCGCTTAACCGACTGAGCCACCCAGGCGCCCCGGGCCTACTCTTAATCACATGAGCCTCATAAAGGAAGCCAGTTTCCTAGTGGTAGAAGAGGAAGGCAGAGGCTAGAAGCACGAGGAGAGTTTGATGTGTCATCACTGGCTTGACGACAGAAGGGCCCCGTGTGTAGGACGTGGGAGCAGCCTCGAGGGTGGAGGGCAACCCCTGGCAGAGAGCCCACGAAAGCAGCAGGGCCCCCAGCCCCGCGGCCACAAGGAACGGCAGGCAGTCAGCCAGCAGTGAGATTATACTCCGGAGCAGATCCTCCCCCAGTGACCTTACATTTCAGAAATAAAACCTCGCTGAAAGTCACTGACCTGCATTGATCACTGCGTCGAAATATCCTGGAAACTGCTGATTGATTTTAACATAAAGGTCCACTCTGGAGACAGCAAATTCAATCTCTAAACGACTGAATAATCCTTTTCTCCGCAAGTATCCTTCATATTTTTCCTTGTTCATGGGCACCACCAGGATATATCGAGGCTCAAAATAGGAATATTTCAAACTTCTGACACCCTGTTTGTTTAAAGAAAAGGTAATAAATTAGAAACAGATATACAATTTAGGTATCATTTTGGAGACATCTGACAACGTTGGCATAATAAGTAGTCTTACATTGAAGGACTTATTTGTATTATTAGCTATTATTTTCCTGTAAATGTCTCAAAGTCGGATTATTCCCCTTTGTTCATCAGGGGATGATGTATTGTTATTGGAAATAAAACAGCTCATTCTACCCGATTATCCTTTAACTAACCACCCTAATATACATGATGGTTCAGAAAGAAAATGGCTAGATACAAACAGGTGCATTCACAGCACTGTCGCATCCTCATTTTTTTAAAGATTTCATTTTGAAGTAATCTCCATTCCTAACGTGGGGCTTGAACTTACAACTCTTAAGATCGAGAGTCACACGCTCTAGAGCCTGGGCCAGCCAGGAGCCCCACTGCAATGTATTTCAAGTCTACATTTCCAAGAGCAGCCTTTCAGCGCCAGGAGATAAAGATCTTACTGAGAAAAAAAAAAAAACAAAAAAAAAAAACCGCTACTCTGTTACCTGTGCCTTCGCCTTGGGACCCTTCCTATTCCTAAACCAGCAACCTGGTTGGCTGGTTCCTATTGCATCTCACAGCTTCTACCCAGAGCAAGGGACAGCCAAGCTCAAGCCACCGTGCAGCCAGCAGGTCCCAGGGAGAAGCAGGGCTGGATGGTGACTGAGGCTCCCCGGCTCCAGCAGACTGCGAGCAAATCCTGCAGACTCCCTGAGCACCAGTTTCCTCACAGGTGCAACACAAGAGCCGTTCCAAATGAACTCTGAACTTCCTCCCCCCTCGATCCCATCATCAGTAGTTTAACTCAACGTTCAAAATCTTGGCTTTTAAACATTCAGTGGGGGAAGCAATACAGGCTCTTTAAAAAACAGTTTCTGTAAGCGTCAGTGACAAGAGCAGTTTGGAAAAATGCTTTCCCTCGGGAGCATCAGGGAAATGAGACCTGGTTTATAGAGAGTCGACCTCTTGGAAATGAGTCGGGAGGAAGAGGACAAAACAGAAGCCAGTGCCCAGAGAAGAAGGTAAAGGTCAGCAAGAGGTGCCAGGGAGTTTCTGCCTTGCCCGAGGAAGATGTTTTTGGGAAAAGAGGTCTTTTTTTTTTGCTTATTAGCATTGAAAGAAAGAAAACCTCCTTAAGGATGCAGAAGCAATCAACTGCGGAGAGGTCAGGACTGCAGGCTTTTGCAGCTAGAAAAATTAAAGGGCTGGAAGAAACATGGCCAGTCTCACTGAAGCGAGGCTACAAACCAACACCAGGAGCCAAGAAGGAATCACAGTCCCCCACTCGGCCAAGTCACAAAGGAAACCAGTTCTAGAGAAGGCTCAGCATCCACAGGAAAGGGCTGTCAGACCCGCCCAGATTTTGTTTTCTCTAAGCTTGATCTAAGGGTATCATTTTTGTAACTTTTTTTTTCCTGACTACAAAACTGTTAGACTGCTCAGTGAGCGTACCTTAAATAGACAAGCAATGGCCTTTAAAGATTTCACATGTTTAATAAAGCTATATATACATATTTTTTTTTAATTAACTAATTTATTTGTTTTTTAATTTACATCCAAGTTGGTTAGCATATAATGCAACACCGATTTCAGGAGTAGATTCCTCCGTGCCCTTTACCCATTTAGCCCATCCCCCCTCTCACAACCCCTCTAGCAACCCTCTGTTTGTTCTCTATATTTAAGAATCTCTTATGTTTTGGGGTGCCTGGGTGGCCCAGTCGGTTAAGCATCCGACTTTGCCTCAGGTCATGATCTCACGGTCCGTGAGTTTGAGCCCCACGTCGGGCTCTGTGCTGACAGCTCAGAGCCTGGAGCTTGCTTCGGATTCTATGTCTCCCTCTCTCTCTGTCCCTCCCCCGTTCATGCTGTCTCAAAAATAAATAAACGTGAAAGAAAGAAAGAAAGAAAGAAAGAAAGAAAGAAAGAAAGAAAGAAAGAAAGAAAGAAAGAAAGAAAGAAAGAAAGAAAGAAAGAAAGAAAGAAAGAAAAAGAATCTCATGTTTTGTCTCCCTCCCTATTTTAAAGGTATGTATTTTATTTTTTTTATTTTTTTTAACGTTTATTTATTATTGATAGAGAGATAACAGAGCGTGAGCAGGGGAGGGGTACAGAGAGAGGGAGACACAGAATCCGAAGCAGGCTCCAGGCTCCGAGCTGTCAGCACAGAGCCCGATGCGGGGCTCGAACTCACGAACCGCGAGATCTTGACCTGAGCCGAAGTCGGACGCTCAACCGACTGGGCCACCCAGGCGCCCCAAAAGTTATCTATTTTTAAAACAAATAAGTGAGGTAGTCACGGTTTTACCCTGGATATGGATGGAAAGAAATTTCTGTATATTCCAACTGCAGAAGATCACTGGGGAAGACAGGGTACGGGGGCAGAATCCTGAAATCTGCAAGTCTAAACTGCTCACAGCCTGGAAAGATCGTAACCAGCGAGCAACTGGAGTCACTGCCAGCGTCAGCCACACATCTCCCACAGAGGATCAGAGAGCACGGCCAGCTGCACAGAGCCCCCAGGCAGGTCCGTAGCCTGTGAGAAGGAACTTTCCCTAATAGCACTTGAGATAGAGAGAGACTGCACCCTAGAATAAAAGGGATACTTTAGTGAGGAAATAACTTAGGAAATAAATCCTGAGGGGCACATCTATTCATAGTCTATGTGTGCTATGTCTCGTACTATAACTCCTGTCATCGAATTGTTCATGTCTGGCCTCCCCCATACGAACCATAAGCTTCCCCCCACCCCCGCGCCTGGCAGTGTGCTACCTGCACACCGTAGCCCCCTCCTCAACCCCAAATATATACATACAAACTCACACACACACGTTAAAAATACAGAGTGAAAAAAACACTTACTTCTATTTCCATGTGAACACAGCTTGCTAAACCGTCTCTTGCAATGGCTTCTATGGTGTCCCTACTTAATCCATAGTTGTGATTCCCATAATTAAATGTTAGAATGAACTTCCCCTGAAATTTGAGAGGTACAAAGATTTTCATGTAACAGCTGCCATACTCAACTTTAATATAAATAACATTATTTGATGCCTTACTTTTATATGCTTCCGTAAAACCTATGAATCTTAGCAATTATAGAAGGCTGACGATGGGTTTATGAAATTTAACACCCAAGTGTGGTAGAGAAATTTATACAGAATTCTCAGCTGGCAAAAAAAAAAAAAGAAAAAAAAAAATTAAGTTTCTGGAAATACGGTCATCTGCTGACAAAACATCCAGGGAGAGTAAAGGTCTCACCAAAGCTTACGGTAGAACAGACCATTTTGCTTACTTACCTGCTTCCTTGCCAACTGTGCACCATGAGCTGCCGTTGCTGAGAAAACAAAACTGATAGCCGGCCTTTTGCCTCGGCCACATTGGCTACGCGAACATAGCAGGTACCCCAGAAAAAGCTCCCATTCTCCAAAGCCTTGCATTCCCAGATAAGCCTGAAGGCCATGAATTACAGGGACAACCGAAAACCTTTGCATCCTGAGATAAGCCATGAAAAACAGACCCTTTCTGCTTTTCCATATAAAACATAGCTTTGTATTGAAACTGCCCCAAATGTTATTCAACAGAATTGCTGTGTGCCCTCTAGTCATTTGAGGTTTAAAGGCTGCCTTCTATCTGTATTCTGGAAGCCCAGTTCTTCCCAAAGCTGTACTCCTTTGCAGAACAGTCCAGGTAAAAACAAAAAACAAAAAACAAAAAACAAAAAACATGGCTCTCAAAATTGTCTTTTTTTCTTTGACAATATTAGATTTATTAAACCACTAGGTCTAATCTAAACTGGAAAGCTCATGACCAAAAAAATTAAAACATGAATGATCTTGGCAACTGTGACTCCTCGTGCACAGGATTTTCATATAAATGATGGAAGGAAAATCTGCAAGGCTGAATCCCGTCAATCGAATCCCACTGAAAGGCAGCACCATCAGTAATAACAGTAGCAGAGAGGGGCGCCTGGGTGGCTCCGTCCGTTAAGCGTCCGACTTCAGCTCAGGTCGCGATCTCACGGTCCACAAGTTCAAGCCCAGCGTCGGGCTCTGTGCCGACAGCTCGGAGCTTGGAGCCCGCTTCGGATTCTGTGTCTCCCTCTCTCTCTTCCCCTCCCACACTCCTGCTCTGTCTCTCTCTCCTTCAAAAATAAAAAAAGTTACAAAAAAAGAACGGTAGCAGTGAGGAGTCCTTTACACTACCTGTGCTTCCTGGGCCCGGAGGTTCTGGAGATTGGGGGGGATGGGAGACAGGCTATCCGTTGGAAGTGCATGAGACACAGAGTATCTCCTGGGGTGGGTGGGTCTCTAGTGAATGAGTCTGCTATGGGTGATGAGGAAAATCCACACACCCCATAATCCAAAGAAGTTTATATCATGCATTCTAGAAGTTTACAACTCAACAGTAAATATCCTTGATATTTTACTCCCTCAATGTCATACCTTCTTTGTTCTTTAAAACAACTACTACGTCATCTTTTAATATATATATTGTTATCCAAATAGATAGGATAGATACCTGAATGTCCCATCAGGTATATAATTTGTCTTGTTTACTGTGACTCACCCTGTTTTCAAAATGTGTTCTTGAATCACTCTTCAGATATATACTATGAATTTGTTTACTTGTGTGTACAAGGGCCTCTCTCTGTGAATCCCAAATGTATTTTCTGGAAAAATGCAGAGTCGGAAGGAAGCCGGCACTGTACTTTTATATACAAAACAGGCCCTGTCGAACTTGTTTGTAAAGAACTGAGATGAAGTGGTCCTCCAGCTTCTGGATGGTGATCGTCCATTTCTTTCTGCTCGCGGACATCATCATAAACAGCAACAGTCCTATTGCAGAAGCCTCCTCCAATAATCCTATTTCCACAAGTCAGGGAGTATATCTGCAGGGAAGTGACTGCCTTCATGTGTTTAAAAAAGATTCGCGTGTCCGTAGGCATGTGACACGATGACCCTCGTGTCGGTGCTGGGGGATATGCAGCAGTAAGTATGTGAGAGGGTGTGCGGCTCTGTAGGTCAGAGTGCGTGGTTGTGACTGGCCACAGCAGGTGTCCAAGGCTGGGGCGTGCCACGGTGGGACAGGCTGCGTGGGTGGGCGTGGGGGAGGGTTCTGCGTACAGAAGGCTGCGTGTGTCGGTGTGACTGGCGACGCTGACAACGTGTCACGAGTTTATAACCTGTATGTTTGCCTCTTCATGAAACAGTCTTAAGCTCACTTTCAAGAAAAGGAACTCAAGGGCGCCTGGGGGGCTCAGGTGGTTAAGCATCCAACTTCGGCCCAGGTCCTGATCTCCCGGTCTGTGAGTTTGAGCCCCGCGTCAGGCTCTGTGCTGACAGCTTGGAACCTGGAGCCTGCTTTGGATTCTGTGCCTCCCTCTCTCTCTGCGCGCTCCCCTCCCCCCCCAACTCACGCTCTGTCTCTGTCTCTCAAAAATGAATAAACATTAAAAAATGTTTTAAAAATCAAAAAAAAAGGAGCTCAGAAACAAAATTCAAGTTGAAGAAAATGACATTATATTGAAGTAATATATTTTAGCAGAAGCAGTAAAAACGAGTACTTCTCAAACACACGAGGATTTTGCAGAGGGAGTCAAACCGTACGAGCAAATATGGTGTACAAGTACAGCGATTTCTTAGACTAGGGATTGAACCAGACTTCCTTATTACTGATAGGATAAGGTAATAACATCAGGGAATAACATAAGGGAATAAGGTATATAAATAAGTTATTTATTTATATATATAAGGTTATAAATAAGGTAATAACATCAGGGAAGCAGACGGGGTACTGAAAACAGGTGAACTGAACCAAGAAAAAAATGTCTCAGACTCTAACAAGAGAAACCAACATGAATTTCATGAACTAGCTGCCTTTCAGTCCAAAGAGCCCTAAAAGAATGCTTCTTACTAACGCTACTTACTAATAATGTTTCCTATCTCTATTAAGGCTTTTAGAAATATAAAATCCCAAAGTACTCTTGAAACATTAAACTGAATTACCGAAATACAGCCCAAGGAGAGAAGATTATAAAGAATCTCTAGGATGTTCTTTTGACAAGGTTAGAGGGGAAACGGCCTAGGGATTGTAGGACTTAATCACTTGGGTTTCTCTGTGAACACAAGAAAAAAACATACACTGTGTGTAAAGTTGGCCATTCAAAACTAAACTCGTGGAAACGGCAGATCCCGTGCTTACACGGACCACAATTATGTGCACACAGTATAACGTGGAAGGTCAGGGCTGTATGTGTGCCCTGCTAACTGAATGGGACACACCGTGATGAAATGGTGCTTAGGGTGACGACCACGAGAAAGCCCCAGTTTTAGCAAACAGGAGCGGTCTCTGGACAGAGCACTCCAACACCGAGGGAGGCTCAATTCACAAGTTTCGCACATCAGATCGGGTCTGTGAGAACTGCCTATCTTGAGTGAAGCCTCATCAATAACAGCAGCACCTGATAAACACAGATCGCGAGAACTTTTCGAAGTGCTCTTGTGTTTCCTTAAAATGCCTACTCATGTAGCTTTATTGAAAAGTTACAATATTCCCTCCAAGATCAAAAAATAAAGCAGCACGTGCACAAGGATGTGGAAGTGGTTTAAGAAAAAGAAAAAAAAAAACAATCCAAGGAGAACACCTCTCTCAACAGACACAAAGCGTTTCTCGATTTTATCGCTAGTTCCTAATATTTCTAGCAGAGAACATGCATTTCTTGTGCGGTACAAAGGGGAACATTCTTACCATGTTTACCATTTCATCAAAAACTTCTTGAGAGATAAAATGATAATCGACTCGATCCCCCTCTCCAAAGTAAGGTGGTCTTGTGGTGTGACAGGCCCTGAAAACAGAGGAGATAACCAGTCTACTTCTAGCAGCTTGAGATTCGAAATGGAAAAGGTTTTGGTAAAAGTATGTTTTCAAAAGTTGAAGTTGATCCGTGGATCGTGAATTGGGAAACAACATGGTTGTGAAAACGCTGTGGTTTCGAAGCTCTAGGCTACATTCAGCTGCTCTGACTCTACAGGGATTGTAGAAATGTGAGATCATCAACACCCGATGTTTACTTGTTGTTTACCACCTTGGAACCAGCCCCTCTGCTGTCACACTACTTTCGGCAATAGAACGATGTCTACTGCTCATATATTTCCACCCAAGTGTTTTCGTGTCCTCTCTGTTCTGTGGGCACTTTCGCACTCCCCTCCTCATTCCTCCACCTGGCTAGCCCACTTGTCTTCCAGGACTCAAGTTACATGTCCTCCCCAAGCCCAAAAGCCTTCCCACCCCCTATCGCTGATTACACACCTCTTCTGTACGCGCCCATTACCCTCATTGTCTGCCATCAATTATATCGCACCCAGGTCCCTGTTCAGGACCCCATCGCCTCCGTGCTGCCAGTACTCGATACCAGGGATGAGCCTCGCACGGGAACCCATGAATGGAGTTCTCAGTTCTCTGATCACTGACTGCAACAGCGCCCCCATCCGGTCCCCAGCTCCCACTTACTCTCTGTCACCAAAACTGCCTTCTTTTATCCACATGTCTGGCTTTTCCCTGTCCTTCCCAGCGGGATGTAGGACTCATGAGGACAGACCTTTTCTTGTCCATCTTACGTGCGACTGTATTCCCCATGCCTGGCTCATAGCAGGCATTCACTAGGTATCTATAACATGAATGAGTAAATGAGACCTGTGGAGTGGATAACAGGTGTGATGAACTCTATTTTGCGGAGGACAATAAAAATGGCCAGTCTAAGGCCACAGAGCAGGCCAGTGTCAGTCCCAGAACTAGATGACAGGGTCCCAGCTAGGCCAGGACTCTCGATTTCCTCCCATTCTGACGTCTCGTGTTAAGTTCTGGGAACGCAGGCTGACTTTTATTATCCCGTGGTTTTAAAAGAAGAGATGAAAATAGCTAGACGCTCAACGTGTTATTTCATTTATTCCTCACAAGAAAAACCACGAGGCGGGGATTATTGTTTTCATTTTACAGACGATGAAACTGAGGCACAGCAATTAAGTGAGTGACTAAGTAGCAATGCCAGGATGACTCCCTGTCAATTCCTTTTACGATCATGCTAAGTGGGTAAAGTCACAATCCTCAAAAGCCTCTCCATTACAAAGCCAAAGCCAAGTTTTTATAATTCATCCCACTGTTCCCCTTCCATTATAATCAAGAATTAACTAGACTGGTAAATTTTAAGGTCTTAACATTACATTTAAATTATATATCTGGGAAAGAGAGTATATTCTAAGACTGTCAAAACACCGCGACATTTGTTTTGTTGTGCGAATACACTGGCATCTCTTCACACTCCTCGGCAGGGCCCCGAGACCCTCTGTCTATTGGTGTCCTTGACAGTCAGGAAAGATAAATCAGGGACTTGGCATCCCGTGCTGTACACCCTTAGCATAGCCTTTACCCACCATGCCGGATTTGCATTTTCCAACAAACCGGATTTGCATTTTCCAACAAAGGGCTTGAGCGGCAGGAATTTTTTCAGAATTTCTAAAAGGAAGACACGGCAAAGAAGTCATCTGAAGCTTCTAGGCAGGTAAATAAAGAGAAGGCTTCACTGACGTGGAGCATGCGGATGACAGAGCCTGTATCCGCCGTGAAAACTTCTATTAAGAAGGACCTAAGATGACCTGTGGGTTTTTGAATCCTGTCATCCAATTTTCACATGCAGAAATGTTCGCTGCGAAGCATGCTCCCCAAATGCGAACGAACATCTGAAAAAAGAAATGCTGCAGAGTGAAAGCACGGTTGCACTAAACTTACTTAGCAAAGAAATGATGCCAAATTTTAGACAAAGAAATTTGCTCGGGCCATCACTTTCAGTAGCCTTCTTCTCCACTGTCTAAGGGCAATTCTATTCCATGAGTTTATTATTTACTAATGGATTCACTAGTTAAGTCATGGTGAGCAGTTAACTCATGGTTTGCAAAGGGAGCCACACGAAAAGAACGGAGTTAGACACTGGTCCTGAGGGTTACGAGTGAGGTTAGACATTCGAAAGGCCCGTTCATGGGCCAGCTGTCGTGAAGGATCCTAACAAACCAAGTCTGTGGAGAGGAGATGATCAGGAGGGGAAGGGATCCGCAAGGTCAGACCCAACAATGGAATGGTAAAATATCCAGAGAAAAGTAATAGGAAGAAAAGATGTCTAAGACGAGCTAGCAGTTGGATGAGGAAGCAGAAATGTTTTCAGTTTGATTCAGAAGAACACAGTTTTAGAATCTCAATTCTGGACCAGATTGCCTCAGGAAATAACAAACTTCTTGTTACTGCAAATACTGAGGCAGAGGTTTGGCTGTGAGCACATCTAAACTCAAGCACGTGATAGCATGCCATGTGTTGGTAAGTGAACTCTTTCAAAGGCTACCCACAAAAGCCCAGGTCTCCCTAAGGCATCCGGTAGGAAATTTAAATTGGTCCTAATGCTCAACGCAAATATGCGTCAATTAACTGCTGGACATTTAAAGAGACCATCAGCACATATGATTCCAGCACACGCTGTCTGAGTATCAAATCCCAGGAAGCCACTGTCCTGTCCACTTGCCCGTAACTACACATCACTTCCTAACTCATGCCGTCACCGACCGTTACTGTACCCCAGCTGGTCTCCCTGTATCCAGTCTTCCCTGCCCCACCCTCTGCCAAGCTTCCGGCCGGGCGCACTTTCTGGAACGCAGCGGTCGTCATGACACCCCCTACTTGCAGAGCCTTTACGATCAGACTCCCATCTACTTTTCTGGTCTTCTCTTCTGCCGTCTCCCTCTGTACTTCCAAGTCTTGCCGTATTCCAGAGCGTACTTTCAGTTCAGCGAATGCACCCATCGTTCTTTCTGTCTGGAAGGCACCCGTTCAAGTTCCACATCCCATCTACCTTCTACTCTTCCTATCCCAGAGGCTCTTTACTTCCCTCATCAGAGCACCTGCCAAACTCCCTCGTTAGCCAGCATTTACCTGTCAGAATCCCATGCTAGACTGTAAGCTCCCAGGGCAAGACCACGTCTGTTTGTTTTACAGCTTCCAGCCTGCACATGGCCCGTGCTCAATAAACAAAGATTAGATGAATAAATGAGCCATTCTACTAGTATGTCACATCTGTATAAATAGACATGAGACTAGACTGAATTTAGGTAGCTCATAGATCTCACGTAGCTAAGTAGCTATGGTCTTTTACTTCACTGCGCTCCAGTGCTAAATAAAAATAAAATAAACTTGGTAGTCAACATCATGAAAAAGGTTACAAAAATGGAGATTGCTGTAAATTAGAGGTCTAAGAAAGAAAATAAGGTTTTCCTTTCGTGACTATTCATATCACTTTCAAGGCTTAAATCCGGAAGGTGCCCAGGTGTACTGGCATCGTTTTACGTTTCTCTCATTATTCATTACTCGTCCAGGGAGCCACTGATTTGTGTGGTGACATTAAGGTTGGAAAGAGAGGGATTTTGAAGGCAGTCAATTCATATCTCCAGGCCACGTATAACTAATACAGGTAAAGAAGGAACATGCAACCTATTTCTAAAACCAAGAACAAACGGAAAAATCAAAACCTAAAGCAAGTCCAGAATCTCTCAGCCACACCAACACTTGTTATGTCACGATGTTTTCCTTTTCATATTTTTATATCTGGATATGCAACTTGGTGTGTGAGAATTTCATTGAATGTCTCCGTCATGGGTCAATGTAATGGAAAAAGGAAGACAAAATACCAAGAGACAATGAAATAGAAGGGAAAGAAAAGATTCAGGCAAATGGCAGAGGAAGTGCCTTTGTGAATACTTACGTGTTTCATGATGAAACTGTATTCGTGCCTTTTTTTTCCACGTAATTAAAAATCAATAAAAAATTATGTTGGGTAAAGAATAAAAAGATCTACACAAGAGCAATGACTTGCCCCTGAGGATGTGCTTTGGTTTTATCATTTGGTTTAATTAGAAAGTTGTTGCATATAAAGTAGTACTATCTTACTTTCCCAACAGATGAGATTTCTAGCTATCTACTATCTCTTTTTTTGTAATCCAATGATATGATCTTTGATCCATGCCTGGATGGAATTCTTACAATGATGGGCCATTGAGCGAATGGAAAACAAACATTAAATCAGTCACAAACATGATGGATAAGTATCCTAATAAGTGGAAAACCAGGATTTAATAAAAATGAATAATTAGAAGGCCCATCCAGGCGAGAACACAGAAGCAGACAGGATCACAATCTTGGTGAGGAGTTAACGAACACCTCCAAGAACACATCCGATCCAGCATGACCCACAACGTGTATCACAGACAAATATGAAGGACCTGGCTCCCAACATTCACCACATAATTAAAAGGAAATCTAATCAGAGAAAGCCTTGGTTCCTGGTATTTGGGTTTGATAAAAGGTTCCAGGTTTCATATTGGCACAACAGTCAGGATACATCTTTTCCGCCTCGTTTGACCTTCCATTCATTGTGTTCCACTTATCATTTAAAACAGGTTCGGCACCTCTCTACAGGCAAAATGGCACACTATGCTTTTTTTTTTTTCCTACCGTTAAGTTTTAATTTATTTTTGTTACTTCAGGGTGCTTAAAATATATTAATGAATAAATCATCCTATATATTTGAATCCTCGAGTTGTTCAAATGAGGCATGTAATTTTAGATATCTAAATAAATGGACCTGTTTAAAATAGTATTTACATTGTTCGAACATGTATAGCTTAAGGGAATGGAAGGCATTAGAAAATAATTTGTATGTATTTCTCTGGCTGTCCTAAATATCTTTGCAGCCACCTCCTCCGGACACCGACAAACATTACTAATCTAGAAGTAATTGCTTTGCCATATGTCAAAATGAAGAGGAAACCGGTTTAAAAGACCACAGTGGTTAACTCTGACTCCCGGAAACCTTTAAAAAGTCTGTAAAGCCAGCTGAAGACTTTTTGAATGGTCCTTTTTTTTGGGGGGGGGGGGGGGGGATTGTCCTCTATTTTAACCAGACCATTAGGGAATCACAGAGCAAAACATCTGCTCCAGAAAACTGGAGTGTACTGAATGCTGACCCAGGGGAATGGAAAAATGTTGCCCTTTCTCTTTCCTTCCTCCTGAAATATCCCTCCAAAGAGGAAGATCCGTGGGGAGGGAAGCAAGTGGACGGCAGAGGGTGGGAGCGGCGGTCCCAGGTACACACACCAGCCCACACACCTGGCGGCACGGTCACGTCACATGGTAACAACGTGTTCCAACGCCACCAGGCTTCACCAACAACACGTGTGTTTCCAAACCTTGGAGAGTGATTTCGGCTGCCAGGGAATGAAGTTAAGCGTCTGGGGAAGTGAAGATGCAGAGTGTATGGCGGTGTAATCAACGGCCAAGAAGCTGATACGCCTCCTATAGACCTTTCTGAGCTGGCTTAAAATTAACAGCCGAAATGAGCAAAAGCCTTACCAGCCAATGAACGTTACCATTTCACAGCCTTACCAGCCCACGAACAAACTCACCCGTATCTGAAGTAAGCGCTGAGCTGTCTGCAGAGGCGGTGAGCGAGCTCTCGTTTGCCACAGGCTTCAGGACCGGCCAGCACCAGCATGGGATAAGGGGCGTCCAGGCGAGGAAGAGTGCTGGAACACAGGCAGGCAGTGGGTGAGGGCCTGGGCCAGTCGGATACACACCCAGGGGGCGGGGTCTACACCACAGTCACACTAAAGTCAATGACTGAGCCCTTGCTGCATGCAGGCGCTGGAGAGAAGCCTCGTCCTACTTTCCCGAGCAAGTTGATGATAATATGCCCAAAATAGCATTCACAGTGTAGATAACAAAATCCAAATGTATGTCAGTTTACTTGAACATTTTTTTAATGGTTTTTATATGTTTATTTATTTATTTATTTATTTTTGAGAGAGAGAGAGTGAAGGCACAAGCAGGGGTGGGGCAGAGAGAGACAAAGAATGTGAAGCAGCCTCTAGGCTTTGCATGATCGGTGCAGAGCCTGACGTGGGGCTCGAACCCACAAACCGTGAGATCATGACCTGAGCCGAAGTCGGACACTTAACCAACTGAGCCACCCAGGCGCCCCAATGATATTTATTTTTGAGATGGGGATGAGCAAGGGATGTGGCAGAGAGGGAGACACAGAATCTGAAGCAGGCTCTAGGCTCTGAGCTGTCAGCACAGAGCTCAATGCGGGGCTCGAACCCACGAACCGTGAGATCATGACCTGAGCGGAAGTCAGATGCCTAACCAACTGAGCCACCCAGGCACCCTTTGAACAACATTTTTAAAAGGAAAAAATATGGTAAGATGTATTAGTTCTTGGTTGATAAAAGTATTTCCTCAAGAACTTAAAAACGAAAGTTCTGTGAGAAGTTTTAACATCCATACCTACTGAATTAGAACACAGACATGCAATGAAAATGGTAACAATTAAAATTGACCTGAGCAATCACTATGTGCCAGGCACTATTCTAGGAGTCCTACATACATTACCTTCATGTAATTATTACAGGATGATAATGAAAATATTTCTATCAGTATACCCGCTGCACACAGAAGAAACAGAAGTCCAGAGAGGTTAACTTGCTCAAAGTTAGCAGCTAATAGGTAAGAGCTAATACAGGAATCTGGGCATGGCTTCCGGGCCTGAAAGACTAGAATAAGGAAGAAAATCTCCCGCTACCAGCTGGGCTGAAGTGTGTGAATTCCACTCGTGCCACAACTATAGAAATACAGAATAAAATCGACTTTAAAAATACAAGGCTGAGGTGTGGATTCTATGAAGAAGAATGGAAGTGGTGGCAGCATAATTTTTCAGTGTCTCTGAACATCCACAGAAAAACAGAAAAAAGCTGAGAGCAAACACCCGTGGCTGACATGTATAACAAAACCCGATGAGGAAGTATCTCCATGCACCACAAACCCACAAGCCTTGCACAGCCCTGGAATCTGTGCGGGGGGGGGGGGGGGGGGGGCAAAAGGGCAGCAAATGACAGACCTGAAAGAAAGGGAACCCCAAAAGAGCCAGGGGCATCCACTGCAAAGCAAGCAGGCTGAAACTACGTGAACAAAAATCTGTACATCAATGGTCATAATACCTGGATTTGTAATAGTCCCAAAATGAAATCACCCCATGTTTTTCAGGAGATGGAATGGTTAAACTCACTGTGGTACATCCATGCGAGGAATATGACTCAGCAATAAAAAGGGCTGAACTACTGATATATCCAAGAACTTGGATGAATCTCCAGAAAATAAGGCTAAGTAAAAAATTTTTTAAAAAGCCAGTCTCAAAAGGTTATATACTACATGATTCTATTTGTATAACATTCTTGAAATGACAACAGTACAGAGATGGAGAATAGACCACCGGTTGCCAGGGGTTGGGGGAGATGAGTAGGGAGGTGGCTGAGGCTCTACAAGGGAAGGACAGGGACCCTTGTGACAAAACTCGTCCTTACTGATGCTCATATGATCTACACAGGGGATAAAATTGCATAGAACTAAATGAACACACGAGTCAATGCAAAGCTGGTGAAACGTGATCAGATTCGTGGACTGCATCAATGTCAATTTCCTGGTTTTGATATTCTACTATAGCTAGGCAAGATACCACCATTGGGGGAAACATACAGAATTTCTCTGTATTATCTCTTACAAAATCATGCGAATCTAAAATGACCTCAAGGTAAAATTTTTGTTAATGATCAAAGGGAAAAAAACTGAAAAAGTGACAAATACTGAATATAGGCAAAGGAGATCTTCTTCCTGAAAGAGAAAACCAAAGCAGAGGAACAGAACAAATATTTAAGACTGTAATTCATGAATACTTTCCTGAAATAAAAAACAGTAATAATAATTACAAAACTATACATTGAAAAAATACACAGCATACCTGGGAGTATTAGCCCAAAATGACCAGTAACGAATAACACTAAGACCCAGTCTAGAACATGATCAAACTTTAAAGAAAAAGAAACCTATTCAGCTAGAAAAAGAGAATACCTGACTTACAAGGGAAAGAACACCGTGTATCAGATTTTGATGGCTGTTTTGCATCCCCCCAAAAAAGAGTAACATCTTTAATATATTCAAGGAGAATCGTGTGAGCCATGGATTTTAAACATAGCAAAAATGACTTTCAAGTATGAAGGGCAGAGAATATTATCAACACGCAAGAGTTCGAGGGATACCGATCCATCCCATAGTGCATCCTAAGGAGTCTACAAGCTTCACATGACCAAATACGGGAGGAGACCTCAAAATAAGGACTGGCTGTGAGCAATATACGTGCAGTTATCCCTACACCTGAGACCAAATGACAGCAAAGGAGGAAGTATGGGGTGTGATGGATATACGTTCTGACAATATAAATACGGTACACTATTTTTAAAGCAGGTGATTGACACTTACATAAAATATATACAGTAGGCAAATTCATAAGGCTAGAAAATAGATATGAAGTCTCCGGGGACTGGGGGTAGCAGGTAGCGGGCAGCTACTGCTTAGTGGTTATAGCTTCTGTCTGGGGAGATGAAAAAGTTCTGGAAATAGGCAGAGGTAATGGTTGCACAATAGTGTGAATATAATTCATGCCGCTCAACTGTAACTCTAAAATAGCTAAAATGGCAAATTTTGTTATATATACTTTACCACAAAAAAAATAGGGGGGTGATGGGAAGAGTATAGGTGAAGCGAAGTATGATTTCAATGTTTTCAGTAATCGCATTGGTGGTAGTATTAACACTATACTGCTGTGCTGCAATAGGGGATTTTCAAAAAGTAATTACAGGATATTCTCAATCCATCTTCCTATTGTGTCTCTGGCTTGGGAGGAAAGGATGATACAGATGTGATAGGAGAGAGGATAAGTAAAAGTTCAATCAGGGGCGCCAGGGTGGCTCAGTTGGTGAAGCGTCTTTTGGCTCAGGTTATGATCTTGTGGTTCGTGAGTTTGAGCCCCACGTTGGGCTCTGTGTTGACAGTGAGGAGCCCGAAGCCTGCTTCAAATTCTGTGTCTCCCTCTCTCTGTGCTCCTCCCTTGCTCACGCTCTGTCTCTCTCCCTTTCAAAAATAAATAAAACATTTAAAAATTTTTTGAAAAAAAGCTCAGTCAACAATCATCTTGAAATTGGATTGTATCAGTAGGAATTCCAGAGATATTTGTCATCTATCTGTAAATAGATACAGATAGATCTAGTTCGATATAGACTAGATATAAGCAGATTGAATAGATGTAGAGACATATAAATAGATAAACAGGATAGACAGAATACACCAATAGGCGGATGCATAGATGGGTGGAAGGAAGGAAGGAAGGAAGGAAGGAAGGAAGGAAGGAAGGAAGGAAGGAAGGAAGGAAGGAAAGAAGGAACACCTTCCTAGATCTGTCCGCTAAAAAGCCTAACAACAGGCAACTCAGTAGCAGTGATTATCTCTAGCCACCCAGATTGTGACTGAGAAGTACCTTTTCTCACTAAAACAAACCAGGGCTTCTGGGAGAAGTGGTTGATTGCAGAGTTTGGACAGGGCTTGTACAACACGAGCCTGGAGAACTTTGTCGTAGCAGAGAGCAAGAAAGCTATCAGCGACTACAAGGCTAGAGTCAAGATTCTGCCAGGTAACTTTAATGTTGCATCCTCACCCCAGTCATGCCAGGGGAAGGGACAGTGGCTCCCCAATAATGCAGCGTAAAAGTCCTAAGGTCAAGAGTTAGGGTTCCCTACTGGCCCAGCCTGGGAAGGGCAACGGTAGGCCTGCCCCTGTCTCCATGAGTTTGTCACAGTGAACTCTGCTCCATTCTGGAGCATCTGGGACTGCTTGGCCATTTGCTCTTGTCTATTCGAAAGCCAGAAATGATGAAGAAATACGTGTTTTTCAGACAGTGGCGTAAATTTCTTTGATACATATTTTTATATAAATGTACCCGAAAGCATGAAACAACTAGCAATCTCATAAACTAGGAAAGAAATACAATGAAGACATAAATGCCCTTCTTTTAAATCAAATGTGCCTTTCCAGATGTATGCAAATAAATGATAAATCATTTCACCTAGAGGGCTACCATAAATATATAAAACTGTCAATGTCTATATTATTAAATTACATGTAAAAACTCATGTCCTGGATGCAAAATAAAACATCGTGCTCTCTGTGGGAAACCAATCACGTGAAGTACAGAAGCAAATACCACATAAAGAAGAGAAGCCATGTATAACGAAGAGATTGTTACGAGTATTTTTTAAATGCCTTCGGGTATTGACAGAATTTCTACAGTGTACTTATAGCATAAATGGCCAGCTGCTCCAACAGATTGTTTAAAAAGAAGCAGAGAAACTGTGGCAAATCTGTCTTTGAACTCAGAGGTGAGAGATCTGCTCATGTGCTCTAGCAAGCTGGGTGACTCACAAGTACAGTAGAGTCAGTGTTAAGTCTATCGCAGGTTTCCCCTCAGCTAGCCGGCTTCCTTCGATGGACCCTCCAATAATCTGCATTCACGGATGTCCTCTGACAGGCGTATCTAGCATTCATTCACTCATAGCTAAGGAAAAATTCACAGTGGATAGAAATCATCACGATTCTCTTTTCATGACACATAGGTCTGTGGTTCTGTCCGACGGCAGGAAAGGGGACACATTTTGAAACATCTTGCTTCACTGTCCTCTGTCCTAGGCCAGCCGCCATTCAAGGGGCTAGCTGAGAAAGGGAAGATGAATGCACTCTCCCGCACACTTGGGACAACACCGATGAGCGAACCCCGTACTCAAGCATATGATGACCATCACTCTAACTGAGTCAGCCAAATAAAGACTCTTCTCTCAGAGATGAGGAAGGGGTGAGTCACAGAACAGAGGGCTAAGGCAGATGAGGACGCTGTCCTGAGCTTTCGGCCCTGAGTTTTACCCCGGGGACCCCAAACGAATACCTGTCAAAGATCCTCTGTGGCTGCATCACGCTGTTGAGGACATGGGTCAGGTGATCCTGGGCTGCGACCACTTCTGGGGGAGGGTTGTACCTATTCACTGCCGCAACCTTTTCCAGAATTAGAAATGCAAGAGGAAAAACATGCATTTCTAAAAAGAAGACAAGTCTCAGATTTTAACAAAACATTCTAGACATGCAACCAGGTATGGAAAATAACTCATGCTCACGGACCTTTGTGCTCAGTCTTCACGTCTACTCTAACTTTCCTAAAATCTAAATAATGACAATTATTTTAAAATATGAAACCAGAGGCGCCTGGCTGGCTCAGTTGGTTGAGTGTCCAGCACTTGGTTTCAGTTCAGGGCATGGTCTCGTGGTTTGTGGGTTCAAGTCCCACGTCAGGCTCTGCTCTGACAGCCTGCTTGGGATTTTCTCCTTACCCTCTCTGCCCCTCCCTCACTTGTTCGTTCTTTCTCTCTCTCTCTCTCAAAATACAAAAAATAAATAAATAAACATTTAAAAATAAAATAAAATAAGGAGCTGGAGTCTTTGAGTTCCCTACTTCTTTATGCTTCCTGGTTTGGGAGGGGAGAAAACGAAAACAAAATCTCTAAAGCCTGAGATTACACTTTTAGTGCGAGTTGCAGGAATGAAATACATAGTTCTAGATTCCAGGTCGTGGATACTGCAGGGATGTTTTTCTCATGCCATCTCATCAAGAACTACCTCAAAGATCTCAAATTCTACCCAGATCTCCTCTTCTTTCAGAAAGCGTCCTCTGTTCAAAGATAGGGGTCTTTCCCCCTTATAACGTACACATCTCTATGCTCTGGTCCTTGTCACCCTCAAAATACATTAGCCTCATGTACCACACCTCTACTTAATGCATACTTTCCAACTGCATTCCCTCTGCAAGATGTTAAAGGGAAAATCTAGTAAGTGCCTCTGAGTTTGAGAATAATGATACACTAGCATCCCTAACTATTTTTAACCGCGATTTCAGAAAGGCACTTATGAAATGGAATATCTGGCCCTCTACATATTTATACCTATTTTCATTCTCATCTCAGATTTGCATTTAGTGTAAGAAATCCCTCATTAGTGCAGATTTCAACTGTCACCAGTCACTAAAGCATGACAAAGTACCACCCCAGGTACGGTGGCGGGGAGGCAGGTGCATAGCATTTAAGGTCTGGTTACTCTGGAACTGCGTGTCCAGGGGGATCATGATTTTAAAGGGCAGAATTAAGGGTTTAAAATATCAGGACAGTGACTCACTTGAGTACCTTTTGATTATACGCAGCAGTATAGAATAAATTTCATCATTAAGTGACTGTTGAGAGCAACACAGAATCACACACTCTCCAAAGACGACAGTTATCCAAATTAAGAGACAGCCATCACGCAGCCACGCGCACACGCGGGGCACGGCATCTGTCCCCACCGCCAACCTATTCACTGCAATGGCAGGGCCCTGGCCACAGCTGCTCTGATGCTCACAGCTTTGCAGGGGGTGAAACAAGAGAGTAAGGAACCACTCCCTAAATCAACAGTCAATTCACGTATCATTACGTGTGCCATTTACCGCCGACATTGATCCTGCAGTGGGTAGCAGAGCCTCATAAACACAAGGAATGACATGATTACGTACCTTTTCTTCCACTTTAATTTTCTTCTGATCTAATTCTGTTAATTGTAGGAGCATAAAAATCACGAACAACCAATATTCAGACTTTTCCTATTTAAAATATCAAGAGGAATATTCAGTCGCCTTCCTTTACCACATGAGTTAGCACCAGCATGCTGCTCTCCCAAGTAGGTCTTTGGGCTTCTACCCCACTCCACACACACACACACACACACACACACACACACACGTATCCCTCAAGGTGTCTATAGCTTCACGCTTACCAGTCCCCTTATTAAATGCAGACCGTGCCTTATAGCTTACAAAGCTCTTCAAACGTGCCATCTCATCAATCTCCCTGTGACATAAGCAGGACAGGTATGATCACCTCCATTTCTAGCCAGAAACAAACTAACTAAGCCTCAGAGTGGTGAAGCGTTTCATCTCAGATTTCACGGCCGGAGATTCAAACCCTATCGTCTAACTCCAGGGAGTTTCGTTATTGCAAATGATGAACGTTACTTATGATCACTTTGTCATTTACTTAGTATTATTTTGAATTAATTTATATCATTTGTTATGATTTTGTTTGGCCATCATAAATAATAGTATTTATAGAACAAATTCCTTATTACTCCCAACCATCTGCTGTGTCAGGATTATCTGGCTTTTCAAACATAATTAAAGTTTCGTATCAAGAAGCTACATCTTTGAAGCAAAAGATATTTGTGGGTCACGCATTTCATAGATAAGAATGCACATGAAATGAATCTACAAAGGTATCTTTTCTGTCCTTCAATGTGTGAGCTGGGAGTGGGAGGGCTGTGTATATAAGTGAGTTAATGTGTGTGAAAGGGTTTGTGGTGTTGATTTACGCACACGAACAAATACTCCCCGTGCCTCTGAAACTGGGGCTTGATGGCCACTCTGGAAGTCCCGCTTGTTTCTTAACCAGAGACGCTTTTAGGTTCCCCGCCACTATTCCCATACCAAGGAGTGGATTTACTTTTTAATCTTATTTTTCATTTTCATTTTTGCTTTTATTTTTATTTTTTGCCTGTCTAGACATGTTCAGCATGATACACACAAACGGGAAGGTACTCAGGAGATACATACAAATTCAACAGTCTCTGGAAAGCTCAGTAAAGGGTAGAGGCAGCCAAGTGGAATGAAGGACAAATGGACAAAGAGGGACGGACAGGAGAGCCAGGAGGGAGGATCCACTGATGAAAGAGAGGGGCTTGGAAAATAGCAGTGGAACTTTGAATACCAGAGGGGAAGAATCCCTAGGAAATATAGCATTTCTTCCTATAATCATTTCAGGGCACCACCAACTTCACGACTATATACAGACAAATTACTTTAGGCATCTGGTCTTAGACTTTCTTGCCCCTGTTACAAAGCAGGACCCGGAGCCTGTCTATGCCTCCAGCATCGTGCACTCTATCATGTAAAAGGGCATTGCTCCAATCTTAGTAGCTCTGTCCTGTAACCTTTTATCACCAGCCCGAATGAGTCACATGTGACCACAGCAAGCAAGGAACTAACTCCATGCTCCCCTGTCACTGCCGGTGCTACTCTGCCAAACCCTCCTGTTTCCTGAGCGACAGAGAATGAAGGTAAATGCAGTCTATTCACGTTCCAGATGTTCCTTATCAAAAGTACTTCTTGAAGAATTCCAAGAAGGTCCTCACCCCACCCCACCCCACCCCCATATAAAGATCTCTTACCTGAACTGGATTTCTTAGAAAGTTGACAACTCGAAGGAGAGGTAGATTTTCAATGTAATCTATCTCACCCAGCTCAGCAATCTGTGTAATCAAAGAAACAAAATATTATCAAGAGACTAAGTGTACAACCAATAATATAAAACAGTGTAAGAGAGCTAGTATGGATCCTCTAAATTCAACTTACTTTAGAAACTGCTCTGTTGCTGATCCAATTTCCTAATGCAGAACGAGAAAATTCCTGCAGGCCCCATTCTCTAAATGTGAACGCACAGGGCCACATTTTCTTTTTTCCTCTCTGGCTAAAGAATAGTGTGCTGTTCCTCATCTCAGCCATTATTTATTCTAAGGCAGAAATCACTGAGTAGGCAAAATCAGAGGAACAGTACCAAAAATGCATGCAAGGGCTCCCTGGTTCTCCTCACCCCTACTCCTCCCCAGCCCTCCCTCCCTAGGGCTGCCTCTGCTAGACCGGCCATTTGTGACTGGTGAAGCCTTCTCACTGAATGTGCCCATGTAGCCAGCTCCATTATTTTTCCAATAGGAGAGAGTTATTTTAAGGAAAGATATAAACAGAAAACCGTAAGACACATTTCTCGACATGGGTGTTGACCTTAAAATTTTTTGTTTAAACTGCACCCTTAGGTTTTATACTCTTTTCTGTGTGGGTTACGTTTCACCACTTTTAAAAAGTGAGAGGAAAGGGGTACTTGGATGGCTCAGTTGGTTGAGCGTCCAACTTTCGCTCAGGTCAAGAACTCGTAGTTCTTGAGTTCCAGCCCTATGTCGGGCTCTGGGCTAACAGTTCGGAGCATGGAGCCTGCTTCGGATTCTGTGTCTCCCTCTCTCTCTGTTGCTCCCCTGCTTGTTCTCTCTCTCTCTCTCAAAAATAAAAAATAAAGATTAAAAAAAATTTTTTTAAGTAAGGGGGGAAAAGATTGCTTGACAATCCCTTAATTTGACCAAAGTAGAGCACAGATTGCAGAATTCCTGAATTTCCCACTAAAGACAAAAAGTTTTACTTAAATTTCCTGTAATTAGCATAACTACAATTTTATTTCAAATGTAAACATTAAACTTTAAAAATTACTTAAAAAATTAATAATCACATTTTCATTTCTATTTCTCCCCAAGCCATTTCTGCATGTACGTGAAAGCACCCCAAAGGCAGTCACCAATAATTCCTGAGCTCTCCAAACACAAAATGCTAAAATTAAACTACTCCCAAAGCAAAGTCAGGGGGAAAAAACATAGGCACCATGTTCAAAGGATGCCATTTTGAAAGACATAATATGAAAGGTAAAATCCGAGTTACCATACAGAAGCCACACACACTAATCTGCTGACAGCAGTGTTATGCTATTGGACACAACTCTGTCAATACAATGACTAGATCCGTTAGATTGGCATCTGGATCATCTACAAGACAAAAGGATCATTTTCTAAATATTGTGATATTCAGGAAGGTGGAAAAATACAACTGGTTTACCCTGCTCGGTCAGAACTGTTGAACAGTTGGATTGATTTTCCCGTAGCACACGGCTCTTATGCTTGGACCCGACACAAATGTTAGGTGGAGATGTTTTCCTGCAGTGAACATGTCTCACTAACACGTGCACTTAACACGCACTGCTGATGGGACTGGAAATTGACATGTTCTTCTTAAAAAGGCAAGCTGATATGTTTCACGTGCATAAGCCATGAACCAGCTATCCCACCTCAAGAGGTTTACAGTGAAGATCATCAGACAGGCAAAAATTAGATACAAGAACGTTCAGTCTAACGTTTTTTTAGTAAAAGTTCAAAATTTTCTAAATTCCTAAAAACACTATCATTATGCAATTAAATGAGTCACAGTACAGTCCCATAATGGGAACGCTGTGCACCCACTTGAGATGATGGTGACATCTATGGTGATTGACATGCAAAGACCTTGAAAGGTTGCCAACAACATGAACACCATGATCACAGACTACATAAAATTATATTGTAACTGAACTGTCAGACCAGGGATCACCTGGTCTTTTGAGAGTCAAAGGACAGGGATCCAGCTTCCCCCCTGGTCCTAGGAAGAGGTTGTTAAGGGCACAGGACAGCAAGTATGCAGCAGCCTGTTCCCACACACGCTGAATTAGCAATGTGCAACTGATACTGGTGGTCCTGATGTGCCCTCCCTCTCTCAGTGACCTCACCCCAGAGCAGAACCACCCTCATGTCTTCTCAAATGCCAAGACCCAAGGCTGTGTGTATCATAGACCATTACAGAAGATGTAGGGTACAGCACTCCAAACGACTTAAAGTGAAACATTGCCAGAAAGATTCTATTGTTAAAGGAACATCACCCATCTGCTGCTAAGAATGTCATATCAGCACGGTTGATCCCCAGATTCCAGATGCCCCTCTTCTCCTCGGCCCTGTTGGTTACTCCCCACCCTTAACAGCCTGTCAACTTTGAATTCCAAGGGAAAGCAGTTTAATTAATTCCCATTTGGCCATAGCCTTCTAGGCTATGCTTTCCAAATCCAAGCATCCAGACCTAAAGTTACCTGTTCAGGTTTTTCATAGGTAGATAGATAGATAGACTTGTGAAATAATGACACAAAGACTCAGAGAAGTAAAACAGCATTCCCTACGTAACTCCAAGACCAATGTCTTGCTTCTAGAAGAAAGGACTGAGGTTATAACAGAGTTGACATTTTGGGGATAAGTTTTAAATGGTAGAAATGACATCAAATCTAACAAGGACTAGAGAGAGTGATAAGGGTCCCCCAAGTAACCAGCTGATTATAAACACTGGCAAAGAAAGTTAAAAGAGATGTTGAAATGATTGTGTGAGGGTTTAGCAATGTGTTAGCAGCTAAAACCAAGTAAATAATACTGATGAAAGTGTTAAGGTACAACATCAAATGAATCATATGAGAAGCAACAGCTGTGTTATGTTTCTGTCAAATGATAAATTTTCCATCCCTGACATGGTATTCTCAGTAGTCCTGGAGAAATCTCTGAGGAAATCTTTGGAAGGCTCACAGAACATTTCGAAGCACTGTTGGTTGCTCCCCAACCTGCCTGTGGGGAGCCAGGGAATTGTGTTATTGTTACGGACTCCTTCGTTGCCAAAGGGTTTCCTGCTTTGGGACACATGGCCATTTTTTCTTTAATGGGAGGCTCTCTAACATTTGAAAATTATAAACTCCTTTACTCGCTAAATGATGCCCCCTTTTTTCCTTCAACTTTTTCAAATGTAACTTGAAATGTCTCTTGAAATAGAAGAGAACAATATATTTATTCATGAGGTCGTTCTAGACCAGCACTTTCCAATATGGAAGTTCCTAGCCACACGCGGCTACTTAACACTTGGAAGATGGCTGGGACGAACTGAACTGGACTGTGAGTATAGTATACACACCCGATGTCAAAAACTTAGTATGAAGCAAGGGGTTATAAAACGTCTCATTGATGATTTTTTTTTTTTGTAGATTACATGCTGACACGATATTTTGGAAAAACTGGGCTAAATAACATAAATTATTAAAATTACTTTCACCTGTTTCTTACTTTTTTAGTGTGGCTACTAGAAAATTTAAAATTGCTTGTGTGGCTCACATTTATGGCTTGAATTATATTTCTATCAGAAAGCCCCCTTCTAGAGCACTACACCACGTGCTTTTCTGAAGGAAGGGACGTTAGCATTTCATTTACTGTATTATCTGTCAGGGTTGAGAACACTGAGTCTGGACTCAAACTATTCTATATTTGCATCCTGGCTCTGCTATTTGCTAGATATAGAACGTTGGGCATGTTACTTAACTTCTTTGTGCCCCAGTTTCTTCATCTGTAACATAGTGACAACGATAGGGTTATAATGAGGATTACATGAGATTATATACGAAAAGTGCTTAGAACAGTGCCTTGTGCACAAGTACTCCACAAGTATCTCTAGATTATTTTAGGACTGCAGGATTACTGTTATTACCATTAACCATTACTCCTTTTTCCCGAAGTCTGAGATGCATTTAGTTGGGATTCGATGAATGCATTCCAGCTTTGTAACACTCCTTGGACATACATACGGGAGAGCCATTTTCCCGGCAAGTTCATGAAAAGATACTAGAACCGTACGAGACAGAGATTGTGCTGACTTCGTAGGATATGCAGCATCGTGAACAAAAGTGGAATCAACTTTAGGAGTTGACCAAACAGTTTAATATACAAATCAGGTAAAAATAAGGAGGAACAGTTTTGTCAGTGATTAAAAATCCGCCTTTGCCCAGATCTAAAGATGGCCTTTTCTTGCTGTTTAAACTAACAAGTGATGCAAATTCATCAGACACAACTGGTAAGCACTATCACACCTGAAGACAGCAACGTCTCCACAGCATCACATCTCACCCCAGGAAAGAACAATGTCCTTTCCAGGGTCAGCCAAAGTTTGCATTTTCAAGAAGAAATAAACATTCAACTTCCTTAGGAAGTCTTTCCAAAAAATATGATGAAGTACTCAGTTAAGAATAAAATTGTTTCATAGACCTTACTGCATAAGTGGTCAGATATATTGGGATTACAAGCACAAATGCTTTACTGAAAATAAAGTGTAATTAATTAAGAGTGAAAGCCAATGTACATAACCTGTGAAATAAAGTGGGTGTTCAGCCAGATACGGAAATTTGAGTAAGTCCAATCCTCAACTCCTAGAGATTAGGAACATACACTATTGTTACCAATAGAAGATAGGAATTCACTTCCTGTGCCTCTTCTATTTAAATGACAGGCCCGGGCAACACCAGCCTGAGGCTCTTCTCCTTAATTTTTGTTGATGTTGTTGTTTATTTTTGAAAGAGAGAGAGCACTCGCGGGGGAGGGGCAGGGAGCCGGAGGATCCAAAGCAGGTTCCACGCTGACAGCAGAGAGCCTGACGCGGGGCTGGAACCCACAAACTGCGAGATGATGACCTGGCCTGAAATGGGACACTCGACCGACTGAGCCACCCAGGCGCCCCCTGAGGCTCCTCTCTCGTCCCCAATTTCTCTGCTCTGACATTTCAGACGTTCCCACTGGCGTCCTTCTACACAAAATTTTACACAAACATCTCTGCTTTAGAAAGTCATGTCCACTTGGTTGCAGCTTAAACCCTTAAAACAATGTGATTAGGAATCATCAGATTTTCAAAAATTAAGAATTGTATTTATTACAAACAAACAAAACAGTCCTGCAACTACTGCTCCAGGAGACTTTATAGAATAACTTTTGTTTTTAATATGAAATTTATTGTCAAATTGGTTTCCATACAACACCCAGTGCTCATCCCAACAGGTGCCCTCCTCAATTCCCATCACCCACTTACCCCTCCCTCCCACCCCCATCAACCCTCAGTTTATTCTCAGTTTTTAAGAGTCTCTTATGGCTTGGCTCCCTCCCTCTCTTTTTTTTTACCCCCCTTCCCCTCCCCCATGGTCTTAAGTTTCTCAGGATCCACTTAAGAGTGAAAACACATGGTATCTGTCTTTCTCTGCCTGACTTATTTCACTTAGCGTAACACTCTCCAGTTCCATCCACGTTGCTACAAAAGGCCATATTGCATTCTTTCTCATGCCAAGTAGTATTCCATCGTGTATATAAACCACAATTTCTTTATCCATCCATCAGTTGATGGACATTTAGGCTCTTTCTATAATCTGGCTATTGTTGAAAGTGCTGCTATAAACACTGGGGTACGAGTGCCCCTACGCATCAGCACTCCTGTATCCCTTGGGTAAATTCCTAGCAGCGCTACTGCTGGGTCATAGGGTAGGTCTATTTTTAATTTTTTGAGGAACCTCCACACTGTTTTCCAGAGTGGCTGCACCAATTTGCATTCCCACCAACAGTGCAAGAGGGTTCCCATTTCTCCACATCCTCTCCAGCATCTATAGTCTCCTGATTTGTTCATTTTGGCCCCTCTGACTGGCGTGAGGTGATATCTCAGTGTGGTTTTGATGTGTATTTCCCTGATGAGCAGTGACGTGGAGCATCTTTTCATTTCTAAGCCGGCATTTAAAGTAACAGCCCCTTGAGAAACCAATAACGGGTCCTAATGTGTCCTCTAACACATAGACACTGAAACCGTGACAGTTCAAGTGTGACATTACCTTATTATCCTCGAGGTTGATCACTTCCAGGAAGTCATGGTTTTCTAAGCCCTGGAGGCTACTGATCTGATTGTGGGACAGATCCACGACCTGCAAAGCTTTTAGTTCCTCCAAACCGGTCATCTTCTCAATCTGGTTATTGCTCTAAAATTGGTAAAATACATTCAGTGCCTTAAAAGCTTCAAGTAGGAAAAAGTGCAAGGCCAAGTTTTCATTCTGGATACCGCCTAAATGTCTTAAAGTCAGCAAGCCGTGCTTGTTCCCTTGCCCTCCACCGTTTCTACCAAACACTTCCCTGAACACAGAGGCAAACACCCCAGAAAGAAATCCCAGTTTTTCAGCTGGAAGATTCAGAGTGCAGTATTTTCACTAAAGTTAATGAAAGATGAATGTTCAAAGCAGTAGGAAAGGCAAAACCCTAGGTGGTGTAAGCTTTTAACATTGTTCGCCTAAAGCCTAATGACAGCGTAACTCCACGTTTATCTCCAGAAACAAAATACAGTGCAAATCTTTCATTGCCATCACGTGAAACCACCTGAATAGCGCGATTCCCCCATATACTTGGTTTTCAGAAACATTCTAAATATAATCACTTCATGCCACGAGGGCTGTGGTAGTCCGATTCATGCCTTGAGTTATTCATGCTCTTGTGCTGTGTCCCTCCCCTTGAGTCTAGGCTGGAGCTCTGACTTGCCTTAACCAAAAGAATACAGCAGAAGGGTGCCAGTGCCCAGTTTAAGAATTAAGAAGGCCTGGCCACATCTCCTCTTGTGTCTTGGAAACTGACATGTAAGGACCCCGCTCTGTTTGGGAAAGAATGTGTGGAGAGGTCACACGGAGAAGACGCCGTCACACGGAGAGGGGCCCTAAGACTAAACCGAGAGGCAAATTCCAGCCATCCCAGCATCCCAGCTGAGCCCAGCCCCCAGCCAACCTGCCAGCTGAATGGGGCAAGAAGCAGCAGCAGCAGCAAAAGCACCCTGCTGAACCCAGCTCAGCTTGTAGAACTGCTAGCTAATAAAATTTCTACAGGCCACTACACTGGGGGTGGCTTGTTATCCAGTAATAGATAACTAAACCTAGTTCTTCAATGATTCACACATAGGCATCTTCCCAGACAGTGAGCGTAAAACAAAGCAAGATTCAAAGATCCTCTTTCCCAACCCGCACGCCCCCATAACAACACATTACAGTGGCAACAGTAGTCTGCATTTTCGTGAGCATTTTCCAACATACGATTCCTTGGGTTCCCTAGCCTTAAAGAACATGCCACAGTAAAATTACACTTTTAGTTTGAGAATCATAAAGACACTTTTGAGGTTTCAATTAATACCATATAATGCCCATCTTTAAACTCTTAATACTTTTAACAAGTACATAACTGAAAAATTAAATTATAGCATTCTCTTCCATCTACAATATGTTTCCTGGTACATTTAATAGCAAGAGCTCATTTTCATCCTATCTTTCATAACATTTTATTTCAATAATGAGCAAGATTTGCATTCATTAGTTTAATTCTGTGGCTCTTTATAATATGTTCAGAGAATGTTGATAATCTACAAAGCTGGGTGATAATACACGGGGGGCTCATTAAACTATTCCCCTTTTTCATATATGTTTGAGAAATTCCATAATAAGAAGGGGAAAATACTCATACCCCCATTTGCCTAAGTTAAGCAAAATTTCCTACTGTTCAGAGTTCAAAAAAAGTTCCAGAACGTGTAACAGAAAAGGAAAAGAAAAAATTGCACTGAAGTTAACATAATATCCATACTAATTTAATGTATTGAAATAGGACCTCAATATCCTATTTAAAATATGCCCACATATAAAATTTATATACAATACACTTCTTCCCGAAGAACTTTGAAGTGCTGGAGCTGTGGAAGACAGACTGTGATAATTCTTCACAGCACCTCTGATGGCTTTCAAAGTGGTAAATGCATGGGCACAGGGTAAGGCAGAGAAACGTTTAATTAGCTAGCCTACGGCCACAAAGGAAAGCAGAACTGAGAAATATTCAGGATCACAGAATTTCTGAGTTTAAAGTCGTCTAGTCAAACCCTTTCTCCCATGCTGAAAACAGATACGTCGCCCCTCAAAGTGGACATCCAGTTTTAGCACACGCAGTTCCTTTCGCCTTTTTTTTTTTTAATCGTGATTAGCAGCGGAAAGGGGGCCTTTAGAGAGAAGCTATTTCCTTTAAAAGACGAAATGAGAAATATTCCTCATCTCCCCGGTTTGGAAAGGAAGAAATAAGCGGCTCTTACTAAGACAAAGTGAATTCTAAAGTGTGGAATGCATCGCCCTTACTTGCTAAAAGAAATGGTTGATCGCACAGCCCATAAGTGAACCACATTTTCCCCTTACATTTAGTATAAAAGCTGATGGTAGAGAATTAACAACTGGTTTGTATAGCAAGTTGTTTTTTCTCTCTAAAAAAAAAAAAAAAAAAACAAAAAACGTAAAATGAATTTTTGCCGTAGTAAAGCAATGGTTTTCTCATTCCACAAATTAAAAAACTGTTTTACGCATTAACGTAAACAGACTAAGACTAAACAGAGAGGAAAACTTTGTTTTACGCATTAACAAACTGTTGAAACAAATGTGTATCGTTTTATTTTACATATTTTGTTAACATTTGTAAAAAGAACCCTTGCTATTCTCAAAAATTTTAAGGAAAATGAATGAGGGCATACTTTGTATTTTCTGATTCATCTTGGGTGATGGGGGCGGCAGGGATTGGGAACAATCCCCTTAATTTATTTGTAGAAAAAGTAAGTCTTTTATGTTTTTTTCTAAAAAGTGCTTGAGATGGAATTGCCAAGGTGGATTACTTTACTTGTTGAAACAAACTCTTACGATAAAATTGCTATGTGTTGTTTTGCTTAATCATGGGTTCAGCTCTCCTCCCCTTAAGCACGCCCCCGTATCTCTTTCCACATGGCAAGCTCCACTCAAAGTTAACGGGAATGCGGATACAAAGAGAGATGTACAGAAAGGCTAAGGTTCTTTTTTTTTTCTTTAATCTTTTTTTAATGTTTTTATTTATTTTTGAGACAGAGACAGACAGAGCATGAGCAGGGGAGGGGCAGAGAGAGGGAGACACAGAATCCGAGGCAGGCTCCAGGCTCTGAGTTGTCAGCACAGAGTCCGACGCGGGGCTCGAACTCACGAACCGCGAGATTATGACCTGAGCCAAGCCAGACGCTTAACAGACTAAGCCACCCAGGAGCTCCTCAAATTCATTTTCTTCCATGCTTTGCTAACATGCCTCAGGGGGACATAAAACATAAAATCTTAGGGAAATTATTAAAACTCTCCATGCCTCCGGTCCACTGGTACTAGAACCAGTCCTTGGCCTTCACCTACCTCGCTGTAAGGAGTGAAGGCTCTTGAAAAAGCACTTCATGCTCCAAGCTCGGGGAAAGAAAATTAACACTAGCCAACATCCGCTATCTCTGGTTAAATAAGACAGGTATAGTATATTTTAAATGTCGCAGATAACCCAAGATGTCATTTCAAACAGCAGTTCAACACTCTGCTGTGGTATAGTTCATGTAAGAAATTAATAAGCTACCAGCCTCATGGCTTAAAATCCTCCCTTGCCCACCAAGGGCAAGATATAATAAAAAATAGCAAAGCCATCCAAGGGTAAGAAGTAGGAGAGAGGAAGAAAGGAAGAAGAATCCTAAATAATCCACAAACTGTATTATCAGCTCCCAAATTAGTGAGCTATAGTGTGATTTCAAAAACACTATATGTATCTTTGGAACTCTTATAATTCTGATTTTTAAATACACTATCTGCATTTTCATTCATAGTCACAGAGCACATCATAGAGCTTAAGAAGAATGCTCTCTATGGGAAAACACTTAACAATTTCCAAGTTCTGACTGGAACTGTTCCTTTATTCTCAGCACCAGTTCTGATCTCCTAGAATGGCCAACTAGCATATATTAGTACAAAAGGGTTGCCAAAATTCAGTGCCCAGAGAACATCTTGTGGTTCATTTGAGAGCACTCAAGTATTAATAGCAATAAATATTATGCTTAAATGTGCTTAAATGTTATTTCTTCACGGAGACATTATAAAATGTGTTTTTAAAAGTTGTTCCAAGTATTCCTTTCTTTGTCAGTGTAAAACGTGAATCCTTTAAAAAACTGACTTTGGATGCCAAATTAGAAAATCATTTTACCATAGCATGAAATATTGACCCTACACACATACACAACCACACATAGCACACACACACACACACACACACAGCATGGAAAGGAACACTGAAGACAGTAACATTTCCTGAAGTGATTAGCTCTTTATACATTCGAAAAACCCGAGGTATCATTCATATGCTTAACTGAAACATTAACTAGAACCTTCCATTAAGAACGACTTTTGCTTAGACTCACCAGACAAAGAATTTTGATGGGCAACCTGCCTAAGCCATTAATTGACGTGATCTTGTTCTTAGCCAGACTCAGGTGCATCAGGCCACTGCACATCTCCAGCCCGCTGATTTCCTCTATCTCGTTGTCTATGCACCGTGACTCCGTTTAAGGAAAATGTTATTAGAAACGTTTTGAAGACAAGAATAATCAGTGTCAGTCCATCATTAGAAAAATCAGACAACAGCATGAATAAAGCAGTAACGTATGCTCTATACAGGATGAACACCATATCTTGAAATATATTTTTTTCATGATAGAAGTGAATACTGGCACTTTTTTTTTTTTAAGACACAGCTTTTGAGTGTGCTCAGTTACATTTGCATTCACGCGTGACTCATTTAATCAGTGAGCAAAAACATTTTAGGGTGCTTCGAAGCTGCCTTGGTGGCAGTGTTTGCCCTTGGTTCCTAAGTGGTCTCCATGAGAAACTCATGTGCTTTCCCACAGGCAGGACTTCTGAATACAGGGCACCCTGTGGGCAACACACACCAAGTTATCATCCTCATAACCAGGGTACCAGCCAGAGAGAGGTCATCTGTGGCAAAGGGGTGATAAAGGAACCAGTATCCTGATGCCGACAGGAACAGCCTTTTCTATCCATACTGGCTTCTCCTCTCTCTTTAAAATAAATGAGGCCTAAACTTAGTCTTTATTCCCTCATGTTAAGTTTCTAGTCATTTTAAAGTTTATTTGAGAGAGAGAGAGAGTGAGCAAACAGAAGGAGAGAGAGAATCTCAAGCAGGCTCCCCGTTGTCAGCACAGAGCCGGACATGGGACTCGATCTCACAAACCGTGAGATCATGACCTGAGCCAAGATCAAGAGTTGGATACTCAACCGACTGAGCCGTCCAGGCGCTGCCCCGCCCCACCCCCCAGTCATTTTAAAATTTAATTTCTTTTCTTTTATTCCATCTTTATAGTCACCTAAAATTGCAGTCCCAATGTCACCAATTCTATTCACCTCTCTCTGGTCTCTATTTGGCAAAGTTCCAGGATTTGGTATCATCTCCTCATCAAAGCTCCTGTGTCCCTTCCCAAGTAGCCAAAGACATCACCACTCTCTCAGCCACCTATAATCTTCAGGGCATCCAATCAATCAGCAAGACTTGGCATGTTTTGCCTTTAAACACCTCTTTAATTATCTCCTTCCTTTTCATTCACTCCTCTGCCAACTTAATTCAGCTTTAGCACCGATGGGTACTTCTAACATCCATTTCTTCTGGCCTCAAATCACTTTACACGCTGTAGTCAGGTTAATTTTTTCAAAATATCGATTGGAAATCTTGTTGCAATCAAATTCTCACAGGACAAATTCCAAATTCCTCCCTCTGGCATCTAACACCCCTGACTTTAAGCAAAGCCTATTCCTCCAGTTTCATCTCCATTATAATCCAGTGAGGATTCCCCATTTCTGCCAGGTCGGTCTTGTCAGTAGTTCTGGAATGTATACCAAGGACTTTCTGACATAGTAGTGTATCTTTCACATTGCTTTCCTACCCTTTCTAAATCCTGCCCATTCTTCAGGACTTAATTTCAAATTTCACTTCTTTTCTTCCTTTAACATTTACCTCTTTAGTTTTTTAAAGATTTTTTTTAATGTTTATTCATTTTTGAGAGACAGAGCATGAGTGGGGGAGGGGCAGAGAGAGAGAGAGAGAGAGAGAGAGAGAGAGAGTCACAGAATCTGAAGCAGGCTCCAGGCTCTGAGCTGTCAGCACAGAGCCCGATGTGGGGCTTGAACCCACAAACTGTGAGATCATGACCTGATCTGAAGTCAGACACTGACTGAGCCACCCAGGCGCCCCTTAAGTATTTCTTTTTGAAAGATCACCTTATCTTCTTATTTCTTACATATGTACAAATGATAGGCTAGGAGAATATATTTGCAACATGTATAGTAGATGAGGGATTACTATTCAGAATACATAAAGAATGACAGTAACTTAATAGAAAGAGAGAAAAAGACAGAACCACCCAATAGAAAATGAGAAAGAATACGTTGAGAAAATTCCCAACAGAGCATATCCAAGTGGCTGATAAACACGGGAAAAGACACTCTGCTTCACCCTTAACCAGGAGAATGCAAATCAAGATGCCATTTTCACATATCAGTTTAGCCAGGATTTGAAAGGTTCTCAAGAACAGATTCTTTCCTACTCCTGAGGCTTTATTATACTAGAGCCACTTTGGAAGAAACCTGGGAGTATTGCTGCAATTGTAAAGTTGTCACAGTAATTTCAATTCTTGATAGCCACTCTAGACAGACCATTTCTTCCTCGAAGCCTCTTCTGGTCAACTTCCAACCCCCCCCCCCCAAGTATTTTCTTCCATTAATTGAAGAATCAAAGAATTTTTTAAAGGGGAAGGAAGGGATCATTAAGTATCAAAAAAACGTTATTTTGCCTCATAATTCTTTGTAGTTATCTTAACTCTACTAGTTACTCGTTATGTGACTTCTCTATGCTCAGAGTTTTCATCGGTAATGTGGGAATAACACCAGGTTGCTAGGAAAACCAAAAGTTTGATTACGGGAAAAAATCAGAAAGTATATATGAATGAAGTTCACAAACCATAAAGTATCTCATAATTATAAGGCATTGTTATCATTACCAAATTACAAGCACATGAGGCCAAGGAATCACATCCTCTACCCGTTGGCCAATGGCACAAAATGTAAGATTCAAGGCCAGGATCTTTTCTGAAAAGACCTAGGCTAGAGAAAGAGGCAAATTGGAAACTAGAAGCAATGGGCAGAAAATATTGCCAAATGAACCAGAAATTCCTAATTTTTCTTCATTGGTTCCAGATTCAATCCTTGAGCTGAAGTGTAGTTTTGCTGGTCATCAAATATGCATTTTCAAATCTTCTTTCATAAAGCTTCCTACCAGAATAGCTCCACAAATAAACATTTATGCTCCCAAACACCATGCCCTTTCTGCTTCCATGTTCTTTGGGCTGTTTAATCATTCTAGAGCTAGAACAAAGACCAGATTTTCACAGATACAGATGGTAACAAAGGACGTGAAATGGGGAAACAAGAGATTAAACTCACACACAGCTATAAACGAAATAAAATATCCTCGGAGTAGTGATCTTTGGAAGAAAAATTAGGCAAAGAAAACTTCAAATGACCATCTGTCTCAGTTTAGCAGAGGAAGCAATATAGTCTTTAAGTCCTATGTCAAGGGCACTGGTGTCCTGGTAGCTCTGCTCCAACCAAAATGAAGATACTCTAAATGATGGGGAAGAGTAAAACAAATGCTTGTGGGTAGCTGGGTCAGGAAGCATTCCCGCGGGAAGGACGCAAGGATCGGAAAAGGAGGAAATAGGAATCCTGAAACCATCAAGAGACGGTGGGGGATCGAAAAGGAAAGCCGGTTTATTGTATATACAGTAATTTTCCAAGACACTGGAGACTATCCCCAGTTCTCTTGGTATCATCCGGCTTACTCTCCAGCTTTGACTAACACAACAAATCAATTTTATGAAGTTAGTACTGCAAGGGCCCCAAGGAGGAGGAATACAGATGCCTCACTGCAAATGTGGCCCTGGCTTCTGCAGCTACCGTTGCCATCACTCACAGCCCTGGGACCAAGGCTTGAGGAACTGACTGCACGTCTCTGTTGAAAAATAAGTTCATTTCAGAAAAACTGTCTATTTCCCAACTCTTTAAATTTCAAGGAATTTCAATCACTATAAATTAATCAGGTTCTTGAGTGAAGAGTAGTTTTTACAGTGGCCCAACAGCTCTCCCCACCCCACCTCCGTAATACCACGGTCACATCATCTGTGACCACCAGCAGGGATAATGGTCAATCTATAGGACTGGTCCCTACATAGCTCTGAGTTCGCAGCTTGTTTTCAGGAATATCTTTATCTCTCTAATCTCTCATTTTCTTATTTTAAGGACCTTCGCGAAATGTTACTTGTCCTTCCTCTGAACATTATTCTTTTGTATTCTTTCATGTAGGTCTTGGGACTTTCCAATAAGGAATATAATCTGATAAGTCACTAAGCCATTACAATGAATTAGCTAACTGGCTTTACCCTTTGAGGGATGTTTTAATTTCCAAGGGCCACTACCAAGAGAAAGGGACTCAAAGAACTCAAAATCATTATACTGTATTCCAGCTCTAAAGTTTTACATTTCTGTGAATAAATCTTTTACAGTGGAATTTTAGGTCCTCAGAAACTGAGTGAAGAAACCCAAAGGCACGTAAGCATAACTTTACAGTGAGGGAAAGGCCCCACAATCTATTTTTACATTTTGGTGATGATGTCAGCAGTTTGCAGGGCTTGACATGAATTATTCACCAGTTCAGTATTCGCTCTCATTCATTTGTCTACAATCATAATATATGGTTCTGGTGTACAGAAAACAGTTACTGAGAAATAAGTAGGAAATCCATCACAATTCGCTTAGTAGAGAGAACCGCAATGATGGCTTTAATCAAAACCAATCCTGAAAGATCTATATCACCTTCCCATGTGAAAAATGTTCTTCACTACAGGAGTGAATCTCTCTGTGAAACACACATACACATTAAATGGCTAGAGGATAAAAGTAGTAATTACTCAATGAATTGTAGCCTGGGGGAAACAACAGAATTCAGAAGACTAGTGTCAGTTCGACCACTGACCAAATGATCTGGGGCAAGTCACTGAGCCTCCCTGGGTCTCAGGAAGGGGAACAAGGCACTTTTGCTTAAAACAAAAACTTCCGGGGGCACCTGGGTGGTGCAGTCGGTTAAGCGTCCGACTTCAGCCAGGTCACGATCTCGCGGTCCGTGAGTTCGAGCCCCGCGTCGGGCTCTGGGCTGATGGCTCAGAGCCTGGAGCCTGTTTCCGATTCTGTGTCTCCCTCTCTCTCTGCCCCTCCCCCGTTCATGCTCTGTCTCTCTCTGTCCCAAAAATAAATAAACGTTGAAAAAAAAATTAAAACAAAAACAAAAACAAAAACTTCCGTAAAAGAACAGTTAGTAAGAATCTCTAAAGTCAGTCTGGATCTTAAAATTCTGTGATCACTTTTTAAAAATTCCATGGTTCTACAATCATGAGACAAATTCCAATGAACAATCAGTATTTATAGGTAAAGAACACAGAGCATTCTTTCTCAAGACTGAATACATTGACTTATATCTGCCAACGTTTACCTCTTCTGATTGAGACGATTGGCAATCAACCATCAGTTCACCACATAGGGAATGACAAAATAGCATAAGATAAACTAAAAAGTTGAGGTCTTACAGTTAATAATCCATTTTGAGGCATTAGTATGTTGGCATTACCAGCTTGATTAACCGATTTGTTATTATTAATTTTTTAATGTTTATTTATTTTTGAGAGAGAGAGGTAGAGAGCAGGGGAGGAGCAGAGAGAGAGGGAGGCACAGAGTCTGAAGCAGGCTCCAGGCTCTCAGCTGTCAGCACAGAGCCCGACGCGGGGCTCAAACCCACAAATCGCAAGATCATAACCTGAGCTGAAGTCGGCCACTCAACCGACTGAGCCACCCAGGCGCCCCTGATTTGTTCTTATTTTAAATAAGTGCTTTTTAATGTTGGTAATTACAATTTTATTTACATTTTAAACAAAACCATGCTTGTTCCCGTCAAATAGAAAAGACACATTCTCACTAAGGAAGGCTCGAACAAATATAAAAAGCACAAAAAAGAGAAGAGCCAAACTTCTAAAAAGGGCACACGGAATGGCAGCAGGTTAGGAGAGCCTGCCTGCGGGGTACAGCAGGGAGCACTGGCTAGCTCAAAGCTGGGGGGTCTTCGAGGGCATTCCTCAGTCCAGCAATAGCAGCATCACCTGAGAAGTTGTTAGAAATGCAAATTGTCAGCCACCACCCCAGACCCCCTCAGCCAGAAGTTCTGAGGGTGCAGGCCAGCAAGAGGTGCTTTAACAAGCCCTCCAGGGGATGCCGATACAGCTCGGGTTTGAAGCTTGGCAAACAGCTATTTTCAAAGAAATTAATAATCTTCAGATTTAAAACATGTTTGATGGACACAGGTACAGCATTTGCCCCCACATGGCCTGTTTATATTTATTTTTAAAAATCTAATGAACACTTTTTTTTGAGAGTGAGTGATCAGGGGAGGGGCAGAGGGAGAGGAAGAGGAAGAGAGAATCTCCAGCAGGCTCCAAGCTCAGCTAGGAGCCCCGATGCAGGGCTTGATCTCACAAACTGTGAGATCGTGACCTGAGCTGAAATCAAGAGATGCTTGACTCACTGAGCCATCCAGGCGTGCCAAAAATCTGATGAACACTCTTGAAATCACCCCCACCCCCACCTCCAGCCCAAGAAGTAGAACATGAGCCATAATCTCCCTCTGCATGCCTCTCCTGTTGTACCCGCTGCCCCCCTCTTGGAGACCACCACTGTGCAAACTATTTCCTCTTCCTTTTCCCCTTTGGTTTTACACGAAAATTGTACTTAATTTTATTAAGATGCATCCCTATTGTTGCATGGAGATCTATTTGATTTTCAGCACTATATGATATGCTAGGATGAGTATAACATAATTTGTACTTTCTCTTATCAATGAGCATCTGGGCTGTTTCAATTTTTTGCTATTGCAAGCAGTGTTGCTCTGAGCCTTCTTATTCAAGCCTCCAGATACACGCGTGCTCAACTGCCCACACGTAGGATTGAAAGCGCCAGGCCATGGGAATTCGATGTTCAACTTTATAAAAAGAGTATAAAATTGCTTTCCAAAGCAGAACTAATTTCATACCCAAAGGAAGAAAAAAAAAAAAAAAAGATCCTTTTGACCTACATGTTCTCCGACACTTGATATTTTTAGATTTCTTAAATTTTATCAATTGAATGAATATGGTATCTCAGGTGGTCTTGGGATGCATTTCTCTGAACACAAACGAGGCTGACAACTAGTCATATGTTTATTAGCCTTATCTGATTCATTTTCTGTCAAGTTCTTTTTATACATCTTCTCCAGTTTTCCGATCTGGAAACATGGAATATATTTCTCTTTAGTTAGGTCTTTAATGCTCTTCAATAAAGTTTTATTATATTTCCCCCCCACAGGTCTTAGTCATTGTTAATAAGATTCATTTTTATTGCTCTTGTAAATGGCGTCTCTCTTTTAAGCTGTGTTTTCTAATTGCTTGCGATGTAGAGAAATGCAATTCACTTCTGTCTATTGAAGTCACATCCAACTGCTTTGCTGAACTCTCGAAACTATTATTTCTAGTAGTTTATTACCAGTTAGTTTTGATATTCTCTATGGACAATCATATCATTTGCAAAAAAAATGACTTTCATCTTCTCCTTCCAATCTTTACACTTTCAGGTTTTTTCCTCTTGCTTTAGAGTGCTAACTAAAACCTCCAAAACAATGATGGATAGAAGTGGCGACAGTGGTGATCTTTGGCTTGCTCCCAATTTTAAAGAATGCTTAGAACATGTCCCCAGTCAGGACAAAATTTGTTTCAAATATTTTTGTAGACATTACCAAGTTGAGGAAACTCCCCATTACTAGCTTACTAAGAGTATTTTATTGCAAATTAGATTTTATTAAATTTTCTGTATCTATTGGAGTTTCTATATCTACTGATCATATGGTTGATTTCTCTTAATCTGTTAATGTAGTTACTGACATTTATGGCCTCTCTAATATTAAACTATCCTTATATTCATGAGATAAACCAAACTTGGGCATGGTATATTAACTTTTCTCAAATACTGTCAGATTCAGTTGCCAGCATTTGTTTAGGATTTTTATATCTAGATCATGAGTGAAATGAGTCTGCCCTTTTCCTTTCCCTTATTCTTCTTTGTCTGCTTTTGGATATCAAAGTAATCTCATTAGAATCAATTGTGAAAATGCCTTCTATCCTTAACCTTGAAAGAATGTGTTCATTATTGGAAGATTGGTTCTTAAAAATTTGGGTCTGGTGGATTTTTTTAATATGAGGGTTTTAATTTAGTTAATTTATAATGAACTGCATTTATAATTACAGGACTACACAGGGTTTCTATTTCCAAATCAGCATTTTGGTGATTTTTCTAGAAATTTTTCCACTACATCTAAGTATTCAAATGTACTGGCATTAAAAAAGTTGTTTAACAATTCTTTTCTATTATAAGGCTTTTCATTCTTTTCAAAACTCTAATCACATATACAGTATGACACATTTTAACAGAACAAAAGAGGCATATTTGGTACTGTTTAAAAAACTAGCTTGTCTTTTCAAAATGGTAAGCTAAAAAGTTTATTTCGTTAATAGTTTACGAAGAGTAGCTTGTTTTGATTACTTGCATTTGCATTTTAAAAAACACAGGTGAGGGGTGCCTGGGTGGCTCAGTCAGTCACATGTCTGACTCTTGATTTCAGCTCAGGTCACGATCTCATGGTTCAGTTTGTGGGATTGAGCCCCACATCGGGCTCCGTGCTGACAGCACAGAGCCAGCTTGGGATTCTCTCTCTCCCTCCCTCTCTGCTGCTCGCTCTCAAAATAAATACATAAACTTAAAAAACCCACAGGTGAGAAATGACACCATGTGACATTTTAATTATGTGTCCATGTTCTGAATTTCAATTGGTTCTAATGTAATAATTACAGCTTTTTATACTTTGGAGATAAGCCTGAATTGCTACATCTAAAGTCAAGTTTAAAGAACAAAAACAAAAAACAAACTCTAATTCCTTTCTTCTAATTCCTTTCTTCATCAGTTTTAGGTTCGTCATAATAGTTTAATAGTTTAGTTTTTTACAAGGAAAGATAAATGTATATAGAACTTAAGACTTTCATGATAGAAATGTTTCAAACTGCACGCTCTATTTTGAGCCCACAGAGCCCAGACTGTCAACTGACAGAGCTCATTCAGGGTACCCTGAAGATTAGACAGAACTCTGGAAGCTCACTCCCTTCTGGCTGGGATGAGTTTGGGGGGAAGCCGGCTTCTAGACCAGTCCTTCCCAACGTTAATGTGCACTCGCATCACCTGGGGGTCTTGTTAAAAATGCAGAGTCTCATTTCAGGGGTCTGGGGCAGAGTCCCAGAGCCTGCATTTCTAAGAAGTTCCAGGCAATGCTGATTTTGAGGCCACCAGTCTTCCTGGAGCAGTGTTCTTCGAGGTGGCCTGAGTGGATTTCTGAGCCAGGTGGCTTCTGGACCGTCTGCCTCTACCTCCCTGCAAATTCAGTATGTACGACTGTCATACGTCAAGTGGAAGTTCTACGGCCAGGTGCTGCTCGTGTGTACTACTTGTAGTTTGCCATCAAAACATTTCATTTTGATCATTTTCTCATTAGGCTACATTCAAGAGAACTTGCCCTCTTCAAGAGCACCATCTAAATGCCCACTAACAGTTCATTCTCACACCCCAGTTCTAAAGAACGTGGTGCTACGTTTTAAGTGTCCCATCATACGTGAAAAAGGGTTTTGTTTTTGTTTCCAACAAAATACGTCTTCAAGAAAACACATCTTCTGTTCTCCCCACGTCTCGGTCTCATTACAAGTGTAGTGTTCTAACTGCTGCCCTGTCCCTGGAATGAGGCACCCAAGGGCAATCAATCCATTCCCCGCTCGACCCTGAAAAATCCTCAGGTGGCTAGAAAGATACTGAGAAAGAGAAGTCGCTGCTCCCTTCTCAGAAAACATCAGTCTCTGGTGTAAAGAGGCTGAAGCTCATTAAACTCACAGATCCCCAATTAACCCCTTAGGCTGTCGAGGCTGGAGTGGGCCTGCTTTAAGGTATTTGCTCTGTTTGCACGGGAGCCTGACTCATGCAAAAGAGACGTTCCTGAGGCTGTTTGCTCATCAAAAGTTGTTGGTTTTGCTTTTAAAAAAAAAAAAAATGAAAGTATATTTTAAATGCACTAGAGAAGCTTGCTATTCAAAGGGAGCTTACTATAAATGCTTTCGTAAAATAAAAAATCACTTATATTCCTTTTGGTCATGGCTGGATTTTCAGATATTGAATTTAAATAAATGAGGGCCCAAGTTTAAGTAAATTTGAAGAGTTAGTTAAAACAGAACTTCTTGGAGCACCTGGGTGGCTCCGTCAGTTGAGCATCCGACTTTGGCTCAGCTCATGACCTCATGGTTCATGGGTTCGAGCCCCACATCGGGCTCTGTGCTGACCGCTCAGAGCCTGGAGCCTGCTTCAGATTCTGTGTCCCCCTTGCTCTCTGCCCCTCCCCTGCTCGCGTGCACGTGAGTGCACGCACACTCACGCTCTCTCTCTCTCAAGAATAGACAAACATTAAAAAAGGAAAAAAAAAAACAGAACTTCTTATCTGGTTCTAGAAAAATAAACCTATGTTTATCAGAAGAATAACTGTCTTACTTAGCTTTTTGGGTGTAAGATGCTCTTGACAAGTCTGGCTTACGATCTTACTCCTTGGTAAATACACTATCTTTCTTCCTTTTGTGAATATCACTTCTTAACCACTCAGGTGCGTCAGCCATCTCTAGCAAATTCTGCCACCACTTCACGTCATCCAAGTATACGCTTATTAATGGGCCTATGACGCCCCAATTTCCCCTTTGTACATTCAAAGGATACTGTCCAAAATGAGTTTAGTGAGAGCCTGGTAAGCCGACAAATCACACATTTCAGAAATTTGGTTGCAGGAAAAATCCACCTTCTGATGAGAAAAAGAGAACGGGATGTCAAAGTTTTTTTTTTCGTTCACTTAACCACAACAATTCATCGCACAAGAAAAATACCTTTCTGGGTGCGGGGTTAGAGTTTAGAGCTGAAAATACGCCACGGCTAACACAGCTATTTCCTTACCAGATCCTCGTCTGCTCACTCTGAGAGGTACTGGGGAGGAGCCCCTTCCCTGTGGCCAGTGCAGACACCGCGACAACCCAGACGTTTTTGATTCCTGACGTTCCTCTCTCCCTTTCCAGCAGTTACTTCAAACTTTCTTAATCTCCCTTGAAGACTCCCCTCGATTTCACTCTTACCACCTCATCTTTCATTTTGTCTACTGCCCAGGAAGCTGAGCTCACTGAGCTCACATTCTTATCTTCCCTGTGCCTTTTCTACTCCGCGCAAGTGCCAGAAAAATCTTTCCCATTCATCCCTCAGGGCTACATCTCATCCACTTAACACCCTTTCTCAAAATTGACTATTTCAGGAAAGCATTTTCGGCAACATCAGTCGTTCCTGTTCAAAAACCAGGAGACTGAAAAAAACGTGCAAGGACTTTGTTTAACTTCTCACCCACTAGCAAAAGATGAACAAAAATGATTAAGAAATAAAACTTTTCAAAACACTGATCTCACCCCCAAACAAGTACTAAGATTATTTTATCAATGTATTAAATACGAAATGCTTTAAATATTAAAACTTTTCCATACTGAATACCAAAAAACATGTTGGAAACACAAGTGGCAGAAGAAAACGGATCAAGTCAATTACAGGCACTATGGCAACAGGACCACATAGTCGGTAAAACACAAATGTGCGGACCATGTGAAGAAATAGTAACGTGCAAACAAAATGCTGTTAGCATGAAAAAACAAACAAGCAATGGGAACACCACGTTGTATGCATCCATACATTCCAACTAGGTAAAAGGCAGACCATGACCAAAGAAAGAAGTCATTGTGGCATGATGGAATGAAGTTCCATATCCACTTTTGTCTTCTGTCTAGTTGTGATGGACTTGACATAAACATAATGATCTAGGCTTTCTTGTAATTAATGCTTTTTATTAACACCGTTCTTCTCGTGCCACAGCTGCGCCTGCTCATCTCTAACTCTACCCCTGTGGGGGTGATACGCCAATATTGTGCCCTCTATGCGGCTATGATGCCAGCCTGGCTGAGAGACCTTAAAGGGCCCTGAGATCGCGGACTCCCCCTGGGAGTTCCAATGGACCTGAAGTCTTGCCTAAAGTCCCATCCGTCAAATGAACCTTGTGTACCTGCTAAAAGCAAAAGCATTCTGGGAAATACCAAGAGCGTTTGAGAACAAGCCTCTGTTCTTCAGAGGTATGCCTTCTTGGCTGGTGGCACAAGGCTCACAGATATTAAGTGGAAAGGAAGCAGAGCTTTTCAAGGGGGTGGCCTGTTGAACACAGGCCTGACTTACTGGGAAAGCACAGGGAGGATTACATAAGATAATGTACTGAAAACACAGGAAGGCCGTGGTCATTGTCCCCAGGCTCACACAGAGTTCGTGTGGGGCTGAAGCACCCCGCCAGGGCAGTCTGGCAATTTGCAGGCACCTAAAGTTACCAATAGATTAGCTCGTTACTCTTGGGGAGCTCGGAACCTTACAGATGGGGTATCTGAGATGCTTTTGTTCATTCGTGAAGCCTCCTTGGGGGAGGAGGAGGTAAGGATGTGAATGGAAGAACTTCCAAGGAAGTTTTTCTCGGGGATGGTGTCACGCTGTTGCCATGACTAAGTGGCCTGGGGCTTAGGACAAAGCAGAAGGGGGCAGCAAAGGAGGGAAAAGAAAACAGCCCTGCAAATACAATTCGCGATAACCTGGAGACCGTGTGGCCCCACACCGAGTACAAACAGGTACCTCGTGTGGCTTATTTGGACAAAGCCACGGTGAGTGATTGGCAATCACTCTAATTTCGAAGGAGGAAAAAAAAAAACCCACTACTGATAAAAATGGAGTGAACAGAAGAAAAATTAAGAAAAGTGTCTCACTGGCAATACAGGTGATGTGAGGTTCTTGATTTCACACAAATTTTCTTATTTGTGCAAGCTCTGGCAGAATACGTGGGATCTAAGGCAATTCGGTTTGTAAATAAAATAAAATAGATAATAAAAGGCAATAATTGATGCCCATTCCTTAAACTACTTAATGAAATATTTTAGTCTACTAGATTATTAATCCCAAACTTGTAGCAATGGTTCCCAAATTTGCCGGTACATTAGAGCCACCTGGGGTTGTTTTAAAAATTCCACGTCTGGGGGGCACCTGGGTGGCTCTGTCAGTCAAGCATCCCACTCTCAATTTTGGCTCAGGCCTTGAGATAGAGCCCTGACTGGAGCCTCATGTTGAACTCAGAGCTGAGGGTGGAGCCTGCTTGGGGTTCGGTCTCTGCCCCGCCCCTTCTCATTTTCTCCTTCTCTCTCTCAAAAATAAACATTAAAAATAATAATGTTTATTTATTTTGAGAGAGAGAGAGACAGAGCATAAGTGGGGGAGGGGCAGAGAGAGAGGGAGACACAGAATCCGAAGCAGGCTCCAGGCTCCGAGTGGTCGGCACAGAGCCCGATGTGGGGCTCGAACCCATGAACCGTGAGATCATGACCTGAGCCAAAGTTGGACGCTTCACTGACTGAGCCATGCAGGCCCCAAATAAACTTTAAAAAAACAATGAAATAAAATTGGTGACAGTTAATAATTAAAAAAACAAAAAAAAAAAAATTCCAGGCCTGGGCCTTACCTTGGACCTCTTGAATCAGACTTTCTGGCACTGAGATCCAGCCATTAGTTTTGAGAAGTCCCCAGGGGACTGCAATGTGCAGAAAAGTCTGGGAACCACCAGTCTGTAACCTCTCTGCTGAAGTGTGGCCCATGGACCCCCAGCAGGGGCATCGCCTGAGGCGGTTGTTAAACACCCCAGTCTCAGGCCTGACTTGGGATGTCCTGGCTCAGAATCCCTAGTTTCACGAGAGCCCCAGGTGGTCTGTGTGCACATGAATGCACGAGACACGGCAGGGAACAGGCTGCTCACAGGGTTAAGTTCAGTGTCAGGTGCAGGAGCAACCTCAGAGACGGATGCAGATCTGAAATCATCGCTCAAAAAAAAAAAAAAAAAAAAAAAAAGAAAAGAGAAAAAGAAAACGGGGGGGGGGGGGGGGGAGGTTGGATCAATAAGGAGGCAAAATTTGAGCTCCCAAGGAAATTTTTACAGATTTTCCAGGTATAAAATTTTATACTATGTTAAAAATACACAAATAATTGCCAGTATTTGAATGTGGGGGAGAGACCGAAGGAAGTCCGTTGCTTCAGCCTGAACACTATGCTTTAGCAAAGCTTCCTAAAGAGATTATCTGCAGACAGACCACCTTCCTTTTCCATAAATAAGTGATACACACATCCCCTTTTATTTCATTTCAGGCCTTTATACGATTTACTCCCATATCTTATGCTCTCAAAATTCCCGATTTACTCCCATATCTTATGCTCTCAAAATTCCCTATTTTAGTGCTGTTTTGCTTGTGAATGTCCTTTGCAGACCAGTTAACGTATGTAATTAATGTATTGATAAAACTCTACCTTGAGATTTTTGGGCGGCTTGAAATTGAAGAACGTAGTCAGTTTGTTGTGAGAAGCATTAAGTTCTAGAAGGTAAGGCATACAACTCACACAGGACAAATCTGAGGGGAAAAACAAATACAGAACAAGATAAGCCAATAAAATAAAAATTAGACTACGCCGTTAAAAACAGCATGTGTTACATCAGAACATTTTTTAATTACACCAGTTGCAGGCACTAAATTATTCCAAACAAGTGAAATGGAGAAAAATAGAAATGTGTGAAACACACCAAGGGTAGAAAGCTCTCCATGAGCTCCTAATTTGAACCTTCCTCCCCAGGGCCTCCCCACCACTCCCATCCCCCTTTTCAAGTGACCAGTGCACCTTCCATGTCCCAGCCCGCTCTCCCGTGCACTAACAGCCAAATGCTTCAAAAAGTACCAGCCTTGGAGCCAAGGACAAGAAACGAAAGCCTTAGATAATCCTCTTGATATTAGCCCCTAAGTAACTGAATTAAGTCTTTTCAGAAAGACCGAAAATGCCCCAGTTAGAGAACTTTCTTTGATACAAATTCAATTTTGTTGTAGTTGGACTGAATCCTAAACCTCATTAATTTGAAGTGATTTCAATTATTGCTATTATTTTACTTGGACTCTGGCTTGGTTTGGAAGCAGGTCAGAGTTTTCCATTTTATCCCAAGCAAAGACTCTAAACCTCGAATACCAAGTAAAGGGTTGGGCTCCAAGGCTGGTACACATAAAACACAAAAACGGTGACGTGCTGTGCGGCCTTTCTCTGCCCCTTTAGGGCAGAGGCTCGCTTCTGGGCAGCAGGAGTTAGAAAAAGACACAGAAGACTCCTAGGAGGAGGATTTAGCAGGAACACCTGTTTCCACCTGAAAACAGTCATAATAACAGCATCCCCTGCTCTTTCTCTCTTTTCATTCTATGTCACAGGAGCAGCTATTAGGATCCCTCAGAGGAAGGCCCCTGGTGGGAGGATGGAGCCCCCACACCTGAAGCTGAGCCCACTGCTTCGCCCTGTCACCAGGTGGCAGACACACCCAGAGAAGGGGGCAAGGCCAGCAGCGAGGGCCCTGCCCAGGGGCGGGTGAAGCAGGCACCATGAGCGACAGCCACCCGGCCCGCCCCTTTCGCAAGATCCCCACCAAATTCTACTTCATTCCTCTGCTCTAAGTCACACCCTTTGTTAGCCTGTCTTTATGGAATTGTTCTCGGACAGACAAATACACTGAGACTTTAACATTTTGGTGGCAACTGATGCCGTGAAGGAAGGCCGCCTGGAAAAGGACACCGGAGAAACGGCCATTACTTCGCAAGTCTTGCCCATTTGTCCTTCTGAGCTCAGCTCCATGTCTAGCAGTCAGTAGTGGCCTCAACACTACTACGGTCCAGCAGCCCCCGAACCTCCCTGGAGCTGATCTTTCTGTGGGCAGGTAGGTGCCGCACGGAGGAGCTGTCTTAAGCAGAAGCAGCAGCTACCACGCAGGTGGAGATAAGGAAACGGCGAGTACGTCTCACGCTTTATGCACCACCAAAGCCTTCAAATCACTCTGACAGGGAAAAAAAAATGCATGGTCTAGGTTGCTGGGCTTCTGACCCACGCAGGCCCAATGATCCCCACTCGGTGCAGTGACCCCCGTGTCCACCAGATGGCAGGAGTTCCTTGCGTCTACGACGGTGGTTCTCAAAGTGTGGTCGCGGATGGGAAACATCCGCTTCCCCAGGGAACTAATTTAGAAATGCAAATCCTCAAGTCCCACCCCAGAGCTACAGAATCAGAAACTGAGGGTGGGGCACAGCCATCGGCGTTTTAACAGGCCCCCCAGGTGACTCTGATGCAAGTTGAAATCTGGTCTACATCATAAAGGTTCAGAAAGCTGCGCCTTACAGTTGGTTCCCAAACACTTGATGAGCTACAAAAATGGGCCGTAAAAGATGAAAGAAGACTGATGGGAGGAAAGCGCCATTCGCAACTGTGGATGCCAAGATATGAAGCCCCCATGGCTACACGGGGCAATTCCTTATCCAGGAAAGGAAACCAACCTTGGAGTGGTGGGGGGCGGGGCAGCTCCTGCCAGAACCGCAGAGAACTGTTTCCCAAGATTGGATACTTAGATTTGCTTTAAGATAACCCTGGGGAGGGACCCCTAGGGTGGCTCAGCCGACTCCTCCTGATCTCTGCTCAGGTCCTGCTCTTTGCTTCAGGGAAGGAGCCCTGGCCAGGCACTTCACTGACAGTGGGGAGCCTGCTTGAGATTCTCTCTCTCCTCTCTCTCTGCCCCTCCCCTGTTGGTGCACTACGTGCACGCTCGCGCTCTCTCTCTCGCTCTCTCTCTCAAAATAAATAAATAAATAAATAAATAAATAAATAAATAAATAAATAAATAAATAAATAAATAAACAAACAAACATTTAAAAAATAAATAAAACATTAAAAAAAAAACTACAATAGCCCCGGGGAAGGTGGAGAGAGAGGTATAGGTGAAACCAGCCGGGCCATGAGCCAATAAGTGTGGAATCTTGAATGTTCATTACAATAGTCTCCGATTGCACTTTTGTAATTTTCCATTAAAAAAAAAAAAAGATTTAAAACAACTAGAAAAAAAGTAATAAGTCTTTCAAAACAGTAGCATTTGAGGAATAAACAATGCTGGAATACTTCTTAGCCACTGAAAAGCAAGGCTGAATTTTAATTATTGCTGTCACAGGAGGGGAAGAAATCAGACACGAGCCAGGGAAAACCGCATCAGCAACACTTAACTGTCACAATAAAGGCCAAAGAAGCGAGTGGAAAGACGATCAGTGAAGAAAACAGGTTCGAAGTAACAACTGCTGACTTCCATCGAAGTGTAAGCCAACAGACACTGGCCACTTCGGCTTCAAATAAGACCCGAGAATTAGAAATAAGAATCAAGTTCCGAAGAAGATGTGACTAATTTCATTAAATGTGAGCAAGAGGTCACAACAAATACGTGACAGGGAACTACAAATGGTGGGAGTTGAAAGAGTCAACCACATGTATAGAGACAGCAGAAAAAGGGAGGAAAAAATAAATGTGTGAATCCCTGGTGCTCAAATAAGAACAGAGGTAACTGGCCAGAATTAAAACGTAGAAAGGCAAAATAAAGAAAAGAATCCATTAAAGGGGGAAAAAAAGGGGGGGGGGACGGTGGGGACCAATTCATCTGCATTGAATAAACTAATAGTGGGAAAGACAAGGGAATCATCAAATATTCAGGAAGCATTTAAGAAGTAATGAGCCATCTCTTTCAAGGAAAAAACAAAGCAAACATTCAGTGGGCTACTCTTCAACATCACTGAGTGCATTTCAACGGTAGCATAACGTAATGTTTGCTGACCGGTGCCTCTTTCTTTACTCATCAGTCATGGTGACTTTTTTTTATATGCCAAGGAGAGCATCAATATGCAAATGGCTCCACAATAGCATTTACATCAAGTTTGGTGGAATTAAACCATATCAGGTACCGCAAAGCTTCCATTTGGAAATAACTGAATGATCCATCAATCTACTAGAATGAAAATTACATACCTTCAATTTTATTTAGCGAAAGATCCAACTTTTGTAGGTGAACATATTCACAGAGAATGCTAATGTCAATTAAACCACAACCCTGAGAAAAGAAAAGGAAAAACGCTTTAATGTTGCTTTAACAGGTTAGTCTTCAGCCTTCTCATGACACGTAGAAATAATAGATGACAGAAAGAAATCCACAATTTCTTTCAAAAGTGTAGTAATTAAATGAAAGAACTAAATCTGAAGCCGACTACTAACAGGATCTCAAAGCAGACTACAGACTCCTTTTAAAAATGCATTTCTCTGAAGCAGAACGTAGCTTGGAAAATTAGTGGTATTAGCAAGAACAAATACAACATGAAAAGGCAAATTAAAGCAGTGTCACATAGACCTTTAGAGCAGAGTTTTATTATTAAAAAACAGAAACAAAACCAAACCAAAAAAAAACACATCACGTAATAGCAGTAAGGCCAAAGCCTTTCTCTAGTAGAAGGCAGATGCCTGGAATTTAAATGAAATGCTAAAGAGATCTCCTGAGTAATCAGGAGATCATTAATGACATTATCACCTACACTTAGGGTCCTCCTATTCAAAGCTCCTCCTTCACAGTGATCTCCTCTGTTCAAATAAAACTGAGATCCATAGGGCAGACTATTCCCAATTTGGAGATGAGGAATATGAGGGACAGAGAGGGATGGAAATAATCTAAAATCACACAGCAAGTTAGCATCAAAGTAGCTGATCCAAGTCTCCTGAATCCTTCTCCAGGATTCTTTCCACAAAATCTTGCTTCTAGAGAACTTCAAGGTAGAGTGGAGGGGAATGTGGTCCCTTGGAACAGACTCTTATTACTGGTTTATGTTGCAGTGTCAGAATCAGAAAAAGCCAGCCAGTGAAGTATCCTGATAAGCAAGTTCTCTAATAGAATGATAAAAATGTTCAATGAAGGTGTAATAAATATGTACTGAAGGGGCGCCTGGGTGGCTTAGTCGGTTGAGCGTCCGACTTCGGCCCAGGTCATGATCTCACGATTTGTGGGTTCGAGCCCCGCATCGGGCTCTGTGCTGACAGCTCAGAGCCTGGAGCCTGCTTTGGATTCTGTGTCTCCCTCTTTCTCTGCCTCTCCCCTACTTGTTCTCTCTCTCTCCCATGCTCTGTCTCTGAAAAATCAATAAAAACGTTTTTAAACATTTTTTTAAAAATATGTACTGAAAACCTACCAGGTACAAGGCATTGTGCACAATGAGAAATACAGTGCAATGGTGGAGTAGACCTATACGATGCCCCTAAGAAACTCAGGACTTTGGGAGGAAAGCCTATGTACATAAGTAATAAGAAAAATTAAACAATAACATGTAACTTAAGATATAAGGGGGGGATCACTAAACCAGGAAACCCTAAAAAAGTGTATTCAGTGAGGCAGGTTATGAAGGCAAAGTAATTCAACATGTAATATCTCAAATGTAAGGAGGTCAGCGGCAAAGTAAGTTAAGTGTCAGTCCATCTTGCTGAAATAAATTTCAAAGGATTGCTTTTTTTCTTTCTTTTTTTTTTTTTTTGGTAGATCAATTTAAGTCATAGCACTACATACATAAGTAGAATACTGATTGAAATGGACTTGTATGGGGATATATTGGATGCTGGAATGATCTACCACCCCGATGCCTAACATAGGGCAATGCACATAGGATGCTCCCTGTAAGTTATTGCCTAACTGTCTGAGTCATCCACAAAATGTTATAAAGTGAAAAGAGTAAAAGATTACAGCCTTAATAGGCTGTCCTCGAAGGATAGGCAATAGAATCGGCACGGAAGAAACGAGCTTAACATTTCTTGGATAGTTTACTAGTTCAAATCCAAGACAGAACAAGATTGCGACCGTATATGCTTTGTTTGCCGTGATTTATATTTAGCCAAATTATGGTACAATAGCAAAATTTCAGTGTGCTTTTTTTCACCTATATATCTGCATTTATTGTGTGGATCTCCAAGGAATATTTAATACTTTACAATATAAGGAAGCAAAAAGAGTTAAATTATTTCTCTAGGACTATAAAGAAACAAAAGGAAGAGTCTGTACTTTGCTCTTACAGCTTCTCTTATGATAAAAGTGCCAAGATTATGTGTTAGTAGTGATATCTTGAAAATTGATGAATAACAGTATGTCTGGAAAGTGAGTTATAGCTCAAAGCTACTTGTTTCTTGATATGCTTGGGAGTGGGAGCGGAAAGTCAATACCAAAATACTTTGTTCCCTTGGATTTAGATATTAATTTTAGTCCTGGCACTGATCAGAGAGAAAATTCTTAAAGAATTTTTGATTGGTTTCACAGAGTTAAATTCAACTTCTGGAAAGAAAGCATTGATTACTATAATATAGACTACTTAAGATAAAAGCAAGAGTCTAAAGGGAATGGAAACAAAGGAATTCAGGGCCTGATTACTGGATTGCCCAGGGCTCTTTGATGCCTAACATTACAGAAATAACTCTTCTTGTCAGTCTCCATCAAATGCAAGACTCTGAGATCTAGGGCCACCCCAAAAGCTATGAGTATCAGGAAAAATAGATATGGTCCAACCAGTATCAAGACGCAGCCAACCCATGGTGATCTTGTCATACTCACTGATAAAGTTAGATTGAGGTAGACCTGCTCAGTGCCAGAACCTGAGCGCCCCAACTGGTGAAGGGCGTTGGCCACGACCTCCTCTCTCAGGACCCCATCAAATTCCTCCTGCAAAAAAAACCCACAAACAAACAAACACCAGAGAGGACAAAGGACTTCCATTAGAAAAGAACAATCCACGTCCTTATAGACAGCACTTACCTTGTATATTACATACTCAGGAGCTGACCCCTCCAAAATTTACCAGCCCTGAAGAAAATTCTGTGTTGAGGACACATACATAGGACATATAATTAAATAAATATCTATCTAATCCGTGCTTCCATTGCCACTGCATTTTCAGGCGGTCACTTGCTTTAGGTATTCACAGTGAAGGAACACAATGGCAGTGGAAGCGTCACCATTAGTGGTGATAGCTACGTTGATTGCTTCTCGGTTCCAGGCGCTAAGAGCTCTCAGTAAGCAACTCATTGAATCCTCTTGACAACCCTGAGGTAGGTACTCTTAGTTCCATTTTACAGGTGAAGAAACTAAGGCTTCCAGGGGTTAACTTGCCTGAAACCACATAGCTAGTATATGACAGAAACAGAGGACAAACTTGAATCTGTCTGACTCCAGGGCAATTCCAACCGCCGTACTAGACTGCTTGCCTACACCCAAAAGGATGGTTACATCCAAATTAAGGCAATTACTTAAAAAAAAAATTTTTTTTAATGTTTATTTTTGAGAGAGAGAGAGAGAGGGAGCGCGAGCGCATGTGAGACACAGAATCCGAAGCAGGTTCCAGGCTCTGCAGAGCCTGACTCAGGGCTCAAACCCAGGAGCTGTGAGATTATGACCTGAGCTGAAGTTGGATGCTTAACCAACTGAGCCACCCAGGCGCCCCAAGGCAATTACTCTTCTAAATCTGGTATTCTTGCTGGAAAAAATAGGTTCTTGATTTGCTTTCTATTAGCTAATTTTGCCAGATTCATACAATTTACAAGATTTATTCAAAGGGTAATAATCATTTCCATAAGGAGGTTGGCCCTTGGTCCATAGAAAGCCATGAACCAGTGGTGACTCCACATGCCCTCTCCCCCGCACCACCCCCCGCCAAAAAAAAAACAAACAGAAGAGACAACAGGTAGATCAGTGCTATGTTTGAACTGACTTCGACTCTACAATGACCAACACTTTAACACTAACACCAGCATGAGGACACAAAATCCAGTAATCCCATCAATCACACCAAGATAACTAACCATGACCAGCATGGGGACCATGATGGCAAAACACCCTTTCCAGCTCTGCACTCATTCAGGAATCAACAATGATGCTCAGGCCGCTGGTACTGAGGTGCAACTACATAGGTGTATGCTTGTATGCTACTAAAAAGAGTTTCTCCCCTGCCCCCAGCCCATTTCCACTAGCCCAGAGGAGCAAATATCACTCATATGAAGATAGGGCACAGGCTTTGGGGCTGGGCAGGCTTGGCTTGAACCCCAGATCTGCCATTTTGAATTTACAACTTTGCCCATATTCTTCATCTATAAATAGGAAATTTGATTACCTTCTCTCAATGTTTTAGGGAAAATGAAAAAAAAAAATAGTGCATATAAAGCTCTTAGTGCCTTGCCTAGAACTGTAGAAGTGTTCCCAATAAATGAGTTGTTTCTACTAATTGATGAAGTTAGAAATTCCACATCTTCATGTTTCATTCTTCCTTACCCATCAACCTGTTTACAAATGGAGGAAAGACACTCACTTTTCTTTTTTTTAATTTAAATTTTAGATAGTTAACATACCATGCAATAGTGGTTTCAGGAGAATTCAGTGATTCATCACTTGCATATAACACCCAGTGCTCGTCACAACAGACACTCACTTTTCTAAATAAAGTTCCAACTTCTTATATAAAGCCTGAGTAGGATTAGAGGTGGGGGTGTTACCTTCCCTCCAAAACTTTCCATCTAAACCTCTTATGTTTACCTGACCCACCCCTCTTTTTCCTGGATGTGAAAAGATATTACACCTCTGACTGATAGGAGGTAAATGTCTGTTTTTCAACATAGCCACTGATACAGAGACTGGCCACACCGTCAGCATGTTCCCAGATTCCCATAGCAAGCCTCCCCATGGCAACCCCCTCACACCTTCTTTGAGGTTCCTGCCATTTATCAGTATCACACCTTTCCCTTCTGATCTTGGGTCATTTTCAGACCTTTACAAGCCCTACCTTTATCTTGGATGGCTTCAGAATGCCTGAGGATGGCCATTCACCCCTACTACTCCCAAGCACATGCACGTACACATGTTTCCTTCTCAACTCCAGGCACTTTAAATGATCTCTATGCAAATTCTGCCACTCGCTCCCATGGCCATGCCCCGGACTGGGCCATGCCCAGTTAGTCATCATGCTAAACTGTTCCACCTTAGAAACCTCAGACCCTAGTACCCTACTCTGTGATCCTACAACTACCTGTCCTTCCACCTTTCCAACACCCACTCCCCCTGTTCTGTGAGGATGTCAAGATCTCCAGTTTGTTCCTCTTTCCCTTCCTCAGAGTCTATCTGTCCCCTCCTCCTCCCTTCTCTACTTGGTATGCCATGGGCAATTTCAGTGTCTCTCTACCCTCAAGTCTCTGACTGCTTGTCCCTTGACTGAAACTACCGTGTACACGCCCAAACCTGAATCAAGTTCACAATCAACTACTGCGCTGAGGCGGGACGGTGTCATGTTCATCATTCATTTGGGATAAAAATCTTTATAGCAGGCCAGGCACATGCCAGCCAGGATGCTGGGCTCAGTGGACAGAATTATGAATAAGACATAGTGCCTATCCTTAAGGGATTTACAATTCAATCTGGGAGCCAGACAAGTACACAAGCAATTTCAATAGTTTGATAAATATTACAATACAAGTGAGCAGGGTGCTTTGACTATAAGCAGGGCATCCATTTTATGTCAGTTCTAGTGGGGATTAGGAGGTTAGCAAAGGCTTGCTGGGGGAGAAAGCAATGAGGTTGAGACCCAAGTAACTGAGTTGTTCTGGCGAAGCGGAAGAAAGGGCAGGAAGGAGGACCAGGAAGGGTACTGCAGGCAAAAGGGGCAACGTGTACAAAATTCCAAAGGCAAAGGTGTGCATGGCCCACTGGGAAACGACGAGAAGCTCAAAACAGCTGAAGCATAAAGTGGGAGGAGGAATACAGTGCGTGGTAGCTGGTGGGCGCTCAAACATGGCTAAGTGAATTCATAAACCTCTCCTGCCTTTGAGCTGAGTGGGCTGGGAGAGGCCTCACAACCATGCATGCTGGTACCACTGCAGAGTCAACTTTTAGCTTGGCCTGGTGCTGTTCCAGTCCCCTGCTCTGTATCAGCTGCCTTCTACCTCTGACCTTGGCTACCGAGTCTTCATCCACTCCTCCAGCCTTCAGATGCCTCTACTCCTGAGTCCCTGCTCTCAGCAGGTGCACTTCTCCTCCGCTTCCAACGCAAAGCAGAAGCAGTCAGGCATCAACCCCCTCAGCGTTCTGCACCTGTTCCTGGGCAGTGTTCTGCCCTTCACTGGGGTCTCAGAGGCAGACTGCTTTCTTGTCCACACTCAGGGCCCCCGCCTCCTGTTTCCTCAGGGACCTGGCTCAGGGACCAGCCACTTACCTGGGCCCGGGCCCTGTCACTTCTCCAGCTGTACAAGTCTATGAGTCTCTTCAATCCTACACACTGCTTTAGCTACAGTTTCCCTAAATAACCAAGCTAGAGCAGAATTGCTTTTTCATCCTTTAGTGCCCCCTTGCTCACCCCCCGTCACTCTTCAACTCCCTTCAGGTGGGCTTCTGCCTTCACCACATTACAAAAGCACATGAGCCAAGGTCTCCAGCTGCCCTCAAATGGGCAAAGCCAATGAGCACTTGTTAGACCCCTTCCCACTTAACCTACTGGCAGCACAACTCATTTCCAACGTCTTGAGACTCTTTCTTGCCTTGGTTTCCCATCACACAGCTCTTCTTCTCCTTCTCCTTCTCTTACCATTTCTTTCCAGCTTCCTTCCCTGATTCCTCTTCATCTGCTGGCGACTTAAATACCTATACCCCCTGGGGGTCTTCCCTTGGCCCTCATCTCCTCTTTCTAGATGGCCTCACAGACTCCAGTGCTGAGTATCTCAGGTCTCCTACCCTTAGGCCCCCTCCCCTGATTTCCAGACTCATGTGATTCATAAAAACAACCCATTCATGCACAGCTGCACCTGTCCCCGTTTCCTATTGTGGTCAGTGGCCTTAACACACCCCCAGACCATGCCATAGACCTAACAGTCATCCTAGACTCACAATATTTAATAAATATTTTAAATGTCTTCATTTTAAGCTCCCTTTCCATCCCCACTCCCACTGCTTTGATCCAGACTTTTGTTTCTCCTCCATAGACATTGCTAGAGCCTTCTCATTGACATCCCTGTCTCCAGTCCTACCATCAGGGCAGTTCTAATCAATCTAATCTAATCTAATCAGGGAGGCTCCTCTCTGCTCAGACACCCAAGTCTACAGTCTGTAAAACAGCATAAAACCCTCCACAATCTGACCCCCACCTCAGCTGCTCTCACCTGTAAATCATCAGTAGGAACAGCTGCCATCTCGCTGCCCACACAACCCCATCCACCAAGACAAGGGTCTGCTTCCCTCGAAGTCTCCCATGATCCCTGCCATCCAGCTGTCATCTGTACACAGCTCTGTGGATAACACTCGAGATGCTGAAGAGCTGTGACTTACATTCTTATCTGACTTTGAGGGGAGGGACCACGGATGTCCTCAATTATGTTCTCATCTTCTGTCTTTACTATTGCTATTATGCATTACCTCTATAATTTTTAGGAACCTACTCTTCATCAGACACTGTATCAAGAGTTTTAACAGACTTTCTTATTCAATTCGCTATTTATAACTGCCCCATGAGTAGGTATCATTTACCCACAGTTACTAGCAGAGTGCTTTCCATGCATCAGACACCTGTCGTGGGCCCAGATGCTTCTGCCCTATATAGTCAAAGTGTGCTTCCTACGTAGCAATCTTTCAGTGAATGTGTGTTCAAAGTCAGCTAAATTAACCAAATCACTTAATGAGCTATACTTAGCAGATAAAAAACATGTGCATTATGACTTGTATCAGTAACAGTAAAAATAATGTATTTTTAAGTATTTACACACATAGGTTCTTGTTTAATTCTCACATCTCCTGTGAGGTAGGTATTATTAGAATTCCCAGATTACAGATGAGACATAGAGGTGAAATAAATTGCTCAAAATCTCAAAACCAACCGAAGGCTGTACATAAATCTTCGACTGCAAAGGCAGTATTCTGAACAGCCTGTCTGGGCTACCTCCTTACCTCCTTAAGTTCACCAGGGCTCCGGAGACTAATCACATTATAGGCACTCAAGAACCGCTGGGACCATCACAGCATTATAAACCTTAACCAGGCTAGGAGATGGACATAAATCTCTGAACATGAAAGTCTAAATCTTTGCTTTTATAAGCTTTCAGTTTATTCGGCATATTAAAACTTATTCGATGCCATAAAATGCTAAAACAGGATGTAAGAACACAAAATAAATATTAATACTTAGAATATGAGTGGAGGAAATAATAAACTTTTCCACACACAGCCTACAAGCCAGGAATAACCAGTTCAAGTCAACCCCCACTATGGTTTGTTAATGGCATACTGAAGACAGATTAACACCGGCACTAATGAACCCCACAGCCCAAGAGCATGCGTTAATTAGAATAATAAAGTAAACCGGTGATCCACCTGCGAATTCCTTTGGGGGAAGCTGGTAGAAACCATGCAAACATCTCAAAGTTGTAAAAACACTGCTACAGTTTTGCAATAGACAGGGTGAAGGGTAGCGAAGTACATCACCAAAGGATGAATAAAATAAGAAATAATTTTCTATTGCCCACTTTAAGAAAAACTAATTGTGTAACAAGCCCATATAGGTGGAGGTAGAAGAAGAGGAGAGTCTAAATGGGAGGTAAGGGCAGGAAAACGGGCCAAATGTTGAAAGTGGGCAAAAGGATGTTACAAAAGAAGGGCGCCTAAGTAGGAAAAGAGTGAAGTTCATTAATGGCAGGACTGGAATAACAAGGGACCGCGCAAATTACAGAGGCGTGAATGGGAAGAAAGAGGACAAATGGGAAAAGGAGTCTGTGAAAGAGAACAGGAGTAACAAAGAAACACATGCTAAGAAAATGGGCAAAGATGAGAAGTGGTGAAGCCAGAATGTCACATAATGTCACAGGGGATACTGGAAACATTCTATTTCTCTGTATTCCATCTACTTTGGAAAAGAATTTGGAGCAGTTTAGACTATGAAGGAAGAGGAAAGGGGAGAGGAAAGACCTAAAAAAAAAAAAACTATTAAAATTAAGAAAAATACTGATTCTGAGTTTCCTAGCAGCCAAGACAAAGAGGAAAATCCAATCGTGTATTCAAAGCAAGCCAATCAATTTGTGTTTTTGAAGGAAAGCAAACAATGTATTAGAGACCAAAGGAAGGAAGTGATAAGAGGTAGGAAGGGACCAACTCCCCACTCCTCCCACCCCTGCAAAAAAACCCAAAACCTAGGCCAGGGGGTAAAAAAGGAAGAGGATGATGATGAGTGTAGGAAAGAAGTAGAATTGGGTAATGTTTAGAAAAGGTATTGTAGAAAAGAGAGAATTTATATTAAGGTGAAGGCAATTAATGTGAACGTCAGGCAATACAGATGGGAAATTAAGAAACATTCCCCACCTGTGAAAATACTACCACAGTGAGCCGGCTGCTCGAACATTCTAAGGGTCTTTCTCTGGTGGGTGGATGGGTGGGTGTGCGTGTCTTGCATAATGCATTATATACCCCTGGCAGAAGCAATACATTAAACTTCTAAGTCACTTAATGTTTGAGTTCGCGCTTATCAGATTACATCACGAGAGTAATTTTTTGTTTCCTCGAGGAAGGAGGGTGAAGGGACTACAAGCTGGAGAGTGTTGGAGCACTTCACAAAAGTCACAGAAAAGGGTGTAGGGGATGTCAAACACGAACTCTGCCTCTTCACCATACTGTCGAAGCACAACTTTTAAAAGCTAAATGTAGAACTCCGATACAAATAGGTGGAAACTTTTCCATGAGGACGCTGTGTAACTTGACTCTTAAGAAACCAAAGGTGCTACTGAGAAATAAAGGAGACGCGGGGAAATATTCCAGGCCAAGAGTGAGGAGGGAAGAAAGGGGCGGGAGCTTAGGCGCGGGACATTGCCGCCTGAGTAGCAGGGCCGGACGCCTGGAGAAGGGAGCGAGCGGGGGAGGGGACGGGGGGAAAGCACACCTCCAAATTCAGCATCTCGGACTCTGAGGACTCCTCGGATTCCACTTCGCTCTCGCCCTCGTCCCCGCAGTCCTGTCCGTCCGCGTCCGACTCCACAGAGCGGTGAACGAGCTGCGGGAGCAGGTAGGACGAGGCTCTGTGGAAAGTACCTTTCCGTCTCTGCCCCATGGGGGAAGAAGACCAGCAAGACTGACGCTCTTTTTCTGAGCGCGACAGTATCGACTGGGCTCCACGTCGTGAACTACCCTGGAGAGAGGAAGGCATCGGCCACTGGGGATCGCTCCCGGCGGTCGCCATCTTGTTTACCGGGTTGCCTAGGAGACTGCCGCCAGGGGAGGAGGAGCCGCAAGGGATTCTGGGCTGTAATCTCCGCTCCTCCGCGCGTCCTCGCTTAAGGTCTGCGCCGTCCCTGGAGCTTGACTTTTTCTTTGGTTTTTGTTTAGTTCGTTCGGTCGCTGGCTTTGTTTCTTTTTGCTTGTCTTTCTCATTTTCACCTTTTTTCTCCGCACCCCTTTGGTCTCCAGTTGTTTTCTCCTGGCCTGGTGGCCCCTCTTAGGGAATTTTCATCCCCCCCCTAAGATCACCTGTGAGCCTCCTTCCCGCACCTGCCTCATTCACAAAGGCTCTTTCCGCGGAGTGGTACTTTGAAAGTGTTAGTCTGATCCTCTCTGTTGGAAAGCTAATTAACACTGAAATTTTACTCTATGCGGACCGCGGTGTTAAGAGACGAGGTCGTGCATAAATGAAATACAAGACATGGTTCCTGTCCTTCTTACTTAATTGCGGGTAATAAAGAGAAACTACCAGACGAGGACTGAGGGCTGATTTGCAATTAATTTACATTACCCGCCCCCCTGCCCCCAAATGATAAGCCATGTCCTTGGGGAGAAACACGGGTTATGGTCTAACAATCCAAAGAAGAAAAAAAAAACGATTGTCAAATTGACACTGTATCTGAAAGCCTCTGAAAAGCTATTAGCATCCCATAAATAATTGTATTAGTCAAGTGACCTGCATTGGTAATTATTTTTATCTTGTTGCATAGGTTCCCTGTGCAGTTTCATAAACTACTCTTGCAAGATTACAAAGCATGATTTTATGCTAGTGTGATTTTATGTGACCCAAATCCCATAGCCTTGAGCTCCACAAAGTAGACACTCTATGGAAAAGCAGAATGAAAATTATAGTAACTATTATTGCCATAGCGATGACAATAGAAATCCTTGCAGGCAAGTCGCCCTCATCTTCCTGGCCTTACAGGGCCTTTTCTCCATGCTTCAGTGAAAGCAGTTGCAAATACAAAATGATCCTGTCAATGGCTGTCAGGGGAGAAGGAGAAAAAATCCTTATGGACACCATCCATTGACTATTATCTTTCTCAGTGCTTGAGGGACCGTTAAAACTGACATAAAGCTTTCAGAATTACCTTCCTTCATTATCTTGCTAGTCATAAATGTAAAGGCCACAATGAAAGTATCTCTTTTTGCTTGGCTCATCTCGCTGCTTGCTTATTTCTTTTTCCAGGGGGTAGAGACTCCTCCAAGGGATTTTTTCTTCACTGTCACCCCCGCAGGACCTGGCTCTAGGTAACTGACATAGGGAAGAAGGGGGCAGAAAGTATAAAAATGGAAACCCAGTGTAGTTTTGGTTTCTTAAAATAACTTAATCAGCATTTCTAGCAAAGCAAGATTTGCCAGTGTTAATCTATTGAGGACAATGCCTTAAGACAGAGTTAGGACCTGTCAAAGAATAATTTTCAAAAAACATAATTCTCATACAAAAAACTGAATGAAACAGGGGAAAGATTTTATTCAGCTCATTAAGTAATGAGAAAACCAGTATGATGGTTACAGGGTATTCAGAATACACAAAGAAAGGCATTCTGAAATAAGTTCACTAAGTTAAAGGGGGGAAAAATACTGGTTAATGCCCTGCAGGATTTAAGACTATACCTTTGGAATCAGGTATTTCTAAGTGCTTTCTTTTCGCCTTCACATTTACCCTATGTCTATCCCCATTTGACAGATGAGGTAACTGAGGCCCAGAGAAGTTAAGTGACTGGCCCAAATTCAAGTGGTGGTGCTAAGATCCAAACCCAGAATGTTCAATTACCATTAGTGCAGATGGATAATGTGAGTCAAGGTAAAGGGACACAAGAGGTGTCAGAAGCATCAGTTAATGTTCTTAAGGATAAATAAAAGAATTCACTCAAAAGACCCTTTCATATATAATCATAGCATGTCAGAACTAAAAATAATTTAAAAGCTTATCTTATTGAATTTTCCCTTTTTTTAAAAAAATGTTTTTTATTTATTTTTGAGAGACAGAGAGAGAGAGAGAGAGAGAGAGAGAGAGAGAGAGAGACAGAGCATGAGCAGGGGAGGGGCAAAGAGAGAGAGAGACACAGACTCTGAAGCAGGATCCAGGCTCTGAGCTGTCAGCACAGAGCCTGACGCGGGGCTCAAACTCACAGGCTGTGAGATCATGACCTGAGCCAAAGTCGGGCGCTTAACCAACTGAGCCACCCAGGCCCCCCTGAATTTTCCCTTTTATAGAAGAAGGAATTGATGGCCCACCAGAGACAAAAACTTGCCCCAAATCACCTGACTTGTTAGCAGCTGAGCAGGAATTTGGACTTCTCGTTGAGTTTGGACTTCTCGTTAATCAATCTTTGCTCTTGCTACTTCACCAAAATGCTCCCTAAGCTGGAATTGTATGAAAAGAATCCCTACTTTGGGATTCTGGGCATCAAAAAAGAAGGCATGGGGCACCTGGGTGGCTCAGTCGGTTAAGCGTCCGACTTCAGCTCAGGTCACGATCTCGCGGTCTGTGAGTTCGAGCCCCGTGTCGGGCTCTGGGCTGATGGCTCAGAGCCTGGAGCCTGCTTCCGATTCTGTGTCTCCCTCTCTCTCTGACCCTCCCCCATTCATGCTCTGTCTCTCTCTGTCTCAAAAATAAATAAAAAAACGTTAAAAAATTAAAAAAAAAAAAAGAAGGCATTATCTCTATAAAAGTTGTGTTACCAGGTAGAGAAGACAGAATTAGGCAGAGGGAGAAGAGGTGAGGGCAGGGAGTATTTTGTCTAATCTCTTACTAGCATAAAACATCAGTAATTGCTTCCATTTATGCAGGGCTTACGGTAAACGAGGCCTATGCTCTGTGCTATACATATCTCAGTTTATTATTCCAATTGCTCTCTGGAACAGGAATAGATACCCCCATTTTACAAGGGGAAGAATGATGCTCCAAAACGCCAAGCAAATTGCACAGTCACACGGCTTGTGTCTACACTAAGATTCCAACTCAAGTCTTACTGGATCCCAAGCCTCTGATCTTAACCATTAGTATTCTGCCTTCTCGGAAGTATGAATTAGTTTCTCAGGAAGTAATTGTCAGGTACAGAGAGCCTGGCCTTGGTGAGATACTGAAAATTTTAGTGCATGCGCATACGTGTGTGTGTTGGGGGCCAGGCAGGAAGACCCTAGGGTTCTGGGACCAGGGAAGTAGAGTGGGGTGGGCAGGAAATGGATATAATAATCCAGGAGAGGAGGGTCTTCTGTGATAGCCCTGGATCCTTTCCACTGTGGATGAGAGGAAGGAGAAAGTGAAGTAGTATCACCATGGTGCTGAACGGCACCTCTCTTGAGGACATACAGAATAGGCTACTGGGAGGGCAGAATCAAAGCGGTCAAGAGCTGTAGTCTGAAAGAAGGTGCTAATTAGAGCTTTAGCTACTAGGTAGCTTTGCCCCAATAATATTATTTACCCTTACTCTTAACTTTTCTGTGTGGCACAGGGGTCTCCCCCAGTCTGGAGCCAGCATGCTAACGTAATTGACAATAATAAGAAAAGGCAGGGACAGACTCTCTGTTTCCTGTATTTAGGGAGAGTACATTCCCAGGAGTACAGATGTCAGACAAAGCAAGGAATGTGTGCCTCTATCCCCTTCATGTACCCAATTTTGCACCCCCTTCCCAATTTTGTGTGATGAAAAACAGGCTGGACAGTGCTCCTCAGGAATCTGAGATGGCAGCACCTTGAACTCATGGTGCTTTTTATGGAATACTTAAATTCTTACAGAATATCATGAAATGGGAGGATAGGCCATAAGAGGCACCATTGCTATGACAATAACAATGAAAACATAAGCACAACGAATGTTTATGAGTACTTACTATGTGCCAGGTATCCTTATAAGTGCTTTATATATATTAACTCATTAAATCCCTGTAAGGACCTTACAAAGTAGAGATTAATATTATCCCCATATTATAGATGAGTAATATAGGCTAGAGAGGTTATAACTCACTCAACCTACTTTGTCACACAGTTGCAAAGCTAGGACTCCAAAGGACACAGCTTGGTTTCCCAGCCCACATCCTTAATCAAAACACTATACTTCCATTCAACCACTTTAGTAAAAGCTTGTGGGGATGTTATGGATTGAATTTTTGTGCCCTCCCCTTCCCCCACCCAACTTCAAATGTTGAAATCTAATCTCCAATGTGATGGTATAACGAGGTGTGACAGAGAGAGACAGAGGTGATTAGGTCATAAAAGTGGAGTTCTCTTGAATGGGATTACAAGAGGCCAGAGAGCTAGCTTCCACTGTCTGCCATCTGAGGGTACAAGGGGAAGGTGGCAGTCTGCAAGCTGGAAGGTCCTCACCAGAACCTGAACGTGGCACCATGGGCATCAAGATAAAAGGCACTATCTCTATAAAAGTTATGTTACCAGGTAGAGAAGACAGAATTAGGTAGAGGGAGAAGAGGCAAGGGGAGGAAGTATTTTGTCTCAACCCTTATTAGCATAAAACATCAGTAATTGCTTCCTTTTATGCACTTGCAGCCTTCAGAACTGGGAGAAGTAAATTTCTGTTGCCTATAAATCACCCAGTCTATGGTACTCTATTATAGCAGCTCAAATTGACTAAGACAGGGGAGACCCTTGAAGTTGAGATAATTTAATTCATTAACATCATACCCTTTTATGTTCTCTTATCCCTTTCTAAGAAGAAGAGACGATTCTTCATAAGGAAGTTCATTATCTAATAACAGCCTAGTGGGACTATAGACATTAAACAAATAATTACACAAATAAGCATTTAATTTCAATTGCCATAAGGCCTAAAGAGGGAAAACACAGGAGCCATGAGAATATAACCTGGGGCCTTGACACAATATGGTGAGGAAGGATCCTTCAAAATGTTAGACACTTTGTACCTCATCATGATTATGAAGAAGGTTGGGGAGAGACAGTACAACACATGAGGGACTTCATTTGTTGTCTTTGCAGAAATCAGTGGCATCCAGATTATGATGGCAGTAATTAATTGGGCCGGTAGAGCCTGGTAAAGTCCAGGTAGGACTTGACTAAGCCAAATAATATCTGTTCTAAGTAAATATCAAAGGGATTTCGGGGGGTGCCCCACTAATAGGTACTCTGTATTAAAAACTGGTGTTGAGATCGAAGGTAAAAATTGCAGTCTGGGAAGAGATAATCTCCAAAGCTCACAGGCAAGGGCAGACAAATCAAGCCAATGAAAAAATTGTTTGAAAAGGGATTGTAAGCATCAGGTCATGAATAAAATCTGAGCAGGGGGCTAGACAAGGGTTACTGAGAACTTCTAGCCCGGATTGCCTTTGCAGACAGAACAGTGGATCTCGTCAGGGCAGGTACAACGACATAAGATCACAATGATTAAAACGTTCAAATGACAACCACATGGGACTGTGTGAAATCTTTTGGAAGAAGACACGAGGACTTGTGGCTGTTATACCAGGACGTTCGGAAGAAGATCAAAGAAGGCCAGAAGGAATTCAGGAAGACATCATGTCAGGAGGTCGCAGAAAGGAAATAGAGTTTGAGAGACATGAGGTTTAATAGCCGAAGCATCTCAATGGCACTGAATAATAAAACAGAAGGACGAGCAAACAGGAGACGGGTGAATGAACAGTGCAAGAAATCCCTCCGTAAGCCACGCACTGCAAACACTGAAAGGCACTTCATCTGGTTAAGAGCCAGCTTGAAATAGTGGTGCTTTGTGAAAGGGCAAATCACGCAGGCTCTGATGGAAAGCACAGGAAACACTCAGGTAGCCGATAACTGACTGATCACACAACCCACGTAAGAGGGCCCTGTTTCAGGCACTGGGATACATCATGATCTCTTTATTCAAGAGATCTGCATTATGGGTAGCAGGATATAGAGATTTAGAAAATGAATTGAAAGTACCCAAGAGAAGGTAAGTCCCACCTGACTGATCTGGAGTTAGTGTTTTAGGCCCTCAGGGAGGGAGAGAGGTGGAGGCAGGTGCAGACCATGCCTTCCCTTTGCCACTCTTGGCAGACAGGGTTCACTCCTCGTGGCAGATAAGGCAGGCCAGTCCGTGGGAGCTGTCAGTTGAGACAAATCTGTATCCCCCAAATAGGGATTCTCAGAAACTTCACGGATGAGGTAAGAGACGAACAAGGCCTTCAGGGAGAAAAGAGACACACACACGAGGGGGAGTGGGGAATCCACTAATGGGAAGTGGCATAAGCTGAGGCAAGGAGGCGGGCCTGGATGCATTTTAGGAAGAGGCTCTGAGAAGGAATCGATATGGAATAAAACCTGCTCACAGAAAGTTGGGAAGGGAGGGTGCTGCCTTCTTGGAAGAAGAGGGGCGTGCGTGAAGGAGCCGATGAAATTCCCTCGTGTGTCAGAATATCTTAGGATCGAGGGGATGAGAGTAAAGAAAAAGGGGAGAAGAGATGGGCCTCGCAAGAGATTCTGACAGCCACGAGGAGGAGGCAGGAACTGTAAAATCCTTGTTTTTACACGAAGTCTATTACGCACAGATGATGCTTTCCCACGAGAGTAACGGGAGGCTCTTGGTCTCTAACGTACCATATATTGTAGGCACTGTGCACAATTTACATCTACACCTTGTGGCCAGACCTCCTCAGCTACCTTTCTCCCCGGAGGGTCCCACCCTTCGTTGCCAATGTGCCTTGTGCATAATAAGCTTTATAAAAAGTGCTTTATAAACAGGTATTGACTGCTCGATAGCGATTATACTGAATGCAGCTGCTGCTTCGTTCCTCCTGAGCGAAATGACATCTGCGCAGATGAGTGTTTGGAATTAAATTAGCAGGATGCCTGTCCCAGAAAGGAGAGCCTGGACTCCGAAGGTGCCAAAGAAACAAAAAGACGCACATGGGAATTCCAGAATTCAAAGGATCTGATACGACTTCTTTAAGTCACACCTGGGATCTGATCCAAGCCCGTCCTAATGCTACCTCCCAAGCTTCCAGGGAGAGTTAAATCAGAGGAATGTAAAACTGGGGGCTTCAGGGTGGTAGCCTGCAAAGGCAGCCACAGATTCTTCTGATCCCTGTATGCACACCCCTTGCAATGGGACTTCAGCCCCTCCCATTAAAAGGTGGAGTCTATTTCTCCATTGTAAAGAAGCCAGGACCAGCCTCCTGGATAGTGACAGACAGGGGGGGCTAGTTCCCTGGGGCTTTGGCCAGCTGCCTTCCATTACCAGACACTCAGTGAAACCAGCCTAGATCATCCAGTACCAGCCGACCTGCCAACTGACCCAAGATTTCTGAGGGAACCCAGCAAAAACCAGATGAGCAAAACCCCAGCAAAACCCAGCCCAGAAGAAGCATAAGCTAAATAAACGGTTGTTTTAAGCCACTAAGATCTGGGATGCTCTGAAAGGCAGCAAAAGTGAACTTATACATATAGTGTCTGGATTGCCTACAGTCTCACCAGACTGGTTAATAACACAATGAAGTTAGAATCTTTATCTTGTGACTTTCATTCAAGTGATTATTTTCATATTGGTCTCTGCTACTGTATTATCTTCCATCATAAATCTTTGCTACTATAAAGACCAAGAAAGAAGCTGCAAATCTTTCCAACAATGTAGGCATCTTAGGGCTTTCCAGAGAAACAGAGCCAATAGGATAAATATGTGTATGTAAGATATATATGGAAAATAAGAAATTGACTCACATGATTTTGGAGGCTACAAGTCCTGAGATCCGAAATTGGCAAGCTGGAAACCTCAGAAAACTGATGATATACATTCCAGGCCAAGAGCAGAGGAAGACACAAGACTCCACTCAGTAGAGAAAGAGAGTTCCCTCTCACTCAGCCTTTTTGTTCACTTCATTTCTTCTTGGATTGCATGAGCCCCGCCCCCCATATCAGGGAGGGCAGTTTGCTTTACTCAGTCTACTGATTCAAATGTTAATGTCGCTCAGAAACACCCTCACACATGCACCCAGAACAACATCTGACCAAATGTCTGGGCACCTCGTGGCCCTGTCAGGTTGACGCATAAAATCAACCATCACAGAAGGTAACACTTACGAGTGGTTTCTAAGAAAGGGACAGAAACAAAGTCCTTTGGGAGCTGTGAAAGGGAAAGAACAAATGTCACATCTTTTGCCTTCATTGCGGGTGGCCCTGTCCAGCCAAGTGAGCCTCAGGGATGATCTGAACACCATCCTTCATTTCTTGTCTTCCTTAGGTCTGTGGTGATGCAAGCCATTGAGAGAGAGCATTAAACAGTCTAGGGGGTACATAAAAATAATAGTAATAATAATGATAATAAAAATGAAAAGGGCCACACTTACATAAAAAAGTACAAGTAGACAAGAGGTAGTTCTAGAATTCTATTCCCTTAAGGTGAAACATTATATATTCAGAAGAGGAAAGAAGATGATAAAGAGAGAAATCATACCTGGAGTCATGTCACAGGGCCCTTTAGGAGTCATAGGACATCGGCAAAGTGCGAGTCTGGAGAACGAGAATCGATAACCATCGGTTGTCGGAAGAATAGGACAGCGTCGTGACCTGTGGCCTCTCACTGCCCTTAGATACCCAGGTGAGCAAATCTGTGTTTGAATTATTTATCTGCCTTGTAGACTCTTGCAGATACAAACAGCTCTGTATATGCATAGTATTTTCGTTATAAATAACTAGAGGCTTAGGGTATTTTTCAAAGTTCATTAATTATTGAGGTCCCTCAAGCAGCTCGTATTACTCTGCCATGTTTTGATTTTTGTTCTGGACCAAATCAAGTTAGAGCGCACCTTGATTGTGAGTTCACTCAGGAAGTGATTTACAGCCTTCATAAAATTCTTTTGCGCGAAAATCATGTTGGAGAAATTTGATTTTAACTATTTCGGTACTGAGTTCTTCACACTACAGCTTTAAAAACAAATGGGGTAAAATGCACATAAAATTCACCACCGTAACCGTTTACAAAAGTGTACATAGGGTTCAGTGACGTTAAGTATATTTCCATTATATTGACAACCATCACCACTATCCAGCCCCCAGAATCCTTCCATTGTGCAAAACTGACCCTATACCCAGCAAACGGTAACTCCCCATTTGCCCTTTACCCCAGTCCCACCGTTCTTCCTCTGGAAACCACCATTCTCCCTCTGTCTCTATGAATTTGCCCAGTCCAGGCACCTCAGTGGAATCAAAGAATATATGTCTTCTTGTGACTGGCTTACTTAGCAAAATGTCCTCGAGGTTTATCCACGTTGTAGCATGTGTAGAAATGTTCTTGTTAAGTCTGGACAATATTCCATTAGATGTACAGACCACATTGTGCTTAGCCATTTATCTCTCAGGGGACACTTGGGTTGCTTCCATCTTTGGGCTCTTGTGAACACGCTGCTCTGAACTTGGGTGTGTGGGGACCACGCCGTCATTTCTCCCGTGTATATGTATCCAGAAGTGGACTTGCTGGATCAGATGATCATTCTCTTTGGAGATTTGTAATGGACTGCCACACTGTCTTCCACAGCGGCTACATCGTTTTACATTCCTACTAAGTGCACAAGGGTTCTAGTTTCTCCACATCCTTACTGACACTTGCTACTTTCTGGGTTTTGCTTACCTGTTTTGTTTTTGGATAGTAGCCATCCTAATGGGTGTGAAATCGTATCACCTTGTGGTTTGGCTTGCATTTCTCTAATGATTAGTGATGTTGAGCACCTTTTCATTTGTTTATTGGCCACTTGTGTATCTTCTTTGGGCAAATATCTTTCATTCCTGTGCCCCTTTTTAAGTCAGGTTGCTTCGGCTTTGTTATTGAGTTTTAGAGGTTCTTTGTATATTCTGGATACTAATCTTTTATCGGATATATGATCTGCAAATATTTCACTCATTTCATTGTGTTTTCACTGTTGATTGTGTTCTTTGATTCACAGAAGTTTTAAATTTGTATTTAGTCTGGTTTATTTGTACCTTTGTGGCCTGTGCTTTTCGTGTCACCTCCGAGAAATGACTGTCATAAACTAACATCTTGAAGCTTTTCTCCAGTGTTTTCTTCTGACAGTTTTACAGCTTTACCTCTTATGTTTAGGCCTTTGATCCATTTTGAGTTAACTTCCGTATATGGTATAAAGCAAGGTCCAGCTTCATTCTTTTGCATATGGACATCCAGTTTCCTCCACACTATTTATTGAAAAGACACTATTATGTTTTTTATTTTTATTTTTAAAAAAAATTTTTTTTAACGTTTATTTATTTTTGAGGCAGAGAGACAGAGCATGAACGGGGGAGGGTCAGAGAGAGGAAGACACAGAATCTGAAACAGGCTCCAGGCTCTGAGCTGTGAGCACAGAGCCCGACACGGGGCTCGAACTCACGGACCGCGAGATCATGACCTGAGCCGAAGTCGGCGCTTAACCGACTGAGCCCCCCAGGCGCCCCACTATCATGTTTTTTAATGTCTAAAATTATCAGGGCGCCTGGGGGGCTCAGTCGGCTAAGTGTCTGACTCTTGGTTTTGGCTCAGGTCATGATGTCATGGCTTCGTGGGCTCGAGCCCCACATCGAGCTCTGTGCTGGCAGTGCAGAGCCTGCTTGGGATTCTCTCTCTCTCCTCTCTCTTTGCCCCTCCCCAACTCATGCTGTCCCTCTCAGAATAAATAAATAAACTTCAAAAAAAGAAAAATTACCAAGAGAAACAAAGACTGGGGAGCCGGGCTGGCTCAGCTGGTAGAGCGTGCGATTCTTGGGGTCGTGAGTTCAAGTCCCACGTTGGATGTGAAGATTACTTAAAAAAATCTTAACAACAGTAACAGGAAAGAAATGAAGATGGTCTGTCTCTTTAGGCAGAGAGTATTACCACTGTACAAGATGGTCAGGCATTACCAAGCACATGACCAGTACTGATTTAATAATCTTTGAAGCATAGGCACTCGTTAGTCTCCATTTCTCCCCTGCCCTTTCTGTTCCCTTCCAGTCTCCCTCCCCAGAGGGACTGATCCCTGCAGATAGTATCATCTGGCTCCCCTGCCTTTTGTCTTTTAATTCATTTTGGCAAAAGGGAGGGCAGGCGAGAGAATGGTCAGAGCTCCCCTATACTCCCGCATCCCTCTGTGACTCTGGTTCCTGTCTGGAGCCCCTCTTCAGTTCTCATCAGGCTGTGGAATATTATTTGCTTCCCTTGATCCTTCAGTTCCTGCTTCAGTGAAGTCCTGGGAACCTCAGCATCCGTTGGTGGTTTCCTTGACTCTACTCACACCTTTGTGAACAGTCCCTTTATTAAATTCTCTTCAGAATCCTGAGTGGGCCTAAAATTTCCTGCTGAGTCCCTCACCGATATGCACGGTAAGGGAACATGAAGACAGCCTTTTTGAAGGAGCCAGTGAAGCTAATCCGTCTAGTGAGATTCTTACCATGGTATTCACATCCGGTTTAGAAGTAGAAGTCGAGTGAGAGAGACCCAGAAGTCCTCTCTCTTGCCCTTTTCCTTTCCCTTTCCTTTCTTTTTTTGGATGCCAGGGAAGTCTGTGGCCATACCACCCTGAAGACACACCCAATCTCATCTGGATGCAAGAGAATTAGGGAGGAAGGGGAGGGAAATTCTGTTTTTTAGTTTTTTGTGTCTCTTTGTCTTAAGGCTAAGATTTCAAAGGGAAGACAGTGTAAAAGACCAATACCTCTGCCAAGTACTAAAGATAGCTATTATAAGCAGACTAGCAGTAGGATTTTATACTCCTAGCAAATTAGAGCAGCCAGAAGGGTTTCTCCAGTCTCCCCAAAACCGGTCCAGAAGTTAAACGTTGTTTATATACCTCTCGGCCATAAAGATATGTTTACTATTTGGGCGTAAGAAGTAAACCCAGGACTGGATTACGTTAAGCAATAATTTATATCCGAGGTTAATGAGAGAACCGGCTTGAATCTGGGAGCACCCAAGCATTCGCTTTCTTTCCATCTTGATCCTTCAGTCATGTCTCAAAGGCATTGTCTCTTCTCTTGGCTCATTTCTCTCCTATGCATTGGAACGTAACTAAAGGGCAAACTCAGGCTCCACACCCAGACCCGCCTCAGTTACTGAACTAATCTGACTGTGTCTGGAAGGGACCTCTGCCATCGAGCTGAACTTGAATTCAATCATTCTGCAAACTACACCCAGAATGTTGTACCCTTGGAGTGAATCCTGGGTACACACAGAGTGAGAATGACAGTATTTCCTACACCTTCCAGCTACCCCCATTGCTGATTCAATCCGTATGAAACCGCTTCTGGGCTTATAAATATCCTCACTACCTTCTGGCTGCGGTTCTCACAACGGCAGGCTTATGCCTCGGAAGGAAATCATCGCCTTCCCTACTTGTGGGATATTTTGCAAACCCCACCTCCTCTGAGGATGACAATCATCACAATGTAGAAGGTTACATGGCTAATTCCTAACCTTCTGCCATCTCAAAAATGACCCTTTACCTTAACATTTACAAGAAATAAGTGCATATGGATCACAGTTAAAAATACAGAGAGATCTTCTCCATGTCCCATCAGTTCGCACTTATTCAAATAATGACTAAGAGGCTGGGAGAGAGGACTTCCAAATTTGATTCCTATCTCCCCATTCAACCATTTCTCAAAGAAACTGCCAAGGCTTCTTAGATAAATCCTAAACAATATTTTATATTTTCATTATGCTTGTTTTTAAAAATGAAAGCAAAAAGACTAAGTATTTTTCACTCTGGCAATAAACCTGCACAGACAGAGAATTAGATGTCAGAACCTTTAGTAGCAGCCACATTATTTAGCTGATGAATTAATAGGAATTCGTGGAAGAGGAGGTAGGATTTAAAGTTAAAGCTGAATAACAATTAGGTCTTAGTGTCATTAAAATTCTGCTTTCAGCTGCTACTAATTTTCTTTCTGACCACAAAAGACATTCGTTATTCTGAGGAAGGAGGAAAAAGATCTATATTGTTTTACAACACTACCCGCTGAAGAGGCTGCCACTGTGGGAAGAGGTTGCCATTTAAATTGCATAGACAGGAACAGACAGAAGAGGAGAAGATGGGGGGCGGGGGGAGGAATGCACTGGGGTGCACGTGAGGATCTTGCAAGCATGAGTAAATTCAGTGGCAGGAAAACAGATGAGGCAGTGTAAGAAGAAATAGCAGAGGTCAGCATCTAGACCTCTGCCTCGACACAGGGGGTCAGAGAACACGAGGCATCAGGTGTCCATTATTGAGAAAAAGATCAGGCGCTTTGAAAGGGAAGGTTGGGGGTGTCACGCAAGGCCAAAGACAAGTCAGTGTAACCCCAAATGACAGTGTAGCTCTTGGGTTTCAGCCTTTAGCAAATTTTCATCATTGAGATCCTGGTCGGTATTTGGAGCTCACTTGGGGGGAAGCACTTGGATTCACAGCACGATTATGCCTTACCAGTCCCCACTCCCAAACAAATGTTACTCTACTCTTAGCATCACCAGGGGTATCCACCCACCTGATTCTTGATTACAGGTAGTAAATATGGAAACTGAATGCGTATCACTGTGAAGCAGGTCCACTCATGTATTAATTGAGAGCCAAAGAACACAGGCATTTTAATGATGCGACAAGCTGTCGAATCTGAGCTATAGGCGGTCAGGTCTACACTTGTAAGCCCAACCATTCAAAAACTGATCTAAGGTGAGGAAACATTACGGCATGAGTCACATGCGGAAATCCAAAATAGGAAGGAGGCCTTCATTGCCAAACTTCACGACTGTTTCAGGCAAGGGGACATTCATCTTTAAAAACAAACAAAAAGAAGTTTATTTATTTTGAGAACGAGAGAGTGAGCACACGTGCATGCATGAGAGCGGGGGAGGGGCAGAGAGAGAGGGAGAGCGAGAGAATCCCAAACAGGGTCCTGTCAGTGTAGAGCCCGATGCAGGGCTCGATCTCACGAACTGGGAGATCATGACCTGGGCCGAAATCAAGAGTCAGATGCTTAACCGACTGAGCCACCCAAGTGCCCCATGGAAAGTGGACGTTTGTCTTAAAGAAAATCTGATAAACACACAGCCCCTGGAGAAGAGTAACAGAAAAAAAAAAAAAAGCTGATATCATAAATTTTGAGCTACTTCTACTGGAACAGAGGATTAACAATTCCCTCTCAAGAAGCAACAGTTATGAGAGCCTGCCAAGAGAGGTTGAGATAAGAAAGGGATGACTCAGCGGGAAGACATCAGCCCTCGAAAACTGAAATGTGGGTCAGAGCCTCAGCCCTGCTTAGCCTTCCTAATGGCTCCTCCGAGGTCAGTTGTGTTAACTTCGCAGCCATCCCTTAAAGATGAAAATGAACATTGCATGACCTCATCCCAGCACTAAAAAGGGTCACATTTTAGTTAGCAAATGGGAGTCTCTCTATAATTTACATACTAAACAGAAGACTCTAGATTCCTGGAATTTCCCTTAGGGAGACAAAAATAAATAAAAGATGCCTATGCTAACCCATGGTCTAGTGGGAGAAACTGAACGAAGTACAGATGATTCATAAAGATGGGTGGCTTTCGGGGTGCCTGGGTGGCTCAGTCGGTTAAGCAACTGACTTTGGCTCAGGTCATGATCTCACGGTTCGTGGGTTCGAGCCCCGCATCGGGCTCTATGCTGACAGCTCAGAGCCTGGAGCCTGCTTCAGATTCTGTGTCTCCCTCTCTCTCTGCCTGTCCCCCACTTGTGCGCTCTCTCTCTCTCTGTCTCAAAAATAAATAAAACATAAAAAAAAAAAACAGGATGGGTGGCTTTCGTAACACAACATGAGACACACTAATGATGGAGTGAGGACCAAAAGCTGGGGGAAGGTAGGGGAGGCTGTGGCCTTTTTGGAACCCAGCCCTTTCTCCCCATCGTAGGCTAGGGAGCAAGTGCAGTATCCAGTCCTAGTGAGAAGAGAAAACGCATGCCAATGTTTTCCCTTTTGTTTGGGTCCCTTAATTTGCTAGACTGGCTCTAGGTGTCTCCCATCCTCAATATTTATGAAAAATACCTTATTGTACCTATTTTCTCAGAAGACTCTGTGGAACTGTAAGTTATTTCATGTGTTTTCCCTGAAAACAAATCTAGGATGTCAACCCCCCAGCAAATTAATAAGCAGCTATTGTTATTTCTAACAGGTTTTGCTATCGTTTCTAATACAGATGAAGAGATTTCATAATAAAGGCACCCGGTCTATGGCAGGCACTATGCTGGGCTCTTTTATACTTTCTCTTTCTTAATATTCACAAGAGTAGGAATTATTATCCCATTTTGCAAACCAGAAGACAAGAGTTTAGGAAGTTAGATGAGTTGCCTAAGAGTACATGAGCCAATAGGTAGGTGTTCCAGCAAAAACTGTAAACCCAGGTCTTTTGATCCCAAAGCCTATACGTTCTTTCTACCACATTCTGTGCATCCCACGGAAAAATGAAATCTAATCCGGTACCAGTGAAATCTCTTAGAAGAAAAAGCTGACGTTTCATTAACAAGTAGAATTAAAACACTGGGCCACGAAATACCTAGGCTGGGGCATATCCCTAACATCTGTTACCCCTAACCTCCCCTCCACCCCTCCTTCCTCACAGACCTTCAACCTCCTCGGGAACTCTGCCTACAATCAGCCTCCAGGGGCTTCTTGGAGCCTGGCCCCACCCACTCTTGATTTCCGTCAATCAGAGTGCCCCATTCCTTGCTGGCGATTGGCTTAGGATTTTCACGTGGAACTCATCTGGCCAATGGTATGTCTCCACTGAAAGAGCTTCTGGGAACGGCTTCCCACGTAAAAACAAAACAAAACAACAAGTTTCAGAGGCAGAGATGGTCTCTTCTTGCATGGTTTGGGGACACACCCACATAAGGCTTTTGAACTGTGTCAGCATGAAAATCATCAGCCTTTGTAGTCAGTGGGATGGGGTCAGGGGGAGCCTATTTCCTGAAAAATGGCTGCCTTCTGCCCAGGTCAGGGACCACCTTGGGTCTTTCATTACTTGCCTTGATCATGGGAAGCATCCTTGGATGCTTCCAACGGTTAACTGGTTATATTTGAGTTAATTTGCCTTTTTTTTTTTTTTTTTTTTTTTTTTTTTTTAAGAATCTGGGGCAGTTAATCACATCACATTCATTTCTCTTTTGTAATTTAGAGTGGTTTCTCTGTGAAACGCAGAGCAATTGCACAGAAGCCATAGGAAACTTCTCTCCCCACGTCCCCTTATAAGATCAAACAGGTATCTGTCAACAAAGGGCAGTCATCCCTGCTAGAGCTCTTTAATGTGATAATGAGATAATGCCGGGCTCTGATTTCTCCTGGGCTTTTCAAGGGTCTGCAGACTGCACCCTGCCTGCACCTCATCTCCCAATTCATCCCCTCTCAGCAGCCTCCTCCCACCTCTCTCAAATGCAAATGGATTTCTCAATATCCTCTCCGTTCTTTACACTTTGAACCCCTTTTCTTTACAGCCTTATGCTGCACCCCGGATCTTTATCCTTAACATTCAACTCAACAAATGCTTATGGAGTGCCAACTATGGGCAAAGCCCTGTGATAAACAGAGTGCAAGATGTAAAGCTGAGGAAGGTCCCTGCTCTCAGTTTAGATTCTAGCCAGAGAGCTCAGGCCAGGTAAAGTAGAGGAAGCAGAGAGTACAAATCAGGGCCCTGTTTTTTGACCAGCTGATGCAGAAAGGGCAGGCGGGACTGAGGCTGTGAGCACACAGGAGGGCCTGGGCAGACGAGGGCATGATGGTACGCAGATCAACTACAAGACTGACTGTCCACACCTCCTCTCTCAAATGAGGCGCTCCCTTCAACTACTTAAAAACAGGTGCCATTACCTTCAGCTCCCGTTTTCTCCTAAGCTGGATATGATCTGGGATCTTCCAAGGCTGGGTGTGAGGCAGACTCAGCTCCAAGATGGCAGGTGAGGTCCCATCCCTCAGCCCGTGGGGTCGAGAATTCAGTAGGAGAGGAAGAGCTGAGGCTTTCCAGGGTCATGGGCAGCTGGCTTACCCCCTGCTGTGGATAATGTCCTCAGCCCAGCTTCACTGTTGTGCTCAGGGGGACAGGATGAGGGGAGGTTGGTGGGCCGGGTCCAATGACCCGCGTGCGGTGATCAGAATCCGAGACGGTCTTGGCACGTCACGTGGGCCGCGTCGGCTTGACTCGTCCACTGCGAAAGCTAAGGAAATCCACTAATTACCACTATTTGTATGGTTGGCCTCTTATGTTACTCAGAACTAAAAGGACCATTAATACTGAAACTTAGGACCCCCTTCTGGTAACACATGTGAGCAATGTACTCAGCTTCTGTCATTTCCAGTTTTCTCACCTGAAAAGTAGGAATCGTCACTGCATGGCACAGGCTCTGTGTGGGAATTACACGAATCAATGGAAATATATGTAAATATATGTAAATACAGCACCCAGCACAGGATGCAGCCCAGGGACAGCATTTTCGTACGTGTTTGTGCCCATCCCTCCCCCCAGATCCCTTTCCATAAACATTTGCTTGAGGTTCTACTTTGACCTGAGTACGAAATCCTATTTGTCAACTGAGTCCTGCGGCCAACCTTTCAATAGGAGGAAGTACCATATAATTTCGAAGAAGTTTCTAGCAGACGAATTGGTCACAAATTTTGAAGTCAAGAAAAATCGTCTATTTTGAAAATGAGGTGGGAGCCCCAAACCAGAGGACTGATGTGAATGAACAGCTGAGCAAGGGTGAAGTCTCTCTGTTCAGAAGGGGCAGTGCTAAGCTCTCCCGGAGGGTGGCCACGTGGGGCTACTGAACCCTTGAAATGTGGCTAGTGTGAATTGGGATATATACCGTAGGCATAAACATACACTGGATTTTGAAGACGTCGTACAAAAAAAAAGCCACCATAAAATACCTCAAAAAATTTAAATAACAATTATGTTATAATGGTAATATTTCAGACATATTGAGTTAAATATTTTATTAGAATATTATTAGATTTTATTAAACTTAACCTCACCTGGGGCGCCTGGGTGGCTCAGCCGATTAAACGTCCGACTCTTGCTTTCAGCTCAGATCATGATCTCGTGATTTCGTGAGTTCGAGCCCTGCATCGGGCTCTGTACTGACAGCTTGGAGACCGCTTGGGATTCTCCGCCCGTCCCCCTCTCTCTGCCCCTCCCCTACTCATGCTGTCTCTGTCCCTCTCAAAATAAATAAACTTAAAAAAAATTAACTTCACCTGTTTCTTTTTACTTTTTGAAATGTGGCTGTTAGCAATTACGTGTGGCTCACGTTATGTTTACTGGATGGTGACAGGGTAGTAAGTAGTTTAGGCGGCAAGCCACCGTGTGAGGTCTTACTCACTTTTATTTGGTTTAATAACGTTTGGTAATGAGATTGTAGGAACAATTATTCCCGTACACCTGTCTGAATAAATACTTAAGCATAGAAGGAGTTAAGTATGGTCAGGTATTCTACTTACTACCCTTCACTGCTGAACTCAACGACCGCTTTTTTTTTGTTTGTTTCCACTCTGCTTCAAAGAAAGTACTTTCTCTCATTTTGTTGCAAAAAGCATCCAAGGTCCTCTTTCCAGATGCTGCTTCTTTTGTCTCTTTCTACCCACGCATCAATTAGGAATACTTTGATGACAGGGGCTTCCTCTGTCTGAGAGCTCAGTGCTCACGGACTAATTAGCTCTCCAAAGCAAGCTGAGAGCTTTGCTTTCTTACTCCCTCGGTGTCTCTACTTCCGTTTCCTGCTCTGGCCAGGAGAGCGAAGCGGGGAGATCACTCTCTGGGGCTGCAGGGCCTCAGGCTTGAGTGCTTACTTTTGTTTTTCCAGGTGGGAGAGACGTCCCGAACGGCATCTTTGTTTCATTACTTCATCCTTCCACACAGAGGCATGACTTTGCTAATGGCAAGGTTCAAGCAGTTTTGCCACTGACCAGATCTTTTCTTTTTAATAGTACTTCAAAAGAAAACACCAAAACAACCACATTTGAGTAGATTAGAACAATCTTTAGATGGATTACCAGACTGGGCTCCTCCCACCCTTTCATTTCATTTCCAACGCTAGAACTGTTATTTTATAGGTGGCTTCAAAATTTTCGATTGTCTTGTCAGGGTGAATGATGTCATATTTTCTCCAAGTTCATGTTTTCTTCCAAGTTCAACGGTCTGCTGGACTCCTCTACTTCGGGGTCCCACAGACAACCTCAAAGGAACCTCCATCCACATGGTTCTCCCTTCCTCACTGAATCAATTCGTGGCACTACCGTCTTCCCAGTCGCCAGGCTCAAGACGTTTGACAACATGTCGTTCAATCCCTCTCCCCTCCTCCGTCTTCACTTGCAAACATCTGCCAGGTCAACACCGAGCTTCATCTCTTGTCCCCAACCCCTCGTCTCTGTCCTGCTGCCATTGTCCTACTGCCGTCCGTCCCAGCTGCTTTCTCAGGTGTCTGCAGCAGCTTTCTGGGCTGCTTCCTATCTCTCATTTCTCTGGCTAGATGTGTCCACGTTCGTCTTCCTGTAGAGACTCTGATCAGGTCACTCCCCGGAACATAACCAGGTTCCCCATGACCCACAGACTGAAGTCACACACCTCAAATCACTTCCTGTCAAAGTGGCTATAAATAAACACAAAACTACCGAAAAGGAAACCCGCCCCCCCCCCCATAAAAAAAACAAAAAACAAAAACCTTTCCCGCCATGCAAAGCTCTCTATTGCCTGTCCCCAAAATACCTTCCCATGGCTCCTCTTCAGACTCTCGGATCCAACAAAATGGAACCACTGAACGCTCCTGAGATGCAAGCTCAAATTCTTAACTTGACCAGCTCGTGCTCTTCCCTTCACCCGAGCCTCTGTTTTCCTAAAAATATAGTCCTGAAGATCCATATTAGTTTGCTAAGGCTACCATAACAAAGCACCCCAAACTGGGGGGCTGAGAATGACATAAATTTATTGCCTCACAGTCCTGAAGGCCAGTCAGAAATTAAGGTGTCAACAGGGCCATGCTCCCTCTGAGGGCACTAGGGAAGGTTCTGTTTCAGTCCTCTCTGAGACCTTCTAGTAGTTCCTTGGCTTGTGACAATGTAATTCCAGTCTTCACATGGCATGTGTGTGTGTGTGTGTGTGTGTGCATGTGTGTCTAAATTTCCTTTTGTATGAAGACCACACACACTGGATTAGGGCTCACCCTACTCCAGTATGACTTCATCTTAACTAATTACATCTACGATGACCCTATTACCAAATAAAGTCACATTCTGTAGTAGGAGTAGGGTCGGGATTTCAACAGGTGAATTCTGAAGGAACACAATTCAACCCATAACACCATCCTTACAGCCAAGCTCACATGTTACCTCCTTCTGGAAACATCCCAGATTCACTCTCCCACGGATGCCATACCCTCCATCCCTCCTTTGCCACCTCGGCCTAAGTAACCCCCTATAAGTTATCTGTGCTTTAGGACCCAAGCACTGGCTTTGCATCTGGTTCGGGCACTGAGTTATCACCACGCTGCGTTTTGAAGGGAATGTTGACCTGTCCGCAGCGACTCTAACTCCGACACCCATCCCTCGTCCTGGAAGATGGAGGAGGAGAAGCATGAATGCTTCAGAGGGCTGTCCTTGGCCCCGGGAACCTGCTGTGTGTGATGAGAAGTTGTTCCAGTGACAACTCCGTGCCAGGACGGTTGTCCCCAGGGCCATTGCTGGAGTTCTGGAGACACCTCTGTGGACTCCTTCACCTCCAACTGCTGGAGGCTGTGCTTCCAACTGCTACCCGTGGAAAGAACTGAGGTCGCTCTGAGCCATCCCCAGCCCTGCCGGCAGCTCTCCCTGCCAGAGCAGTTAATCTGCTATTTAAGATGCAGATCTTGATTTCTTTTTCACAGCCTTTTCCGCCACATTTCGAGGTTTTGATTAGGAGATAGTGCCCTGTGTGCAAGAATTGGGTCGGGTCACACCATTTAATAAAGCTATCACGAGTGATGTGAGCGTTGCACACAAAAGGGAAAAGGAGTCATACAGCTGTACTCCTTGTGGCATGAAATCATGCAGCTTCCACTTGGGTAGGGACCTTTTTGATGTCACAGGGTGAGGGATTAAGTCATAATTATGTAGATCTAAATTACCTTCCAGCAAACCTACTGGCGCTTCTTCATTAACATCGCAGCAGGCTTTAATTCCAGCACAAGACTGATCACCCTTCAGCTGCCCGACATCCAGCCTGCAGAATATGTTTGGAATTAAGCAGAGACTTTTGGTGAAAAGAACATCAGGTGCTATTTCTCTCCTTTGTCTCCGACTCGATTTTGATTAATGAGTGCGTGCCCCCCTCTCATGACATTGCTCGGATGTGCGTTTGGTGGTTCCACACATTTGACTTCACTACCCAAGCTCAAAGCACTAAAAGCACTCAAACCTAGTAGTGATTAGGGACCTTGCATGTCACTGATCATCTAAGTTTTCACCAGAAGGCCATACAACTCCAAGTCAGATTTCTTCCAGAACCTTTCACAACTAAGGCGGCCCACTGACAGGATCATGAGCCTTTTCCAGGCCCCTATTAGATTTAGAGCCACAACATCTCAGTGTCTTTTCCAGAAGCATTGAGATCACGAGGAGGAGAGGCTTAGGGATAAAAGGAATCTGCTAGGAACTTGGATGTTTCCATCCATATCAGGTTGTGGAGGCTGATCTCTGGTCAATGTATAGGATGCCTTAGGACTGGTGAGTTGACTCTGCTTTTGGATCACCCAGAAGCTTGTCTCAGCAAGGATGTCTATGAGCCACAACCATCTCCATCTTCCATTGGGGTAAACCAGGGAGGTTGCCTCCTAACGTTAGGTGAGATAAAACAGCCTTGCTTCGGGAGACCACAAGACACTTCCTGTGAGCAACAGACAGTGAGATCTGCTTGTCTCCATCAGATTCATCTTCTGGGACCGGCTACCCATAGACTTTTTTTTCCTTCTTATCTGTATTAGAGAATGTGCTTCAGTTAAATCAGGTAGCATTTAGTCCCTGACAAAAGCATAAAGGGGGTGACAGAGTTGGGAGGGATAATCTGGGCCAGTAATTCTCCAACCAGAATTAGCTAGTAGGCTCAGGGGGAAAAAAAAAAAAAGGAAGAGACTGCCAGGTCTGACAATAGGCCTATGATGTCAACATCGCTAGTGATTGGGAGTGGGGTTTTTTTCTTAAGTTTCTACGAGGGTCATTTTTCATGGTAGCGACTCTCCTAATTCTTCTATGTGGTTTCTGGTCTCTGTTATTTTTGCCTTAGCTTGTTTATGGATGTGTCATAATTCTAGACTACTTCAAATTCTTTCTGGAAAACAGATGGTAGTGGTAGTGGTGGGTGTCAAACTATAAGTAAACTTGAAAACCGAAGTCATCCAGAAAAATCCTGTACCCGCAAGAAAAGAAAACCACATTCATCATCTGTGATAAATGGCCATTGATCTTGGTTGAAATCTTTAAGTGACAGTAGCTCACCACTTTAAAATGTGACTTATTCCATTATAGGCTGCTCTCATTGTATAAAGTTCTTCCTCCTATTGAAACAAAATTAGCTTCCTGGTAACATTTCTCTATTGATCTTCTTTCCTTTGATTATGTTAAAGGATTTTGCCTCCCAGCATTTATTAGTTACGAGTGTCGCATAACAAATTATCCCCAAACTTAGCTGCTTAAACACCAGACACAGATGATATGAAATACACAGCTTCAGAGGGTCAGACATCCAAGAGCAAATTAACTGGACAATTCTATAGCTCAGGGGCTCACATGAGGCTATGGTTGAGATGTCCGTTGGTGGAGATAGAGTCATCTGAAGGTTTGACTGAAGCTGGAGGATTGCTTCCAAGATGACCCAATCACATGGTTATTGGCAAGAGGGCTCAGTTCCTTATCATGCGACTCTCTCCATAGGACTGCTTCAGTGTTCTCATGACACAGCAGCTGGCTTCCCCCAGAGCAAGTAATCCAAGAGAGCAAGGAAAAGTGTCAGTGTTTTTAGTACCTAATATGGCCACCTCCATCATTTCTGCCATATTCTTTTTAGTAGAATTAAGTTGCTAACTGCAGCCCAAATCAAGGGTAGGGGAATTAAGCTCTGCCTCTTTAAAACAAATAATCTCTATTGATAATCTCTATTTGGTGAGATGTTATTCTTATGCTTCCATTTAATTCTTTAGACATGGTTTCCTTTAGTGCTTTATACATATCTATAATAGCCGATTGAAAGTCTTTGTATAGTAAGCTCAACATAGCTTTCCAGGACAATATCTATTGACTATGTTCTTTCCTGTGTATGGGCCATACTTTCCTGTTTGTGTGTCTCATAATTTTCTTTTTTGTTGTTGAAAATTAGACATTAGGAGCACCTGGGTGGCTCAGTTGTCTGAGGGTCCAACTCTTGATTTCAGCTCAGGTCATGATGCCAGGGTTGTGTGAGTGAGCCCCATGTCAGGCCCTGTGCTTGGCATGGAGCCAGCTTGGGATTCTCTCTCTCTCTCTCGTTCTCTCTCTCTCCTTCTGCCCCTCTCCCGTGTTCGTGCTCTCTCTCTCGTTCACTCACTAATTAAAAAAAAAGAAAGAAAACTAGACATTAAAAAACCTCATGGTAGGGGCGCCTGGGTGACTCAGTCGGTTAAGCATCTGACTTTGGCTCAGGTCATGATCTCATGGTTCATGAGTTCAAGCCCCATGTCAGGCTCTATGTTGCAGACAGCTCAGAGCCTACAGCCTGTTTCAGATTCCGTGTCTCCTTTCTCTCTCTGCCCTCCCCCACTAACACTCTGTCTCTCTCTCTCTCTCAAAAATAAATAAACGTTAAAAAAAATTTAAAAAAAAACCTCATGGAGATTTGTCACATACCAACCATAATATTCACACTTTTAAACTGGGCAATGCAAGGTACAGTATATTCACAAAGGTATACAACTATCACCGCTATCTAATTCCAGAACATTATCATCACCCTAAAAAGGAACTTCATACCCACTGAAAACTGGACATTTAAAATCAATATAATGTGGCAGTTCTGTAAATCAGATGCCTTCCTCAACCAAGGTTGTTGTTGCTGTTTTGTTATTCATTTGTTCAGTAACTTTCCTGGACAAATTCTGCAGATATGTATTCCCTCTCATGTGTGACCCCTAAATTCTGTGTTCAGTTAACTTAATGGTCAAGCTAATGACTGAATAGAGATTTTCATAAATGCTTTGAACCAATTAGTCTCCAGCCTTTCCCAAGAGGCACTGCGTGTGTGTGTGTGTGCCGGATGCGTGCGCACGTGCGTGTGCGTGTGTGCATGCACTGTGGGGTACACTTCCAATTCTCCTGGAGTTTACAACTTCCTGCTTGTATAGGTTCTCAAGGTCAGGCAGTGGTGAGAAATTGTGAAATAAGGTCTCTCTTGTATCTTTCCTGAGTGTTCTTGCAGTCCTGCACATGTGGGTGGCCTTCCAGATCCTGTGATGATGTTGGATTTTTTCAAAGATCCCTATGAACAACTTACTTCTGAGATCTTCCCCTTAAATTACAGGCCAGGCTCTTGTTAGCCCCAACTGGTATCCAACTTCAGGCTGTCGGGATGCTAAACAATTGCTATTTATTGTTTTTGACAAATGCCCTAGGGATTGGGTTCCTTCCCCCTCCCTACCCACCCCCCCCCCCTTGGACTCTGAATCAGGTCAAATAATGACAATGTCCTATGAATAGGGCTTTCCATGGAGCTGTAAGACCGGTAAAATAGTGGCAACTTGAAGCAGAAGGGCTTCTTGAGGGGCTCCAAACCCAATCCACCCTCCAGTGGTTGTAAGACTGCTTATTCTCACAGTTACCATGATTTTGAAACTGCTGTTTTTCACAGCTGCGGAGCCAGGGTGAGGGGGCACTAGAATAGTGCAAGTGAAAATGCTACAATATTTGCTGTTCTTAACCAAGATACAGCATCTTTTTTTTTTAATGTTTTTTATTGTTTATTTTCGAGAGAGAGAGAGCGTGAGCGGGAAGAGGGCAGAGAGAGAGACAGAATCTGAAGTAGGCTCCAGGCTCTGAACTGTCAGCACTGAGTCCAACACAGGGCTCGAACTCATGAACCATGAGATCATGACCTGAGTTGAAGTCAGATGCTAAACCAGCTGAGCCACCCAGGCGCTCCCAGCATCTTTTCTTAAATAAGTGCTCCTTGGTTCGTTGGAAGCCTTTGGTTAATTTCCACTGTTTGGAAAAGTTGATTTTGACAATTTTTACAAGTAGTCTTACTGCTTTTATGGAAGAATGAATTTTCAGAAGTTCTTACTCCACCATTTTGGAAGTCTCCAAGGTCCACCTCTTGAAAGGAAGAGTACCAGAGAATTTGTGGACATATTTAAAACCACCACATGGCATCTGCACTCAGAACTCAAATCTGAAGTCTCACCTGCCAACCTGGCACAGAGGGTCCATTCATTAGCATTTGTGAGATGTAGCAATGGAACTAAAGTGGAGAAGGGGGGAGGTCTGTCCTTTTGGTGAATACTTTCTTTTAGAGCTGAACCAGATGCTTTTCCAGAGTAGCCTGTCTTCTTTTTGGCTTTTTGGAAAGCCTGTGCCCTCTGTTACCACCTGTTAGCCTTGCAAGGTGAGGAGGCATCTACATTCAAAGAAGCCTGCTGGAGGCTCTCCTGATATGAAGATAAACCAAGGTCAGCCCGGGTATCAACCTGTGGTAAGAAGGTCTGCCAGCTTGTTGGGACCTTCTGTATGACCAGCTTTCCCAACAAGGTCACTCAATGTGCCTGGTAGCTCTTTTTGCCTGGGTGGTGCTCTACCAATTGGCGGCCATCCTCTCACCTTTGGCTGGCCCTTCTGGCACTTTTATGTAGTCCACTGTGTCCTGATTAAGAGATTTTTATAATGTCTTTTATGCTGTCTTTAACACCAACAAGAAGCAAGTCTCTTTGTTATTGGATAAACAAGGAGGTACCCATGTCTTCCATGGGAGCGTTTTCGAATTATAACTTAGGTATGTACAATTGGCTCCTAAGTAACAGCCTTCACAGTGGCCATTTATATACGGTGCTCAATGTAATACCTGATCAGTGGAAACTCCACCCTCTTGGCTGAGCTATGTTTCCAAGGCTGTTTATATCATCTTTCATGATGAAGAACCTTCCCAGGAAAGCCAGGGTAGGAACCTGTCAGAGATCGATGGCCTTGGTGTGTGTCACATATAGGTGATGTGACAGGGGTTCTGTTTTGTTACAATAAGCCTAATTTTCTATGGAGAAAGAAGCCGAGAGGTTTCCATGTTGCAGTATGCTTACAGGGAGGAACTGCTCACACGGTAGAGGGGCAGAAGGAGAAGAACCAGAATGTACGTGCTAGACCTTGCCCTCTTGGCCATCCCGAATGAGGAAGTGTGACAGATTAAAGATGGCGGAAAATCCTTTGATCTTCCTCCTATAGAGAGGGAGGATCTATTACTGGCCTATTACCTTTTGACTTTTAGAGGATGACCAAAGTGATGCAAGGCTAGTTTTAGGGCTAGCCTTTTTTTTTTTTTTTTTTAATATTTACTTATTAAAATTTTTTTTAAATGTTTACTTATTTTTGAGAGACAGAGCACAAGTGAGGGAGGGGCAGAGAGCGAGAGGGAGACACAGACTCCAAAGCAGGCTCCAGGCTCTGTGCTGTCAGCACAGAGCCCGACCCGGGGCTCGAATTCATGAGCTGTGAGATCACGACCTGAGCCAAAGTCAGACACTTAACCAACTGAGCCACCCAGGTGTCCCAATACTTATTTATTTCTAAGAGAGAGAATGCAGCTGGGTGAAGGGCAGAGAGGGGGGGACAGAGGATCCAAAGAGGGCTCTGTGCTGATAGCAGAGAGTCTTATGTGGGGCTTGAACTCACGAACCATGAGATCACGACCTGAGCCGAAGTCGGACACTTAACCAACTGAGCCACCCAGGTGCCCCTCAGGGCTAGCTTTTAAAAGAACTGGCAGCTTCTGTTTTGGTGTCTGGGTGCCCTAAGCTATCATGTAAAAAGTCCAACTACCCTGCTTGAGAGCCACACGGAGAGGCTCTGAGACAATGCAGGGAGGGACCCTTAAAGCCATTCCTGCCACCATGTCAGTCACGCGAGTAAAACCATCTTGAATGCTCCGGACTAGCCCAGCTGACAACTCAGTACCCCTGAGTGACCCTGGTAGATGCCACATGGAACAGAAGAATTGCCCAACTAGTCTCTGCTCAAACTCTGAAGTCAAAGAACCAGGAGGTATAATAAAGTGATTAAACTACTAGGTTGGGTTAGTTCGTCGTCCAGCAGTATGTAACTGGAAGAGGGAGCCAAGGGCTCCTGTGAGAGTATGCCTTAGGCTAAGCCAAGGACCAGAGCTAGACCCTGACTCTTCTGCAGCATCTACATGGGGCCCTCACAGATCTTCTTAGGGAGCTGGGACTAAGGGGCCTGTCCGGGGCAGCACTGGATGGGGTTCCTGGTTGTCTGGTGGTGTGCCAGCTGGCCAAACGGAAGCGGATCCTCTCAGCGTACAGCATTTCCTGTTCTTTTGATTAGCAAACAAATATCTAGAAGAGAAATTGCTGAGTCACACACATGAGCTTTGGAACAATGGCTTCAAATTTATCCACTTGCTCCTTCACTTGCAACCCTGCTTCTCCCCCGCCACATGCTCTCCCCTGTCTCGTTGACTGACCCACCACCCCCTGCGTTAACTCGCTAGAAACCTGGGAACCTTTCTTTGCTCCTTTACCACTTCCTCCTCCTCACCCCCTCCCAGCCAACCAATCATCATGTCCTGCAATTCTATTCATTCTTCACCCCTACATTCATTCTAAAAATGTTTCTTTTATTCATTCATTCATTCATTCATTCATTCATTTTCTGTGTTGTAGATTGTATTAGCTGGCCAGGCCTGCCACAACCAAACCCCACAGACTGGGTGGCTTAAATGACAGAAATTTATATTCTCACAGTCTGGAGGCTGGAAGGTTAAGACCAAGGGGTCAGCAGGGTAAATGTCTGGTGAGAAGCGCAGATGGCCGGCCACCTTCTCACTGTGTCCTCACATGGCCTTTTCTGTGTGTGAACATCCCTGGTGTCTCCTCTCTCTCTCTCTATCGTGAGCAGGGGAGGGGCAGAGAGAGCGAGGGAGACATAGAATCCGAAGCAGGCTCCAGGCCCCGAGCTGTCAGCACAGAGCCCGATGTGGGGCTTGAACTCACGAGCCGTGAGATCATGACCTGAGCCGAAGTCGGATGCTTAACTGACTGAGCCACCCAGGCGCCTCCTTCTCTTTATAACTTTTTAAAATTTAAATCCAAGTTAGTTAACACATAGTGTAAAAAATGTTTCTTGACCATCTACTATGTTCCAGGGACTGGTCTAGGTGTTGGGAATCCAGAGAACAAAGGATATGAAAATCCCAGCCCTCATACAATGTATATTTCAGTTGGTAAAGATAAAAAAATTAATTAACAACTAGATTCTATAGGACATCAGAATGTGATAAATGCTCCGGAGAAAATTAAGCAGAAAAGGGTGAAAGCGTATGGGAGAGTGGCTGCTATTTTAAACAGGTAGTCAGTAAAGGACTCCGATGAAATCCAAGCAGAGACCAGGAGGAGGTAAGGGAGTCATCATGCTTTTTTTTCTTTATTTAGAGAGAGAGAGAGTACAGGAGGAGGAGGGGTGGGGGAGAAAGAGAAAGAGAGAGAGAGAGAGAGAGAGAGAGAGAATCCCAAGCAGGCTCAGAGCACAGAGCCTGATGTGGGGCTTGAATCCATGAAACCATCACATCATGACCTGTGCTTAAGTCAGACGCTTAACCGACTGAGCCACCCAGGTGCCCTAGGACAACCTTTTATCCCCCAGGTGCCCCTTGACAGCCATAGATACTTTTAGCTCCTTCGATAAGCATGGCGCTGAACATTTAAAAACCTTCTTAAGCTCCTCTCTTCTCATTCCATAAGGAAAACAACAGGCCTCTCTTTGTTGTTGTTGCTGTTGATTCTTTTTTATTTGGATTTGAGATGCATTTTAGAAAGCCTGGCTCCCTTTAAAAGAGACGTTCATTCAGAAAGGGTAGGTTTTGGGGGCAGGATGAAACTTCCTAATCAGTAAGGTAAGAGCTAATCATGCAAATAAGGGCTGTTTGTAGCTTGACTAAGTCAGGGGCTGTAGCTATACATTATTAATAAGCTGGTGGCACGGCCCTGGGTATTAATAGCATAAGGTAGGTGGTGTGATAAGGGTACAAAGCTCCGTACCCTTGGAGAGGGAGCCAGTTTGCAGCAGCAACAGGGGTTAGGTTTGGGGGTTCCGTGTACCAGTTCATGGGGCCCCCGGACCAGGCTTTGTGACTGTGGGTAAGTGGGGTGGAGTGCTCAGTGGGTCAGAGAAGAGCCACATGACTGGGGCTGAGTCTGGCTTTTGTGTGTGTGTGTGTGTGTGTGTGTGTGTGGTGGGGCGGGGGAGGGGGGCACCTAGTCAGTGCCCTTGTGCTCTGAGGCAGGCTGGGACTAGACCCTGGGTCCTGCCTTACAAATTCAAGTCGCATGTCCCATGGTCGCGTGGACCACTTGGTGCAAAGCCATATCCATGGCCAGGAAGGACACAATTACATGTCCTAACGTGTGGCATTGGAGGAACTGGCTCTCCATCTGAAGGGCGGGATATTCGTGAGGGGCAGGAAAGCCCAAACATGAGAGGGGTTAGAAGTGGATGGTGAAATGTGTTCAAGACACGTGCTTGGCTGGTAAGACTTTATAGGCTTTACCACCTTTTCGTGAAGGAGCTTAAAAATAAGTAAACCCAGGACATCCAGCTATGGAACTAGACTCTAGGACCTGGATCCCCTATAACTAACAGAGAACTCTGTCTCCAGATCTGACTAGAAGGTGAGGTGGATCCTGCTGACAAAACATTGCTGTGTTTGCCTTGGAATGAATGTTCTAGTAACAGTGGTGGTTGGAGAGTAGGGACAGAGAGTGGGGAATTCATTGAACTTACAGAGCATGTTGAAAGATGACTTTTATTCTTGCTAATGAGGTTGCTAATAAATGTTGCCCGTGGCCTGCTTACATTGTCACATACTACCTGCCGGCAAAGTTGTGGGGCTATATGGCTGAAGGCTCTACTGCTGTTTACTAAAGTAATCTGACAAATACAAGCATCAAATTGGTTTAGATACATGCCATGGCCTTAATGTTTGTGTTCTCCTAAAATTTACATGTTAAAATCCTCATCCCCAGTGTGATGGGATTAGGAGGTGGGGCCTTTGGGATGCACTTAGGTCATGAGGGTGAATGGGGGTCGTGAATGGGATCAGTGCCCCTAACAAAGAGACCCCCCAGAGCTTCCTGACACCCTCCACCACATGAGGACACAGTGGAAAGGTGCCTTCTAGGAACCAGAAAGTGGGCTCTCTCACTAAACACCAAATCTGCCAGTGCGTTGATCTTAGGCTTCCCAGAATTGTGGGAAATGAATTTCTGTCGCGTATCATCGACTAGTTTCTGGTACTTTATTATGGCAGCCAGAATGGGCAAAGAAAATCAGTCCTCAGGGGAGGGGTGAGACGTTCTTACTTCCCTTCTGAACTCTGAGTTGGGTCTGGGGCAGTGTGCAACCGCCTCCGGGGTCGGATGGGGCACGACCTGTGCCATGACTATCTGTACCTAGGAAACATGGAAATAGAAATTCAAGCAAAGGATGAGTTAATAAACCTGCAAAACTTAAGAATTTCTACAGCCCCTGTGAAAACAGTTGAACGCTTGCTATCTTGCAGATGAGGGAACTATAGCTTTGCACGTACCAAAAGGCCTAGTACCTTGTGTTTTATTTGTCCTTAAAATTAGCTGAGTTGACAGCATTTCAGTGTTATGTTTCCTCACTTTCAAATTGTTATCTTCAGATCTCCTTCAAAACCATTAACATTTACTCCCACTGGGACATCAGAGAAATACAAGGAACTCTGAGCTGTTGAAGAGAGGGTAGAAAAACAGAAAACTAGATTTTTCTGCCGGTCTTCATGGTTTTTTTTTTTTTTTTTTTTTTTTTTGTGAGTGGACCCGGGTTCTCAGGGGATAAAAACTCAATTCTAGGGACTGGTATTGAATGGCACTGTGATAGAAAGCTTCCAAAGCAAAAGGGGCTGGTCCGGTAAGATGATCAGACCTCGGAGAAAATTTAGGAGCAGAGATGTGTGGCTTCTGGGTTGGGCATTTTCAAGCTCTAAAACAGTTCATTATGCTACTCTATTTTTCTCTGTGTGTGTTGGGTGTATACAGAAGCTGTCCTATGAATCGTCAGAAATACTGAACTAAGGCCTGTGCATACGGCCCACTAATACTAGGAGTATCAGGAGTTCAAGGAAGGGGGCAGAAAAAGTAAAAGACATTCAATAGAGTGGGTGGCTCCAGGGTCACTCCTTGACTGAACGACACATCCCTGTTGCTTCTATCTCTAGCGCAAATGTGCTGACGGGGGACTTGATGTTGGCAAAGCCATCTCTTCTCCCTCGAGCCTCTAAATTTGGCTTCTGTTCCCATCACTCCACTCAAATGGTTCTCATTGATGCTAATAATTTCACCCTTTTTTAAAAGCCCCTCGCTCTTTCTGCTCTCATCATGGTCAGCCTCTTTGTTGGGCAACCTAGTCAGGATAGGCAAGGTTATGCTGCGGGGACAAGCAACTCCTGAATTTCAACAGCCTACAACAAGGATTCGTTCCATGCTTACACCACATATCCACTGCAGGTCAGCTGGGGCTCTGCTCTGCACTGGCCTCCTCCTGGGACCCAAGCATGCTGAATGGCTGCTGTCTGGAACATTCCTGGATATTGTGGCAGTGGGGGCAGTGAGGGTCGCCCACAGCTAATTAATTGCTTTGGAAAATGACACACTTCTCCTCACAACTCCTCAGCCACTGAATCACAGCATCCCACCCAAACCCAAAGGAGCCAGGAAATGCCATATTTCTGGAAGGTGGAGAGCAGGAAATCAGGTACACTGCCCTGTTCTTTCCACGTGAACATGTCACATCTCTGAAGGCAGGGCCTTGCCTTCTACCGTTCTACTTGGTAGCTTAACAGTGTGGGGCATATTTGGGTTCCCTGGAAGTCACTACGTAACCCCCTTTCTTCTCTTGGAGCTTCTTATTTGACCACTCAGAAAAGCGGAATGGTGGGGACAAATGCTGTCTCAAGTTTGATCCAGCTCTTACGAATGCACAACAGGTGCGCTACTGAGAAACTGAGGTCCTCGCTCCAGCCCAGATTAGAATAAAAGGAACATCCCCTTCCTCTGCCACCTTCTAGGAAGATTATCTGAGGACTCCTCCCGAAGCCCAGGCTCTCTTTACCCCCAGGTGTCTGGTTAACAAACTTCCTGTTTCAGGGCAGAGAAGGAAGAAGGGGGGTATGGGAGAGTCACTTGGGAAACTCTCTTAAGCAGGCTGCTGTTCTGAAAGGTCCAGGACCTCCCAGCAGTGGAAAGGAAGGCAGGCTTTGGCATCTGGAGCAAAGAGGGGAGAACGGTCCCACCTGGAGTGTTGGTCCCCAAAGCTGAGAAGAGATGGTGGCCGTGGATTCCTTGCGGTTCCACATGCGTTGAGGGCGTCCAGGGCAGGGGTGAAGTGAGGACACACAGATGACGATACTGTCTCCACCCCCGTTTTCCTGACGTGCTTTAGCAGTGCAACGTCGACACAAAGCAAAGGAAGGGGGGGGGGGCTCTTCCCTACTTCCCGACCAGGAAACCATGACTGCAGTTAAAGGCTTGTGCTGAGAATAGTAAGCGGGAGCTCAGGGCTAGATCTGATTTTGGGGGGTGGGGGAGACATATTCTCACCTGAATTTCATAGATCAATTTGCGATCTTATTTTAGAAATCCATGACCTGACATTGCTCAGCCCGGGCAGGAAGAGTAACCACAAACTCAAATCCCAGGCAGAAGGCCATTACGGATGTCCTTAAGACCCGGTCCCTAAAGGCTGGTGGAGCCTTCGGAGTTTAATGAGATGCGCATAATACATCAGCAGGCAATGAGATGCATATTCATTAATCGCTAAAAGGGAAGCGGGCGAGGAAGCAGACAGCGGGAGGGTGGTCGTCCTGTTGCAAAGGGGGCTGCAACAAGGAAATAACAAAGTCAAAGTCAGAACTATTGCTGTGTGGGGGTGCCCAGCTTCCACCTACAACAAGCAGCATCCTGGCCCCCCCCCCCCCCCCAGCACATCCCAGGCCTTTCTGACAAACCCTGTCAAGGCGGCTGCACTCCTACACCACATCCATAGAGCAGGTCCTCCGATATGGGCCCGTAGCTCCTCAAAGAAACCGACAAAATAATAATATTTTCATTAGAATATTATTATGCATATGTGATAATTATTATATGCCAGGCACCTCTTTTATTTTATACCTTAACACTGTGGGATAAGAGCTATTATTATTATTGTTGTTGTTTTTTTTTTTTTTCAACGTTTATTTATTTTTGGGACAGAGAGAGACAGAGCACGAACGGAGGAGGGGCAGAGAGAGAGGGAGACACAGAATCGGAAACAGGCTCCAGGCTCTGAGCCATCAGCCCAGAGCCTGACGCGGGGCTCGAACTCACGGACCGCGAGATCGTGACCTGGCTGAAGTCGGACGCTTAACCGACTGCGCCACCCAGGCGCCCCTATTGTTATTGTTATTATCCCATTTCACAGATGAGGAAACTGACACTTAGGGCGCTTAACAGCTTATACCACAGCAAACCACTTATATGAGGCGGAGGTGACATTCTGAGCCAAGGTACAGAGGACTCTAAAACCTGAGCATTTAGCCGCCACCCGGCTGGCGTTCCGGCCTGTGGTCCAGGTATGGATCATCTTTGGCCTCCAGCTGGCTGGGCTCAGCCCCTGGGCCGAAAGTTCTTGTTTCCAAGAGTTTTGTGGCTCTATCGGCCACAGCGAGCTGGGGAGCAGCAGAGGAGAGTGGGAAAGGCAGTCCCCAATCCAGTCCTCTGGGAACCACAGGAGAGGACACAGTCGATGAAGGTGTTAAACTACCAGAGGATATCGGTTGGAGTTCAAATATAGCACGTGCGGGTCCCTCCTTTGCCCCAAGGGGTGAGAAGAGAGGGGTTCCAAGCCTGAACTCCGGTGTTGGCGTCCGTCTGGGCCACATCTTAAACCGAGCCTTGGTTCCTTCCACAGAGTAGGGACGGTACTAGTAACAATCTCGCAGGATTCCTTGCGGATTAAATGGAATAACGTGGTAAAGCATTTAGCACAGCACCTGACACATATTAAGTGCTCAGGAAGCGAGACCCAAAATAACGTAACAGCAGTCATAAAAGTACGACCAGGTGCTGTTTTCCTGGTTTTCGCTCGCAGTAAATAAACCTTCGTGAAAGAAAGCTCGGCCTGCTAGGTACGTACATTTGGGCTGAAGAGACTGCCAATTTCTCTCCTCCTCCAGCATGCATTGCAAAGTCAGCAGGAATCTGAGGCCACTTTTCTAACAGGGATGGCATATAACGGGAGCTACACTCACCGGGCACCCCAACCTCGTTTTTCCCCAGTTGCACGTGCACACGCATGTTGTAGGTACGCTGAAAAAATACGTGTGCAGCTTTTGCGGGTCACCGCATTCCCAGCTTCCCAGGGGCTCCTGCTCCAGGTGTGCGAACGTCCTGCCAATATTTTTAACCACAGACACAAGTCCTTGGCAGGTATGTTAAAGCGGGTCCTCGCGTGGTGCACGTTTCCTCCTACTCACGCCCGGCCCCGTTGGCAGAATCCTCTCTGCTTGTTTGCATCCGAGTTCGCTGTTGAGGAAACTTCCAGCTCCGTTCCAGTGGTGTTTGCATCCCATTACACCCAGTGATAATGAGCTAGATCTCATTACCGCCCAGCCCAGTTGGAAAAGGATTTGTTGTTTTCAGGGGTGAACCTGTGGTGTGCCTCTTAGTGCACCTCTTCAAAATTCCAGGCAGGCTGCCCGCCTCAGCCGGATCAGGACAACTCCTTCCAGCTGCGTGCACTTCATCACAACTTCCGTTTCAGGAAGAGACTCTGCCGTATTTCACATCTGGTCACACGCTTATTAATTACGTACTTCGTATAACAACTACGGCTAATTAGGACAGAGCCGAGACCTTTGCTGAGCCAAGACTTTGTTTGCCTCTCCTTGGTACCTCATTACCCTCCCTCCAAATGATGCCCAATTTGTTTTACATCCCTGCCACATGAAGACAATTGCTCTCAGGGGTGTGTGTTTCGGCACACGCTCTGCTTTTCGAGCACAATCTTGTTGATCGGGACACTTCCTCGTTTTCCTACCACCTCCTGCTACAAGGATAGCCACCTGGCCAGATTTCTCGTCGCATTTGCCTCCAGGGCAGTGGAGTTCAGCTAGGGCTAGCGGAGACCCGACACCCTCTGGTTGAAATACCTGCGCCCTGGTGCTAGGGAGGCAGCCACAGCTATGTTCCAGAGGGAGGATCCGGAACACAATGGCCTCAGTCCCTTCGTGGGACCCGGGAGGCAGGAATCCATTTGCTCCATCAACCCATGGCTCTGGCTAGCCAGGGAGGCACAGTGAACAGCGAGATACAGTCCCGAGGTGCCAAGAGGGCAAAGCTCAGAAGAGAGCAACGGAGGGCCGGGCCGAAGATTTCAGTCCTTCATCCTCTGAGATGCCTTCCTGAGTGAAAGGATATCCAGTCTTGGTGGATGGAGTGGCAAGTACAAACTCTGGGGAGGGCAAGATCGGAGTGGAAGGATAAGCTCCACGTCACGGGGGGCTGCCTCTGTTGCCTGCCACCACGTGAATCCCATTATCCCCTGAGCTCTAAGGGGGCAATTACGTCTTTCTGGCTGAATGAATGCGGTAGTGCTAAGACATTCCCGGATATGACTCGGCAGGAAGACCATCGGGTGTGGTAGCCAATTCAACTTGGCTGTATTGGGGTTTTTCTCCCCAAGCTATTTGAAACAGAAACTACGGACGGTCAGGCTGAGAAAACATTCAGGCAAGAAGAGGGGCTGGGGCTTCTGTGAATGATGTCACTCTATCTGCATTCGTTCAACCGTCCACTGAACAGGTCATGGGTTGTCCTTGAAAATGGGTTGTCCTTGAAATGGGACAATGGGTTGTCCTAAAAAATGAATAGGTTGTCCTAAAAAAATGACTGATCCTACAAAGAAATCTGCGCCTTGAGTGTCTTGGACAAAGAGGCATAGGCCATTTTCTCTGTACAGAACCGACATTTTTCAATCCTCTCATTATTGGAAGCAAAGCAGGGGTTCTCCTTTTTCTAAGCGCTCCCCCGCAGCAGCCCATCGGCCATCTTCCTGCTGGTTCTCAGTGTTCTCGGCATCTCTCCTCCCTCCAAACCCGTGTCCCTTTCCACGTCCACTAAAACCCTCCTAAGCACTCACCAATTGCACTCTTGGCTCTTCCGGCATCCCATAAGCACCCCAGGGTTCTTCACCTAGAGCGGAAGGAAGGAGAGGAAGGGGGTACAGAAACCATGCTGGGAAGACACAGCCACTAAGAGGAGGCCTCCGAACCAAAAAGGTCGGCTCTGGGTTCCCTCGTCTCCCTTCTCCCACCCCCGCTTCTTGGATAGACTACTTTTCTATGGTGTTGTTTAGAAGCGGGATATTCTTCCTTGGTTGTCTCCTATGTGGGTTCAACTTCTTTCCGACCAGGCCTCTGAAGCACACAGATTTACAGTACTCCTTCCAGGACCCTCCGGAAGACCATCTTCTGGCCGCCTGCTGAGTTCCCACCATCAGCCCTGATTTCTAACTCAGCCCTGAGTGCACACCCCACTAGGGTCTTGGTCAGAGTCCAGTGTCCGGGCTCTGTCTTAAAGGTAGACAACAAGGTATCCTCCCTCATTGTCTAGTATCTAACGCTCTGCCTAGCAGCATCTGGCACATATTAGGCCCTGAGGGAATGTCTGCTGAATAAAGAACACGAGAAAGACAACACACAACACTTCGGCTTCTCAAAACATTTTTTAATTTTCTGCTTTTCCTGTACAATTCTGGACCATCACAACGTGAGGCATGACCGTGTATGGTCAAAGTCCTTCCTGCTCTCCTCTCCACGTGCTCCCGAGGCGTGTCCCGGGTGGTGAGTGCATTGCTTTCTCTTGTGACATATCAACCATGAGTATCAGGAGTGCTTGGAGACGTGGGAGCCACAGTGGGGTCGAGTGTGCCACTAGCGGTGAACGCCCATAACCCCGGGGAGCACTCTGGAAAATGGACTCAGCTGTGGGTGCACAGAGGACGAACGTCATGCTGTCTCATCTTCCGTGCACTCAGCTGGGTGGACCAGGGCTCCTTTCTAAGGTGAGAAAGTCCTAGGGGCTCATATTGAGAGCAAGTAAAGCATCTAAGAAGCACTCACATCCAAACAATGTTTAACTGAGAATAAAAGTTCTCTACTCATCATCTTCTCTTGGAAAGTAGAGGGGAAAAAAAAAAATCAAGAAGAGGGTTGGATCGCCATTCAACCTTCCATTTTTGTCATTAATTTGATGGCTCTTGGTTTTGAGACAGCAGAAAGAAAAATGCAGAGGCGATACACTGACTAGGACCTGGGTACAAGCTGCTACACAGAAAGCGGTCTGTCTCAGGGACTGAGATAAAAGAACTTTTTCCCCTGGCCCTGGAGAGGTCTTGTTTTGGTTAGGGGAATTTGTTGAAAACTACAGCCGGCTTGGAGAAGCCACTGATTTGATCTTGGTAATAGAGACAGAAAGTAACACACATAGACTTATTTTACTGAATTGTAAACCAACGGGGTCAGGAGAGTAAAAATCTACTGAAAGAAGCAGTTACTCATGACTGAGTAAACAAAAATGACCGCCCCTCCCCACCCCCACCCCTCCCCCAGAAGTGCACCCAATTAAACCGTAGTTATTTTCTTATCCTTGGTGGCTTGCTTGATGGCAGCCTGCTCACAAATGATCTCCTTGAGCCGCTGCAGCCTCATGTTCTGGGTGGTCTGGTCTCCCACCCCAGTCTGACTGCGGTGCAGCAAGGTCAGGGCATGGATGTACTCCAGCTCTGTGTACTTCACGCCCTGGTCCACCACCAGGTTCAGGAGCTCGTCGGCCGTGTTGTATAACATCTCGTAATACTGCCTGAGGAAACAAGACGGAATACTGTTCACCATCTCCACTGTCAGCCACTTATGTGGCTTTAGTGGTAATGAATATGCTGCTTGTAAATACCTTATTCAATAAACATTTATTGATCACTAGGCATTGTTGTTCTAGGCTCTATGAATATAATGGGGAACAAGACAAGCACATTCTCTGTCCTCTTGGACCTCACTGGAGCTTTCTTCTCGAGACCATGTCCAAATGAAGACTCGGGGAGACCTCACATCTTTCAGGGTCTCAGTTCACTCGAGATTTCCCCTAATGTTACATTTACCTGGGGAGATCCAAAGAAAAAGAGTAGGGGCGGAACCAAGAGGAAGAGAAATAATCATCCGGCAGGCATTGCAAAAACCATTTTTGTCTCATTCAATCCCTCATCCATTCACTCACTCACTCACTGGAGGTTCTGTGCAGTGTATGCTTTTCTCCTCCATAAGGTGGGACAATGATACCTTTTAGAGTTATCAGAAGAATGAATTCATCCATATAAAGCACTTGGAATGGTGTCCAACAAACATACATGCTCCATAAATATTAGCTATTATTATCAGAGATAATAATAATGTATTAATAAAGTCATGATAGTAATAGAAGTATATAATGATGAGCAAGACCTAGCCTCTTTCCTCAAACAGCTCAGAGATGAGTTGGAAAGACAATGAGAAGTAGAGAGACCATGATTGTGTTTTTGTTGGCAAAGTGAATTTCCACGTAATGTGTCATTTATCCTTCACCACACCTAGGGGGCTATAACTCCCTTTTTTCTGAAAAGGAAATTGAAACATGGTAAAGTGACAGGACTTGTCTAATGTCACAGAGAAGAGAGGGACTGTGGCAGGATATGTACCTGTTTCTGACTCTCAGTCCAACGCTCCTTGTTCACAGAAAAAGACAAGAACAATGTTCCAATTGACAGGAGGGAAGTATAAATGTTATGAATTTATAGCGGAGGAAGGAGAAAGCCCACCATGTGGAGGGGAAGGTGAAGATTCAAGGAAGACTTCGGATGGGGTAGCATATTGTCAGGCGGGGCTTCCAGGAAAGAAATTCTAGACTAAGGGAAAAGAGAAGAGCAGAAGCAAAGATTCCTCCTGGAAAGAGGACTCTGGTCAGCCTGGGGATGGCAGCTAAAAACCAGAGTTTTGGGAAAAGGCAGTTGAAGCCAGAAGACAGACTATTTGATGATCAGGCTAGTTAAGTTAATAAAGAACCATAGGCCTAGTCAGTTCAATAAAGGACCTCCCTTCCTCAGCTCTCAAGGTTCTGTTGGGAGCAGAAGCACCATCCAAGTTGTGCTTCTGGAAGATACATGTGACAACAGTACACAGAATGGTCTGGGAGGGAATTGGTTATAATTCTAGCAAGAAGTTGGGGACTTGAGATCCTTTTGGCTGCAAGGCCATTAGCCTGGGCGGAGGAGAGAAGAGCACGTGCATCACTGCGAGTCTCCAGTAATGCAGAAGCAGGATGGGGGAGGTGGGAGTCAGGAAAGGGGGAGGCAGCCATTTGCTCTTCTCAACACCAACATTATTACGCCACCATATTGTTCCTCACCGGGTCTACACTGAGGCTCGGACTTGCACGGCTACTACCAATTACCCAGGAGGTAAAGCTGAGCGCAGGCTCTGAGCCAAGCAATGCTATCACAGCTGGTTAGGCAAAGGACAGAGGAGCCTTCCCAGGCAGTTTACTTCCTTCTTCCTGACCGGAAAGGCAGCTTTGCCTCAATGGAGGGACAGACCACGGCAGAAGGCCCGAGGCAATTCCAGAGATGAAGGGATCTTACAGATCTACCAGGGTCGCTGAATTTGAGTCTTGAGTTTGCTTCTTGTTCACCGAGAACATCTTGATAAAAAGAACATCCTCTGGGAGAAGTAAGCCATCCTTACAGTGAGGAATACATTCTAGGAGCTCATAATTTCAAGAATATTTTATGCATTTTTGCTACAATGGGAATGTGGTCGGTAAGGGTGTCCTTTCACGTGGCTAGCTCCTTTTCCTGCTCTGCTGAACCTCCTTTTCTAATTAACACACTCTTAAAAAAAAAAAAAGAATACCCTTTTGTGAATATTTCCTAAATAGTGGCGGGTAAGTGCTCGTCTTATATTGGCAGGTTTACGAGTACTCCAGGCAGCAAATGGTTCAACATCCTTGTGCAGAGGGTTAGCCCTCTCTTGGGGCTAATTTTCTGTAAATGAAGGTTCACTTTAACCTCCTGGAACCACATAGTTGGAAATCACTGGTCAAAGGTAACCTTGAACGTAGACAGAGGTGCTTCTAATAGGAGAGTCAAATTAACTCTAACCTGCAGACTTCTGGGAGCCCAATATCAGATACAGTCAGGAACTTTTCAGAAGTTTCATGTTCAGTACAAAACCCGTGTGAACCGCCCCTACTCCACAACGCATCTGTTGTAACTTAAAAATACTATTTTAATTTTTTTTTAACGTTTATTTATTTTTGAGACAGAGAGAGACAGAGCATGAATGGGGGAGGGTCAGAGAGAGGGAGACACAGAATCCGAAACAGGCTCCAGGCTCTGAGGCGTCAGCACAGAGCCCGACGTGGGGCTCGAACCCACGGACCGCAAAATCATGACCTGAGCCGAAGTCGGACGCTTAACCGACTGAGCCACCCAGGCGCCCCTAAAAATACTATTTTAAAGAAAAGCTTGACACTGTAGGAAGACACATCATATTTTTCCCATGGCTCTCTGCATGTCCCTTGGCACACCATGGCTTCCTCCCTGACACGAGCCCCTGTTTTGACAAATGAAGCCCTGTATCACCGAATTCGGGTTCCCTTAGATGCACAGATGAGGGAGAGAGCTGTCCATTTAGGGACCTACCTGAGAAGGCATTTTAAAACATGCTCAAGAAAACATGTTTGAATCTAGACTTACCGAATGGAACGAGAGAGCATCTGGGGCTCAGGATTCTTTCAAAGCCAGAAGAGATTTGGTGGTTGCAGTTCTTAACTGGTGGTTCTCCAACTAGAAAGTGCTTGGGAGCTTATGAAAAGTGCAGATTCTTTAGGACCCACCCCAGCTATTGTGATTCCCAAAGGACTTTGAGCCGGAGTCTCTCTGGTGTGCAAAGAGTTACAGAACCACTGCCGCCCATCTCCTTGAGCCAAGGACCTAAAAACATTAGGGATGGTGATGCTTTTCACTGAGATTAAACCAAAGGAACTGGGTTTCTCTGTATTATGACGTTGATATTTTCATCGCTTATCTTAAGAGGTAACATTGAGCCCATCTAACCAGATGAAATTGGATTTCTTTTGAAACATCTGATGAAATTTGTTCCCAGAGATACTGGCTGGTTTTCTACAGAGACCACTGTTCCATGCTGGGAGCAAGCAACCAAAGATGTCTGGATTTCTAGTCCTGGATCCTTCAGCGGGATAAGTGATAAAGGGCGTGCCACTTAAGTCCTTAATGTTTCAATATCCTCTGTGCAGTGAAGACCTTTATAAATCCCAGAATGACGTTCTGAAGTGGACTCGAAGACTAAAAGAGTCCTCAAGAGCCTCCGATGAACCGGGCCCCAGAATTGCAAAGCCGAGTTATTAAACAAAATCGACAGGTAACTGATGGTGTTTTTTCTGTAGTTAGGGGAAAAAAAAATTACCCATAACCACGATGATATATTAGATCATAAAGAAACATAAATATTTAAAGATGGAATGAAATTCATTCATCTTGCAGAACAGCACCCAGTAGCAAAGGCTACATTAAATCAGCATAGCAACAGTTGCAATTGGAGATAGAGAAAGGGTGCTACAAGGTGCCCCAAGGAGAAAACAGGAAAATGCCCCAAACTTTGCAATTAGAATGGGCTTCCATGATGAACACCGACATGCTGAAAGGAAATCATGTAACCCAATTGGGATAAATAATTCACCAGCACTTATTGAGGCCCCAGGAAAATGAAAGCTAGATCTTTATCATCAAGCATTACAATAGCAGCCATGGCTTCTGGGCATCACGGTTGTAGTAGATACGCACTCAGCTGCCAGGATGGGATCAGTGAACACACATCTGATTTAGGCATTTTCTGGCTCATGACTTGTACGGCAACTCTCTTCACAGCCCATAACATTCGGGGGCCAATTGCTAGATGTGGCCCAAATATCTTATTCTGGAAACTGGAGTTGCATGTCACCCTGATGGATGGAACATTCTATGAGGAGGTGGTTTCCTCCCGTGGTTGGTTTCTCTCTCGCTTTGCTGTGCACCTTTGGGCGGCATTTCCCAAAGTGGCCTGAGTGGAGAGGGAGGCGGGTGGAGGGACAGGAAAGTGGTGGGGTGATGTCACGTAGGCTGGTCTCCTGCACCCAGTCCAGAATAGGACAACATTCATGCTTTGTTCTGGTGCAGGCAGATTATTTCCTCGTATCTTCCTCATGTTCCCTTTTTCAATGGGCTGTGCTTGTGTTTTTTTTTTCTTCTTATTTTAACGGCATTGAACTGCAACTCTTTCTCCTCATTGATTCCGTGGGCAAATATTTATACAAGTAAGGATAGGAAGGGCATGTTGGTAAGTTGGGCAGATCTTCTTAAAGTTTTATTTAAAAAAATTTTTTTTTAACGTTTATTTATTTTTGAGACAGAGAGAGACAGAGCATGAACGGGGGAGGGGCAGAGAGAGAGGGAGACACAGAATCCGAAACGGGCTCCAGGCTCCGAGCCGTCAGCACAGAGCCCGACGCGGGGCTCGAACTCACGGACCGCGAGATCATGACCTGAGCCGAAGTCGGACGCTTAACCGACTGAGCCACCCAGGCGCCCCCTTCTTAAAGTTTTAAAATGAAGTCAATTTCATCTTTTGCTGACTGGGAAATATACATGTCGTATAGACTATACAGACTAAATACGAAGATTAAGCGGTTAAAAGAGTACTTCTATAATTCTACTATAAAGACATACCCCGTTTGCACATTTCCATCACGTTTTGTTTTCCATATATAAGTAATGCTCTACCAGTTTCTCTATTACAGTTGAAATATTTGGGTTGACAGATTATTGGACACTTTGTTTCTAATTTTAAAACCTTTCTTTCCTAGGGCGCCTGGGTGGCTCAGTCGGTTAAGCGTCCAACTTCGGCTCAGGTCATGATCTCAGGGCTTGTGGGGTCAAGTCCCGCGTTGGGCTCTGTGCTGACAGCTGAGCCCGGAGTCTGCTTCGGATTCTCTCTGCCCCACCCCCACTTGTGCTCGGTCTCTTAAAAAGGAATAAACGTATAAACGTTAAAAGCAAAAAAACAAAACAAAACAAAACAAAACAAAAAAAACACCAAAAAAACTTTCTTTCCTGAGGACGGATTTCCAGAGCAGATTTAGTCAAAGGTAAGTATACTGTTCCGGACTCCAGCAATGCTGCCAAACCGCTTTCTACAAAAACTGCATCAGTTAGCTTCCTACCAAGAACCCATGGCAGCACCTACTTCCTCATATGCTTTTAATATTCATGAAGTGAAACCATTTTTCACCTACTTATTGGTTTTTAATGCACATAGGTCTGAACATACGTATAAGCAAACTGTACTGATCTTTTTGTATATTTTGAGTATGAATACTTTTCTTATTCTGAGCTCTTCAGGGGGTACCTGGGTGGCTCAGTCGGCTAAGCATCCGACTTCGGCTCAGGTCATGATCTCACAGTTCATGGGTTCGAGCCCCGTGTCGGGCTCTGTGCTGACGGCTCAGAGCCTGGAGTCTGCTTCGGATTCTGTGTCTCCCTGTCTCTCTGCCCCTCCCTTGCTCACACTGTCTCTCTCTCTCTCTCTCTCTCTCAAAAATAAATAATCATTAAAAAAAATTAAAAAAAAAAAGAGCTCTTCAGAAATTTCTATAAACAAGAAGGAGCATTCTAGTCTCTCAACCCTGGGGGTTCTACCTCCCACTCTTCCATACTCATTGTAAAAGATACCACTGCCTCTCTGAAAGATCTTGCAAACAGTCTCAGCTCTCTTCTGTGTAAACTGAGGAAAGAAAGCCTCAATACAACCAGTCATTCCCACACAGCAACCGCAGGTGGTCGGTCCCCAAAGCCTGGGGGTGGGGGTGGAAAGAAGGTGCTGATTGGGGGCTGCCACAGTCCCCGGGAAACCTCTGCCATCTGCTTCCCTTTATGGGGTGGGGTTCAGAGTCCTAAACCCCTGAAGGAAAACTGCATTTGTCATGGATACCCAGCTATGTCTCATGCCGGGTGTTAGAATCTGTCCGGACTGAGGTCACATTAATGTCTAGCTTTTAGGTGCACTGGCAAATTCAACCCTTTGCAGTAGGAAGTGCAATCATCCACATCGCCCGGATGAGCACACTGAGCTACAGTGAGCATCACTGATTCATCTGTGGCCTCAAAATCAAGGACTCTGAACCCAGTTCGCACTGCAAAGCCACCATAACATGGAAATATTGGAAACTGTGAAAAAGCACTAACTGCAAAGAATACCTGTATAGCAAATTTTAGTCACGATTTAAGTCAGATGAGCTAAATAAAATTCACACACTTCTGCCTTCCGTTGTAACGGGACAAGCCAGTATTGTAGCAATTCAAAAATTCATTTACAAACTCTGTAGCTGTTTTTTTTTTTAAGTTTATTTGTTTCGAGGGTGAGAGAGAAAGAAGGAAAAGAGAGAGAGAGAGAGAGAGGGAGAGAGACACAGCATGAGCGGGGGAGGGGCAGAGAGAAGAGAGAATCCCCGAGCAGGCTCTGTGCTGTCAGTGCGGTGCTGGACGCGGGGCTCGATCTCACGGTTTGTGAGATCATAACCTGAGCCAACATGAAGAGTTGGATACTCGACTGACTGAGCCACCCAGGCGATGTAGATATATTTGAATAACAGTGGGTTTGATCTGGGAATTCAGAGCTCTAAAACAAATAATGAAGTCATATTGTCAAGTCGGCATTCAAGAGTTAACAGAAACGAGTTTTGGCTTTTTCACTTTATCACCTCTCTATTTCTTGCTTCCCCCCCCCCCCCCCCCCCCCCCCCCCCCCCCCCGCTCCTGAGCAGGAAATGGACAAGGTGACCTTTCTTTCCAAAAGTTGGCTGCCCTTCTGACTCGTTACTTCCTGGAGGAAGAGGGATAATTACGTAATTTCATTGTGAAGACTTTCTCCTCTAGTCTTTCCAAAGATAATGATAGTGTTGATGTCAACAAGAGAATTAGGCACTGAAGCTGACTTCTTAAATATTAAGGTTTGAAGGAGGAAGATCTTACCCGAATAGAACTTAGTATCGCCAGTAGCCTCCCCCAATTCTTTTTAGCCAACAGATGAAGCATTTTGAGAACTTTAATAAAAAAAAAAAAACCCAAAAAACTCAGTAGTAGAGGGGTCACTAAACTGTTGGGGAAAACATTCAACTCCTGTTTTCTCTGTTCACTCAATGGCATACATGGTAATAGGCAGGGAAATGGAAAAAGAGAAAGGAAAGGAAGTGAATAATCCATAAACTGGATAAGCATCCCGTAAATAATTAAGAGGTGGTTACAGCAGGAAGACTTAGAGAAGTAAATACTCAAGAGATCAACTAAGCTCAGATTCTGGTTAAGTCTTTCCCTCCCCTCTAACTAGCTGTGTGACCTGGGGCAAATGCTGTTGGCTCTTTGGACCTCTGCTTCCCATATGAAAAACAAAGAGGTCAGAGCAGACGCTATTTAAGCAGTTTTTGATTTTAAAACCTTTACAGCGTCCTCTGCTCGGTCCTTTAAAATCCCGGGCTTCCATCAGAATTAGCTGATGCTGATTTTCCCTAAACTGCAGCAGGCAAGACGCAGCAGTGACTGATTTGGAAACATCCCGCACAAGCGTAAACTTAGCTCCGATGTGTACTTTCCAGACCAATAATAAAATGGATGGTAATCCTGTGTGTCAGAAGAATAAATTAGTTTGTTCAAAAATATAATATAATTGCTCTCATTTGTCTTCCCCTTCAAAGGAGCTTAGAGTTTATTACAGACATGATTGAAAATTCTAATTTGAAATAGGCGAAGTTACTTCCATCTCAGGAATGGGAAAACTCAGGTAGAGAAAAGCTAAATAATTTTTGGGGAGTTAGTGGCAGAATTAGATTTACGTTCGAAAGGGACAGTTTTGTGTGTGTGTGTGTGTGTGTGTGTGTGTGTTGACATTTCTTACATCGGATTGTGCGCAGGGTTTTGTTCTGATCAGGACATCCCAGGAGAAGTATGGTCTTTAGAAAAGACAGTGTAGAAATTCTCTCAGCTGGTGGCAGTAGAAAATCATTCAGGAGGCAGTAAGACCCTGAGAGTCTGCTGTGCTAAGGTTTGCACCGGCTTCGTGGATCGGTCATCTACCTACATTTTCTTCATATAAAGCGGCACACACATCCCTGCCTTCACCAACAGCGCTACGTGTAAAAGGCAGTTTCCTATCGGCCCAGTTCTGATAACCACCATGCTTCAGTAGCCCTGGGGGGTGTCTCTCCGGAGGAGATGTTAAAAGCTAAAGTTGGCTGTGTCCCTTGCTTTCAGGAACCTATCCCGATATTCTTGATAGCGGCCGCCAGAGCTGTTGCTTTATTTCTCTTCAGAAAATACAACCATCTAAAACAAAGGAATTCCTCTGCGGCCCGTCACTTGATGCGATGACTCTCTCCCAAGCTCGGTTACCGTCGCTGAGACGGGAAGAAAATTTCTTCTTGTTCCCTCAGCTAGAAATTTTGCTCCCCACCTTCGAACACCTTCTGAATTTATAATATCCGTGGCTGAAATTTCCTCCTCTACAACTTAAGGATTCGTATGTCACTCTCTGCTCCATCAGATAATTTTTTAAATTAAGTTTTCTACAGCAGGGCTGGAGGAAGATCAGCATTTTAAATTCAGTACAATTAAAACTGTGTCTCTTTGGTCTGGCACTGCCTTCGGTCAAACCCCATTTGTATGAATAATTATTCAGTCCATTAAGAAGTCTGCTCAACTCCTTCTCCCATTTTGAAGGTTTTAATAAATATTGATCAAGCGCATTTCTGTTTGCACTTGCCAAAGCCATTCTGATGGATTCATCTTCTGATGTTATCAAATAATGAAATATGAAAGAGTGAATAGAATTACCCTCTTGTTCTGTGATTTTTTATTTAGGTCCTTCATTTTACTTTCATAATTGTGTTTGTCTCATGCTCCTGTAAATGCTCTTTTGATTATCAAAAGGTGAATCCAGGTTAAGGAGAGTTATGCTGTGCTGAATATCACTTGGGAGAGTTTTTTTCAATTTGAAAAAATAATTTATCGAGTATCATAGGTTGATAAAAGAAGATAGCATTCTGTACTTTGGTGGCCTCAAAGCTACATACTGTTTACCAATTAGCACAAGGCCCTTACACTGTAGATTATTTATACTTCCCAGATCAGCAATCTGGGAAACAGCTGCTGACATAGGCAGAATAAAAATAATTCGGAGGCCCTCTGGCTTTTTCAGTTTTAAGCAATTATCAACTTTTCAATAAATAATGCAGAGGATTTCTTCAAAGGAAAATCTAGTATTATTATCCCTAACACTTAGGAAGCTCTCATCACATCTTAAAAGTTAATACAGTCGCGCCCCCTTATCCACGGTTTCGCTTTCTGCGGTAGCCGTTACCCGCGGTCGACCACGGTCCGAAAGCACATGACTCTCCTCTTGAGACATTGCCAACAGCAGCCTGACGCTGGGTCACAATGCCTGTGTCATTCACCTCGTTTCATCTCATCACGTAGGCATTTCATCATCTCCCAGCATCACAAGAAGAATGAGTTACGGTACAAGCTATTCTGAGAGAGAGACCGCATTCACATAACTTTTATTACAGTGTACTGTTACAACTGTTCTATTTTATTATTAGTTATTGTGGTTAATTTCTTACTGTGCCTAACTTACAATTAAACTTTGCCATGGGTATTACGTACAGGAAAAAGATAGTATATATAGGGTAGTGCTATCTGTGGATTCAGACATCTATGGCAGGGTTTTAGAACGTATTCTTGTGGATAGGGGGGACAACTGTGTAACAGAGAAAGTTACAGAGGTATAGTCCTTGGCTTCAAGAAGTGTCTTTTATCCACACTGTAAAAAATACAATGCAGGGTGCCTGGGTGGCTCAGTCGGTTAAACGTCTGATTTTGGCTCAGGTTATGGTCTCACGGTCCGTGAGTTCGAGCCCCACAGTGGGCTCTGTGCTGACAGCTCAGAGCCTGGAGCCTGTTTCAGGTCTGTGTCTCCCTCTCTCTCTGCACCTCCCCTGCTCGCTCACTCTCTCTCTCCCTCTCTCAAAAATAAGATAAACAATAAAAATTAAAAACAAAAAAAAAAATCCAGGCTCCCTGGGTGGCTCAGTCGGTTAACATCTGACTTTGGCTCAGGTCATGATCTCATAGTTTGCAATTTCGAGCCCCATGTTGGGCTCTGTGCTGACAGCTCAGAGCCTGGAGCCTGTTTTGGATTCTGTGTCTCCTCCCCCCTCCACCTCCCCACCCCCTGCCTCTGCCCCTCCCCTGCTCATGCTCTGTCTCTCTCTCAAAAAAAAAAACAAAAACAAAAACACCAAAACACAGAAACCAATATGAACCCAGATCAAAGGTTTCTAAGACACTAGGTAAATATTTTGTTTTCTTTTTTAAAGTTTATTTGTTTGTTTATTTAGCGAGAGAGAGAGAGAGAGAGAGAGAGAGAGTGTGTGTGTGTGTGTGTGTGTGTGTGTGTGTTTGAGGGAGGGAGGGAAGGACAGAGTGAGAGGGAGAGAGAGAATCCCAAGCAGACTCTACACTGTCAGCAGAAAGCCTGACACGGGACTCAAACCCACAAACTGTGAGATCACGACCTGAGCCAAAATCAAGAGATGGATGCTTAACTGACTAAGCCACCCAGGAGTCCCTAGGCAAATATTTTAAAGTAAAATAAATCTGGACTTGCCAGCTAGTCTGCCCATTCTGCTCCTCTCTCTCGGAATGTGGGAAAGAAGAAAAGAATCGGGGGATCCTAGACAAGGTATAGAAGCCAAGTGACTCCCAGTTAGTGATGAGATGGAGAAGTGAAGGGGTAATGGGTGTTGGGTTTCTGCATCTATAGTATGGAGATCCTTCTGTACCTGGAAGCATTTGGGCAGAAAGGTCAGCAGGGATAGGCCTGGACTACAAGACCTCCACGGAAGAACTTGCCATTGGAATATTAACCAATGAGGCCAAGATAATGGATTCATTCCCGTAGGTGTGTTGCTTCTATTCTTTAGCCATTGACTCCGCCCCTAGCCAGCTACCTCACAAGTGTGTTTAGAGAAGGTCTGAGTGAGGTTGAAAGGATAGTTCGCTGCGAGCCATTATATACAAGAACTGCTACTCAGCCATCAGTTATCCGAGTTACTCAGACCCTGACTCACGATTTGTTGGTCTTAGTTAGGGACCCTAGTACACTTCTTGATACTGTGATAGGGGATTTCTCTACTTTGCTGAGACAAAAAAACCCCATATCTTTTAGGGCTAAAGGGCCAGAAACAAAAATGAGTTTGGCAGAGGAACAAAAAAATCAGCAGAATATTTGAAAAGCAAGAGCATATGCAAATCAGCAGGTCCCAATGGCAAAGACGCCAGGGCGTATTTACTAAACCCTCAGGTTATTTACAGAAGCAAGAAAACCTAAATAAACCAAAGCTACCAAATGGGCCACCTGAGATTCAAGAACACGTGACTCAGAACTGATGTCAATTAGAAAAATAATAGACTAAATCAGAAAGAGCTAATGGAAATATGTACAATACCCAGCAGCGTTTAATTAAAGGCCCAAATACTCTGACAAACTTGATGAATAGCTTTGGGTAGCAGTGTGAATTTGGTGGATGAAAAGACCGCTGTGGCTGACATATATTTGGAGGTCAGTGAACCATTTTATACAGTGCCTCTAAAAAAATATAAACTAGCAAAATGAATTTATTTTGAATGGGTATCCCTGATAGGACACAGGCTGAAAAACAAACAAAGGGTAACGATCGAGGCAAATCAACAGATTTGGAGGGAAGGCATCTAGAGAATGCTAAGGATACTGGCTTATAACTGATCTCACTTAATACCTTAATTAATGTGCAAGCACATACACAGTGCCCGCGAAGGGCAAACGTTCCTAAATGGGGAAGGGCCGTGAACAGCAGCAAGGAAAGAGAAATAATGTAAAGGACTCCAGAGAATTCAGAATTATGGGCAGAAAATTAATGAAATGAAGTTCATGGTGGAAAAACCCAAGTCAATGTATCTGGAAGAAATTCTAACCTGCTGGAGTCCACAGTTGGGAGACACCCTGGACTAGCACTGGTAAAAACGGTGTGTGTGTTGGGGTGGGCGGGGGGAGGGTAAGGGCATGGAACCGAAGAATTTTCTTACTTCCTGTTAAGAAAAGAAAAAAAAAAAAAGGACCAGTTATCGGGCAAGGAGGTGATGATAATCCCTGCGTCTGTTGTATCTCACAGTTCTGTATTGCTTTATACCCTGAGCCAACTGAAAGAAAATCAGAAAAGGGCATCAGATGGGATTAGAGGGACAGACGGTTGGAGGAAAATAGGGTATTGAAAGAAATTCAGTCCAATTTTTGCTCCGATGTCAGCTTATCAATAGGTGATGTTTTCTCTGACCCCTCCTTATCTAGAATGATAACCAGCCTCATCCTCAGCAAGGCTTGTCCTTTTACTGACCTTCACTTTTCTGTTTAGCACTCATCTCCATCCAAACATAAATATATATTAAAAATGTTTCCTGGGGAAAGCTGTATTTTTATATTATACATTTTTAAAAAAGATGTATTTATTTTTGAGAGAGCGAGCGCAAGTGGGAAAGGCGCAGAGAGAGAGGGGGGACAGAAGATCTGAGGCGGGCTCTGTGCTGACAGCAGCCAGCCCGATGTGGGGCTCAAACCCTTGAGCCGTGACATCATGACGTGAGCCGAAGTCAGACGTTCAACCAACTGAGCCACTCGGGTGCTCCTATTTTATACGTATTTTTAAAATATATGTACATATGAAGTTAGAGACACAGCATCTTATCGTGGTTAAGATCAGGGATTCAGGAACCACGGACCTAGGTCGTAAATCCCAGTTCTGTCTCTCTTACTATCTATATGCTGTTGGGCAATTTATGAATCTCTCTGTGACTTTTCTTCATCTGAGAAAGGAAACAGTAATATGGGCTTGTTACAAGGATCACATGATGAGCAGTGGCTGGAAGAGAGTAAGCGTCGTGTAAGTACCACGTAAATGTCTGCCGCCCCTCCTAGAACACTGGGGCTGAGGGTGGGGTTGGATTCTGTCCCACTCCTCGTTACCCGGTGGCCTGAGGACGAGACAGCTAGTGGGTGTTGAATGAACGGGAAGGAATGAATGAATGGATGAACGGATGAATGAATGAGAAAGCCAACAGTCAGTAAATCTCATTAAGAGATGGGACACAAAGTAAGAAGCAGCGTGTGATTCTTCTTCGACACCGGGAGGGGAGGGTGGGTGGGTAAAATAGTTGCTCCGTGCAAAAGGCAGAGGGGTCTTCTGCAGCCCTGAGAGGGAGACGTGGAGCATCTCGGTGTGGGACAACTGGTGGCAAGTGAAAAAGGGGAGGACAGAGGGAAGAGACCCATTTCTGGCTTATGATGCGTCATCCTCCCAACTCTAATTCCCAACTGGTGGAATTAGACACAAATCCCACAACTTTTACTGAACGTGCGGGACCTTGGACATGTCTTAGTTTGTCTGCACTTCAGCTTCTGCATTTAAACACTGGGGGAGACGATATAACATCACAGGTTAAGCTTGAGGATTGAATCAAATGACAGGCTAGGACACCTGCTGTGTAAACCCGGTAACAATAATAGCTAACGTTTATTGAATACTTACTACGTACTCTGTAGTGGCCCTGTGTGTGTTATGTCTTTGGATCTTCATGATTGTACGAGATAGCATGTTCTCCACACTGAAATGCTTTTTTTACTAATCCCTCCCTCATGCCTCAGAAGAGGGATTTCTTTTCTTCTTTTTCTAAGATGAATCCTATGCCTTTGATCCCAACACCTTTAGGACCTTGTTAGGGTTTTGTTTTGTTTTGAACTCCTGCGTCTAGTATCTACCCCTTTCTTTGGTTCTTTCTTGTCTGCCTTCAAACATCCCTATGTTTCTCCCACTTTGGAAAAAAAATAACACATGCAAACAACAAACCCCAAGCCCTTCATGCGATCCTCTGTCTTCTCTTTCTCCGTTTCTTTTCTCCTCTTCGTTGTTAAATTTCTTGAAGGCATCATTTGTATTCACTGTCTCTCCTTCCAAAGCCTCCATTTTGTCTGAAACCACACTTTAAAAAGTCCCCAGTGACATCCTAGTAGATACACAGAATGGCTTTTACTTAGTCCTCTTCCCCTTGATGGTTTTCCTTTCTGAACTCAACTCTCTTTGAGCCACGTTACCAGGTCCTTTTCCAGCTCCCTCAGATTCTTCCATTTCTTTCTTGGCTCTTCTTCTCTCTGTTCACTGTGGGCACTCCTCCCAGGCAGGCACTGGCCCTTCGGTCATCTCTCTCTGCTTCCAAAAGTTTTACCTCTGCGTGAGATGTTCTTTCTCAAGATCTGGTCTCTCAACAGATCAAAGCTTCATTTTCACGGTTTCCAGACGTTCTACTAGATGCCCTTATCAGGTACCTAACTTCCAAAGTGGGCAAAATCTCAAAATATCAGTGTCACTTTTGACTCGTCTGATCATCGCCGGGTCTACCACTGTAATATCTTGTACGTTCCCTGCTTATTTCCAGTGACGTGATCGCAAATCCGAGTCTCTTCTCAATAGGTTATAACAACTGTCTCCTGCTGGAGTCTGTCACACTCACTCACTCCTCCCAGACTAATCTTCTCTGGTTCCAACTAGATCAGATTACTGTCGAGGGTAAAAAAACAAAAACAAAAACAAAACCCAAACCAAAAACCTTATGTGTGTTCACTGGTGCCAACAGATCAAGTCCAAACTTCTAACACTGACATCCAAAGTCTTTTATGTATAGATTTGGTCCCTATTAAACCTTCTCTCCCATTTCCCCCTCTGTATCAACCTTCTATTTAAGCCAAACTGAGCTGCTCAACATCCCTAGAACATACTTTATACTTTTTGGCACTGGGCTTGTGTATCCAAAGTCTAAATAGCCCTCAAGACTGATGAAATCTCAATCCTCTATGAAGTTATCCTCAACAATTTCTCCCTCCTCTGTTACTGCATGGGTCACCCATTTAACATGTGTCATTCAGAGTATAGTATTTGCTTTTAAAAGAGGTTAATAAGATTCTTTATGAACTGGGGATACCATAAAAAAGGGTACTAGGGTCTTCCATGAGGATACGATAACACCTCCCACATCGGGTATTAGGAGGATTAAATGAGCTAACACCTGCAAAGTGGTTAAAGCGGTGCCTGGCACATAACATATAAGTGTTTGTTTAATAGGCAAAATAAAAGGTATCAAAACGCATATAGTGCAAAGTCTTTTTTCTATTCCTGTCTCCTAGCCACCCACCATTTCCTTTCCTGGAAACAATTGCTGTTATTAGTTTCCAGGGTATCTTTCCAAACACGTTTTATACACACACAAGCATAGTTGTGTGTGTGTGTGTGTGTGTGTGTGTGTGTGTGTGTGTGCATGTGTGCCCATATAGTTAAAGAGAAATGGTGTTTACATGCTCTCCTGCACCTGGCTTCTCCCACTTAACGATATATCTTGGAGATGGTTCCACTTCAGCACATATCGACCTGCCTCATTCTTCTTAATGGCTGCAGAGGATTCAATTGTTTGGATGTACCATAATATGTATTTATTATCTTCTCCCAGAATGAGGCTTCCTGATGACAAAGACTGTGTCTTATGACTCTCTGTAGCATCCTCAGTGCTTATATAGTACCTTTCAAAATCATTCTTTGTTTATTTGCTCAACAAACATTTAAGTATCAATTACGCATCAGGTAGTATATAATAGGTACTGGGGCTGCAGAAATGAGTAAAACTCCGCTCTCTGGAGAGGACAGTAGCCATGGGATCATAGCAGTGTGACAGTGGCTATAATAAAGGTACAAATGAGACTTCCTAAGAGCACAGTCGGAGGGACTGTATCCTTCTTAGAGCAGTCCAAGAAGGCTGTTTGGAGGTGACATCGGGGCTGAGCAAACATGACGGAAAGAAAGTATTCCACGAGCGAAGGTGATGGAATGTGGGCACTGGGTAGCAAGGCAGGAGGACTATGATATTTGGGAGGAAGGGGCTACTACAAATGGTTTATTCCTCACTGGAATGCAAGGCTGTGGTGTGGAGGGAGGGAAGGACAAGAGGTCAGCAAGGTAAGCTGTGGCCAGAACAAAATAGACCCTGTGTGTCATGCCAGAGACCTTGGGCCTTCATGGGCAGGTGGAATAAGGGGATGAAGGTGAGACTGACAGGCCTGTTGACCTTCCATTTTGCCTATGTTGTTAAGATAAAACAATGACCTGTTGTTACCAGGATTTAACAAAAGAAGGTATTTTAATACTCAAGTAGAAAGGTAATTATTTCAGAACAAAACATGTTTTCTTCAATAAGAAACTCAGAAACTCACTAGATGGTCATTATTTTTCTAATTTTCCCAAAGATGAGGACAGTTTTGCTTTGGTTTATATTTATACGCCGGCATTTGGGAACCAGCGCTGTGGTTGATGGGAAGGAATCTGAACACAGAGGGTCTGAGAAACAAGTCAGACATGAGGACAACTGGGTTTGAGAAAGACTTCTCTGGCTGCAGGGCGCAGGACAGACACTCTGAGCAGCAAGGGCGCCTTCTGGCTGTCGGGTTACCCTGCTTCTCCCTGGTTTGGCTCATTTTCTCCTCGTCAGACCGTATCAATCTTCTGGATGTCCTCACCACGTCCCCAAGCTTGTAGTGAACAAACTCAAGCTCAAAGAGAGAGATGAATGCCAGCACCTCAGGAGAAAAACACATCCTGGCTGTCACACCTCTAGTGCCTTCCATTCAGCTCAACGCTGGTGTGGAACTGTTACAACACAGGCAGAAGGACGGAGAAGAGGCAGAGAGGGAAGGGTAGGTGGTAGCAGGGAGAGGACAAGGCAGAAGGGACACCATTCACCTCACTCCTCCGCTGGGCTGTTGGCAAAATGAGGCAGGGAGGACTAGGGTGTATATAATCAATCACATATAAAATTTTAATTAGGAGTACGACCATCATCTTGTTTAATCTCTTGCCAACCACACACAACAGGCTTGATAACCTTAGCTTGGCAGAAGAGAAAGAGGGAATCCGAGAACAAGGTCACAAGTCTTCATGGACTGATCCTGGATTCCAAGCCTGGTCCGTGGGATTCTCTACTACAGCTACGGGGATTCCCGGAGCACTGGTAACCGAGAGCGTCATATTGCCCAGCAAGAATTTACGCCACATTCTTTGTGTAGAAGCAGGATTTGAGTCTGGGGAGGGTGTGTGGAGGGATAGGAGGTGTAACAGGATAAAATTAACCACAGGGAAATTCATTCTGAGAGTCCGCAGAGAAAAATCCGGCATTGAGGGGCAGAATAGTGGCCCTTTCCATATAAAAAGACTAATTCGAGACTGTTCAACAATGCCATTCTCCTAAGTCTATAAACAAAGAAAAGGGTGTTTGATGGGGAAAATATATATAGCATTTGCATTCTTTTTGTAGGAGGAAAAAAGTATCAGATTTGAAAAACCTCCCAGTAAGGGCACCTTATGAGTGGAAGGTCTTTGAGCGCGTTTAATACCTCCATTTAAATGCTAATGCTAACCTATAGCTCTGGACCACACAAAAAACTAAAGTTTTTCAAAGACCATAAAGTGAATTTAAAATGAAAACTTAATTTCCTGCATAAAAGATTTTTTTTTTTTAAATTTCTGCAGAGAAGCGAAGGCATGGAATTGCATGAGAGGAATAGTGTGCCAAGCAGGGTAAAAACCACCTAGACACAGCAGGCCAGTCTAATGGAGGGGGTGGGGGGGGCTGCCTCTGTCACAAATCGGGGTTTCCCCTCAAAAGACTTCCCGTTGGAGCTCAACGCTGCCCACAAATTGTACCTGATGGAGAGTCCCGTGAGGGGGGAGCGCTGGTGTTTGGAAGGAAAGCTGGAGCCCAAGGCAAGGAGGAGGCCCGAGGCCGGGGGGTCACCTGGCCCCGAAAATCAGGAGGACACAGGGCGCACAGCACGGGGCTCCCGGGAGGTTTAGTGTCGCCTCGTTTCCCATGGGAACCAGCAGTAACGAATGCAGTGACCGAGGCCCCGAGTGCCGGGGAAACGTCTGTTGTGAAAATGAGGATGCGGCAGGGGCTACGAGACCGCATGCGATGTGTGGGTGTGCTGGGACTCAGAAAAATAAAACTACACATAATCAGGAAGTACCTGTGGTGGAGGTAATGACTAGGAAGGGGGTGCTCAAACCGCTTCTGGGCTGATTCTAATAGTCTGTATTTTTATCCGGGTGACGGTCATCTGGTTGTGGTCAAGCTACACAGTTAAGATTTGCACTTTACTGGGTGTATGTTGTATCTCAATAAAAGCATTTTACTTCTCTCCCCCCGCCCACCTAAAGAAAGAAAAGAAAATGAGAGCAGGCCATAGGCCAGGTGTTGGGGTGGGTAGGTGGATACACATTTTAATTTTTTAAACAGGTTTATTTATTGAGAGACACAGAGCCAGCACGAGAAGGGGAGGGGCAGAGAGAGAGAGGGAGGGAGAGAACCCCAAGTAGGCTGTGCGCTGACAGTGCAGAGCCTGACTCAGGGCTCGAACCCACCAACCCTGAAATCATGACCTGAGTCGAAACCAAGAGTCGGATGCTTAACTGACTGAGGCGCCCAGGTGCCCCAATTTTAGTTTTAATTTTTGAGAGAGAGCAGGAGCGGGGGAGGGGCAGAGAGACACGGGGACAGAGGATCCGAAGCCGGCTGTGCGAGGACAGCAGAGAGCCCAATGCGGGGCTCGAACTCAGGAACCCCAAAATCATGACCTGAGCCGAAGTCGGGCGCTCAACCAACTGAGCTCCCCAGGCTCCCCAGTGGATACGTATTTTTAACTCAGCCCTGCATCCTAACATTAAGACAAATGCTAATTTTGTGAACTTTGAAAACATTACGTGAGCTAAAAAAGCTAGTCACAGAAGACCACACCGTTATGTGAGTCCGTTCAAATGGTATATCCAGAACAGGCAAATCCAGAGACAGAAAGATGAGTGGTTGCCATGGGTGGGGGTGGGGAGACGAGCGTCTGATACAGGGTTTCCTTTCTCCGTGAGGAAAATGCTCTAAGATTATCTAGTGATGATGGCCGCACGACCGTATGACCATACCAAAAAACCCAACGAACTGCACATCTTAAAAGGGTTAATGTTTATGGTATATAAATTAGATCTCAAGCTGTTATAAAGTTTAAAAAAAATTTTTTTTTTACATTTATCTATTTTTGAGAGACAAAGAGATACAGAGCACAAGTGGGGGAGGGGCAGAGAGAGAAGGAGGCACAGAATCTGAAGCAAGCTCCAGGCTCTGAGCTGTCAGCCGAGAGCCTTACGTGGGGCTCGAACGCAAGAGCCGTGAGATCATGACCTGAGCCGAAGTCGGACGCTCAACCGACTGAGCCACCCAGGCGCCCCCGATCTCAAGCTGTTATAAAAATGCTAATTTTATGAACTAGAACCCTGACTTCTTAATTATACAGAAGATGTACACCCACAGCCGATAGTGTTGTGAAGATGGGTCTATTAATCAAGACATTTGCTGCAGTTCAGTGTCCGCTTGGGACATTTGCCGAAGTGTCTCCGTAAGCTGACAGACACAGAAACATTTCCACCAGCTCACATTTCCATCAAGTTCCCCCGAAAGGTACTAAAGCCATTTCTCAGGGCTCCAGACTTTTGGAGGTCCTCCCGTGACCCCTCCTCCAAAATCTTTGCACTAAATGCCTTTGAACTCCCTCTGTTCGTGTATGCTACTCTCAAGAAACATTGATGACAACTAATGATGAATAACCCCTACTACAAAAATAGGTTAGAACTGGGAACAATTTTATGTGCATGATTACAGAGTAACAGAAATATAATTGAGCCAAAGATTCACAATTGATTATACTAATGTTTTATTAAGGGGAACAATTCTTATTTCTTTAACGCTACATGCCAGATGCTTTACAGGTGTATTTGATTTCATCTTCACGACCAAAGTTCACAGAGGCTAAATAAATAGCTAAGGTCACCTGGTTGTTTAACAACAGACCGAATGAATTCTACCTCTATAATAATACACTACCCTATCTTACCTCCCCCAGATCATTCCAGAAAAATTCTGAATTGGTACATAAGAAAACAGTTTACACCCAGGACCAAGCCTGGGGAGACAAAAATGACTTACTCATAATGGAAAGATCCACTGAGATCATATTTATGACAGCGCTATGTAAACTGTAAAGTGCCATGCAAACACACATATCCAGCAAAAAATATATTGTTACTCTTATAGCTTGGGTACTGGATGGGGGAAAATGAGGGCTGAGGTGCAGACAACTCCTCGCAGCAGGACTGCTGTGCTCACTTATGCTAAGTTAAAGTGAAAGAAAAGACTTCTTGCAGTTATCTGCTCTATATAGTGGCCCTTTCAGGTCTTTATTCACGGGAATGAGACTTTTCAGGGTGGAGTTGAGGCTGCACTAGAGAGGAAGGTGTAGGGCAGGACAGCCTGTGATCCCAGCGGGTACAGGTCTGGGGGAAAAAAAAAAAAAACCTATGTTGATTCTCAATAGGAAAAGTGGAAAGTTACTCAAAAGATAGCGAAAACAGCCTGGAAACCTGAACCCAGTATTTCACAAATACTGAGGAAGGTTGTAGGAAAGAGCAGAAGGGGTATATTCCGTCCCCTTCACATTTGCTGCCTTCAGAATCAGTGTCTAATTTCCAGTGCTTTCAAAAATCTAATGAACTTCCGCAGGGCTTCACATGTGGTCTAGTGAGCTCTATCAGGAAGCAAGAGGTGGCCTCCTGGTTATTCTCCTGTGGCCCCGGGGAAATGCTGCTCTAGTGACGTGAGTATCAGTAGAGGAAAGGAAAGGAGAGAAAGATGGCACAGGCGTTACTTGGGTTTATCCATGAGTCCATAGCGTTATGAGCAAGCCCACTCTGCCTGGACCCCCGAGCTGCTGATCTAGTCACTAGACCGTGCTCCATCATTAATTATCAGGCTGGTGCTACTAACCAAGGTTATCCTAAACACCCTGCGCCTCAATTTAGTACTACTGTGTTGAGCTGCAGACACTAAGCAGGAGAGCGTGGAAAAGAACAGGGAAGAGGGGCGCCTGGTTGGCTCAACTAGTTGAACATCTAACTCTTGATTTCGGCTCAGGTCATGAGCTCATGGCTCGTGAGTTTGAGCCCTGTGCTGAGAACACAGAGCCCACTTGGGATTCTGTCTCCCTCGCTATCTGCCCCTCCCCCGCTCTCTCTCTCTGTCTCTAGCTTTCAAAGATAAATAAACATTTTAAAAAAATAATGGGGAAAAACCAAGTAAGCCTTCCATCTGTCCTTTCTACACTGAGCCAGTTTCCTGCCTCCTTTTTCCACATCCTTCTCAACAGTGTAAATTCACAGACATAGGAGAGAACTCACCTGCTGCCCCAAACTTACTGGAGCGTAACAAACCTATTATATAGTTCAAAATCAAAGAACGTGGCCATCTGAGGTCATGCTGGGAGATGTTACACGTTCCTTACAGGCCACAAAGGAACTGCTATGCCTGGAGGGCCCTGATGTACCAGTCCAGGTAGCTGGGGGTAGGGTCCCTCCCGATGAAGGTTTCTGCTTCTGCTGAGAATCTGCTTTACTGGGAAACAGGTCTAGTGTTTTCAAAGAGAAACCTTTCAAGTGTGGTGGTGAAACAAACACTGGTTTGTGACCCAAGTGTTTCTGCAAATGTTTTTCCAGGCTGGGGGTGCACATGTTGACAAATCATTTGGGCAGCAAAACTGCAGTGATGTTTCAGAAATGCTTGCTTGCCGGGAGGAGTCGCAGGGCTATCAAATGCGGTGAAGGTGTCATTAAGAAAATGCCTATGCCTTCTTTCGTATACCATGTGACAGTGTGGACACGATGTGCCACCTCGCGTGCATCTATTCCAGTCCTCGCCCCGCCACTAGCTAACTGGTGATCATGATCACAGCACTGAATGCCACTGTACCTCAGTTTCCGTATCTGGAAACATAAATGGATTAGACAACCAGAGAGGACATCTGAAAGCCATCCTGACCCATGAGGGAGACTGACGTGGCAGGAGAGGCAGCATCATCATTATTATTTGCATTTTCCAGGAAAAGGAATTCATGCTTCGGAGAGATGAGCCCCCGGGCCATATAACTAATCAACAGGAGAGTTTTCAATCTGTATCTCCTAAGCCCCAGAGCCTGTAACGTTTCCATCACACCACACAGGCTCTTGACAATGTTTCTGGCTTCCTGGGTGCCTCTGTCCAGAGGCACACAGTATACCCGGTCATAGACAGCCCACATTTGTTATTTGTCCCCTCACTTTCATCTCTTTCCTACCACACGTTGTGTCACTCAGTCTGTGCTGGCAAAAAAATGTGCTTTTGACAAGAGCACTGGGCACCCTGGGAGAGCAGTAGATGCAGCTTTATTTCAGTGCATATTCAATTGAAAGTAATAGCGGCTCCATTGTAATAAAAAGCTTTATTGTGCTTTGTAATGAAGATACAAAGCACTTAGTGGAAATCACAGTCTTTTAAACTCATCTGCTTTCTACTGTGCATCGTAGAGATGCACATACAAGGGAATTCAAAGGGAATGCTACAAAATGATGTACTCAAAGTAGCCATCCCTCTGAGGGGGGACCTCAGCTTTGTCCAGGCATTACCCCTTGGGTCAGTGCTTCTCATCTTTTGTCTTTTCCTACCGTGTTTACGGCAGGCACTCTCTGATCTTTCCCCACGCTTATTCTGCTCGTGAGGACTGACAGACTTCCCCAAAAGTTCTATTACACAATGATATGATCTCAATCAGGGTATACAAATCCTGTCCTACCTCCCTGTAAACACACACACACACACACACACACACACACACACACGCACGTGCGCACCGGAATACAAGGCAGCTAGCTCAGTGGGAGGAGAGGAAAATGAGGATTTTCAAGCCTTTAAATAAAGATTATAACTGTTGTTGGACTGTACAAAGATACAGAGTAATTAAAAAGCTCTTCAAAGAATGGAATAAGTACGTTAAATCCAGTTAAATAATTTTTCGGAAACACTGCAAGATGCACTTCTTGCGGGTTCATTCTCTTACAATGAACTGAAGGAAGAATATCTCATTTTCCAAATGGAACTTTATGGAGTCTCAATAAGCCCCCTCAGCACTTATCTAAATCTTTAATTAGTTCTATAATATACTGATGATATCAAGCCTAATTAAATTTATATAGATAAGGCGCAATGAAATTCTAACCAAGTGAGCTGGAAAGCATATATTAAATAGTAAATTTAATGGTTCAAGCTGATAACTACAATTTTATATCAAAAAATTAAATTCAATTTACATGTTGTATTCAAATTGATTTTGAGTGTGCAAATTATTGGAAAAATCTCTTGAATATATCAGTAAAATTGCTAATCCAGTCTGTTTAAATATCAGTTATTAATGTCTGCATTTGCAAATAAGCCACACACATTTGCATTTTTACTGCATATGGTAAAAAATTATCTAAACCTTATGCCATTTTATTAAGAATACTAAGTGATTTTTCTTTTAGCTTCATGCATAAATTAAGGGGGCAAAGAAATGACTATTGAGTCTGAAGAAGAGAGAGACTCAGCAATTCAATATATAGTAAGGGAAAGATGATATATATTTTTTGCTGACTACAGCAGTTTATGTTACTCTTTGGGAACAGCAATTATGATGGTAAAATTCTTCCTTATTTGAAATCAACTGGAATGGGACCATACACAAATATCTGATGCCATAATCACAGGGAGAGGTGGACATATACCAATTTGGTGGCGTTTACCATTGGTTTTGAGAGGGGAAGGGAAACACTGTTATGTTTATCAGGGGGTAAAGGTACACACCAGGTGATCACATTTCAGGCAAGAAATATGCTTGGGAAGCAATACTAAATTGTCACTTGATTAGTCAAAGAGAGGGCCAGCCATCTATACTGTGTAAGATGATCAGTAACAGTACCATTCTTCGTTTTCACAGGAGACTGGCTACCCTTTAGAAGCATCAGCATTAAACATGTATCTTTTTCTTTGCTGACATACTAGAATATTGAAGATGTTACAAATTGTTAATTGAGCTTCAGTGACCTCAGAATTAGGTGTATATGTGTAAACATTTGTGCAGTGATTATTCGGGACCAGCCATTAGCTGTTTTCCCCAAAACATACCTTTATTACTCTTGGATTCCACTGGTTGGAAAGCCATCTTTGAAATGATCAAATATTATGTGCATCTATTATATGTCATGTGCCTGCATTACGGAAGATACAAACAGTATGCCAATGATGTCGGAGAACGGAAAAATGAGTGTCAAGTGGAGTAGTGGAATATTCCAGAAAAGGGGCTGTAGTGTGATGCATCTTGACAAGTGGGAAGTTTAAGAATAAAGGACAGTCAGAAAAAAGGCACGGAGTCGCATGTAAGGAGGACTGTGAGATCAGTGGGAACAGAAGTTTCTGGAATAAACAACGAGGGAAGAAGCTAGCCAGTTAAGAAAGGACAGTTATTAGGATAATTTTTATTCAAGCCTGGAAAGTTTGGGCTGGGTAATTTATAATAAAGTTGCTGTAAGGATTGAGCAACAAATCAATTTAAGGGAAGCAGTATCACAAAGAACGGCTGACACCGGAAAGACATAAAATATCAGCTGAAGGACTGGGGCTTTGTTCCAAATGTGGGGGAGCAGTGATGGGAGAAATAGTAAAACAGGAATCCAACCTAAACCTTTCAGAGGAAGACAGAGTCAGCCAAGTCTTGTGTTGACTGGATATAAGTGGTTGACCAGACAGATGAATGAGCCACAGAGGGTGCTAGAAATTTCTAACGTAATATAATGTAAAATCTAAGGTTAAGGAACTAAGGTTCAGATATTGCAGACCGTGAGCCCATTTTTACCGAGAGCCAAAACCAGAGTGAATGCACCTGTTAGTCTGTTATTATTATTTGCAAACTTGGAGGAAGAATTGCTTGGGCCAGATAAAGATGACGCAAGAGAAATCGGGAACCTACAACTATCCAGATTTCCCTCTTGACTGGAGAATGCTGTTAAGCTTAGAAATGGGAACCTGCTTTAGGAAAGAAGAGGCTGAACTCTTTTCAAATATAAACTCTTCAACAAGGTGAAAACTTGTGTATTGTGACACTCTATCCTCCCCTCCCCCACCCCCACCCCTTTCCTTCTGTTGGGGCAGCCCAGCACAAGAGTCTGAATGGGGGGCGGGGAGGGCGGGGTGATGCCTGCGTGGCTCAGTCAGTTAAGCGGCCAACTTGGGCTCAGGTCATGATCTTACGGTTCCTCAGTTCGAGGCCTCCGAAACCTCCGTCGGGATCTGTGCTGACAGCTCAGAGCCTGGAGCCTGCTTCAGATTCTGTGTCTCCCTCTCTCTCTGCCCCTCCCCCTCCCCCACTCACGCTCTGTCTCTCAGAAAATGAATAAATGTTAAAAATTTTTTTTGAATAGCTGGGAGGTGGTAGTCAATTCTGAATGGGGAGCTATGATGGAAGGTGGTGAAGAGGGAAACACTCAGGCCTGGCAAGATTATATCATTTTAGCATTAGTACGATTGCCTGTTCTGATCCCTAACTTTTGTTGAGAATGTTCCAAGAATGTCAAAGAAAAGAGACTGAGACTCTCACAGAACCTTTTGAAAATTTAGTAAAATCATGGACTGTCTTGCCAGAAAAAATTAAAATTGACATAAACACAGATTTTGCATATAATTTTGCGGTTTATGGACCCCCTGAAGCTCCATTTTGCACTCCATGTTACTATTACATTGTTTAGACTCTTTTTGTTTAAAATTTTTTTTAATGTTTGTTTATTTTTGAGAGAGAGTGAGAGACAGAGAGCGAGTGGGGGAGGGGCAGAGAGAGGAGCAGACAGAGAAGCTGAAGCAGGTTTCAGGTTCCGAGCTGTCAGCACAGAGCCTGCTACAGGGCTCGAACTCCCGGACTGCAAGATCATGACCTGAGCCAAAGTTGGATGCTTAACTAACTGAGCCACCCAGGCGCTCCTACATGGTTTAGATTCTATAAATATCACATACACTGCCCTCCCATGCATAGAAACATCTCCATCTCCATATACAGAGACTCTTCTTTTCTACACAAACATATATCATGCTTCTGTGTGTGTGTGTGTGTGTGTGTGTGTGTGTGTGCGCGCGCGCACCTATCTACCAATAAAGCTGGATGTAGCTCTCTTTCACCCACTTCTGATTAATCAGGATGTCTATTCAGACCAGATGGAAGCAGGAGAGTGGGGTGGTTTCAGGTGGGTGGATCTTTCCATGTTGTCGCAGGGAAAATGAAGGAACAAACCTCAGTATCGCTGCAAGTCAGAATGCAGGTTATGGGACTTATTGTACGGATACACATATGCATATCTTTACATGAGCACTTTGAGTGCTTCGAGACTGCTGGGTAGGCAAATGTTCATTCCTCTGGATTCTCAGGGTTCTCATCCAGAGCCAGTCAATCCTCAGGAGAATGTTGGTTCCAATTTACAGCCCAGGGATCTTACTAGAGCCCCTCCTTTTTCCCAAAGGTGATATACAGAGACTGGGAGCATCCTGTGGACTGCCTGCTGCTTGGTGCAGGTCTCCCACTACTATGTGAGAGGATGAGGGTATGGGGGCCGCGGAGGACAGCTAAGGAACAGAAGGTACGAAATAGGGAAAGGAGTATAAGAGAGAGGAGGATGAATTACAGGGCACAGACAGGGAGGGCCGAGGAATGAGAAGGAAGTAATAGAGAATAAAATAATGTTTTGCAAGTGATTTCTCAGAAGAGATTCATTTACTCACCAAATTAAAAGACTCATAAGACAATTAGAGAGGCCAACAACTTCGAAACAACTGACTACATGCAGTGGCTCCTCAAGAGCATAAATGTACACATAGATGCCTCGAGTATCAACACAGCATTTGGAGACAATATTTTTATTCTGCAACATGTTATATGCCCTGGAATTAATAAAAGCGTAAGTCTTTTTATGTGTTCACTGGCTCTCCACGGGGCAGTCTCGGGCTGCTCTGTGTCGGTCTGAGTGTTAAAACCCTAACCCTGACATGTGAAAGCCCAGCAAGGCCAAACCGGCTCCAGGCAGGTGCCTCTCAGTTGAATGAGCTCAGACAGTCCTCATCTGCCAGATATGCTAATTCTTACACAATCAATATGCAATTCCTGAGCCTCATGCTTCTCAGACCTGCCTCAGAAAATGTGATGTCTGTTCCACTGCATGGTCCACAGGGGGTGCGGGAGGCCATACTGCACTGGATTGTGTTCCCCTCTTGACCATTTATTTATTTATTTATTTATTTATTTATTTATTTACATTTATTTATTTTTGAAAGACAGAGCTAGAGCATAAGTGGGGGCAGGGAAGAGAGAGAGGGAGACACAGAATCCAAAACAGGCTCCAGGCTCTGTCTGAGCTGTCTGCACGGAGCCCGACGGGGGGCTCGAACCCACGAACTACAAGATCATGACCTGAGCTGAAGTCGGACACTTCACCGACTGAGCCACCCAGGCGCCCCCCATCTTGACCTTTTAAAGGGAAGTAGTGGAAAGCCAAGTTACCTCCTAAGTTCCCTGTTATTCATGGTGCGAGGCATTTCGAAAAGAACTCCCTACATTCAGAATCAGTCGGTAAGCAGGAAGATGCCGAGGACTACTATTTTATAACTGGAATACTGGAATTAAAGATATGTACTTTTTCAAGAACTTCTGGGCTACAGTTGGGGAATAACTTGTAAAACATCACAGAAAGTCTTCAGTTAATTTTGTCACGGTATCCCGTTCGACGACCTGTTTGAATCTAGGGATACTGCCCTGAGGGAGCTCTAAGGGAGACAATGCAGAGAAGAAATTAGAAAGATGATGTCTCTACTCAGGACTAAGAAAGTCCACAAAGAGGAATGGGGACAACTCACTTCTAAACTGTGCCTAAAACATTCACGGCAGAGTGTGTGAAGCCATGGATACGAAAACTACAGAAAGACGACCCTGCCTCATCGTCTTCGTAAGGGATGTGGAGGGTACAACGTGTAACACCAGGCCCGCAGCTTGACCGATGCATGTGGGAACTAATTGAGATGATACATTTGAACCTCCCCGAGTCTGTCTGCTAGAGGAATTCAATTATTATTGAATTATAATCCTCTAACATACCTTATCCATCATCTCATGCTTTTTGATGATCTGCGCCTGATTTCTTTTTATAATTCAAAGTGTTTCGGTGAAGAAATAAAGTTACCACGGTCCCCTTCTGGGAGGAAACCATTCCACTGAAATCCCCTTCAATGGAGCTCCGTAGGATTCAGCTCAGGGCGCTGTGGGAACAGCTTGCAGTCTTTGATTGAGAAAACTTGGTCACAAGCGCCGATATCTTCACCCTTTGGTCTTCACCCTTGCTGCTTTTCATCTCTCCTCTCGTTACTATATTCATGCTTCAAATGAGAATCAAATTCTTCTGCCTTGCCTAATTTCACTCACTTTCAATAATGTTGGCTGACTATCAAACACATTAAAAACTGGGGAACCAAGTGCTACATATCCTCTCGCATGTTCCGATAGGAAGAGTGAACAATTGCTGACATTCTCTTCATATTTAAACAAGGTACTTGTATTTGCAGTTTCATTTAAGGCTTAAAACCGCCCTAAAATGTAAGCAAATCACCTCCATTTTAGAGATAACTGAAGAGTTAGAGGTTTGGAAACTACTGGAGGTTACTGCAGCGACTAGAGACTGGTAGGGCTGGGATCTAAACACTGGCTTGCATTTTGTTTCCACTTTCTCGGGTTGCAAAACCAGGAAGTTTTGAGAAGAGGCATAGAATCCTTCTCTCTCTATAGAATTCACCTATTATTGGAAAGCTACAGACCATCTAAAGGGACGAGGGATCTCTTAGGATCTGTGAAGTATACAAAGCTATTTAATCAGAGAAAAAATGTTCTTAGCAGCTCTGAGGATCCTGATTTGATTCGTAAGCCAGAAAGAAGAAACCTAGATTTCTAGATCTCAAGGGAGAATGACCGAACAAGGCCACCAGACAGTCACTATGGTCTTTCTCCCCCTGAATTATGTCTATAATTGAACAGACAACAACTTTTCTTTGATGGGTCTATCGCTATGACATCTTATCAAATTTCATACCTACGTCTTAGATTCATACTGGAACTCAAGTTGCTGTTTCCAGGGACCTTCCGCCAAGTCAAGTCAGCTGACTAATTGTAAGAAGGCAATCTTCCATTTCTGTCGGCAGTGACTGGGTCTAGAGGAGGGTGTGTGATACAATTTGGGCCAAGGAGACATGACAGGAAGTCTGTAGAGGGACTACTGGAAAATGTTTCCTTGAGACAAAACTAAAGCACAGGGAAGGAAACTATCTTTTTCCACTGGATGTTTTTGCGATGCTTAGAAATGTACGAGCCAGCCTGGGACCACAGAACGGGCTGTGGACTATGAAGCCAACAGACCTTGAGGGAGGAAATGCAGAGAGCTGGCAAGATATAATATATATGCAGCGGAGTATTATTCAGCCATAAAAAAGAATGAAACCTCTCCATTTGCAAAGATATGGATGGAGCTATGGAGGATAACGCTAAGTGAAAATAAGGCAGTCAGAAAAAGACAAACACCCTAGGATTTCAGTCGTATGTGGAATTTTAGAAACGAAGCAAATAAACAAAGGGGGAAACAAGAGAGAGACAAACCAAGAAGCAGACTCTTAACTACAGAGAACAAACTGATGGTTACCAGAGAGAAGGTGGGTAGGGGGATGGGTGAAATAGGTGATGGGGATTGAAAAGTTCACTTATGATGAGCACCGAGTAATGTGCTCGAATCACTATACTGTATACCTGGAACTCATATAACACTATATGTGAACTGCTGAATCACTATACTGTATACCTGGAACTCATATAACACTATATGTTAACTATACTGAATTAAAATTAAAAAAAAAAAACAATAAAATTAGAAAGGCTATCAAAAGAAAAAAAAAAAGAACCTAGGTTCTTAATGACATCAGTGGGCCAGCAAATGGCCTCAAGCCATCCCACCTTAAGATTTCACATTAGGGGAGATAAAACTTTTTTTGAATTTATTTTTATTTTTTAATTAATTTTTTAATTTACTTCTTTTTTAATTTACCTCCGAGTTAGTTAGCATATCGTGCAATAATGATTTTGGCATAGATTCCAGGGATTCATCCCTTATGTATAACAACCAGTGCTCATCCCAATGCCCTTAATGCCCGTTACCCATTTGGCCCATCTCTCCATCCACCACCCCTCCAACAACCTTAAGTTTGTTCTCTATATTTAAGAGTCTCTTATAAACTCCCCCCCCTTTTTTTTTTAAGGAAAAGAAACGTTTTAAGCCACTAAATCAGCGTTTCCTGCTTCACGTAGCCAAAAGTATCCTAAGAGATAAACCTGGTGTGAGAAGCCAAAGTACAACTCACCTGCAATCTCTCTCTCCTCTTTCTATATTTTATTTTTTCAGTGTGAAAGTGCTGTCCTTGATAATTTAAATAATTAACGGCCTAGACCATTATATTTACTTCCACTAATCTCCTGACTGCCCCCACTTTTTAAGATGAAACTATTTTTTTTTAATTTTATTTTTAATTTTTAAAAATTTACATCCACATTAGTTAGCATATAGTGCAACAGTGATTTCAGGAGTAGATTCCTTGGTGCCCCTTCCCCATTTAGCCCCTCCCCCCGCCCACAACCCCAAAGATGAAACTATTAATGACCCTTTTGCAAACCTTTGTTCCTCTCTACGGTCCACACACCACCTTCCACTTGGCCCCCATCTTCCATTTTCTCTCGGCTACATTTTTACTTTTGCCTGTGTGACCCTAAAGACACAAGTGCATGCTTTGTCTGCATGGTGACTCATGACAACCAGCAGAGGGCATTTATGTCACTGTGGGTGTCTGCTCAGTGCCAGGCCTGGTACTGTGTAAGGAGACATTTCCTTCTCTATCCGCCAGTCATAACCGCTGGGCCTTTTCGAGAGCGTGCTTCTGGAGGCCTGCTTTGTATTCGGACCAGGAATTTCTTGTACAGTTTGTTTTTTTCCCATCAAAATTTCAGATTGGCTTTTCTTTTTTCTTTTTGCGTTGTTTGTATTTATCATAGCTTAAGTTTTTTAAAATTCTTTTTTTTTTTTTTTTACTGTTTATTTATTTTTGAGAGAGAGAGAAACAGAGAGAAAGAGACAGAGTGTGAGAGGTGGAGGGGCAGAGAGAGAGAGGGAGACACAGAATCCAAAGCTGGCTCCAGGCTCCGAGTTGTCAGCACAGAGCCCGATGCGGGGCTGGAACTCACGAACCAAAAGATCATGACCTGAGCCAAAGTCGAACTGACCAAGCCACCCAGGTGCCCCCCTGTTTTTTCTTCTTAATCAACTATCCACTTTTTTTGAGTCCCCCCCCCCCCCCCCCCGACGCCAAGGCCCTTTTCCTGAGGGTGTTGTACCTGCTTCAGGGCTGCCCTTTCACTCCTTTTCCAAGTGGGATCAAGTGCTTTTTAGACACTATGTTTTCTAATTTTTTGGTTTATTTACTTGCTTTGCTTGAATACATCCTCAGTTAGTCCCCCAGGAAGAAGAACATGAGAAGTAAGCTTTCTGAATCCTTGTAAATCTAAAAATGTCTTCATCTTGCCCTCAGCATGACTGATACACTCTCTGGATATACACATTTCTAGGTTGAAATCATTCTTCCTCTGAGCTGAGCAGATACCCCTTCATTATTTCCTAGCACTTAGTGCTTGCTATTGATCACAAGTCTGATGCGGTTGACTTTTTTTTTCTCCCTCGCTTGCTGAAGCTTGTAGCAACTTTACTTTTGGCATTCTAAAAATTCACGAGGCTGTCTTTCCGTGAGACTCTTTTCTTCATTCACCGCACCGGGCACCCAACAGACTCTTCTACTGTGAAAACGGGTGCCCTTAGTCTTACTGTCTGTTTGTTTATTTATTTAAATCCAAGTTAGTTAACACACAATGTAGCATGGGTTTCAGGAGTAGAATTCAGTGATTCGTCACTTACATATAACACCCAGTGCTCATCCCAACAAGTGCCCTCTGTAATGCCCATCACCCATTTAGTCCCTCTCCCTCCCCCCCACTTAGCCTATCCCCCACCTACCTCCCCTCCAGAAACCCTCAGCCTGTTCTCTGTCTTTAAGAGTCTCTCAGGCTCTTAGTTTTAGAAAAGCATCTCTACGAGTTCTGTAGTACTTTCCCTTCCCCATGCATTTTCTCGTCTCTTTTCTTGCGACTCCAACTAGTTGGATGCTAGGCCTCTAAGTATAGGTCGGATCATGTTCCTAAAAAGCCTCTCCTCTTGGCCTGGGAGGGTTATGTGGGTGGTGCTGAAAGTGCCAGAAGGTAGGTTTGTTTCTCTTTAGGGTGAGCGGGTGGGGATGCCAACTGTCCAGTGGGGAACCTCCTTCTCCGAAGCCACAATGGAGAGGGCTCATCCTGGGGCTGCAACATCCACACCAGATGCCCGGACTTTCCTTGACTATTTCCTAAGATGGCTCCTTCAGGAATAAATTCTGGATGCTGGCGTTTTGAAGGGGTGAATACAACAGTGCTATAATGACATTTTCCCATTTATAAAATTTTTACTAGTCCCTCTGTTTTCAGTTTCTCTCGGCATTCTCGTTTTTAATTGTTGGTTATGAACCTGGAACTTCTCCAAAGCACTCGCTGCATATTCCAGCCAGAGGTTTTCCCCACCAGTTCATTCATCAACTATACCCCATCTTCTAGAAGTTTGTTGGCCGCTTGCATTTACCGGTAAATCCCCTCTTATCCTTTCTCAGCTGTGGATTTATTCTTGCTTCTTTTTCTGTGAAAGTGTGGTTGTGGGGTCTGCCATGTTGAATCCTACATATTATTTAAACCTCACGAGCTCTATTAAAAACGCTGGAGATGACACAAAGTGTTTTAACATGACTCTTAACGTATGGCACTGAAATTCAGTGTATGGTCAGGGAGGGCGTGGTACTGCTTATTGTGGGCATCTGAGCAGCCACATGGTGAGGAGGAATCTGCCGAAGCCGTTCATCGTGTGTAGAGTTTCACATTGCTATCAACTCCAGAAACAAGTGAAGAGGAGAGATGCTGGGCTCTAATGTATTGACTCTTAAAGACGCAGGATGTCTGGAGTCCCCAGGTCCAGTGTCATTGAGAGGCCCCGCCCAGCAGCTTCTGCAGGTAGCAAGCGGACTATCATCCTCCCTTTGCCAGTGGAGCCACCCAGCTTGGGGCTGGGCTGGTCCCAGCTGGTGTCATCGCTAGGAGGGTGGTGATGAGCAGTGGCAGTAGAGGGTGTCAGATGGCTCTGAGCCTGGGGTGGCGAAAAGCTTCTGCACCTTGATGTGGCTGGAGAGGTGCCAATCAGTCCCATGAGCAGCAGGAAGACAGCGGCAGAGGGAACAGCTTGTGCGTGATGGCGATGACAGCGGGAGTTGCGAGAATAGGCTGGCAGCTGCCACCAACGCCCGAGTGGCGGCCACGGGACAGGGACAGCAGCAGCTACCACCGCAGGAGAAGGTGGTGACAGACTTAGGGCAACACCTACCTAACACTGTAATGTAATATATCGAAAGTCACTTTCGATATACAGAGTGCTGCTTTCTAGGTAACGTGGTTGTAAGAAAAGACTTAAAGACTCCTATGACAAGGGGCCTCCTTCTTTTTTTTTTTTTTTATAGGTTTTTTTTTTTTCAACGTTTATTTATTTTTGGGACAGAGAGAGACAGAGCATGAACGGGGGAGGGGCAGAGAGAGAGGGAGACACAGAATTGGAAACAGGCTCCAGGCTCCGAGCCATCAGCCCAGAGCCTGACGCGGGGCTCGAACTCACAGACCGCGAGATCGTGACCTGGCTGAAGTCGGACGCTTAACCGACTGCGCCACCCAGGCGAAGGGGCCTCCTTCTTATTCCAAGGTCAGAGGACCTTCTAAAGAGACTGTGTCATCATCTGTGCCACTGATTCTGAATTTCAGCTGGCAACGGGTGCATTTGTTTCTTTAAAAAAAAAATTTTTTTTTAAATGTTTATTTTTGACAAAGAGAGAGGGAGAGGGACAAAGGGGCAGAGAGAGGAGACCAAGAATCCTAAGCAGGCTCCGTGCTGTCAGGGCAGAGCCCAACGTGGGGCTCAATCTCAGGAACCGTGAGATCGTGACCTGAGCCCAAGTCAAGAGTCAGATGCTCAGCCACCCAGGCGCCCCTGGTTCATTTGTGTCTAAAAGGGCTCGAATTTCTAGAAGAGCTGTACTCTCTGTTGTCATCAGGTGGCAATAACGAGTCATACTTTACAATCCCAGATGGTTTGGGTTCCTAGGGAGCTCAGACATTTAGAATTTTAAATCACGACTTTGTAACTGAACTCGCCCTGTGCTTATGAAAACAAGCTAAACTGAGAGATTCAGTAGCAAATGAAAACTTAGAAAAGAAAAATCTTTCTTGCCAACACAAAACAAAAGAATTCCTTACATTTCTTTAGCTACTCTTAACCTAATGGATCTATAATGGAGCCTTGATTCTTTCTCCTCCATTAGATGCATCGGTTTGAACCCTGGGATTGCAGCATCGCTGCTTTCCTGTCAGAAGCAAGTCCTCCCCCAGCTGGGATGGAGATGTTTGTTACATTTCCGACTGGTAAGACCTGTCTCTACCCTCCCAAGTGCCATTTTCTCTTTGTCTAGCTGCAAGTTCTAGAGTCCTAATTAGCTCCATAATCAACCCTTGATAATGACTTTAAAAAATCACCAGGCACACTAAAAGCATTCTGGTTACTTCCAGAAGTGGTGTCTGTCCCCAACCACAGATTGTATTTCCTTTTTGGGGGGGGCAGTGGAGAGAGGGAGAAAAAGGGAGAGAGAGGGAAGGGGGAGGGAGGGAGAGGGAAAGAGAGGGAGGGAGGAAGGGAGAGAGAGAGGGAGAGAGAGAGAAGCCCCCCGTCATTCTTTACCACTATTCTCAACTTTAGTTCTTATTCGTTTTTTTAAAAAACAGCTTTATTGCAGTGTAATTCACACACTGTATAATTCACCAACTTCAAGTGTACAATTCAATGCCTTTTACCGTCTTTATGGATATGTGCGAGCATCGCCGCAGCCGAATTTAGAACACTTTCATCACCTCAAAAAGAAGCCTTGTACCTTTTGGCTACCACGCCCCTGTCCCCCTTGCTCCCCATCCAGCCCTAGGCAACTACTAACCTACTTTCTGTTTCTATGGATTTCTCTATTCTGGACTTTTATATGAATGGAATCATATAGTTATATGATCTTTTGTGACTGTCTTTTTTCACTGAGCATAATGTTTTCAGGGCTCACTCATGTACTTCAATCTTTTATAGCCAAATAATAATCCATTGTGTGGATATACCACATTTGTTTACCCGTCCATCCAGTGATGGACATATGGGTTGTTTCCACCTTGTGGTTGTTAAACATAATAATGCTATTTATATACAAGTTTCCGTATGGACATATGTTTTCATTTATTTTGGGTATGGAACCAGGAGGGAATCTTATGAGGTTTTAATATTCTTTTTTTAGCTTAATCCTCTCCCTCTTCATGGTTATCCCATGGTACTGCTTACACTCCTGAGCCCACCTTGCTACCCCATGCACAAGCAGGAACTGGATCTTGATCGTTGAAGTTCCAGTAATGGTTAGCTCTCATGTCCGTTCAGTAACCATTTGATGTATGAATGGATGACCCCCTTGGCGATCTGTCATAACCACCTTGAGCAACTGACCTCTTCAGGAAATGCTTCAGATATTGAAACAGTTTAAATTATATGCTTTTGTGCTCATGCATGGTTCTATTCATTAAGAAAATCAGCAGTAAGAAGTCCCAATGGCAGATGGTTCCAAAGATGTGTAAGAGCCTAAGAAGCTTCTGTCCACCGAGGTGCTAACCTGAGACAGAAGCTTAATGTACAATACACAAGGGAGATATCAAGCCACATATTTTGGATAATGAGAATATGCTGCCCCTGAACATGAGAAAATAACCCATTGGCTGGTCATGTCTTGGTCTATACAAGGTCTACTTCCTGTATCAAAGTAAGGAAACCATTCAAGTAGGCAGCCCACACTCAAGAATTCTTCCTCCTGCTTCCTCCTCAAGGCTTACAAAAGCCACTTTGGGGTCTAAGGATCCTCTCATGTCTACTCAAGAGATATGCGAGGTAGCTGAGAATGTTCTTTCAGGGCAAACAGCAGGGGTCTAAATTAGACTAGATTCCTCTCAGGGAGAAAGGAAGTATTTGAAGGTTTTTTGTAAGTGACCCCAACACTAAACTCTAAACTCTTCCAGACTGACCACAGATATGCAGATTCTCCCTGTCTACCTAGCACGTTAAGACTACTCTTCTACGTGATTATCATGAACTTGGGGCAGGAAAAGAAGCCATACACCCTGCGGAAAAAAATGTTCATTAGAGGCAGAAGATTAGTACGGGGTTAGCACATAACAAGGCACTGACAACATTCAACTTCTAACCCTGGGCCACTGCACTGTGTCTCCTGGTACCGAGTCCAGCCACCCTCCACACTGGTGCTGACCTAGGACTCTAGCTTCTTTTGCTAAGGATTTGACTTCCTGTTCCTTAGTAGCAGGAGAAGGTCCCCCACCCAGCCCCCCAAATCATCACAGTTCTTATATTTTGTTTTGACTTAGAGTTTAGTAGAATTTAGATAGTAATTGTGTTATCATTTCTACTTTAATTTGCTTAAGAAAAAAGACTCAAATTGATGTGGCCAGAGCAGGTATTTATAGCTGAGAGAGAACATGGCAATATCAGTATCAAAAGCTAATAAAACTAATAATCTTTCTGTATTTACTTAATAACAAGGATAGGAGACTGTGGAGATAGCGAACAGAAGTCATAATTATTATCACATAGTAATTTCCGCTTATAAAGAAGTGTCTAGCAGCAATATTATTCTAGTCTTAGGGGAGACAAACATTACGGGGAGTGGGGTTAACAAGATATCCCAAGAGGTGTAAAAGAAACTGGGGGAGGGAGGGGTTCAAGCCACACGAAGTTGATGTTCCTTCTCCTGAGACTGTCTGCCACTAACCTAGGACAGCACTGCTTCCAGAGGGAGTGTGAACAATGTGAAGCTTCTGACATCAGCTTGCAGGAGGCAGTGAGACCTGCCGGGCCTGACCAAGGAGTCAGGAAATCTGAGTTCTAGTCCTGTCAGGATCATTCTCTGGCCACGTACTCCATCTCCCTGGGCCTGTTAAATTCCTGCCTGTTAAAGGAAGGGGACAAGACGGCACCACCCCAAAGTCCTAGCTAATGAAGACTTTCTAGCTTTCTACGAAGACCATACGATTTAAGTAATCTGAGAGCCAACCGGGACTCTTCTTACCAAATCCTAAACTCACTTCTGCCTTCTAGTGCTTTCTCCTTTCGCTAATCTCCTGGAAACTGCAGTCAGTTCAGCCAGGGCAGTTGTTGTTCTTTCTCTCCTCACATTCCCCATCCCCATTCACTGTTTTTCAGAGAGGAGGACGGGAGGGAAGTTGGGCGTGCTGTCCTTTCCTGCTTAATGCACCAGATAGGAGCTCAATTAATTCACACTCGTGGAAACCCTCAGCCTCACAGGAGGACAATAAATACAGAAATGCAGATTACTATTATTTCTGGTAATTTCAGCATCTACTGTTAATCAAAGCGACAGAAGACAACAAGTGAATGTATGTTTTTAAAAGGCTTTTCTTTTAACCCTTTGACAACAGTCACCTTGGAACTTTATTTTTGTAGGAGCCCCCAAAACACCCGACATATCCACTCGTCACCTGCAGGGTTAAAAAACGATTCTTCCTCGGATCCAACTAAATCTGAAACTATATGGTACAATGCACTGGAGTGACCAAGCTTGTGATTTTCTTAAAGCTACAGTTTAAGGAGAGGAGCTGTATCCAAAAATTAGACTTTGGAAAATCCTCTCTGGAATAGCTTTCGGTTCTGGAGAAAGGGACCTCTTCTTTCTGATGTCCTCCTCCTTCTAAATCTTACCCCTCTCCAAGTACAGCTCAAAAACTGCATTTTTCTCTGTTTCAATCTACTCTGAATAGTGTCCCAGCAGCACCTTCATGAAACTTTTCCCATAAAATAATTTCTTTTAAGCGTCTATTTTCTTTGGCAAATAATCAGCTCAGTACTTTCCTGTCTACGCCACCCACTTATGACATTTTATTCACCTAGCGAACTGTTACTGGGTGTAGTAGGTCTACCTTGTTTTTGTTTTTTTTAGAATCCCTCCCACTTCTTTTGGTAAAAGAACTTTTCCTTTTCTCTGGCACACTTTCTGTGAGGTCCAGGTTGGACCCATTGACCCTTCACAGCAGGCGTGGTCACGTGACAGGGACTGACCAGTCAGAAGGCCCCATTCTTCCTGGCCACAGCCATGGGCTCAGAGATGGACAGGGCCCATCAGAGTCCCTCCATGAGACGTGCTGTATGGATTTTGGAAGAGAGAGGGTTTCCTTCCCTAAGATTTCCTGCTACAGGTATGATATTAGTTTGGGGGCTACTATTTTTGCCACACGGGGAGATAGGCTATGTAATCATAAAGTCAAACAGATGCAAACAGAAGCAAGAGTCTGATGGAGAAAAAAAAAAAAAGACTGAGTCCTGTCGATATGGTTTGACTCCTTGGACAAAAAACTGTGTTTCAAACCAATCACCCCTTGAATATCCCAGTTTCATGATTGAATAAATTCTCTTTTTTGGTCTGTGCTCCTTGCAACTGAAATAATCCTAACAAATATGCTGGACGCCTCCTGTACCAGGCACTGACTGTCTAACCTGCAGCCTGAAGTTTAGATACAGCGGTAGCTAAATCCCAAAGATAACCCCTAATGAACCATGCCTTCCGTTATTCATGCCGCTGTGTAGTCCCCTTGTCCACTAAATGTGGGCTAGCCCAGTGACTTGCTTTAACTAACGGAATGTGGCAGGAGTGATACTGTGCCAGTCCTGCGTCTAAGCCTTAGGAAGGCCTGGCAGCTTCTGCTTTCATGCTTTGGGGAGCTCTAAGTCACCACGTAAGAGGCAGGACTGCTCTGATGGAGAAACAACACGGAAGACTTAGGTGGAAAGTGGAATCTCTGAGATTAAGTGACGAGGGGAAGAGAGAGACCTAGCCGTCCCAACAGCCCAGCCGAGCCCAAGCTTCCAGCTATCCCCACCAGTCACATGAGACAGGACATCTGGGATGTTCCAGGTCCAGCCGCCATCAGATGATAGCCATGTGAGATGTCCCAAGGCAGCCCAGCAGAAGAACTGTACAGATGAGTCCCAATCTGCTACATCAACAGAACTAATGCCATGGTTGTTGTACTCGGTACCAAGTTTGGAGATGATTCATTATATAGCAATAGACAGTGGAAACAAATGTATAGAATGGATAATTAAGTTTTCCCAGACATGGGGAGCCAAACTTCAGGGCACACAAGCCAGCCATTTTGCTTTCTCCTTAAAAAATTAAAACTTCTTGATGGGTATTTAAGTATTCTATATAACTGACCAAGATAAAGAGATATGGCATAACTTTATATAAAAACTTTAATAGTGATGAGTAATAAATCAAAGTTTAAATTAAAACTTCCATAGTAACGAGCAATAATGTAAAACTGAGCTTTGCTAAGGACTGAAAGAATTAAAAGCTAAAGTGTGCTAGATTCACTAGATTTTACCATGTATGTATGGAACAATCAAGGCTGTGCATTGCAGAGAAGGAATTTTTTTTTTTTATGAAATTTATTTTCAAATTGGTTTCCATACAACACCCAGTGCTCATCCCAACAGGTGCCCTCCTCAATATCCATCACCCACCCATCCCACCCTCCCACCCCCCCATCAATCCTCAGTTTGTTCTCAGTTTTTAGGAGTCTCTTATGTTTTGGCTCCCTCCCTCTCTAACCATTTTTTTTCCTTCCCCTCCCCCACGGTCTTCTGTTAAGTTTCTCAGGATCCACATAGGAGTGAAAACATGGAATCTGTCCTTCTCTGTGTGACTTATTTCACTTAGCATAACACTCTCCAGTTCCATCCATGTTGCTACAAAAGGCCATATTTCATTCTTTCTTATTGCCACGTAGTATTCCATTGTGTATATAAACCACAATTTCTTTATCCATTCATCAGTTGATGGACATTTAGGCTGTTTCCATAATTTGGCTATTGTTGTGAGCGCTTGCAGAGAAGGAGTTTATAAAGGATAGTGGGTGGTGCACAGATGAGCCAGCAAGACTAGAGAATCACATTTGGAAAGTGAGCAGGAGTAAGCAAAGCTAGGCAGCAGCTGAGATCGTGACCGAAACCACTCCCAAATCACTCTGCGAAGACAGTTTCATGAAGATACCCCTGCCGCTGCTTAAACACAGAACACCACGTTTCGCTCTGCTGCTGGCAAAAGCGCACGTTGACTACGCCCTGGCCACTGCTGCTGCCACCACCCCAGGAAGCTGGAAGTGGCCACCGCTGCTGATATCACTTCATGTAATTCTCCATTACCCCTGAACTTGGGAGTTTCCGGCTCCCCGGTTAGTCTGGAGTAGGTACATCTGATTGGCTTCGTGTAGGGTGGGTCCCCATATAGTAAACAAGCCTGGGCTTTGTGTTTTTATGATGGAAGATGGGCTTCTGCCCTCTAAACACAGGAAGAGATTTAGAAGCTAAGTCGTCAAAAAATGACAAGTGTCAATCATATAGAGCTTCTTTTATTTTTCTTTCAAAATGACTGGGTTTTCTTTTTTTTTTTTTTTAATTTTTTTTTCAACGTTTTTATTTAGTTTTGGGACAGAGAGAGACAGAGCATGAACGGAGGAGGGGCAGAGAGAGAGGGAGACACAGAATCAGAAACAGGCTCCAGGCTCTGAGCCATCAGCCCAGAGCCCGACGCGGGGCTCGAACTCCCGGACCGCGAGATCGTGACCTGGCTGAAGTCGGACGCTTAACCGACTGCGCCACCCAGGCGCCCCTAAATGACTGGGTTTTCTATTGATAGAACAAAAACACGTATCTTCTTGTTTTCCCCTCCTTTCTGAATATTTAAAATTCATTGAAAAACCATAGTAGCTGCTTACAAGCTATTTTAAGACAATTTCATTTCATTATCATTACCATATGTATCACCACCATATGTACGTGTTCTGATACTTGGGGAATTAGGGTTTGCACTTGGCAGTGACCCCACTCTCCCTGCGCTGTCCGGTCCAGCCTTCCTCCCTGACCTGGACACCCTCTAATGCTACTGCGTGCCAGCTCTCTCAGAGGTCCTACACGCCCTCCTGCCTGTGTTGGGTCTAACAATACTGTGATCATTCCCGGACAGGCCTTAGGTGCCATGCCAGAATCCTTTCTCATAATCTTTTTGGCCTCCTCTTGTTTATCCCCACAGACCTACAAAACAACATCTCCTTTCAATTTCTTGCAGGGAAGATAAAAAATTGATACACCTCCTTTACGCCCTTTCAACATGGAACACCCTGTCATCACCACTTAATAGAGTCCATAAAATCACTGAGGCTGTGGTATATCTTCTTGAAATACTAATGCATTACATTGTCATGAGCTGTATAGAACAATAGCTAAAATGCAGATAGACCTGGCTTTGAATCATGGGTCTGTCAGTTCCTAGTTGTGTAGACCTTGGCTTACTTCATCTTTCAGACTCAATTTTTCCATTTGTAAAATGAAAATGCTACTAAGTAAGCACACTAGGTTATAAGGATTAACCAAGATAATGCGTGTGACTCACAGAAGCAGAGAGCCTTATACAAAGTATGTGCTCGGTACATAGTAGGTATTGGTAATAATGTTAATGATAATAGAATAAAAATATTTTAAGTGTTTTGTTGTAACTGCCTAGTGTTACTTATATGTGGAAAACTGAAATGCTACGGCAGAATTATAGCGCTATAAAAACTCCATGATGCAGCCTGAAAAGAAAATAAGGAGTTCCACATGTAATCAGAGATTCTGGCTTATACTGAGATATCATACTGGGCCATCAGTTTCTAACAGACAGAATACAGTAAAATGGACATAATGCTGAAACTACCCTAAATGTAGTAGTATTCTTTGATGATGGACAGGATCTTCTAGTCTCAGGGGCAAACATCATGAACACCAATTATCACTGCAATGAAAAAATCTCGGAAGTCCTAGTTAGTATGATTTTCCATACAGAATTATCCAAGAAATACCCAATTAATAAAGAAGATAAATAATGGGATAACCAATTTCTTACTGTTCTTCTCCTCAGTTCTAAATATAAACAACAGTTCAAAGAGAGAGATTAATATTGGAAAGGGAAAAACGTATTGTTCTAAGAAAGGGATAGCTTGATCCAGAAGATTAAGCAAGCCTTTGAAGTTAGGACTCATAATGGCTCACTGAGCAGGAATGGACAAGGCAGATTAGACCGAATAGAAAAACTTAGTATTATAGGAGTTAAAAAGAAATATGAACATGTATAGTTCACATTTTTACAGGGGGTGCCAGCTTAAGGCTGTTAGCAAGATACCTACGTGCGATGTTATGTCATGCTGGCCAGTATTTGGTCCTCACTACTGTATCTGCTTGGGTAAGGATCTCTTTTAAGATACTTCTCCAAAGGAAATGTCTCTTATTCCACAGGTGAGCTAACACAGGGGCATCATCCAAGCAGATCCACACAGGCCCTATCGAAGAATGGGAACCGGGGAAAGGAGCTACAGATTTTACTGGAAACTTTTTTTTTTTAATTTAAAAAAGGGAAAAGAGCTATTAGAGGCTCTTTGGTTTCAGGGCCCGTAATTTAAACATATGCTATTGGTGAGAAGGAACCTCGGAGTGCCCGAGAGCACATTCTTTCCCTCTGCACAACAAACAGTAAATATTTAAGGCTCATTAGAGAAACTGGCAAATAGCTGATAGCCAATAGCTACAAAACTGAACTAAGGCAATCGGCTCCCTGGCAGACGTATGCTTCCCTTGTTCCAATGTTAGTTATGTGTCATTATCATTTCAATACTTTCATCCCTGGAGAACCAGGAAACAAGAGAAGAAAAAGGCAAAATTTCCGAAAACTGAAAAATAAAAATGCTCCCATGCTATATAATTAAAGTTAACAAAAGAAACAGACCCGTTGCCACATAACATGGAGCGGAGAGAAGCTGAAACTTCAGATGACTGATTTATCACAGCAAGTAATTACTTCATGTTTTTCACAAACATTTGAAACCTATTATTACTTTCACAGCGGCACATGCCAACAGAAGACTGTCACCTAAGGGAGAAGTGGGGAACTGGGCTGTAATTAATTTCTGGTCGCATATATCCATGAAGACTTTCACGCTGTCAATAAAATGCTCTGGCCGCTGAAAAATCCCCAACCTCCCTCTTCTGTCCCCGGTACCCCAAAATGTTTCATCAGAGATTGCAGAGAGGAGACTGAGACGCGGTGGTAACGCCTGCTGCTGAGTTGAGGCCATTGATCTGCTCTTTCCCTGACCTGGGTACCAAGAGAGAAAAGCCAATCAACAGCTGGCCTCTCCTGCTCCCCCTGCCCACCCTCCCCCCCCCCGACTTGTTTTCTTTCCTCATTTGAGTCCATCTGCAATTGAGAAAAATAGAAGGTGGGCAATTCTTTGGAGGAATCGAAACATGTAGATGCCAGGCAATGGAAATCATTATAACCGAAGCCTGTGTCTTTAAAGGTTAGAATACAAAGATTACGAGCGCCTCCAGGAAAAAGTGAAATGGCTGATCTGAATAAAACCTTTCCATCAACTGGAAAACCAGAACGCAGCAAAGGAGATGCAGAGCTACAGCAGATGTGACATTTATATTTTTGAGCACCTACATGTTTATTTTTTGAATTACCGTTCGGAGCCTTAGAAGACCTTTATAGGTCATGCAAAGCACAGCCAGTCTGTCTGACTCCCCAGGAGGTGTGGTGGGCAAACACTGCAACCACAAGCTTGACTGAAGGAAACCAGCCTACATTACTTCTTTCTTCATTCATTCGTGCACACACGCGTTCACTTGTCCATCCAGTCATCAAGTATTGCAAGTGCCTGTTATGTAATGGATATCTCCGAGATCTTTACCGTACTTCTGTGGCATTAAAGCTGATTTGCTTCCTTTTAGAAATCTCTCCTGCGAGAGCCTCTTCTGGGACTGGTGGTCAAGGGGAGCTCTGGACCTCAGAGCCCCATCTCTGGCTCTACGTCGTGGAGCTCTGGGCGAGTCTTATCTAGGGCTGACGTTCTAGTCAGAGCCTTATTGACAGATGAGAAAACTTGAGCTAAGAGAGCTGAAGTGACTTTGCCCAAGTGTATGTCACAATCATGGATTGAATTTGTTTACTGGCCACCAACTAGATCAGTGAAATACTACTTAGCTCACAGGAAAATTCTAGGAACACCGCTTGACTGCCTCAAAATAACAACAACAACATCAACAACAACAACAACAACAACAACAACAACAACAGTGACTGCCCTGAGGGGTGATTTTAATGGTTCCACTTAATCCAGAAAAGGGCTTTCAGGCAAGTTTTACTCTTCTGGCCTGCAGCAGGAGAAAGAAGGAATATGGGGGAATAACAGAGAACAATGGCTGAGAAATGGCCTGTCGTGAGCCTCACAGAACATGAGGGTAGGCTAGTGTTTCTCCAAGGGTGTCCAAGAACCACCTGCGTCAGGCTCCCCTGGGCACTTGTTAAGTAAACTGCAGATTCCTGCTCTCCCTCTTACCCAACCTTCTAGATCTTAATGTTTAGGGATGGAGTCAAAGAATTCCACTTAAAAGGAAGTCTCCCACGAAATTCTTTTTTTTTTTTTCTTTGAAGTAGGCTTCACATCCAGCATGGATCCCAACGTGGAGTTTGAACTCACAACCCTGAGATCAAGAGTCGGACGTTCAACCGATGGAGCCACCCAGGTGCACCCCCCTACAAAATTCCTATACTTTCTAGCCTTTGAGAACCACTCGGTTGATCTGCTTGGTGTTTTAAGACTACACGTGTGTGTACTTGGATCGGTGCTAAGAGTTGAGCGGTGATATGATCATGTCTGTGGTATGGTTCTGAGTGTTCAGGAGTGTCAAATGCTACTAGGACAGTTGTTTGGAAGGGGGGACAGAAGACCAGTAAATGCTGAGTACCTAAGGACTAAGCAAAACCAGCCCTACGTAACACATTCCCTTGCATGGGGGGGGGGGGGGGGAGGGGGGGTCTGTAGAGCCCCCTACGGTGAAACTGCTCATTAAAGCTAATGAAAAGTGCCAGAGACCAGAGCTTGATGGAAATCAAGGGGGGAAAGACAACCAGAAAAAAAATTAAGGAAAAGAAAACGTTTGAGAGCTAAGAGCCTGATTGAAAAATGAAATCATATTTTTAATTAAACAAAGCAAACAGAGACCCAATATTTACCAAATGAGAGCCCTGATTTCACATGGCTAAGAAAATACATAGACTAAGTTTGAATCCTAAGTCTTATTATTATGTAAACTGAGAATTTGCTGAGCTTCTTTAAGCTTTAGGTTTTTTTTCCATTGAGAAAATGAGGTAATAATAGTTACATGTGGAGTTTCATATAGAGTTTCAGGGTTCCATAGACCAATATAGGTAAAGTACTTCTTATGGTTCATGTCATGTAACCCAGTTTAATTATATAACAGTAATCACAATTGCTCTTATGTCATCACTGCAAGAAAGTAACTAATTTAGGGCCTCTAGGTATTTTACACTAAAGTCAGTTGTCTTCTAGAAGCTGTCCTTGCTTCAGGGACAGCAGTGTGGAGTCAAAAGTCTGTAAGGCCAGGTACATGTTTATTTCTTGGTAACGTGTTCATATTTAGCTAAGGATGCTCTCTGAAACATACGTGTAAATTCATATTTATCAAACACTTGGAAACACAAATCACATTCATAAACATTTTAGACTGCTATTACAGAGAAGTAGAGGAGGGAAGAAAAAAACACCCAGAAGCCAAAAACAAAACACAATTATGGTAACTAGTCACAAGAATTGCATAATGAGAAAGGCGCTGGGGAGGAAGTCTGGCCTCGATATGGTTTGTGAGGGGTTGTAGCTCTGCTTTCATAGCTATGGCAATTCTGCCTATTTCCTACATTTAAGCAGCAAAACTAAACACTATATCTTCATTTAGAAAACGAGAAAGGTCAGCTTCCAGCCTAAAGTTTTTCAGTAAGAATTCTAATAAAGTCAGTAAATGATCATTCTTGGGCTTTAGTCGAGAACAAGCTTTGTATCTTTTTAGCACAATCATTTCCTGGCAGAAAAATGGCCTCACTGGATGAATTAACTCAATTTCCTAACTATGACGACTACAGAGGTAGTGCAGGGTATAAAAATAGCACAACTGGATGAGAGATTTTGGGCAAGTCACTCGGATTTCCATTCCTTGGGATCTTTATTGGAAAAACACCGCCTGTCATCTATGCTAATCCCTGAATCATTCCAATTTCAGCACATGTGCTACAAAGGGAAAACCACAACTATCTGCCAATAATCTCGAGGAATCCTAAATTATACATTGACATTATATATGTACAAGGTATAGTGACATTAATTGAACATAATCAGAAAGAATTCTGATTTAATCAAAGCCTCATACATAAGATACGAGAAATCAAACACCAATACAGCCAGGTATTACTTTTGAGAGCTTTATAAATGCTCATTTTGGGGAGGTACTCTATGGGGGATAGAGTCCTCATTGAATAATTAAAGATCAATTAATTGCTAGAATGTATGGAACCTATTATGAGTGCAATAAATACAGAAAAAGTAGATCAGTAGAAAGAGGGATGGTCAGAAACAGGCAGCAAAGGCAAATGAAGGTTTGATTAGTGAAATGCAATGTCATTGAAATCCACTTATACAAAATTTTAAAGAAAATTTTCTCAGAGATCAGGCCATACAAATGTTTATTATTAAATTTTATTAATGGGTATATTTCCTTCTCCCAGGCAGCAAAAGCTATTTAAACCATCATATTTCCCAATTTACTCTGGCCCCTAGGAAAGTCAGGGCTAGCTTTGCATGATCATCAAATTCAAGAGATAAAACAGAATTTTTAGGGGGCATCACCATTAAAAGAATTTTGTTAGCAGACTAATCTCTCCCATAAAATGAATCATAAATCCACATGATTAATAATCTTGAGTTAAAAACCTGGAGTATTACAGGTAAAGGTTTGAAAAGGAAGAGGTTGGGGGCACCTGGGTGGCTCAGTGGGTTAAGTGTTTGACTTCAGCTCAGGTCATGATCTCGTGGTTAGTGAGTTCGAGCCCCACGATGGGCTCTGTGCTGACAGCTCGGAGCCTGGAACCTGCTTTGGATTCTGTGTCTCCCTCTCTCTCTGCCCCTCCCCCACGAGCACTCTGTCTCTGTCTCTGTCACTCTCTCTCTCTCAAAAAAAAAAGCATTAAAAAAAAAAGATTTGAAAAGGAATAGGTTACCCTAAGATTAAAGAAGCAGATAAAACCAACGGCAGAATAAAGGTGGGAAAAAATAAGCAGAGAAAAGAACATGAAAAATACAGACCTATGAATTTTTTTCAGAAACAAAATTGCTCTTCCAGCAAGGCAATCAAGTAACATTTTACTTAATAGGTGGGGGCATTTCATATTTGTAGCCAAATCACCTCCAAAGCTTACTCGAGAGGCAGTACCCCCTCTTGATGCACTGACTGATGGCGATTTAGGGGACCACAGATATTCATCTGTCTGCAGGTCTGCGGGTGTTTCCAGTAGATGGCAGCATGTCATTGCTAATTCCTGTCTAGCAGGCTACACCCTGGTCAGTCCGAACAGGAAAACCCACAACCTTTCCCGCAGAAAACCAAAAAGGGCTGCTCCTGGTGCCATAGGTTTGCAGGAAGTAAGCCCACCTGAACAGCTGCCTTGGAAGGAGTTCAACATTCTCAGCCACGCCGGAGATCATTCTTGGCCATAGATACAGCACAAGGTCAAGGACAATGTGAACTGATAAATATTCGGTTTCTAGGCTGGCTTTGTCACTCTGTCACCTTGAGGAAGGCACTGTGGGGCCATCCCTTCCTTATCCGCTTCAGGGCTTCCTCCTCTCATACCTTTTACATGCTGTTCCGCAGCGCACGGCCTCCATCTACCGTGCTTATAAGGTGCTTATTTCTCTGATGGGTTCAAACGACAACCATGGGCTGATGACTCCCACATCTGCTTGTTCAATACCGTCACCCCCACCCCGACCCCAGCTTCTAGCTTACCTGCCCAGGTGCATGTTGGACAACTCCACTGGGAAATCTCACAGGCATCTTAACACTCGTCACATCCACTGATCTCTCCTCCATCAAACCTCCCTCTCCCTCCCCCCAGGCTTATCTTTAAAAAAAAAAAAAAATCTAACTGCCTTTATTCACTGATTTCTGAGTTGGGCAGCATCCCATCTAGCAAATGGAAGGGTGCTCCTAGGCTTATCTTATTGGATGGTATTGTGAGCATCTTAGATACCCATGTCAGAAAGTGCCCTGACTCCTTTCCTTTATTCTCACTGTTGGTCACTCCCTACGTCCTGCCAATTTTAGTTCTTCTCAACTGGTGTTCTCCATGGCCCCCCAGCACTGACCTAATTCAGACCCTACACATCTCTCTTAACAATCACTTTCCACTTGGTCTGCAAGGCCTGCAGTTTTATGGCCCTCTTATCCATTTCCTACTTAGCTTTAGATACAAATCTGACCATCTCACTCTTCCCCTGAATCCATTTACCCCGCAGGATAAAGTCTGGACACCTTCACGTTTTCATCCCACGGGCATTTACCAAACGCCTACTAAGGCTGGTGCGTTCTAGGCCCTGGGGCTAGAGAAAGGAACAAGATCCTTGTCTCATGATGCGTGCTAAGAAAAAACAAATCAGGGTAAGTAAAACGGGGGGTGCTGGTGGGAGAGGAGGCGTGTTTTGAAACACTGCAGAGGAGGCCTCTCATGAGGTGACAGTTGTGCTGAGTCACCCTTGGCCAGCTCTGTTTTCCTCCTGCCTTATCTTCTACCCTTCTCTTCTTGAGGGTCTGCTCCAGTCACCCTGAACTGCCCTTTCTCTCTCTTTTTTTAAGCTTTTATTTATTTAGTTTTGAGACTGGGGGTGGGGGGGATGAGCAGGGAAGGGGCAGAGAGAGAGGAAGAGAGAAGATACCAAGCAGGTTCCACACTGTCAGCCCAGAGCCAGGGTGGGGCTCGATCTCATGAACCCTGATGAGATCATGACCTGAGCTGAAATCAAGAGTCAGACTCCTTTAACTGACTGAGCCATCCAGGCGCCCCTGTCTGTGTTTGATTACAGCAATCCTAGTGGGTGCAATATGATTATCTTGTTGTGGGTTTGACTTGCATTTCCCTAATAACAAACCATGTTGAGCATCTTTTTATGTGTGTATTACCCAACTATGTATCTTCTTTGGAGAAATGGCTATACACATCCTTTGCCTGTTTTTTTATTAAGTTTTTTTTCCCAGTAGTTTCAGATTTACAGAAAAATTGAAAAGATAGCACAAAGACTTCCCATATACTTAGGCCTAGTTTCCCTCTTATTAACATCTTATATTTGTATGATATATTTATCCTAATGAATCAATATTGATATGTTATTATTAATTAAAGTCCATAGTTTATTAACATTTTCTTAGTTTTTACATAATATCCTTTCTCTGTTCCAGGATCCCATCTGCATTACATGTAGATGTACATTACATTACATGTACATGTAGGACACTGCATTACATGTAACAGCCATGCTTTCTTAGGCTCCTTTTGGCTACAAAAGTTTCTCAGATTTGCCTTGCTTTTGATGACCTTGACAGTTTTGAGAAGTACCGGTCAAGTATTCCGTAGGATCCCCCTTTATTGAAAATTCTTTGATGTTTTCCTCAATTGTCTGAGGGTTATGGGTTTCGGGAAAGATCACAGAGGTGAAGTATCATTTTCATCCCTTCAAATCAAGGGTATTATCTGTCAATGTGATTTATGCATGTTGGTGTTGATCCTTGATCACCTGACTAAAGTACAATTGATCAGATTTCTCCACTATAAAGTTACTTTCCTCCCATTCCGTACATACCCTTTGGAAGGAAGTTCCTATGTGCAACCTCTACTTAAGAAGTGGGGAGTTAGGTTCCTCCTTTAGGGTAGTTTCTACATAATTCATTTGGAATTCTTCTGTATAGGAGAATTTGTCTCTTCTTCCTCACTTATTATTAATTTATCCAAAAAATTTATTATATCACTATGGACTCATAAACATTTATTCTATACTTTGTGTCATAGCCCAATACTTTATTTGTTGCACAAATAGTCCTAGCTTTGCTCATTAGGAGCTCTTTCAAGTTGGCTCCTGTGCCCCTTTGACACATTCCTGGCAATGTGGGGTGTGTGTGTGTGTGTGTGTGTGTGTGTGTGTGTGTGTGTATTTAGTACCTCCTTAAATTTCTGGCACTATAAGATGCTCCAGGCTCATCTTGTATATTTTCTGTCCCAGTCCTAGACTCAGCCATTTCTCTCAGAAGCCCTGCTTCCGTTTACTGGAGAAGAGTTTTAGAAATCAAGATCTGGGCACTAGCTATGATGGTTGCTACTGGGGCACCTTTACCTATCCTTTAACTGGGTTATTTGCCTTTGTATTATTGAGTTGTAAGAGTTCTCCATGAATTCTGGATGTAAGTACCTTACTAGATATATGATATGAAAATATTTTCTCCCATTCTTTTGGTTGTCTCTTCACTGTCTTGATTCAGCCTCTTTTTTTTTTTTTTTTTTTTTTTTTTTTTTAAATTTTTTTTTTCAACGTTTATTTTTTGGGACAGAGAGAGACAGAGCATGAACGGGGGAGGGGCAGAGAGAGAGGGAGACACAGAATCGGAAACAGGCTCCAGGCTCCGAGCCATCAGCCCAGAGCCCGATGCGGGGCTCGAACTCACGGACCGCGAGATCGTGACCTGGCTGAAGTCGGACGCTCAACCGACTGCGCCACCCAGGCGCCCCATTGATTCAGCCTCTTAATGAGTTAAACAAACATGGTGTATTATACTTTTCCATATAAGCCTGTGTCCTGAGGAAGCATTTTAGGCAAGATTTTTTTTCTCCTTTGGTTTCCCGATTCCAAATGGTTCCAGTGGGATTTTTCTGTTGGCTTTTGTGAAGAGGTTCCTAAGTATGTGTATTACACATCAGAGATATGGGACTTCATTGGGTAAGTAAACATATATAGAATAGCTCCAAAGCGAAACTGGAGTTGCTGGAAAGGGACCTAGGGCTGGAGAAGGGAGGAATCGGACATGTAGAAGCAGAGACTGACTTTCATTAAAAATAAAACCACTCAGTGTCCAAAGAGAGATCAGAACTTCATCATTGGAGAGATCCGCTTCATCATTGGAAACACATGATGAGTGTATATGCTGGGAAGAGCAGGGGTTTCTTAGGGACCGTTCAATGAGAAAAGAGAGGTTGCCAATTTCGGTCTTTTCTGTATCACACCGGAAACACTCTAATTGCATTTTTGTTTGCCACGAACGCATCAGACCCTACCACGGCATTGAGCAGTGAGAAGTCTATTCCCAAAACTTGTTTCTGCACTGGGTAAGTTGTGTAGGGAAGATTAAGGAGTGTGAACCAAAGCATTTCAGCCCTCTCCTCAGGTCACCAGGGCCCAAAACTTTGCCCTAAGCTAATTTAACCTACCAGCGCCATTTGACACAGATGAAGACACTCTCCTCCTAAAACACTTTCTTCTGGGACACGGACCTCTCTCCTGCTATCATCCTACTTCATCGGCTGCTGGTTCTCAGGTTCCTGGGCTGGTGTGTCCTCAGCACTGCAACATCTCAACGCCGGAGGACCTACCCAAGGCCCAGTTCTTGGATGGCTTCTCTTTTCGGTCTGCTTGTGTTCTCAGTAAGATCTGGTGTCTCATGCCATCTCATGGCTCTACTTATTTATTTATTTTTATTTATTTTTTTTTTCAATTTTTTTTTCAACGTTTATTTATTTTTGGGACAGAGAGAGACAGAGCATGAACGGGGGAGGGGCAGAGAGAGAGGGAGACACAGAATCGGAAACAGGCTCCAGGCTCTGAGCCATCAGCCCAGAGCCTGACGCGGGGCTCGAACTCACGGACCGCGAGATCGTGACCTGGCTGAAGTCGGACGCTTAACCGACTGCGCCACCCAGGCGCCCCTATTTACTTATTTTTAAATCCCATCTACAAGCTGATGATTCCCAGACTCCTTTTTCCCGCCCAGCCCTCTTTCCCGAATTCAGATTGGTATATTCAGCTCTCTCTTCATTATCTCTATTCACATGTCTAATGGGCCCCTCAGACTTAGTACTTCCAAACCCAAGCTGTCGATACCCCCTTCTTATCTGCCCCATTGCTACCTCCCCAAACTCAATCTGCCTTTCTCACCGTCTGGCTCATTTTTGCTTCGGTAAATCAAAATGCCAACCTTTGAATTGCTCAGAACAAAAACCTTGGAGTCCCTGGCTTGCTTCCAATCCCTCAGCAAATCCTATCAGCTCTCCTTTTAAAATACATCCTAATCTGACCACTTCTCGTCCTCTGCACTGCTACCCTCTTGGTCTGAATCACCACCACCTTTCATGTAGGTTCATGCGATAGTTTCCTAACAGCTCCTTCTGCCTTTGCCCTTGCCTGCAACCTCCCCTCCCCAATTGTCTACTTGCAACACAGCGGCCAGAGTGAGTCTTTTACAACCTAAGTCACGTTATGGCGGTCTTCTGTTCCACACCATCTGATAGTTTCCCACCTCCCTCAAAGTAGAGCCCAATGTTATTGCAACAGTCTTCAAGATCTCAGATTCTTAAACCTTTGACGTCATTTCTTCTTCTTCCTGTTGCTCATTCACTTTCGCCATACACACTGGCCTTTCTGCTGTTCTTTAAATGCCAGTCATACTCCTCTCTCTGGTTCTTTCCTCTCATACCTCTTTTTCTGGTATGCTTTCTCCCGAGGTATCCACCTGGCTTGCTCCCGGTCTTCTTTTAGGTCTTTCCTCAAATGTTACCGTATCATTAAGGGCTTCTGTGGCCACTCTAAAATTGTGGGTTACTTTCATTACACCCTGGCATACTCTAGTCCCCTTCCCATGCCTGATTTTTCACCGTAGCACAGAGGGAAGAACCAGGAAGAAACCTCTGGGGTCATCTTTTTGAATAATGGGTTCACTTAAACTGTAAAGATTGCCAGATCCACCTTGGGGACTTGAGTGCCCATTCATTCAGACGTCTCCTGATACACAGTGCCTGGACTGCTAGGTTGTTTCAGTGACTCAGTTTTGGGAAGTGCATGGCAGCTCAGGGTAAGATGATTTCTGATGAAAGGAACTAAAAAGCACACCCGTAAAGCCCTTCCATTGCCTAGTTAATCTGTAGTAATTTTCCAGGACAAAGTAACTTCTTGAGTCTGAAAATTTAGAGTGGGGTCAAAAGGGTCAGAGCCATAGCAGAGATCATTATCATAGGGGACAGGGCGTCTCTGTAATTCTGGTGATTACATAGGTTATCCTGATCCTTTGCTCACCCAAGATTTATCTTCTTATTGGAGATTAGAGTAAAGGTGTGTATACAAAAGACAGACAACAATACCGCAAGTAGAAGAATCAACACAAATGGAATCACTCCAGATCTCTCTTTATTACAGAAAGGGCGTTCTATTTTCCACCGGCCAGGAAGGCTGTGGAGGTGAAAAAAAAACTACAAGAGCCTTTGCAACTTCTCGTTAAGTAAGTTTTCTGACACATTGGCAACTAGTGATTAATTACTGTGTTAGAAGATAACATTCCTATAGAGATTTGCTGGAAATAGAGATGCTGTCCATGCTTGATTAGACATTGCTTAAGGAATGCTGAGGCACACTGTTGCCGTCTCTTATTTCTGGCTATTTTGGTATCGCTGTTATATTTATTTTACATAGCTTCAAATTCAGTAGAATTGATGGAGCCCATTTCACAAAACCCGTCCCTACCAAAAACAGGAATGAAAAAAAAATAAGGCTATAAAGTGCATCTATGTATGCATGTGTGTATGTGAGCAAGAGAAAATGAGGGTGAAACAGACTAGGAATAGTGGAGATAGACTGTTGCTTTTGTAAATGCTTTCTGCTCTACAAGGAAAGACCTGCAAGGGAGATACTGCTCCGTATAAGCTTCTAAGAACATTGACCTATGTCAGCTGGTTAAAACTTTCAGGGCATTAAAGACTAAACTAAAACTAAACTTTGCCATTATCCAAGCCCTTTGCCAGCCCCCCCCCCCAAAAGCCTTGATTTTGATACCTATCCATTCACCATTCATCCAGTGCACGTGATGAGCACTTACTCTGGTCTGGGCACTGAGAAAACAGACAGGAACAGTCACGGTCTCTCGGAACATTCAAGTCTCATAAGGAGAGGTCTTCTGAGCCAGGATCAAAAGGACAGACTCATCCAATGCTACATACTTATGCTGCCTATTTCCTTTCATACTCCATGGGGAGCAGAGAGTCACAGTAGCAGTACCTCTCCCAAGTGGTCACATTTCCGCTCACGCCCATTTCCTTGGACATCATTCATAAATCCAACTGTAAAAGGCACGGCTTGGTTGCTGTTCAGTTATTTCCTGAAGAAACGCTTTGCTGGCACACAGCCCACTGATGCCAACCTCAATACTGCCCAGTCAGCATTTCATTATTCAGATGCTAGTTTTTTGAGTACGCATTCAGGCCCCATGCTGTCTGCCAAAAACTGTGCTAATTTACTTATTTCAGCTAAATAATAAAAAAAAAAATCATTTAAAAAAGGATGATTGAATTTAAGAATTATATTCCTCAGAGAATTAGTAATGCTTTGCTGTATCCCTCAGGCCTCCATGTACTTAACTTCCCCTTGTCAATGTTATTATGAATAGACTAATTCAATAATGAGATCATTCCCCATAAGAGCGACCAAATAAATGCAGTATTCAGTCACACCTGGTTTCCCTAATCTGAGCAAGGAAGGCTTTCTACCAAATTTAGCCTAAAATAGGGAATTTAATGAACACACACACGCACACACACACGCAAGAAGGAAGAACAAGACAGGAGGAGGACAGAGAAGCAGAGGAACAGGTGGCAATGGAACAAATGGGAGTGATAGATTGGAGAAGAAAAGTTAAAAATGAAGATATATGGTTATATGCTTTCCAAACAAAGATCCTAGCACATATGTCTTAATACTTGTCAAAGTAATGTAATATTTCATCATCCTTTGAAATGTCTTCAGAATTGTTTCAAATTTTCTAGAACTTCTCAAGGAATCCAAAAGTCAAGTGAAATGGCACAGAAGTACTAAATGTTAGGCAGGAGAACTCTGCACTATTACAAACAAATGACTTTCCAGCCATAAGGGAGTTTGTGGAATAATTCACCAAGGTACAAACAGCAGTAATGCACCACGGTACGATAATCATTCATCCTCTGCAAAACTGTTTTCACTTTCACTGAAGCTCCAAAGGTCTGATGATTTAAGTAAGGGAGAGCCAGCGTTGAGACCACACGAAGAGAGAATAAAATCACCTCTTAAATTTGAAAAAGTGCATTATAAAGAAACATCAAAAACTGAGATCAGCAAACCTAGGACAGAGAAAGGAAGAGGGCGATTTAAAAGAAGAGCCTTCAAGGACATGAAGGGTGGGCATGGTTGACGATGAGCCCCCACAATGAACATGAGAAGAGAAGACGGGTTTCAACTGGGAAGAGAGAACAGATGAGGAAAAAGATTCATGGACACATACACTCAACCCTTGTTATGTATAATGAGAGAAAAAAAGGGAAAAAATCCTAATGCTTAAAAAATTTGCAAATGATTAAATAATGCCTAATTTATGCCGTGGAGTAAGTGTTCAGGTATTAAATGTGATACCGCCGACCCTTGAACAGTGTGGGAAGGTAGGGGCGCCAACCTCCCACACAGTCACAAATCTGTGTATAACTTCTGACTCCCCACCAGAAAACTTAACTACTAACAGCCTACTGCTGACCAGAAGCCTTACTGAGAACATAAACAGTTGATTAACACATATTTTGTATGTTATACATTTTATATATTATTTTTATATAGGTAAAACACTGTTTTCAAAGAATAGTACTGATATGGGGAAATGCAGTTAAGCAAATATAAAATTACATTAACATAGTTCCAATTTTGTAAAAAGAGAAACTGCATGCACGCATAGTCTGAACATTCACTTGTATACTTAGCACAGGCACAAAAGCCAGGAGAAATAACGCCCAATGTCAAAGTCTCTGGATGAAAGTCTTAGGAGTAATGTTTATTTTAGTTTTTGTATTTTATGTCACAGATCTTAGGCAGTGAGCAAGTATTACTTTCATAATAAGAAAAAAGTTACTGAAGTTTTGTAGTAAGAGCTTAGCTTAGACAAGAGGGAAAACTACCTGCCTAAGTGAGGTTAAGCATCCAACAGAATTGTACCGAATTACCTTCTCTAAGACTAAAGAACATCTAATTATTTCACTGTTGTTTTTTTAAATTAACTTTTGCAGTACCGAGAATCCATTTTTCTAAATGATTTTTACGGGCAATGGGATCTTGGCTTTGGTACAAGGGACTTGGCCCAATCTTTCCTCCTACCTTGCAAAATCCAGGTCTGCCTCCCGCGACATGGTGATGTTGGTCAAATTCTGCTGAAGGACAAAAATGTTTCTACACATCTTCTTGATGCCGGACTCGCTGATGCGCCTGAAGTACTGGGCACCATTAATGAGGATGCAGGAGATCAGGTGACCCAGGCCTGAGGAGCCAGCACACGTCAGTGGAGGGAAAAGAGAAGATAGATTAGTGCCACCCTGCATGAACTTACACATGAATATGGAAGGATTTCTCTCTTGTCATCCTCCACAAATTTAAACGACCAAAGAAAACATACCTGTGAGGGTTGTTGTGCCCACTGATCTTACACTTGTTCCAGAGTATTTAAATATTGTCCTTATAGATATGGAGAGGCTTTATGTAACATAACCTGGTAAATCCATAGCTCCAGCACTGCCATATATATCGTAAGCTATCATTCCAGGGGCTTAGAAAATATGCCAGGTTAGGGGAGCCTGGGTGGCTCAGTCGGTTAAGTGTCCGACTTCTGCTCAAGTCATGATCTCGCGGTTTTTGAGTTCGAGCCCTGAGCCGGGCTCTGTGCTGACAGCTCAGAGCCTGGAGCCTGCTTCAGATTCTGTGTCTCCCTCTCTCTCTACCCCCTACCCCTCGCTCACACACACTTTCTCTCTCTCTCAAAAATAAAATAAAAACATTAAAAAGTTAAAAAAAAAAAAAGAAAATACGCCAGGTTGTTATAAACTACTCAAGAGCAGTGGGACTCATTTTTCTGCAAAGTGGTTTTGGAAGCAGAGATGAATACATGTAAATACAATGATCTGTTTGCTTTCCTCTTCCTCCCACAAAAAAAGCCAGGGGTGTACTTTTGGCTCAAAAGTTGATTTGGAACCTAATAAGGCAAAAATAGAATAAGAAATTGATACATGTGGGTTGCCATTTGTCAAAGCTTTCGCTAGAACTCTAAAGCTAGTCCGGCTTGTTACAAGCCGTCTACTATTTTTGTTATCTTCCCCTTCTAAAGGCAGAGTTCCTCTGTGGTGAAGGTTCAGATGGGAGCTCAGGGCACCTCTTCAGGTTCAGTGACTCCCACTATCTGCAAAATGAGTTTCCTCGTTTAGGATGAAGGTCAAAAAGGAGAGGAGGAACATTCTCTCTTGCTTCAGCTCCCCTCATCCAGCGTTGCTTCCAGACCACGAACTCACTTGTATGTGTTACCATTTGAAAGTGAAGCAAAAGGCTTTTTACTCAAAGAAAAAGAAACACACACGTGGATTTTACATGTAAAGCCAGACAACTGATTGATGTGAAAAATCTCTGTAAGTCACGTTTTGGTGTGATTTTACTGAGCCTGTAACTTCAGGCATAATTTTATTCCACCATGGTAAAATGCAGTTTGCCCTGAGTGTAGGCAATGGGGGAGGGGGGTGCACTGTGTATAGAGAATAGCAAATAATAATCAATATATTAAATAAGTAAATTTATATTAATAAATATGTATAATAGATCATAATAATTAAAAATAAAACCTATTAGAGGTTGTCTGCTTTACATTACCACTGTATACTGGTAATTTCAAATTAAGAATTTTTTTAAATGTTTATTTATTTTAATTTTATTTTTTATTAAATATAATGTATTGTCAAATTCGTTTTCATACAACACCCAGTGGTCATCCCAACGGGTGCCCTCCTCAATGCGCCTCTCCCCCACCCCCCATCAACCCTTAGTTTGTTCTCAGTATTTAAGAGTCTCTTATAGTTTGCCTCCCTCCCTCTCTGCTTATTTTTGAGAGAGAGAGAGAGAGAGAGACAGAGCGCAAGTGGGGGAGGGGCAGGGATAGAGGGAGACACAGGATCTGAAGCAGGCTCCAGGCTCTGAGCTGTCAGCACAGAACCCGACACAGGGCTTGAACTCATGATCTGTGAGATCATGACCTGAGCCAAAGTCGGATGCTTAACTGACTGAGCCACCTAGGTGCCCATGGCAATTTCATATAATAACCTGTGGTAACATACTTTTTTCTGTCACACCAAAGAAGACTGGGATCCTGTCACCCCCACTCTCTACCCCTTGGGAAATTCCATATTACGCCTTTTCAATTTGGAAAGTGGTGTCACGGAGAAATAGCTAGAGCTTTTTAAACAGAAGGTCTCCAATTTATGGTTTCTTAAACCCTATTCCACATCAGTGTGTTATGCTCATATTTCAAGAAGATGTCGCTACTCATCAGGATTAGATGTTAAGAAATGGCTGGGAAAAATGAGAGAGAAAGTCTGGGAACTGCAAATGTTGATAGATAGGGCTTAGAAGAGCCCCGGTCGAGAGCAAGAAGGAAACTGTGCAGTGAGTGAGGAGTGACTTCTCCGATGGGCACCGCTGCGGCCCTTGGAGTGTCAGCACCATGCAAGGAACAGCTCACCTTTTAATCACTTAGACTTTTTGGCTTAAGTCTTTTAGGGATAGTTTCCTCTCAGAACATACCTCCATCTTTATGATACAATTTAGTGGGAAAATAAGATTTTTAGTTTCGGGGTCCAAATGTGCTGGAACATAACTGTTTTATAAAGTGAGCAATGGCCCAGCATTTCTTTCCTGTCTCTGGGTTCCACGATTATTTGCACAGTGTACCTTCTTAATTATTTGAAATAACACTGGTTTAATTTTGAGAGACCTCGTAGATACTTTTGGCACCCAGGCCTACATACAAATAAACCAAAACAAGAAAGAAGGGAATATAGTTTGAAGTCCAAAAAGGGGTCCCTAGTGGGGGACTCCAGCATGAAAACTTATTTGGCTGGCATCACATATTTTGGTTTCTTTTTTTCATTAAAAAAAAAATTTTTTTTAAACGTTTATTTATTTTTGAGACAGAGAGAGACAGAGCATGAACGGGGGAGGGGCAGAGAGAGAGGGAGACACAGAATTGGAAGCAGGCTCCAGGCTCTGAGTCATCAGCCCAGAGCCCGACGCGGGGCTCAAACTCATGGACTGTGAGATCGTGACCCGAGCTGAAGTCAGACGCTTAACCGACTGAGCCACCCAGGCGCCCCTGGCATCACATATTTTGAAATGTTGAAGGTGAATGCCTTTAGATGGAACTGTCTTTCATACCTTTCCTTGCTGGCCTGCCCCAAGGCATTCATGGATGCAGCCATTCTAAAATCTCTGCTGATCAGAGGTTTCTGGTCTTTTCAGACAACAGGGCATTCTTTGAGAGAAACCTTGCCCTTTCACTGATAATCTTCGCCAATGACAGATCTTTCAGAGTCCTCTTCTCATTGTATACGTGTTCCTTTTTCTTTTCTTTTTTTTAAAGCTTTTAAATTTTTATTTATTTTTAATTTGAGAGAGAGCACGCACATGTATGCACACATGGGAGAAGGGCAGGGAGAGAGGAGAGAGGGAATCCCAAATGGGCTCTGCGTTGTGGGGCTCGACCCCACAAACCTGTAAGATCATGCTCAAGCTGAAATCAAGAGTCAGATGCTTAGCCAACTGAGCCACCCAGGCATCTTGTTTCTTTTCCTTTTATGAACTCCTCTTGAGTGGGTCTCATGGCCGACTCTACATATTTACCCAATTCTTATGAGTGACATGTCAGGGAGGCAGCCAGACTGCCATCTATCTGCCTTATGTTGGATTAAATCTTATCAACCGGGAGCAGATGGCAGCCATATTGTTGTCTACCTATCCATACACAGAGAAACTAGGTATTGCAGCTTTAATCCAAAAAGAAAAGAAAAGAAAAGGAAAAAACCCCAAACAACTACAAGTTTTGAACTTCAAAAGTAGAGAGACACACACAAAAAAACCCTTCACCCTTCCTTCCTCCCCAGATCCCAAGGGCAAAGGCAGGGTCTGACCTTCAAATATATACTGGAACTTATGCTGCTGAAGGCTGGCACTCATGGCCTCTTCAATGGCGCTGATGTCCTTGTTGAGCTTGACCACCAGAGGGTCATAATCCATACTTTCCACATTAGCGACAATGGCATAGTTCCCTTCCTTTGCAAGGGGGATGAGATAATGGAAACAGTGAACCCTAAGAGAGGCAAGGATGGAGAGAGCGGTTAGTAACACATTTTCCTGATGGAAACAATAATCTTCTTGTGACAGAACACCCAAACACTTGAAGCAGCTGTGGCTCCGTAAATATTTATGTACTCCTCCGCTCATTCACGGGAAAGCCACCTAGTAAGTGAGAGATCGTGAGCAAGTCAGCTTCCGCGATCCTCACTTGCTCAATCCAAACATTGGGGATGAGGAGTAAATGAACTCTAAAATTCCTTTAAAAAAAAAAAAGAAGTTTATTTTTGAGAGAGGGAAAGGCAGGCAGTGGGTGAGCGGGAGAGGGCTAGAGACAGGGAGGCACAGAATGGGAAGCAGGCTCCAGGCTCCAAGGTGTCAGCACAGAGCCCGATGCGGGGCTCGAACTCTTGAACCGTGAGATCATGACCTGAGCCGAAGTCGGACGCTTAACCGATTGAGCCACCCAGGCACCCCTAAGATTCCTTTCAAAGACTGGATTATACGCATACTGTGAAAAGCATTATATCTTTCAATGGATATTACTAGAGTGAAAATGAGAGGCAGAGGTCACAGAGCTCTAAAGAGTAGGCTTTGGAATGAGACTACTTTGGTTTCAATTCCCAATTCCAACATGTTCTAGCTGTGTGATTGTTCGGTTTCCTTGTCTAGATGATGCCCACACCTACCTCATAAGGTGCTCGGAGGAGCTGGTGAACATAAAGCATACAGCACAGGCCTGGCACAAAGCAAGTGCATAGTAAGTGTTGGCTATCATTGCTATTATCATATTTATTATTATTCATCTATTACTTAAGTAAAACGCCAAAATAAACTTACTTATTTAAAAATAAAATTGTGCTCGGCCTTGGGAATGTGCGACATGATTTATGCCCTTAAACACTCCCTAGCCTAGTCGGGCAGACTGAGAAAAAAAAAAAAAAAGAGAGAGAAACAGAGACCAAAAGAAGGCAGCGTCTCACTCAGAAGCACATGTATCCACGTGCCATGGAAACCTGCCATGGAGCGTCAGGAAAGGTTCACAACAGGAGGTGATATACTTAAGTAAGAAAGATGATCTGTATGAGCTTGAGGAAGGAGTGCGTTCCTCTGTTGACATGGCTTGATCACTCTGACCATGCACAGTTCTTAGGGTCTTTTTGGTAGTTACTGCCAAAGAAGTCTGAGATGGGTCAAGACAGGCCAGTCCATAACCTTTGTGTTAAGCTGTAACGAAAGCAGGTTTCACTCCAAATAATTCTACCACACATATAGGCGTTTCTTAAAAAACCAAAACCAAAACCTTCCATCCGTTGGCAGGCACAGTTCGAACAGTCTTTCCTATAAGCTCAGTGAAGTCCTAATTATTGTTTTAGGTGCTCTGTCTGATCGTACCACGGGAGGTTCAGAGTCAAAATTCTGGTACCCTTATAGTCTGCATTAAGTAATAGGAAATACTCCTAAACAAATGGCTGCAAAAGCCTTGGGCCTTATCCCTAATGTTGGATCTTTAGGCTTGGCTTTCATCTTTCTTTTTTAAAGTAAGGCTTACTGAGAAATAATGTATCAACAGTAAAAAAATCACCCTTTTTAGTGTATTTTGTAGTGTAGTTTTGACAAATCTACACAGTTGTACAATCGCCACTATGATCAAGTTATAGAACAACAGCATCACTCCTAGAATTCCCGTGAGCCCCTCTGCAGTCAACCCCTACCCATACTCCAAGGCTCTGGCAACCACTGACCTATCTATGCTTCCTTCCTATAGTTCCATCTTGTCCAGAGTGCCATATAAATGGAATCATAGAGTATGCAGCTTTCGGAGTTTGGCTTCTTGTGGTCAGCCTGAGGCATCTGTGATTTATCCACTTTATTGTTCATTCCTTGTGACTGCCGAGCAGATCTCCACCGTATGGAGGTACCACAATTTAACCATTTGTCTGCTGACATCTGGACTGTTTCTACTCTGGGGTGATATCACAAAAAGCTGCTTCAGGTACGGGATTTGGGGTAAATACAAATTTTCATTTCCAGTGGGTAAGTACTAGAATCACTGGGTCATGTAGATAAGTATATTTTAATTTTATAAGAAACTGCCAAACTGGGGCACCTGGGTGGCTCGGTCGGTTAAGCGTCCGACTTCGGCTCGGGTCATGATCTCATGGTCCATGGGTTCGAGCCCCGCGTCGGGCTCTGTGCTGACAGCTCAGAGCCTGGAGCCTGTTTCACATCCTGTGTCTCCCTCTCTCTCTGCCCCTCCCCTGTTCATGCTCTGTCTCTCTCTGTCTCAAAAATAAATAAACGTTAAAAAAAAATTAAAAAAAAAAAAAAGAAACTGCCAAACTATTTTCCAAAGGTGCTATGCCATTTCGCTTTCCTACCAGCAGCGTACGAGAGTTCCAGATGCTGAGCATCTGCACCAGCACCTACTGTCACCAGTTTTTAAAAAGATTTTAGCTTTACTGAGGTATAACTGATCTATAATACTGTGAGACGTTGTAAGTACACATCATGATTTGATATACACATTCCTTGTGGAAGGCTTTCCCCAGTCTGGTTAATGAACATGTCCATCACATATTTATTCTTTTTTTTTTTTTTTTTAACCATGAGAACATTTAAGTTCTACTTTTAGCATCTTAACAAATTTCAATTATACAATACAGTGTCATCAACCATAGTCACCATGTTTTAAATTAGATTCTCGGGCCTTATTCAAACCTTATGGCTAAAAGTTTGTACCTTCACCAACCTCTATTTCCCCCAATCCCAGCCACAACTGTCCTATTCTGTTTCTATGACTTTGACTTTTTTTTTTTCAATTCTGCATATAAGTGCCACCATGTAGTATTTGTGTTTGTCACACTTAGTTCACTTTGCATAAAGCCTTCAGTGTTTGTTAGTTTAAAAAAAATTAATAGAACACATTCTAATACATGTGTACAGTGATATCTCATTGTGATTTTAAATTTTCAGTTTCCTAATGACTAATGATGTTGGGCATATTTTCATGTGCTTGTCTGCCATCCATATACCTTTGTGCTCATAATTCTTGCCCAACTTTTTTAATGGGTTGTTTTGGGTGTTCTTTATATGTTCTGGATACAACTCCTTTATTAGGTATGCATTTTACAAATATTTTATCTCACTCTTTGGCTTGTCTTTTCATTTTAGTGATGTCTTTTTAAGAATGGTTTTCGGGGCGCCTGGGTGGCTCAGTCGGTTAAGCGGCCAACTTCCGCTCAGGTCATGATCTCGCGGTCCGTGAGTTCGAGCCCCGCGTCGGGCTCTGTGCTGACAGCTCAGAGCCTGGAGCCTGTTTCAGATTCTGTGTCTCCCTCTCTCTGACCCTCCCCCGTTCATGCTCTGTGTCTCTGTGTCTCAAAAATAAACGTTAAAAAAAAAATTAAAAAAAAAAAAAAAGAATGGTTTTCAATTTTGATGGACTTCAATTTACCATTTTTTTTCTTTTTGGATGGTGTTTTTCGGGTCCTATGTAATAAATCTTGGCCTACACAAAGTCACAGAATTTCTTTCCCTATGTTTTCTTCTAGAAGTTTTATAGTTTCAGGTTTTATAATTTTGTATAGGATGTGATGTATTCTTATAACCTGCTCATGCAGGGGAATCTAAGTATCTTGACTATCAGTTCATTTTCATTATCAGTGGTGATCTAATAGCTGCATCAACTAATGACTAATTTCGCCAACAAAAATTTATACTGGCATTCATCTGCTAATTGGCAAGGTGTATAGTGTTAATCAAGACACCAGTAACTGCACCGGTTGCAGTGCCCTCCGGAAGGTGACCTTTCTGATAGAATGAAAGTTGACCAATCTGGGGTGGGATTCATGACTAGGGAAATTGATGGCTACTGTGGTTGACATTTAAACTGAGCAGCTCTTAGCTGAAAATAAGATCAAGCCATCAGTGCTAAGGTATTTTTACAGTAAATTACAGATGACATAACTCTAGCAATGGAAGACTCTGGACAAAGGCATGAGGGTGTGAATGAAGGTTGGTTTTGAGGAATGACAAGTGGTTCCTTTTGGTATGCAGAGATCACATATGAAGACAGGGGCATGAGGTGAGCCTGGGGACATGGGTAGGTCATTCAGCTTTGGAGGCCATCGAAGGATTCTGGGTTTCATCTGAGAATGGCTTCTAGGGAGCCTTAGGAGGTGGGAGCCTTAGGATTTTAAGAGGTGGAATGATATAATCAGATACAAGCTTTGGCAAGATCACTCTAGCACAGTATAACGGGTGGGCTGATGGTGAAGAATGGGAGCAACTGAAAGGAGAGAGACTGCTTGGGACATTCTCCTGAATTGGAGGGGAGTGCTTCTAAGATCCTGAAGTGAGTGGCAGAAGAGAGAAGACGGCTTTCAGGTACGATCTTCCTCTCCCCCAGCGATTAGAGGTGAAAAAGAAAACAGTCGCTGGCCAATGTCAAATTCAAAAAGTGTTTTCTTTGGATTCTGGCATGTTGTTGCTGACCTTAACACGACCTTCGCATTAAGGTTTTCTGCAAATATTGCTGATTACACAGCAGGGTGGTTGATTTTCAGAAAGTGCACACTCAGGATCCCAACAGTGACAGGCGGTTGCTGTTGAACCCACTTAGAGCCCTCCTGATGGTGAGAGAAATCAGCCGATAAAGGTGACATTCTTGGCATCTTGGACTCAAATGGCAACTTAATTTCCTTCTTCTAAAGTTCAAATAGGAAAAAAAAAAACCACCACCTCAACAATTTTAAATGGTCTCACCATGTCTTTCATTTCTTGGGGGTGTCATTTGCCTTAGGCTTCAAACTGTGGAAAGGGGCTGATTATTGGTTAAATGTGACCGAAAGTGACGCAGGTAAAATGTCAAATGCTCTTTGGACGGGTCCTTAAATGCAGAACCTACTGGATTTGAGAACACTTTCTGGCTTGAACTTTAACAGGTTACAGAAAAATACGGGCTACGGATATAAAAAAAAATTTGGTGAAAAAGACACACTTGGGCGTTTGAAATTGTTCTGGACTTCTTGCTAGCGTTTTCCATGCTTTTTTTTCCCTGTTAATTTCTGTGGTGCTATCTTATTTCAGTGCCTTCTGGGGTAAGTACCAGAGACAGTACCTACCCAGGCACTTCTTCATTGCACCAGCTCCTGAGTGACAGGCCCTGAGTTCTAATTCTCTTGTACGGCAGGATGGGAGCAAAGCAAACACTAGCAGATTCTGGTGACAAGGGTGATGCTGGGCATGCATCTCTGTACTTCTTAGACAGCATATAGTGAAAACAGAGTCTCCAAACCAATTCATTTTCTTGAAAGGGCAACAGGTTTTGGTTGGAGAAATAGCACGTGTTTTATCGAGGCTTGATTTCAAACCAGCTAATTCGCAAGAAGCATTCAGGTTTTTTATTGAGCACCTAATATGTAGCAGGACGTTCCAGGTTCTGGGGCCACAGGAATGAACAAGGCACACCTGATCCCTGCCTTCTGGGAGCCGAGAGTCTCTTCCACGGTCACGCGCTGTGGATATCCAGAGCGCTCAGCAGTCTCCTTATTTCAGCATTATTATAGGACCGTGTACGGATCCTATACGTACAGGCTATTGATATAGTGTCATCAACTGTATAAACAGATGCACACAAAAATGCACGTTCCTGTGACAAGGAATGAATGAAGTGTGTCCACATTCATTATCTGAGCCATCCATGGAGCTTTCTGCCTAGTGTCATCTACCATACTTTCAAAGGGACAAAGACAATATGGAGTGCATTCATAAGAAAGCAACCTGAATGCTGAAACCATGTTATAAGATGAAGGAGTTTAACTTTGAGAAAATAAACATGTTTAGTGCTCTGAGTGAAAGTCAAGGAAAGAGAATTCTGCATCCAGGACTCTAAAACTCGGTCCTTTTTGTTCTTCATGCTTACAATGACCTTTTTCTGTTTTTAAACGAATGTTGAAGGAGATAGAGCAATGGGTAGTTTCTTGTAGAGTTAACAAATAATGACTAAAATATGTTCAGCATTAAGAATAGTACTGTCATGATGTACCAAAATAAAAAGGACAGACTAGAGGTTGAGGATTTAAAAGACTTCCTCAAATGTGTTGAAAATCTCCCACTTGGAATTAACTACAGGACAAGCAGCTAATTCTGAATGTGGAAGACGCTGTGCTCCCAACACAATCGCTAGCATAAATTCCAGGAGCTGTGATAGTAATTAATTTGATGTTCCCTTGCTTTTCTGTGCAACCCGGGGAACAGAGGCATAAGAATGTTACTGTTTTTTGTTTTGGTTTTTGTTTTGTCTATTGCATTTATCTGTTCATAGAAACCACCCGATTTATTTCACTGTCAGCCTGTAAATAAATAGAAAACAAATCTACAAACTATCGTAAAACAAGTCAGAAAACACAGAGGAAGAGCCTTTCTTTCTGGACAGCTGCATGTGAGAAACAAAGTCGGAAATAATGCTGGGTAAAACATTTCAAATCTGCAATGCTTCTTCTCTTACTCCACTCAAAAGGTGCTTGTAAGCAATTAAGAAGTAACTCACTGGACAAGATAATGAAGAATGAAAAAAGCACGAGGCAGACAAAAGAAACGACATCCACAATACATTGTCAATTTGGCTTTGACTGAGCACACCTGAAGATATCCAAGTTCTTTTTTTTTACTGTTTATTTTTGCGAGAGAGACAGAGCGTGAGTGGGGGAGGAGCAGAGAAAGAGGGAGATGTGGGAGAGGAGCAGAGAGAGAGGGAGACACAGAATCCGAAGCAGGCTCCAGGCTCCGAGCTGTCAGCACAGAGCCTGATGCAGGGCTCGAACCCACGAACCGTTGAGATCATGACCTGAGTCGAAGTTGGACGCTTAACCAACTGAGCCACCCAGCACCCTAAAGGTATCCAAGTTCTAACTGGAGTCCAAACATGTGAACCAAAATCCTATTTACATTTTTTTTTTAACATTTATTCATATTTGAGAGTGAGAGAGACAGAGCATGAGCGAGGGAGGGACAGAGAGAGGGAGTCACAGAATCCGAAGCAGGCTCCAGGCTCCGAGCTGTCAGCACAGGGCCCGATGCAGGGCTCGAACTCATGGACTGCAAGATCATGACCTGAGCTGAAGTCGGACGCCCAACCGACTGAGCCACCCAGGCGCCCCCTCCCCCCGTTTTTTTAAAAAACATTTATTCATTTTTGAGAGTGAGAGAGACAGAGCATGAGCAAGGGAGGGACAGACAGAGGGAGTCTATTTACATTTTTAAAAACTTAATATAGTAAAGACTCCAAACGAGAAAGCAAAATACTCCATAAACTTTAATAATGTCTCATGGTAATATAGAAGAAAATGTATCACCCTTTCTGATGTAATGTATATAGTTTCTGATCTTGAGTTTTCTGATCCCGAAGTCCCAAAAGTCTCTATCCAACTATCTGACATTGCTACCTAGAGGTCTAGGAAGCATCTCAAACTGAACGTTTCCAAGACGGAAGTCTTGGCTTCCACCCCTCTCTCAACCTTTCTCCTCCCTTCAGACTTTCTCACCTCAGTTAGTTAATGGCCCTGGCATCCACATAATTACTCTCACCCCAAAGCTGGTGGTTTTCCTTGGGTCCCCTCTTTCACTGCCACCAGCCCCTGCGCCCAATCCAGTTGATCAACACATTTCATCAGCTCTACCTTTGGGATATATCTCAAACCAACCCTTGGCACACCTCCACCTGTTACTCTGGTGCTCGTAACTGGTCTCAATGGTCGCTATGCTTCCATTCATATTTCTTCCTATCATCCCTTTTCCAAACAACAGTTAAGGTGCTCTTTTAAAAACGTAAATGCGGGGGGAGGGTGCCTTGGTGGCTCAGTCGGTTAAGAGTCTGATTCTTGGTTTTGGCTCAGGCCATGATCTCATGGTTTGTGAGTTCGAGTCCCACCTTGGGCTCCACAGCTGGCAGCCCAGAGCCTGCTTGGGATTCTCTCTCTGCCTCTCTCTCTGCCTCTTCCCTGCTCATACTGTTGCTGTCTCTCTCAAAATAAATAAATAAAAACTTTAAAAAAGGTAAATGGATGAAAGAGTGAATGAATGAATGAAGTTCTGTCCCTTGTCTAAAACCCTTCTATGACTCCTTAATGCACTTAAAATAAAATCTGAACTATTCACTTGGTCTGAGGGTCGCTATAATGTGCCAGGCTTGGTGACCACACATGGTCAGGCTCCAGCCCGCCTCTTTATGTATCCCTTCCACTCCTCCCACCTCCTTGGTCATAGGGCTATGGTTATACTGGACCCCTCTCCATTCCTCAACACTGCCAAGCTCGATTTTCTCAGGACCTTGGAGTGTTGCCCTCTCTGTCTGAAATTTTTTTCTCCTGGGGCTTTGTACAGATGGCTCCTTCTTGTTATCCTGTCAATTTTCTCTGACCACACTATTAAAAAACAAAAAAACAAAAAAGCCAATCCCCCTTTGTAGTCAAACCCAGCTACTCTCTGCACTGTCTAGTATGACAGCATTAGCCACGTGTGGCTATCAAGCACTTGAAATGTGACCAGTCTGAATGTCAAGGTGCTGTAAGTGTAAAATATGCAAATTTAAAAGGCTTAGTACACAAAAAGGCAAAATAGCTCATCAATAATTTTCAGGTTAGTTACATGCTGAAATGATAATATTTGTGATACACTGGTTTAGATAAAATAGATTATAATTTATGTCTCTCTCTACTATTTCAAATGTGACTATTAGAAAATTTTAATTATCTATGTGGTTTGAACATATAGCTCACTTTACATTTTTGTTGGCTAGCATTGCTTGATTCCATTATGCTATTTTATTTTGTTTGTTGCACTTTTCGGAATTTATCTTTTTTGTTCACTCATTGGCCATATTCCCCCATTATAATGTAGCTCCATGAGAGCAGGAACCTTGAGTGTTTTTTTCATTGCCGTATCCGAATTTCTAGAACACTGCCCAGCACAAAGAGGGCACTCGGTAAATGTTTACTGAATGAGCAAACGATTGAAAACTTCCCAGTCTTTTCTTTCTACCATTTCCATAGTTGTGGTAAGAGAGGCCAGCAAACCTAGGAATGTTCTACACTGCAGGGGAAGGAAAGAGTCCAAGAATATGGGATGCCATATTCAAAGATGTTTGAAACTTTTCTCCTCAGTTATTATCTAACATAACCTCCTCCTGGGCTTTAAGTTCTTGTAGGAAGGGCCCATGGTTCTTGCATCCATATACTTCCTTACTGATTAGCAGAGTTATGTCAGTAAAAATATCAGTGACAATAAAGTCACCATAACTGCAGAGCTACCACAGTTGAGCCCTTATTTTGTGGCCGGCATTGTACTTATTATTTATTATTTCATTTATAAAGTCTCTAAGTGAGGAATTATTGTTGTATTTTTGAGATGAGAAAACAGGACTAGTAAAGGTCACTAACTGACTTAAGATGGACTAGTTAGCTGGTAGGGACATTCAAATCCACATCATGCTGATGTCACAAGCCATGCAAACACTGAATCACCACGCTGACGATACAGCACAGGCTGAAAAACTTTTACCGTGACTGATTAACACTAAAAATCACGTTCAGTGTAAAAAAAAAGGACAGCATCAAAACTGGTGACACTCCCCAGAAAGCAGCAAGTGATTTATGACCCACTGTGCATTCAAAGAGCAAAGCCCCGGGCTTGGCTGTGTCATACCTGACTTCCAGGTGTAGGACCAGCAAGCAGCGGTCAGCCATATCCTGGAAAGATTTGGCAAGTTCGCTCAGAGTCTGCATGATCTGCTCCGACACTGGGGGAAGATCCATGTTCACGTGGCTCTCTTGGGCAGGAGACAGCACTGAAAGAAGTGGGCAGAAAACACCAGTCACTGCACTAGGTGCCCACAGATTTGTTTGAAGCGACGTACTATTTTGTTGTTCATCGTGTTTTGACCAATTTGGCTAATGTCAGTGTTGGCAGCATGAGACGTCCAAGACATGACAGCCTACCTCTGTACTCGATTCAACACCGATCGTCTGCAATCAACTCACAGAATTATAGAACAGAAACTCAGAGCTGGAAGTGACTTTAATCGTCATCTGGCCCAACCATGTGGTCTCTGCTTGTGTCCCTTGTACATCTTCAAGTGGCTGTTGCGCCTCTGGTTGTATTACTCACACAAATGTTTACGAAAGAAAATTCGATACCTTCTAAGGCAGCCTACTTCATCTCTGAAGGATTTGACCATCTACATCTAGCCGTTATCTGTTGCCGTTGATTTCTTTTTTTTAAGTTTGTTTATTTTGAGAGAGAGAGAGAGAGAGCACGCACATGCACACATGTGTACACCAGCGAGTGAAAGAGAGAGTGGGAGAGACAGAGAATCCCAAGCAGGCTCTGTGCTGTCAGCCTTCAGTGCAGAGCCTGACGTGGGGCTTGAAGTCACGATGCTGAGATCATGACGTGAGCTGAAACCAAGAGTCGGATGCTTAACCAGCTGAGCCACCCAGGCGCCCCTGTTGCCATTCAATTCTAATCACTGGCTCTGATCCTACCAACTTTGCAATCATTGCCCTATATTTTGGTACTTCAAGTATTGAAGATATCCCCTCTTTTGGCTTCCCTGAAGTCTTCCCCTTCCCAGGCTAACTGTCCCCAGTTTTTCAGGTATTCCTAAATAATCAGATTGAATTATTTGATAATTCTCATAATTTGCTAACAAACACATTCTGTCCCTTGAAATATGTAGTAAATACTACAGTAGGTCTGACCTTTCTAGAGAGAATGATCAGTCCCCCTGCTCTGGATGCTATGCTGCTTGCATGCAAGCCTGAAATCTTCTTGGCAGGGGGGGAGGGGGGTTAGGCAGAGCACGCTGTATTCTACTTTAACTTGTACAGAGCTTATAATCAGTTAAAAGCCCCAAAAGGTCTTTGTGGAAAATCTGAGAAAGCTACCTTCTGTATCCCTATCAACTAATTGACAAAATTTAACAGCAAAAGTGCGAACCACATTTGTGTCTAGACTTCTGCTGCATATCCCGTTACCCACAGTTTCTCAAAGATCACCAGCAATTAACTTGGCAATTTCATTGAGGAGTTCTTAGTTCTGTAGAGTTTCCAAGACTGGCTTTGAATCCTGTCTCCACTACTTACTTATTATGAGACTGAGAGCTAAATCCTTAAATTATGTCTGCCTCAGGTTCTCGCTGTCAAATGGAGATAATAGTACCTATGACATGGGGCTTTGGGGGGGGCATTAAATGGGCCATTGTAGGTAAGACACATAGAAGAACAGCATGTCAGTCTCCCTTAAAATTATACAAATAATAAGCAATTATCATTATTCATTGGCATGTGACTTGTCCAGGTTAAGAGTCTTAAGCTTAATTATAGCAACAAGGTACTTAAAAGGTAATCCCATCTTGAAATTCCGTTACCGGTATTTTTCGCTTTTCCATCCGAAAATTCTTCTGTCAGAGGACGCAGTATCTTTTGGAAGAAAGGCTCCTGGGATCTAGGGCACGTAAGATTTGGCAAAGCATCACTGACTAACTCAGGAGGGGTTTGCCTCACAGGGTAGAGAGTCACATCTGACTACAGCGGTGTCTGCAGTCACAGCCTTTCACAGCTGCATCTGTTTCTGGACTTTGCTAAGCCCAGAGAAGGACCCAGAGAGACAGTCCAGCTTCATAAGGCCAAGATCTCCTCTGGAGAACCAGACTTTAATTAAGTTATCATGGCAAAGATTAAACAAAAAAACAAACAAACAAATTCAGGCCAAGGGATCTGATCTGTAAGGAAGAAGGAAATGCAGTGAAATAGTCTTCGCATTACTGCCAGCCCTGGCATCGTTCAAGATGCTCACCACCTCGATCTGTAGGAATGGACACGTGGCATGGTGCCGCCGCTCTCAGGTTAACACTGCTCATGCTGTACGACTGCGAGGTGAGATCACTGCCTTCATAATGTTTTCATTTGGCAGGCTGGATGAGAGTGACTATGAGTAACACTTTTCTAATACTTCAAAGCATGTTAGGGCTTTTGAGTCCCTGGACTCCACTGCCGAATGACGGTCAGTTACTGTGGTTTGAGAGCTCTTTAAGTGCCAACGATAAGGTGCAGAAATCAGACCCCGAAGAAATCAGACGCCCGGCTTGAGGTCCAGGGTTGTACCGATCTCCTAAACTCCATCAAAGGCATTCTAGACAAATTCCACCAAGGAAGTTAAATTAAAAAAAGAATCCAAGTAGAGTAAGTTAATGGAAGAGAAACAGTCCAGATAAAACTTGGAATGAGTGAGGTAAAAAGGAGTTTAAAAAAGCAGCGCATTGTACATTTCACTTGACTGTAATCTACAACGAAAACATAACATTTTAGTAAAGGAGCATGAAAAATCACAGCCCAGAGTTCTACTGAAAAGCTGGCCTCTGAATTCCTGAGGGCTTACTGAAATTTGTGAAGTTTTCTTAACAGGAAGGAATAGACTGAGGCAAAAACTGCTGAGCACGGCAAACAAATACCACACAAAACAAGGAACTCTCTCTTAAATGTCCAGTGGAAATCTACAAACAAGCAGTGCTGACGGAATTGGCTTGGGATACAGTCAAGATAGAAGGCTACTGGACACACGCAAACAGACACATCCTTTTAGAGGCTATGTGGTTATAGATCTTGGGGATTGTTCTTCGTATCAGCAAAGCCCACATATACTAGACTTTAAAAATGTTAGTACTTGCTCATTTAATTAAAATATACACTTTGAGCTGTTTTGCTAATACTAGGGAGGGGTCGCATCAGATCATTCGTCATATTCCATTCCTCCTACAACCATTGTATAAAAGCAGGCATCTTTGAGACTCCAGCTAACTAATTGTGGCAATGTAACTGTGGCTTTCTGTACTCAATTGATTGGTCTATATGAGGATGCTGACACTTGCTCTCTAGGGCAGACACTGCTTGGTTAGGTGAACAGACACATATTTCCAATTCTCCCCTGTTCACTCTGCAAGAGACTCCAGAAACCTAAATGCTTGCATTCCGAGCCTTGCTTGTAGCCAGAGGAGGCCATGTGTCACCATTTGCCCAACGACCTTCAAACAGATTCTTCAGTGGCAGCTTGATCTAATCCTGGACCAATTCTGCAACCCATCTTTTGATGGGGAAACAAAAGTACGGGTCGTTGCCGCGAAAAAATTTCTGGATCTTCATCTTAAGAACACCTTCCATGCCCCTTGTCGTTCCTCTGCCAGTGCTTGGTTTGGCTCTTTCCTGTTCTCGGCAGCCTTCCCAAATTTGTCCTTCCTATTCTCTCCTCACCCCTCTCTTAAGGACCTCAGATTCTCATTAAGACTTCAAAGGAATTGTCAACACGTGCTTTCTCTGTGGTCTTGCCTCTTCTATTAACTTTTCCATGTGTCATAATCCTTCTGCCTTCACCACATTATTACATTGTTATTCGGATGATATCCTAATTGCCAAATCCAATGGGTGCTTTTCAGTCCTAATTTCAGAAACGTTCTCTGCTACGTTCAATTTTTCTTAAATTTCTGTTCTCTTTTGGCTTAGATGGCACCCTACACCCCTGGATGTACTTTTACGTCCCTGACATTGTTTTCATTGTCTCCTTCCCTGGATCCTCTCCCTGTAGCCCACCCACGAGTGCTGGCGTTCCCAGGCCTTTTTTCTCTATTCATTTCCCTTACTTGGCGTTCTGTATGTTCTGAGTGAGCTCATCCATTTTCATAGTTTTTGCTATTACCTACGGACTGGTGACTCCTAAACTTCATGTGATCAAGTGTGTGCAGGCTAGCTTTACCTGTGTACATCCCACAGGCATCTCAAATGCAATGTGTCCAAAACTAAGCTCATTATCTATCTTTGGCATCTACTCTTTACCCTGAATTCCCTTTCCCTTTCCATCAGGAATCTCAGCTGCAAACCTGAGAGTGATTTTTGAGCCCTCCTTTCCCTCACTCTCCTCGGCAAAGGCTAATTTCTGCAAATTCCATTTCCTGTCTCTTAACAGGTTAAAAAAAAATTTTTTTTTTTTAATGTTTATTTTCGAGAGACAGAGAGAGATAGAGCATGAGCAGGGGAGGGGCAGAGAGAGAGGGAGGGAGACACAGAATCCGAAGCAGGCTCCAGGCTCTGAGCTGTCAGCACAGACCCTGATGTGGGGCTCGAACTCATGAGCCATGAGATCGTGACCCGAGCCAAAGTTGGACGCTTAACTGACCGAGCCACCCAGGCACCCCTGTCTCTTAATATCTTTTGTCTTTTCTGGATCTGCTGTGATTTTCTTGGTTTAGCCCTCACCTCTTTCATGAACTACCACAATAGTAGGCCTCATGCCTGGCCTCTACCTTAATTCAACCCTCCATATTTAGCTCGCTCAATAGGAGTTAGAGAAGTAGAGTTATTTATCTAAAACACAAATTAGACTTTGTCACCTTCTTGTAAAAATAACATCAGTGTTTCCCATTGCTGATATGTTGAAGTCCAAGCTCCTTAAACAACTAGGCTTTCCTTGGTTTTGGTTTCTGTCCAACACTTTAGTTTTTCTCCATCTTTCACCCTTTTCTCCTTCCTCGCCAATTTATCTCCCTTCCTTCCCATCCTGGCCCTTTAATCTGACATCTTTTGAAAGCAAGTTCCCAAAACATATCTTGCTGTTTTAAGGATTCTATACCTTCCATGGCTCTTAATCCCCTTTCTAAACTATTCGTGCTTTCTGGCTCAGGAAGTGTTTCCTGACTCTCCAGGCAGGGTCACTGGCTCCTCTGGGGGTTTTCTTTCCACATAATTCTATTACAGTAGTTATCATATTCCACTGGCATTATCTGTTTATCAGTATGTCCCCCTAGCAGATCATTAACTCCTTCAGGGCAGAGATTATCTATATATCTATATCTATCTATATCTGCTGGAGGCATGGCAGGAGCTCAATCAATGCTTTTTTAATTAAACAGAGCAAGTGATTTAATTGACCAACGTGACAGGACAAAGAATTCACATAATAACAGACTGATAAAAATCAGGAAAGAGAAGGCAGAGCTTGCCACTTACAATTATAACTTTTTCCTTAGTTTCTTGAGTATATTTTGGGGGCTGAGTGGGGATATGGAAATAGCTCATTATAACTGGTGTCCTGGGCTATTCAGGAATCTTGCAGAAGCACAGGCTAAAGGCTTTCTGGTCAATTCCTACCGCCCAAGCACTCTCCTTATAAATTGTGTTGCCGTTAGAAGTCACTTTAATTTCCACCTAGTGGCAGCCAAGACTTGGGGGTCCTCTCTTTTTGACTGGCTTAAAGTCCCCGGCATATCAAATAACCAGCATCTTTCAAGGAAAGCCAACATGCTGTCATGGAGGGACAATCAGCCTAGGACATTAGGATGTCTCAAGTGGTTCCACATCCTAATATTAACCAGACTGAAATGTGTTTAAGTCTTAAAATTAGTCAAAATTGGACTCATTCAGACCCAGAAGAGCATCTGTTTTCAAGGATGCAGCTGCTCCACTTTCAATGGCAACTTACTGTGACTTCTTTAATTGATTCATGTGAGGATGTCCTTGTGCATCTGCAATATTATCTAAAATTGCCACAATATTAGCTTAGACCGGTATCAGCTGTCGCGAAAGTGATAAATTGAAAAGGGAAAGATGGTTATCGTGGCAGGCAAAGAAAGGTTAACTCTGTGAATTCCAGCTTTTCAGAAGATGGTTAAAAGACAATGAAGAACGATCCCATGAGATCTAATGGCTGGAAAACATTTCAGAAGATCAAATTTTGGTACAATCGTTATTTCTGACTCCCTTGCTATTCGTATGGCAAAATGACAGACACCACAGAATGACGTCTGCTTGAACCCAGAATAAATTTACTTAATTTCTAATCTTCAGTTGCCCTGTTTAGAAAACTGTGGTAATAGCATCTTCCTCCCTCCCAGAGCAATGGGTTATTAGGTTCTGTAAATAATTTTGAGATCCTTTGATGTTGTTACCTGGCTGACATTTTTAAAAAATAAAAAAAATAGGACTGCTGATTAGGGCTGTGACATTAAGGACTGATGAGGCTCACGGAGTCAAAGGGGGCTGTGACAGGAGACCCCCCACCTAACTCTCCCCTCTCCTTAAATGCCTGAGGGATGTGCTACTGTGGAGCCCAACCCTGGGGTAGGATTTAAAGGCGTCAGACACTATGACGTTGTGGTTCCAAGCTGGACCGTCAATGACAATGGAAGCCAGCTCTGTCCTCAGTCTTCTCAATTTTTCTGTGCCACCATCCCTACTTTTTATTCATTCCCTTGAATTATTTGCAAGCCTATACAAGCTAACCGTCTCCCTCCCCCGTGTTTTGTACACAGTAGTCACTTTATAAGTGTTTGTTAAGTACGTCACTTATGTGTTTGTGAAGCCTACTGGCTTCTGGAAGCATAGGTGATCTTTGTGAACTGAAGGATCTACCGTCTTATTCGCGTCTAATTTGAATCTTCTCAGGACAGCGATGTCCTTTCTTTCATGAAACTGACATTTCATGGTGACTCTTTTTCATCATTCATTCTTTTTCCTGAAACACATTTTTAACCCCTCGCTATTCTTCGCCAGTCCTAGCTGTTGCCACTGTGATCAAATAATTTATTTTGTCACTCCTTGCCACCCACTGAACAATCCAGAACCTAGTTTGAAGTTCTTTTGCTACATTTTTGTACAAGAACAGGCCTTATCTAAGAATCATGTTTGGTAGGTTCTCTTCATTTTGCTTCCAATTTCAAGAGCAATGGTTCTTTTTAAATAATAAGTAGTTCTTTTCGGTCCAGATTTCCCTGGAAGATTTGGGGGTGAACAAATAAAGTCAGTTGATTTTAAAAACCAAAATGTTGACTCGGATCGTTCCTTGGCCTATAGAATTCCAATGGCAAGGGACAGCGATGTATACGTTATTCAGATTAGACCATGTACATGCATCCATGTGTATAACCAGCTCTGGAAATACAGCCTACTCTGTGAGACGTAACACCCAACCAATGAATTCTTTTACAGCTAATAGCTATGCGCCACGAATGCCAACCCTTTTCACCGCTGCTTCCAGAAGGAAGCTCTCTTTTGTCTACTCTTACAGGGGAAGAAGGACAAATGGAAGTGACTCCCCCCCCCCCCTCAAGTTGGGGTGGGAAAAAAATGGAAGGAATGCATTACCAGGAAGGGAAAAAAGATCAAGAATGGAGGAACTAGGGCACAAAGTGATTGTGTCCTATTTATATTTGCTTTTCTAGGGTCTAATCACCTAATTGAGAATGTTGACGGTTAAAAAAAAAAAAAGTTTCAAGTGGGTACAGGAGGCGAAGACCTGCTTTCCGTTCTGTGCTACTGTTATTTAAATGATGATGTGTTACACCTTTTCTCCTGTTAGTCATAGACTTATGGACAACACAACTTCGTGTTCTTTGGAACATCCTTCTGTCACCCCTTTCTTTCCCCTCTGAAATGTCTTATATTACCCTAACTGGAGGCAGTAATGCTTTGGGGAAGAAAAGGCATGCTTGTCCTACTTATTACCCAGCCTAACGACACAGATGTTCATTTATGTAAGAATGTGTTATTATAAGGCAAAAATAAAATAAAACAAAGCCCAAAGAGCAAACTTTCATAAAGAGCTCAGTTTTTTTGCATTCTTTTTTTTATTATCATATGAAATTTATTGTCAAATTAGTTTCCATACAACACCGAGTGAAGAGCTCAGTTTTAAGGATGCTGCTTAAGAGTAATTTTCATCTCTATGAAACCATACTCTTTCGTCCTGCTTCCCAGAGGGACAGAATTTATCCTCTCACTTTTTATTACCCCTAGAACAACAGTTCTTAACCACTGTCAGCCTCACTTTCCTCATGTGTCTCCTCAGAGAGTTGTTGTGACGACCAAATGCAGAATGTGGCCCCTCGCACAGCACCTGCCACAAAGTTAGGGACCTCCTTCTTCTTCTTCTGGCCTTCAGCACTGCTCACCTCACGCTGTTTTTGCCTAGAGAGAGAGTCCCTGGTAGCTTGTGAGGTCTGTGAGAACAGAAGGAGTAACTTCCTTCCCCTGGCATCTCTCACAGACCATGGCTCTTCCTTAAACTGGGCAACAATGCCTGTTGAATGGAATCTTCACGCTAAGGACAAATCAAAGAATGTCGTATCTTTTTCTTTTCATTGAATCTCCACGATGCCTTTCAACCTAATGTTAAAGCTTATTAGCTTGGAACATTATTCCATTTTAGGGTAAGAAAGGCTAGGAGTGAAACTGAAGAATTATTCCCAATATTGACCTATGGAGGGACAACAAGGGCGATTCGTGTAGGGCTCATTGCAAAGGGCAAAACAAAAATGAGAACCAAGATAAAAAAAAAAAAGGACAGTTGTTCTCTTAGGCTACCACAGGATAAGAGGCCGATTCTGAGCCAACAGGTTTAAGCCACACACTGCAGTTCTGTAGAGGGAAGATCACATCTTCTGCTACTCACAAAACGGCGCTTGATGGTAACAGGCCTGAGCAAGCCCCAGGTCACCCAAGGCCATTAGCTGGAGACTCCACCTTCTATACAAGGCAAACCAGCACAGACACACTGGTTTTTACGCCTTGTGAGTGACAGTACAGACCTTACTCCCCTTCGGTCCTGGGGGGGGAAACATGAAGATTGATTTTTCCTTTATTCCAAATAATCCTCCCTGAGGCCTGGTAAAAACCTAATCATCGACTCAAAAGGCGTGTGGTGTGGCCAATTCAGCTCCTGCCGGATATGAAAGAGAAATGGAGGAAAAGCTAATGAACAGCTCCCGTCTTTGCTGCTGAAAGGCACTATTGTGGGACTCTATTAGATTTCCGCGGACTTTGTGAGCCTTTTGTATTTTGTAAAATCCTGCATCAAAAAGCATCTTGAGGTGTTAACAAATACTTAGGCAGATATTTTACGTGAATAAGCAACCCAGATGTAAGTTTCAAGAGAATTTCAGAGGCCAAAATATTATGTGGCAAAGAGATAACATTTAGTCATGTCTCAATGGGATCCTTCCGGTTTTAGCATTTGTAAATCTTCCAAAGAGCCTTTGGAGATGGCTTGTTCACAGCGTAAAATAAATCAGAAGCATGAGGTCCATCTACAGATAGTGAAACCAAACCACACAGAAAGCAAGCACACTGCCCGAGACGACACTGGTAAGCAGGGGCCACAGATGGAAGACAGAGATGAAGGGGTTAAAGGGAACATCCTGCACTGGGTCTCTCTTGCACTGGACTTCTCCCAGGGGCCTTTTCTTCAGGACTTTCCTATTCAGGCAGCTACATCATCCATACATTTGGACTGGAGTTGAAAAGTAATCATTATCTTCTTGACCTACAGCAGATACAACTTCGCTTTTATCTCTGTATCCCGGTAAAAGGAGGGTCAGGTACCTACCTCACAAGAGTCTGATGATTAGATGAGAAAATATAGGGGTGCCTGGGTGGCCCAGTCGGTTAAGCGTCTGACTTCGGCTCAGGTCATGATCTCACGGTTTGTGAGTTCGAGCCCCACGTCGGGCTCTGTGCTGACAGCTCAGAGCCTTGAGCCTGCTTTGGATTCTGTGTCTCCCTCTCTCTCCACCCCTCCCCTGCTCGTGCTCTTTCTCTCTCTCTCAAAAATAAAATAAACATTAAAAAATTTTTTTTAAATGAGAAAATCTACAAAGGCTTAGAATAGTATTTGACACACAAGCGCTTAATATACGGCAATTGCTATTACCATCACAATGACTACTGTTACTTATTCAAACAATGATATACTGACTGAATAAATAACAACAACCCAGGTTCCTTCTCCTTCGTCCATCGCTTTCGGTCGGCTTTGGAACAATCAGAGTAGCTTTACACAGCGAACGGCAAAGCCCTCACGAACTACTGTTAGTGTAGAACAGAGCAGGTAGAATCGTAGATGCGCTGGTCACTCTGATCCTATTGCTGTGAGGACAACACACAGGCAACTGACATATCCGGAAGACAGAGTTGTCCCTGCCACCGAGCACACAGACAGTCACGGAGACCAGCTGTGGAGTTGGTGACGGCTCCCTCTGAGGCTGCAAGTAACAAACACAGGGAGGACGCACTTGCTAACACATGGTGCCGGATCTGCCGGTGTGAATCCTGCTGAGAGAATTTCTCCTCAGTGAGGACAAGTGTGGCCACTTCTCCAGTCCGCAGTCAAGATGACAGTCAACCAAGTCCCCCCCTTGTACTCTCTCTTGTGTCAGACATTCCCTCTGCAGGCCAAAGGGATGAGCTGGTGCCACACACCTACTGACGAATGCCTTGTGCAGGTTAATAATATGCAGCCCTATTTCTGTCTTTCTACATTAGTAACACATGAATACTGTTCTCACATGCATTCTGGCCTTGCCATATAATCCCTAGGATAATTAACAGTTCATATAGATGCTTCCAGAATCAGCTTTCCTAAATATCAAAAGGTTCATAATCTGTTTTTTTAATGTATTTTTTATTTATTCTTGAGAGAGAGAGAGAGAGAGAGACAGAGTAGGGAAGGGACAGAGAGAGAATCCCCAGCAGGCTCAGTGCTGACGGCAGAGAGCCCGATGTGGGGCTGGAACTCACGAAGCATGACGTCATGACCGGAACCGAAGTCAGACGTGTGACTGAGCTACCCAGGAACCCCTATACTCTGCTTTATGGCCAGTTAAGGGTAAGCTACATAGAGCAGCAATCATTTACCTATCTGGCAACTATGTGATCTGGGGATATGTATTACCTCACTCAAAATCAAAGTAACTTTCTTTCTCTAAGTAAAAGGACCTGAGTGTTCTCATATTAACTATGAACCCCATTTTGCTACCTGTAACATTTCTCTGGGAATGAGCAAGTTTAGGCTCAGCAAGTAGTGGCTAAATTCTGACTCAACCACTTACTAAGTGAATAACCTTGGGCAAAATCGTGAAGACCTTGAACTGGAGCGGTGACAGTTTCAGCCTCTGAGAGTCATCATAAGAACTCGGCGTATGTAACGCACATAGAGCATTTAGGACAATGTAGGGCACACAGTAAGTGCTTACTAAATCTCAGTTATTGTTGTCGGACCTCTTGGGGGGAACCCCGGAGACTGAAACTCCGAGACTCATTTCCTTCCTCATCCAAACACCTTGCAAGACACCGGAGAGCTGTGGGCTTAGTTGTTCACGCAGCTATTGGACAGAAAGAAAACGCTGTAGTAAGACATTTACAGGTGTAAACTCATGACATTCTGACCTTAAAATGAGGAATGACAAAAGTAAGAGAACACTACAGAATTCTGGCAATGTTCAAAGCAGCGGAGGCAAACAGCAGAAAAAGGGACTAAAAGTGGCAGGTTTAAATTTTACCTTTTAATCTACAAAGTGAGGAGACTGACTTTCTCCAGAGTTGTCAATTCAATAAAGGAGGCGGCATTTCAGGCAGACATGAGGAAGTGGAGCTTGGCGGGAAAGCAAGGAATGAGACTCAGAAGCAGCTTGGGAGGAGATGAGGAGATACAGTCGTGTTTCTCACATTCCTTTGAGGGAGGAATGACGGGATCTTTCTTTTCAAGGAAAGGATGTCTGTAGCGCTTGGTTCTTCAGCAAAGCGAACTTTGGCGTTATCATAGGAATTCAAAAGGACATTCAACAAAGCCTGGAAATTGTGTTTTGGGGAGAGCAGGTCTGCCTTACTCAAACAGGGCTTTGTAAGGTCAAACTTGTATTCTGAATCAGCGTTTACTTCACGGTCACAGATGGTTTTCACCCGGCCAAAGGTGCTATGAGGAGAGACAGGAGAAATGATGCACCCGGGTGTGTGTGCATGGGGCACGGCGATGGGAGGAGTGATCATGAGTCTACACATAGCCATAACATTTGGGTCTGAAATGATCAAAATTGTTATTTTCACAATAAGAGTATTATAAATTATTTCAGTATGTACGTAAAGACACTGACAAGTCAGGTCTTCTATGAAAGCTTCAAACAGCTGAACTGGGCTTATTTTGAAAAGATGTGTGTGTTTTTAAATGTTTATTTATTTTTGAGAGAGACAGAGAGGGAGCAGGGGAGGGGCCGAGAGAGGAGACAGAATCCCAAGCAGGCTCTGCACTGTTAGCACAGAGGCTGACGTGGGGTTTGAACTCACAGACTGGGGGATCCTGACCTGAGCCGAAACCGAGTTGGAAGCTCAACCAACTGAGCCACCCAGACACTCCTGTGTGTGTGTGTGTGTGTGTGTGTGTGTGTGTGTGTGTGTGTGTGTGAATTTACTACCATTGGAGACTTGCTACTTCGTTTTTTCTTGGGAATACGTTTGTCTTGATATTACCCTAGATTCCATCCATTGTAGAAAGTGAGAGGAGATAATACACCTGTGCCCTTGTCTGTTGTCAGCTTGGCATCATCCCCCACCCTTCCCTGGAAGCTCAGGAACCGTATTTTCCAACTCTGTGCCGGCAGGGTTTTGGGTTTAGATCCCACCAGCAAGAGGCACTCCCCGAAGCTGTGGAAGGCACAGAGAGAGGGAAGGCACGATCCTCCCCTTGCAGTGGAGGAAAGATGCCCAGGCAGATGGCGAATAAGAGGACTGCAGATGCTCCAGGAGAGCTCTGGTGACAGCTGCTTCCTCGCGGCAGTTGGTGACACCTCCTGGCACATCTCCTGTATTTCCTCATTTCCTGCAAGCCGGCAGCTATTTTCCTTGTCTTTGCTTCCTTCCCACTGTTTTCTAAGCTTTTGGAGCAATTTTAAAAACATCTCATTCCTTCTATTAAATTCCCGCTTGCTTGAAATACCTAAAGTGGCTTCCGTTGTCCTGGGTCTAGATGAATAAATCGAACCTTCTACTCCCGAGATCCTCCTGAGCTAGGGCACCTCAGATCTGAGCACATCTGGAGCAGTACAGAGTGGGATGAAGAGTCACTAGGAATCCCTGGGCTCCCCTTTCACGGACGCTTGTGACCTCTAAGGCGACGATGTCCTGAATGTGCTCAGCGGGGCTGCTGGCCTCCCGATCCCCATTCTCCCGGTTTTGTGTCCCGGCCACCTCAATCACAACAGCTCCACTTTCATTTGTTACCTTTAAGATCTGGCAGTAAAAATCTGCTAAAAGAGCCATTTGCAAACCACTGCCCTTGAAGAGGAGGATTTGGTCACGAGCAAACCACTTCCCACTACACTCCAGCCTTCAGATACCGGCCAAAGCGGGGATAAAAGTCAAACGTTTAAATTATGGAAAACTCCTAAAGACTGAGAATGAACGGCACGAAAGTCTATATACATACTGACTTGAAAACAAGTGACCAGCTTTCTCTTTCTTATCTTAGCTACATGAATTCTAGTGTCTTTAAAAAGAATGTGTTTACTGAGTACCGAACAGATTATGAATTGCTCTCATCTTGAAGAGCACACGCCAAGACTCCCTTGCAAAGGAGACCCAACCTTTCCTTTGGAAAATGTTTCACGGAACCAATGACCAGTCTAATTTTTCAGAAAAGTGTACCGTGGGCTTCTCTGTTATTTTCTAATGAAATCCCAGGTGAAAGATGGAGATCACCACAAAGCCGGCTTCTTAGGGAGGTTAGGAGCTAGCTTCGATTTGGAGCTGTTTATCAACAATTACATAAAAAGCTTTAGCTTAATACTGAATTTATCTTCCAAAACAACCCCATGTTTGTTAGAGCACACTAAGCGTGTGACAACTTCCACGCTCCACATTTTGGATCACTGGCCCTTCGACAGTCACGAAATTTAGAAGGAACCACGTATTGGTCGCTAAAAGCTTTGATCTCTTTGTTCTTAGGCTCATCCATCAGAAAATTCATTTTTAAAGAGTAGGTACTCATCAATTTCTCTGCTGGACTAAGTAGAATTTTATTTTCAGAGGAAAAATAAAATGATATTGGTAAATCTTGATTTGAGACACAAGATCTAAACTGAAAATATACTCGTATTCATTTGGAAATGAAATATCCACACTGGGATTATGGTAAAACTTGGTCTCTGCCTACTAATTTTATGGATATACGCATAGTGCCCCTGTTTCCTCCACTGTACATCCTGTTCAGTCTCTTCCCGTGGCCCTTGGGCAGTGAGCACATTTTTTTTCTTCTCGTGAAATCACGGTGGCTCCTGCCTCTCCCCACATTTCTTTCTAGGTGCTACCAATCATGTTGGTTCTTGGGATTATGGCAAAACTTTAGTCTGCAGCTTCTAGAATTTCTTCAGATTTCACTGTTCTGAGAACAGGAATATCTGCTATAATCCAGTGTTAAGTCGTCTTTTACATGTTCTACATTTTCTCGCAAATTTCCTGAATAACCCAAGATAATCATTTGAATTGTACTTAAAAAAAGCCACGAGTCATCTGATGCTTTCCTCACACTTATTTCTTACTATGATTCGTCTTCTATCTTTTCATTTGAAAACCAGTTCCCTTTTTAAACAAAAGAGAAGAAGTAGAGTGACTCTGCCTTCTATTTAACACTACCTTCACCACTTCAGCAATTCTGGACCCATCCATTTCCTGTTCTTTCTGTTCCTAAACACAGCTAAATTTTATTATCTTCGGCATCTCTGATGACCATCCAGTGGTTCTGGGTATTGGCCACCCTGACACTTTACCTAAGGCTTATATTTTCTGTGCTTACTATGTACTCATTCTTCTTTCATTCTTGTATCCTTCCATGTGGGCTCCTCAAAGAGCTCGATAGATGCTAGGCAGCAGTGTGGAGATTAGAAGTCTAGACTGGAAGCAAACTGGGTAAGTTCCAATTCTGGCTCCACCACTGACTGCTTAATAGCTCTGTGTCCTTGGGTAAGTTGTTTTACCTCTCTGTGCCTCAGTTTCCCAGGATGTAAAAATAGAGATAATCATGGTATTTACTTCATGGGAGTATTATGAGGATTAAATGAGAGAGAGAGAGAGAGAGAGAGAGAGAGAGAGAGAGAGAGAGAGAGAGAATGTGTGGCTGTTAAAAAATACACACTATCATAGAACAAATATGATATTATTTCTTGTCGAAATTACTTAGCCTTCTATGGTGCAAATTTTATGTTGCATCATCTCCCACAAACATGAACTATATTCTCTTTCAGAGGTTCTAATCATGGGATCACAGCAATATTTTTCTAAACGTCTGAAAATTTAACTTTCTGAAAATGATACATCTAGCTATGCCTGGTGTTTACTTTGCTGTGTGAACTCCAATATGATATGGTAACATTCTCCAAAGACTAATACAACTTTCACTTTCCCGCTGATTCCTCCTTTCGGTCGGAATTAAGCACAGGATATTGAGTCTCCACATGTTTTCCCCCTTGGGAAGAAAAATCATTCAAAAGACAACTCAAGAACTTCTCATCCTATTTTAGCTCAATTAGACTTCAGGAAACGACCCGAAACCTCTCATCACTGCTGCTACCATGTCAGTTTCATCGTCATAACAAGAAAGCACCATTCACAGCCTGTATTTCACTGAGTGGTCAGTAGTATACTTTCGTAACAATATCAACTGCTTCTACAGAACTCACAATCAACACAGAGGAATGTCTACATAGCTTGAATTTCCTGTCGTGCTACTAATGGTCCATTTTACACCTGGCCATTATTTTAGGTGAAAGCATTGCATATACAACAAAGATGTTGATAAGTAACTGCGAAGTCAGTAATAGAGTCAATTCTCAATGAAATCTGCACAGGATCCCATATTTTAATTTTATGTATTGCATCATCCTCTTTCTTCATGAAACCATTCATAAGAACTACCAATAGGTTGAGTTACTTTAGGGGCATTCAGGTGCCTACTGCCCAGTGTGGGTATTACCTCTGAATCCTAGTTGGTTATTTATCTTGTAATTATATAACATGTTTATAATTCCGTATGCTGACCCACAAACAGAATTCCAGTTTCACTCTATCTCCCAACACGGGACAAATGCAGGGTACAAAGTCAATTACATTTGAATGAGTCCATTTTGCTACTGCTAGACTAATATCTAAAGTTAGATTTACGTACTAGAGATCAACTACCATGAATAGAAATGTCTCTATAATGAAAGAAATTTCTAGGAATCAGTCAGTTGAGTATATATCCTAAGGAGAATTTTTTTTACGATAACGTTCTAGTTCAACAAATTCACTTGGATAGTTTATTTGCTTGTATTTATGTTTGAGCTGTACCACACGTCTGTGATGTGCAGGTACTGTCTCATTTAAATGAGTGTCACTTCAGCATATGGCTCTATTGGCAGAGCTAATTCCTTATCCCAGCACAGGGCCTGGCACAGTCACAGTCCACCAGTTGCATAGACAGCGATCTGGAAAGGCCTTTGATGCCTGTATCCTGTCCTTCTGATGTTAAATTAGCAATGAATGTCTGCTGATCATTCTTCCTTAATATCTCTGAATCCATCCCCAATGCCTCCACCTTGGTGCAGTCTTCCGGCATTCATCACCCATGTTAACGTAGCAGGCTTCTAACTAACCTCTTCATCTCAAGAATCATTCCTCTCCAATCTATCCCCCTACATAGTCTTGCTGAAGGAATCCCTTCAAATCACCATTTGATCATGTTTCTCTTATGTCTAAAATCTTTCAACAGCTGGGCGTTACCTTTCAAATAACATCTCAACTGGTCCTTGCTCACATCTCCAGCTATTGCTTGCTACTCCCCTACAGTGAACCTTACGTTCCAGCCCCACTGAACACACGAATGACCTTGAACTCACTCTATTTTCTTTCACTTCATAACCTTTTCTCCTTCCCTCCCCTTCCTCTTTTTGGTTTCTCCTCCATAAAATACCCTTCTATCCTGTCTTTGCCTGGCGAATTACTATTAACCCTTTACGACCCAGATCAGCTGCCCCCTTCTCCAGAAAGCCTTCTCTGATACTTATATTCTCCTTTAAAAATATGCTTCCTTTATTCCCACTGCGTGTTGTGTTTACTCCATGTTGCCCAATCACACTATGGTGTCATTACTTTCATTCCTATCTTTTCCATGACCTATAAATCCCCTGCAGGCAGAAGCTGGGTCTTATTTACTCATGTCCCTGAGGCCTAGCACACAGCGAGTACTGTGTTATTTGTGAAGCCAAGTTGATCCACAAATATTTACCAAATGAGTATCTTCTCTGACGGTCCCAAGAGACAGCACTTCACTGATCTAGTTTAATTTCTATTGGATAAATTCAATGGAAGACATGATTTATGAATTCCTATCTGTGCCTATTACCACTATGGCTCTCCAGCTGATTGACCATGTGTCTTTTTGCCTCCTCAGTAGGAGATGCCTACTGGAGAAGAGGGGTGGAGACAGAACCAGCTGGCCGAGCTGAAGAATAAAACAGGACAGTCAGAGGACAAAGGCAAAAAGAGAGAGAAGCCAAATTGCCTTTTCTAGTGCCACTTTCAGCACTCGCTCATCCTCTGCTACTCAAAGAATCCATAACACAGAAAATTACCCCAAAATTCCCCTGATAATGCAGACTGTGGAAATCTTTATGCTAACCCGAGTTGCTTTACTTAAGCATAAAGACGTGCAAATAATGCTCCTTCTGCACATCCTACCACAGTGAGCTTTCAAACATGCTTTGAATTGAATGAGGCAAGTCTGGTATTTCAAAGTTTGTTCAAGTGTCGTATCTGTTTTTATCAGATAAGGAAGCAACCTCAGTGATGAGGAAGAGGAGTAAAGGACTTTCTAATCGAGAAAATAGGAAGTATGCCCAAGAATTGCCAAAACAGATTTTTGGAGAGAAACAAATAAAGCACTTCACGGGAACAGCTGGTAAAAACTGTCACGTGAGAAAGTAGAAATCATCAATAGTACCAAGACTACAATGAGGGGTGCTGAAAGAATGTAAAGTACAGACTGTAAGAAGGAAAAAGCTAGAGAAGAGAGTAAAATTTCTTTTGAGTTTAATGAAGAGTAATGTGGCTCCCAGATCAAGGTCTCGGCTCTGTCACTGGCTCAGCCTAGTTCATACTTTCCACGCTCCAGTTTTTTCCATCCGTAAAATGGGAATAAAGATGCTAGCTTTATTACTATTTATTCTATACACTATTTACTTATTTAGAGAAGTCTGGGCCATGGCTGTGGGGATTAACCAAAGGGTGACTACAGTGTGAGTTACAGATGTATAGGGCTAGAGGGCTTCTGCTGGGGACTCAACAGGAAAGAGGAAGGGAAGTAAATAAAAAATGGATGGAGTAACTTCTTTGGTACCCCTGGACTGCTCGTTTCAGTGACGAGAGGAGGGATGCCCAACAGAGCTCAGAAAGGGATGTAAACTCATCTGAGATGAGCTGTGATAAGCAGGCCTGATTACCTCCTCCCATCAGCTCAGTAAACACCAATGATGAAGAGACTGCAGACTGCCACTGGTGATAAAGAGGCAGCTAAACACTCTATTAGTTTTTCATTTTGTGAATTAATGTCCTTCATGGTGTGTCTACACTAACCAGTAATGAATTGACTCCTTACAACTGCCTGGGGTACTCCTCTCTGCCTCTGCAAGAAGGCATAAATTTCACATGGAAATCAGCACTTTTAAGGAGGCAGTAACTCCTTTTAAAAGAAGTTCCTTTTCAATTAGTTTCCACACACATCCTGCTTTAAGAAAATTCGCCTCTCCTTCCATACTTCCCTATAAAAATTAAAGAAAAAACAGGCAAAACAGTCTCCCATAAGATTTGATAGATAGATAGGTAGGCACATAGATAGATAGATCCGATTTCTATAAGAGCCCAGATATAAGCTGGGAATATTTAAGAAAATCAACAACTCTCAAACCTTATTAGTCTTCTTTAACAATAAAGAGAAATCAGTCTCTTACTAGTCCAGTCTTGCACATTAAGCTTGGTGATTAGGTCCATTCACCAAGGCCCTCTGAACCTTATCTATCCCTGCAGAATTAGAAAGTCAGGCCTGGGCCTCTGACACACGTAATCATATTTCATTTCTTTGGGCTTAAAACTGCTATAGTTCGCAAAAGACTACGCAGTTAGGGCTGAGGTTCCCTTTCCAGCCTTTAACCAGCCTCTCTGTGAGTTCTTCAACTAGAAGACATTTCTTTAAAAAGATGGGTCTGGGGAAGGCCCTTGGAACCTTCTGGTGGTGGGTGTGCACCCTGTGGTTGGCAATTTTGAACCAGTGAAGCATATACTCATACAACAAAACTGAGTAAAAGCCTGAGAGAAAAATATAGCTGTTTCTTCTACTTAGCTGGCTTTCTTTTTTTTTTTTTTAATATGAAATTTATTGTCAAATTGGTTTCCATACAACACCCAGTGCTCATCCCAACAGGTGCTCTCCTCAATGCCCATCACCCACCCTCCCCGCCCTCCCACCCCCCATCAACCCTCAGTTTATTCTCAGGTTTTAAGAGTCTGTTATGGTTTGGCTTTCTTTTTTAACATAAAAAGTTTATGGGGCACCTGGGTGGCTCAGTTGGTTAAGCATCCACTCTTGGTTTTGGCTCAGGTCATGATCTCATGGTAGTAAGACAGAATCCTGCACTGGCCTCTAAGCTGACAGGGGTGAGCCTTCCTGAGACTGTCTCTCTCACCTCTCTCTCTGCCCCTCCCTCGGTCACATGTGCACTTGCACGTGTGCTCTCTCAAAATAAATAAATAAACATTAAAAAAAAATAATAAAAAGTTCGTATCAAGGAGATTGGTTACTTAACTGACTGAGCCATCCCGGCGCCCCTTAGGAGATTGGTTACTGACAAAGAACTACATGAGGAGCCAGGTCTGAGTTCCATGACTGGTTCTTCTGCTGATTTTTAAAAGAGGACTTTGGATTTATTTTCTTCTCTAAGATTTATATACTGCCTGCTTTCCTAAGAATATGAAGTTCTTTCTCATATATTACCTCATATTAGCCTTGCAGATTTTAATTAAAAAGATATATTACATACATAATAAAAACCTCCGAAAATATATATTGCTATTTCTTTCTCTCTTTTTTTAAGTTTATTTATTTTGAGAGAGAGAGAGAGAGTGTGTGTGTGCATGCACAAGATGGGGAGGGGCAGAGAGAAAGGGAGAGAGAGAATTCCAAGCTGAGGTCAAGAGTCAGATGCTCAACCACCTGAACCACCCAGGTGCCCCTATATTGCTATTTCTAAACTACCATTCTCTCTCTCTCTCTCTTTTTATGTTTATTTTTGAGAGAGAGAGAGCACAAGTGGGGAGGGGTAGAGAGAGAGGGAGACACAGAATGTGAAGCAGGCTTCAGGCTCCGAGCTGTCAGCACAGAGCCTGATGTGGCACTCGAAACCATGAACCGTGAGATCATGACCTGAGCTGAAGTTGGATGCTTAACCGACTGAGCCACCCAGGCACCCCTAAACTAACATTCTTAACATTCATCCCTTTAAGTTGACTACCCCTTTGTTTTCTCCATAATCTTCATATTTCCTAGATAACTGTGTTAAATACAAAACAGAAACCCCTGAACTGATTTGACCATGTGTCTGTATTCATGTCCTATGTAGGTGATGCCCCACTAGGCTATAAGGCCTCAAACGACTGGACCTTGTATCTTCTGTTCACCACTGAATCACCATGCCTAACTCAGTCCTGGGCACAGAGCGGGTTGAATGAGTCAAGTACCAGAATGAACGAAGGGACACATAACTTTTCTTGCTTCGTGTCAATTTCATTCTCCTCTTTCCTTTCATGAGAGTTCTCTCTATTTTTGATGCTTTAGTATCATGGATTCCTCTCTAATAATTTAAGTATAAAACCAGTTTCCCAAATCCTTGACAGTTATTATCCCACAGTTTGGTGCCCACAACATTTATTATTTGTCCCTTTTTTTCCCACCACTCACCTTACTTGTCAGAAAACACTCCTGAGCTCTGGCATTTCTTGGCCCCTGGACTGTCTTTGCAACTAAGTTCTTAGTTCCTAAGAGTGCAAAATTCCTGTGTTCTGCTGTGGAATGTATTTTGTAGTTTACTGTATCACAACAGTACTTAAGTGAGGCTGATGGTTTTCTTATTGCTCAATTAGCATTTATTAAACACTCACAGTATACTCTTAAAATGTCCTCTAAAACTAAATGACATTCTGGGGCGCCTGGGTGGCTCAGTCAGTTAAGCATCCGACTTCATGATCTCACAGTCCGTGAGTTCGAGCCCCGCGTCAGGCTCTGTGCTGACAGCTCGGAGCCTGGAGCCTGCTTCGGATTCTGTGTCTCCCTCTCTCTCTGCCCCTCACCTGCTCATGCTCTGTCTCTCTCTGTCTCAACAATAAATAAACACTAAGAAAAATTAAAAAAATAAAACTAAATGACATTTGTGGAATTGGTTCTCAAAAAAATGCCTGAGCTTTTCAAAGTTCGGAGCCCTTTAAATACGGAAGTCGGTCTCCCACCAAAAATGTGAGCCCCAGGCCAACCTTCCTGTGATAGCTGGTGTAGAAGAGGCAGATGAGGTATGAATGCAGGGGAGCGACCAGCCACGGGCTGCTGGGCTCCTTCCCCTGGGAGCCGGCTCCTTGTTTTTATAATGCCTGCCACCCTAACATCTCAGAGCCATCCCTACATGGACAGCATGTGAAAACATATTGAAATCCTCCTCAGATCACAATACATCTGTTCTAAGAGGCTGGATGAGAGATGCCAGGGGAACATTAACTCAGAATTTCCTAACTCAAGTGCAATTAAAATCTCAGCCACAGTGAAGAATTAATGTAGCCCTTTGCATTTTAAATACATATTTTAATTAAATGACACCCATCTGTAGAATATGAGACTGCATTTTTATTGAGGATTTCAAATGATATAATCTGTTCCTATGAAGCATAAATGGCTTGGTTCATGTTTCCAGAAACCTCCAAAGAATTATATAGATCTGGCATAAGCACATGTGGTGGCACTCAATTTTGCTTAAATTTAAATCTGTTTAACTTGCATGATAAGTGTTGTTTGTGTGTTAAGATTTAGATTGTGTATAAAAGTAACAGAAAATAAGAGCATAGCCCTTTAAACGTCTTGGATCCTTTCTCTGGAGAGTCTGTTCCAGGGAACGCCAGGGTCAAGGGAGGGTCAAGGGCGCTGCATCCCTGCCCTGGCTAGAGCTGTGCCGCCATGGGGGATAAGCTTTTCACTCATTTCACCTTCCTCGAAGGTGAAAGATATGCTAATGGGACTAATGACTGAAACACAGACCAGCTACCTGGGAGCTGCACAGTTCCAAGTGACTGAAAGGATTTGGGGTCAGTGTAAACTTTTTCAGGAAACCGAACTGCCCTAACAAGAAGTAGACAGCAAATGCATCCCTTTCTCTCCACAGCTGTTATTTAGTATCTCTACCCCATGTGACTTTTCCACTTGTATTTCGACATGACGCACGTTCCTCAAGACAAAGCCCTAGAGAGGGTAGGACGGAACCTGGGTTCTGAACCCGTTTGCGGCACCATGTTGATGTGTGACCTCGGTAGAGTTAGACATTTGGCTTTTAGTTTCCTTGTCTATAAACTGCCTCCTCTCTGGTTGGTGTTCAATCAATGCCAGCTATTTACTGCAGGCTGAACTCAGGTCTGGGACTCACACTGCCCTGGGTTCTAGTCCCAGCCTTGCCACTTACTACCTACATGATTTTATGGAAGCTTCTCAATCTTTTCAACCTGACTTTTGTCATTGAAAAATTGAGATGATAATGCTTATTATATTACTTTCCTATCGCTGCTTTGACAAATTACTACAGATGTCATAGTTTAAAACAACACAAGTTTATTATCTTATAGTTCTGAAGATCAGCAGTCTGACATGGGTCTCATTGGGCTAAAATTGAGATATTAGAGGCTCTGGGGTGAATTAATTTCCTGGTCTGTGCTAGCTTCTAGAAGCTGTCCACATTCTGTGGCTTGTGGCCCCTTCCTCCATCTTTAAAGCCAGCAAAGGAGGGCCGGGTCCTCACAGGGCATCAGTCTGACCTCTCATCTGTCGCCCCTTCCACTGTTTAAAAAATTTTTAAGTTTATTTACTTACTTTGAGAAAGAACAAGCACAAGTGGAGGAAGAGCAGAGAGGAGAGACAGAACCCGAAGCAGGCTCCGCGCCATCGGTGCACAGCCCGATGCGGGGCTTGAACTCGTGTACCGTGAGATCATGACCTGAGCTGAGATCAAGAGTCAGACACTTAAGTGACTGTGCCACCCAGGCACCGCTCTCCTTCCAATTTTAAGGACTCTTGTGACGCTGAGCCAACCTGGATTATCCAAGATCATTTCCCTACTACAAACTAAGCTGAGTAGCAATTTTAATCCCCCTTTCCTGAACATTTTTGCAGGTTCTGGGGATTAAGAAGTCAACACCTTCTGGAGGCTACATTCTGCCTACCACACTTACCCTCATAGCGTCCTAACAATTAGGGAGAATATTCTAAAACCTGTGTAGTGTCATATGCCTAGTAAGTTCTCAATAAATTGCAGTGTTCATTACTGGAGCTGACTAGTGAGTAAGGTCCTGTCAATCTTGGAAGTTGTGTTATTTTATAATCCTATGGTGAAATGTTTTGCTAACAGCTTTATTTATTTATTTATTTATTTATTTATGAGAGAGAGAGAGAGAGAGAGAGAGAGAGCGAGCATGAACGGGGGAGGGTCAGAGAGAGGGAGACAGAAGCACATAAGCAGGCTCCAGGCTCAGAGCTGTGAGCACAGAGCCCGACTCAGGGCTGGAACTCACAAACCGTGAGATCATGACCTGAGCCGAAGTCAGTCGCTCAACCGACTGAGCCACCCAGGCGCCTCATTAATAGCTTTATGTTTTGATCATAAAGAAGTAGGTTCCAAGTTCTGATCATATATCCATAAACATCTGTTTGTTAATGGCCAGAATATTGTATTGTAACAGCACAGTATCTTTCTTGTTAATCTGTTGGTAGAGATTTAAGGCAACTTAAATCTTCTAGTGTGATCATTATACTCCTAGGGAGATTTGTCTCAAAAAATCTGTCAGATAGCTTGTGGAAACAGCCTAATAGTGAATTGCTTATATTCTTACTAATGGGGGGGGGGATAATGTTATATCTCCAATATTAAACATACTTGAATTATTTTAACAATTTTTCTGTGTATTATACATGCGTATCTAATATAACGGCTTAAAATTTTCATTATACCTAAAATGTAAATTATCAGGGTTCTGCTGTTTCTGTGGAAATAGCTGAGAAACAGCATCCACTTCTGTCCGTTCTGTTAGGCATCCAGTTGGTTGTAGCTATCTGATAGTCCTTATGAAATGAGAAAACATCTTGATTAAGACAGCGTGTCCATAAGCAAGGCAGAATATAGAGAAGCCACCTGAGATCTTATTAAATGCGAGATAGCAGAGTTCTTATCATCTCACTCAAACACAAGCAAATAAATTATTCTGGTATGATCTGGGTTTGGTCGTCACTACTAGGAATGAAGGCAGATGATAGTTACTCTTGTCATCACTTTCACAGGAGAAACTGTAAAAGTCCAGATTTCACCTGACATTTGGAAGGTCTGTTTTTCTCTAGTTCCTGGATCTCATGAAGACAGACTGGATCTTTATGGAAAACAGGCTCTTCCTTGACTGGGTCTACCTAACGTTTTCATGCAGTAGTTTAAATTATTCATTACAATTGATCATAAACTTAAAAGTGAAGACCCAGGGAGGATTTCAGCTACATAGTCACTTTTCAGTTCATTTTTTAATTTTAATCAAAGCTAACGATGTCCATAAAGGGTCATTTTTATACGTTTTTTCGCTAGGGGCACCACGCTTAACTCTTCTGGTTGATCTGCACAGTTCTTACCCCTCTATGGTTAATGAACTTGTCCATTTCTCTACTCTTTGACTTTCCAATTCTCGGGGTTTGCTGCCCTCCCACTAGGCAAGATGAGGACTTGGCTCCCTCCACTGATGCTCACTCTTCCCACTGCTTCCGCGCTACACCTGCTTCTTCATTTTGGTGAGATCGGTGTGTGGTGTTCACGTTACTCTAAGTGCCACTGACATCTAAGGCCATGTGGTCTTCCCTAGTTTTCCCCCCTAGCACCACAAGTTTGATGTCTCTGGTGCTAATAACAGCCTTGTTATTTATTTGTTTGCTTAGTTTTTTATGTACTCAGGGATCATTTAACCTCGAACACTTCCCCGATTGAACAGTTCTTCTCTCCATAAATTCAAACACGCTGGCTATTCTCTCAGTATCATCTTCCTGCACAGACTTCTCCTGAGACCTTGGGAATCCCTCATCTCTGGGCCAGTTATTCGCTATGCTTGGTGCATTGCTGCCCTCTTGGCATCTCTTGTCATTACCATTTTGCGGTTCTTTCTCTGTGTTAAGATTTCCATTTCTTCTCACCATGCCTTCCTATTGTTATGTCAACTCTTTCAGTTTGGTAGATTCTGAAGAAGACTGCATGGAAAATATGGTTTTTGAGACCTTAGATATGCCTGAAATGTTTTTGTTTTTCCTTCCAACTGAACTGACAGTTTGGTTAGGTATATGATTCTAGATTGGAAATAGTTTTTCTTAGAATTTAAAAGGTATTATTTTTCTACTGTCTTCTAGCTTCCAGTGTTACTTCTAAGGAGTCATTGCTTTTCTGCTTCTTGGTTTTTTTCTATTACCCCCCCCCCCCCACACACACACCCATACTTCTTTTTTTCCTGGACAGTGTAGGGTTTTCTCTTTATCCTGTGGGTTCTGTAATTTTGTGATGATTGCTTTGGTAGGAGGACTCTAGCTCTGTTTTCATCTGTTATGCTGGGCACTCTGGTCTCTTCCAATTTGAAAATTGATGTATTATTTGCTTTGGGAGGTTTTCTTCATTTTTCTCTGATGTTTCTCTTTCCTTTATTTCTCTCCTTTCTCTTTGGCCCTATTATTCAGTTATTGGACATGCTGGACTGCTCCTCGGATCCTTTTTATTTTTATGTTTGCCTATTTTCACTTATTTTTATTTCCAAGAGTTATTTTCCGTTCTCTGAATGTTCCTCTCATATGCGATACTATTCTTATCATGGATGCAGTATCTTCTCTTCCTTCTTCTAAGGATATTAAATATAGGGGTGTTTTTAAAGTGCATTTTTTTTTTCTGGATAGTCCTTGTTTCCTCTGAGTCATGTTTCTGTTTATTTTGGTCTCTGTGTTTCGTATTATCTGGTTTCCTCAAATGTCTACTGTCCCTGGCTGTTCGATCATATTGAAGTGAGGCTGACTGACGTTTGTGTCTGTGGAGATGGGAGTTTGTAGACTGTGGTCATCATGGTAGGTGAGCTGCTTGGTCTCTTTTACTGGGGAACCACAGATGTCAGTGTCTTTGGGTTTTGTTTTTGTCTTTCTTCTCTTGGGCTGCTCAGATTCTTCAAAGACTTTCTGGTCTCTTGTCTGAAGCCATATACCTGGCTGCCAGCCAATTGGGGAAAGAAGGCAGGTCTCAACTGTCATTAACGTGAACTCTGAATTAGCCGCCCTGATTTCAGTATGATAGTCCCACACTCAACTATGACTTCTGTCCACAGTCCAAGGAATCTCTGTTTTACCATTTTTAGAGAATGAAACTCCAATACTCTGTTATGATTTGACAGGAGCAATGCCGTAGCTATGGGGAGTACGGGAGAAAATCTGAGAGTGAATGTCTCACCAACAGCTTTCAACAAGTCTTCCTGTTTTGAGCCCCACCCTCATTCACTCTTTCAGAGGTAGTTAGCTATGCCAATTTTTTTTTTTTAATATAAGTTGGATAACTTTTTGATGTACTCACTACTGGTTCAGATATTAGCCTTCCTGGATTTTCTCTTCTCTGGTAGTCTTTGTTTCTGTGGATTGATACCTTTAAAATTCCCTTTTGTTTGGTTTCAGTGGGGTTACTGGAGGCAGCGCAGATAAAATTGTATGTTCACCCACCACATTTTTATTTTTATAATTATTTAAGGTTCATACTAAGTGACAATCGCTTATCCTTATTAACTTTATAGTTATATTACCATGTGGCTGGACCTGGGTGTGTTTTACTTGAAATGGTGTTCTTCCACTTCTCCCAATCTATAGATCCATCACATTTGCTGAATATCCCTCCTAAATTCTGGTTTTTGAATGTTTACTTATTTATCGTGAGAGAGTGTGTGCATGTGGGAGGGGCAGAGAGAGAGGGAGAGAGAGAGAATTCCAAGCAGGCTCCGTGCTGTTGGCACAGAGCCCGAAAATATCTCACAAACTGTGAGATCATAACCTGAGCCAATATCAAGAGTCAGACGCTTAACTGACTGAGCCACCCATGCGCCCCATATCCTTCCTAAATTCTATGCCAGTGTCTTCCTTGGCAAACTACATGCCTGGGTGTGTCAAAGCAATGTAAGAAACAGGTAGGCTTCAGGCATCACAGATGATCACTGTTATCCTTCCTACCCCAACGTCTTAAGAAGAAATCTGCTAGGAACCACATAAAAGATGGAGGTGGCAGCTTTTATTGATTCTTCATGGCCTCTGACTTCGTGGACATGAACGATACATAGCTAAGACTATGAGTTGAGTTCAACACCTAATCTCCAGTTACTGGCATAAAGTTCAGAAGGTGCTCTGGCTAAAGTAGAAAGTGGAGGGCGCCTGGGTAGCTCAGTTGGTTGAGCGTCCAACTTCGGCTCAGATCATGATCTCATAGCTCATGAGTTTGAGCCCCGCATTGGGCTCTGTGGTGACAGCTCAGAGCCTGAAGCCTGTTTCTGCTTCTGTGTCTCGCTCTCTCTCTCTGCCCCAACCCACTCACATTCTGTCTCTGTCTCTCTCAAAAATAAATAAACATTAAAAAAAAAATTAAAAAAAGAAAGTGGAAAGCCTAGGACTATGCTGGCTCAGGACCCCTCTGAACTGTATGGAAACCGCTGCTCTATGGTAAAAAAAATTGGGGGGCCTCAATCAACAACTTAATCTACTGGAGTGAATGCAGAATTATTTTTTTTGAGGAGGATTTTAACTCAGCTCATAGCTTCTCCTTTAGCTCAACTTCAGACAGGCTTTCTTCATTGGCTTTCAAAAATGTTTCCTAGGTCTATGCCACAACCTTGCCCTTGTAAAGAGAGGCTATTCTTGTTTATACTATAGCATTAACTATAGTCCATATCACATTATTTCAGATGTACTCTCATGGTAAGTAACAGCTGTTAGAAATAACAACTAGGGATACATTAGGGTTGTAGGGGTAGGAGGTGGGAAGGAAAGAGAGACTGCTGCATAGGGGACTATGTTCTTGGAGTCATCTAGACAGAGATATATATTTCCCCACTGGAAATAATAATATCAATGGAGGTTAGGGTCAATTTGTTTGTCATTTATGCTAATTGCTACGATCCACATTTTTTCAGCTCCTTCTATGTACTAGGTACCATATTACTTGGTGTAAACAGGAAAGAGACCAAGTGCATACTTTCCAAGTGGTTACAGTCTGGTTGGCAAGGCAGATATAGAAAGAGATAAACGGCACAATACAGTATGTAAAATGCTCAGATGAAGATTACTTAATTCAGCCTGAAAGGGTCCAAAAAAAGTTTCTTGGAAGTGCTGATGCTTAAGTTACATTTTAAAGGAGGAATGGGTGAAGGAGAATAAGAAAAGGTAGCCGAATGGGCATTAGGCTCAGAAGAGACAGCTTGAATAAAGGTAAGGGGGTGAGAAATGGCAGGGCATTGTAGGAGAACTAAGGGCAGTTCAGTGCCTTTAAAAACAGAGATCTAGAGGGGTGCCTGGGTGGCTTAGTCAGTTAAGTGTCCAACTTCGGCTCAGGTCATGATCTCACAGTTTGTGGGTTCGAGCCCCGCCTTGGGCTCAATCCTGACAGCTCAGAGCCTGGAGGCTGCTTCGGAATCTGTGTCTCCCTGTCTGCCCCGCCCCTGCTCATGCTTGCTCTCAAAAATATATAAGTGTTGAAAAAATTTAAAATAAAAACCCAGAGATACAGATTGTGAAGAACATTGTGAAGAACCTTCTAAGTCAGGTTAAAGATCCTGGATCTTGCCCACCGGATGATGACAGGGCACTGTAACAAGTTGTATGGTCAGATTTGCATTTAGATAGATCACTTTGGCACAGCAGTTGTATCATAAGAGGAGAAGAAAAATGGAAGCAGGCTAATCACTAGGAGGCTACTGAGATGATTCAGGTGAGAAACAATGAAGGTATGAAGTAGGCCAGCGACAGTAGGGATGAAGAAGAAACGATAGATGTAGAAATATTTAGGAAGTAAAATCAGCGGATCTTCAGGGCAAGTATCAAAAAGAGCCATTAACATTATACCTAACTTACAGATGAGAAAATTGAGACTTCTAGAAATTAAATATCATGTCGCGTATCCCACAGCCGGAAAGAACAATGTTTCTATGGAGGAAATGCATTCAGAGTTTTTAAAAAGAACTTTTAGATCACAACACGCTCATTAGTTGGTGACTGAATATTTGGGCCCAAACCAGCACCGAAGGAAGGATTAAGGAAAGGAAACAGTCAAAGTCGAAGTCTACCAGTCAAAGTAGAAGGTCAGAAGGAACATTTTCAGTAAGTAAAATCCACATTTGGCAAGGGATAAAATAGGTATGCAATTAAATACATTGCTTTAAATAAGGACATTGGAGGCTAAAAATACTGTGAAGATCCAAAGGTAATTATACTGTTCAACGTTAGGAGAAATTCTTCATGGAGATACATAGATGACTTGGAGGGAATCTTCCTGTGCTCTGTAAGGTAACTGTTATTATCGGTGCTCGAAACAAGAGGAAAGAAGAAAGGGAATGGTAGTACCTACAGAAATAAGAAAAAGGGTTGGCTCGTTTGCAGACACGGTTTTACCAGCTGGTTCAGCAAATGGAAAGGTAGCAGATTCCAGGCTCTTATTGTAAGCACTTTGTTAATTTAATTTAATTTGATGAAATATTTACTGAGTGCCTGCTGCGTTCAAGGAGTTATGCCTTGCGCTGGTTCTATTATTGATACTGATAATTACACTGGCCTCGTTCACTTCCGTATCAGCACGAAGAACTCCCTAGGCCCGTGCAGCACACCCAGGTTGGCTACGGTTTCCACCTGGTGCTGTGGTTTACAACCCAAGCCAGTGTGGAGCGCCGATGAGGGAAAGCAGTGTTAGTGCTAGCTGATATGGCGGTGGTGGCTGGGTTGTTAACTAATTCACGTAACTAATTCAGTGTGGAAAGTGGGAAATTAAGTGAATTGCAACATGGGTAATTGACCCCTAATGAATTCAAGCTAAATAGCTATTTTCACTATTCCTGTTTCTCAGTATATTACCGGGATGCACTTTTCAACTGTTTAGATGTTTCAAATGGTTCTGGGGAAACTAAAAGAAGCTATGTGATAATGAAGCCTTCTTGTCATTTCATGATATATGTGAAACCTTAAGCCATCCTTAGCGCGACACTGGTATACGAAGAAAATCAACGAACAATCAGATACCCAAATAGCGGACGCAGAAAATACCATATTAGCACTTAAGACTCTGCACTTCATAATCGAAAGACCAGAATGGCTTGAATTCCTTATTCTTTTAGACTAAATTGTACTTTGCCATCAGGATTTTATTGAGGACTAAAGCCTATAGTTAATAAAAATGTAGTACTTTTAAGTTATGATAGATGTTTTAAATTAATGCATATATATATTTATTTATGTAAAAAATTCCTCTGTATGGGGCATCGATGAAATGTCAGTATCTAGTACGCCTTCCCAGGGAAATTCAGGACTACTCGGACATTTAACAGTCTATACTTACTCTGCTTTTAAGAAATAAAACAATTTAGGGGTGCTTGGGTGGCTCAGTTGGTTAAGCATCTGACTTTAGCTCAGGTCATGATCTCGTGGCTCTCTGCTGTCAGTGGGAAGCCTGCTTCAGATCTCTTTTTCCCTCTCCTCTGTCCCTGCCCTGCTCGCTCGCTCGCTCTCTCTCTCTCTCTCTCTCTCTCTCTCAAAACTAGATAAACATTAAAAAGAAAAGATTGCTTGGGGTCCTAAAGTTAACAAAAAAAGAAATAAAACAATTTAGGGCCGCCTGGGTGGCTCAGTCGGTTAAGCGTCTGACTCTTGATCTCAGCTCAGGTCATGATCTCACCGTTCATGGGTTTGAGGACTGCATCCGGCCCTGTGCTATCAGCTTGCATTCTCTCTCTCCCTTTCTCTGCCCCTTCCCTGCTTGCACTTTCTCTCTCTCTCTCTCTCTCAAAATGAATAAACTTTTAAAATAAATATTAAAAAATAAAACAATTTATAAGTTGTCTAACCGAAAACAAAACAAAACACAACAAATTTTTTGAACAATCAACTCCATGAAACATGTAAGTTAATCCCTAATGAGAAAGAGAACGCAGCTGAGCACCGACAGAAACCCTTGATGCTAAAAGGGCTCTGGGGCTGGATGGTCTGTTCTTTTTCTTCCTGTTTTTTACTAAAACCACCATGCGGCAGCTTCTTCATTTCCATGCCCCCCCACCTCCCCCTCCCACCCTGACACACTCAATTGCACGCTTGAGAAGTCACTTAATGAGAGCTGAGGTTTAACCTGAAGTTTTCCTCACCGTGACCCTGAATAAATACACCCTTGTCCTATGCCTGAGTTCCACGACCACGTGACTTCTGGAAGGCTGTGAAACATAAATGCCGAAAGTCTAATTTCAAAGTGCAACACGTCACAGGTCCCTTGACAGAGACATTAAATTATCAGGCGGAATGGCCCAGCTATCAACAGGTAGGACAGGGGAAGGGGGAGACAACCGGACACAGACCTGGGCATCGCACATTGGGTACCACTAAGGGCAAATATTGGCAGCAAAATGGAAGAGTCGGAAATAAAATATCCTCAAGATGACTGAGAATGGGGAAACAGGCTTTAAAGAGAAGAAGCAGAAGGGAGAAAAACCTGCCTTTTACCAAGAGATCACTGTTTGCGAGGCAGTACGTCAGATATCGGGTATACCTTAGTAGACTTGATCCTATGAGAAATGTATAATATAGACAATTGCATGGATGATATTAAAAGTGCCTTGTCCCAGGCCAAGCCCATGCTTGTCTGCTGAGTCACGCGGGGACTAAAGAACAGAAATGAGGCAGGAGTATAACATTCGATGTAGGTCTTGCCTCGGTATTCCATGGGTAGGCTGGGGATAGTGTTGAAGAAAAGCACCTCTCCCCGCTTGTTTGTGGGAGGAGTTTCCGGCGACTGGGGGTGTGTGGGGCAGCCATCTGTCCCTCGGTGACCCATGCTCTGCTTCGTGGAACGAGGCAGATACAGCAGCATATGCAAGAGTCTCTTGTGGGGGCGTTTCTCTAGCACACTTCCAAGATTTCTGTGAAAAGTCCCAAGGCGGCTGGCTTGAGCAAATGTGGTAATTGGGCTGTGGTACCTTTAAACAAATAACACGAAGGAGTTTTCCTCACACTCCCTCTTTTAGTAGCAGACATGACAGAAGTTCGGAACATCTCCTTTCTCTGCATAAAGTTTGAGCAAATATTTTTCTTCATAAAGCCAGCCCGGAAGGATGGCCTTTCTAATTCCTGTATGAAGAAAGACTGATGCTATTTCTGCTTTGGTGCTTACAATAATAATCCATAAATATTAACATTAATATTGTGGTAAGAATGTCTCTCTGTGCTTTCTCCGTACCCTGGTATCACTGTTTAAAGACTGTACCATAAAAGGCCAACTGTCATCACAGTTCTTGAGTGAAGTTTTATATTGCCGTAAAAATTGTGCAAGAGACTCTCTTAGAGGAGATGGACAGGTTGTCAGGGGACCCACAGCGTTTCCAATGAAGGAAGAGGATATGGGGCCACCGTATTCTGATCCTTTGTTTAGACCGCCTCACCTAAAGCTCCCAGGGAGTCCTCACTATCAAGAGAACAGTCCCGGTCTTATTTAGAAAACAGCACAACTACACGAGAGTGTCCAAGATAAAACCTGGACTAAAAGGTAAACACCTAAAACTGTGTGCTACAGATCAGTTCCAAAGCCTGGAGAAAGTATACACTTCTTTTAGAAAGAATTCACTAAGAACCACAGAGAACTGAATTTTTTTCAGACTTAGAATGTTAAGATTCTCAATAATGAGCTATATATAGAAAGCGATATTGTTTGAACTGGCACTTCTCCCCCAGGTATTAGGCTAATGACTTTATCATTTTTCCTTTCAGGAAGTTTCTCACATAAAGACAATCTTTATATACAGAGACCCACTTACATAGCTTATCATCACCTTTACCGAGGTTCTATAATATAATAATTCCGATAATACCTCGTCTTGTCTTCTAACAGCATCAGGCTTCATAATACCTCATTGTTGCCATACGCTGTGTGTTTTAGAAGAATGAGGCTCCAAAGAGCTCTAGAACACGCACATATTGGAAAATAAAAAGAAGAAAAAAGACGAGAGGAAACCCTCAATTGTAATTAAAATTGGTAGTTCTCCGGTACAACGTCCCAACGCTAGTTAATACAGACATTTCCAATAACTTTAATCTTTAAGTGCTGATTGTCAAAAAAAAAAAAAAAATCAAGTTTGCGTTTCTTAAAAGACAAGAGGGAAGAAAATGACTTGTCATATCTGACTGGTTCGGAAATATAAAATCCAATTCTGAAGAAGGAGAGATAAGAAAAGCGCCGTGGAAGTGCCATCAGCTTAGCAAACACTAAATAATGAACAATGCAGAGACTGTCCAGCATGATAAAATACTCTATTAGAGGGACTGTTTTTAAATGAGTGATAATTGTGGCACATCCACAGTGAAAGGTTATTGAATTTTTATCTGTGGCAAGAAGCTTTTGACAGACGTGCTGAAAAGTCACCTACAAACAGTACCTTCTTCAGATGAATTTGACCAAAGGGGTTTTCCGGCATGTGACATCTTTCTGACATTTACAGGATTTTTGCTTCCTTGAAGAATCTGATCAGATATTCGCGGTTTCCAGAAAGACACTTGGGTTTTTCATCACTCTTATAGAAAAGTCCTCATTATGCTTCCTTTCGTAACAATTGGATTAAGTTGTTAGTTAGGGACCGCAGTCAAATCCACCCGGGATTCAATGACCAGAGCTCAAAGATGTTAGTGCGCTGAATTAACTGCTGTTAATAAACAACACTGTGCCTTAGGGCCCTGCACCTGGCACGTCCCTCTATCTCCTGTGAAGAAAGAGGTCTTTTACATTGTTCTTGTATGATTTCTAACACTGGATATAAGCTATAGTACTGAATTCAGGACAATCAAGTAAAAGAGAACCTTTCCCTAAATCCATGACTACAAAATTTGGCTCCAGGACAGATCCTTGTCGGGGGTGGTAGGGGTACAGCTTTTAAGCTTCACCTTCTTAAAACGGGTGAAATGCCAAGATCATTTATCCCCATGTCCCCTTTTATTTTTTTTATTTTTTATTTTTTTTCAACATTTTTTTTTATTTATTTTTGGGACAGAGAGAGACAGAGCATGAACGGGGGAGGGGCAGAGAGAGAGGGAGACACAGAATTGGAAACAGGCTCCAGGCTCCGAGCCATCAGCCCAGAGCCTGACGCGGGGCTCGAACTCACGGACCGCGAGATCGTTACCCGGCTGAAGTCGGACGCTTAACCAACTGCGCCACCCAGGCGCCCCCCCATGTCCCCTTTTAAAGCACACTCAATGCCATCCACACCAGGAGGCGGCATCACACCCATCTTGCTGTAATTTTGGGAGACAGTCGAAGAAGAGCACTATCTCTGCGGGGCAACAGAGGCACGCCGGCTTGGTGTTCTGAGGCACAGCAGCAGCAGGTGATTGTATTGTTTTTCTAGGCACCGTCGTCTGCACTCTGACAACAGTCAGGCTTTAGTCTAGATTTTGTCACTGTCCCATTTTGACCTCGGGCCAATGGTCAAACTTCTGTTTCACGATCATGCTTTGTGAAACTGAGACAATGAAGACTGGCCCGTCAACTGCAGCTTCAGGCAGGGATAAGGGATTAAGAATTAATGGTTACAAAGGACCTTGAAAGTGTGAAATGCAATCTAAATGTTGAGTCCATTCCCGTCATCGTGATGCCCTTTGGGACTGTCGCATGCACACACGATTCGCACAGAGTGCCCCGTTGCTACGCTTTACTGGGGCTGGCAGTCTGGAAAGGGTCCTTATGCACTATTGATTAATAAGTAAGCTGTCTGAAAAAAGCATATCCAGTTTACATTTAGAACATTTTTCTAAATTCAATCTCCACAGATGGTGATTTCTTCCATTAAATCTGGGCCAGCCCTCTATTCTCTTTGTTTTTCCTGTCAGGATTCGTCTCTCCTACCCACTCAACTCTGCAGCATACCTAAACTCAGTTTCAAGGGTGAAGAAATTAAGAGACATACTCTTTTTCTAGTGAGGAGTTCATTAAGTCATGGTTAGTGGGCTTATCTCAAGTTTTAAAGCACCCAACTATCTCAGGGCTTTTCTAGATAAGAGCTCAGACTGAATAGTACAATCAGTGCCTTCAGGTACAATCTTTCACTCGATTCTCATTAGAAGAGGTTTCCTATTTGGCAGCCAAATCAGTCCCCTTAGGTTTTGTTTCGCTCAAGTCCTGTTGCCCTAACAGCTACTCCTCACCTCAGCTCGGGTGGGGGCTCAGGTAATCCTGCGTTTCCACTATTCTTCTCTGTCTGGCTCTGTCATTTCGGGAGGTCATTTTAGAGCCCTCCCTTGTTTTCCAACTCCTTCCGGCCTCCTCCTTTTCCCAAAGATTTTCAATTTTATTTCTTCTTCCTGTTTCCACTTTGGAGTTTTGTTTGAAGATATAATCATTCAGCTGGAAGCTCCCAGTCACCATACTTAAGTCTCCATGATATTACCATATTTTAATAAAATATTTCCCTTATGGATACAAATGTTGGCATTTTCAAAGAAACAGCCACATAATTCTTTATGGAGAGATACTCAGAGCTCCATAATTACACTGAAATGCCCACAGCACTGGCCTTCTATAGCTTCACAATTGATAATCACCTCTGAGCTGAGGGAGGTCGGGTACTGCTTCCTAATCAGTATGCAGACAGGACCATGAACTCTACAGATGACCAGCTGATTGACAAGAAGGGAATTGTTTCTGGTTCTGTCTTTAAATAATAACAGAGTCCTCTTTTCACAGTTTTGAAGAACAAAAAGGCTACCTCTCTGAGATTCAACTCTGGCTTCTCAGATGGGCACTTGTACACAGAGGCGACTTTCAGACGCAGGTCCATTCTCAGACACATCCCATGACCTCTGAAACACTGGGGAACCCTGTGGACTGAGAGCCGTGATTTACTAGAAATGATTCGGGAGCACAGATGTTAGAGTTTTAAACGCAACCAACCGTAGGACTTGAGATCAAAGAGAAGCTGGAAGGGGCGGGAGGAAAGTCCAGGCCCAGCACTAAGGGAGGAGAGCGATGAGTGAGAGCTCTAGTGAGAACACTGAGAGTAGGGGCCTCGGAACCCCATATGGAGTCCCCACAACACCCTGCTAACAGCTCCCAAGTTCATCATCTCATTTAATGGCTATGGCCACCCAAGGAGTATGTATCACGGTTTCTATTTGACAGGTAAAGAGACCTTTTTAGCTCAGAGAGGCTAAATAAATTCCCTGTGGTGATATAACCCCCTTCACGTGTCCCCAAGTGTACCTGACTTCAAAGTCACATATGTTCTTTATGCCTCCTAGACCAGGAGAAGTACGGGAAAGAGTCTCTGAACTAAAAGAACATCGTAGGTATTCAGGGACAGGCAAAAATGGCCACAAGTCAGGAGCCACATGAGGGTACTCAATGAGAGGAAAGGGAACCACAGGGCGGAAATGTTAAGAGGGCTGACCATTGTGTATCAGTGCTTAAAGTGTACTGAAAGCAAAGAAACATGGATCAGCCTGAAGCTGGAACGATAATTAGCAGTAAGAGCGCACAGCACATCAATGCAGAGAAAGAGCTGGAGGGGTCCAGATGGTCTTTCTCATAAAATGAGAGAGGCACCAGCATCTCTACTGTTAGTGACAACAGGGTTTCAACAGAGTCCTATGAATCGGTGAGCATCCTGAGCACAGGGGCTTTTCACACAGTCCGTCCTTAGGATGAATTTCAAGCAGTTTATAAACAACAGAGTACAATGAAGACTGAAAGTGAACAAAATGGAATCATCGTAAAATCGTCATTTGGTGTTTTTACTCCTACAAAACATATGATTAGTTGTGAAACTGGGTACAACACGGAAACGGACTTGGGACATTATTTTAAAAAGTGAGAAAAGCACATACAGAACTAGAAGCAGCGTCAATTAGGTAAGATCAAAATAAATTCGGAGTTGGACAGTGGACAGGAAACTCACGAACAAGATGTAAGGCCAGTGGTAATTGAATTTTCTCGGTAAAAATGAAATTAACCAAAGGCAGCGAATGTGGGCAGCATCACTGATAGAGGAAGGAAGGTGAGAGTGAGGCCACAGAAGGAAAGCCAGTTTAAGAAAATGACTACTAGCAAGACTAAAAACTGATTATGGCACAGAAAGCCTAACCTCAGAAAGACGAGGAGGGAAACGAAATATGCAGGGTCGGACTAAGCAATGCCTGGTGAGGAGCTGTCTGATAACAGTCTACAAATATTTGAAACTTGTAAATACCGAAGCAAGAGAGGAATTAGCTCGCGTGGAGTTCTAATTAAAAATAATCAGATGAAATCATGGCAGGGAAAACTCTGGCTTAATAGTTTGACAAACGCAAAGCTGAAACAGGACAGCGTCCCATGAGATCTTGGCTAGGGACATTTTTATTCTCATTTGTGTCAAGACAGGAAAACAAATAGCAGTAGGTGTGAGTATGTGGAGGGGTCCACATTTTATCTTACATTTGCCAGTAAGGCAGAAAAAGCCCACGATAGTGAGCTCCAGCATGGGAGAATTCATATTCCATCTTCTAGAAAATGTTAAATTATAGTAGGCAATGCATAAAGGCCTCCTGGGACGCCACAAAACCACGTACGTGAGGGATGGGAGTATACAGACACCTGGACCTTTTCCATCTTTATTTTCAGTGATACAGTTGACTTGTAAACACTTCCACATTCATTCCATTGGTTTGGCAATTGCAGTCTTTCGTGTTAAGAGAGACAAGGATTCCTTGTGCCCTTCTCCTTTGGCTGTCCTGAGAAGGGTAGGAAGAATGGCTTTATTTATTTATTTTTTAATTAAAAAAAATTTTTTTTTAAACATTTATTTATTTTGAGACAGAGAGAGACAGGGCATGAACGGGGGGAGGGTCAGAGAGAGAGGGAGACACAGAATCTGAAACAGGCTCCAGGCTCTGAGCTGTCAGCACAGAGCCCGACGCGGGGCTCGAACTCACAGACTGCGAGATCATGACCTGAGCCGAAGTCAGGCGCTCAACCGAATGAGCCTCCCAGGTGCCCCCATTGTGTAGGTTTCTTAAGGACTGTTTAGCACATATGGTAACTAAGAAGTAGCTATAGGCCCTAATCAAGTGGCTCAGGGTAGAAAAAACAGCTCCTCTCACACACAGACTTTCAGACCCACAAGATTATATAATCTATATCAACCGCATAATTGTTTAAGGTAGATAACTAATTTTTTTTTTTTTAGCAGCGATTCAACTTGCCCAAACATTGAGCTTACAATAGATGCATTCATTCATCATGTTAAAAAATAGTCACCACGAAGATACACAGAACAATTTGTGGTGGGTAAGTGGAAAGTCGATCCAGAATTCAGAAGGAACTGTCTAGAGAGGACTACCTGAATTGGAGGCATAAAAATCAATCCCAGAACATCATCAGTGATAAGTCACACTGATAGGAATTACTCTTGAAACGATTTGATGAGAATAGCACTTTATCTCTGTGGTTTTCCTTCCCCAAACCCATAAGCTCAGTATCATCACGAAAAGAGATTAGGCAAACCCATACTGAAGGACGTTCTGCAAAATACCTGACCAGTTTTCCTTTCAAACCGGTCACGGTCATCAAAAGCAAAGAAAGGCTAGGAAGCTGTCACAGTCTAGATGCACTCAAAGAGACATAATGACTAAATATATTATATCCTGGAGGGTATCCTGGAATGCAAAAAGGACATTAGGTAAAAACTAAGGAAGAGTCTCATAAAGTAAAGACATTAGTTAATAATAATAATAAGGTATCAGTACTGGTTCATTAGTTGTGAGGAGTGTGTCAGTACTCGTGTGAGATGTTAACAGTCGGGAGAAATGGGTGTGAGACGCAAGGAAACTCTGACATTTCTGTCACTTTACTCTGAATCTAAAGCTCTTCCGAAATAAAAATTCTAATAAAAAATCCATGCCTGGACCCCCACAATGGACATACAGGCATTCAACAGTGAATGGAGGTAAGGGATTATATGAGCAGCTGGAGTCTTCAGGAACCGTGAGGGAAGTACAGCGACTGGAGAAAGGTCAGTGTACCAGCCAAGTTTGCAACACGCGAAAAAGGGAACCACAGTCATTTTATACTGGTTGACGTGAACGTTTCTAAAAATGATCACACAAATCAAATAATCAACCAAATTGTAACACAAACCATCTGATGGCGTGCACGTTTGCCGATGATACAAAATTATATTCCTGCAACAGTAAAACATCTGTCCCGCCCTGTACCTGACTGTGTTGGGAGACATGAAAGATGCTGAACCAGTTATGTAAATAATAGCACAGGGCAGTGTTTCCCACAAGTTGTTCCACGGAAGAAAAGTCCTGTGAGGTGCTTTGTGGTGAGAGAACTCACTGCTAAGTTTGGGAAACACTGAACTGCTGTAAATGTGGAGCATTCAAATGAGGAGCTGAATTTTGAGTTTTCTTTAAGTTTAATTCGCCACACAAGGGTAGGAGCTACTGGATAGGACAGTGCAGTATCTCGAATATATTACATAACATGGTAACAAGACAGGTGGAGCTTCTAAGTGAGAGAATACCCATAGAACAAAAATAGAGAGTGACAAATTCGAGAAATGTTCTCCGACCACTATGATGACATTCACATGGGATACGTACAATAATCCTGTATATTTAAGGCCTAGAAATTCTGGTTACACACTGACAATGATGATCGGAAATGATCACAGGTTGGATGTTGGCATTAAAGTGCTTGCGTTAAAAAAAACATGATGACCCTCTGGGATGCTTTAATAGAAATATGGCATGAACGGCCTTGCTGGCACGGTCTTGGTCCCAGTCAAGACAATGATGCAGCGGAGAGAAAATTAAAGTGGGAATTTGGAGAGCTGGATCCATCCCAGTTCAGGCACAGACATGCAGCGTGACCATTCTGAAGCCTCGATTTCCTCGTGTGCAAAATAAGGGAGTTGGACCAGATGGTTTCTAAGATCCCTAGCAATAATTTCACTTCCAGAAAGAAGCATAATTTCACACACATATTCACTACAGCGTTATTTGCAACAGCCAAGAGTTGGAAGCAACCCAAACGTCCACTGACAGATGCATGAATTTTAAAAAGGTGGTATACACATACAATGAAATATTTTTCAGCCATAAAAAAGAAGGAAATCCTATCACATGCTACAACATGGATGAATCTTGATGCCATTATGTTAAGTGAAATAGGCCAGTCCCAAGAAGATAAATTCGGTATGATTCCAAATATGTAAGGGTATCTAAAGTCAAACTTCTAGAAACAGGAAGTAGAATGTGGCTCCCCGGGGCTGGGAGAGAGGGGAAATGGAGAATTGTTCAATGGGTATAGAGTTTGATGAAAAAGTTCTAGTGATCTGCTATACAATAATATATTTAACACTTCTGTACTGTATGCTTAAAAATGGTTTTTACAATTAGAAAGGAAGTGGATAAATAATTGTATAACTAGGGGCGCCTGGGTGGCTCAGTGGGTTGAGCGTCTGACTTCAGCTCAGGTCACGATCTTGCGGTATGTGAGTTCGAGCCCCGCGTCGGGCTCTGTGCTGACTGCTCAGAGCCTGGAGCCTGTTTCAGATTCTGTGTCTCCCTCTCTCTCTCTCTGACCCTCCCCCGTTCATGCTCTGTCTCAAAAATAAATAAATGTTAAGAAAAAAAATAAAAAAAAAAATAATTGTATAACTAATAGTACAATTCCAGAACCAATTCCAGGAACCAAAATTATGACATTTACTCAGTCTGGAGGTTAGAGGGATATTTTAACCTTTTGATTTCTTAAACTGGAAAAGAGTAGGGTATGGCATTTTATTGTTTATCATCCATGCATGTGGGTTCAGCAAGAACTTCAGTAATGAGAACTGCGAGCAGAGGTGGAGAAGCCTGGGTCAAAGTCACCTACAGAAGGGCCCACATTCACAAACAGCCAAGTCTCCATCCAAGAGAGTGTCAGTGAACTTGGGCCTGCTCTGGGCTCCTAATTCTCCCACATTTGGTTGCTCTTGATTCAGAGACTGGGATCCTCAGGCCAGAAGTCTTAGTCTATCTAATCTGTAGAGATGGGCAGGTAGGGGCCAGGGAAATATTTTCAGACACATTTAGTATTTTACAGAGAAAACAGCCAACATTTAATTTTTGAAGAATACGACAGAAGAAAGAGGTTTAGACTGAAGCAAAGGGACTTTGGAGAAAGAAAGAAAGAAAGGAAGGAAGGAAGGAAGGAAGGAAGGAAGGAAGGAAGGAAGGAAGGAGAAAGAAAGAAAAAGACAGACCTCCCAGACGGTAAGGTTACTTGAAGAGCAGAATATGTAATCAAGGATGTTTTAGAATCTCTAATCCTGGAGATTTTTTTTACAGACTCCAAGCCAGAGAGGAGGCCCCCTGAGGAAGCAATGCAGACAGAATAAACCCTTGAGCCCTTTGTAGTCCTCTGTAGTCTATTTTTAAAAGCAACACATCCCTAAAACAAAAGGATACAATACAAAAGAACAGCATTAGTGTTCAAATTGAATACACTCCAATAATTTTTATGTAGGTCACATTTGCTGAGAATTTTCTTAACCATAACAGTTAATCTCCGAGTCTTTGTTTAGGATTTTTACACACAGCAGATATTACAAAGGGCAGATGTTATCTGGAATCTGTACTACAAGGCTGAAATTGTGATCAATGAGGGAAAATATGTATAAACCTAGATCCTGAACGCCCAGTGCTAACTATGATCCCGCTCAACTTCTTTGCACTGAAAATGTCCTGCATATAAAAGAGTTCTGGGAGTAGGAGACAGAGACTGAGGTACAAGCAGGGAGAAAAACAGACTCAGAAAACAAGATTTATACAAGGAGAATCAGAGAAACTTATGAAAGAAGGTCAAGCTGGGTCAACCCAAGACCTTTCTGGAACTGTTTCTGGAGCTCCTGGCAGAAATGCTCTTTTTGTCTGGGATCAAATAAATCCCGGGACTGCTGGTGGCCAAGGATGTTGCCATACACAAAGCACTTGCCTGAGATGGAAAGGAATAAAGAGAAAATACCAGGAGACAGAAGAAGTGAGACAGAAAGCGGGAGGGAGAGAGAGTACAAAAGACCATGCAGAGGTGTGTAAGCATGTCTTGTAAACCTGGATCCAGACACTCCTGAAGTCTTCTGATTAACCAGTTTTATGAGTCAATGCATTATTTTTTTTTCTTTCAATGAGTTTGTTTCTTTCACTGGAAAGAACCCTAAGTAGAACAGGCATAAGGAAGATGAGGGTGGTGGGGGTTACCTAAGGAAATGGAGCAGGAACTGAGGACTGCAGTAGGACAAAAGTAAGAACAGTGCCTTTGATGTAGGCAGGACCTATTTGAGGGGAGGAGACCCTTTGAGTACAGAGAGACAGAGTGACATTTAGGCAAACACCAAAAGAAAAATTATCTTTGAAGAAATGGTCAACTTTGACCTCTTGGACAAATGGGCAACCATGTCCTACCTCTAAAAGGCAATACTCTCTTCTTTTTTGTTTTTTTAAATATTTAAAAAAAATTTTATTTATTTGAGAGAGAGAGAGAGCATGAGCAGGGAGAGGGGCAGAAGGGGAGGGGGAGGAGGGGAGAGAGAGAGAGAGAGAGAGAGAGAGAGAGAGAGAGAGAGAGAATGAATCCCAAGTGGGCAACACACTCATCATGGAGCCCAACATGGGGCTTGATCCCAGGACCCTGGGATCATGACCTGAGCTAAAACCAAGAGTCAGATGCTCAACCGACTGAGCCGCCCCAGCACCCACTATACTCTCTTCTGTATGACGTGGGATGTTTCGGGAGGGTGAGAGTCCTGCTGTACTGTCTGGACAAATATTCTACTATGAAAATAATTCTCTGCCAACTTGCTCTACTCCCTCACATTAATAGCTTCCGCATTATACTGAAGCCTGGTATTTACCATACCAAACGATGAACAGGATGCAGAACAAGAAATAAACCTACAATCTTTTCTGGATTTCTTCCCATCCTGCTGAGGATCCATGAGTGCTAGATAAAAGGCTGGCATTCCCTTCATGTTATCCAATCTCTGGATTTGGAAATGCTTTTGTTGAGGTGATCATTTAGTTCACTTTTCAAAAGAATAATAAAGACCTGTCCCTTATTCCCTTTCTAGAGTCACACTGACATGGGGCAATCAAAGTAACCCATTATCAGAGAATTCCCTGCATTGCTCAAATTATAAACATCAAAGGGCACCTCTCCTGGGAATTCAAAGAACAGACGAGTGTGGGTGAGCTAGGCTCGTTGTTAGCAGAATAAACCAGGTTTGCTTGGTGCTTTGTTTTAGCAAAGACAACATAAGTAGTGATTATAGTTCACTTGGGTTTTGTACCGATCATCAAAATGCTGACAGTCACTTAAATCACTCACTGGGTGGAATAATCACCGTGAAAGGAACCGAGAGAGTATAACTTCTATTATAAAATGGAACTGAGCACAGGAGACAAAGTATTAATGGGTGTGGTCGAAGAGATCTTTGTCAGAATAACAGAGATGATTAAAGGCAAGAATTAGACATCAAGTGTACTAGGGACTCTCAGTGACATGAAGGCAACAGCTAAATTGTGCAATTACAAAGTTGAGCGTAACTCAGAGAACATCTTTCTCTTTTTGAAAACAGATGATGCCAGGTTAGCCCGGCAGTGGCTTGTTGTAGAGGTTATGTACTGTCTTGCTGTGTAAAAACCCTTTTAAAATGGACAGAACAGAAATCTGGAATGCTGAGCCACTGAAATAAGCGACTGCATTATTAAACATTAGACGCTGATGGCCCACCAAGCGAGAGGACCCCTTCCAATCATCACTAATAAGCCAACCCAACCAGTCCGGCATTTGTAAGGGTCAAAGGAAAAACCGGGAAAAGAAGCACGGGGTCCCTTTAGGGGACTGTTTATTTGGCAATTATCAAAAGGGCAATTAGCTCTGACTTTTCTTTGTGGTGGAGTGGGGTGGGACTGGGAGATAAAACGGATAATTTAGACAACTGCTTGTAACAGATTGCCTGATAATGACAGGATTAGCAAGTTGAGGGCCTTTCAAGGATATCTACAGATCTGCGCAGGCCCAACACTGTGCCCAAACTATCCAATTCTTCTAGATTCTGAGAATAAATACGTATAATTTTATCCTCAGAGAAAAAGTAATGCTAAATAATAAAAAGTATAAAAATAAAAGTATAAATAAAAAGTAGTATTTCAAGAGGATTTCTAAAGCAGAGTTTATAATCTTGCTCAAAGCCCCTTCCTTCTGTCCATTTTCCCCACCTGCTACTGACCCTCAGGATAGCTACACAATCAGCATGAGACCAGTTAAGCAGTGAGCATTCAAGGGACTCCGAGACCCTCTGGGTCCATATGGCAGGGGAGAATTTACCCCTGTGAGTTTCAGCCATACCTCTTCCCATCTCTAGGCTGGAAACCGTGGTTAATCAAATAATGACTTTTCAAAAGACGATGATAATAACTTACACTGAAGTTTAGTCCAAACAATGCAAGTATTTTCTTTCTAATTATCTCCTAACATTAACTCTAATATTAAGTTCAAAGCCGATCGTTTCTTTCATGTTATTGCTGTTATGTTACTTTTTTCTGTTGTTTATTTATGCACTCAAATCTCTCAGTGCCTTTATTCCTTCTTCCTATCATTTTTTCTTTGCTTTTCTTTTAACTGCCTAACACATACTTCTGAACGAATGCCTTAAAAAAAAGGATTCATTGGGGTGCCTGGGTGGCTCAGCTGGTTAAGCGTCTGACTCTTGACTCAGCTCAGGTCATGATCTCACACTTTGTGGGTTTGAGCCCCGTGTCTGGCTCTGTGCTGACAGTGCAGAGCCTGCCTGGGATTCTCTCTCTCCCTCTCTCTCTCTGCCCTACCTCTTCCTTTCTCTCTCTCTCCCTCTCTCTTTCAAAATAAATAAATAAGCGGTGCCTGGGTGGCTCAGTAATTTAAGCACCTGACTTTGGCTCAGATCATGATCTCATGGTTTGTGAGTCTGAGCCTCATGTCAGGCTCTCTGCTGCCAGTGTAGAGCCTGCTTCAGATCCTCTGTCCCCCTCTCTCTCTGCTCCTCCCCTGCTCATTCTCTCTCTCTCTCAAAAATAGATGAACACTAAAAAAGATAAACTTAAAAAAATTTTTAAATTTAAAAAATACTTATTTTATAGTGATTGAATAAAGTTTATGGGCCTTAAAGTTTTCAAATGATGTCTCTCAGAGTCAATGGTCCTCAATGGAAAAAAGTTTCCTGTTTTTATTTCATATCCTATACGTTCCTTTCCTTGAATCCTATGGTTAAGTTATCTCTCATCCATCTCTTTTCGGGAATAACTGTTTTTTCCATTTTTTTATTTCCTAGCATCTTCGTCACTTCTATCATTCTCTTGTTAGACACTTTTTCATTAAAATGAAAACATCAGCTGTGTGCTCAGCTCTGAGATACTGTTTCCATCCTTGAGAAGTTATTGCGAGGAGGGCAAAGGTATTGCTTTCTGTTCCTGAGACACAATGGTGTGTTTTTACACGATTTTATGTTTCAAAGGTTTAACATCAGGCTGTGTGAACACGAACCTTTTTTGGCCTTCCACGTCTCACACAGGAAAGCCGAGATTACGTCCTTTGTGGTTCTTCTAAAGGACGTAAGGCACAGCCCAAGCAGAATTCTTGCACGGATCTAGCACAGACCTTCTGACAACCTGGCCTTCCCTCATATGGGGACATGTACACGCACTCACATTTCCAATGAAACTACTCAGTCTAGTTCCTCTGCTGTCCCCAAAACAGCCGCCATGATAGATACTTACTCTGGGATGTAGAAAGATTGGAGAAAGCTGACTTTGTTCGACCTGCTAACCATTCCAGGCTTTCATGCATGTTGGCCAAAGCTTTGAGGTCACTGACATCACGGAGGATGTCTTGCGGAGGGATTAATTTGTCACCCAGGTTCCCAATGAGAACTTCTGACTCCTTACCAAAGGCTGCCCTGAAAAACAAATCAGAAACATACTTCACACACAGCACAGAAAAGAGAGGGGGTGGGCAGTACTTTTTAAGGCATGTCTAGCACTGTGTTATTTGTTATAGTCGCTATTTCATAGCATGCTATCTTTCCTATAAGTTTAGCAAACTACCGTATACCTGCTTAAAATTACTCTAATTGGAGAAAGATGGTTCTTAGAAGAATGAAGTTCCCCTGACGCTTATGCCTTCAGCAGGAACCGGCATGGACTTGACCTAGACGGTGATGGTCGCTGGGGATGGCTTTGATGGCTGCTCTCTTGTGGGTATGTCCTTGCCTCTTCTGTTATGGATGTTGCTGAACAACATTAAAAATGTACACGGTTGAAGGGTATTGTAATACATAAAACCACCAAGTTAATCGGCTAGAAAATGTTTTCGAATGTTCAAAAGCAAAGAGGGTCCAGCCCCTTAAGAGAGCAGATTATAGTTCAGATGGACAGGCCTCGTTCATTCACTCGTTTACTTGTTCTAAAAGGGATCTGAAGCGAATGAACTACAAAGCATTAAGCTATGTGTTGTTCGAAAAGAGAAACCAGTAAAAACCAATGCTGGATCCTCTGACTGGAGAAACAGAGTCAGGTGGTCTTCGCACAAATCTGTGTCCTCATGACAGTTTGGTGGTGGCGGGGGTGCTGAAAACCCAAATTCTGTGGGCTCACAGAAGGAGGGGGCAGAGGGGCCCCTGAAGACCATACAGCACTGCCCTTGCACATGTGCAGAAACGGAGGCCCAGAGGTGAACCGTTTTGCCCAAATAACACACAAGGGGCAGAGCTGGGACTCAGTCTAATTCCCACAGTGCCCTTTCTTTCAAAAAGACAGAGGGCTGATGTGACAGAAGACGACCGAGGACGCTAGGGAGAAAAATCTGGTCTTTTAGGGCAAGTTCCACGCAGGTGAGTAAGCAGAGTTGCAGCTGGTGGAGGTTGGAACAGGCACCTGGAGAGTTTTCTGTAAGTCCCAAGGCTTTTGAAACCTCCGAACACCTTAAGTGAGCAGGAGCAAAGGGTTTATTTAAGTAGAACAAACCGAATGAAGTGTCCAGCAGGCAGTGATTAGTAGCAGCTGACATACAGTCAGAAGGATGCTTAATTGACACATAGGCCCGTAGGGCCCAGCACTAGAGCAGACGCTCCACGTTGAGAAAAACCCCTGCTGTGAATTAAATGCTTCATAAAGAAGGTTTACGCTGCCAAGTAGTGACTCGCCATTAGGCTTTTTGTTTCAACGGAGAGTTTCGAACATTTTTGAATGTTTCGCGCATTTTTTAAGGAAGTCATAATTGGCCGAGTCGGGTAAGCTGTGGTCCCAGAGGCAACACGTAGCCAGCCCAGGAACCTCGGAGCGTGCGTACGAGCCTTTACGCAGAGGTCATGTAAAAAGGTCTTGGGGTGGGACCCAAAAGTTTGCGTTTCTAACTCGTTTCAGGCCCTTGTCTGGGAAGCACATGTTCTTTGAGCACAAAGAGTTGCAGTCCAGGCTTCAAAGTCAGACCAAAGACACATCTGGGGCTGAATTCTCAGTCTGTCATTCACCGTGTGAATCGCCTTCGCTTCTCCGAGCACCGTTAGCTAGGGGCGGTAGTGGTGTCCTCATAGGAAGTAACGTAAAAATAGAGGGGATTTAAAAAGTCTTTACTGGGAAAATTTCAGTAATTACACACGCAGAGAGAAGCGTACAATAACCCCCCGTGTAGCCAATGCTCAGCTTCAATTATTAGCAACTCATGGTAAGTCTTAGTTCATCTATCCTCATCCACTCCCCATCTGCCTTGGAGTATTTTTGTTTGTTTTGTTTTGGAGAGAGAGATTGAGGGAGCTTGTGCCCACGCACATGAGAAAGCGAGGGTCAGGGGTGGGGAGAATCTTAAGGAGGCTCAGTGCTCAGCGTGGAGCCTGACGTGGGGCTCGATCCCACGACCCCGTGATCATGGCCCGAGCAGAAATCAAGAGATGGATGCCTCGGTGGTTTCGTAGGTTAAGCATCTGACCCTTGATTTCAGCTCGGGTCACGATCTCATGGCTTGTGAGTTCGAGGCCCCAGGTCGGGTTCCATGCTGATAATGCAGAGCCTGGATTTGTTCTCTCTCTGAAAATAAATAAATAAACTTAAAAAAAAAAAAAAAAAAAACCCAAAGAGTCGGATGCTCAACCAGCTGAGCCACCCAGGCGCCCCTCTCCTTGTCTTGCAGTATTTTGAAACAAATCATTCAGGTGATGGTAAGTGCATGGAACTTGGTGAAAGGTAACAAGTTGTAGTTCTATCACTCTGGCCTGTTGGGATGGCTGGTTTATTTAGTGCCAACCCAGGGTGCGCTACGATGAATGAATTGAAATAGGTGAGTGATCAGAAGTAAGTAAATTAGATCTCAAGGGCTCGTTTTACAAGTGGGGCCTTGTAACATCACAGCGAATATCACTGTGTCTCACAGTCCAGACTTCCCAGAATCTCCAAGAGGTAAATTACTGTGACAGAAGCCCCTGGTTGCCGAGCCAGTATCCATTACCCCATATGCCTTCTTAGTAAAAGGACCCTGGTATTGTTGGGGTCAGCAACGTATGCGACTTAAAAACAAAACAAAACAAAACAAAACAAAAACGCCCCTCAATTTCCCCGCCCTTGTGGCAGATGTAGCTCTAAACCGAAATCAGGAGCTGGGCTTCCAGGAAAGCTCTTTGAAGCGTCTTAGCTGGCCGGGGCCTCTTTTGCCTTCTCCCTTTCTGGAATGCAGTCGTGCTTCTTCGAACATCAGGTGAGTATGAGTATGAAAACAATGCTCAGAATGATAGAGGCCCAGGTGGGCGGTGTGCGTGCCCCAGGGTCACCACGGAGCTGCGATACGGCCGGAGACAATGCACTTCTGGGCTTCAAGTTACGGGAGGGACAGCGAAACCCTATTTGCTTAAGCCACCGCTATTCCAAGTTTCTGCTACCCGCAACGAAACGCAATTTCTAACTGACACAATGATCTGATTAGCATACATGATGTCACGCTCAGAGAACTTTTCTGAATTTAGATATCCCTAAAATCAAGTTACAGGGAAAGGCAAAACAATGTCTCCTCCTTGCTTTGAGCCCAGCAGACAGTTATAATATCTTCCCTGTGGCTGTCACTCAGTCAAGTTGTAAATATTTAGTTTTCTTAATCTGTCCTTACGTATCAACTCTCCCAGCCCCTTAATCATCTTTGATAGATACAACACAAAAAAATGCCTCTGAGCTGGGTGGTTAAAAAGCAACAGGGGAGGCAAACAGCTTTGAAAATCAGGCTCGGAGGCATTTTCATGCATGTAGGTGTAACCCTGGGTGCAATGTGACAATCAAGACAAATGTATTTATGTGGAAGTCTAATCTGCTTGGGTGGGGCTCTCTGGGCCCTGGGCATGTCTGTGGTGCACCTTCCAGCACTGGATGCCTATCCCATTTCCCTTTGGCTCACTCGGATTTGCTTAACCTCCTCCGACGGGAGAGCAACAGACTGAGGAAAACACAAACTGCCTCATGTTGAATACATAGTAGACATCTCATTTGACAGGAATCCATAATCACCCCCTAACAACCTGGAGAGAGCACAGAAACCATGACATTGAGGATAAATGATTGACAGCTAAAACTATTTCACACAAGAAATCATTCCTTCGAGGATTTGTGGGTGTCAAAGAGCTTGGTGGATGGTTTTTATGTGTTACAATAACCTTAGGGGATGGCTTTAGTTGCTCGACTGTGGATCTTTTTCTAAACCCTCTAATTTATTAAATAAATTATGGTATATCCACACTGTGGAAAGCTATGCAGTCATTAGAAATTATATAGTAAAAAATACTTGCTACCACAGAAAAACGTTTCCTCTGGCTTATTTTTAACCATGATCTGCAGCCGAGTAAAACAAGCTGTTATAAAACTCTATGATATTAAAAAAGAAAATGATTATGTATCTATATGAACTAAAAAAGACTGGACTGGATATCTACATACCAAGATGTGCACTGTGTAACAAGATCATGCTTTGTGCGTCTCTGTATTTTCCATATTTTCTCCAGAGAACATGTATACTTTTTAGTTAAAAACAAAACCTGGGAGGGGCGCCTGGGTGGCTCAGTCGGTTGAACGGTTAAGTGTCCGACTTTGGCTCAGGTCATGATCTCACAGCTGGTGGGTTCGAGCCCCGCGTCGGGCTCTGTGCTGACAGCTCGGAGCCTGGAGCCTGCTTCAGATTCTGTGTCCTCCTCTCTCCGCTCCTCCCCCGCTCAGGCTCTGTCTTTCTCTCTCAAAAATAAACATGAAAACCAACAAACCCAAAAAAACAAAACAAAAAAACACACCGAAGTTGGTAACCCTACCACAAATGAATGAGAAAATCTTTCAAAGGGCCGTATCAAGAATTTTAGCACGGAAAATTGGAAGACATGGATACTATAGTCATTTTAGCCAAACTGGGAGACAATGACCGGTCGGCTGGTCTGAAGGCTGGTGCGGGCTGTGGCTCCAGGTTTGCTCAAGATGAGTCACTGTCCACCGCAGAGGGTCTCATTGCCAGAATGCCTACCACCCAGCATCTGGGCCAATATTTCCAGATCCAAATTTCTACTCACTCTTCCTCTCCTGCTTGCTGTGTAAGCACATTAATTAAGGAGCACATGACGTATATTTGAGTCAAACGGCAACAGAACAATCATTACCTTGAGAAGGTGAAGTAACAGAAATTCAGAAGTAACAGGCACCCGCTAATTGCCCACAGACCATTTGTCAGAGCCGGGAACAGGAATCAGAACTCAAAGCTGTGTGTTTTAGGTACCGGGGCCCGTGTGAGGCGCCACCTTCATCATCAGTAGGCCAACACGCTCGCGTAGGAGCCCATGAAAACCACAGAAGTGTCGAGCCTGTTAAGCTTAATTTTAGCACACAATTATAATCTTTAAAAGCTTGATCTGACAAGAATTCATTTAGGAGATTTTGCCAAGAGTGTAAAACCTGTTTAATTTAATTTTACCACACAATTATAATCTTTAAGGAGGTCTATCTGACAAGAATTCATTTAAGAGAATTTTGCCGGAGATGCTGAAAATTGTCTCCGTTTAGTCTTTAAATAGTTCTGTTATCCGCTGAAATCTTAGCAAGGCAAAAAAAAAAAAAAAAAAAAAAAAAAAAAAATCTGCATTTTCAGCAGACTAAATGCATTTCTGAAAGAAACACTGCAAATAGTTTCAACATGATTGACCTGCAGATCTGGGCTATGTTTGATCACATGACATTGTATACTCAGACTCACTGCTTGCTCTCCCAGCAAATCTCCCCCAGTCTCCCACCGCGGCTTCACCCCTGCCGTGTGAGAACTGCCCCAGGAGTCAGGGAAACCCTGTGAGAGTGCACTCCTCTCTGATCCAGGACAGGGCAGGGAGGAACCAGGACTGGCTCATATAGCGAACCAGACTCACGCAGACTTCTTGTACCTTCGAAGGGGCAGTGTTGTGCCCCCGCGCTGTAACAGCCCCTCGACGACGTGTTGAACTGCTTCCCCTGTCTGAAAGGTTTCCAGAAGTACTGCTTTCCTCAAGGTCTTCCTCAACAATCCTGTTAATCCTGTTCGACCAAGAAACTCATTTTGGCCAAGAAACTCATTTTGCAGCAAAAGAAGTAAGGCAGAGCTGATGCTCCCAGAATTCCCGCCTTGTTGCATACCCAATCCCCCGGGGGGTGGCGGGGGTGGGGTGGGGTGGGGGGAACTGGCCTGATGGAAGGGTTGGCCTATGTAGGATTCAGCTATGGTTCAGCTGGAAGGCAACACCTCTAAGGCTGGAGTGCTGAGGGCCCGACTCAGAGACCCACATAGAGTATTTTTCCCCCCAATGACAAGAAAATATGGGTCTGGGGACTAAGGAATAAAAGTAGCAATGGGCTCTCCTCTCTTATGGAGGGTCTACTCTTGCCTCACCCCCCCCCCCCCCCCCACGTGGCACTAGGCCACTTTTCAGGTGTTCAGGAAGGAAGGTCTCCACCAGAGGATACAACAGTGACCACATTAAATTGGTAGCAGAGACCGTCATGTGGTTTTCTGGGCTTCTCACTACTGAGCCCGCAGGCAGAGAGGCGTTACTTTGATGCCTGGAATGACGGGCCTCGATTGCCAAGAGGGGGACATGTGTTGCTTCTGCACAATCAGGGCGGGCAGGACTACGTCAGATTCACTGGGCTCCATCTGAGTGTTTCCATGTCCATGGTGAAATTAGTGGAAAAACCAGGGCAGCCTAATAAGGCAGAGCTGCTAAGAACTCAGGTCTCTCAGGAACAAAGGCTCTATTCAACACATCCAGGTGGAGGACCCTGACCACCTGAGGTGCTGGCAGAGGGCGAGGGCACCATGGAATGGGTGGTTAGAAAAAGGAAGTCATCAATATCATCTGCTGCTTCTGACCAGTTACAGGGGCTGTGGCAGCCTGCATATTTACACATATATCAGCCAATGGTTTCTTTTTGTTTTCCACTCCCCCTACTACATTTTATTTACAGTAAAATATACATAACATGAAGCTGACCATTTAACCATTTTTAAGTATACGGTTCAATGGCATTAAGTACACTCACCACGTGCCATCATCGCTATCTCTTTCCAGAACTTTTCCATCATCCCAAACAGAAACTATTCCCATTAAACAGTAACTTTATTGCTGGACGGCTGGATCATAGGGTGATTCTGCGTTTAGCTTTTTCAGGGACTACCAAAATGCCTTCCACAGTGGCTGTACCATTTTACATTCCTACCAGCAATGCACAGGGGGTTCTAATTTCTCCATATACTTGCCAAAATGTGTTATTTTCTGGTTTTAAAATTTTTAATTAATTTTTAAATAACAGCCGTCCTAATGGGTGTGAGGTGGCATCTTCCCCACTCGTTTTATATGAGGAACTGGTAGTGATCAACATTCCAGTTTCATTCAGAGGTCACCAGATATGAGAAGTCACATCTGACTTGACCAGGGAGGACGCCGGAAATCCTAGACTTGAGATTAACACACTGAGTGATGAGACAGACTCTCCCTTGTTGGGGGAGAGGCGGAAGGAATGCCTTAATAGGATGAATAGCAGCCTGGATGAAGCAGAAGGAAGAAGTTCTAAGCTACTGGCATAAAGGTAACAAGGATACAGAGTAACAAGTCCCAGGCCTGTTTACCCTAAGATCTATTCCTCACCTTTCCCTTCTCTGATCTATACTGGGGGTGGGGGGCAGGCAGGGGCTGACCCTTGTAGGCTGTTTTCCAGGTTCCCAGCTGGGTTCTGACAATGGGAGGCCCTAGGTCGGGGATGTTGACGGCCAAAGGCAAGGCGAAGGCAGGGCACTCATCCCCCTCCCTCTTGCCTTTGGGCGATGTCTCTGGCAACAGATGCATCTCCTTCCTGGCTCCAGATCCTACCAGGCCCCAACTTACTTTGGGTGCCTCTGTGTTCTGGTAAATGCCTCTCTCCTTTGGCATTCTGGCTAAAGGGAGATCGTGGCTTCTTGCCGTTGGGTTATTGTAATGTCCCTGTTTGATACATCCTCCTTAAAATGTATAACCAATTCCCTGCAATAAATTCTCCTGGAGGTAAATAGTTGACATGGTTTCTGTTTTCCACATTAGACCTTGACTTACATAAGACCCAATAATGATGTCTTACCATATTCAATGCTACTGGCGATGGAGTCAATTATTTGGCTTGGGAATTAATTAGTTCTGTTGTGTAGGCAGAGAAACTGAGATTGGTTAAGGTGACCTGTAGGAGATCACTTAGCCCTTATCTGTCAGAGCCTAAACCGATGAAGGTTATAAAAAGGTCAGGTCATCTACCTCGATTCCTAATAATACCGACTGATTCTATTGAGATGTGACAATGACACATCCATTTATCACTTCTGCTTTTTACAACTGCTCAATCTTCAACCCTTTTAAAACTTAATTTGTCTGTGTCAAAAATAATGCGGGTAGTACCATTCTGATGGGTTCTTTAATCGGGTTTTCAAAAACTGTTTTTCTAAGATGATCTTGGCTAAACCCTCATAAATAAGAATAAAACAGCCCAGTTATCCTGATTACATTATTATTTTTTTCCTCCTAGAAAATGCTAAAACTCATCACTAAGTCTCCCCTTCAATGGTTTTGCATGCATGTTCGTTTCATCACACACTCTCACGTGAGTAGCTATTTTTCACATTTAATAAGTAATTGCTCTTCTTCAGAAATTTGTCTCCATCAATAATCACAATCAAGGATTTTTGTCGTTGGCTTTCTTTGCCTACCGTTCCTCTGCCTTGTAAAAACTTGCAATGCTCTGGCCTGGCTAGATGGGGCTGAGAAGTCCACAAACCTGTTCAGAGACAGAACTGGGAAGGAGTCCGGGAGGGGCCTTCTCCACAATCAAGGTGAATATTTAAAATATCAGCAACTTTTCTGCTCCTGGGTCCTGCTTGGGACTTAGAAGAGCATTAATTTATTGTTACTTTTTTTTTTTTTTTTCCTGGTCGCAGGGAAATTGTAGTTTCTGGGTTTCTACTCCTGGATATCAGTCAGGAAAAATTAATCATGACCATCTTGGGGGCGGGGGTGGGGGTTTCACCACCAGCTCTTTCTCTTGTTTCTTTAAATCTGCTTGCTCACTGAGACAGGAACCAAACACTGGACTCATGGATTTCTGATATTCTGGCACTGAGAGGGATTTCGGCGGGTAGCATAAACCAGTGGTCCTCACTCTGGCTATACCTTAAAAGCTTAACTAGTAAAGCATAAACAAAATTCCCCATGCCAAACTCCATGTGCAAAAATTCTGATCTAATTGGTCACGGGTGGGGCTCAGACATGGACATTTTTAAAAAGAGTGGCTTTCCTGGAATATATTTCCTATGTTGTAAAATTTACCCAGTCAACATGAGCAGTTCAATAGCTTTCAGTCCATCACAGTTGCGCAACCATACCACGATGTGGAACATTTTCATTACCTCAAAAACAAACGCTGTCTGTACCCATGAGACTTTATGCTTAATTCCCAACCCCGACCCTCCAGCCCCAAGTAAGCACTACCCTACTTTCTATCTCAATAGATTTCCCTATTTTGGACTTCATCTAGGATTCCTATTCATGTAAAAGGAATCATATGGTAGGTCGTCTTTTGTGACTGACTTCTTCTACTTACCATGTTTTCAAGGTTCATCTGTGTTCATTTCTTGTATTACCAGATAATAGTCCATTGTATGGATATGCCACATTTTGTTTATCCATTCATCAGTTGATGGACATTAGGGTTGTTTCCACTTCTAGGCTATTGTGAGTACTGCTGCTATAAGCTTTCATGTATACATCTTTGTGTGGGGGTGTGTTTTTCATTTCTCTAGGTATATACACCTGGGAGTGCAACTGGTGGGTCATATGGTGACTATCTTTAACCTTTCAAGGAAATATCATATTGTATTCCAAAATTGCGGCACCATTTTCCAGCGGTATATGTGGGCTCTGATTTCTCGACACCCTTGCCAACTGTTGTTATTATCTGTCTTTTTAAAAACTACAGTCAGGGGCGCCTGGGTGGCGCAGTCGGTTAAGCGTCCGACTTCAGCCAGGTCATGATCTCGTGGTCCGTGGGTTCGAGCCCCGCGTCAGGCTCTGGGCTGATGGCTCGGAGCCTGGAGCCTGTTTCTGATTCTGTGTCTCCCTCTCTCTCTGCCCCTCCCCCGTTCATGCTCTGTCTCTCTCTGTCCCAAAAATAAATAAACGTTGAAAAAAAAATTAAAAAAAAAATAAAAACTACAGTCATCTTAGTGTATGTGAAGAAGCATTTATCTCAGTGTAGTTTTGATTTGCATTTCCTTGATGGCTAATGATATTGAGCATCTTTTCATGTGTTTATTGACCATCTGTATATCTTCCTTAGAGAAATGTCAATTGTGATCCTTTGTTCATTTTTTAATTGGGTTATTTGTCTTTTTATTATTGACTCATCCATTTGTTAGCAGATACATACGAGGAATCCACCATTACCCAGGCTCTGTCTTAGATCCTGTGGTGGGATCAAAACCCACTAGAATAATTTCATAGTCCGCTAATATGCCATAACCCAGAGTTTGAAAAATACTGTGTTAAATTGTGCCTGGCTCTATGAATGTGTTCCTTGACTGGGTTTCCCAAAGATGGTGAACATTTATGAAGCATTTTATAGGGAAACTAAAACACACAGAGGAAGATGTGTTCATTTGCACACTGTAGCAAAAGTGTGAACAGTTTCTGTTCTTAGTTTACTGATCAGGGCCATAATAAGCCACACTGCCCCTCACAAGTTACAGTAGCTTTAGGGTTTCACTTTGCCCAGGGATTCCACAGCCCTCAGTCTTGCTGCCTCAAGACACACAAAAATTGCTTCTTATCAAGGAATTGGACTTTCTTGAGCACTCAACTCTCAAGTAGTGCTGAAGCAGGGGAGACACACATCTGTCAAATCTCAGAACAGGCTCTCTTCTATTTTGTAAAACCAAGTCTAATCACAGGAGTCCTTAAAAGTGGAGAACCCTTTCTGGCTGTGGTCAGGGAGAGACATGATGATGGAAGAAGGTCAGAGAGGTGTCATGTTGCTGCCTTTGACGAAGGAGGAAGGAGACCAAAAAATGAGGGTGGCCTCTAAACGCTGGAGAAGGCGAGGAAATGGATTCTCCTTTAGAACGTCCAGAAAGGAATGCTGCCCTGCTGACATCCTGATTTTAGCCCACTGAGACCTGTGTTAGACTTCTAGCCTACAGAACTGTAAGAAAATGGATGTGTTGTTTTAAGCCACTAACTTTGTTGTGGTAAATTGTTAATGCACGCATCATAAAATGACTATATGTGGTAATGATGTGCATGTGTTAGGCGAGTGCCCTTGTCCTTGGGAGATGCACGCTCAAGTGTCTAAGAGTGAAAGGGCACCATGTCTTTAGCCTACTTTTGTTGGTTTGGCAAGAGAGAAGTATGTGCATTTATTTCGGAGAGAATGGAGTAGGTATGGCGAGATGTGAACGGTCAGTAAATCTAAGTCAAGGCATACATGCATTCATTGGACTGTTATTTCAACTTTTCTGTGAATTTATCAGTAAAAAAAAAAAGTTTAAGTTCAGGAAAAACAAAAAAAGTGAGAAACAGATGGATAATTGTGGCGCTTTTCAAAATCACTGCCCAAAACAGTTTCTAGGAGAGCAATCTCCTAGGAATCACTTCCTAGCTGGATCCCTTGACAGGGCTTTTTAAGTTTCTTGCCAGTGCACCGAGTTTCTGAAAACGAAGGTTCAATACAAGGTATAACATAACATGTATGAGGACACTTTAACGTGCCAAATTAAAAACTTGAACAATATTACGAAAGCAATCAGAACTGTTGCGAACTGTCTTTGCCATTCTCATTTCAAATCTGGAGAGAGAAAATGCAGAATGACAGCCAGTTATGTTTTGACATGTTTAATCCACGCAGGCATAAATGCATAATTTCTTCTGTCAGTCCATCTTTCCGTCCTTGTATAAGAATTCTGGAGTCGTTTATGTGTTGTGTTCTTAAGGGTGAGCACAGAAAAACACTTATGCTCAGATAAGTCTCTTCTCAAAAAAAATGGCTTAGAGCCACCAAGGTGATGGCGGGGCAAAGGCTCCATTCTGCTAAAGGCAGTTTCACCTCCATGAGGGTTCCCTGTCTAAAAGAGAGCCGTGACACCATCACCCTTTTCATGATAAAGCCTATAGAGGCTGGGTTGGGAGCAAAACACTGGGGTTCAAATAGTGAGTCTCTCTCTGATTAGAGGCCAAGATTGTAATCACAGGTCAATGTAAGTGACTGGGTGATGAGTCCCAGTACACTATGGAAATTCATTATGTACAAACAAGACACAAGAAAACAAACCTCTGACTCTATTTGACTCAGAACTGCATTAAGTCATATGAACAAGAATTCTTTAAATTTTTCTATAATTATAGTTTAATTTCTCATTTTTCTTCTCTAGCAGCATTTTATTCTTTTGCCTGTATTACTAACAATATATTCTATACATTAAACAGCTGGCTTGTTTATTTCTGGCTAATTTCCTATCGCTAATGTAAAACTGCAGCTCAGAATATAGGTGAACAGTTAAGTATTTTCACTCTGCTATGGGATGAAATGTATTCCCCCTGCCTCCCGAAATTCACGTTGGTAAGGCCCTAAGCCCCGAAGTGATTGTATTTAGAGATGGGATCTTGGAAGGTAATTAAGTCATGAAAGTAGAGCTCTTATGATGGGTTAATACCCTTATATGAAGAGACATGAGAGAGATCTCTCTTTTTATCTCTGACATGTGAGGATATGGCAATAAAACGGGCCTGTGCGAGCCAGGAAGAGAGCTCTGAATTGGCTGACACCTTGATCTTGAACTTTCCAGCTTCTGGGACTATTTAGTTAAACAACTATTCTGTTGTTTAAGCCACCAATCTACGGTGTTTTGTTATGGCAGCCTGAGCTAATACATACCCCCTACATTAAGACTCCTATGCTATCCTTTCTCTTGTTTCACTCCAGTACTTGTATATGAAGTAGTCCATGAGTGTAGACATCCTTCCATTCAACAAGCATTTACTAAGCAACCACTGTGCGACTCATTCTAGGTCTGACATTCAATACCCAAATTCTAGACCAATGTTACTAGCTAAGTACTCTGGCCATTAACCCTAAACCTTTGACATCAGTGTTGAATCCTAATTTGACTAGGAACTTGATTTCAAAAGACTTTCAGGCACCCTCTGTTTTTATGACAACGTTTTTTCTGGAAAACAATAGTCATAAAAGAATTGACCGAATTTTCTTATAATATCAGCTTAATAATTAAAGGCTGTGATTCAGAGATAGCAAAAAAAATGATGAATGTTTGCAAAAAACATTGCAAAAAACATTGCAAAAAACATTGCAAAAAAATTGCAAAAAAATATGTCATAAATGTAAACATACTAAAACTAGAACCCTGAGTACCTAAAAAATAGTAAAATTATGCTAAGAATTCTACAAAATGGACAGAATGCACTAGGCGTACTGATTACACAGAGGGCTCCATCTACTCTAAAATATAAATTCACAGTATGAAAATATGATTCTCCTGAACATTCAACATGACCTAATGTAGTGTATGTACACACACACACACACACCTGCTCACTCACTCTCCGGCCTGTAAGTTCTAGAGAGGAGGGACAGAGCTGCAGAGTCATTTAGAGAGGACTGTCATTTAGAAAGGAAGGACAGAGGTGCAGAGAAGTGAGGGAAGCTGGTTAAAGACACAGAGAATTAGGGGCAGAGTGAGGATGAACCCAAAGCTGAGTCTCCAGGGTTTCCCCACATTCTGTACCCCCTTGTTAGACCCAAGGAGACGAGTACACTGATGTAACAGTGGGTAGGGAGAGTGAAAAATTCCATGGAAATTAATACGGGTTCTAACAAGCAAAGAGCTAATTGTGAACAGCACATTATTTTCAGGCTGATAGCACCTGCTCAGTGTTCTGATATAGAATCCACTTGGAATAAAATTGCATTGAAGCGCTCTGTTAGCTTGGAACAAGAATGTCTCCTTCTTTAGCCAAGCTACTCAAATAAGCCTGGCTACTAAGTTTTCTTTGTAGGGTGTTGTCAAACAACACTGAATATAAACAATGAGGCACAAGGTTTTCCTACAGGTGCTAGGACTTCTGAGGTATGCAGTTTAGTTTTCCATTAAGAACATTTATTAAGCTTCAAAACAGATGATCAAATATAGGATTAAAATAACCAGTAATTATAAGTTGAACATATACTTTGGTTTTTTAACTACCAAGAATGATTACAGATTGAGAAATCAAAATTCATGTACCATTGAACTTCCTCACCGAAATATTCCAGTTCATTGATCATTCTGGTTATTTCTCAAATTGCCATACAATTTCCTTTGCATAATCTAAATCTACGCTGAGCGGAGACAGGAAACAACTGATCTCAAGCAAAGGCAATGACTCCCAAACTAAGCAATTAGGTGGCCCGTCTTCAAGGTAGCTTTCTTGGAACAGAGAAGGGGAAGGAACTGATGAATGATTGGGGGCTCAGGGGTTTTAGGAGGAAGACAAAGAAAGAGATGGGAATGCCTCACGCAAAGTGAGGTAATGCAGAGAAGAGTAAATGCTTTGCATAAAATTGGCAGAAAAGTGAAGCTGGTTTAAGATTAAGATATTTTTCAGGGATGGGGCGCCTGGCTGGCTCAGTCGGTTGAACGTCCGACTTCGGCTCAGATCATGATCTCCCGGTTCGTGAGTTCGAGCCCCACGTTGGGCTCTGTGCTGACAGCTCGGAGCCTGGAGCCTCCTTCGGATTCTGTGTCCCCCTCTCTCTCCGCCCCACCCCTGCTTGTGCTCTGTCTCTGTCTTTCAAAAATGAATAAACATAAAAAAAATAAAAATAAAAAAATTAAAAAAGATATTTTTCAGGGATAAAAAAATGTTGGAATGGCAATGTGTTCAGATTAGTAAACTGGCAGTCAACAGTAACAGGGTTTGAGGATATGTGGATTTTTTTTTTAGTCAAATAAAAAATTAAAACTAAGTAACAATTACTTGTAGTTAAATAATCTATAATGCTGAGCAACGATTCCCCTGTCCTACTCCTACTCATCCTTAGTCCTGTGACCCTAAAAAAAGCACCTACAGCTTAAAAAAACAAACAATTTCTGTTCCTATTTCTTCCAGTCGTCATATCCACCTCTCTACATAACCAATGGGAACTGCTACTTGCTGATGTAGTAATTTTCCACATTTTGATTCTGACCACCCTTCTTCCCTCCTTCAATTATACCACTCCCCGTTCCTGATGCAGTTCTATTATTATTTTCAATGTTTCCACTGGTCTTTTATATTTTTACACATATCTTTACCTCTAGCAGGACTCCCCACACTACAAATTGCTTATTTAACTACTCCCCCGCCCCCCGCCGCCGCCCCAGACTGGGAGCTCCTTACCCAGAAGGAAAACGGGCGCAGAGGGGGAAAGGGTGCCCAGAGGGAAATGCTGGAGTGTCAGCTGATACCTGAGCTGTGTGTCTTGCAAGCCGAACAGGATGGGAGTACAGCAGGCAGGGGTGGGATAGGCAGAGGGCATTCCAGGAAGAGTAATGCACATGGAAAGACACACAGGTAGGAATGAGCACCGTAGGCTGAGAACCAGAGACAGTTCAGTAGGGAGAAAAGGATGCATGCGGGTGAGAAGGTGAGTGGTCCTCAATCAACTGGCAGGGACATCAGCCTGCAGCACAGAGCTGGGGAACGACAAGAGCAGGACTTTTCAGCGGTGGTTTTAGACCAGCTCACTGCTGGCCGGTGTCTTAGGCACACCTCTTCCGGTTCCTACCCCAGGCTAGGTAACAGATATCCTTCCCTCCACAATGGCACAGAACATCATTCTCAGCCTCTTTCTGAAGGGCTGCGTGGGATTAAATCAGGGAGATTATTTGTTCTTTGATTAAGATTCTAAGTGAGAGAGGAGAATGGTGTTAAATGAAGTAAAATCTAAGTTTAAAAAGTTAAATAATTCTATGATCTGAAACTCTACAAAAAACACAATGTAGAAGATGCTCTATTAGTGACTTTTAAATAACACTAATGAATAATTATAATCCTCAAATAATTGTCTAAATAGGTTAGCATTTATGGAATATATATAGGGGAGATTTTAAGTGTTTTTCCATTTACTGCTGATCTTATGCTAACAAGAGTGATATCATTAAAATATAATAACAAAGTGCCTAATGCAATCGTCCTGAACATTAATTGATATGTTTTGTAGCTGAGTCTCCAGTTAATTACCTGTCTTTCTTGTTTAATTTTGAGATTTAAGTCTGCTTCTCATCCATTCTTGCCTGGCAATGCCCTACATCCATCTATGACCTTCATCTTGTTTAAATGAGGGGAAAAAAACATTTTAGCAAAGCATTTTCTGCCCCTGTACTTAGTTAATATATTCATATTTTCTGATTCATCTTTCCTCTTATAATTATATTTTTAAAGTCATATTAAGCCTGCAGAGATAGTGGAATAAGTGTCTCCATTCTAATGAACGTCTTGTTCAAGCTAGCTAGTCTATTTTTCCTGCACTAGATTTTTTTACTTGTTCCTTCAATTCATCTGAAGATTCTTCAGTAGCTGTAGCTACTGGGAACCTTTTAACAGCTGTTGCTTACGCTTGTCTTGAGAACCTTTTAAATTTCCGAGTGGAATTGTTACGAAAGTTATTTATGCTCTACTTTACTCATACCATGTTTCATCTAAACATATTCCTAAACCTACTAGATTTCTGCCTCTCTGTCTAATCTGAGCGGGCTGAAGAAACCAAAGAGGTATAAAGACCTACCGAAGGCAAAAGCAAAGTGAAACACACTAATTAATGGCCATGCGGAGACTGGAAACTAGTGAGCTTCTAAAAGGAACATATTCCTGCGTGGGCAACCTTTACAGGGGCCACAGAAGGCATTTTCTCCCAATGAAGATACCGGCTCACCATTCTTTACATTGTATTCGTTTCATTCGAAGAGTGGGGGATTCTTCCTATTTTTAAATTCAGCTTCACGCATTCCACATTTATTGAGGATCTGTGATGTACTACTAGGGTCTCACAGAAGGCAGGTGAATATGCAAACCTCCTTTCTGCTTTCGCTCTGGCTCCTTTCTTCCTTAACCATCCAATGTGGAACTCACGCCAAATAAAATGTCAGGAATGGTCTTGCTCTTTGAAAATAATCTTTTGCTGTTCTTTAATCACACCGAGTTCCAAATTTCATAAAACAACAAAAAGCACCCTTAATGAACACAGCACTCACTTGATTCTCCAGATAACATGAAAAGTTTATCTTTTAAAAAACTCAGTAACTAAAAATAGCTAAAATATCCTTAGTCTCTCTTCCCTACTTAGGTCTGCATCACACTCTATCTGAACCTACATAATTTCTTTTATATCATTTTTGTATTTTCATCCCCTCTGTGTCCTCTTCTTTCAACAATGATTCTTTTTGTTTTTTCTTCTCTTTGATGACAAACAATAAAACTCAGAGAATTCATAACAATGTCATATAGTGAATACTAATTGCAAACTAAATCTAGAGTAAAAGCACCTATATGATAAATGTCTGACATTAGCATATAATGACTAGCAAATCAGTCGAGATTATAATGATCAATGAAAATGAAGGAATAATTCGAATGTCCCAAACTGTAAACTCCTGGTATATTTTTAGGCTGGTGGTTTGTAGGGCGGTAGCTCTGAGAGTAGACCGCCTGGGCTCAAATTTTAGTTCTGTTGCTTGGTAGCTCTGTAAATCTGGGGGAAGTGACTTAATTTCTCTACACCTCAGTCTTCTCATCTGAATGGGAATAACTTACCTGAAAACTCACAACGTTGCTGTACGGTTCCGGGCACTGTCAACTCTGATTGTTGTGACTGTTGGAACCGATTGTACAATCTTCTATCATTCGTCTTTCTGCCTGCTATACTTCAAGACTAATTCGTAGGCTTTCCATATTCTTTGACTTCTATCACCTGAAAACTCTGGTCCTGGTCTCGCCAAACACATTTATCTACTTAAGGATTTTCAAACCTACCTCTCGAGAAAGGATTCTTCTTTTTGAAATCCAGGGTCCCTGAGTGACATGGGGGTTAGAGGTTTTGGGGGACAGTCTTTCTAATACATACGGCCTGCTACAATCCTAGACAATCCCTCCTCACCCCTGTTACTTGTCCCAACACCTTACCTCTTTGGTTAATTACATCTCCAGGAAGTGGGACTGCTTTTATTAGTAGATATTCATTGATCCCAAAAGGATAAATATATACATATATATGACAGGTGCAAAGACAATAGGCTAGAGAGCCTGCTTTCAGCTTCTTTGGGAACAAAGGGATATTTGCTATTTTTCCTTTTTCTATTAAAGCCCTGGCTTGACCTATTTTTCCCCCCTCTGTTCAAAGTTAAACCTGGAAATAACGCACTTTATTTTTTGGTTAAAATACAAGAATAGGAAAGGGCCTCATTTAGTAATGAAGGGAATATAACCTTTATTCAATGCAAAGGGCACTCGATTCTATATTCATTCATGCACCAAATAGCCCTCTGAGCTTTAAAAACTAATTATAGGAGGGGAGAGTGACTTTTTAGTCTTTTTGGCTCCCACCATGCTCCACGGTACTCTAATGTGCTAAATCAAGGCTCTATCAATTCTACCACATTGGAATATCAACAAAGGGTGTTCACTCTTACTTATCTTTGCTCTAAACTTCTAATCAGAATAGAGAATGTGACAGTTTAAGAGGAAAGAATCATAAACAAAAGATTGAAAAAAAATTACTTTTCTATTGTTAAAGTACATATAATTTGTTTTCTTTTTTTTTTCTTTTTTTTTTTAATTTTTTTTTCAACGTTTATTTATTTTTGGGACAGAGAGAGACAGAGCATGAACGGGGGAGGGGCAGAGAGAGAGGGAGACACAGAATCAGAAACAGGCTCCAGGCTCCGAGCCATCAGCCCAGAGGCTGATGCGGGGCTCGAACCCACGGACCGCAAGATCGTGACCTGGCTGAAGTCGGACGCTTAGCCGACTGCGCCACCCAGGTGCCCCTATAATTTGTTTTCAAGCTATGTCTACCTGCAGAACCATGGGCAAATCTCTCAGGCACAATGTTCAGCAAAATAAACCCGATGCTATGATTAAACATATATAAAATTGGGGGCCATTCAAAACTGATCTATGGTGATACAAGTCGGAATTGTGCTTATCTTGAGGGTAAGCCATCCGGGTTCTAGGAAGGTTCTGTATTTTGATCTGGGAGGGGGTTCCATGGGTATAAACACATACAACATTTCACTGAATTACATACCTAAGGTTATACTTGACTTTATATATACTGCCTTGACGTATATTCAGGTTCACCAAAATTTTTTTAAACGTATGTGTAAGTGGCTTTGCCTTCAAATTTTAGATGGAGAGTGGTAAGATTCAGCGAGCAGAGCATGAGTAAGAAAGCCAGGACCCCAGTCTAGCTCTTCTAAATCAGAAGCGTGAGGTGGTGCACAGATCCGCGGCTCTCTGGATTGGCATCCTCTTTTCTGGACTAGAAACTCTTTTGAGCTACTTAAGACACTAATAAAACTAATTGAAAATCTCTTTGCAAACGTAGAAGACAATTAAGGGGCTACAAAATAATAAGCCGAGGAAATAGGAAGAAGATTTACATTCATTTAAAGTAACCTGAAAAGTTGAGAAAAATAATTTATCTTCCAGAAATTACTTCTAATAAAACTATTCAGGCTATAGATATGATTAAATGGATACACTGAGAGAGAAGGTGTGCCAATATGTTTACCCAGATCTCTTAAAAATTTGGCAGCAGGAAAATGTGACAGTAATACTAAGACAGAGGGGAGCCTGTGGCCCGACTTCTGTGCCAAGGTCAGTTTGATTATTCTTACTCGAGGCTCCAATTAATCAGTGTCTCAATCATTCTTGACCTCTCTAGATAGAAAAAACAACTCATGAGGCTACTCTTTGCTATTATTACCATGACAATACAATCTAAAGTAAGGGGAAGTATATGGGGCACCTGGGTGGCTAAGTCAGTTGAGCATCCGACTTCGGCTCAGGTCACGATCTCACAGTCCATGGGTTCGAGCCCTGCATCAGGCTTTGCACTGACAGCTCAAGCCTGGACCCTGCTTCGGATTCTGTCTGTCTTTCTCTGCCCTTCCCCCTACTTGCTCTCTACCTCTCTCAAAAAGAAATAAACGTTAAAAGATTAAAAAAAAAAAATAAGAGGAGTAGAGAGCAGGGAGAGGAAATAAAAATGCAAGAGTTTATTTTTTTTTAATTTTTTTCAATGTTTTATTTATTTTTGGGACAGAGAGAGACAGAGCATGAACGGGGGAGGGGCAGAGAGAGAGGGAGACACAGAATCGGAAACAGGCTCCAGGCTCTGAGCCATCAGCCCAGAGCCGACGCGGGGCTCGAACCCACGGACTGCGAGATCGTGACCTGGCTGAAGTCGGACGCTTAACCGACTGCGCCACCCAGGTGCCCCTAAAAATGCAAGAGTTTATAATTTATTTCAGATGCTGTGGAAAAATATATTCAGCACAATAAAGGTTTTTGAGAAAAACAGCTCTGTGACTTTGGTATAAACAAGGATTTCTAAATACCTGTCTATCTCTAATAAAGGAGTCGCATCCTGATATATAAAGAATGCCTACAAATCAGTATGGAAAAGACAGACAATGTAATTGAAAATGAGCAACAGATGTGAACAAATATATTACAAAAGAACATATTCAAATGGCCGGTACATACATAAACACATAAAAAAGGTGCTCAATTTCATCAGTCACGACATAAACACATAAAAAAGGTGCTCAACTTCATCAGTCACGAGATCAATGGATATTAAACCACAACAAGAGACCTCTACCAATACAAGAAGGCTAAAATTAAAAAAAAAGAAGGGAATATCAAGTATAGATGAGATATGGAGCAACCCGAACTCTCATACACTGCTCTGAGTGTGTAAACTCCTCCCACCACTTTGGGAAACCATTTAACAGTGTGTACTAAAACCAACACATGAATATCCTGTGACGAAGCAACTCTACTCTTAGAACATAGCCAAAAGAAATGTATACATATGGCTACCAAAATACAGGTAGTAGAATATTTATAGCAACACTATTTGAAATAGTTCCAACCTAGAAATGCCCAGGTGCCTATCAGCAGTAGAGTAAACGAATGCATGCACACACACACACACACACACACACACACACGTAATAAATTAAAAAAAAAAAACTTGTGTATTCACACAATGTAATACAATACAGACTATAGAGTAATAAGGATCTATATACAACAATATGGAGGAATCTTGCCAACATGATGGGGAACAAATGAAGACAGCCACATGAGAATATATAACTTCATGATCCCACTTACATAAAATACAAAAAAAGATTAAACTAATCTCTGTGTTTAGAGGTCAGATAAGGGCAACTTTTGGAGATGCAAGTAGTGACCAGCAGGAAGCATGAAAAGGCTTGTTGTTGCTACTGCTCTGTCTCTTAATTTGGGTACAGGTTACACAATAAAAAGTATGAAAATATACCAAGGTGTGCTTTTGATATATGTTGCTATATCATATATACTTGGTAAAAAGTAAACTACAGGTAATGTAAACAGAGAGATGGAAACTCTAAGAAAGAATCACAAGGAAATTCTGGAAATCAAACACGCCGTAATAGAAATGAAGAGCATCTTTGGTGGGCTTTTCAGTAGACTGGGTATAACCAAGGAAAGAATCAATGAGCTTGAGGAAATGTCCATAGAAACTTCCAAAATTGAAATCCAAAGAGAAAAAAGAATGAAAAGCCAGAAACGAATATCCAAGAACCGTGGAACATCTAAAAAATGTGCACAATGGGAATACCAGAAGAAGAAAGAGGAGAAAAAAAAAAGAAAAAGTAACAGAAGACATATCTGAAGCAATAGTGACTGAGAATTTCCTAAAACCAATGACAGACATCTAAATACAGATCCAGGAAGCTCAGAGAACATCAAGCAAGATAAACACCAGAAAAAAAAATCTACCCTTAGTCATACAATATTCAAATGGCACAAATTCAAAAACAAAGAATAAAATCTTGAAAGAAGCTTGAGAAAAAAAATTACCTACTGAAGAACAAAGATAAACATTACATTAGACTTCTCTTCAAAAACCATAGAAGCAGAAATAATGAAGTGAAATATTTAAAATGTTAAAAGGAAGAAATCACCAACTTAAAAAATTTGTATCCTGAAAACTTATTTTTCAGAAGCAAAGAAGAGGGGTGCCTGGGTGGTTCAGTCGGTTAAATGGCCGACTTCAGCTCAGGTCATGATTTCGCGGTCTGTGAGTTCGAGCCCCGCGTCAGGCTCTGTGCTGATGGCTCAGAGCCTGGAGCCTGTTTCAGATTCTGTGTCTCCCTCTCTCTGACCCTCCCCCATTCATGCTCTGTCTCTCTCTGTCTCAAAAATAAATAAACGTTAAAAAAAACAAAGCAAAGAAGAAATACTTTTTCTGACAAAAACAAATTGAGGGAATCTGCGATCCCCCATCTACTTGCTAGATGGGATTGCTACCCAAATTATGAATCACTAAATGAAGCCCATTTTTAAAAATTGGGGGAATTTGTCACTAGCAGACCTGCCTTACAGAAATGTTAGAAGTTCTTCAGGGGCACCTGGGTGGCTCAGTGGATTAAGCCACCGACTTCAGTTCAGGTCATGATCTCACAGTTCATGGATTCGAGCCCCACATCAGGCTCTGTGCTGACAACTCAGACCCTGGAGTCTGCTTCAGATTCTGTGTCTCCCTCTCTCTCTGCCCCTCCCCTACTCACAATCTGTCTCTCTATCTCAAAAATAAACAAACATTAAAATAAATAAATAAGTTCTTTAGGGAAAAGGAACATTATTTAGTTCTGAAACTTGGATCTACATTAGGTAAGGAAGAGTACTAGCGAAGTAATAAATGAAGGAAAATAAAACCTTTTATTTCTCTTACTCTTAATCTATCTCTCAGATAACAGTTTGTTCAAAAGAATAATAACAATACATATAGTGATTATTGCTTATGGTAAATGAAATTAATGAATGGCAGCAATGTCATAAGGGATACAAAGGAGGAACAGGGAATACTTTGTTATAAGGTGCTTGCATTACCCATTGAGTGGTAGAGTGCTATTTGAAAGTGGACTTGAATTAGTTATAAATGTATACTGCAAACTCTAGGGAAACCACTAGAAAAAGAAAGGTAAAAGAAAAGCATAATTTATATGCTAAGAGAGGGGAAAAAGTAGAATCATATAAAATACTCAATTAAAGTCAGAAAGCAGAAAAGCACGACCCATAAAAGAAAAACAATCAGTAAGCTGGACTTCATTAAAATGTAAAACTTCTGTTCTACAAAAGAAGCTGTGAAGAGAATGAAAAGCAAGGCACAGATTAGGAGAAAATCTCTGTAAAACATGTATCAGATAAAAGTGTCCAAAACATGCAAAGAATTCTTAAAACTCAACAATAAGAAAACACCACCCAATTAAAAAATGAGGAGACATCTCAACAAAAATATATATACAAATGTCAAATAAGCATATGAAAAGAGGCTCAACACCATATGTCATTAGGGAAATATAAATCAAAACAATGAGATATCACTTACACCTGTTGGAATGTACCAAGTCCAAAACTTAGCACCAAATGCTAAAGAGGAATTCTCCTTCACTGCTGATATGGGGAATGCAAAATAGTACCACTTTGGAAAACAGTGAAGATTTTTTTTTTTTAATTTTTTTTTTCAACATTTATTTATTTTTGGGACAGAGAGAGACAGAGCATGAACGGGGGAGGGGCAGAGAGAGAGGGAGACACAGAATCGGAAACAGGCTCCAGGCTCTGAGCCATCAGCCCAGAGCCCGACGCGGGGCTCGAACTCACGGACCGCGAGATCGTGACCTGGCTGAAGTCGGACGCTTAATCGACTGCGCCACCCAGGCGCCCCAAACAGTGAAGATTTTTTACAAAACTAAACACACTCTTAGTGCATGATCTAGCAATCACATTCCATGGTACTTACTCAAATCAATCAAAAACTTACATCCACACAAAAACCTGTACACAAGTGTTTACAGCACCCGTGTTTATAATTGCCAAAACGTGGAGGCAATCAAAATGTCTTTCACCAAGTGAACAGACAAAAAAATCCTATAGTACATCCATATAATGGAATATTATTCAGGGATTAAAAAGAAAAAAGAGCTATCAAGCCACAAAAGACATGGAGAAATCTTAAATGCATATTGCTAAGCACAGAAGCGAATCTGGAAAGGCTAGGATTCCAACTATATGATATTCTGGAAAACTATGGAGACAGTAAGAAAAAAATCCGTGGTTGCGAGGGGCTTGGGGGAAAAGGAAGGCAGGGATGAACAGGAGGAAAAGAGGAGAGTTTTAGGGCAGTGCAACTATTTTTCTAAAAGATACTATAATGGTAGGTACATTCATTTTATTTGTCAAGACCTGTAGAATATACAACACAGAGCGTAAACCCTAACGTAAGCTACAGACTTCAACTGATAATGTATCAATATTAGCTCATCAAGTGTAACACATGTATCCCACTAACGCAAGATGTTAAAAATAGAGGCAAGTGAGGGCAGGGGGTGAGGGTACATACGGGAACGCCATACTTTTGGCTCAGTACTTTTTGTAAACCTAAAACTGCTCTGCCCCCCTCCCCACCAAATAAACCATATTGATGTAAAAAGAAAATTATACATGTAGTTTTCTTATATCAGTGTAAGTAGCTGACGAGTATTTCTGAGACAGTGTAAATAATGAAGAAGAAAACAAAAATAGGAGGACTTTAGGTTACACTACAGGTGAATTGTTGAGTCTCGTGATTTTGAGAAGGTTTTAAACGGCAATGAAATTTGCTTATTTTCATAATAAAAGTTTGGCAAAATGGTGGCACTATCATTCATGTATGAATACAGTCAACTTTGTGAGCAGTAAAAACCTATTTATCTACAGTTGCAACCCACATTCTGAGCAAAAGATGAGCTCACAGTTCTATGGTGAATCAGAAGTAAAATACTGGTCATTACATCCTTCCTTCTTTTTTTAGTCTTTGCCTCTTTAAGGTGCTTTTATTTTCTTTTTACTATTTATTCATTTACCTGGATAGGCAAAAACAGCAAGAAGAAACCTAATTTTAATGTGACAAAGTGTTACCTCAATTTTTTTTTCTACTTGATGCAGCTCCAAAGTGACAGGTGGAAATACTCCACTGTGGCAAGCCAGCCAGGTGAAAACGAGTAGTTTCGTCAAATTAGGCCATATTGTCATGGCTAAGTAAACCATTTATATTGTACAGAGGTATATTTTGAGTGATAAAGTTGAAAGAGAGACCTTACTTTTTTAAAATAAGTAGGAAACAATCAGAGATAACCCAATGTATACAAACAAAATTGAGAAGCCCGTTTCCAGAAAGTTCAACTAAAGAACATGCTGGGAACAATTTGAATATACTCTGTACGGGCAAGAACTTTGCATCGTTAACTGCCCTGCTCCCACAGTACGGCACATAATAAGGTGACTGCAGCTTTGCTGAATAAATACATGCGTTAATGAAAAAATTACATGCTTCCCCCGAGAGGGAAAAATGACCTACAAATTAAAAGATATTTGATTCACATCAAGCCCTTCAAAAATTTTGAGTACAAGAGTCATCTTCACATGGGAAATGGGGTGTGTTAGCACAGACACAGACTTTACTAAGTTCATTTCGTTCCTGCTTGATATTCAGAATTGCCCACAATTTCACGCAAGAGAGTGTTGGCTAAACAGATGTTTTTCCTCTCGATGTTTAATACAACTTAGAAAAGAGATCTTTTACCTTATGAAATCTTCTTCCTCTTCTCTCTTTGGCCTCAGCTGTTTGGGTTGAGCCATGTTAACCCAGTTGGGTAGAGATTTCAAGAGTCTGCTGATATCATCGTCCTTTGCCCAAGATGCACTGATGACAAGTTTCTCTTCTGACTGGACAATGCCCCTGAACATAGTCAATGGAAAAGAGACACTTCAGCACATTGCCTGGTACCCAGTTAGCCTTTTTCACCTACCTCTGTTGTGGGGGGGGGGGGGGGGGGAAGATACTACAGTCGTCTCTCTTATTAACATAATCCATTATGTGAGTTAGAGTCATGACATCCATTAACAGGTCACATTACTGGGAAACTATCTCTGGATTTCATGCGTAGTTTCTTCATTGTTGAGTAATTGTGAAAGGTAATAATAATACTAATTAGTAGCCCTTATCATAATTAATCCCTTAGGGTAAATAAAAATGTATGGTAGGGTTTGGGGGGAGGATCTTTCAAGAAAAATGTTGAACAAATAACAAGTGGGGCAACTGCTTAATATAAAAGAATATTATTAAGTAACAACATAAATGGTACCAGAAAGGGCCGAAAGTGTTACAAAAGGTTGTTCTCTGACTTCTTGGCTTAAACCACCAATTAGTTCTACTTGAAGGTACTTTTTGAACTATGGACACCCCTCTATTCAAAGTAAATCTACCATCATAGAGAAACCTTCTGCCCCTGATGTCAGATAGAAAAAGTCTTTGATTATTGCTCTCTCCAGTGGGCTTTGACTGGTGACCTAGAGTGACAGGCTTCAAGTCCTTTAATAGGGCCCATGGGTTAGCTATTAACACTGCACTGACCAGAATGTACCTGTAAATTCATCTTAAACGTCCAGTTTCAACTTAATTAAAAAGCTTCTCCTTCTGTTCAACGTTTCTGTCACTGTACCTAATTTCAACGGTCTAAAAATCATCAGCAACTCTAGGTGACAGAAAGGACACTTATTTACGAACGGACTGCTAATTAGCTGGCTATCCCCTCTCCAGCTGACCCACACACTGAGAGGTTTCCCTCCAACACAGGCAGGAATTTATGTTGGCGTAAGGATTATACTAGGAGACATTATGCATTTCTAAATATACAACACATGCATTGTGTGTATGCATGATAAAACCTCCTTAACCAACGTACAATTTGTCAACAAAAGAAGCTGAAAACTAAAAACCTTGACTCATCAGCACCTGACTCAAGGTAATAGGATTTCACGTTGTAGGAAACAATATTCTCCTGGTTCTCTGAAAATAAGCTAGAATAAGAGAACCATAGCTGATTTCTAAAAATCTTCTAATGCACCATAAGCAAAAGTTTTCTAACAGTGACTATGGTCAGTGATACAGAAATTAGACTACAAAACCTTCTTTTGTGTCTCTCAAATTACTCTCAATGGTACCTTCTATTCTCTTTTTTTCCTTGTTACTTTCTTTCCTCTTTCCTGTGATATTTATGAATTAATCCCACAATCTGACTTTTCCACATTCGTGTGTGGGGTGCTGGATCCAACCTTACAGAATGGTCCTATCTCACATTTATGATGCTGTATGCCGGGTGGGCCCTCAGTGTTCTTTGGTGTTCCTTTTACCTGTCTCTGGTCAACTTCCCTTCCCACTCTTCTCAATGCCTATTTGTTAAACCTTTGTCCTTTATCTCCTCATTGCTTATCCCCCACACTTCCTATCTGATGTAGAAAGGAGGGTTCCTAATTACATACTTTTCAACATTCCATCTCTATCCCCCACAGAAATGTCTTCAAATCTGTTTCATTCTCATTTACTTCCAGTAATCCCTCTACCTAGGCCCTTAGGGATCCTCCCTACCACCCCTCAAATCCCCCTTTCCCTATATGCCTACTATCTCTCTCATTATATTCCCCAACCCATGTTATTAAAAAAAAAGAAGAAGAAGAAGAAACGAATCAACCTCTTGATCCTGCATTTACTTCTAATGAAGCTCCTTCCTCCCCTTCATAGACACTGTCATCAATGAGTGACATCCATTCAGACAGAGCCTGGCATAGGTCTCGATCTCACAAACTGTGAGATCATGCCCTGAGCCAAAATGAAAAGTCGGGTGCTTAACCAACTGAGCCACCTAGGCACCCCAAGGGTTGACATTTTAAAATGCCTTTTTTTTAAAAAACAAAACAAAACAAAAAAAAACAAGGGAAGAATATTTTGTGAGCTGTGAATATTACATAAAACTTAAACTTCAGCATCCGTATCTAGAAAGAACTTTTGCTGGGTGGTTCAATTCCCCTTAGAACTGTAATCCAGGTGAAATTCTGTTCCACGGAGTCAGAATCCAACTCAGTTTTCTGGCATCTAAATCTTTGAGCCCATGGATGCTCAGTGTTTAGGAAATAGTTTGGGTATATAGATGTGAGGTGGTATTGTACACTTTAGGGATCTAGAATTTTTCACCTTAGCACTAGCTGAAATGAAAAAAAAAATATGTCAGTGAAAGACTACATTAAAAGCACCCACGTTGTTTACTTACATATATTTTTTAAAGACTGGTTTAATTCAATAATCAATATTATATTACTGGCTTCACTAATATTCATAGATCCTATTTTATTAAAAAAACAGTAATCGAAAAGAACTAAGATGCTTACCTATATACACTGCTCTCAACAATAAATTACTAACTCATACCAGAACGAAGATCAATCCCAAATGCCAAAGCATTCTAATTTGAAATACTGGCATTGATTAGCAACATACAATTACCCCGAAGGGAGTTTTTAATTCAAATGGCAAAGTTTCCATCCTAACCAATTGCGTTTATTAGTTTCTCATCTTGTGATCAGCTGGACTGTGTGGGCTACCACATTCTAGGACATACCCGAATAGCCTCAAAAAAGAAGAGCTACGTTTCCAACAATTATTCCACAAGAGGAGTAGGGTTAATCACCACTACCAGAACCATAATCTACTAATTAATTCACGGCTCAATGGGCCACAGACAGAGCCATCTGTGCAGCTATCGGTACCCGTTCCCAGGAGGAAGAGGAAAGTCGGTGCACCTCTCGGAACAGGTGATAAGGCGGCCGTGAGAAGGGTCCACCCTCTAGACACAGTTGAGCGAATTTCGTTCAGAAAACATCTGCTGGTGTGGACTGGCTCTGATGTGCATCGCTTCCTCTCTGGAACAGTTGGGAAATGCCACGTGGGCCTGGTCCCTGGACACAGCTGGGATGCTGAGTCTTTCATTAGGTAAACAACCAGGGGCAGGTGGGGCTAATTGGATTCAACTGTTTGGTGACAGCCGGGGCATGATGTTTACTTTCCCAGACTGAATCTTCCAGATACTTCAAAACCCAGGAGCCAAGCTAGACAGATGAGACGCACAGCCTGATGAACCGCGGACAAAGACGGTTCTCATTGAGACGCTGTAGTGGGTTTTCAACTGTGAATGACCGGACCCGTAGCAGGCCACACTATAACGCGATGTCCAGTGACACAGTGACAATGACGATGAGGGATGCAAAAGTAACAGGTAGTGCTATGCCTCTAATTGAAATAAACACAAACACAACACCCTGAAATCCCTGAAGAGAAGATGGGGCAGAATAAGTACGAAAAGAGCCGAGAGACATTGGGCTACTTTTCCATCACACTCGACGCTGGTCAGAGAGCTTTATGACGGTATGGATTTCTACCCAGGAATCACAACTTCAGAAACATCCGGGTACTCTGGCTCAGGGGCCACAGAAAGAGTTCAGGAAGACCCGTGGAAAAGGATTTGAAATTTGAGAGTTTACAGAAGGTAACCCTTGGGCATGATTTAATAACAACCTTTAAATAGACAAGTTCTCATATGAAGGGTCATAACGGAGATTTTAAAAAACCAAGAAGAAAATAATTGTGTTGTTAACAGAAGACCACAAATTAATCTAAAATATGTCTCAACTGTCAGCGTTCAGATTTTTCTTATGACGAGCAACTTTAAATATGAATATCCTGAAGATCTTTATGGAAAGACACCAGGCCAGGCAACTGCCTATTTCAACCCTGAATGCCATCCTATTGCATTTAGAATAAAACCCAAATTCCCTGGCCTTGGGATCCTTTGTCAATGGTCCTTAATTCTGGCGCACATTAAAATACTTGGGATGCATTTTAAAAATGTATCAATTACACATTCTGAAGTGGGGCTCAGCATGGACAGCTTCGAGCTCTCACGTGATTCTCACGTGTAGCCAGAAACAACCCAAATGATCTGACCCCTGCACCTGTCCAACCTTACTCACCACTCACTTCTTTCTCCCTCTGTTCCAGTTACGCTAGGCTTAATGCACTTAGGCTGGAAGCCTCTTGCCATTTTTGTACCTGCTCCCTCCTCTGCCTGGAATGCTCTTCCCCATGTTGCCACATGGCTCCTTCTCAACCTTCAGAATTTAGCTCAAACATCAAGGTCCTCGGCAAGGTCTTTCCCTCACCCTTATTTCTGAGAAATGTATTGTGATTGTTACTTGTTTGTATTCTGTGTCCTCCATGTGGGCATAAAATCTATGAAGGCAAGACCTTGCCTGTTTGAATCACTTCTATACTCTTAGATCCAGAACAATGCTGGCCCCTAAAAGTGCTTCACAAATAACTGTGGAATAAATCAAGCAATGGATGAATGAATGAATGAATGAATGAATGAATGAATGAATACCACACCAAAGGGCAAAACACCAGGGAAATAACAGATGTTATAAAAATACCTTTCTTTTGCCATCTTATTAGTGAATAACAATACGATCAGTGAACTAATTTTATTTTATTTATTTTTTTTAATTTTTTTTAACGTTTATTTATTTTTGAGACAGAGCATGAACAGGGGAGGGGCAGAGAGAGAGGGAGACACAGAATCTGAAACAGGCTCCAGGCTCTGAGTGGTCAGCACAGAGCCCGACGTGGGGCTCGAACTCACGGACCGTGAGATCATGACCTGAGCCGAAGTCGGACGCTTAACCGACCGAGCCACCCAGGCGCCCCAGTGAATTAATTTTAAAGTAAATAACAAAAACACCGGTAGCAATAACTGTCAGCTGACACTTCTTGAGCATTTACTATGAACTAGGCATTCTCCTATACACTTTACATGGATTAACTCTTGTAATCCTAGTAATAATCCCATGTGATGGGCACTGTGATTATTCCCATCTGATAGATGAACTACCAAGGTCTGCTCAGGATCAAGTGTCTGGTGAGGGCAGAACCTGAATTGGGCCAGTGGCAATTGTTCTGGAGCCTGTGCTCCTATTAGCATGTCTCTCTGAACCACTTGAAACATTTCTCAGGTTTCCTGTTTCCTCTTTAACTCCAGGGTCTCTTCTCTGGGCTTTGGAGCCAAACAGACTTGGCTTTTAGCACACGTACAACCACCCACACACCCTCTGACCTTAGCCGAGTCCATTTTCTTACTGGTTAGATGGTGGGAGTCTTGTCTTCAGGACTGTTATGACCGAGGAGACGAGTTAATGCCTGACAGTCCCTTGCACAGTGACGGTGTCCTTTCCTGAGTAGGGTTCCATTCCTGTCCAGGTCGTTATTCCTTTGTAGCAAAGTTACTACAAGAGACTCCTATCTGATCATGGTCGACTGAGTTACTTGGGAGAAATGACAACTGGCTGCTTGTTCTGGAATCTGTGGGCCACCTGCCTGCCTGGGCAGCATCTGTACCAGCTCATGTGCACTCGGAAGGCAGAGGGAAATCATTCACGTGATCAGTGAACATGTCAGTGGGGCCTATATACAGACATCATGCTAAAAGTTGGAGATAATTATGTGGAAAAAGACATAATAATTTCCTTCTAGATCCTCAGAGTTTAGACCAGTAACAGCCATGAGAATCACTTTTGGGACATTTAAAAAAATTTTTTTAATGTTTGTTATTTATTTTTGAGAGAGAGAGAGAGACAGACAGACAGAGACAGAGACTGAGCACAAGTGGGGGAGGGGCAGAGAGAGAGGGAGATACAGAATCCGAAGCAGGTTCCAGGCTCTGAGCTGTCAGCACAGAGCCTGATGTGGGGCTCAAACTCACCAACCATGAGATCAGGACTGAGCCGAAGTCATTTAACCAACTGAGCCACCCAGGCGCCCCAAAATTATTCTCGCGCAGGCCCATCACTCAGGGGGCCCTAGTGTGGGAAATCCAGTATGTGGGCTTTGAAATCTCCCCCAAATAAGTCTGATGTGAATCCATAATGTTTCTGAGAGAGAAAGGCATGTAAACCAATAACTGATCAGATAATGCATCATAAAAAATGTTTAAATTGCAATATAATGGGATGCCAGAATAGTCATGCATAATAAATTATAGGAGCAAATAAAAGCTCTCATTTGCTGAGTGCTCTCTATGAACCAGACAGTGTACATGTTTTATAAGTGTTCTTTTGTATCTGCTCAATATTTAATACAAATGAATATATCAGTGCTATGTAAGCCAAGGGGGTGAGGGGTATCACACAGTTTCAAGAGGAAAACCTGGAGACAAGCTTGCATGGAGCTCGCAGCGATCCCTTGGCTCGTCTGAGGTTCAAAGTTAGCTTAGGTTTTCAAAACTGCCTCTTCTTCGGGCTTTAAGCCAGACAGCCTTGGCTTTTGGTGCATGCGCTCCCACCCCCGTGCCCCGCGACCTCAGCCGGGTTATGAACGCAGCAAGGCCAAGTTCAACCAAGCTCTCAGTCCGCAGAACCCTGGCCTCTGGCGACACAGGAAACCCTAGGGCTTCAAGACCCACCACGGGCCCCGGTGTCCAGTTTCTATTCAGCACAATGGGGCCACCGAGATCTTAGAACACCACTTTGATCACAGAGAAGGTAGGTCAGCTTCCTCGCCACGACCTCCGAGAGTATTCCTTCCCTCGATACGGGAAGTTTTCAGAACTCCCCTATTCCACCCATTGCTACCCAACCACGATGTCCACCTGCTCATTGTGATTTCTCAACGTCTCCCCCACACATCACATCCGCCTATGCTACCCCACTGCTGGCTCAACCTGTTCGGTCTCTAAGAAGCTCCTCCTTCGTGCAGCAGACATACCGAGGGCCAATCAGTTGCCGAGCCCTGTGCCAGACCTGGTTTCTGCCATCAGCGATTGCAAGTTCATCGCCACGTCACTCTTTCTTCATGCTCTGGCACGAGTTCTCGGTTTTCTGTAAACCCCGAGGATGGTTATACCTTCTCCTGATGAAAACATGCTCCTGACTTATGTCAACAGAGCCTCAAAGATTAGAAGATGGTTTATTTGTATTCTCTACCAGGCCCAAACCAATGCAGAAAGGCCAAAAAAAAAAAAATTTTTTTTTTTAATTTTTAATGAACTGACGTTGAACTGGAAGAGGCAGAAACTTAAAAAAACCCCATGATTTCCAACCTTTAAATGACTATTTGGGGACACCTAAGCTGCTGGTGGTACCCCAGAATAAAGAATAAGCAGAGGGAGACTGGCATTCGGCTTGGAAATAGCAGACTAATGGACCGACTGCCTGACTGAGAATACGTGCAGTGGAGAATTCACAGCTGAGTTTTCCTCCGAGCCCCAAGGGGTGTGACTAATTAAGGAAAAGACTTCTAGTCCTCATTACCCTTTTAGGAAACCTCTCTTTATCCAAAGCATGTAACATGACATCATTAGACGGTACAGTCTTTCTCTCCAGAGTGAGGTGCTCACAGAAAGGTGAGATGTCTCTGACCTTCCCTCAGATCTCTCAACTCCCAGTGGACGCTCGGGTTCTCATGGTAAACTCAGAAAACAAGCCAGCTCTCAGCAGAGGGCATTGTGAGCTTGTGGATTTGATCATTTCTGTAAAAGACTATCTGCGGAGAAAGAATCAGACTGTGCTGCTTCCCTCTTCCCTTCCTCCTTCCCCAATGTTATATCATTTTGGATCATTTGAATTGTATATGGCTTTCTATTTAAGTCAGTCATTTGCTGGCAGCAAAACTAGAACATTTCCTGTTTTTCCTCTCACTGTAATCAGGATTTGGCTGTCCAAATTAGGACTGCCCTAATTACTCCTCAGCAGGTGCCAATCGGGGGGAGGGCAATAAATGGGAAGAGAGGAAGTAAGGACACTTTGCATCTTCAGAGACACACAATAAGAAAACACTTTCTCTCTGGCTTGAAAAACCTGATTAAGCAATAGGCAACAGGCATCATGGGATTATATGTGGTGTGTGTGTGTGTGTGTGTGTGTGTGTGTGTGTGTGCGCGTGTGTGTGTGTGTGTGTTTCTGTGTTGTCGTATAACAGCCATATAAACGATTTTCTATTTATTCCCCTTCAAAGATTCACAGAATTACTTCTCCCATCCCTGAGATAATTCATCCCAAGCCTACACTTCAGCAACGGTGGTAGATCACTACAGATAATATATATGCGAAGACCTGATCATGGGCACCAATAAGTGGACACCATTCCAGGGAATTCGGCCAGGAGGGACACCACAGTGGGACAGACTCCTGGGGGAATGAATCAAGGTACTCTTGATGACCACAATATATCAGGAACCAAAAGCAGTAGCTATGTTCCCAGAAGTAGTAGTATAATGGAGACACAGTTGTACTGTTTGGACAACACGGTGACACACGAATGACACAGAAATAGTTCAGTCCCTAGAAGGCCAAGCCACGACAAACAAACACCTATCCATGTTCCTGCCTAAGGCCAGTCACTCCGGTTGGGTATTATGTCCTGCTTCTACTCACAAGCCAAAAACCAGAATTTCAGCAATTTGCCCCTTTCTCTCCTACATCAGGAATTTTCTTTTCTCTTAACAGTACTCATTTGAAGAGTAATTAAACATGCACTGATTTCTTCTATTTAAAATAACACATAAAAAGACAAAAAACCCTTCATGTGCCCTTAACCCTCCAGCCATGTCATTTCTCTGTCCCCCATGTCAGCCAAATCTCACTACAGGGGTTTTGCCTACATTTACAAGTTCCCCACTCTCAGTTTCCTAAGCCCACACCCTTCCAGGTTTTGCTCCTACCGGTCCTCAGAAACCACTCTCATGATGATCCCCTATGACCTCCATGCTGTTAAATCTCTCGCTCAGTCACTGCTCTGTTCTAATGCTGACTGAATGCTGATCACCCCTCCCCCTTCTTTCCTTGGTTTCTGGGACACCCTACTCTGACTTTCCTCCTACTTCACTGGGGGCTGCTTCTCAGTCAACTTTGGTGCCTTCTCCTCTCCTTGCAAACTTCTTCAAACCCATAGTCCTCTTCCCTGCCATGTTTGCATTCACTCCCGTCCATGGTTTTAAACACCATTTATAGCTACTATTTATATGTTGATGGCCAGACCTCTCTCCTTTGGAGGCATACATCCAACTGCTTGCTCCCTAGCTCCATGTGGATGCCTAAGAGACACTCTAAATGTAAATGTTTTTGTAAACATTTATTTATTTTTGAGACACAGAGACAGAGCACAAGCGGGGCAGGGGCAGAGAGAGAGGAGACACTGAATAGGAAGCAGGCTCCAGGCTCTGAGCTGTCAGCACAGAGCCCGACACGGGGCTCGAACCCGCAGACCACGACAGCATGACCTGAGTCGAAGTTGGATGCTTAACCAACTGAGCCACCCAGGCGCCCTGAGATACCCCAAATTGAATTCCTCATCTGCTTGCTCCCACACCTGCAGGGTCCTCTGTCTCAAGAGCCGGCAACTCTGTCTTTTCAAATAAAAAATCCTAGGAGTCATTTTTGACACCTCTCCTTCTCTCACACTATCTAATCAGGCAGGGAATCGTGCAGGTTGGCCCTTCCAAATATATTCGGAATTCAACCAGTTCTCACCATCTCTGCTACTACCAACCAGTATGAGACGGTCTTCGTTTCTCACCTGGATTGCCACAGCAGCCGTCACATGGTCTCCCTGCTTCCACCCTTGTGGCCCTACAACCGATTCTCAATACATTTTACAATGTAAGTCAGATCATCCTGGCCCGAGGCACAATTCCTGCAGTGGCTCCCCCTTTCATTCAGAGTTGAACTCAGTACCTCTACCATGGCCGACAAGGCCCTCCATGGTCTGTCCCCTGTTCTCTTTTGGACGTCCTTCTTTTTTTTTTCTTAACCTTTTTTAAAATGTTTTATTTATTTTTAAGACAGAGAGAGACAGAGCATGAGTGGGGATGGGGCAGAGAGAGAGGGAGACACAGAATCCGAAGCAGGCTCCGGGCTCTGAGCTATCAGCACAGAGCCCGGCGCAGGGCTCGAACTCACGAACTGGGAGATCATGACCTGAGCTGAAGACGGACGCTCAACCGACTGAGCCACCCAGGCGCCCCACGGATGTCCTTCTAATACACTCCAATCACACTGGTCTCCCTGCTGAGGTTCTGGGAATGTGTCATGCAGAGTCTTGCCTCAGGGCCTTAGCCTTCTGCCAGGGCACTCTTTCCAGATACTTTATCTCACTGCCAAAATTCTTTTGGGCCTCTTCTCAAACTTCAACTTGAGCGGGCCCTCTGGGGCACCCTATTTAAAATTACAGGCTCCTTCTCCTATACTCTCGAATCTATTTACCCTATTCCATTTTCCCCCGACGGTACTTACTGTTTTAAAATTCTTTGTGTTTATGCATTATATTTATTGTGTATCTCCTCTCTTCCATCTCCAACAGAATGTAAACCCCATGAAAGCAGCATTTTATCTTTAAGTTCACTGCTGTATCTACAAAGTCTTGTAGAAGTACTCAATAAACATTTGCCGAATGCATGAAATCCTAGAAACCAACATATTGTTTTAAGGATTGAGTAACCAACTGTGTCAAGTTACTGAAATTCAAGAATATTCTGACAGGTTTAATAAATTTAGGCAAGGACCTTGGGGCACAGAAATAATTCAGAGCAGAGAATCACAGAAGCCTTCCTGATAATCTTAGAGGTATCCTGGCAGACAGTGAAAAACGCCTGAGAGCAAACGCCCTGATGTTCCTAAAAGAAAAGAAGGCAAACGACAGAAATCGGCTGAGTTTGGAGTTACAGGTAAAATTCTCGAACAGGTTATTGAACATGGCTTGTGAACAATTAGGAAGTGGTCCTCACGAGGAGCCAAGAAGGGCTCACAATGCACAAGTCACGCCAACTTTGTTCCTCTCCTGAGTAACTCCTTGACTTGAAGGAAGAAATGGTCAATTTGGCTCAAGGTCAAGAGACCTTGTTTCCAAGGGTAATTTGTAAGCTGCCCAAGACGAGAGTTCTTAACAAAGATTCAGCAGGGTAGGGCCCATTGGTCCTGAAAGTGAAAGGGACCCCTTGGGAGGGTTCCTGAACAAATACCTAGTACTGTCCTTTGCAGACTTGTACGTGCCCATCTGGGGAGACCTGAGCGGGGAGGTAGATGCAGTATAAGGATTAGGACTCGAAAGACACCAGCAAGAAATCGAACAAGTCTCTCATAGGGCAGATAATAAAATACAGGAGGTACCGTCATGGATGGTGATAAAGGTAATCTTTGTCATCATCAGAGTCTCGGCTAATCATTTTGGGGGAAGCTTACTATTTTGCTAAAAATAGGTCTAGAAGACTAACATTTTCAAGACAACCCTACGAGGGAAGAACTATTATTATCCCTTTTTTTTTTTTTTTTTTTTTTTTGCAGATGAGAAAAGTAAGGCACAGAGAAGCTGAAACTGTTCAAGGTCATATAACTAACAGGTGAAAAACTTGGCATTCAAATGTAGGTTTCAGACCCTGCTCTTGAGGTACAGTCTGGGTTCACAGTTAAAAAAAAACACATGAACTCCTGAAGCACTGAGTAACATATACATGGGAATCTCAAAGGAAGTCTCGAGAGGTGCGCCCCCGCCCCCCGAATTCTCAACTTAGCCCCGTCCTGTTGAACGCTGTTTTTTTTTTTCAAATGACATAATAAGAAACTGAAAGATTGCTTATCAAGAATGGCACGGAATGTGGGGAAAAGCTAAGATTTTCTGATGACAGAATGAGGATTCAAAAATATCTCAAAAGACTGAAGCGTTGAGCTAAAAATAACATTAAATTTAATGGGTAAATGTGAGATCTTGAATTCAAGTTAAAAAAAATTCTCTACAAATACAGCATAGGAAAGACAAGGCTAATTTCCCCGAGGACTTCTCCCTGCATTCTCCACCCTCTACAGCCAACCAGCGGCCACAAGGCTACAAATTTACCTCCTAGTGTCTCCTGATCTGTCCCTCTCCCTCCACCTCCACACTCTTGCCTTTTCAGTCCATCTTACACAAAGCCCAGAAAAATCTTCCTGACGCACAGGTCTGTGCTTGGTACTCCCTATTCACTCCCCTTCAGTGGTTCCCCACTACCTAAAAGTTTTTACAAGGCCAAGTTCCCTCAGCCTGGCATTTAAGATCCTCCATTTTGGCTCAGTCTTCCTTTCCAAACACCCCAACGTTCATCCTTTGTTGTTTCTTTTCCTTCTCTTCCCACCTCCTTGAAATTGCTCTGGTTCCTTCCTTCCTTCAGCAACTTTAGTCCAAATCCTGTCTAACTCCTCCTCACTCTTCACAAGGCCTACTTCATACCCTTCATCGAGCTGCTCCTGTCCCCAAGTCATTTCTTCCTCCTACAGCGTGTCCACCTATCTTACCGTATTTTCTGTCACAAATTAATGTTGTGGACATTCATGCCTTGGTCTCCAATTTGCCTTCCTATCTTCTACCAAGATGGCAAACTCATTAAAGTTATAACCGGAGACTGATTGACTGACTTCATCCCTGCACACTCAGCTGTCTTGGATCTGGTAAAGGCTCCAGAAATCTCTGACCAGTGCAATGACAGGACGTAATAAGAAGCACTGTGTCCAGCCTTGGGTCCCCCACAAGGAAGGTAATGGTTTTGCTGAAATATCAGGGAACTACGTCGGTGTTTCCACCGTGTCCCTCAACGACCTTCTTTATTCTGTCCGCCTCCCTCCATCCCATGTCTTTCTGAGACGCAGCACACATCTCACCTGAGAAGTCTTTCCTCAAGCCAGTCCCCCCTTCTCTGTTTTTCTCTCTCACATTTCATTCCTTCTGCTCTTACGTCCTGTACTGTGCAGGTAGTACTTGATTATGTACTGCACTTTCATATCTATCCTTAATTATACATCACATAAAATTTAGTATTTTATTATACATTCTTTTCTTCCCTAATTGTTTCAGGTCTTGTCAACCAGACCATAATTTGTTCCTATTATTAGCTTGTTACCACAAGCGCTATGATCTTTTCCATGAGATTTCTGAACCCAGAGAAAAGAAATCAGAGGGGAGGCCGAGGGATTTCAAGTTCCTAACAATGGCTCTTCATTTCTGCTGATGCTGGAAGCAGGTGTAACTATCTTTTCAAGACAGTGGGAAGGCTACAGATCAGGCATCAGGAGAAACACATTTTCAGAACTAGGGAGAAATCACATTCTGGATTATAAAGGATGCTGAAAGTTTGAAACTGCTTTACTTTAAAGATCTTTTAGGATCACAAGATTTAAATGCGAACTGGCATTTCCCTGAAGAAGACAATCTTACAGTTCTAGCTTTTCCTGAAAATCATGGTTGACACCTTGTCCATGCCACTCAATGGCAGTCCCAAGTGGTGCTGCCCCTTGGTCACTCTCATTCCCTCTGTCGGTATGATGACATGTGCATCTAGGAGACTATTTCTGCGACGTGTGCTCTCGTCAGGCCCCTTGACAAACGCAAAAACCGGTCCTTTTCTATCACGGTGGAAAAGGGAGGCTCCGAAAGCAGCATCAACAAGCATCACAAGGGTCAGGGTCTGACGTGACTCTCCTTGGCCCCCACCCTGAGCTCTACCTGCAGGCCGCAGCGCAGGTGTCCTTGTACTCCTGGAGCTTCACGCACACCATGTTGAGGAACTGATCCGAGTACGCACTCAGGTCGTGCATCAGGTTCATGAGGTCTTGCACTGTCTTCTCCACAATGATTGTGCTCTGCGAGAGGACACAGAAATTCATGAGTTTTCGTTTTGTTTTGATGTCATGTGAAGGACAAGGAAAGACCACGGAAAGGAGGCAATCATTTACGACTTGAGCCTTCCTGGAAGGATGCGACCCTCATGATAAGTATCGACTGCAAACAACCAAATACGTATCTTACATAGTGCCGGTTTCCCAAACCCCTGAGAAAGTACGTTCTGTGGAAGGACACCGGACAGGGATTTACAGATTGGTTTCAAAGGCTTCTTGGCATCCACAAGCTATGGCTATGGCTTTCAAGCCCCTGGATTATCTCCTCCAGGGCTTTACTTTGAGATTAGGGACCTATGAAACGCAACACAGAGAAAATGTCCTCCGTGATTTGTTTTAAAAGTTTCCAAATCTCAGTCTCTTAAGAACAACAACTAACATTTGTATTGTGCCTTCTGGGCTTGTGTGGTGTTTTCACATACACAGCATACGTTACCTCATCTGAGACTCACATTAATCATGGGAATCATGACCATTTATTGGGTTCTTACAAGTGGGAAGTCCAGTGCTAGGCACCCTACATACTTTAGCTCACTTAATCCTCTCCACGTACCTATCTATCAGGCGAGCCCCACGATCATCCACAGTTTAAAGATGAAGAAACAGGCTTAGAAAAGGTAGCGAACAAAGCACGGGCTGCGGGCTTTGCTCTTTTAACTACACCATTCTGCCTGAGAGCTAGCCCGGAGTTCCCCTGCCTGTGGCCCAACCATTTTCTTGTTGGATCAGATATTTCCTATTGTTGTTGCTGCTGCAGAAGCAGAGTCCAAACAGACTCAGACATTATTTCAAAAATGGAATTAAAGAAATATCCCAGGGAAACAAATAATAAAGCCACCTTACAGCTAAAGACGGACGGTACTGTGCAGCAAATCAGTGTTCTGAGAAGAGGCGCATTCAATCAACCCTAAACCTCGGATTAAGAAAAGACTGAGTTGTTTAAACCATTAGTTCATGCCTCTTTCAAAAGGAGCAGAATAACGCTGGAGTAAATACTAATCACATGCTTAGCATCTTGGAATCCTTTGGTCGATAACTCGTTTGTTGAAGATGTATTTATTTACATAGAATTACATAAGCTTATGGTTAGATTCAGGCCATAAAAATAAACATTAAAAAAATTTTTTTTTCTACTCTGATAGTGACCTGTGAAAAAAATCAAAGGCATTTTACTCTGCGTAAAGGCAGACTATGGGGTTCAGGGTCCGGGTTAATTTTTTTTCTTCTAAAAATTAAAAGAATGGATAAAAGCGTACAGCTCTTCTCAATACAATGGAGGATCAGCTTGAGTTATGAGTTCATATGTGCATACTTATTCCAGATAAGTAGAGGTTTCTTTTCTTCTGGTCCTCTCCCCCCCCCCGCACCAAACCCCCCCCCCCCCCAAGTAAAATAATCAGAAGGTGAAAAGGAAGGAACAGTTATATTCTGGAAGGCAAACCTCATAGGAAACCAAATTACAGTCTCTACAGAATCCCCACAAGTTCAACTTCCTTTTCGGTATTGATTTTAAGATTAAAGCACTGCGGCTTCACCCTGATCCATAATCCCGTTCTTCTGTATTTGTGTGTGAGTGACAGGAATTGATTCTGCTTAGCTACATGTCCCCACGCTGCTCAGAAGAATCTAAAATCCTCATCCTGATTCAGAACACAGGGTATCCTACAACACGCGGAGGGCAATTAATAAAGGGGAGCGGAGTTCAGCCCTCCTAACAAAGCCCGCTGAAAATGTGAAACACCGTAGGGAAGAGGGGCACTGGGGGATTGCTCAGCTTTACTGAGAGAAAGGGCTTGGTTCTATTTCCAATTAAGCTATTGATAATTAACTCGGGGCAGGTTTGGGGGAGCGTCTTCCTTTCATATGACTCAATTTCGTCTTCTAATAACCAAGGATAATTTGGTGGCTCTTCTACTGGCCTCCATCACGCCGGTATTCAACTGGTGCACGGTGCTTTTACACAGCGGAAGAGATGTAGAATTGTTTTTTAGGTCATCTCAGGTGTGTTTGGTCTTCCTGATTAGAACACTAGCTTCTCGAAAGCAAGACTGGCTTTCTTCATTTCCCTTTGTCCATCTCCCATCCTTCCCCTCCCCCACGTGTTTACAATTTCTCAGGACCTTCAGGAAAATGCTACTAATAAAAGAAACAGTACTGGTAACGTTAGCACATGTAAATAAACCTCTCCGAATGGCACAAAGAGATGCCAGACGTTGGCTTCCTTGCGTTCTGCAATCTTGTCGCGTGGGTTCGGTGTGGTCTTTGTTCGTGCGATGGTCGGAGGGGAAGGGGAAAATGCAAGCACGTGGGAACGTCCCCCCCCCCCCCCGCCCCTGGAGACAGAGGTTTTGGGGTGAATAGGAAGTACCTACACGGAATGACTGGAATGCCACAGTTTAATTCTAATGATTGTGCTCAACAAAGAGCCTATGTTATGCTGTATGATTACATACAATTTTCCAGCTATTTGCTTGGTTTACCTTGTCATGGTAGCACTCTGGATAATCAATCACCACGTTCTTTTCAAGGCAAATGACACTGTAGTTTGCCAAATGATGGGTATATTTTACAGGGGAAAAAAGTTCCCATTTTTCAAGAATTTATCACATTTTCTAAATCAGGGGCTCTGACAGATAAATGTTGAAAATATCAAATTTTTAACAAGGTCAGTTATGTTTTTATTTATTTGATTTCTTTGGCATTTCAAATGATGTATTGACTTGTTATTAATTCTGGGATTTGCCAATGTTGAATATAATGACTTTATAATAAGTAAAACCCTGATTATATTCATTATAATTTCTACTAAACATATCACAAATGATTGATATTTGTTTAGAAACAACTCAATTCTCATTTCTTGCAACTTATTACCAGGTAATAAAGTCTGGGCATGATGTGAAAAATGAGAAAAGGAAAAAAAAATCCCGAGATAGCAGACGCAATTAAAAAAAAAACCAAAAAACAGTGCTATGAGAAATAACTAAAGTTTCTCACAGGGATACACCAGCAGGCTAAAATAACAACAGGGTATATAAGGACCAGCTCTTGAGTTCTGCGCTTTGAAAAACTTGAATGAATGAATGATGATGATTGGACCTTTAAGACCTTGTCCATAGTTCGTCAAAATGGGGCTCTGCAGCATGATGCCAATATTAATATTACAGAAAACTGACTCTAAGTTCAAGTAATTGAAAATGCTGAGTTAAAGAGAACGGAAGTGGTTTCTTCACTGGAGGGAAGACTCTGGAAACTTTTACTATGCTAATTTCATTGTGAATCTTAAACAGGCAAATGTGTGTGGTATTCAATCTTCCCCTAATTATTTAAGTAAAGAAAACATTTTTTTCTTTTCTTTTCATGTGTGTGTGTGTGTGTGTGTGTATGTGAGAGAGAGAGAGAGAGAGAGAGAGAGAGAGAGAGAGAGAGAGAGAGACAGAGCACGAGTTGGGAAGGGACAGAGACCAAGGGAGACAGAATCTGAAGCAGGCTCCCAGCTGTCAGTCAGCACTGAGCTTGACGCAGGGCTCGAACTCACAAACTGTGAGATCATGACCGGAGCCAAAGTCGGATGCTTAAACAGACTGAACCACTCAGACGCCCCAAGAAAACATTTTTCACGGCACAGCATAGACCTTTTCACATCTTCTGGAACAGTGTTTCTGGAACAAGGTTTCGCAATGACTCTTCCTCATTCTCTGATTATACTAATGGGGACACTATGTCCAGTAACATGCTTGAGGACCCATAAAAAGTCCAGCTAGAAAAAGGGTGAGAACCTGAGCTTCCTTCTCAGTCCGTGTTCTTTCCCACACCCCCAACCTTTGAAACTCTGGCCCCTACCCACCTTTCTAACCTTCTCTCCAGCTCCACTGAGCATGCTAACCCTGTGCTCTGACCACATTAACCTACTAGTTACTCCTTGACTGCACCAGGCTACTTCCTGCCTCTGTGCCTTTGGCTTCCTGTCTCTGTGCCTGGAATGCCTTCCTAGCTCATGTCTGTCATCCTTGAGAAGTCAGCTCAAGTCTACCTGCTCTCATTTAAATGCCCTTCCTCTGTGCTACCAGAACACCCGGGGCACAGCTTAGCCCAAGCCCTAAGAGAGGATGGTACCCACTGGTTCACTTGACTATCTCTTCCCCTAGACTATAAATTCCTTTGATCATGACTATACCTTCATATCTTCTATGACCTCGTAGCAAAATATCTGGCATATTGTAGGTGTCCCATAAATGTTTCTTAATTAATGAAAACGCAGAGTACATTCAGAATATGATGAAAAGACAGATTTATAGTAAACTGATAATGAAAAACAGACAGCCAAAAGCATGCTGTGTAAGGTGGAATCAAACCACAGCCTCTTTATTACTATATTACTGTATCTTAATTCCCATGGTTCTAAAGACTGAATATTTATTGTGACTAAAGATTTTAGATTGCGCGAAGAAACATTCCTAATTTCATTCGACTGTGTCATTTTCTGTAATGGCAACCCAGTATATATACACCTAAATGTGCTAATTTTAAAGTTTTAAGAAATATAAATAAATTCACAATTCCGGAAAAACAAAACCAAAACACTTCAGTGTGCGGAGAATGAAATCTCTGTATGGGTGGTTTTAGCTCTTGGAGCAGGGATGGTTCAGAAATGCTACAAAAAACCTAAGGTTCTTGAAAATTGCTGTAGGAAGAATTTGAGAGAAACAGTGGGAATTCATCTACTGCTTCAGACACCCCCCACTACCACACACACACACACACACACACACACACACACACACACACACCAGCAATTATAGAGGAAGGTGCTTCACACATGTTTGACGATGACAATAATGTTTCTGTTTATTGGCGCATTTCAACTACGAGTCACTAAAGCTCGTCCTACCATATTGTCCTTCCAATTATTATCAGCTCCAACTTATAGCTGGCTATAAACAATCATAACTACAGTAATGACAGTAATGATGGAAGTCATTTTTTAATCTATATTTTGACTGGTGTGATGTTTAGAATGTTCTGCATGGTTTGCTCCTTTAATAAGCTATCCGGTAAAAGTCTATGCATCCAGGGAGCTGGTACCTGGGAAAATGCCACTTCACTTCTCTTCCAAATTATTCTCTACCACACAAGCTCAGGGATCTGTTAAAAAGTTTTGTCTCCTATAGAAATGAGGAGTCTTACATCCATCAAAAGACAGGATCACACGGATTCAGAGCAGGTTTACTTATGATAGCGAAAAAAAAAAAGGAGTGGTTGTCGTGTGCATCAGTAGTTGAATGGGGACATACAGCGTGACACACGCACGCAGCAGAATACTACAGAGCAACGGAAAAGGACGAGCCACCACTGCCTGTGACAGCGTGGATGGATCTCACAGCACACCCGTGTGCTAAGTGAAAGCATCCACACACAAAGGAAGACTGCAAGAATGTTATTACTGTAGTTCAGAAACAAGCAAAAGTAATCTCTGGTGATAGAAGTCAGAATAGAGGCTGCCCTTGGAGGGAGTGGATCCTGACTGAGAAGGTGACAACCGTCCACGTGCTGGAAATATCTTGATTGGGTAGCTGTTCCATGAATAAACACATGTATAAAAACTTCTCACACTAAAGATTTGTGCACTTTACAGTTTGTACGTTTAATGTCAAAAGAAAACATTTAAAGTGATATCTGATTCTAGCTCTCACCAACTTGAAGCTCTTTAATGTGCCAGGACCCACATTCTTCAGATAATCTGCAAGGTCTTTCTGTCTACTCCTCCAGCCACATTGGCTACATGTCTCCTTGCCTCTTTGAGAGCCAGCTACGTGGGGCTTCTTGGGTTCTTCATTCCCATTTCAGGGTCCTGAACCTGCCTGCAAAGTTCAGTCCCCTGTCTTCCTTTCTTAGAATACTTTTCCTTATCTTTCAGATCTCAGCTAAAACCTCCTTCCTGTAGAAAAACTCTCTCCAACCCCCATTGGAACATCTCTCCCCACCCCCCTTTGGTTCTATTTCTCTGGAGAACTCAGATGAATAAACCTTTGCTAGGGGAAAGGGAGACACTGACTGGGAGTGACTCCCAGGTGGTGATTGTGGACATGCGTGATGGAACTCAATGTTATGTATTTATTTGTAAAATTTTTTTAATGTTTACCTTTTTTTGAGATAGAAAGTGAGAGACACAGAGTGCGAGCAGGGGAGGGACAGCGAGAGAGGGAGACACGGAGTCTGAAGGAGGCTCCAGGCTGTGCGCTGTCAGCACAGAGCCCGACACGGCGCTCGAACCCATGAACCGAACCATGAGATCATGCCCTGAGCCGAAGTCAGATGCTTTAACCGACTGAACCACCCAGGTACCCCAAGTCTCAATTTTAAACAACTGTGTCCAACCACTATACAAATGAATAGGTACTCCTTCAATAACTTGTCTGAGAGGGTGTAAGTATCCTATTATAGTGGTTTTCACTTACGGTGTATTTTTAAAATGTGAGGATGTAGCAATATTGCTGGAAATAACTACCATAGACCATCAGATGACAGCTGTTGGGAAGGGCCTGAAACTGGGGATAGGGCAGGGAACTTAATTAATTAAAGAGATACATGTTTATTATTATACATGTTTATCGAGTAAATATTTTCTCTGGGCTAAATACAAGGCTAAATGCAGGAGATAAAAAGCCCTCCAGCGGCTCACAAAGTTCTCACCCTCCAGCGGTCTTAGATATTAGGAGGAGGAGACAAGTTCACAAATAAAAACACAAAGTCTCTGTGAATATTGCACAGCAGAGGTACAGAAAAGGAAAGTTAACTGGGCTGGGGTGGGGGTGGGGAGTGGTGAGAAAGATGAAGTTATAAGTGAATTGATTTCCAAAAGATAGCGACTTACAGATTGACAAAAATGGAGAAAAAAGTACTTCAGGTAGACAGGGCAGCATGAACGGGAAGCAGTGTGGGATTGAGAGACCTGCAGATTGTTCTTCATGGCTGCAGTGAAGGGTGTGTGTGTGTGTGTGTGTGTGTGTGTGTATAGATCAGGAAAGCTGTGTGAGGAAGTCAGAGCCAGATGTTGGAGGTCCTTGTATAACATATATGCTTACCACCTAAATATTTTGAATATCCCTTTTACCCTCTCCAGCAAGAAAGTACAAGTTAATCCTGTCTGATGTCACTAATCATTAGATGATCCACTCCAAGTGGAGGAAGATAATTTCGAAAGGTTCTACTCTTGAGAAAAGACAAACTTCTACAACCAACAGGGAAATTCATTCTGAAGCTCTGTTTGGCAGGCTGAAGAGAAGTGTAATTTATAAATAGGCTTAAACAAAGAAAATAGGAGGTCAAATTTTGGGCAACCAGAAACACTATATCCCTTTAGAACTCACATAAGTGATTATAAAATTCACCTGCCAGTTAATAACTTGGAAAATGTATCTGATGTTAAATTACTAGTAATATTTTCTTAACATTTTGGCTAGAGGATCACTTATGGTAGAATGAAATCTGTGCCTAACATATAAGCACAGCTGGCTCTTTACAAGGTTTATTTAGGGGTTTGAGACTTCATATTCAAAACAAAACAACATAGCAGGAAAGGGGAAAGAAGTATACAACAGTTGTGTTTAATTAGACCGTGGGATCTCAGGGCATATCTTTGTTTCTTTACATGCTTCAAATCAATATAATTCTATGTCCAGGTTATCAATTCCCCTTGATATGTAATGGAACCCAGGGAATATCAATGAATAGGTAAACATTAGCACTTACAAGAAATATCCTTAACTCCAGCAGAAGCACGCACGCACACGCACACACACAACTTCAAAAGCGCCTTAAGGTTGTTATTCTGCAAAATACATAGTGCTACATGTTAGGGGAGACACAGAAGTATAATAACGTTAGCAGCTAAAGTACTTCATTTGTGCCAGGCAATGTTCTTGACATAAAGCATGGTCTACTTTCCAGGGGCTGCTAATAATCTAGTTGGGATAACATCATTTAAAACAAGAAACAAGTGATATTCCAAGAGGCAAGTTAAGCGCAAAAGACACAGTAGGGGAACAGCAGTAAAAAGGTGGGAAAGACTGAACTGGTATCTGGGAGATAGACCAAGTTTAGGATACATGGAGAGGAAGAAGCAAGGCACAGCAAGCCAGGGAAAAAGCAGGAGACAACTGTGGCTGGAGTAGGAGATTCATGTTGAGGAACTGGAGGAGAAAGGGTGGTCTGGACAGAGTAGAGTGCGGAAGGCCTGGATGGCAGGCTGAGGGCTTCTTCCTGCGCAGGGACAGGAGCAGGCAGTTTAAGGTAGTGGAGCTCAGAATCCCAACCCTAGAGCCAAAAGCAACCCCTGCTATCCACAGTCCCATTCTCTGGCTTTAAAAAAGAAAAACGACCAACACAAATATTAAAGGGCCTGTCAGAGATACACAGCTAGCTTATGATACTTCAAAAATCTAGAATCCAGGTCTCTGAGCTCTCTCTGGCCAAAGCTGATGATTACTGCATCAAATGGAATAAATTATTGTAGTTGATTATTTTTATTGAAAAATATGAAAGATCAATGCAGAGAGAAAGTCAGGGAAAAAACTCATTTGTCACCATTTGAGGAGAATATTAAATCAAATTCTTCTTTGAGAATTGATAAAGAGAAAGAATTATGCATTTACTCTGTCTTTCCAGTAGGAACTATATCTATTTCAGGATTACCAAATAGGGAAAAGCTCTACTCTAATGAAGAATGCCAACTAAGAAGTGTAGAAGAAAGAACAGAATTAGAAAATCATTTTTGCAGCCTCTAACAACACAGCTGATTTGAGTAAAGGTTATCAATTGGTACTAAAACAAAGAGAGGACAGTTGACAGGGAAAATGAACATTTTTGTAGTGCCAAATATACTCCACACACACAGATTACTTTCTGGGCGCACGAGGAAAACCATACCTGAACAATGGACGGACCAGATGGTCACAGGTCCCACCCAGGGGTGAGACGTTCACATCACTAATGTTAGGAAGCCAGCTCTTACGGGTCTGTGGATGTGATGGGACAAGAAACCTAGCATCATCTATGATATATCCCTATTAAAACATTTAATCCCAATCTAATCACGCTTTTAGATCTCGCTTCTAGTCACAGGAAACAGAGGACGCTATCAGACAAATGCAGAACATGGGATATTGTCGAGCACAGGTGACCGTGTCTGTTAAACACATCAGCACTGGGAAAAAAAGTGACTCTCTAGATTAAAAGAGATGTAAGCCACATGACAATTATGATCCTACATGGAATCCTAGTTGGGACAAACTAGTTGTAAAGAATATTTTTGCAAAACGTGGGAAATTTCAAATTGGTAGGTATTAGAAGACGTTAAGAACTTACTGCGCATGCTAAAAGCTGTGATAACGTGATTGTGATAATGAAGACAATGCTCTTGTTTTGTAGAGAAGTAATACTAAAGTGTTTTGGTATGAAATAGCTTGAAGCCTTGCTTTAAACATGAGAAAACCAGATGATGGGCGCCTGGCTGGCGCGGTAGGTGGAATGTGTGGCTCTTGATCTTTGGGTTGTGGGTTTGAGCCCCACGTTGGGCATAGAGATTACTCAGAATAAAATCTTAAAAAACAAAAACAAGAAAACCAGATGAAATATATGAGGCATCAATTCTCAGACAATGGAGAAGGAAAGTAAATGAGGTGAGCCTTGCGAACGCTGTAGCTGGAGTTTCCAGGTCACAGTTCAGGAAAGGGGGGACCCACACAGACTTTTCCGAGTTGGGGAGGACAGAATCCGGCGCTTTGGAAGGTTAAGGCAAGTAGGGCTTTGTGGGGTGAAACACTGGACAGGAGGGGGCGCACAGAGAGAGGGAGGAAGGGAGAAAGAGAGGTTGAGATCTTTCTGGAGATCTTTAGAAGAGCCCCCTCAAATCGTGGGCTGAGTACTGACTTGTGCCTGTGGGGCAGAAATTACTAACGCTGGTGAAAGAACCACCTGAAAAGAGCAGGTAGAACTCCCAGACTTCATCACACAGGGCCAGGAATGGTTCACGTTCCCATTAGCTAGAGTGGAAGAGCCACCTCACAGATATGGCAACTGGTAGAGTCCTCAGAAAGGTATGGCACCTCGGGCGGTGGGGTCAAATTAGCCTAAGACGAAGGGCTGCCCTGGACATGTCTAACAAAGCCCCAAAGCAACCCTTGAGACCATCAATGTAATTCTACCACTGAAACGTGTCCTAAGACAAAGTTCTAGAATATTTAAAGTACTACAATAAAAGCCAGCACCCAACAACGTAAAAAAAACCCCCCAAGTCACCATGTCCAGCATCTAATGAAAAGTTACCTGACATGCAAAGAAGTGGGAAAATCAGTCCAGAAAAACAGTCCCAGGAACGACACAGATAACAGAATTAGTAGACAAAGAGGTTAGAACAGCCATTATAAATATTCTCCTATGTTCAAGAACATACAGCAAAATGTGAACATGACAAGAAGAAAAATGGAAGACACAGCAATAGAAACTATCCAGAATAAAACAGACAGGAGAAAAATGAAAATGATCAAGCAGAGTCCATGAACTGTCCATGGGACACAGTCAAGCAACCTAATACATGTAACTAAAATTCCTGAAGGAGACGGGGGACAGAAAAAGACACGAGGGCTGAAAAATTTCCAAATCTGATGAGAAGTGTATGCTCACAGGTTCAAGAAGTTCAAAAATCTCACACGGAAGATGACAAAGACTACAGCAAGACACATTATCATCAAATTGTTGAAAACCAGTGAGATTAATAGAAAAAAAATCTTAATAACAGCAAGAAAAAAAGGCAAGGAGACCTGAAAGGAAAAAATGAAGAAATCAGTCCCTTTGACTCCCATTTCAATGTTCTGTCTAGCACCCCACACTGTGCCCGGTCCTGGGGAAGGTGAGCCAGGCTGATACGCAGAGGTGGTTCAGAGGTGTGGGACTCCACGACAAGGAGGCTGCCCTCCAAGTGTAGGGCGGCTCAGACGGTGGTGACAGGAGGAGTAGAGGATCCAAGATAGAAAAGAAGAGAAGGGGCAAAGATTAAAAAAAAAATGAGGAAAACAAAGTATGCAAAAAACAAAACAAAACAAGAAAGAAGAGTTTCAAGGAAGAGAGGCAGTAAGGGCATCTGATCTTTAGGAAGCAAACCAGCCATTCACAAAACCCTCCCATGGAGAAAGAAAAACCTCCAAAGGAAGATGGACTCCACATAAACGTGTGCCCTGGAATTTTATTTCCCAGTTGTATATTTCTAAATGTTCTCTTTCTGCCTTAAGGGCCCATATCACTCCATGCTCTACTGTCTAGTTATATACATATTAAAAAGAAAAAAAAAAGTCCTTCATTCTTTTCCTTAACCCAAGTTCACCCAGAACGGATACCTAGGGCAAAAGCATTGGACTGTCCATAGTAAGACTGTAAGATTGTTAAGACTGCCATATAGGCTCAGGCTAATAATCCAGCCTATTTAAAGTTATCTTTCCGAAATTATGTTTTTGCATGATTTTCCAAGCCCTGCTAACAACATCACCATAGCGTTTTCTAACACCCTTCTTCCTGAGAGCTCGGAGTACTTCACAAATATCTCAATCAATATCCCAACAGATTGTGAGAAAGTAGAGCAGTCGTTATCGTCCCTATTTTTTAGCAAGTCTAACACTTAAAGTGGTTTCAAGGAACAAGTATAACACTTAGACGTTTTTAAAGAACTCCAGAACATCAAGCTGCCACCAAAGGTGGTCTCAAATGCTTGCATTTCTTTATGCTTCTCGAATTCTCATTCCACTCTGGTTTCTCTCATGCCGCAAAGCGTCTGTATTCACAGAAACCCTTCTCTTGATGTAGCAGGTATTAGTCAAGCGTTTTATGTGATTCTTCTGTCCTTTTAAAGATTTCATGTCCTTGGCCACTCCACTTGGTCCAAACAAACAAACAAACAAACAAACAAACCCAGAGATTCACAGAGCGGGACCTATACATTTCTCCTTTCTGCTAGCAAAGGCAAGGTCTCTGCAGCAGGAGATTCAATGGTCCACAGTGGGGCACGATTCGTTAGGGAAGAGTTACAAAGATATAAATCAACTTGTCAGAGGAGGAAGTCCGGCTGGACCAGTGGGAGATGCATCCTACACGCACATTTGTTCCACACTCTGAGGGCTCACCTGCCTTTGGTGGCTCATTCCACAGAATAATCAATTATGCTGACAAGTTTCCCCACACACTGCTTCAGCCTCAGTTACTCGTGTACCTCAGAGGTGAGATCCGGAGCCCTCTTAGGAGAAGGAGGAGCAGGGAGCTTGGCTTCCAGGAAAACAGAACATATGGAACTGCTTGGGGAAGAGAGTGTTCGAGCAAGCGTGCAAGCATGCACACAGGGGAAAATTTGTTCAAGGGCAGTGATACAACTCAGATATGCCTCAGACTGGGAGGGACCATAATATCTGTAAAGAGCTGATACATTCTGAAAAGGAGATCTTGTTTTTGACGAAACCAGCTGTTGCAAACCCAGCATTCTAGCCCCTTCTAGGAATAAAGTTAACTGTTCCAGATGATCATTGCAGGTTGAGCAAAACAGTATGTGCCGCTGGGCAAAAGTCAAGTGACTAGTACAGAGGAGACCTGTACTCCAAATATGGTTTTAACACTAACTCTGAGATGTTGAACAAGTTACTCTCCCTTTCTTCATTCACAAGCAGTGAGAGTGCAATATTCTTTGTGAACCACGGTGACATCTCCAGCCTGCCCACCATCATGTCAACTTGGCTTTTAACTCATTTTCCCAGGTTTAGGAGATGAGTCATTCACATTTACCCTTCCTAGATTTTAGTTATCAAAGCACATGATTTATGAAGAGAGAGGCCTACGTGAGATTAGAGATGACCACAATGCATCCTGATGAACTAAACGGATGGCATCCCGCCAAAGTTTGTGTGACAGGAACAGTAATAGCACCACCCACATACTGCCCAGGGAAGCAGCTTTGCTCCTGACTCCCAGTACTGTTAGTGGTTAAAAATCTGAATATTGAAGCTTTGATGTATTTCCTTCTAAGACAATCTCTTCACACAGCAAACACCCACGCCACTGGGAAGGATACAGCCAACACATGTACAATAATTTCCAGACTTCAAGATTTCACCAACCAGGAAAAATAAATGAACCAACATAGATCCAACTTTTGATTTTTGCCAAGTTATGATGCTTAAAATAAAACAAAACAAAAACAGATCACTTATAATACCACTGTTTTTATAGAAGTATGATAAAAACATGAATATTTTCACACCAAGAATGTGGAGGAAAATATCAGAAAAAAAGTCCTTCCCAAGAAAGTAAACTGGAAAATACACACACACACCCCACTACGCTGACTTGACTTTACCCATTTCCTGTGCGGCCCACGTTAGGCTGGCCCAGGATGGACTGGACAGGGGACCAATGCAGTAGGTATTAGGTCTCACTAACAGAGTCCATGCTTTACAGATCACCATGCCCGATGAGACACAAATGCCAAAGGACAATGTTCAACTCTTGTGATTGTTTTCAGCCTTGGGGTGGGGTGGGAAGAGTTTTTACGTGGGAAGTCATCATTTCACCAAACCAGGGTTCCATATTTATTCTACAGTCTCTTGTGAGACCAGGGATTGAAAACATGAAACAGGCTCATATGTTTGTAAGAGCAGAAGAAATTAAATACACAACGATTCAGCTGTCACAATGTTATCTTTGGATTTTTAAGTATAAATTTGTTTAAAATATAAAATTAATACAAAGCTCAAAAGTACTAAATGGAATCATAAAATTGCTCAACGGTCTCTTCCTATGGGTAACTTAGAAGGCACTTTAAGAGCGCACATATAATTTGGAAAGAAAACTCTAATGATTCATAAAATTACCACAGTTCCCGTGTAACTGAAAACAATAGAGCCTACTGCAAAACACAGACAGAGCATTCAATTCATTTTAATGGTTTCTCATTTTTTTCTTTTAAACTCTCTGTTCCTTTTATCACTAAGATTTTTTTTTTAAATGAAAAGTAGAATGTCTCTGCTGCCCATTTTCTTCTTGTATTGTTTGCCTTTTGTTCTAAAAATGAGGGTAAAATTAAGTGCTTAGATCACTAGAGATTTCCAGATGGTCAGACAAATGAGTCCTGAGGCTCCTGGGCTTGCGTTTTTGATAGATACGGACGGACATCCCTCACTCGGTCTCCATGGCTGTAGCTCAATACAAATTTGATTTAGCCTAAGCACCTTCAGCGTGTGACGACCACATTCCTGCCCAGAATGAGCATCCAAATTGGCTTAATTACTTAAATCAAAACGGGAATTTTCTATGTATTTCTAAAGTATCCCTTTATTTCCCTGGTATATATATTTGCAATAAATTATAAAAAGTTTATATTACATATATTCTAATCTTTGCAGGTTATTCTGAATTGCAACTATTTTTCTTATTTATTGTCTCCCTTCCTGATCTTCACCCCTCCTCTGGTTTATTTTGTTAACCCTTTTCCTGGTTCCCTAGGGCTACTGTTCCTATGTCACAAGCCCAGGCCATGCCTTCTCTTCCTTATTTTCATGTGTTTCTTTTGCAATTCTAGAATGAAGAGCATGAACCCTCCACCACATGGCAAGTCTGCAGATAGGTGCTGGATGAACACTGGAAGTGTGTATTTTATTAAGTACGCATATATGGGGCACCTGGGTGGCTCAGTCGGTTAAGCGTCCGACTTTGGCTCAGGTCATGATCTTGCGGTCCGTGAGTTCGAGCCCTGCGTCGGGCTCTGTGCTGCCAACTCAGTGCCTGGAGCCTGTTTCAGATTCTGTGTCTCCCTCTCTCTCTCTTCCCCTCCCCTGCACTCGTATTCTCTCTCTCTCTCAAAAATAAATAAACATTAAAAACAAGTTAAAAAATAAATAAGTATGCATATATTGCTCACTATATGCCACACATTATTCTAGGTACTTACAAACTGTTAACTCATTTTATTTATGAAGTAGATAGTATTATTATCTCTGCTTGACACATGATAAAACTGAGGCCTAAAAAGCTCAGTAACAAGCCTGAGATAACCCAATACAGTGGATGATACAGTCTGAGGAAAAGCCAGTCAGTCTGGCTCCAGAATCCTTGCTTTTAAGGAGAAGGAAAGAGAAGGGAGGGGAGGGAGAAAATAGATTCACTGAGGATGAGAAGGATGAAGGGAAAGGCAGCCTAGGAGTAGCCGTGGATCCATTATAAAAATCCGTGCTTGGCGGTCACTAGGGCTCTGCATAAAGAAGTATAAGGCAGGCATGGCCTCACCGGAGGAAGAGTTTTGTCACCTTGAAGACACATGTAACTGATGTGGCTAAAGATCATTATTGGCAGAAGTAGAAGAGAATCACATGACTGGCAACGTGCTGGGAAATGTCTGACACCTTGCTCTCTGGGGAGGTGTGGGAGTCCCGATTTGTAGTATTTGCCGGTGTCTATGCGTGGACATTTCCACCATGGCCAATTTCACTACCAATGTGACGTCACTGAACTTAGAGCTGCAAAGAGGTGCCCAGTAACACCCATGTAGTATTTCTGGCAGTAGTTACAATCGATGCAAAAACCCAAGAGCATAGATAAAAAGAACACAGATTGTGGTAAAACAATCAAGAAGTGGTGAGTTGGAGCATTTACTGCCTTTGTGTTTAGTATTTTATAACTTACTTTTTAATAATGACTATGTTTGGTAGCCAGCTCACAAAACTTGTGAAAATTTCACAACCAGCTCTTAGAAGCCTGTGGGAACCAGCAACCACAAGCCACTGAGTCTGACTAACCAAATGCATCTACTCTCAAATAAATGGATGGACAGGGGTCTGGAGACTTGAACTTCATCAGGTCCCAAATTCACCACAACGAGGAAATAAATGCAGGAAGAGGGAGGCAAACAAAAATGACAGAGCTTACGAAAAACAGAAATATCCACTCTAATTTGATGAAGAAAGAGGTTGAGTGTGAAGCAGAGACTTTGAGGAGGTAAGTTCAGAGAAGGCCTGAATCTGTGTTCTCTTAAGACACTATAGACCATGCGTGGTAAAGCACAGAATGCTGTGCTTTGTGCTCCCTCACTGAGGTCTCACATCAGCGTTCTTGGCTCTACGTAGACTATTTATGGGCAACAAACAGATGTCAAGCAGGAATTAGAGGACATTTCATGAACTGGCAAGCTTTAGGTGAATGATGATAAATTGTGCAGAATGAACATGAGATCAGGAATTTAGCAAATACTATGTGTACATATATCTAGATACGGTGCAGAGAAAAATGCGCATGGAAAGCCCTGAAACACAGAGAGGAAAAGATCAAATCTCACGGGGAACTAGCAATCTTTGGAGAAAGCCAGTCTGTTTCACTCACGAAGGTTTCCCCAGAGACAAGCTCCGAGTCTGGTGCAATCATATTCAGTAAGTATATTTTTCGCTAAATGAATTTCCATTATATCTGTTCCAGGAGGTAACTGTCTTTGAAATTCTTGTCACTTGAATACAAAGGGACACTGTGTACTGAGAACTATTTTTATGGAAAACTTTCTGCCTTTTTCTTTGTTGCTCAAGATTCTAGTAATATTTGAAAATTTGTGAGCTCACACAGGAAACACCTTTGAAATTTCTAGCCTCCAGCTCTTCATATACCCTTACTACGTACAGCAAGACACAGAATTTTATGTATACGGCACTCATCAAGTGCTCGTTGAATTGAAAGATTAGTGCAAGATTCATCTCATTACTCCAAACTGCCAAAGAATGGGCTATTTTGCTAATTGACACCTGAAAATATAATTATAACTGGCAAGCCTACACAGCAGAGCACCTTGGGTCAAAAAATCAGCCAGCTTCCAGATCCCAAGTGGCAGAGTGTGGATTGAATTGGAAGTTAGTTCACATAGTTCTCACTTTTATAATTGCAAAGAGGAAACACAGCTGCAAGCCGCAGGTTGGCTTTGTTAAAGCCGATACTGAGACTGAGGTCCTCTCCGTGTTACTGGGTATTGTGTTTCTGCTCCCCTGGTCCCCCCTTACTTAAACAGTAAGGATTTCCTGCCATAAAATTCTGGTGGATGTGGTACAACTTGGATACAGAAAAGCATAATGTCTAATGAATAACCTTGATCAGCTTCTTCCAGAGAAATCATTTAGGGATTGTTCTTGAGCCTCTACTGCAGGATAAAGACTGTGCTCAGGAAATGTGAAAATAGAGGTGAGGGGTGGGGGGAAGTAACCTTTATTAAACACCTTCTGTTTGCCAGGGATTATGCTAAGCAGTGCCACATGCATCATCTCATTTTGTCCTCACATAACTCATGTTACGGAGGCGACGGGGAGCTTCAGAAAGGTTAAGTTCCCTGTCCCAGATAACAGAGTAAGTGGTGGGGCCCAGAGCTGCCCTCAGACTGTTTCTATTCCAAACTTGGGCTCCTTCCACCATTTCCTTTGGCAACTTAAATCCCCAATTCTCAGGCAAGGCCTGGCAGGAGGGAGACTACAGTCTGGTTTTAGTCTACTCAGAGAGGGTAGACGAGATGTATACACAGGAATTTAGCTACCCACCTGAGGTATATACGAGTGCTTTTCATCATGGCCTGAGATACTCTTGAAGGTTTAACAGACAATTCACAAGCTGAGCTGGGCCTTCAGGGAAGGTGGGTAGAAAAGATGGCCTTTCAGGGCATAGGGAGGTAGAAAAGAAAGGGAACTGGTCTTCCATATTCCTCCAATTACCAGAGAGGAGAGGCAGGGCAGGGCCTTCTGAGGAAAGACATGGGCAGCAAGAGTGAGAATGATGTACCTGGGGGAGAATTTACTTTTGGGTAAGGAAAACATTTAAACACACATCTATTCTCTCTTGCTCCCCGAATCTCTGAAGTGACAGTAAAGAGATTATTTTTGTCCAAGACATAAACCACTAAGGATTAAGAAGAACAGGGGAGGGTGGGGAGAAGACAAAGGTAACACAATTTTAGAAGCTGGAAAGCCCATCAGAGTGGTAAATGTCTCTAATAGACTCAAGAAAAGTACAATCCTGTATCAGAAAGTGGAAAGCTGAAAAGCAAACCAATCTCTACTGTGAATTTCAACAGCTACATCTGGATGTGGGGAAAAGGGAAAGAGTGGTTACGATAAGGATTTGATGAAAGTCTATTTAGGAGGTAGTCAGAGTCAGATTCCCAAGATCCCTTCCCCCACTGGGAAACAGGATGGCTCTCCTCCACCCTGGTAAAAACATGAAGATTTATTCTCTAGAAAGAGTAAAAGAGAGGATCTCTGGACTAGGAGACAGAATAAACAATTAAGAATGGGGGAAAAAAAACCAACAACAGACAGGAGAGTTGAATGACTTTATACAAACTGGATACCAAGAATCCCTAACCCTTTGTTCCTTCCTCTTCCCATTTGGTTTCCTGGATGTTAGCAGGGAGGCCTTCAATCTCCAGAGAGCAGATCGGAGAATCCTTTTCTGTGGAGTCTGGTCCAAGAATGACCTAAAGATACTGACACTGGAGGTTTCCCAAACAAATGGCCCAATCAAATCTTCATGGTTCCATGACCCCAGCCCAAGCCAGGAAATGAGATCAGAAGAATAAATAAAAGTTAAAGAGCTCTTGCCCTTAATATGTGAAAAACAGGATCTCTTCGAACCAAACTCCATATAGAAGTATTAGGAAAGACAGTTTAAAATATTGTAATTTACTTACAAGAGAAAATTCCTGTTTTATACCTTCTGTGTTCTTGGCAATTATTTGATTACCAAATTGATGAAATGAACTCAAATTCATGCTGGTTTAAATGAGAAGGCCATTAGCACACATGCTTTAAAGATCCCTTGGAATCATATAGTTAGATAACTCACAGAGCCCAGTGCACAAGCTATAATCTTCCTTTAATTAAGCTAATCGATAGACATTTGCTCAGGGTTCTAGTGAGAGGACCTGGTGTCTTTCAATACACACACCTACCTCTGAGGCTTCTACAAATTAGTCTTTGGGAGGTTTGAGTAAGTGATCAGAGCCCTTCCACTGGTTCTTATAGGTCATCCCATGTATCACACTTAAGTGGAGGTGGCAGGGTAAGCTGAGAGACTAAATTTTGGTCTGTCATGGGAAATGCAGGAGGGCTGGTGGGAGCTGGGAGACGGACTCCAGAGATTCTTCTCCTTCCCCGCTCCCCCTTGCAAAAAAAAAAAAACAAAAAACCAAATCTTTGGTTCCCCAGGAAAGGATTAAGTGCTTTCCTTTGCTTCAAGGAGCTCCCTGAAAGAAAACCTACCATGTAGGTCTCGGCAAAGGGAAATTGGACCACCTGACTGAGAAGGGGCAGGAGGTCTGCAGGCTTCAAGAGGATGGCAGTGAAGGTGATGGTAACAACACCAAGATTTTCCTGAGTGCTCACTACTGTGTTAGGAAGCATGCATATTAATATGCAAGTTAGAAACTGACACGGTCATTTACTTAATCCTTTGCAAAAACCCTGTGACAAAGGTATGTTATTGCCGCTTGACGTGCATAATAATGCTTCACTGTTTACCTTCATTTCTCAGACCAGGATTTCTCAAATAAAATCCCAATTCCTAACAGGTGGTTCACTTATTTCAAAATGAGATTCAATAAAGCCAAATTCCAGTACAACCATACATGTTATATAGTTTCTTACACACCCATCTCTGATGATTTTTTCTAAAATATATTCAATATGAAAATAAAAAGTGAATAGAGACATAAACTTTCACCTAACATATAAACCACTCAAAAAAGTTCAAACACTTACATGTCAATGCAAAACTAAAAATTCTATTAAAGACACAGAGATATATTGTAATAGTGCTGTATGGTGACAGATGGTAACCACATTCACAGTGAACACCACGGCACAACAGATGGTAACCACATTCACGGTGAACACCACGGCACGACGTGTAGATTTGTTGAATTACTATGTTGTACACCTGAAACTAATGTAACATTGTGTGGCAACTATCCTTCAATGAAAAGTAAATGAGTAAATGAATAAAACAAGTTCATACTTCCCTGCCTATTGGAGGTGGAATCCACAGGTCTTAATGTAACCTCATAATGACTCATTACAAATTAATGATTCACCACTATTATCAACCTTTCTGTTTAGCAATAAACCCTGCCCTTAAAGGCTACCACGGCAGGTAGAGCAATTTGTAGCCCACTTAAATGGCCCCCAACCAGCATGTCATTTCATGATTTTATATAGTTTTTCTCATAGAGACTAGCAGCGATTAATTCTCGGTGCTTTGAATAAAAAAGTAGCAGTCGACTCTTACTGTTGTCAGTTTCTGCAACTGCTGATTTGCTGCTAAAAATACTGTGAACCAGAAAACCGGCAAACTTTTCTAGAATAGGCTTTGACTAAGGGTCTGTGGGTAAAGCATGTGGGCTCTGGTATCTAGGTCTATTAGGACCACCATTCATGTAACTCAGAAACTTTCAATTTTGCTTCTACTAATCAACTCTGGGCGCTTAGTTCCTTAATCGATCAAGTACTTAGAGGAAGTAAAATCGGAGGATATCTCTATTCTCTCCCACAACCAGGTGTGCAAAAGCCAGGTGTGCAAAAAGTACTATGAATACTTTGATGAATGTGAGAGGTTTCACGATAAGAGACGTATTTTTCAAATCCTTGTGTTAAAATTTAAATTTCTTGAAAGCAAAGCCATCTTACTCATTTCTACATATCTCAGAGCACCTAACATTGTGTCCCACCCATAGTTAGCTTTTGATTCTTATTTATTTCTTGAAATAGCCACTGCCTTATGAAAGAGGTGACAGTTGTGCTGGTGATATTTAGATATTTGAAGACGGCTGGAAAAGCATCCCAGTAGAGAAAAGTGAGGGAGGGAGTAAGAACCTAAAAAGAATGCTCTCAGCAAGTCAAGGGGACAGGAAATAGCTGAGGTTGGCTGAGGTGCCTGAATTATTTCTAGTGATACAGAGAAAAAATATACATACATGTGGATACCATGTATGGCAGTGAATAAAATGCAGTGAATCTTCATGCATACGCGGCGGCTCCTTTAAATGTTTATGGCGCTTGCACAGGGTATAAGTGCTCTTGCAGGACCTAAAGAATTTAAATGTCATGCCCCAAACTTGCAAATACAGAGGAAAAAGAGAAATAACATCCATTAAGCATTTATGCGCGTTGACTCTAGACACTTTACTATTTGATTGTCAACTCACTAACCCTTCTCTGAAATATTATTTTCCTTAGTACGCTACCAAAAACTATTAGACACTAAGATGTTTGCCCGAGATCGCACAGCGGCTCCGGGGGAGCGGGTTGTTTCGCTCTTAATTTGTTTTGCATGGTTCCTGCCTTCCCCCCGACAAATGGCCAAATACCTCCCCGGAGGCCCCGGAGCTAAAGCTGTCCAACGTAAGCGGCGCTACTGAGGAATGAGGAATTGATGGCTCGCTTCCTTTCTTCCTCGGGACTTCTAGTTCGATGGTCTCATGCTCCGTTGGCCTGCGTGCAGCGTGCGGAAGCACCGTGGAAAAGGAGGCTCGGCGACGGGACGGGAGCTGGCCAACGTTCGCCAGTCTGCGTGACCAGCTGTTCCCGTAACGCTGCAATTCTGAGGCCTATTTCTGGCTCCCACGGTTTACAGCTTAGAGTTGGGCTCCTCTCAAGGACATATGGGTACTGGCCTACAGGCTGTGGATTTTTTCAAAGAGGAAAAACCTGTCTATGGTGCGGCTGGCCTTCAGAATTCTGTCTAAAAAGCCCACCTAGCGCGGCCCGGACGACATGAAACTGCCGATATTCGACCTTGTCTGACCTCTAACAGCAACAACGTTGTAACTTAGACACATTCCGGATGTGTTCGGAGGAATTTCTAGTCCACTTCTGGCTCTGCTTTCTGCATGATGATACGACCACTTGTTACAAAATTTCCTGCATTTTAAAAAGCTTTAGCATACGAAGCAATGACAACGACACTTAACAGTGCTCAGAGCGATTTTCATCCTGTTCATCCTGCACTTTAGTTAATCTTCAGGATCCGGTACTTGGAACACACACAAAAATTCCCTGCTTTTTCAACTCTTACAACTCGGAGACGGACCTGTTATGTTAGGTCATTTGTTCTGGCTCTAGAAGGATTTTGTGACTTCACTCTCTCTAAAAACAAAAAACAAAAAACAAAAAACAAAAAACAAAAAACAAAAAACAACTGGGGGTGCCTGGACGGCTCAGTGGGTTAAGCTTCTGACTTCGGCTCAGGTCATGATCTTACGGTTCCTGGGTTTGAGCCCCGAGTCGGGCTCTCTGCTGTCCGCGCGGAGCCCGCTTTGGGTCCTCTGTCTCCTTCCCTCTCTGCCCCTCACGCTCTTTCTCTCTCAAAAATAAACATCAAAACAAAAAGAAAACCAACCAAACTGTCTTAACTGATCAAGGATGACACGAAAGCAGCTCTCTGGTCCTTGTCTCCAATATGATTTCCTTCCAGTGCTAATGACTGTAAGCCACTACCCTGTGAATAAACCCATTTAGGTCTCCTAACGCCAGCTGCAAGTAGGAAATTAAAGCAAATGGAAAGGCAGGCGCTGCAGCAGTTCGGGTGTGGGTACCCGGATCCAAGAGACACTCATCCATTAACCAAACAGCAGCACTTGCAAACCCAGCGGGCACCCACGGCTCCCCGCTGAGAAACAGAAATTAACTTTGTGAGGAGATAATTTGTCTTTAGATGCTTGTCATATTCAGAAAAGCTCTCTCAGGATGAGGCGGTGGGAAGAAGGAAGGGAGGCTCTTGACAATATAGCCACGTATACAACAAAAGCTTATCAGGGAGCCAGGTGGCACCGAAGATTGATGTCCCATCGCGCTACCTCTGGGACACGTGCGTGAAACGGGGCAGGAGCTGTGGTGCCATTTACTTCTAATGGCGGATTGGAACAAGGAACACTGCACAGACCATGGTGGTAGGTTTAACTCAACTGGGAAGGATCAATGAGACAAGTGGACCGAGGTATCTGAAGACCAAATTGGTGCCAATGGGTGGGCTTTTGCAAGGTTTGGGGGAGAAAAGTCCAGTCGCCACAGGGCAGGAGAGATGGCAGCAAAGAGACCTGCTGGAGTGGAAGGCTGTGGCCAAATAAGCCAACAGAAGTGGAAGTGCACCCTGGGACTGGACAGCAAGTGGCACCTTGGTGCCACCAAGATGCCACTTGCTCTTCAGAACACATGAAGCAGAGGAGATGCTGAAGAAGGTGCCACCGTTTTGATTTATTTGAAAATAATTTAATACTACAGGGTTTGGATTAGCCGCCATGGGGTAAAAGCAGAAGAAAACTCTGATGTTTGTGAACAGAACACCCTTTAAAAAAATTTTTTTTTATGTTTATTTATTTTTGAGACAGAGAGAGACCGAGCATGAGTGGGGGAGAGGCAGAGAGACACACACACACACACACACAGAATCCGAAGCAGGCTCCAGGCTCCGAGCTGTCTGCACAGAGCCCGACGCGGGGCTCGAACCCACAGACCGTGAGATCATGACCTGAGCCGGAGTCGGACGCTTAACCATGTCAGCCACCCAGACACCCCAACACCCTTTAATTTCAGAATCAACGTTCCCTGAGCACCTTGAAAATGCCAAATCCCCACCCCCGAGGAGTTTCCAAGGGGTAGGATTCCAAAAGATGTTTAGGAGTGTCTTCTCCAGAGCCATTTACCAGATGAAAGATGTCTGTTTAGTCTCAGGGTATTAGAAGGCAGTCATCCAGGTGGATCAAGTGGAGGTCATTACTTTTAAAAAAATGTTCTGTGGCTCCATCACATTTCTGGCTTTACATAAGAACCTACCAAGCAAGGAACCTGAATCGAGAGGCCTGGAGGTGTAGAATGGGGTTTTGTACAAGCTACCTGAACTGGCCACTGGCCTCCCAGTTCCAACTGATGGTTATCTTTATACATGACAGTGATACTGGGGCACCTGAGTGTCCACCTCTTGGGTTTTGGTTCAGGTCATGATCTCACAGGTTTGTGAGATCAAGCCTCGCATTAGGCTCTGTGCTATCAGTGCAGAGCCTGCTTGGGATTCTGTCTCTCCCTATCTCTCTGCCTCTCCCCCACTTGTGTCTGCGTGCACGCATGCGCGGTCTAAAATAAACATTTAAAAAAAAACATAAAAAGTGAAAGTGATACCTACGACGTGCTATAGTATAAAAGGATCAGCAGATTAAAAAATCACGTATTTGATTACCCAACAGACTTTCTCGGCACCTGCTACATGTTTGATATTCCGCTAGGAGACGCACACGCGGTGAGAATATAGTCTCTCCATCCTCAACTAATTCACACACTTGTGGGTGACAGAGAAGAAAATAAGCAATTACAAAAGAGGCGATGCCGCACGTTGGTAAGGGGCAATGCCAGGAATGAGGCTGGGCAGTGTGTCCAACTCCAAGGCGCTAGGGCATCACACATCTATTTTCTCGTTTACGATGGCATAGCACTTGCCTTCATAATGTATTCCTATGCGTTACTTATTTAATCCCCGTACTGATGCTGTAAGGGTCGAATTAGTATTATAGGGTATTCAAGGCATTCAAGTATACCCTTGAACAGTATGGGTGTGAACTATGTGGATCCACTCATACATAGATCTTTTTTCAATACGGTACAATACCGTAAACGTATTTTCTCTTCTTTGACTTTCTTAACATTTTCTTTTCTCTAGTTTATTTTATTGTAAGAATACAGTATATAGTACATACAACATGCAAAATATGTTAATCAGCTGTTTATGTTACCTGTAAGGCTTCCGGTCAACAGTAAGCTACTACTAATGTTTTGGGGGAGTCAAAAGTTTACATGGATTTCCTGCACAGAGAGGTTAGGTCAGTGTCCCTAACCTTCACGTTGTTCAAGGGTCAAATGTATACAGCCTCAAGGAAGTCAGGCTTCCTATGGAAGGTCAAGCAGCCAGTTGAGTAGCACGGCTTGGATCTGTCCCCATGTCTAATTTCAAAGGCCATGCTCTTTTTTAACTATACAGGCCAGCTTCTTAAAATCAATATTCATGTAGGGGTTCACTTTACAAAGTGCTTTTACGTGTTCCAGGTCGTTTAATCTTCCGGACGAGGCTGTAAGGTAAGTATCTCGGATAACAGGTAAGGAAACTGAGGCTCAGAGTTGTGAGGGATGGTATCCATTTACAGGACTCAACAGTGGTAAAGCTAAAGGTTTACCACCAGGTGCCAGACTCTAAATCGAAGCTTCTCCCACTACAGTCTACATACGTAATAACCGTCTGCCAACATTCTCAAGTGCGAAGGGGGATGCAGGGTTAGCTGCTTTGACTTGCAGATGAAACACAGAAGCTGACCTGACGCCTGCCTCCTAACACTAGCTGCTTCTACCTTCTCCCCAAAGAAAAAGGTAGACGTGCTTTTCAGAACCGTCCATCATTCTCTGTTACCAGGTACTATTCCATCACCATTTGGGCACTTAGCCCAGAGAAGGTGAATTTGGAGATTTGAGGGTTGCAGGCTGCGGTACAGATCGCTGGGCCCTACACTCAAAGCCACACATCTCCAAATGTGCAGTTGTGCTAGTACCTTGGGAACAAAGAAGAAATCCATCCTTCCCACCAAGTGGAGGACATAGGGACATGGGTGTTCTCATACCTTCTCTTCATATCATACGGGACAGGAGGAATCTTTCTACTACAGTACAGAGTGGCAGTGAGAACTCACAGGTGAAACTAAGTTAGTTTTCTGGTTCAGATTATTAGATCATTCCAGGAAGGTTGGTGGTTTGAGAGGGGCTGAGAAAGGAGTTAGAAAGTGGTAAAAATTACTCTCTATTGACAATGCCTGGGAAAGCTTTACAAGGGAAGCAACTGTCCAGTTCTCCTGGCGGCTAAAAACAGCCGATTTGGTAGTACCCTAGGAACAGGAGGGGGAGCCACTGACAACACCATGGGCAGTGGGAGGGCAGCGTTGTGTTGTCTACTTCCTGTAAGTGAAAAAGACACGGAGCCATTAGTGACTCACGAGTAGGGGTCATATACCACACAAGTCCCTAGCTGATGGCCCAGATGATATAGCGCCTTCTTTCTTTAATTAATGCCAAAAGGCAAGTTCTTTTTTTTTTTTTATTGGTTTCTAGGGAGTAAAGGGAAGAGAGGGTGGGGAGGATATACCCCAGAAGAAGTAGCCGACAGGGCCTATTTGAAGGTAGGGATGGAGAGTTAAGAGGGTCCAAAGTTTCAAGTGCTTCAGGGCCCCACACAGTCTCTCAATTTTGCTGATGGCTGCACTCATGTTTTAAAAATAAAATATCTGCTGAGTGGATTAAAAGAATGAATTGAATTCCCGAGGCTCCGGTTACCTTTCTCTTTGCCAGTTTTTATCAGCAACGATCAGTAAGACTGTCAGATCTGATGTAAACTTCTTTCCTCTTGCCCTCTTTTTAGTTTCAGAGCATATGAAGTACAGGATTAATTCTTCTTCTCTTTTGAACAGTTGAGGCCAGGAAGAGAATGCACTAGAGAAATACCCAGGGACCAGGATACCAATAAGAGAGGGCACGCATGTGTGAGGGGATGCCATCCTCAGAGTTCCCTCCGTCAGTGCCCGGGCCCCCACGTGTCCTGCTGACTCACCCTGAGAAGCAGGGGGCCAGACGGTCTCTTGGAGAGACGAGTCGAAAAGGACACTGCTGGCCTGTCGTCATGAGTCCTCTTCCCAGAGTCAAGTGGGATGGACCGTTTCACACACACACCCTCTCCCATGAGCACTGCCTCTGTCTCATGAGGCCGCTGCCTACTCGCTCCTGGTGAGGGCTGTTTCATCTGTGCACAGCTCGTCTTGAGGGGTCAACGCTCTACCTCCATAGGGCAAAGGTAAACACAGCGTACCCACCAGGGACCGTGAACTGCCGGGCCCTGCTAATGAGCGCCTCTGTGCTCACAGACAAGCCAGGGAAAGGAGGCACACCTGCAGGAGAGCTCTCTTTGGGGAGCTAGGAGCAAAGCCCGGGGGCAGGGAACGGTGTAATACAGATATGGCTCAGCTGACATGAGCCCGCGGGTTCTTCTGAGGTTAAACCTGACCAGAAGATGCAGAAGGACCCCTAGAACAAGATCCCTGTGCCCCCAGAGATGAATATGAACATGAGCACTCGGTGAGGGTCCAAGAAACAGCTGAACTGGACCAAACTGATTCAGGATGTCTAAGTGGCAACGCCTGTGATTGGTTTGCAGGGCCTCCAGTGAGCCCAAGCCTGATGGTAAGCGACTGAGATGTGAAGGCAGAGAAAGATTTTCTTTTCCCATAAAATAAAGGGGATGAGCATCAAAACGAGAGGTGAGAGCTCGCCCATAACGAGATTCAGAAGAAGTGGATGGCAACAGAACTCAGCTGGCTAGAGGAAGCAGGTGTTCCTGCTGGTGACGGAGCACATAGTTAGCTTCGTGTCATGCTAACGAATGGCACTGTTCCCAAGAAGCCTGAACCTACCTTGATTGCCTAACACCCAGCCGAATTGCACTTACCCTCCAGCTAGAATCGTTTACTGGATTCTGAACATTAGGAACAGAAAAACAGTTAATTGACTAGATCTAGCTTCCAGGAACTTAGCCCATCTCAGATCTCCTGGGCCTATAGGGGGCACTCCAGAGCCAAGATACCCGATTGTCTTGCATTTACTTGTTGTGATGTTTTGTGTCTTTAACAAATTATTGGCCCCTAGGTCACTGTGACAGGGCTCAATAAATATAAACTTGTTTTGTGCAAATCCATGTGAGGCACAGATTTTAAGCGACAACAGATGTGGCTACTCCTTTCTTTCAGAAATGATGCTTTTATCAAAGATGATTCCATGAGTTTTGTTTACTCCTTAATCTCCAGCCTGCCCGGAGTCAGGAAAATGCTGTGCCTTTTTTTTTTTTTTTTTTTTAATGGGAAAGAATGCATTTTAGAGAGAATCGATTAAATGTCAATCATCTCTTGGGTTATGAACATTTAGAAAAGGAAATGTGATCTAAGAGCTATCTTGTACTCACGAGGGCATTAATTTTCTTTTCTTATAGGACTAGTGGAGACTGATACAGTTCTTCAGTTATCCTGAGGGCTGTCCTTATGGTAAAAATATGGGGTAGATGACAGCTCATGGAGTCAAGCATTAGCAGGCTGTCGAGAAGCTATATCCTAAGGGGCACCTGGGTGGCTCAGTCAGTTAAGCAGTCAACTCTTGATTTCAGCTCAGGTCAAGATATCACAGTTCTTCATGAGTTTGAGCCCCACTTCAGGCTCTGTGCTCACCGTGCGGGAGCCTGCTTTGGATCTTCCGTCTCCCTCTTTCTGACCCTCTCCCGCTCACGCACTCTCTGTCTCCCAAAAATAAACTAAAAAAAAAAAATTAAAAATAAAAAAAAGGTGATATATTAAGACAGGTTGCTTAATGGAGTCTTTAAACCTGAGGGGACATTCACAACAGTCTATACTCCTTGGAAATAACCTGTACAACAATTTTATTGATACCTTTGAATAAAGAGATAAAAGATTTATTAAATTAAAAAAATCAGAATACTGAGAATACTATTTGCATATAATGCTATTTGTTGTACTGATGATAAAGTCAGGGTTCAATGTCATCCTGAGAAGCAAGAAACCAAAATTATGTAATTTAAGAGCAACGAACGTTTTCCCCTTAAGTTCCCAATTATTGGCTTTGTCAATAGCATTAAAAAAAAAAGTCTGGAGATTTTAATCTCTAAAAAATCAACAGGAATTAGAATTTGATCAGGTTCTTGGAAAAATAACCAGAACAACCAAAAATTCCAGGCTGGATGAACAGTGGTACAATGTCCTAACAAATGTAGGCCACTATACTATTGATGGAGATCACATTAACTGGATTACCCTTTAGAGGTTAATTTTATTCTCTGCTTCTCTTAGTATACTATACTCCCCCACATGGTCCTTCTTTCCGGTGACACCCCTACCCACAGACGCTCACTCTTGGTTCCTTTGTATCATTCGAGAACAGTTCAAACATCTCCTGAGAGCCTTTCCCTCACCGCTGATCTAAAACAAGCCACCTCCTTCCTAAACACTTTCTAGTATAACAGACATCGGTTTTACTGCCTCTGTGACATTTTTGACTATGCGACACCATCTCCTTTCTTTACTTATTTTCTGGTTGGTTTTTCCATTGCTAGACTGTAAGCTCTACTGCCGTCTGTGTTCCCACTGTCTAAGAGAGTACCCAAAGTGGATAGTGGCTCCAGGAGTATTTGCTGACTGAAAAGTTAAACATTTGTACCCGGCAGACCCCAGCGGGCTGTGTTCAATTTTAGGTATCCCATTCTGAGAGGGACATTAGATATCACCCAGAGGGGAGTAATCAGGATGAGGAACTTCCTCATAGGAAGAGGAGATGAATAAACTGGACATGTTCCATTTAAGGAAGAGAAGGTTCTGGGAAACACGATCGTTGTCTTGAAGGAAAGGAAGCCAACTTGCTTCGCCAATATTCTAGGCGGCAAAACTGGAAGTAATGGATGAAGTACAGGGAAGCAGGTTTTTGGTTCAATCCTAAGGAAGAGCTTGGTTTGACAACAAAAAAAGGTCAGGAGTCCAGTGAGGGAGTGGGCGGCCTTGGGAGTACACTGCTCCCTGATAAGGTGGGTATTCAGCAAAAAGGTTGGATGGCCACCTGGCAGAGGTGATGTCAAATGGATTCTGACAGGCGGGGGAAGTGGGGAGGTGACCAAGGTAACCTTTAAGGCCTTTCGGTTCTAAACATTACCTGATTCTGTAAGTCTGTTCACATATGAGTGTAGTACTTCTCAGAACATGCGGTCCCTGTGATACTCTGGTAAGAAGAAATTCACCGGGAAACACTGTATACCGGGTCTCCTTCTGGAATGTGCTACTACTGTAAAATTACCTGTTTCAAGTGATTTTTTTCCAAACCGATTTTTACCTTGAGACTGGCTGCCACACAGTATCATTAACATCCCACAGAATTGGACCCTGTGGAACGCAGTTTGGGAAAACACTAGCCTACGCTACGGGAAACATATTCTTTTCTCCTTAAAACACCTTAAAGTGCAAAGATGCCAGGATTTCCAACTCTGCTCCGTGACAAACCTCTGGGCTGAAAACAGGGAAGTTATGCAGCACCCAGAGAAAATTTTTAAATTTTTACAATTTTATCCAGACAAGTAATCTGCATATCACAGGAACTGGAAGTGTTTTGTTGGTTTAGAAGAACACAGACAGATCAAAGAAATTGACGTTCTATTGAAAAATCGTTCCTGAACATATTTATATTATAGGAGTTGTTTCTTTGAACACTATGCCCATGAATAACCCACAGATCCTTAGTCGCAAGATATTGAAAACATTAATATTTCATACGCTGAAGTGCTGAGAGATGAACATTCATAGTAAGTATGTTGTCAAAGCTGACCAAAACCAAGAAAAGAAAATGTAGTTTTTAGGGAAGGCAAGTCTCATCTTTGGTTTCACAGTGATATTAATTTGGGGGGAATGCAAAGGATTGAAATGGCTCACTCAGTCAACAAATACTTGAGTACCTACCATGTGCTAGGCATCGCAGCCGCAAGGGTGAGCAAATCAAGACACCAGGCATGCTTTCAGGAAGCATTTCATTATTTAGAAAAGGAGGCAAACAATTAAATTAGCCACTAGAATACATTGTGGTAAGCAAGGTGATGAGCTGGGGCTGGTTCCTATTGAGCGAACTGGTCCACTGTTAGGACTGGTGAACCACGGGCATTATGAGACACACATGTACTATTATTATTATTATCATCATCTATTCTTTTGAGGTTATTTGCATGTATCGCATCCATGCGGTGAATATTCTATACTGTGCACGTCTCAGGACTGCATTCAGCACCACGCTGGTAGATTAAAATTGGCCGCGGTAGGACTGGTTACACCACAGAGGTTCGCAAACACCACAAACCAAGGCTTGATTTATTGACCTCTCTGACCCCCTGTTTTTTTATTCCCCAGAGAGCAGGTTGTTGAAAATTTACCAGAACCCCACCAGATTAAAAACTACTTTCAGGTCCCTAGGCTTCAGGTTAAAATAGATGAGACTTTCATTGAGAGATTAAAGTATCCTGGCATTCTTGGCTTCTGAGAGGCTCTCCCATATCAAAAGAACATATTTACTTTTGCCTAAACATATTTTCACTCGAGAAACATGTATTAAACATCATGTGCAAGACATTAACGGGTGAAGAAAATGCCATGTATGATTCTGAAGACAGTGCTCAGACCAATTAGAAACTCTGTTATAGAGAATACATCATTCTACGTAAGATACAATTATCTTCGCTGTCCTTTATGAAACATGTTTACAAGCCAGCATCCCTGGTGTTAAAAATATGGAAAGTGGGAAAGTTTCAGTATTATGTTGTCCCTTGAGTATATCAAATCCTTCCTGGTAAGTTTAACATTTTCACACAAAAACACTTAGATGGGAAGGAGACTATCTATATTACCGATCCCGCCTTTGACTGCCACGGGTGATGGAAAAGGTATCACAGATTATGTGGGCATCATCTCTCCTCTCCTGTAAGATCTTCCTGAAGCTGTGTACTTGGATGTACTCGGGCAAAAAGGGCCATTTCTGATTTCTTCCCTTTGCTATGTGATATGTTGTTAGGATTTCAAATTGGAATGCTATGCATACGAACCTTCCCAGAACAGTCTATCTCCCATCGTGGGGCTCTCTTGAATTCTAAGACACTCCGATATGGTTGTGGGAAACTAGAAGGGAAGAGTAATCCTTTTACTCCTCTAGAAAAACTGCCCTTGCTGCTGCTAATCATACTTATGAGGAAAAAATGGCTGTTTACATAGTTCTTCACAGTTAGTCTTATTCACCTGTATTATCCCATTTAACTTTCTAAGGGAGGCATGACAAGTGCTTTTACTCTAAATTTTATGAATAAATACACAAGTGATGAGACCCACTTAAGAGCACACTGTGATGATATGGGTTTGAGAGGTCATGTGAAACTCCAGCTCGAAATCCAGCAGTCTGGCCACTATACCATGGTCTGTGGGCCAAATCTGCCTGCTACCTATTTTTGCAATTGAGGTTTGATGGAACAGTCATGTGCGTTCATTTATGTACCTTCCCGCTACCAAGGCAGAGTTGGACAGTTGCAAAAGAGACCATATCACCTCTGAAGGCTAAAATATTTCCCAACTGGCTGTTTACAGAAAAAAGTTTGCTGACCCCCATCCTACAGTTGAGTGGTCCTAAATTTCCAGCAGCAATCGCACGGACTCTTTCAGCCTAATACATGGTGGGGCAATCTACAGACACCAGTACTGTAAGGGGGGGATGCTCGCTAGGCCCCCACGACCACCAGGGGGATACACGTCACCCCCACAAAACCACACCTCAGCTAAGGGTGATCAGATGGCTGTGCTTACAAGGTACTCGACTAACTCCGGGTTGATGGCCTATGATTTCTATTATTAGCATTTTGAGGTTTATGAGAAACTGAAGGAAAAGGAAATGAATAGAAAGACAGAACTGAAGACTTCAAAGATGAAATGGAAGCCTAAGGTAATGAAGCAAGCAGCTGACGGGCCTAGAAATGGATTTTACGAAATTCCAGTCTTAGCTTGCCTCTTGCGTGGTCTTTCCTCCAATTTCCTTTCGGTTTATCCTCTATTTCTTTGCTTGACTGAAGCTCAACTATGTAGACATAAAATCAGGGTCATGTTCGACTATTTTTTGCTCTAAATTACAATTTTCCCCAGTGTGTGTGTGTGAGCGTGTGTGTGCGGGCACGTGCATGTGTGTATATGTGGGGGGGGGCGGAGTGAGGAGGTGAGAGTGCTCATCAGAGAACTCACTGCAAAGTCTCTTGGTTTGTTATGGTGAACAACCGCCTGCCTTTTATGTTCTTTTACATCCTAGAAGCCTGACAAGTTGAGCCAGTCAACAAGAGACACTTCATTCCCCGTCCCCCACCCCCCGCTCCCCCCAAAACAAGAACGCACCGTCAGCACTCTGACACCACTACAGCGAAGACCAGATTACCGTGACTTGCGTTCACGACATGATTATACAATGGACCTTTAGTCGGTTCAAGTAAGCAGGGCCTCCTCTACCTCACTGCCTGGCAACTGCAAGTGCAGAGTTTTGTTTCAACCAAGCTCCGACTGGTGTCAAGAAAGATGTGATTTGCTGGGTGAGAGGGGAGAATGGTGTGGCTGGGGCATGGGGCAGGAGTTGTGCGCTGGGGAGGGCAGCCAGAGGCAAAGCGCTTCTGTCAAGGAGAAAGCCCGCCGAGCCCCAGGAAAGGGTTTTCTGACTTTCCGGGAGAAGCAGCTTCCAGACAGTTCGGGAGGAGTCTGACCCACAGATGTCTCAGCCAGCACAATGGGCAGAGGCTCTGTTCCTAAGCCCACCGTCTCCACTAGTTGGCCATACCTCTGCTCGTTGGCCATGCTCAATGCATTTCAACCGAATGGAATGTTCCCCGTCACCTCTCGTAACGTGGTCCGTGGACGCTGTGACTGCGGCTCTTGCACTAGGACAACACCACAAAGCACGTGCCTACCTGCTCAGAGTATGCCACCCTATCATCCTTCTAAATAGATAACAGCTTATTCGCTCAGGTTCACATAAAGAGAAAACTTGCAGCATTAAAAACCGAAGCTCCCATGATGGGGAGGCTCCTTATACACACCAATCTTAACTTCAAGACGTCAACTTTGAATTTTCAGGTTTGAATTAAGGAAAGGCCCTTTTAAATTAAAAATTACAAAATCCATATGAGAAAGACCAAAATTGATCACAATCCAAGTAGAAAATTCAGTGTGGTTTTCATGTAAACACCGATATTTTCAGACTTCCTTTTTAGTCAGGAATGGCCTTCTGAAGGGGATTTTAAGTTTGGTTATAAAAATGGGGTGGAATCTGGGGCGCCTGGGTGCTTCAGTTGGTGAAGCATCTGACTTCGGCTCAGGTCATAATCTCGAGGTTCATGAGTTCGAGCCCCATATTGGGTTCTGGACTGACAGCTAGGAACCTGGAGCCTGCTTCAGATTCTGGGTCTCCCTCTCTCTGCCCCACTCCCACTCACGCTCTGTCTCTCAAAAGCAAACACTAAAAAAAATGGGGTAGAATCTGGGGTGCCTGGGTGATTCAGTCGGTTAAGTGTCTGACTTCGGGTCAGGTCATGATCTCATGGTTCTTGAGTTCGAGCCCCGCGTCGGGTTCTGTGCTGACAGCTCAGAGCCTGGAGCCTGCTTCGGATTCTGTGTCTCCCTCTCTCTCTGCCCTTCCCCCCTCGCACTCTGTCTCTCAAAAATAAACATTAAAAAAAATGGGGTGGAATCTGAGGAAAAGGATAAAGCAATGCTGTTCCTCTTATGGAAACATGGCGGAGAGGTATGGCCAAGGACGGGGAAAGAAAAGGGAGCAGTAAGCATGGTATATGCCAACCTGATAAGAACGGAATGTGTGGTGGAGTAAACACTCTGAAATGAAATTGGGTGAAAATGTAAAACAGAATACACATCCTTGGAGCTGATTGCTGGAATCCATGAGCATGAAGATGGGCAACTGAGCGATTTTCTTGACAGGACTATGGGGGAAATGGTGCTGATTTATACTCATCTGAAGAAGCAGGTATAAATAATGACATTTGGGTAGAATAAGAATGGGCCTGAGAGGAGAGAGAGCAGAAAAGCCCTAACCCGGCATGGATACAACATTCCCGGTCTCAACAGATGCCATCTTTCTAGTCTACAAATTAAAAACCTGGGACCATCATAGACCTGGCTTTACATGCCCACCTATATCAGTGATTATGTGATTCTACAGCCTGATCCCTTTCATGACTACTGTTTCATTTCCTAGTGCCTATCTCAGAGTTTTTCTTTTTTAAAAAAACCTCTTTATTGTGAAATAGGACACATATATTTCACAGTAACATCTACGTGAGAAGGTTTATGACAATATATGTTTATGTTAGTCAGGAAGCAAACCCCCAATGGAGCCCCAAACATGGTAAAAAAAAAAAAACAAAACAAAAACAAAACAGAACTTTCTAGTATCCCAAGTTCTCTCCGCCCCAGTTGAAACCTTCTCTCTCACCACCTGTGGTAACCTTTATAATAATCCTTCTGCTGCTGCTCTTTATAATTTTACCACTTGGATATGTGTCCCTAAAATATATAGTATAATTCATAATTCTTATGAATGGAATCGTATTTTACATATTCTTTTGTGTCTTGCTTCTCGTTTTGAACGTAATTTCGTTAGATTCATCCAGACTATGTAGAACATGCTATTCATGCGCTGCTGTATGGGATTCCATGATAGGTGTAGAAGACAACGTATCTCTTTTCTTTCATGTGCTATGCTATTCCATGTCTCTCTATTTTGTTAATGTCTTTTCCTCTACTTTGAATATGCCCCACCTTTGTGGATTCAGCTTAAGTATCATCTCCTTTATGAAATCTTTCTTGAATGACCACTCCCCCTCCTGAACTCCCAACGTGCCAAGTACAAATGTAGATCGCGGAAGGTCTAACACGGATTTGCTGACTGCCACTGTCTCCTAAATAATACACTTAATGGCAGTCTCTGGGCCTTCTCACCTCGGTAGCTCCCTATCTCACGCTGTGCTGCGTACTGAGTACATGTAGGATACGTGCCGGCTGAGTACATGCAAGGAGACTTAGAGAACTTTCAGGTTTAACACTTGAAACTTCAAAGAAATAAAGTTACACGTGACCCACGTCCACAGATTTAAAAGCTGCACCTGTTACACTGGCCGGCGGTTCAGAAGTCTGGATTTTCATCTTCCCATAAGGCACCTGTCCTGGTAAGATCTGGCCCCAAGTCCCCCATGGCTGATATCCTAAAGCTCACTAGTCCTCTTAAATGATGGCCCGCTTTGGTGTTCTTTCTTTGTTGATTACTAACTCATCTGCCCATTTCTCTGCTACCGGCAGACCGGCCAAGGCTAAACAACCTGGCCAAGGAAAATACGGTGAAAATGAATTTATTAAGAGTGTACATTTTTCACAAGAGCACAATCTTCAAAGCAATGTGCTGCACTGTCATTATCTCATTACAGTAATTTCAACACTTGCTCCTGTTAACTTATTAAAAAACATTTTAAATCATTTTCTTCATTGCAGGCACAACAAACTATCTCATTACCCAAATATGGATCAGCGCCAAGTGATATGGCAAGGGATGTGATGGGAGGAAGGCACATAGGCAGACAAGAGTCAGGCTTCGGAGAGAGGCATGCCCATAACAATAAATTGACCGTAAACCACCGCTTGCCAGACAGGAAGTGAGTTTTCAAAATGTTGTCACATTGTGCCACAACAGTGCTAAAACATGATGCCTCTTGTCTTCTTCTAAGTCCCCTAGAGAGAAAAGATACCTTGTTGATTGGCCTACATTTTTTTTCCTCGTGTAATATTGGTAGAGCACAAATTAACCTCAACCCGCTTCACATATATGCTTAACATTGTAAGACAAGCCTTTGTAAACCTTTGGATGAAAACCTTCAAGTTTAAAAAACACACTTATCATTTCAAAGACATTGTCTAAAGCAAAGGTTGGCAAACTATGGCTGCAAGCCAAATCCAGCCACTACATTTTTTTGTAATTAAAGTTTTATTGGAACACAGCCATGCTCGTTCACTGACACATTGTCCATGGTTGCTTCTATACTACAATGGCCCAACTGTTCAAATAGAGACCATATAGCTTGCAGAGATGCATGGAAATATTTGCTCTCTGGCCCTTTACAGAAAAAGCTTGTTGTCCCCTTGTGTACAGCCTTCTACTCAAAGAATGGCTCACGGACCAGCGGCTTCAGCATTACTTCAGTGTTGGTTCAAAATGTAGAATCTAAGGAATCAACCAGGCTGAATCAGAGAGAGAGAGCACGAGTGAGGGAGGGGCGGCGAGAGAGAGAGAATCCCAAGCAGGCCCGATGCTAGCGTGGAGCTCGACGTGAGGCTTGATCTCACAACCGTGAGATCGTGACCTGAGCCTGTGTCAAGAGTTGGATGCTTAACCAACTGAACCACCCAGGTGTCCTGGGACTCACTGAGTCAGATTATGCATTTTAAAAGGATCCTCCTGGTGGCTAAAATGAATATTAAAACTTTAGAAGCATTGGGTTAAGGAACACAGTCCTGAAGATAAATAAAACGACAAAAAAGAGGAGCGCCTACTACTAGATTGACAATATTTTATTACCGGACAATAGAGGAGAGGGCTGCTTGCAAAGATTTGCATACAGATGAAGAGGAAAAAAGAGGTAGGTTGAAAATTCTGGAGAGCATGAAGATTGTACATGAAGGGGACAGATTTCCGGTGTCCATTTATATGCCCGGAAAGGATGGGACGTGCACAAACGACTTTATCCCAGACGGCTAGGTTTTTGGAAAAGAACCATCACTCCTGAAAGCAGGTTCAGTCGAGGCCCAGTATCGCTCTCCCCAGTGCAAAAACAACAAGTAAATAAGAAACACATTTGCCAATTTCAACCAAGTCCATTTGGTTGTCATATTCATTTCCTTTTTAAATACTCCATTTTCCCTGTGTAACAAGAAAATTGTTTTTCCAATAAGGCAAATGGGTTATGATTTGTTCCCTGAAATAAACATGTTATAAAATCTACTTTAAATCTCTATTTTATTATGTGTTATTTGTGTTCCATTTGTAACCAGCTATATGCTGTCATTTTGGGTTTGCTTTATCCAACACTATAAGGATCTGACAGAGATGAATATCATTTCCCCTCAAAGTTACAGAGCCTGATCCATTATTATGTTTATATTTCGCATCCTTCGTTTTCTAAGTTCTTGGGTTGGCAAGTTTCACTGTATCCAAACTAGACGCCTCCAAAGAGAAACATAACAACATATAAAGAAGCACAAGAACCATTTTGCGAACTTTCTTCCAACCAATGGACAGCGCAACTCCGACTTGTGAAAAACACGTGTTAGGATCCAAATTCTCACTGGAAAAAAACAGCTTCATTGAGACGGAAGAAAGATATCAGGCAGTAATTTGGGAGGAAAAGTTATTACTGCTCCTTTCCGAACAACTTATAGTGGCTCAGAGACGATCACCTTCTGTTCCCAAAATGCACCTTGCTTTGGGCATGCTGGACTTACCAGGTAGAAAATACATTTGCCAAGAAAAGGCAATCCTTTAAGAGCTTTCACACTGGACCGTCTCTGACTTCAGAGGTGACAAACTGACTTCTGTCACAGAGAATGTATACTTTTTATCATCCCCTGCTCTTCGAATCAGATCTGACAACAAGGGAATTTGGCTGATAACTGATGGTCTTTTTCCAGAGCACCATGGAATGTTACAGCTGGAAGGATATTCTAAAGAGGACCAGTATCCTCTGTTTGGAGATGAGAAAGGCAGGCCCAAAGAGGTTAAGTGCACTGCCCAAAGCTGCATCACAAGTGGGTAGCAGATCACCAAGATATTCCATCCTGGAAGGCACTTTCTCTCTTCTTTTAAATTTTGCCTTCCTTAGTGCTCAGTCCAGTGCCCGGTACACAGTAGGCATTCAGAACTTGTTTGTTCAGCGGCACAGAGATTCCAGTCCAAAGTTTTCTCCACAGTGTCATGCTTGTTCATGTTTAACAATGGATTAGTCTATCTTCCCAAAGAATCAGAAGTCGTATTTCAAATTATGCTTCCACACAGGTATAATTAAATCTTTAAAAGGTGGGATGGCAAAGAAATTAGAGGCTAGAGCATAACAGACATTTTACAACCCGCGGATGCCAACAGCAGGAAGCCCACCTTGTGCCGCCCCCCTCCCCCCATAGTGTAACAGCAATTATATTCCAGGGCGAATAATACAATTATCTAAATGAAACCAGGAAGAAAAAAAAAAAAAAAAAAGAGAGAAAAAGGAAGCAACATAAAAGGATTAGCTGTTCAAGGATTCGGGGTTGGAGGAGGGAGGGGGATGGACCCAGGCTGACAATTTCATAAAGTAGCCATCAATTATTTAAATCACTGTGACTTTTCAGACAGCATTCTGGACAGCAAGGGGAAAAAAACAGTCTAAAATTTTGAAAACCACAAATTAGGAGAGAGATGCTTGTTATTTGGTTTTGGAGTGAAATGTGCTCTGCCTTTAGAGAAAGGAGCAAAAAGAAAAGCAAAGTCACCCTAAACAGGAGGTGGTGCGAGATGTTCTTTTTCTGAAAGTGCCACCCTTATAGTTACAAGTGTTGGTGCTAAAATCCAATGTAAACAAATTACTCAGTACAGGAAAGGGGGAGAAGGTTTTAAATAATACGGTAGGTAGAAGAGAAAGAGAACTGGGTCAGCAAAAGAGGGGTCTGGATTCTACTCCTGGAGCTGTCATTTATCAGATATATCACCTTAGACCATACACTTAACTAGTTAAGCTTCAAATTCCAGCTCTAGAACTCTTTGGGAGTCCAGACTTTCCGTGGTAGAAAATATCAACACTAACTGGGGAAAATTTATACTACAAACTAACCACATACAATCAGAGTTAGGGCTTACACAGAACACGTGTCTCACGTGTGGAAGTTTGGTTACAACACTCCTTGTCTGCTAAAGTTGTCTTTCTGTTATAGAAGTAAACCAGCATGTACCTACCTGTCCAGAAGTGAGGAAGGAGAATTAACATAAGCCTAAAATTTGCGCCAAGACTGGACGTATTTGCATTTGCTAAGCTAGCTCGACAGCAATTGATTGTTGCTACCCAGGTACAAGAGTTCCAGGTGGGTTAGTACTCAGGGGGTCAATCTGATGTAGTTTCAGGAGCCAATTAGCTTGGTTTTTCCTACATATGGTTAGCTGGGAAAAAGTAAAAATAACTTTCGATCCAGTCACTTATGATTATTTCTGTAAAACCACTCCATAAAAAGAGCAGACATTATAAATATATAACTAGTCACATAAATATTTAACTAATGCATTTTAGCCAAATATATGAACTATAGCAAGATTTTTAAAAATATAGTTACCCAGGGATTAATTAAAAACACTCACCAACTAAACTGTAACATTATAAATTACAACTTCTATCTGAATTCTTCTGTTTTTCACTTAAAGAGAAATCTTTAATTTTCTCATATTTATGTTCTGTTCATCAAAAAATTTCTGATCACTTGCAGCTTACAAATTTCCTGTCATGCTGGGTGTTGGAGAAAGTTCTCTCTGCACTTACAATCTGGCCCCTCTGTCTACACTCCTTCCACTCTATTAATCCCTCTACACACAAAAAGGACCTGCTAACCAAATCGAGCCTCTGAGCTTGTGCTGTATTTTATGAATATGCAGGTGACTGTACATTCAAGAAGGATGTGCATATACCAACGCTTGTCCCCACTGCCCAGGCTGTAAACACACACATTTTTTCTTCTCTCTCTATTCCATCTTCTTCACTGCTGACTGGTATACAAATCAGGCTCCAATGGGCCCAGCTGACCCCGTCACCTAACATTCAAAGGTGTGCAAACAGAAAGCAAGAAGCCCCTTAACAGACCCCTGGCCTCTCTTCCTGGAAATTTAACACAAAAGCTCTTCTTGAAAGACACAAGCTTAGCTCTTGACAAAGCATGGATTCATTCCCATGTGGCTGGTTCCACTGGGTTTAGCTCCTTCTGTAAGAAATCCTTGGGGGCACCTGGGTGGCTTAGTCAGTTAAGTGTCTGACTTTAGCTCAGGTCATGATCTCATGGTCCATGAGTTTGAGCCCCGCGTCGGGCTCTGTGCTGACAGCTCGGAGCCTGGAGGCTCCTTTGGATTCTGTGTCTCCCTCCTTCTCTACCCCTCCCCACTCATGCTCTGTCTCTGTCTCAAAAATAAACATTAAAAAAAAATCCCTGGAGGAGGAACCCCAAATCCCAGAATAAATTTACTTACTGTTAGCACTGAATGAGTTGGTAAAATTATTTTATTTGCTCTTTTGGCCTATTAATTCCATGTTTCCAGATAGTGGAAAGTCCCTATGCCTTTTTTTCCCCTTCTAATGGGCAAGAGCGCTTTTTTTTTTTTTAACCCTTACATGGATGTTCTCTCCTACTATTTCAGTTGGAAGAAGAAAAATCATTAAATTCTGAAGGTGTCTGTCACCAGTGAATTCCCAGGACTATCTTTGCAGACAGAAAATGTTGGTGCTATCTGACTCACGGCCACCTGACTCACGGCCACCTGACTCACCGTCTTCTACTGTGGTTGTAGCCGCAAGTCTCCAGCAGGGTGGTCTTGTGGGGGGAGGGGCCTAGGAGGAAAGGGGGAATTGGACACAGAGTGTTTTTCCTGGAAAGGAATGCTAAATATTTTTAAAAAAATAGAACCTAAGAGTAAGTTTTAAAATAGCACCTAAGAGTAAATGTGGGTATTTTTACTTTTGCCTTTTTCTTATATACAAGTTTACTCATCATATTCATAGTTGCATTAAAGCACTTACCACCGGGGCAACTTTGTTTATTTGTAAGTCTGTCCTCACCACGGCCGCAACCCCATTCATCCTCACAATTTCTATAAACAGCTAAAAACAACACCCAACTGATTTGAAAACTTACGATCATAAATCTACAGGGTGGATGTCTGCGGCAGCTTTGCTCATAATCCCCCTGAACGGAAGCGACCAAGATGCCCTTTAATAGGTAAACGGACAACCAAACTGGTAGATCTGTATCACATACTACATCCATAATCCATACCATGGACTGTTATTCAGTGATGAAAAGAAATGAGCTGCGAAGCCATGAAAAGCTATGAATGAATCTGATGCGTATTGCTAACTAAAAGAAGCCAGTCTGAAAAAAGCTAAATACTGTATGATTCCAATTACATGAATTCTGGAAAAGGCGAAACTGTAGTGACAGTAAAAAGATTAGTGATGGCCAGAGATGTGGGGACAGGGGAGGTGGGTTGAAAAGATGAAGTAAAGGGATATTTGGGGGGAAGAGGGGTGGTAAAAACAATTTTGTATAATGCTGTAATGGCAGATATAGGACATTAATGCATTTGTCGAAACCCACAGAACTCGAGAGCACAAAGAATGAACCTTAATGTATGCAGATTAAAGAATCATTTAGAAGGCTAAGGGATCCCGGGGTGAAGTGCAGAATGTGACAAAACCATCCAGTTGTATTACAAATATATAAGACGACCTTCTTGAAAGGAGTAGGAGAAAAAGGTGCCGACCCAAGCAATTTCAGAAACTGGTAGGGTATGTAAAACTAAAGGCCAAAGAAACTGTACATTAAGAACTAGGCCCTAGCTGATCAAGCTGTTTCAACGTTTATTTATTTTTGGGACAGAGAGAGAGAGAGCATGAACGGGGGAGGGGCAGAGAGAGAGGGAGACACAGAATCGGAAACAGGCTCCAGGCTCTGAGCCATCAGCCCAGAGCCCGACGCGGGGCTTGAACTCACGGACCGCGAGATCGTGACCTGGCTGAAGTCGGATGCTTAACTGACTGCGCCACCCAGGCACCCCTGATCAAGCTGTTTGTCACAGGGCATGGGTTAGTAATTCTGATACTGCTGGACGTATTTGCTGGGCTTCAATAGTTGAGCAAATGGATGGTGGATGGTGGGAGCCAGATTTTTTTTTACTACTGGAGAAGGAGGTTTCAGATAAGTAAGGCGAGAGGAGGAGGCTAGAATGATCCACACAGTAATGCACTTGAGTTGGAAACATCAGTATGAATTCATTTTTAGTTAATATATACACATAAGTAGCTATGTGCAGAAATAGGTATGGATAAGAATATACACACAATGTATAATATAAGCCATAGATTTATTTTCTCTACCAGCAGAGAGGACCTAGAAGTAATCATGTTCAAGTAGCAATAATCCAAGTCCCCAGATATTGATTGCCAATGCTATTCTCTAATAACAGAAGCTGGGGCTCCTTGGGAAAATGGTTGATTCTAGGACTGGGGCGGAAAATATACAGATGGAGCGTAGAGCATGTTGTAGTGCCAGAAAACAAGAAATGTTAAAAAAAAATCACAAAGATAGGGACACAGGAGGTACAGGTGCTAACAGAAAGAGCTCCCAGTGGCCAAAGCTGGAGCAACGTGAGCAATAAAAATACTGTGTTATAACCTGCTGTACACAGCAAAAATCCACAAGTCCGTACAACATAAAGTAGTATTGTGTCATAACCTGCTGTATACAGTAAAAATCCACGAGTCTGTACAACATAAATAAGCAGCTAAATACATACAAAAGAGAAGAGACAAATCTCTCATGCGGAAGCTCTCCAAATAATTGATGCAAATACTCTACCCTCAAGGAACTGGACCACAACTCCCTACTCCCCCCCCCCCCCCCCCGCCCTTGTGGGGCCGCAGGCAGACTTCCTTCCAGAGAGTAGACTATGCAGAGGAGGGGAAAGAGCAACTTTCTAGTGGAGAAACCTGACAAACGCTGCCTCAGCCAGATGCTCAAGGTTGACAGTGATAAGTCTAGTTGATAGCATCATGTCTACCTGATACGATGTGATCAGAGTGGCACCTTACCTCTGTGGTCTTCCTTCCCAAAACACATACTCTGTCGTCGAGTCATGAGAAAAACATTACACAAACCCGTATGGCAGGCCTTTTTACAAGTATCTAACCCACCGTCAAGGCCATTCAAAAAAGGGAAAGTCTCAGAAACTGCTACATCCAAGAGGAACCTAAGAAGTCAAGCCCAGTGACTGTCATGTGGTGTCCTGGACGGGATACTGGAGCAGAAGAAAGACGTCAGGTAAAAGTCAAGGCAACCTGAATAACGTAAGGGCGTTAACAAGAATGTATTAATACTGGCTGGTTAAATGCAACAAATGCACCATACTAACAGAAGATGCTAATAACAGGGGAAACGAGGTGTGGAGTGCATGAGACCTCTCTGTACTGTCTTTGCAACTGTAAACCTCAGACTTGTTGAAATAAAAAGCTTATTTAAAAAAAACAAATATTTAATGCTACTTTTCTTGGCAAACAACACAGGCTGGCTTTTACACACCATATCCCTAACTGTGTAAGCCAGAGGCTTACTGTTGGCAATTTCTACTGTATTCATTCACCAAAGGAGCACCTACTATGTGTCAAGAGATTTCTTTTGGCTCTAAAGTAAAACTCTGAAAGGACGGAAGAAAAGGAGATACTTCTTGTTTGAGGCGCAAGAAATTAACTGACAGGTCAGCCCTCTCTACATAGGCAGGCTGTTCATTTTGGTAAAGCCTGGGAAGCCATGGGCAAACGCAGCACGCAAGGTCACCAGAACACTTTTGCAAGCACCTGATTAGGCAGCTTTGACCTTGGAAGGACCAAGGGGAGAACAAATGAAAACATGCTTTGTGGAATAAAAAGGAAGAAGCAATTAAGCTCCTGTGGTTGAAACAGGGCAAGGAGGAGTCGTATGTGTCCGATGAAGAGAGGTACAGAAAGCCTTTCATTTAAGTGCAGCTATCTGAATTTGACTTTGTAGCTATTTGCAAGTGAATATACTCAGGGTATTCTGGACTCCAAAGATATGACCATCCATCATGGGAATAGCTCTAACCATGGAGGGAAAAGAAGCAGATAAAAATGAGGAGAAAAAGAAAGGGAAACTGAAAGCCTAGAAGGATTTTTTTTTTTTTTTTTGCCTTCCAAAAGACTCTATTTCCAATATGCACAATCCAAAAAGGACATAATGACACAGATAGCCTGTTAATGAGCTAGCTGCGTGTTGCCTTTTCCCCAAAGCAGGGCTTTAACTGACAGAGCTCCTGTGTGTCTAAAAAGGTAATAAGTGGGAAATATACGGCTTAATTTTTAAATACATGAACACGCTACAACCAATGGCTGCTCACGTGGACAGAGGTGATGAAGAACCCCACCCAGGCACTGCCTGGGAGGGCTCACAATCCCTGTCCCACAAAGTCAGCCTGTTTGGCCGATTATGACGATCAAAAGAACGACTTCAAATGCCAGGCTGAGCAAAATGTGGGGGCTCGCCAAACCTCAGGCAGCCAGGAAGGTCATTACCTGAAGCTTCAGTCTGAAGAGAACACTCACAGGAAACTTTTTTGCCTTCACTTCTAAGTTGGGACACTGGATCCCTGCCGTGGATGGCCTCCCTGACCCCAGGCTCGCTCCCTACCCTCTAATCCTGTCTGTGAACTGCCAAAGCCCACTCTCCCTCAAAAGCTCATTCTTCTGTTAGGCAAGGTCAAATCAGACAAGAGCCAAAGAACTCCTTTCACTAGAACTTTTCATGACTGTGCCTCTTCCTGCTTCATTAATTTTTTAATGTTTGCTTATTTTTGAGAGATAGTGAGTAGGGAGGGGCAGAGAGAGCAGGAGACAGAGAATCCCAGCTGAGCGGGGCTTGAACTCACGAACCTTGAGATCATGACCTGAGCCGAAATCAAGACTCAGACGCTTAACCAACCACACTTGACCGACCGAGCCACCCAGGGGCCCCCCCTTCCCTCTTTGAAAGTAAACTGCTCTGCTTGAAGTTTAAGACCTGCATAACAAGTTTTGTGCCCCTTGTTAGTCTTATTTCCCACTCCCCATTCGTCCTTCACTCAGGTAGTCTAACCTCAACTGTCTCATGAACACACCTTTTGTGTCTCTACTTATGTTACGCCCCTTGTTTGGGTTACCTTCTCCTCTGCTGTCTCCATTTCTACACGCCCTGCGATGCCCCGTTCAGGACCCACAGTTTGCCTGGCATCTCTCGAATCCTCTAGTCCTCGGGGCCCTCAACTCTCAAACTGCAAATCTTCAGTGCTAGTTACAAACTCTCCCCCAAGGTGGTTTGCAGGCACGAGGAACTCCTATTCCCCAACTGGAAGCCCCTCTGAAATGGGAGCCATCCTTTATGGGGCCCCACATTCCCTTTCTAGTGACAGCATCGAGCAGGCGTTTAACCAAGATTTATCATTTAGTTTTATCTAGAATTTCAACAATAGAAATTACCCCACTACACTGCGTTGTCTATCACTCGTTCTACTAGACGTATCCGATTTTCACCAGCCCATCTCACAGTATCTAAACAACACAAATGCATGCAAGTTGATGAATAGGGCAGGATCCTTGCAAAGCCAGAGCAAGAACAGCTGCTTTATTTGAACAGTTACTCTTGAAGGGCCAATTAACTTTTAAGCTGAGATGCTCTGGTTTCTGCCTTTCCATTTTCTCACTAGAACATCTCCAAGCCAGAGCTGTGACACTCAGAGCAAAATTACTTAGGATAAGAACCTTAAAAATTGCCCAGGAACAGCAGTTCTCTGTCTCCACTCATCTGGCTCCTACTGGTAATCTCGCCAGATCAGCAATTCTGCTGCTCCCAAGAATGATAGCTATCATTTCCTTAGGCTGTCGAGCCAGACTTTTCTCTCTTGGTACCTTTTGATAGGATGTTCTTCCTCTTCTATAGCATTTACGGAAAAGAAATAAATCTGAAGATGCCTTTGTTAGCAAGTAAAGTCAAATACACTTCGGGCAAAGGCAGCTCTCTATGGATCTGAGCGACAGAGTGTTAATGTAGCTCGGTCCCTGTCAGCAGACCTGTCATAAGTCATTACCTTCTCTCCTGCTTATCCACCAGGAGTGGGCCAAGGCAAGATCAAAGCAGACAGCAGCCAATCCACGTCCCAAACACCCCAAACGAGCCCTGTTTCATAGAACAGTCCAAGTGACAACTGAGATGGCCATCAGTGGGCCTACCTTGACTTAGAAAATAAGTTCAGAATCATCGTTTAAAATGCAGGGCTTATCCCTATATTGACGTCACTCTGAAGCAGCCTCATGCTCTGACAAGTTTCTTAGTACCAAGCTAAGCTGGTAAACACGTGTCACTAACTGTAATTACCTTCTCATTCAACAGTCCCTCATGACTCCTCTATCCACGTGGATAAAGCCGTCCAGCTTGCTCTTTTTAAACTGACCTCATAACCCAGATATAATAAATTCTTGAAAAGTTGCATCTAAACTAAAATGTGTTCCCAACACATTATGAGGGATGATGGATTGTTGAAGAAAACATTTGTAATTACAACTGACTTGAAGAAACACACTTTGAAATCGTTAATAATTCTCACAGGGCTGGTTGTAAAGATCTTCTACACACACACACACACACACACACACACGCACACACATGCACGCACACGCGCACACACACACAATCATCATTTTTGATCTCTCTGGGCACATGTGTATACTTGCTCACTCTCCCTCATTTCCCTCGCTCCTTGCTTTGCACAAAGCTACTTACAGAAGTCTAGTTAAGAAGGAACTTTCTAAGAAAACCATCTCGTGCAGAGATAAGACTATAAAGATATCTGTAAAAATTCAAGTCGACCATATGATGTGCCTACTGTCTGCATATAAAATCACCTCTCATTTGCTCACTTCACAGACTTTTTCATCAATAGTTATAAGGACAAGTTCCTATCAATAAAGGCAGTACTTACAGATTAATCACAAGCATAAGCCGGTCAATTTACTGTTCCGTGACACTACTTAAAGGAAACCGTTGGGTGAGTACTTTTAGAAATTGAACAAAGCAGTTACTTTCCCACTTAATTTATTTCTCTTTATGTTCCGACCTTCTAAGATATTCAAAACCTGTGAACAACATCATGGTAAAGTCCTTAGGGAACAACGGGGAATTCACTTCTGGGGCGGCTGACGAGTTAAAACGACCAGGTTTGGTCATGCTGTGAAACAAACACAGCATAAAGTGTTGACAGTAGAATCTGGATGGTGAGTGTGTGGGTGTTTTCTGAATAATTTTTTTCAGCCTTTTGAGGATTTTAAAATATTCATGATACACTGTGGACAAAATATTGCCAGGTTCTTATGCCGGTTGTCTAATCATGTATACCACACTGTCGGTAAAAACAAGTAAAGCTTTCCATTTCCCAGGAAACAGTTTTCATGCCTGTAGGTGTCTTTTTAGCACCATTCCCTTTAATGTTAACGGGTTTCTCTGAATGGAGGATCAGGTGGGTGTGTGGGCCAATAATATTAAGACCCAACAATCCAGTATGTAGAGCAGTTCACAGAGCCCTGTTGAATACACGAGCCCATAAGGACTTCTCACCGTAGTCTTAGGAGGTAGCTTGAGTATCAGTCCCCTTTGACAGATGAGGGAAGGGATGGGTGTCAGGGGAGACAAGTGGCTTGGGCTTGTCTAAGGTCACTGAGCTGACAAGACTAGATCCACATTTCAGGTGTTTTTCCCACAAGCCGTGATAACATTTACATGAGTTATTTTCCCAAAAGGCTATGAAGCATCGCAACAAAAATTTAACAAAAATAAAGTGTACTAAATCAGTAAACAGAATACTACAAAAAAAAAAAAACAACACAAGAAGACAATTTGAAGACACAAATGAACGTTATAAGATCCCTTAAATCCCCATTGGTAACGAAAGATTTAATTTGCTCAGCTGTCTCAGAAGTGAACAGGTTGAGTGCTGAAAGCCCCAGTGACGACATAAACAACCAAAGACAAGAATAAAAGCATCTTCTACTCCATCGTCCTGGATAAAGCCTGATGCAACCACTAGTGGGTGATTTATCTGAGGCCCCCACTTGTCATAAAGAGACCAAACAATATTGCTAGTGAATAAAATAATAAGAGTAAAACTCAAGGAAAATCCCAACTTCAAACCGCGGTAAATTTGTATTTCTTTTGGTAAAGTGGGGCCATGAACACCATCTCTCAGAATGTACAGGGGTGAAAATCAACTGATCGGCTCTCTTTTCAACTTTACGATTTTCATGATGACTTCCAACAGACCTTAAATGGGACTAATCTATTTACGCTGATAAAAGCTGAATGTATTGTGGACCACAGAGTCGAACGGCAACAATTGCCAGCGATGCAAATACCACTCAAAAGCAACACTGCTCGTATTCACACAGTGTGATATGATGAAGATATTGCTTCTGGCTACACTTCGCTGGGAAACCAGCAAGAGGTTCCTGGCAGCACCTTGGCTTTGGGCGTCAATGTAATTATCTCTAGCAAATCATTATACACAGTAAGGCAGCAAACTGTGTCTATCAACCTTCGATGAAACCTACTAAGAGTTCCGGCAATCACTCAGCCGACCACAAACTTTCATTTGGAACCCTGTTGACACCAGAATCGAGATGGTCCTGGCCCTAGTGCCTGAATGGCAACGCTTCTACACTGCTTCCTGTCAGAAGGCTTTCAAGGAAAATATAGCAAATTAAATATACTGAGTTCACTAAAACTTGCTTCCAATTATCAACGATAGTAGGGGAACGCTGTTCAACCCCACACACAACCTCAGAATGTGATCTTACTTGAAAATAGGGTCTTTGCAGATATACTTATGGTAAGGACTGAGATGAGATCAGGTTGGCTTAGGGTAGGCCCTACATCTAATGAGACTCCTTCTAAGAGCCACAAAAGGACACACGGAGGAGACACAGGGAAAGAAGTCCGTGTCAAGATGGAGGCAGAGATCGCAATTATGCTGCCTGAAGCCAAGAAACCCTAGGACCACCAGAGGCAAGGGCCGGGGGAGTCCTCCCCTAGAACCTTTGGAGGGAATACGGTCCCTGGCCCCCAGAAGTGTGACTAAATACGTTTCTGTTATTTTAAGCCACTCAGGTTTGTGGTAATTTGTTATGGTAGCCCTAGGAAACAGATGCACTAATTTGATGGTCATCAACACCGCGTGTTGCTTCTGCTCCTGATAAACAATCAGCGGAGAAACTCCAGGAATAAAGAGAAAGGGGTCAAATAGTATTATCTCGTGCTGTCACGCTAGGGTAGGGGGAGGCAGGAAACAGAGATTACTAGGTGGATGCTGGAGTCCAAAAGACGGTTGCAGGTAAATACAACTTAGTGAGGAGAAGAGATGTGGAGTGAAATCTAGACAGGAGTCAGCAGAAGTCTCGCCTATAGAGGCAAGAGTGAGGGAGCAGACAGGTGACACATGTCAGGGCAGTCAATGCTGAAACTCACACATATGTGACACGGGGACAGAAGGAGATGTGTTTTACAACTATTACTCCACCTAATCATTAGAAATAATTCCTGTGTACCTATGAGGCCTATTTCACTATTCTGGCTTTCTGCAGAAGGAAAGATACGTACAGAGAAGTTACTAATTTGGTCCCAGCCACAAAGTTATCAGCTGAAATGGCTGGGCTGTAAATCCGTTTGTATCTGATTCCAAGGCTTATGTACCAAGCTTGGTTCAAAGTAGCAAAGAGTGCCTTCCCTCATAAGCCTGACTGAATTGAAGAATGTCTCAACTATAATTTTTTTTTATTTAAAAAAATTTTTTTTTCAACGTTTATTTATTTTTGGGACAGAGAGAGACATAGCATGAACGGGGGAGGGCAGAGAGAGAGGGAGACACAGAATCGGAAACAGGCTCCAGGCTCCGAGCCATCAGCCCAGAGCCCGACGCGGGGCTCGAACTCACGGACCGCGAGATCGTGACCTGGCTGAAGTCGGACGCTTAACCGACTGCGCCACCCAGGCGCCCCTCAACTATAATTTTTAATATACTCCTTCTCAGGGCAATAACTGAGTCTATGGAAGATCCAGACAAGTGGCCCTAATTCTGGCTGCATGTCGGGATCATCTGAGCATCTTATGAAACACTGGCCCCACTCCTGATCAACTGAATTGAATCTCTGGGATGGGATCTGGGCAGTGATGTTTGCAGAAAGCTCCAGGGTGATTCTTTTTTTTTTTTTTTTAATGTTTATTTTTTTGAGATAGACACAGAGAGGGGGAAGGGGCAGAGAGAGAGGGGGACAGAGGATCTGAACTGCACTCTTAAGTGCTGACAGCAGAGAACCCGATGTAGGGCTCGAACTCATAAACCGTGAGACTGACAACCTAACCCAAAGTCCATTGCTCAACTGACCAAGCCCCCAGGCTCCCCTCCGGGGTGACTCTAATGGGTACTGCTGCTGAGAACTGCTGTTCTACACCCCACAGGTAAGGGTGGGAGGTGCAGCCGGCCAAGGAAGAGAAGGGTGTGGTGTTAGCAGGCAATCTAGCCACGTCACGTCTCAGAAGAACTCTGACAAATACCGGGGCGGTGAGGAGCATGAAAATATGCTCTAACGTTTCAAGAATGCCTCCATTCTTTCTTGCACAGCTTCTGCTCTTTTCCTCCAGTGATGTGGGAATCAGAGCCTAAGCATTAGGAAAGCTGCTTCTTCCTCTCATTCCCCGACATGAGCCAGAAAACGGAGGCTCATCCTGTGTTTGCAAAGTACTTTGCAAAATTCAGCCATGTGCTAGACTAGGACGCAGCTTCTGCTGCCACTGCAAATATTGTTTTTACAATTTCTGGGCCTGTATGAAACGAAGCCGGATAGTTGTGTTTTTTTGTTTTTAAAGTGATGACTGCTGTTCGCTGCAGCGCTGAGAGCCCGAAGCGTTAGATCCCATTTCCTGACCTCCCGCTGGGCATGGTGGTGTGATATATCGCAATACTTCTAAAACTTCAGTCTCTGTCAACATTACCAGGGGGGCTGGCGAGAACAAGATTCCTGTAGGAACTTGGCATTTCTCACCAGCTCACGTGATGCCGACGCTGGTGGTCCAGGGACCACACTTTGTGTTGCCCTGGTACAAAGCGGTGCTTCCCAAACTCTAAACGTGCATGCAGATCGCATCTAATACCGTATAAACGCATATCAGACTCAGAGGGCTGATGTTCTTTTCCACAGATCACTCTCTAAGTAGCAAGGGTTTATAGCATATTCCACGGGGGGTGGGGGAGAATGTTTACTTGTACCTGTGTTCACAGGCTTAGATGCCTATTCATCAGTTTACCAGGTAAAAAGATAAAAACCCTGAGCATTAGCCTCCTAACTCCACCCGCCCTATGTTTTGTTTTTTGGGTTTTGTTTGATGGAGACAGTAAAGAAGAAAGAAATTTAAAAACATCCCCAAATCAATGATAAAGGTGGAAGCGGAGTGGGTATTTCCTCGTGTCTAAGGAAGGAAAACTTTGTAGACGCCTATAGATGTATAAGGTAATGAAAGAATAGCCACTTCAATGGACTGTTTCCATTAGCTCCATGCCCAGAATGCCAGAATGCTCATTTCTCTGGCTTAGGAGAAATGAGGAATTGCTCCTAAGAGATTTCCTTCATTCGAATCAGCATGCTTTGCCTTGCAACAAGTGGAAGCCATTTTGAAAAAACAAACAAGCAAACAAACAAACAAAAAAGGATGGCAAGAGAGGAAGCAGACAATCAGACCACGAGGTATATTCAAATCCTGCGTTCATGTGGATAGCATCAGAGGAATAAGAATTGCAACATTTTAATTTAAGCATTGTCAACAATCTTAAACCCATGACCACGAATCTTGGGGAGAAAACATGCACACATCTGCCTTCGTCCTGAGAAAGGCATCATTAATTCATTCACTTGCAATCACGCAACCACTCATCCATTTATTAAATATGGAGTACCTCCTCTAGAGTAGACACCATTCTAGGAGCTGAGGATGTAGGAGAGAACCCCCTGTGAGAAATACTTAAGTTACTCCATCTATTGGAAAGCGCCTTGGGCACCAAGGTGAGAGACGATTGGTTCCGTGCTTTTACTCTTCTTACTCTCTTAAAGGAGTAAGAAATTTAGGGCAGTGGGTCCCTAACTATGGTGAGAGCACAGCCCGGCCCCACAATCTGTTGCAGATTGATACCTTTATAAAATACAACAGATATCGATTAATAATTTTTTTTAACCACAAAGATAACACAAATCCCAATCATTTTTGTTATTAGTTTCGACAGGCAATGGCAAATTCCTTTAAAAGTGGGGGGGGGGGGCGCGTCTAAATGCTTCCTCTCCAATTCTGTACGTCTCACTGCAGACTGGTAACGAATAGCCTGCAGACAAGCATACTCTTCAGGCTACATTCTGAGTAGAACTCATTTGGACACCAGACTCCAGTGTCAGTTGCCTGGGTTTGAATTATAGTTCTAGTACTTGCTAGCTATGTGACTGTGGGCAAGTTATTTAATTTCACTATGTCTGTTTCCTCCCCGTAATAAAAGCACCACCCTCGCAAAGCTGTTGCCAATTCATGTAAGACACAAGCCAATACATACAAACCATCGGAATAGTGTCCGGCTGGTGGTTAATGCTATTGAAAGTGTCAGCTGCTATCATTACTACTATCTACTATTATGAATGCAACTGTTACTGTTATTACTACCAGTACTTTGCTGCTGTATAATTTGGGCCAATACTTGCACAGCTGTGTGTTTACTTGCACACCTAGAAGATGGTGTCTGTCAACTCCTCCTTCCTATTTCCTTCCCTTCTGTGAATTCTGTGCCTTGACAGTGAAATTATGGATTCAAAAAGCACGTCATCATCCATGGAAATGCCCCCTCGTAACAGACTGTCTACACTGCCCAGATGCCATTTCAGAGCAGTAGGGACACAGGTCCTGGGGTTCTGGGCATGTTTGTTCATCAAACAAATGAAATCAGTCCTGACACAGCTGTCCTTCCACACCGCCCCTGGGGAATTGGGCTGGGCCACTGCTATGGAACACTGGGAGCGGCCTCAGGGCACAGGTGCAGTCCTTTTCTTGTGGGAAACCAAAGGACAGTCAAGCAGAGGGAGTGACTATAAAGGACACTTTTAAGCTGCGAGTAATTGACTACTTAACCCACCCGCATCTTGTACGCCTATGTGTATTTCTCCAAGCTCCCTTCTTAATGGTTGTTTTGGATTCTCAGCAAAAATGTTTGAGAATTATTTATTTTGCTTCAGATTAGTCACTTACAATTAGCTGGGAATGAAAATGTCAAGGTGACACAGAAACACATTTAAGGAACACTGAAACTTGACCATGGAAACTTATGTCCGAAAGCAATTTACAATGATTGTAAAAGCGAGAGGATGTCTCAAGATGGGAAAGGAAAATAACCATCTCATTTACTTTTTAAATCTCATTACTCTGAGAATATTAAACAAATTTATTGATATGGCCTCATATCAATTTGGATTCTTAGAAAATAAAATTTTTATGAAGAAAAGAAAGGGCAACAAAATAACTAAATAAGAGAGCAGGTGTTTGGGGCTCTGACAACAAATTTGGAGATTAATTAGTTGAATGACCTTAGTTTAAAGATTTACTCACATAAATAGAATTCTATCTGGACTCGGGTGAAGGCGGAGTTCTCATCTTGCCTCAGAATGGAGTAATCGATTTAAAAAACAAGAGCCACACTAACACTATGGCTGGTGACGGGTTGGGCGTGATTTAATAAGACAGCGGTAGACTCCCCGAGATGTCATTGAGCCGCAAAGTGTGGCCCTGACATGGCCCAGCCTGTAGTCAACCAGTTACGAGTTTTAATGTGTTTCTGCTACTCAAGCTGAAAATTATTATGTACAATAAGCCAGCCTCTTTAGTACACAGATCCTCTCTGTAGTACGTTGTTGCCTTTGTGTTCTTTTAAATTCAGTACACCAAAGCATATTAAAATTGCTCTGTGCTGTACAGACTGACGTTGCAGGGACATAAATACTGGATGCTTTTCTGAAGGAGAGGAAGCTCATGATACGGTCAGCCAGAAGCTAGAGAAAGACAGGGTTTTGTCACTCTCTGTCTCTCGTCTTCCCACTCTGACTCTGCAATTATTTCTGACTCTCCAAACTTATCCAACTGTGTCTATCCATCCATCCATCTATCCGTGCATGTATGCACTCGTTCCGTAAATTATGTATCGAGCCCCTTCGGCTGCCTGGTCCCGTACTCTGCTTTTGGAACTTACGTTCTATTAGGAAAAGACAAAATAAACAAGTTGGAAAATGAATGAACTAATAATTATGGTAGTTGTGTGAAGATGAAAAAAAAAAATCAAAGTGTTAAAACAGTGACTAACTGAGGAGATCTGTTCAGGATCTTGAGAAAAAAAGAGAACTCCAGGCAGATGGTCGAATGAAGAAACACTGATGAAGAGATGAATTACCGAGGTATGGGCAGTGCTGAAAGAAAGGAGGGCTGGTGAGGCACCCAGAGTCTAATAGCAGAAAGTTTGTCATTAAGGGACAAAGAGAAGAAATGGTGTTACCAGAGCCCAGTGAGAGCTGCAGCTACGGAATGGGTGTCACCTGACAGGCCCCCTGGATATGAGGGATGCACCCGTGGCCGGAACAATGATCCAAAGTGGAGAGGAAGGAGATAAGGAACAACCTTAATCTCTCTCTTCTCTTCCTTCTTCCAATCTGCTGCTAGTGCTTCCTATTGGCCAAACCAGATCTTAAGTCACCTGGGAAGGGAGCTTTGGTGATAAGAGTCCATGGAGTTCAGTTTCAGTGTTGGAACGGATTGGGGTGTCAGAGGGAGGGAAGAACGTAAAATAACCAGGGAAGGGGACCTACTCGGGTAGGACAATCAGGAAAAGCTGCCCCGCGGAGGTAACATCTGAACTGAGACTCTGAGAGCACAAGGTCCCAGCCATGCAAAGAGCCAGCGGAAGAGTAATCCAGTAGGGGCAGAAGTGAGCACATGCCTTTGCCATTGTCCCTTCTCTGCTTCCACACTTAGTAGAGATCCCTCACAAGGAATGTATCTGACACAGACCCAGATGATCTGAATGTACCCTTTCGTAGGTGTGATGCTATTACTCAAGTTCTGGGAGAAGCAAATGCCTCTATTCTATTTTCTCAATACCACCAACGAGTTTTCTCATGGAAAAGAATGCTCATGGTGGCGCCTGGGTGGCTTAGTTAGCTAAGCGCCTGACTCCTGATTTCGGCTCAGGTCAAGATCTCATGGTTTGGGAGTCCAAGCCCTGCACTGGGCTCTGCGCTGACAACATGGAGTCTGCTTGGGATTCTCTGTCTCCTGTCTCTCTCTCTTTCTCTCTGACCCTACCCTGCGCTCTCTCTCTCTCTCAAAAATAAATAAATAAACATTAAAAAAAGAATACTCATAACTCGAACATTTGCCTATGAAAGTCCAGGATTTCTATTAATTCTGATGTGCAAAGAAGGAAAAGCCAAGGAACACATATATAAAGGCAGGTAAGGGCGAGCAACTGTAGCAGCTGTAACCCCTTTCCATTTATACAACTTTTCTTTGAAAGAACTCAAGCCTTCCACACCCTGAGATATCCTTGTTTTGTGCAACTTATTAAAAAATATGCCATCGTGCCCATCATTCTCTCAAATAAAGAAACACTATAAAAATACAATAACCATGTAATAATAGTTAATGTACGTATATGAGTTAAATTCATACTAATACTCTTTTGGTTTTATATTTACCTTCAAGTCACTGGCTACAATGGATATACGCCGGAAGCCTATAAATCCAAATATCTACTGACAAATTATTTTCTGTTGCCTAGAAACCATTTCTTTATATAGTCTATGTAAAATTTCCGGTATTAACAGGATCATGTGAATTAAATGATCTGCCTTTTAAAAGTCAGTTTGATGGTGGGTTCAAATTCACTGTGAGCTAGCCAAGCTCACAGTAGGTCTGCCCTGAAATGGCACACAGGGTTTCCTGTTGGTGGTTGAGGTTAGGCATGGTAATTTCCTCTCCTTAAGTCCTGCATACTCCTGACACATTCGCCAGTGGAAAAAGAATTCCTCTCAAGGACAAGTTCCAGGAAAATAATGAGGAACTGCTTGCATATTAATGAGATTCACCACCTTCCATGTTCAAAGCCAGCCACTTTTTTCTTATATAAGATCTTAAGGAATTTCCATTATCTCCCCATTAGCTCTAAATTCCCCTAGTGCCTGTCTAATTTATTTCCTCTTATTTTGTCTCTGATGAATATGGAAACAGATGGTAATTCTTCTTCTTTTTGTAATTTGTGTCTCCTGCCAATTCCATGAAAACTACTGATAAAAACAGCGAGTATATTATCACCTGTAGGAGAGGCCGTTGTACCCCCATCACCTTCATGGTGTCCGCATTAGCTAGGATCTTCAAGGGGTCAGATGTTTTAGTGACTCCTTCAATCTCCTTGTTGATCTCTGCCAGGACCTGATTCAGGAAGATGTTTTTGATGTACACAGTGAGAAAGTCTCGAAGAGGACACTGTTTGGCTGGGCCGAGTCCCAGGGCATGCTCGATCTCTTGAATAAATCTGGAAGACAACAGAAGAAAATGGTCGTTAAATATATCAGAAAAATAGTTCTAGAAATATTATAAAACACATATGGGTAGGGGCGCCTGGGTGGCGCAGTCGGCTAAGCGTCTGACTTCAGCCAGGTCACAATCTCGCGGTCCGTGAGTTTGAGCCCCGCGTCAGGCTCTGGGCTGATGGCTCAGAGCCTGGAGCCTGTTTCCGATTCTGTGTCTCCCTCTCTCTCTGCCCCTCCCCCGTTCATGCTCTGTCTCTCTCTGTCCCAAAAATAAATAAATGTTGAAAAAAAATTAAAAAAAAAACACATATGGGTATTTCTAGGCTTTGGCATGTCTTTCTATGGAGAGATGAGGGGGAATTCCCAGAATTCTTAACAAGAACATGTCATTACTTTGTTATTTGTCTCTGTAAGAGTTCTTTTTAATTTTCTAAGTTATTATTTCACTAATTGAATAGAAATAGGACAAAATAGAACACATGACTGCTAAACTGAAAGGGGAAAAAAGGGGTAACATCAAAACCCATTTGTATTATTTCAAGAAGGAAATAAGAATACAAAAAGCAAAGGCAGGCATGATAAACAGAAAATTACAGTGCAAATTTAAAAGCACACCCCCAAATACTCTGTATTTCTCACAGAGATCTTTATATGTGTAGATAGAAATGTGTTTTTTTTTTTTTTAAGGGAGATTTGCATTTCCCTGATGATTAGTGATGTTGAGCATCTTTTCATGTGTCTGTTGGTTATCTGCATGCGTTCTTTAGAGACATCTCTATTCAGGTCACCTGCCCATTTAATAGGATTATTTGGTGGTGTTTTTTGTTTTTGTTTTTTTTTTTTTTTGGTGCTGAGTTACATAAGTTTTAATATATTTTGGATACTAACCCTTTATCAGATATGTCATGTGCAAATATCTTCTCCCGTTCAGTAGATTGTCTTTTTGTTTTCCTGATGGTTTCCTTTGTTGTGCAAAAGCTTTTTATTTTGATATGATCCCAACAGTCTATTTTTGCTTTTGTTTACCTTGCCTCAGGAGGCATATCTAGAAATTATGGCTATTGCTGACATCAGAGGAATTACTGTCTGTATTCTCTTTAGGGTTTTTATGGTTTCGGGTCTCACATTTAGATCTTTAATCTATTTTGAATTTATTTTTTGTGTATGGTATTAGAAAGTAGCCCAATTTCATTCTTTTACATGAAGCCACAATGAGGTATCACCTTACACCTGTCAGAATGGCTAAAATCAAGAAGAAAAGAAACAACAAGTATTGGTGAGGATGTGGAGAAAAAGGAACCCTTGTGCAGTGCTGGTGGGAATGTAAATTGTACAGCCACTCTGGAAAACAGTAAGAAATTTCCTCACAAAATTAAAAAAAAAAAAACAAAAACCAACCATACGATCTAATAATCCCCCTACAGGATATTTACCCAGGGAAAACAAAAGCACGAACTCAAAAAGATACATGCACCCCTATGTTTACTGTAGCATTATTTACAATAGCCAAGACATGGAAGCAACCTAAGTGTCCATCAATAGATGAATGGATAAAGAAAATGTGAGATGTATGTTTGTGTATGTATATGTTATAAATATACACACACATACATCTACATATATATATATATATATATGATCATATATATACCATACACACACACACACACACACACACACACACACACACACACACACACTGGGATATTACACAGCCATTAAAAAAGGATGAGATCGTGCCATTTGAGACAACATGCATGGACCCATTACATTAAGTAAAATAAGTCAGACTGATAAAGACAAATACCCTATGATCCACTTGTAAATGGAATCTAAAAAAGATGAATAAACAAACAAAAAGCGGAATCCACACTATAAATAAAGAGAACAAATTGATGGTTGCTGGGAGTGGGATGGGGGAGACTGGGCAAAATAAGGGAAGGGCAAGGAGATACAGTCCTCTGGGTATGGTACGAGTAAGTCACAGGATTGAAAAGCAGAGCATAAGGAATATAGTCAGTGGTATCACCATAGTGATGTAATAGGACAGGTGGAAGCTGTATTCATGGTGAACACCACATAATGTACAAACTTGTCAAAATCATTAAGTTGTACACCTGAAACTAATGTAACATTGTGTGTTAACACTCAAAAAAAAAAAAGGTGGGGGGAGGGAGGGAGAATGAATGGTATTCTTTTACTTCATGATGGTAAGTTGGGAGGTTATGAAAGGGAACAGGAAGGGAGGTGTGGACAAAAGAGTACTTCAACCTTATTTGTAATGATCTGTTCCCTTTATTAAAAACACTTCAAACAAAGGGGCGCCTGGATGGCTCAGTCAGTTGAGTATCCTACTCTTGATTTTGGCACCAACATTATGGGATCAAGCCCCGTGCTGGGCTCTGTGCTGAGTGTGGAGCCTGCTTAAGATTCTCTCTCCCCCTCTGCCCCTCTTCCCTACTCGTACTTACTTTCTCTCTCTCTCTCAAATAAAAAAAATACATAAAACAAAGAGAGAATGTTAGTAACTGTCCAAACTCACAGATGAGTATGCAGATATTTGTTAGGTTATTCTTTGTACCTGCTTTGCACGGTTTTGATATGCAAAAATTTAAGTTATTACCACCCAGTTAGTAACACCAGTCCCCCAGAAAACAAGGTTTAAATTCCAGTTACTACAGTAGATTAACTGTGAGTAATGGCATTAAATGAAAACTTTGCTGCTACCTCTTCAGTCTAGAAATCTCTGTGTAAACAATTGATGTTCACCATGATCAATGGATCAGTCTATCAGTGACTGATAACTGCACATCTGCCACTCATGTTCGGGTGACAAAGCGTGTACTTGTGTTGTCTCCTTGTCTCCCAGTGATAAACTCATGCGATATTTTACAAAAATGGATAATTAAAAGAGGGAATTGGCCAAAAAAGACAGACGTACAGAAAAAACAAAAAACAAAACGAACAGTGGTAACACTGGGAGTGGAATTTGGATGGAATGTAAAGGGATTTACAGAAGAAACAGTTAGGAATGTTGACACCGCCTCCATCTGAGAAAGAAACACAACCAGAGGGAAGGAGAATTTATTCACCTCACCAGGGAGAAAGCCTTTGCGGCAAAAGGGATGAAAACATCCCGGAGGAAGTGCTGTGGCCCCAACTGCATGGTAAAGGAGCTCTTGAAGATGTTTCATGACATTGAAAAGCAAAAAATAAAATGCTGGCAGATCCAGACTTAAAGGAGGTATGACATTTCCCCAACACCTACAAAAGATGCTCACTGTGTATCGTAAAGCACAGGATGAAAAGAAGGTGTGCAAAGTACTCTGATAGGATTTTAACGAAGAAATGAAATACTAATATGAAAACATATTAGTTTTCTTATTTTTTTTCATTTTTGGACAAATTTATAACTGCCAGCAAGGGACTTATTCATGTTTTGGCAAAAACTTCCTAAATTCGAGAAAGAATTGTGATTTACCCCATTGACTAAGATTGCTTTGCATGGTGATTTTTACAGTTCTACAATGTTATGCAAAGCAAGGACTGTGTTGTGTTTTAAATTTTCTTCCAAAAAAAATGTAGAGGGAGATGAAGTGAAATCAAATCAAATGAAATAAAGACAAAAACTGAATGATTAACTGGGAAGACATATTTGCAACTTCTATCACAGATGAGTCAGGAAAAAAAAAAACAAAACTTAGTGCAAAAATGACCAAAGGACAGGAAAAGACGGTTTACGGTAAAAAGGAATACAGTGGCCACTAAACATAAGAAAAAATTCTTAACTTTGTTCCTAATGAAAAAAATGGGAAGTAAACTATACTGAGATGCCATTTTTTATAACCATGCATTGATCAAATCCCCAAAATTTGAAAGCGTGCTCTTTTGGCGTATGTGTGGGAAAGAGGCATTCTCATGTATTGTTGATGGGAATGAAAAATGGTGCAACCCTCACGAAGGGCAAGTTGGAATCATCACTCAAAATTACAAATGCACTTCTTTTTGACCCAGAAATCCCACTTCTGGGAAATTCTTCTGACAGCTATTTCTAAATATGATTACACAGATCAGTGTAGCATTGTTTTTACAGCAAAGGACAAAAGAATCCATCATTTAGGGATTAATCAAATAAACTATGGCGTATCTACGGTAACCTCAACCCCCAAATGTGGAAGCTTCTGATGCACTAACGTGAAAAGATCTCCAAGATAAATTGTTCAGTGAGAAACGCACGCTGCAGATCAATATGTATTTAGTATCCATTACACCGACCTTTCTGTAAAAATTATATACCCTCCTTTGTTTATTTTATGATAAAGACATCCTGACAGGACTCACAAAGGTCTAATCCAAGTGAGTACCTGTACGAAGCAGGGCACGAGTGGGGTCTGCAAGAGGAGTGGGAATAAGACTTTTTTTCAATTATGACTTTTAATAATTGCTTGATTTTTTTAAAGATCAAACTGGCTTTATTCAACAATTTATGAATCAGCATCCCATCTAGTAAATAGGAAAGAGCACTTACAATCATCAGATTTTTAAAGACCATGAATGTATTACTCAAATAAAATTAAATTAGAAAATTAAAAAGAAATTACCTACATATACCAAAGACTGTACTTCATAAATGGCTTTCTAATTAGGCCACATGTGAAGTTTGGTGGGGGCGCCTGGGTGGCTCAGTTGGTTAAGCGTCCAACTTTTGCTCAGGTCGAGATCACATGGTTCATGAGTTCGAGCCCCCTGACAGGCTCTATGCTGACAGCTCAGAGCCTGAAGCCTCCTTTGGATTCTGTGTCTCCCTCTCTCTGTCCCTCCCCCTTCTGCGCTTTGCCTCTCTCTCTCTCTCTCTCTCTTTAAAAAAGAATTAAACGTTAAAAAATAATAAAGAAAAAAAGTTTGGTGTAGAAATGTTCAGTTTAGCTGTGTGACCTAATAAAGGGTTTCCTTTACTTAATACATAAACACATCATGGTTAATCTTGCATATCGCTAGTCTAACATTCCATTAACCTCTGATCAGCCTGCAACCTGTGCTTGCACCCAGAGACAAGCACACAGCGGTTGGGGGGAAGTGAGAACTTACACATATAGGATCATCATAGCGATAGAGTAACCCAAAGAATGTAAGGGAAAGAGCAGAAATTGAAAAGCCATGGGAAACATCAATGAGGCCTCTTAACTGACTTTATCAACACGGAAAGGGAAGTAAAAGAGTGACTACCAAACAAGACGTAATAAATCTTTAAGAAGGGAGTGAGGGGAAGAAGGTGGGGAAAAAATGAAGACATAAAGGTAGTTAACCGTAATTTAAAAATCTCCAAATCCCACATCCTGCCGTGTTGACTCCTTCTGATTCATCTAATCCTGAGAAGTACCTGTCCCACCCCGCCAGCCCAGATGCATCCCTCTCTCCTTGGTCTGCCTCTAAAAGAAAACAACTGTTTTGAATTTGCTTATGAGTAACCACACCAAAGGCCTTTGTATTTTATTTAATATCATGGGATTCAGTCATCAGAATCCCTCCTTATTCTTTTCAACGGGACTTAGAAGAAGCTTTCTGAGAGGCACTTCCCACAATTTCAAAATCTTTACCAGATGTTAAAAAGAAATTTTTACTGGGGGGGGGGGGGCGCCTGGGTGGCTCAGTCAGTTAAGCGTCCGACTCTTGATTTCGGCTCAGGTCATGATCTCACGGTTCGTGAGTTCGAGCTCCACGGCGGGCTCTGTGCCGACAGCACGGAGCCTGCTTGGGATTCTCTCGCTCTCTTCTCTCTCTCTACTTCTCTCCCCCTTTTTCTCTCAAAATAAATAAGTAGAACTTAAATTAAAAAAATTTTTCTTTTTACTAGTTAGCCTGCTCCTAAACAGTAAGAGAGAGAAGTCTAAATTATCCATACTTCCTTTTTTTCTAGTCCGCTATTTGTTTTTGGTGTCCCCCAGATGCGAAGTTGCTCTGAGCCGCAATGATGGAGGGGCAGGGCTCCCATCACCTGTAACTGACGGATTTCCTTCAAACACAAGTCACACGTTCCCCAGAGCACGCCTATCCGTCTAAAAGGACACACCCAGGTTGCCGTCGTCACCTCTAACTCAAGGGGACCCGTTTGACATGTGTCCGAATCTGCTTTCAGAGCTGTGCAGGCAGGCCCTCTCACTGCACAGAAAGCACGAAACATGTGCCAGGGAAGAGAAAAAATAAGGCTGTCGGATCAGCCTGCTCTGACTCCCGTCAACAAGGGGAAGCAAGTACACGAAATGGGCAAATCGCCCTTTCCTGGGCAGGAAGGACACAGAAAAGGAACTCTCCCAAACAGCCAGGAGGGGATCCAGACTCTCGGTCGCTGCAGGGAGGACTGACTGAGGGAAGCTGAGCGGCCGCGGCAGAACACTCACAGTAGGTATTCCGGGGACTGAATTCTGAATGTACAGTCTTGGGCAGGTTACTTAGCCCCTCTTCGTCTTTCTGTTGTATTCTATAAAACGGAGAAGGTAATATTCAAGATCGTCCTGATGGTTAAAGGAGGAAATCAACGTTAAGCACTCGGCACCGAGGTGGACACACAGCAACCGCTGAGTAAGCAGCAGCTACTCTTTTTGTGATTATTACCGGCACGTGAGCCCTGATGGGGTTGTGGAGGAAAGGGGTACATGCGTGACGGGTTGTTTTTCACCCTGCCCCTTTGTTTTCCTACGCTTGCCCATAATTGGCAATGTGGACCAGCAGATGAATACTTTGATCCTTTCAGGAACAAGCTGACGGAGGAACGACCAAAGCTCCGTGTGGTGAGGGGTCAAGTGTAAATCGCTCACTTCTGTATCCTCAGAGCTCAGTACTACATCCACTATGGCCGGCACACAGTAGGCTCTCAGGAGGTATTTGGCGAAGGGAGTGCTGAACAAAAGTAGCAGGTTCTTGAACTTCAACCCACAGTTCCTGAAACTGAGGTGTGACCTCTCTGACAAACAATGCCCTCCCCCACAAGAATCTGGACTAGAGGCCCCAATAAAATATTTAAGAAGAAAGAAAAATCATCCCATCGCTCCACCACCCCACTATTAACAGTTGCCTCTTCCTGAAAGAATGTTCTCTATCTGGTCCTTGACCACAGTCCCAACGTTGTTTTTTGCTCTGTACAATATGGTTATTTGCACAACTTTACAGCCTCTTCTTCTACAGAGTATTAGGAAGTCATTCCATCACACTAATGAACACAGCATTATTAAACCAAACATCTATTAGGGAATATTAATGCTGTCTCCTGTTTTTATTAGAGATAATCCTACAATGAACATCCTCATTTGGGTTCTGTTGAATTATACCCACAAGCTATTGGGAGTAGCTCCTCATGATTTTTCATGGACGACTCTACATTTGATTTACCCCAGATTCCCACAATGTACTGCGTGACTCCTTTTCCCTCGGAAGGAAGGACTTTAAAATGGATCCGGTGAATGGGAAGACAGGAGAGACGGTCAAGGGTGTGGAGGCGACTCATCAAAAGGCCCAGTTTTTCCAACAATGCTCCTAATCAGCTCTAGGGAAGTCAGAAAGTGCTGAATTTTTAACAGTGAAAAGAATCTCATTAGGAAAGAAAACACTTCACTTCAAAGTTGAGATGGAACACAGATGGAACCTTGTCAAAAGGGTATTATCTAATCTGGTGAAGTGCTTTCACACTAGGGATTCCTATCCTGTAAATGATGAGATGGCCCCAGGTACGGCTGTGTATATGGAAACGAGGAGAATGAGACTCAAAGAAAAGGATCTACATAATGCTACATGCAGAGCATCTAATCACAGGATTTTGAGGCACCTTATTCAGATCAGCCTCCTAAACCTAAGGTTATAAAGTAGGATAAACCAAAAAAACAAGTGAAAGTAGGCAACAGATTCCTGGCATTCGAATGTCTAAACCATTTAGGACCGCGTTTCCTAAATTCTAATATTGCTGTTCGTAAATATTTAGCCACAGGTTTTCTTTTCAGAATATCATCAACTGGGGGGCCTCCTAAAATACGTACATATGCAGTACCTGTATTTTAAGTTTGCTCTTTCCTACAGCAAGTGCATGGCCTTTGGAATGCATACACGAGCACACACGACTTATATTTGACCTGGTGTTTAAAAAAATTTTATCTTGAGTTGATTTCTATCCAGGGAAATCGTAAACTCATTAAAATTTCATTCAGGCTTCCCAAGCTCCTTGGTTAACCCCAGCCTCCTCACCACAAGTTCTGTTTCATTGTAAAGCTCCATGTCTTCCATTTTATCTCAGCCAAGAATTACAGCTACTACCAGATGGAAATGCCCTTGAACATGGAGGGCCTATTTTATACTTTAGACGTTGCAATGGGAGCAGTATTTATTCATTTGAATAAAAGTAGTTACTCATAGGAAATATGAATTCCTAACATTCACACCCTAATGAATTTTTAAAATTCTGTGGCCAACATGACCAGTAACGGGGCAAGCTGATATGTACCTCCTAATAAGATAGAGAACAATACAGCATCGCTTCTCTGATGTTCTTGCCAAAAATGCATAATGTGAACCCAGTCATGGGGAACCATGATTTTGCAAAGCAGAAAATCAAAGGGGTGGATTTCAGAAAATTCAAATTCATCTGGCTTTTGGAGCACAAGAAATTTCATTCACGTCTCTCCCATAAACAGTGTGTCAGTTTATTGCTAATTACATTTTTAATGTATATACTTGTATATAATCTGTGTCATGCAATATACAATATATTTATTCTTTCCACTTTGAGATTTCCTAACTTTGTTGTATATTATCACACATCTAACTTTGGTATTTTAGGCTGCATAATGTACACAAAACATTTGTCTGAAAGGCTTGAAGATTTTTCTCCTGGTCCCATGCATTGGAACCAGTAGAAATGTGTCGAGGGATTTATCCCTCTGACTACCTATATTCTTTAGCTTCTCTTAGCATTATCAGTTCCACTAATGGACCTTCCAATCTAGACTCTCTGCAGAGATGTACCGTGCTCACCTCCACCAAGAAGCTCTGAATCTCTTCCATTATATAATAGCTTTAAAGACATTTTGAAGAATCTGAACCATGCTCTTCCCTTCATTTTGGTCCAAGGTCTCTCCATGAAAAGTTGCATGATATTTACAAGCCTGCAAAAGCTCTGCTTAAGTAGTCAAGCATACTCAAAGGTAAGTCCCTATGGCACCCTCCTCACTGAACAATACCCTGTCACATTTAGTATCTGTACAATAATGCCAGATGACACAGATATTTATAAATGCACACATTGAAAGTTTAGTTAGCAATCAACAGTGATGCATCGTTTTTGTTTTGTTCTGTTTTAATTTAAATCCAAGATAGTTAACGCATAGTATAATAATGATTTCAAGAAGAGAATCTGTGATTCATCACTTACATATAACACCCAGTGTTCATCCCAACAAGTCCTCTGTAAGGCCCCTCATCTATTTAACCCATCCTCCCACCCAACACCCCTCCAACAACCCTCAGTTTGCTTTTCGTATTTAAGAGTCTCTTACAGTTTGTCTCCCTCTCGGTTTTCATGTTATTTTTGCTCTCCTTCCCTTATGTTCATCTGTTTTGTTTCTTAAATTCCACATATGAGTGAGTGATATGATAATTATCTTTTTTCTGACTTATTTTGCTTAGCATAATATACTGTAGTTCCATCCACATTGTTGCAAATGGCAAATTTCATTCTTTCTGATCGCCGAGTAATATTTCATTGTGTATATGTATGTATGTACATATACAAAATGTACATACACATCTTCTTTATCCATTCATCCATCGATGGACATTTGGGCTCTTTCCATACTTTGGCTACTGTCGACAGCGCTGCTAGAAACATTGGGGTGCACGTGCCCCTTCGAATTAGTACTCCTGTATCCTTTGGATAAATACCTAGTAGTGGTGATGTACTGTTTATGACAGAGACATGAAAGAATTACTTGTGATTTAAGAGCCAGAATTCTGAACTTGAATTTTCTGAAATTTGTACCTTTGATTTATGTTGTGGTTTTACCGCACGAACACAAACGATAGCGGTAACAGTGACCCTATAGGGTGAATGAAACAGGCATTGCAAAGAGAAAACCAAATTACATCCTCCCCACCCCCAACCCCAAATCCAGTAAATAGAAATGATCTTCGGACACACAGAGAATGGAACACTGAGTGTCCAACGCAGAACTATTCTGCAGAAATACGGGCCCGCGGAAAATGATGCCAAGCAGCACTGATAACGGAGTCCTGAATGCTGATGACACTTTTCCACCCTTCACTCTAAGAGAAACAGTAGACTTTTATGATGGCACAGTAGACTCAAAATCCCCGCCATGCTTGATTTGTATGAAAAAAAGCAATCTATAACCCGTAATGAAATCTGTTCCCAGACATGAGCCTATCCTTGCACAAAGAAACTGTAACCAGTTAGATGAGGTACTAAGATAAATGGACCTTTGGAATCAAACCCAAGCGAGGCCACGCAAAAGGCCACAAATAGTTCGCCATGCACCAAGAAGCTGCCGGCAAGCGTGGCTCCTTTAAGACATCGTTCTTACGCACTCATTCTCAGATCTGACCTTTAAGGCGCACAGCAAACTAAAACAACTTGGAGGAAAAAAAAAAAAGCAGCCTCACAGGAATCGATTGGAGATATTCGACTTACTTGGATTATCTGACTCAAAAAAAGATCATTTAGAAATGACTTACAAGGGACTCACTCAGAAGCAGCAGCAACAGGCATATTTCAGACCATAAATCAGTGGAACATGAAAACCGGAGAAAAATCCATAAAGGTTAATGCACTTTGGAGCGCACTTGCCTCTTAATTCATGGGAGTAAGTCATTGGCACATCGGGAAGAGGCCCCCCCCCAACAGTCTGTAATTGTTCACGCTGAGTGTAAGTACTCTCTGTGCCTTTTGTATATAGAGATTTTCTGGGTAAAAGTGCAAAATAAGCTCATCATCACAGAGCCCAATCATTTCCTCAGCCCACACCCCTAGGGGACCATTTGCTGAACTAATGAAATAAAAAGGGTTTGGGGTGCTCTTGTTTGTAATGAGTAAAATTCATGCCTAGCACTAGAGGAAAAAAGAGGTAAAAATCATTAAGTAAAGGGAGAAAAGAATATTAGCCACAAAATTTGAACTCTGCAGGCTTGTAAACAAATTTAACTTTAAAAAATCTTACCACGAGTATACTGCAAGTGATTTGTGACTGCATTTAAGTGTTCCCTCCAGACGGAAAAGCACTTTAGGTAAAATGAAGTAAGCCGCTTTGAAACGACAGCTGTTTACATTTTTTAAGCAAATAATTTGGAAATTGAAGTAATTCAAACCCTTAATATTAAACAATCTTCTTTTTTAATGAGAAATTCCATATAAATAATCAATAAGGGCTATTGATATCAAATTCTGAGACAAAATGATAATCCTGCTTTTCCGACAGGGCCTGGAATTGTTTCTATCCTTTCCACATATTTATAGTGAAAATAACCTCCTTTGTATTTTCTTCTTCTTTCTTCCTTTTTTTTTTTATAAAAGATAAGGCTTCCTGAAAATTTTTCAAGAAAAATAGCAACTTATTACAAATTGCCTATCATATCTCCTGGAAACTTACACGTAATGTATTAAACATATTGTATTTGGGGGGTTCTGTATCTGTTGGCTTCAGATATTCTAATGCGAGACACAGGGGAATCTGGCAAATCTTCTACCTGTTGTCGTCAGTAGGAGCTCCATTAATAATTGCTTATATCCAGTCAGCTCTTACCATGTCCTGATTGAAGAGCTTTATATGGATTCTTTTATGCAATTCTCACAGTAACTCCATGAGGTCTGCACTATTGCTATCTGCATTTTACATACAATGAAACGAAGTGAAAAAATAACAGTACCATTAATAGCTGACAGTTACACTGTGCTTAGAACATGCCAGAACTGTTTTGAAGTAACCGCCATGCTTTGCTTCACGTATTCCTTACAACGCTATGAGGAGTATTTGTATAATTGGTATTTGGAAGGCAGCTTTGTTTACCAGTATACCACTAACGCTGTAATTGCTATCTGGAAGAAGAAATGAAGGCGCAGAAAGATTATGCACTTTCTCAAGGTCCTACAACTACTAAGTGTGACAGGGCCAAAATTTGAACTTGGGGGATGTGGTTCCAGATGCCATGCTAGACTTAACCACCCCCCTATACCATGTATTCTTCTAACACTACTGCCTCCCAAATGTTCACCCTTAAGGGAGCTGGTAAGGAAAGGACAATCAACAGAAGTCCATGTGAAAAGCCCTAGAATGTGCTGATATAGTGGAAGCTTGCATGGATTGAGGACCATAATTTTGCTAAATGCAAATATTTGCATATACATACCGAAGACTGAATTATTTCCCTTGAGATAGAAGAAGTCTTATCGCAAAGCCCTGTTCTGATTTCTTCCTCCAAGATCCTGATCTGTACTTTCAATCATCTGTTGGATATTTTCAACTGCATGTTCTTTTGACAATTCAAACTATCTCTAAAATGGAACTTTTCAGGGGTGCTTGGGTGGCTCAGTCCGTTAAGCATCCAACTCTTGGTTTCTGCTTGGGTCGTGATCTCATGGTTCGTGGGTTCAAGCCCCGCATCAGACTCTGCACTGACAGCGTGGAGCCTGCTTGGGATTCTCTCTCTCCCTGTCTCTCTCTGCCTCTCCCCTCCCCCCGTCTCAAAAAATAAACTTAAAAAATTTTTAAAAATGGTACTTTTCATGGCTGCCCTCTCTCCTTCTACGTTCCCTATTTTTGTCCCATCCTCATTCCAGTTACCCTTGCTCAAACTTCATCTTTCACTTCACTCTTATTTTTAGCCTTGCTACTTATGCAAGCAGCTAAGTCTCCAGACTTCGAGACATTCTCTTTATATTATCTCTCATGTTCATGCATTTATTCATGTGTTCATTCCTTCATTCACTTAAGCAAGTATGTATGGAGTGTCTACCTTATGCCATGTACTGGTGTAGGTGCTAAAGCATCCATAGGGAAAGAACCACGCCCCAGAGACTATTCCTGATACAGCTATGACAGGAATGCTGCCACCTCAGTTAGTTTTGTGCTGGAGCCTGGAGAGGCATTCCTGTGCCTCCAGTTGTTAACATCCAACACCATAATTCAGGCTTTCATTACATTAGATGATGGAGATGGATGGACAGAACATAATATAAGGCAATTTCTTTCCCAGGCCTTCCTAAAACAATTTCCCAACTGATGTTTCCATCTTTAATCCCTTCTTCCTCCAATTTATCTAACACACGGCTGTTATATTAGTCTCATGAAGGCACAGAATATCTACCTACTTCAGGCTTCATCAGTATGCCCTACTCACTCTTGCCTCCAGGTCTTGGCACGTGATGGTCCATCTGCTAGAACACTCCCCTCCATACCTTTTTCCCCCAACAATCCCTTGCCCTATAGCCGTAGTTCAAATACGACCTCTTCCAGGAGCCTTTGCCCCTTGAGTCTTGGTTGAATGCTCCTTCACTTTGGCCCCACAGTACCGTAGGTCCACGGAATATTCCTGTTGAGGTGTCTGTATTCCCTGCTAGTTTCTAACATCTTGAGGAGAGGGAATGTGTCTTGCTTATTGTGTTTGGTACCCAGCAGGAATCAAGACATAAGTCTAATATATTTTTACTTCTACTCACCAGCAAGCTTTGCTTCCTGGATAGTCCCAGTATTGTAAAAAACAAAAAAACAAAAAAAACAAAAAACAAAAAACAAAACTCCCCATATCTTTTCTCATGATGTCTATGTGGTCTATTTCTAATCCATCCATTTTCTAAATTGTGGTATATAAGCTAAGGTGGAGGCTTGAAAAGCTGTCATTCTCACTACAACCTTCCTTCAAGGACCAATTCAAAGCTCGCTCACTCATAAAGTTTTCCCTGGTCTCTTTATTAATTATTATTTTTTTTAAAGTAATCTCATGCCCAGTGTGGGGCTTGAGCTCACAATGCCGAGATCAGAAGTCATATGCTCTACCGACTGAGCCAGCCAGGGGCCCCTCCTGATCTCTTTCAACTACTTTATTAATTTGAAATACTATACTTCATTACATAGTATTAGTCACTTTCTATTTATTTTCTCTCTCCTGTTAGAATTAAGCTCCTTCAGAGTAGCAACTGTCCTTCATACATCTTTGAACATACTTGAAGCACTTAACACTACGTCAAGTACAGTGGACACAGTTCGAGGTTTCAGAAATGGTAATGTTATGTTTCTATCACAACTTACCTGGGCTTGTCTTGAAAGACCAGTGCTTTTGGAAAGAACTACAATGCATAAATAATTATAAGGCTATGTTTGGGGAGAATAAATATGGCTGGTCAAAAAAAGTAAAAAAAAAAAAAAGGAAAGAAAAAGGTAAGTGAAAGAAAAAAGAGAAAGTTGTGAACTTAAATGATGCATGCATTATGTTAACTTACTAATTTTTTTAGGCATTTTAAGGCAAACTGTCAGCAAATCAAAACCTGCTCACACACCTGGTGCCATGAAATTTAGTGAAGACTACTTGGGTATCAACGACAGAAGTCAGAGACTAAAAGTATTTTTCTTTCATGTGTCAAAAGCATGAATTGTGAGCCTGCTGGGTAAAATTACACTCTGTTTGCCAGGAGACAGGCTGGCCACTTGGTTCTCTCCTTCAGTGTTCCCGAAAAGGATGGGTTTCATTACATTTAATAAATGAATGCTTTGGAAAACTCAGTTTGAATGATCTCTAATGAGCCTATTTGGCAGCTAAGCTTGTTCCTGAACTTAGCTTATGATGATTTCTTATCCCGCTCTTACGTTTATTATCACGTGATCAACTGCCACCCTGAATGCAAAGGGCTCTCAGAAAAAGTACCTGGAAGAGAGTGAATGACTAGTCAACGATCAGGATACACATGAGTCACAGACACCTCTTGTCCCCTAAACTTTTCTACTTCTGTCTCCTTTATTCACATACTTGATTATTTCAAACAAGTCACAATGGTCCTCTCATTTCACTGTGGGTTCCCTCGTCTGTGTCCACACTGTCCCAGGCCAGGATCTATAATGATCTTGCGACAGTACTCACAAAGTGATTTTCCATAATGGCTCAAGGTTCTCTTCAAATTTACCTCCTACAGAACTCTTTCCTATTTGGGAGACAATATCTGCTTCCAGAGTCTCCTCTTGGTCATCTATTGTCATGTCACACTCCCAAGAGGGCCTCAAAATCACAAAATGGGGTGGAGCAACAGCAATTTCATACTGATTATTTTTAAGCCGTTTCAGCTGCCGTTCTATTACTGTTCTACTTTCCTTCCTTCCGAAAGCCTTGGAGTCACTTCCTTCTTTATAGTTAATTTCACAAATAGGACCACTTACTAGATAGGAATTAAAGACTTTATAATTCCTTCCTTTCTCTCCTATTCAAGTTTTCATACCCTCTGGAAGGCTAGATCAGTGTTAAAAATTCTGCCAACACATCTGAGCAGTAGAAGACTAGAATTACATCTGTACATGGAATAATACAGCAAAATAGCCTCCTGTCTAGCTATTACTTGGAGGTGAGTATCAGTCATATAGGCCTTAAAGTGATGGCATTTCCAAAGAACAACTAGACCTTCTTGAGGAATTTTGATTACAATATAACTGATATTCCCCTGGATTATGTTGATGACAAATACTGAAGACAAAACTGTCCACCAGAGAGAGAAAAAGCCTACAGAAGTACTCCAAACATAAAAGAGAGAAAAATCCAATGTAATCCTGGTTTCATCTGTTTCCTATTTTCAAAGCAATGGAAAAAATACAAGGAATATACATTTTATCATCGCACAGATACAAAGTACCTCTTAATGGAAAAAATTACTTCAGAAAAGTACTTGGTCTCATATGAAACTTGTGAAAAAATTTCTAGCTCATCCGACTGATAGCCAGTTCCCTTGGACAGTTTATTTTCAATATGGTAGTATACATAAAATTGCCCATTTTTATGAGGTCAGCAAATAAAAAGTATGGCCACAGCCACGATAGCCACAGGCACGAGAGTGAATTTTGCATTTAACGTCTATATACTCAGGTTGTTACGGTGTACTTTCACACTTATTAATATTTTTAAGTGTTTTGATGTCATTTTCCCCACATGCATATTTTGTTTGATCAGCTATTCATGTAACAAGCTCCTGTTAGGAGGTATTCATTGTATTTTCTCTCCTTTTAAATAAAAATTTTTTTAACATTTACTTATTTTTGATAGAGAGACAGAGCATGAGTGGGGGAGGGGCAGAGAGAGAGAGAGAGACACAGAATCCGAAGCAGGCTCCAGGCTCTGAGCTGTCAGCCCAGAGCCCGACGCGGAGCTCGAACTCACGGACCGTGAGATCATGACCTGAACCGAAGTCGGACGCTCAACTGACTGAACCACCCAGGCGCCCCATATTTTCTCCCCTTTTAATCTTTGTTTTTGTTAAATATTTGGCACTAATCATTCACGCAAGTTCCCAGTGACAATCTGAAATATGATGGTAAGCCTCCCAAACACTTAAGTAACGGATTAATTCAACTAACATTTACTGACGATGTATAAGCCATGCCCTGTGAGCTGGGCATGCCAAGTCTTAGAAGTCAAGAGAAAAGAAATGATCTCTCATATCTATAGCACATGTTAGCACTTACAAAGGACTTTCCACATCCTTGAACCTCACTCTGCTTTGGGGGCTGTTTTGACAGGGACGATTATTTCCATTTTACAAATGAAGAAATTGCAATTCAGACAAGCTAAGTGATTTGCTGAAGGTCACACCACTATCAAGCTTTAAGAGTGGGTCTTGAACCTAGATCTGGCTCCTAATTACTTCGCCATTCTTTCTTCCACACCATATCCAAAAAGAGCGGAGCCCATCAGCATGGAAATTCACAAGAAAGTAAAATTAAGTGGTCGCAGACTCAACGATTATAGAAAGTTTCCCCATGTGCTCATTTCCAAAGATGGAAAGGCGTATTTTTCATAACTTAGTTTTAGACAGTTTGGCAGTTTAGAAAAGCACTGGCGAAGGCAAATGCCTAGGACTCTGTTGGAAAAAGGAGTGGGCAAAACGCATGCGTAACAAAGAGTGACATGGCAGCCTCTACCTACTGGCGTGGCTGCTTCTACAGGGAGGGTCACGGAATGTGTTACGACGCGACGCCGAGGCCGTACATGGGCCCCAGCAGCTGGGAGAGATCTGGAATGGTAGAAGACTCAATCGCAGTGTCAGGCCAAACGCAACACCTGCATCTTCTGCCTCTCAGTTCAACATTCTATTCTTCAATGACAAAAGTGAAAGAGTAATTAGACTACGTGGGGTTCTCTTTAACCTGGTTGGCCATTTCTTCGAACAGCACAATTACCCTGCTAATGAGATTACATTTGGTTTAACTGGAGGATTATTTCACAGCAGAGCCCCGCTGATTCCAGTTCCCAGAGGCCCCGTTGTTCTGTAGAGGCACCCACCCAACATTCGTTTGTCTTAATGAAAGCCAGACGTAAAAATCGGGTCTGCACAGTTGCGAAAAACACAAGGGCTTTTGTTTATATTGAAAAAGAGCCTCATTTAGTCCATCTGAATCTTCCTAATACCCAGTGAAATATTTATTAATGAGTATCAGCACAGCAAGCCAGAAAGTCTTATTTGCATTAATTTAAACCATAAATAATTGAAGGTAGAGTTCGTTCCTTAAGTCACGGATTCGGAAAAATTCCTCAACTGCATGCTGAATAAAAAGAGACTATTAGCAAAGTGAAATGTATTAAAAGTTGACGGTGGTAGATGTTTTGCCTAGCCTTGGACTATGTCGATCATTTCTCAATATATAATTCATTATCCTACTTTGAGTCACTTCAGTAGAGGTGACAGGATGAGACTGTAATTTTTTCTAATTTCTGTCGGCCAGGATTATAGGGACTGTATCTGTGCTATTCCTCAGGTTGGATCAAAGATTAGTTGAGTTGATCTGGGCAACCATGCATTCACTCACCCACCAAACATTTAGTGTGCTAACTGTACATCAAGCACCAGGAGATGACAAGAATAAGAAATAGACAAAACACGGTACTTGCTCTTAAGAGAGTTCAGGCAAAGCTGAATCCAAACTACAATCCATACCCTATCAGTGGTCATGAAATAAAATTAGAAAGTTGCAATCAGCACTGAGAGACAGGGAGATGGAGGGGGACTAAACAGGATTGAAAATATCAGATGTATTACATATATTAGTGGCAAATATTGATTTGTGTCATCTTTATTATATATATGTATAGGTGTGCGTGTGTGTGTGTGTGTGTATGTGTGTGCATGCACATGTGTATGTATTTGGGTGTCTTTTTAACATTCACATACAGGAGTGTACTGGATTCTGGTACCAAATATAATTTTTACTGTGAAAAGACATATGAAAGTGATCCAGAGAGAAAAGAATTAAACTCTAGACAGGCTGACAGCACGAATGGTACAGACCACTTTATAATTCGTGTGCATACTTTATCCCCCGAGATAACTTCAATTCATTGAGGGTAGGATATCGCTCAGCGTTATCAGTGCATTCCCCTCCGTGCCTAGCACAGTGAACTGGCAGAACGCAAGGCACCTGCTTAAAGTGGTCAAGTTAAGACGGCTTTCAAAATGGCCATGATGTAAACCAGCTACCTTAGGGCTGTGTTTCGCTGAGCATACGTGAGGAAAATACATATTCATCTGCTGTTGGCCAATGCTTATGGTCATTTTACATATTCATCTTCTCTATGACAAAGCCGACTTCACTTGTGCAAGCTCTAATCAATTCACAATTCGACGTCTCTGCTTTGGGGAAGTGTTTACAAATTACAAACAGTATTGCTGTGAAGACAAATTGTGTGTCTTATTAGCTGGACATATACTGGAGTAGCAAGGAGGGAAGTAGGCCTGTTGATTCTTCATAATGAGCAAATATAACATACTCAACCAACAAGAGGACAGCAGCATGAGGGGATGCTAATAAATAATGTCTTGCTCACAGCCAACAAGAAGACAATCATTGCCAAATATAGTCCGTGCCTCTCATCTCCTTGCTTCCCCTAGAAATGAGCACAGGAGTAAGCAGCATTGTTAAGAAAGTGCTCCACAGTGAAGACAGTCACCTTCACGCTCTCAAGTCACCCTGGCCCCACGTGCCAAGTCTTCATCTTCTGCCCTCCCCATGTTACAGTATCTAGTGGGTTTCTGCCATGCAGGCAGGTCATGGCTCTTGGCCAGTTGTCATGTAACAATTCTTGCTTTCATCTGAAAGAAGAAAGGCTTGATCAACTTTGGCCATAAGGCTGAACCATTCTATTTCCCAAGGTAATTTATGTAAGTTTCAACACTGAAAAGAAACAAAAGCATAGGATGCTCTTAAAATTTGTGTATCTTGGCTCTCCAACTTGAGAAAGTACACGTGCTTGACACTGTGTAGTGTTATTACCAGGGAATAGAAGATACCTGCCTGTTACATCTCTACACTGGGAAAGTTGAATCAGATGGTAACACTGTCAGTTACTCGGGTCACCTGAACCTTGAAAGCAGTGACCAGGGGATGTGGGTGAAATATTTCCATGAACAAACTTCATCTATTATTCTAAGACTGTCTGAACTTTTAAAACCAAAGAAAGAAAACTGTATCATCAGAGGATTGAAAATTCAGTGCAGGGATATTATTACTCAGTAGTATGATTAGTACTTAATACTGTCTTATGAGGAAACTAAAAGGGACTTTAGTAAAACTTTTCTTCTTGGAGGTGTTACTCTTTCATTCAGACCATCACAATCAAAGTGATTATTTTAGGTCTTGGGAGGGAGCGGGAAGAGTCTCTTCCTCCTCGGTCAATTCTCTAAGACAAGGGGTTGTCATAAAAATGCAGAAGGAATCAGGGTTGCCTGGGTGGCTCAGTCGGTTAAGCGTCCGACTTCAGCTCAGGTCATGATCTCACGGTTCGTGAGTTCAAGCCCCGCGTCGGGCTCTGTGCTGATGGCTCAGAGCCTGGAGCCTGTTTCAGATTCTGTGTCTCCCTCTCTCTCTGACCCTCCCCCGTTCATGCTCTGTCTCTCTCTGTCTCAAAAATAAATAAACGTTAAAAAAATTTTTTAAAAAAATGCAGAAGGAATCAGGGGTGCCTGGGTGGCTCAGTTGGTTGAGCGTCCAACTTCAGCTCAGGCCATGATCTCGCAGTTCATGAGTTCAAGCCCTGTGTCAGGCTCTGTGTTTACAGCTCAGAGCCTGGAGCCTGCTTCAGGTTCTGTGTCTCCCTCTCTCTGCTCCTCCCATGCTCACGCTCTATCCCTTTCTCTCTCAAAAATAAATAATTTTTTTAAATGCAGAAGGAATCATAATAATGGGAAACTGGATCACTGAGGGATATATTTCTTTTTAAATGTACAAGGTATATATACATCTACCTATCTAACCTAAATATGATTCTAAGAGAACCCCAAAGGGGTGAGAACAAAATAATAATCATCATAATGTTTCAAATTTGTCTTCAGAATGAGTCACTTTCATATTCATTACCCAATTTAATGCCACCAGCATCTTACAGTGCTACACTGGGACTGTTAGCTGGGGAAAGTACTGTTTGACTGTAAGTATGATTTCAGAAAGGGAGGAAAGAGTATAGGATGGATGGATGGATGGATGGATGGATGGATGGATGGATGAAAAAGTATATTGCAAAAAGCTACAGCTAACTGATTTGCTGATTTCTTGATATTTAATCAGTTCCTGTGGATGCACATTATTCCCTTTATATCTCTTTAATGAGATCAAGTAAGGCGAAAAGGCAACAAAATTATCTCCAAACAGTCCCATCTCTATGACTGGCCTATAGTTCTGGTCTATAATCTCCTCCTGGATTATGGTGCTGCCTCTGGACTGATCTTTCCCATTCCCACCTGACATCTCACTACCAGATTAATCTACATCAAAAATCTCTTTTGTAGTGATATTCCATTTCTCAGAAACCTTCAATGGCTTCCACTGTCTTCTCATGAATTGAAAATCCCTTCTCCTGCGGACTGGCCCCATCACCTTCTCACATCTCTGCCGGATACTCATTTGCTTCTTGTTTCATAAGAATCCAAAATTATTCCTGTCTTGGACGTTTCAGTGAGGTTTTTCCACTCTTTCAGAACACATCTCATTTCGGTGAAGTTTCAGAAGACCCACATTTCATACATAATTGAAATCAGTGATTCACAGGCTGAGGTGGGGGGAGCAACACAAATATCAGGGCCTGAGGCCTGTCATTCTAGCTACCTTTTGTGGTATCAGCACCTAGCTGCTCTGAGACTATGTAATCTAGTACTTTAAAATATATATTATATTATATATATATTATATATATATATAATATATATATAATATAATATAATGCCTATGATTCACAGGGTGAATGCTTCTTTTGAAACTTAACCGAAGAGGGAAGAAAACCTGAAGGAAAAATGTAGCTGCACTGTATCTACACGCTGAGAGACAGCAGTTCATCTCTAACTTGCTAAGTGATTTTCGTAAGGAATCATGATGATACCCAATTTTCACCTTAGGTCTAGGAGTAGATTCTAACACCCATATATGACTGGATCTCTGTGATAAAACCAACCGAAATTCCACCTGTCTTTTAAAGGCTCAGCTTCAGGCCTCTTGTCTCCAGCCCACGTTAATCTCCCTCCCTTCCCTTGCTTTCATAGTCCAAGGAACACAATTACATGTTTATACCTCGTCTTTCACTGTCCTCTGTTATTTCTCATGTAATCATCTCTTCCCAACTATATTTTCATTTCTCTGAATGTAGAGACTGTGGTTTCATTATGTTATTTCATATTTCTCATGGTCCCTACCACAATGTGTCACTCAGTTGAAGATCTCCATGACACGATCTTTCTGACAACATGGAAGAGAGCACAGGGTCTGGGGTTAGAAAGTCCTGGTTTGCAATCTCCGCTCTCTCAGATACTCAACTTTAGGACTTTGCTGACCACCCCTCCTTCCCGAGGCCCCTCATCTACAAAACAGGGGAATAACACCTCCCTTGGAGGGTTACTGTAGGTTGGCAGTGATGTATATCCTGTATCAACGCTTTACATTCACCTAATGTAGATGAACAAAGTACCTGAAATACAGCAGCACCCATTATGTGGTAGTAATACTCCTATCAGTTCCTTTGTTCATTTATTTGTAAATGTGGCAACCAAATAAGAGTATCTGTATCATAAATGTTCTGTCACAGCTGAGTCTCTTTAAATAGGAAATCCTTTGAAAATTGTAATGACTTCGAGTTTATAATAAAGGAGATCTCTAGAGCTCACTTGGAGCTTACTAACAATATCTCATGTCTATATGTCATTTAGAATTTACAACACCCTTTCATGCATATTTTCAGTCCTTCCTAACTTGCAAACCAGAGATGCTAGGGACCTTTATCAGGCAAAGGAACCTGACAGCACCTAGTGTCTCGGTGGTGACACCGATAGGAATACAGTGCTCTGGGTCTCGGAATGTGCCGGCCCCTCTGCCTGGGCTGCTCTCCCTCCACTCATACAACCAGCCTCCTCACTTCTGTCAGGTCTCTGCGCACAATCATCCACCTTCTGAAGATGTTCAAGGAAGGTCTGACATCTAACATAGCTCTTTAATCATTATCTCCTTGAGCTGCCTCTTTCTCTTTGTAGACCTTAGCATAATCTAATACCGTATTCATTTGCTTATGTGCTCATTTTCCATTTGCCTTGCTGGACTGTAAACCCCACGAGGGCCAGGACTTAGGTCGGTTCACCTACACCTACAACCTAGGAAAGTATCTAACACATGGCAGCTACTCCAGAGATACTTGGTGAATAAACGTAAGCTTGTTGGATTCCCGTCTACTTCTCTCCGTGAACTCCGAGGACCAGAAATTCCAGCACGTTCCGATTTTCACTGAACCTACTAGCAACGAACAGAGGCAATGTCTGTTTTTACTACCTCTCCCCCAACAGATCCATTCCAGACGGTTGTTCAGAGAAGAATAAAGCTCCAGAGTCTAGTCCTGCTCCCAAACGGTCATATTTAACCCGTCCAAAGTGCCCCCCGACCTCCACTGATGCCAGGCAGTAAAACTGGAGTCTGTAAAAGAAAATGATGTGCTTGTGCAACGTGGCCCTAGACCTCGTCCCTTTTCTTTGATGCCTCGTTAAGACTATCGTTTGATGTTCACACCTGAAAAGTAAGAAACAAGTACGAGTCTAATGACATTACTTGGGCAGAATAGCTTATATTTTTTTGTTGAATTATCACCAGTAGCACATTCTTGCATGTTCAAATCCTGCAGCTCTCAATCTGGCCCCCTATAAAAAGTAACATATGCTCACAATAAATCTTTAAAATGGCTCTATTAATAGAGTGGCTGTGGTGACAGTTTTATAAATGGGCCCCATCTTTATGCAAACTGTGTTTTATTAGATTGCATTATAATGATTTGTAATAAGAATACAGAGATGGATTCTGAGAGAAGGAACTCCAGAAACGTTCGCAAGCTGGTCAGGGGTTTCAAAGCCCATGAATTCTGTGTGGCAGACTGTGCATTCCGGGAACAACAGACATCATCAGATTAGTTTTGCTACAGTTGTATGCTTCTCCGCCTGCTTTTTCCAATCAGATAATAACAGTCTAATAACTGGCTTTGTGTCTGTCAATCCAATTACTTCCTATTTGGGATGTGCTGACACTCCATTAAATCGGCAGACAGATGGCAAGGTCTTTCATTACCCTCCGACTGAATAATTAGCTTCCTGGGCACATAACTAGGGAAGGAGCCTATCTATAAAGTCAGGTGTCTTCCAAATAGAACCAAAGACACAGATCACTAAAAATAATCTTGTTAGCCTAATGTTATGTCGATGCCATGCCTGCAATAGCCAAGGCCATCTAGTTATGCTTCAGTCTACTGAGAAGCGGTCTTGATCAGGAGGAGTGGCCCTCCGGCCATATATCCACTACAGCCCTCCCACCTACGTCTGATTGGTAGCCACTCCAAGAAAAATACAACCGCAGTCTGGGATCTAAATGGTGTCACCTTGGGAAAGTTAGAACGGTTCTTTCATCTAACCTGATCTCACGAAGAAATAAAAGGAGCACAACACTCACTAAAATAAATTGCCTACAGAGAAAGCGAAGTAGAATTTAACCGGAAACTTTTAAGAATAGAGGACTAGATGCCAAGAGTAAATTAAAATGCGATCCTAAGAATTTTAACGAAGTTATCTTATAATTATAAATCTTCATAGGATGCACAGGACACAGTTACAGAATTTAAAAGAAAGCTCCATCATGTGTCTTATTTCCCACTCTATCATAATGATGAGCATCTAACAGGTGGTCCCTCAACTCTTTGTTGAATCAACTTAAAAATACGTTACAGACGTTATTAATAATCATGATGTTAATTGTTAAAGGGGAAAACTGTGATATAGTTGGTGAAATTAGCGTCCTCGGATATAACGAGACGCTACTTCTAAGAACCTACATGGTTGACAGAGATTCTTTTCTATTCCTCTGCCCGATTTGAGTAGCTTTGTCACAAATGTGTCAACATCATGGCTCAATTCTAATAAGACATTTGGCATTTCATGTTTTCAGTGTGCTAGAATCTCAGGAATGAAAAAAGGTTAATTAATATGGAGACAGCATAGTGCCATGATAGAAAGACCTAGATTCCAACCTGGCCACCCCTGGGCCTCAGCTGACTCACTCGGTGAACTTCACAGATCCTTTGGTTACAGTCCTTACATTTCAAGAATCACTATGGGACGCTGGCACCATTTGGCCCAATTTGTCCGCTTTCCTCGTTGCTAAGAGTAATTCCCGCAGGGACCTGGAGTATCGCTGCTATCTCATTATGAATATTCATTTTCAAAGGCCACAAAGACTAATAAACTCCCGGCTGCAGGGAACAGAGGGTCAACATACTAAAACAGCACTAAAAGCAAGGAGACATTAGTGTTTAGTGTTGAAGCACTAAAGCAGATAACTTTATAGCCCTTTAATGAGGATTATATTTTTTCATGGTTGTGGTTAAAGGAGGGGAAAAAAGCAGGCCCATTAACCATCGTTCTCCCTTTTCTAAGTGTTTCCATTCTTTATTTATTGAGGGTACTAGTTATGTTCAACAATGGCTACATACGAACTTGGTTGCGTAAAACCCGATTCTTTGACCAGAGGCTCTTTGATTCCACATTTAAGAAAGCACTCACAGTGAGGCATCTTTTTGAAAACCAGAGTGATTAACTGGGAGATGTTCAGTCAATGGAGCCAAAGAATGCTGTTACGGAGGAAGAACAAGTGATCACTGGCAGTTGTCTGTGACACATTCAGGCTGTTATCAACAGCCTGGACGGCTTCCAAGGAAACTAATATAATAATGGAAGGAACACTTGGGCTAAAAGAATTGAAACCTGAAGGAGCTGAATTGAAGGGTAATGACTCTCAGGTGCCACAAGAAGAGGCGGAAGTGCCTGGTTACTGAAGTTCAAAGTCAGGGAAAAGTGGATTAAGTTTTGAGATTTTACAAACACTGAAAATTAAGTAAGCATTCCAAAGCAGAAGAGGCAAGCTTCTACTACCCGGCTCGCTGAGGAGGCCGGGGAGTATCGGTGCCATTAGTAGGGAGGACAAGGGGCTAGGCTGCCAGTGACTTTCTGAAGTATTGAAAATGGGAGAGAGACACGGTTCATGACGCATGTGGACAGCAAAGATGAAAATACCACTCTAATTACTGAGGTCACCTGAATGCATACGGTACGGTATCTTTAGAGAGTTATTTTTCCAAGTAGGAGTCAACAACATTAGAAGCCTCATGAAGGAGTCAAAGTCCTTTGCAGAAACTGGAAAACAGAAAAAGGAAAGCCCCACCCAGTAGCAGATGATGGGCAAGATAAGAAGAAAATGGTTTCCGGCGCTCAAGGACCTCCGTGCTAATTTTTCAACCCGTCTCCTGCTGTATCAGGAGAAGAGATAGAGGAAATGATCTACAAGATGCAAGGGGGAGATTTTCATTGTTGTTAGGAGGGCAAACCTGCAAATCTGCTTGGAGTTGTGTATTGGAGGCTCCCAGTTCAAAAGTTTCGTGAGGCGCCTGATAAATGCCCTCACGATCAACCGAGCACCGCTGCCCCTCTTAGAGTCTCTTTAAATCACTAGAGAAAATCATCAAGACCATGACCTGAGGGGATCAGGCTCCCTGCTCAAGCTCTTCCTTAAGGATTTCAAAGCCCGACTTTTATTAAACATCTTCACTCGCCAATTAAACACACTGGGCTTGCCTCCCTCGTTATGAATGTTTTTTTCACAGGTGAAGAAGAAAAAGGGTGGCGGAGGGTGGGAGAGGAGGCCTCACAAAAGGGAAAGCGATGTCCACCTTCACCTTTCTTGCACCAGTCCTGCTGATGCTCCAAAGGCAAGGAGGACACGCAAAATCCATCTCAGCCCAGCCCTGAAGTTGACTTCCTTTTGATACCTCCCTCGAAGAACTATAAAGGCCTATTATGCTTTTTCTCAGGGCATCAAAATTGTCTCCGTTTTTACAGTTCCGTTTCCATTTTGGGATAAAAATGCGTATTCTACAATAGCTCCACTCACGGCTTCATCCCACAACAGTGATTTAGGATTTTGCTCCAGTGCACCATTTTCTCCTGTGGCAGGTTTTTTGTTTTTTCATTTTCTGTATTTTTTTAAAAAATGAAAATGCCTTAGTTGTAAATCCTCACTTTCAATGGATAATGTGGAAACTACCTTTGCAGGGATTTTAAACGATGACATATTATGGGCTGTTTAATTCTGATATGGGTAGAAGCCAATGTGAAAGTGCTCAAGAGAACATCCAAGACCATGAGAGCGACAAAAGGAATGGCAACAGAGCCCCTAACCGGTGTCTTTAACCTCGGCTCCATGAATCACCTGAAACTGTGCAGAAAATTCCACGGGTCTGGGCATCCAAGTCTTTCCCCAGGGCCCACGGGTGTCATCAGATCCTCAAAGGTAGCGGTACAACCCCCCACCCCAATATCCTAAACCCCATAAAATTCCCCTGAATAGTGTCTCATCTGCATGTGAAAAGCAATCAATGTTCAATTCAGTTTCTATATGTCGTACACAATAATAAAAGGAAGCAACTTTAGAGGCAAGTTTTATTTACAGCCAGAGATGTTTGATTGTTAAAGCTTAGGTAACATTTTTATTTCACAAAGATTAAACATATAAGGCAACATGATCTGTTTTATTTATTTTTTTCAATGTTTATTTATTTTTGGGACAGAGAGAGACAGAGCATGAACGGGGGAGGGGCAGAGAGAGAGGGAGACACAGAATCGGAAACAGGCTCCAGGCTCTGAGCCATCAGCCCAGAGCCCGACGCGGGGCTCGAACTCCCGGACCGCGAGATCGTGACCTGGCTGAAGTCGGACGCTTAACCGACTGCGCTACCCAGGCGCCCCGATCTGTTTTAGATAATATAGTTTGTAGCAGAAAGACTGTGAACCAAATAGCTCTAGATTCTAAGCCTTATTCTGCCGCCATCTTGCTGCTCGAGCAGGACTTAACTAATGAACTTCTCTGGACCCTAGCTCAAAACTGTTGAAAGCAGTTTACACATCCAGAACTTACTTTACTAATTCACTCTGAGATTTTGCATTGGAATGTTTTTACTAACCAAACTGCATTTGTTAAATAATTTCTCCTTTTAAAAACCAATCCAGGTTTATATAATTGCCCAAAGAACTTCTGCTCGGTTCTCCTACCCATCTGTCCAACCAGCAAATCAATAAATATTTATTAAGTTCCTAGCCATGTGTGAGGCCACATTCAGGGAACTAAGAACACACAACTTAACCAGGCAGACCCAGCCCCTACAGTGGGTGCTATGCCTTGAGCTAATAGTACTCCAGCCAGAAAATGAACAAACCAATTTGTAATTATGCAACCAAATCGCAAGTGCATCCACACTCACGAATACACTGAAAATAAATTGTGAACCGTATCACCAATTTCACAGACTTCTAGGAAATGAGAATCTTGGGCAGTCAGCTGCTGGGTGAGATCAGCTGTCAGATTCCTCCTAGTCCGAAACATTAGGATCTCACCTTTCTGAGTGGAGAAGACGGATCCATAGTTCAATACAAGCCCCTGATATCCAGCCCTAATAAAACTGATACTTCAATGGTTACAACACTCTCACATCTCCCCAATCTACATAAATGTCTTCTTTCACTACAACCTAATTATGTCTATAACTAAAGTAGATATTTATACTGATAATTCAATTTATGTAATGTACCTCTTCCTCCATGCTTCAGAGAGTTGAGTTTAAATGCCTTTTTTGATTACTAATTATTTTCTAAGTGAGTTTAATGCTTGTGAAAGCTATTGGGACCACATGCCTGAGGATGAACGTTCTGTTTATTTGACAAGCAGAGGCCCCAGTCGTGTGCAGCGTGAATCTCTCTACCTGCCCATCTCATTCTGGAAAGGCTTGTTCTTTGAAGCAGAAGAATATTTCGGTATGAGATCTTCCCTTCAGTTACTGGCTAGCTGCACATCTTAAATAAGAGGACAGCCTAGTTCCAGCAATAGGGTTTGCATAATTGGAAGAATTTGCCTCATCATTTATTTCAAGTGCAATGCATGTGGCCACTCACAGAATAAAAATTAGGGGAAAGAGGGCTACTATGTAAACTTGGGATGAAAGCAAATAGCTTCCCCGTATTTTCTACCCATCGTGTGGAAGTTCTACTTCATTGGTGCAATTAGAGGTTTTGCGGTTATCACTCCCATAGTTCCAAGAAATCGAGTCATGGTTTTGCCTCATTTGCTTCAGACCATCCAGTGCTTAGTAGCATGTAAGTGTCCCCAGTGGGGTGGGCAAAGACTCATTAGCAGCTTAAAGCTTTAAAGGACCATTAAGTGATCTCAGGTAAAGACATCTCTCAGACTTTTCCAGTGAAAATCAATTCATCAAATTCTTTTCCTGTCCACATTCTATTGCATGCTCTACTGCTCCTAAAAAAGCTTGTCTCTCTTCCAGCTGGGGTAACTGCAGTTCACTCAGCCACCACTGATTCATTGGCCATATTGCGGACTGCAAAGTAGGCTGACGGTCATTTCTGCGGGGAAGATCAGGTTGTGTTAGTTATGTGCTCATTATTTACCAGGCTGGAGGCAGCGTCTGACTCCCTCAGGAGATGCCTAACACTAATGGCGTCAGGTTTGTTACATGAGAATATATATTGCTTCTGCTTATGTGGTCAACTATTCTTCTGGCGATCTTGCTACCAGAAAAAAATGGCAAGTCCTTGGACACTTTAAACTGGGTGATCAATATGTTGACTACATCCAAGATGAAGAGTTAGGAGGTGAATCAGTAGAATATGGCTGTGATGGTTAAAATGCACAACTTACACATGAAATCACTTGCCACTTTAAAACAACAGTGTGTTCTTAGAAAATGAAAAGGACAGAGTCTTTTCCCATCATCCTCCACATTTAACACCACAGTAACATTTTGTCTCTGAAATACATTAAGACTTGGACCGATCAGCAAATCTGCAAATGTATAAGGGTAACACAATCTTATAACCAAATTGAGTAACTAAGGTATGGAGTTTTGTCATTTGACCAAGGGTAAACCTAGGTCAACACTGGGCCTAGAACCCAGGATTTTCAAATCCCATTCTGGTCTTCTTTCCAACACACGGCACCATTTTGTTTTATCATCAAATGGTAATCTTATATTGTTCGTGTGGCTGACTATAAAATTAGATTAGGAAGTTCCTGGAAGTTACTAATTGAACAAATTAAGTGGGACAAAAGGAAAATACATGTCATTTTGCAGGGGGGAGAAGAGGCACATAACTGAATAAAAGGCAGCAAAATACAAAATGGAGAGCTCCTATATAGTCTCAGGCCTGAGGAAAATGCTCAACTTTTCCAGAACTTTTCAGCTACAGAACTTCCTCCCTTCTTTCATTTTTTTCCTTCCTTCTTATACACTAGCTTCATTAAGATATGATTCACATAAAGTTCACCCATTTAAAGTGACTTTTAGTATATTCAGAGTTGTACAGCCATCACCATAATCAACTGGCAGACATTTTCATCACCCCCAAAAGAAACTCTACACCCATTAGCAGGGAATCTCCATTTCCCCCCCCCAACTCCACCCCACCTTTGGCCCTATGGCACCAATAACCTACTTCCTATTTCTGTACATTTGTCAGTTCTCATTTTTTTCATGTAAACAGAATCATACAATAGGTGGTCTTGGTGACTGGTTTCTTTCACTTAGCATGTCTTCAAGGTTCTTTGTTACAGAATACATCTATACTTCGTCCCTTTTTATTGAAGAATAACAAGCCATTGGATGGATTTACCACATTTTATTTATCTATTCTTCAGTTGAGAGATGACCCTTCCTTTTGAAATGTTAAAATCCCTCCGGGTTCTTCTTTAACTTAAAATTCACTGCTATTACTATTTGTATTTTTCATTCATAATCATTAATGGAATAGTGGTTTTTTATCTGAGGAAACTAACACAATCCAAATAAGAATGGAAAACCAGATTAAAGAGAATGAAAGGGCATAGATCAGTATGAATGATAATGAAATTAATGTAAACCCTTAACAGAATACCAAAAGAAAGTGGATCTTAGGAACCAGGAGATTTGTTATCTAGGAAGATACAAGGGTGTAGCTTCCATGGCATCACCACAGTGTAGTGACTCAACAGAGATGGCTGGGTTTCACAGTGCCTTCCTTGTGATTTCTCACTACTTCATTAGAAAAAGGCAGTGTCACTGCCAGAGTTAATCACCGACCAGTTCCCATGTCTTACACATCTTTGAACCTCCCCAAAAGCCTAGAATGGCATCTGGTTGAACCAGAGTTAACAAATATTTATTAAACAATCACATATTCCAACTTCAGGGCTCCTTGTGAACATGCCAGAATCTGTCCTTGCACTGGGATCTCACAGCAAACTTTCTAAGGGACAAGTTCTTTGAGGTCACTGCTGAGTATGAACATATTTGCTTCTTGGGATTGTACTTAAAATGAAGGCACTATTTGCTGCTGAACAAACAAACATCCCCAATCAGTTTACAGGGATTTGTTGGGAATCCACCGTGTGGCAGGCATCGCTTTGGACACTGGTGACCCAACAGACAAAGCTGCTGACAAATGTGGCATAAATTCTAGTCAGGGGAGATGGGCATGAAACTGATATGTATCCAGCAGTGACAGATGCTATGAAGCAAAATAAAGGAGACTGGGAAATAGCAAGTGAGGAGTGGTTGCTCTTCAAAAGGAGAAGGGAAAGCTAGGAAAAAGCCTCTGGGGAAGGTGAGATTTGAACGGAGACCAGAAAAAAAGCCAAGAGTGCTCCAGATCTCTGGAGCAACAGTCTCCTGGAATGGGGGAAACAGCACGTGTGAAGCTCCTGAGGAAGAAGGGATTTTTCGCACTGGGAAAACATCAAGGTGGCCAGTGGGGTGAAGCAGGAGGACAGAGAGAGTCATGGGAGAGGACACCTGAAAAAAATCACTGGGGCGGGGGTGGGGAGGGGTGTGGAGGGGGCAGACCATGAGGATTTTATATGCCATGGTAAAGAATCTGAATTTACCCTGATTAAGTGTCACAATCTACTCTGTGTTTTAACAGGAACACCCTGACTGCCATGTGGACAACAGAGTAATGGCGGACAAGAGGAGTAAGAGCTTCGGAGGGTAAGCTACAGCAGCCAAGCGGATGAGAGATGACGGTGGCCTGGATCAGGGTGGGAGCAGTGTAGATGGCATCGAGTCGTTAGATTCTCTAAACAGTCTGAAGGCACAGCACACGAGATTTGTCAAAGACCTACTGTGTGGGGGGTATAAAATAAAGAGAGATGTCAAGCACGCCAAGGCGAGCGCTGTTGGTCTGTGCAAACAGGAGGACGGCGCTGGCATTTACTGAGATGAGCCAGACAACCGGAGAACAGGTTTGGAAAGGGATGAAGTGTTCTATTTTGGACAAAGGTAGATGAAGATGCCAGTTAGACACGTAAGTGGAGGGAGCAAGTGAGCAGTTGGATACAGGGGTCTGGACTCGAGAGACCGGCAGCACAGGTAAAAACTTCGAAAATATTAGTGCACAGTGGGTATTTTAAGTCATGAAACTCGGAAGTGCATCTCATCGAAAAGAGGAGAGGTATGAAGACTGAGCTCTGAAATATTCTGATTTAGAGGTGGAAAAGACAAGGAGAAGCCAGCAAAAGAAAAGCCACAGCAGCAAGAGAGGGGGAGAACCGACCAACAACCTGGTAGTTCCAGGGTTTTGAATCTATGTGAACTTTGTTCCCTCCCCTCTAGGAAAAACGCTACAATAGATCACATAACAGTTAAGAACATGAGCACTAGGAAGAAGTATTCAAGTTATGCTGCTACCAACTGTGTGACCCTGGACAAGTTATTTAACCTCTGTGAGCTCGCTGCTTTATCTGTAAAACAATACCACCTACATGCTGAGGGATTAGATGACACAGCCCATAAAAAGCACTCAAAATGGCATTAGGACAGAAATGCTCAATAAAGGTTACTTATCATTATCGTTATTCATGCATCCTTCCTCTTTTAGGCCTAAAGTACTTTCTGTCCAGATACTGACCATTTGGGATTTATTTACAACCTTGATGTATACAACAACTACTTCTGTATGTGCTATGTCATCACCCAAAGTGGAGTTTCTTCTCTGTTTGCCTGGATGCCCAGAAGAGCAAACTTACTATGCAGAACACTGTACGTTCCTTGAAGATACAGAAGCCCAAGGGTTCTAAGAGCCAAGATGATGGGGTCATCACTGGTGGAGCTCACATGGCCTTCTCTTGGATTGCGGGGGTGGAGGGGGGTGCGAGGGGAAGGAAGTGGCAAACTACTGAATAAAGGTCAGAAAAATGTAAAATAACACAGAGTGCAGACCTTCCATGTGGCCTTAAGCCTAAGGCCTAGTATTCCAAACTTCTCAGGTACTAAGTGTGCTTTAAGAACTTTCACTACATTTCTGGAATGGGTGTTGGTCTAGAGAGCTCTTTGACACCTTCTTTTTTGAGTAACTAAAATGAAACTTCTGGTACCTTCAACAACATGGATGCTTCTTGGATGGCCCACCCAGTGTCCTTCGAGGAGAGCCCATAAACCCAGAAGGGTAGACTGAAACTAGTTTTTCTGCTTCACGGCCCAGCCTTTGCACTACTTGGTGGGTAGAGTGTAAGGAGATATTTGGCGAAGGTGGGAGACCTGGGTCATGTAACAGAACTACAGAGGACTCACAGCCTCTTTCTGCTGCAGTCCCCAGAGCTGCCATGGCTTCTGTCCTTCCAGACACTTGGATTCTAGGAGATTCTATTACCCTTCCAAAAGCTTCCTTTTTTTGGTATTGGTTTCTTTTACTTACAAAAAACCCCAAACAAGCAAACCAAAAAAAAAAAAAAACAAAAAACAAAAACCTTCTCCCCTGATATGTCTGGTATATTGGACAGAGGCTGAGATCCGAAGTAAAAAGACTTTTTAGCGTTTCTAAAATAAAACCAAGAATACAGAACACATGCCCATTTCCCTCCTCTAGCTCTTCCTTTGACTTCTTGGTTTGGTGCCTGGTGACAATGGCATTCTCAGGAGCTGGGGGTGGAAGGAACCAGGCGGTTCTGAGAAAGTAACCACGTGCTTGGGAAAGAGGGACGCAGTATGGGGTGGTTTTTGCTCACGTCACCCCAGTTCCTCCCTCTGCTACCACTCTACTCAGTAAACGAGAGACTACAGTCCTAAATGATGATGCAGTGTGATAAATCAGACACATAGGGAAGGAAAAAAATCTAGTGGGAAAATGGATCATTCTCTAGAAGTGCCAAAGAAAACGGTGTATGAAAAAGCTAAGCCTTGATCAAGTGCTTGTTATTTTTTTTTTTTCGTATTCAAAAGGGGGCATCACAACTGATAACTGAAAAACGTATGAGCTGGTTTCAGTCCCAGTGCTTCTGGCATCCTGTGTGGAAATATTTTCCATACCTACAATCAATTCTCCAACTCTCTGGACACCAACTGGATGTCTGGCGATTCAGTTGTTTTGACACTAACCACCGGGAAAATTAGCGGCAGCCACCACGGGTTAAGGGCTCAGGTGCCTTGGACTGCCTCCTCTTTAGACAACAGTCATGAGCCTTCAGGCCTCTCATACACCTGACCGACCAGCTATCCATCAGAGCCCCCACAACTTCTTTCTCGGGTTTGATAATCTGCTAGAACAGCTCACAAAACTCAGAGAAATCAGTTAACTTAAGCTTACCAGTTTATTATAAAGGAATAAATGAATGGCCAAAGGAAGAGTATACAGAGCGAGATCCGGAAAGGTTCCAAGCCCAAGAGCCTCTGTCCCAGTGGAGCTGGGATACGCCACTTTGCTGACCTGTGGATGCATTCACCAACCTGGAGGCTCTCTGTTATCTCCTGTTATCTAGGCGGTTTTGAGGAAGTTTCATCATGCAGGCATGAGGGATTAAATCACTGGCCACGGGTGATTAAATTAATTTCCGGTTTCTCTCCCCTCCCAGAAGTCCGAGGGGCTGGGGTGGGGTGGGGGTGGGGGGAGGGTGAAGGTTCTAATCTCTAGTCCTGCCTTGGTCTTTCTGGTGATCAGCCCCCACCCTGAAGCCACCCAGGGGTACCCAGCCACTAGTCACCTCATCAGCTTACAACAGATACTCTATCCCTCTACAGATTCCTTAGGAGCTGTGTGTCGGGAACCAGGGACAAAGACCAAATACTTTCACTCTAGCAACTGTGTACTTAGCCAAGTAGGCCTAACCGTCACAGTTTTAAGGTATCCTATCAATGGTGGGACTTTTGGGCTGATCAATAGAGGTTCTTCTCCTGGATCCCCTTTTGTGATGAGGCAGGGAGATGGCAGATGGCTAATGAGGGCTGGAGACAGGATAACCGGTGATTTAATTTAGTGAAGTCAGTTGCTCCTGGGGGAACTGAACTCACGACATGGTCTCATTGCTCTCAAACTGCGCCCCCAATGAACTACGATATACTATTCTGGGGTCACGCAGCGGCTGCTAGCTGCCTGGAGGATAGCACAGCTGTTCAGAGTAAAAACCAGCAGCTAAGCAGTTAACTGCATTTGGGAAAGGAAAAAACAGTTTTTAAAAATGCCTTCTTTTTTTAAAAGTTAGCCTGATTGCAGCTGTGATTCTTGAACAGCTTGTTCTGAACCACACGGCCTTGCAGCCTCCCAATCTTCCCACTATGTTCCATGCTCAACTGGCTTTCAACAGCTTTCCCGAAGCAACTCTTCAGCATACTAAACTTGGGATTCTTTAACACCAAGTAACACTTTTCTCTCTTTAATGGGATAATTTAGCCTTCTGACTTTCACAGCAGATGCATTTAAGACTTAGTGATGTCATTTAATTACAGACTCTGCAGAAATCTGAAAGCATCATTATAATCATTATAACTAGCCTGTGCTGTCAGCTCCCTGATGGAGCCCACCAGCTATGCCCATGTACAGGAAGAACAGACCCCAGGGAGGCAGAAAGAAGAGAAAGAGGCACAGGTCCAGGCCTGTGCTCCATCACCTGAATACTGATGTCCAACCTTCCCCATCTATCATCTAGTTAAATGCAGATAAAACTTAGAAAGGCAAAGACCAAGGGTCCAAATTAGCAGACCAATGAATGATCAGGTCAATATACCTACAGAGCAATCATTAAGGTGTATTTTCTCAGTTAGAGTGATCAAATTAAGATATCAAAGGTACATTTTTCTGTCCTTTTAATGGTCTCTTGAAGTCTTAACCACTAGAGTTCAATAGCTACCATGCACCATTACAAGCACTTGCACGTGACCTTTCTGCCTAGTAAAAGAAAGATGATAAAGGGGAAAAAATCTGAGCAAAGAAAAGCTTATGTGTTAATCACACAAGAAAGTGCTTTAAGAAAAAATTAAATGGCATAATTTTAAATTTTTATGGATTTGAATTAACGTAATAATTAACAACAGTACCACTGAAAATGAAAGGATAGAGAAAATGCATGTTTTAAATTGATGATTACGATTACGTAAGAACGGAAGAATGGGGGTGTGAAGAATTTATCACATTTGTAAGTCGTCCAAAGAAACCAAATCAAAACAAAAAATAAATACGCATTTCACTGTGTACAGAACTTTCTCTTGGTACTCACTGCCATCAACTAAGAGTCTGAACAATTAAATTGTATAGAAGAGTTTAGAAAAATGTGAAAGCATCCACAACCACAAACCTGTATCATTTCCTGTTACTAAGAACATGTATGACCGGTATATCGTAAGCAAAAGAATAAGTTATCTTTGTTAGTTTGTCAAAACCTGAATTTCCTCCCTTGCGAATAATTTACAATTTTTAGAACTACCTATAAGCAATGATCCCATACGCTAACTCTGCACACGGTTCACTGAATGCCTACTTTATTAAGAGCACGAGTCAAGAGCACAAACATGGATGAGTAATTTGGTGTGGTGAATGAGATGAACATTCTGGCCTTCTGCCACTAGGAACCATATAAAATTCACTGTTCATAAAAGCAGTCCTAGGGGCACTGCAAGCAGGATGATGGCCGGGGCCATGGCTGATATCATGATGCCACACAGCGCAGTGTTCCACGGGCGAGCATCAAAGTCCACCTGGGTATGTAACTATGATCCACTGTTCCCACAACCACCATAGATAACCCCTGGTGTCTGGGTATCTCCAACCAGAGCTGGTCCTGGCAGCCCGCACAGCAATGGAGACTTAAGGATACTATGAAAACAGGGAGCTCTAAGTCCCCTACTCCTGGGAAGGGACCCAAAAGATAAGGTTTTCAAGGGATACAATGGCTCATATCCATGGTAGAGGATAGGACTTACAGAAGGTTCCTTAAATGTTTATTTCTTTTTGAGAGCGAGCGAGCAGGGGAGGGAATGAGGGGGTAGGGACAGAGGATCCGAAGTGGGCTCTGTGCTGGTAGCAGAGAGCCTGATGCGGGGCTCGAACCCAGACACTATGAGATCATGACCCGAGCCCAAGTCGGACGTTTAACCAACTGAGCCACCCAGGTGCCCCAAGAAGTTTCTTTTAGAAGTCTTTTATTGAATACTATGAAATGCATGAATTACTATATATACCTTATTACTAATCTTCATCAGACTCCCATGAGATACACACCCCTATTTTAAAGATGAAGCACAGACATACAGAACATGTCCATTGTCACTAGGCAAATAAAATAGCACAGTTGTGACTCCAACCCCAGTCTGTCCTAACACTTGAGTCTTTCCATTCTGTCACCTTACTCTGCAAAGGCTGGAGCCAGTCACCAGGGTAGAATCAACCAACAGGTAGCCTTGAAAGCAGAAGTCAGGTCTGTGGAGACTTGTTTTTCTGTACACTCCACAAAATATTGCCAGTCTTTGATATCATGCCCCTTTCCCCACATGCACAGTATAATTGTGGTTATGCTCCCAGGTCCTGGAAACATTTAATTTAAGGGCAGTAATTCCTGGCATTCATTTAACCAGATTTTATCTACAAAAGAAAGTATTTCAGGGAACCCATTAAAAGTGTGATTTGCCCCAGGCTCCACTTTTACTACGGATGATGCTGTGAAGAGGGTCCCCATGTTAGGATCATTTTTCTGCCCTGATTCGAGACTTATCGTTTGACAGCTTTCAGCCTGCCTGATCTGAGTCTCATCTGTTCAAGTAGATTACTGCAAAAGAGACTCCTTGCCTAGTGAGATCAACATGCAGGGAGCATCAGATAATTTCTAATTGAATTTTGCATCACTTTGATTAATGTTAATGCCCTCAAGGCCTCAAGAATGGGTGCATTTGTGTGATTTGAAATAATCCAACAATTTTATAAGACCAAGAAGGGATATTAGCTTGTTTGTAAGCCCAGAGGCCCAGGTATCTAACTAGTTTGTATCCCAGAATGATTGCATGCCCTCAGAGGTTACATTTATTTTAGTGAACCTAGATATGTATAAATATAACATTTCTTAATGCAGCATTTTGACAAATGACTAGCAGCGTCTGCATTGATGACTTTCTCTGAGCTAGCTTCTAAGGAAGCTAACACATTCTCAGCAAAGGCTTAAAAAGCACTCTGAACATAGACAATATTGCAACCCTTGGCAGCCTTTTGATACTGACCCAACTTGGTTGTATTCATCCCCAGAGATAAATTAGGTAAAAAGACTACAAAGGATTACAAAGGAATGATTTAAAAAAAAATTGGAAGCCATAGGGAATGAGTAAAATTAGAACAGGTGGATTCTGACGCAACAAAAGCTTTTTTTGTGTGTTGTCATTCATGTGACATGTCACAAAGGAGATATTATTTGTGTTTTGTAGCTGGCCAAACTAAAAATAAGTTAGACAACTTGCCCAAAGGCATAATAGCTGTAATCAGCCAAGAACACGGTTGGGAGTTGAGGTTCTGAGTCCCTACCTCTCTACTGATCATGGTGAGTTACCGTGGAGCCCCAAATGGGGGACACACACAGGTGCCAAAGGTCCAACACAAAGCAAATTCTCTGGAGACATATCAAGCTCTCACACAAGCTTCAGATGGGGGTGGGTGGGCTTCACCCATCTGGAAAAACCCCACACACTGGTCTTAGGATCAAAAGATTTTCGAATTAGAAAAGGTCTCTTCACTCATGGATATCCCAATTCTTGAGTTTTGCAGATAAACAAACCCAGAAAGACTAAGTGAGGCTCAAGGAAACACAACTAGTTAAGTGGCAGACCCGGATCCCAAACTCCGGTCTACCACCTCCTAACCCACTGCTCTGTTATCATCACCACTATGTGGACAAACCACCTTTAGACTTCAGAACCAACAGAAAGCCAGGTTATTTTTATCATGAATCCAGGAAGCTCAAGATGTCTGGTTTAATCGAGAGGTTTAATGACCTCTGTAGGCTATCAACAAATGAACCAGATCATCTAAAACAGCTTCTCCACGACTGTTTTGAATTCTCCATTTGAAAGATTTTTTTGTTTTTCTTCTTGAGACTATTGCCCTTACATAGGCGGCCCTACTATCTAATAGTTGCCATTATCTCTTAGAACCAAAGGTTTGGAAGGAACATAGGCAGAATGTTCCATTTTCATCAGTGTTGCTGATGTACTGGCCAGTGTCTCATTCTCCCAAAGGCTAATAAAAAAACATCTGCTCAGTTTTGTGATGTCCTATGTGTTGTCACCATGAAGCAGAGCAATTTCTAGAAAATCAAGTAATCACTTTTCATTTTAGGAGGCAAATTTTAATAGTTCTTAAGTTTTAAGAATACCCACATGCTAAGAGGGACTGTGGTAGCCATTTAGAAGTTCTCCATTTAGATTTCCTTTTATTTCCCTTTAAGACAATGCGCTGTGGGGAGCGAAGGTGATTGCCAGCCGACAGGTACCGCACCTTTGAATCTCCTCAGTAGTCATGCGAGGCCATGTTTTCTGGAGTTGCTCCCAGCCAGTGACAGAGCATGGCAGGCATACTTAAACTGGGCCATTGCAGCCCAACATGGGAGTCTTCTGGACACTACTATGCTCCAAAATGAAAACAAGACCTTGCTCTTGAGAATTACTGACAGTAATTCTGGTAGACTCCTGGTAAATCTGGGACCGTTGCTAAGTCCAAGCAAGACGTTGTCTCTATTAACATAAAAGGGGAGTTAAAAAATATATGCCTAGGGAGAAATCTGTTTAACGGCAAGCTCTTAAAACCAGTTTTTGAGCACCCAAGTCCATCACATCTCTGAGGCTCCTGATACCATTAATGCTTCCCTTTTCCAAATTTATAAAGTGTAGCTTCTCTAGGTTCTTAAAAAGCAATTATGAGAAGGAGAAATTATTTCAAATATGAAGAAAATGAAGGGTTTTGGGAGGAAGGCTGTGAATGCGAATGTTAAGGCATTTGGGGTACTGTGCGATGACTAGAAATAAAAACATCGTTAGTTGTAAAAAACTGTCAGTGACCATTAGTTCCATGTTAATACCACTTGTCTAAAACAAACAAACAAACAAAAAACACCAAAAAAAACTCTCACAAAAACCCATCTGGGGTGCCTGGGTGGCTCAGTGGGCTAAGCGTCTAACTTCAGCTCAGGTCATTATCTCGTGGTCCATGAGTTCAAGCCCCACGTCGGGCTCTGTGCTGACAGCTCAGAGCCTGGAGCCTGCTTCGGATTCTGTGTCCCCCCCCCCCCCCCTCTGCCCCTCCCCTGCTCGTACTCTCTTTCTCTCTCTCAAAAATAAAATAAACACTAAGAAATAAAACAACAAAAACCCACCCATCCCTTCAGCATCCAATGTCTGTTCTTCTCAACCTACCAGAACACACTGCTCTGTTCCCCTTAAATAATCAGGATAATCAACAAATCACTCACGGTAATCCCCCAAACAGACCTACTGAGTCTGAAACGTTCCAAAAACAGAGTTGCTAAGTTATCTGTTCCTTCTCTTTTTCCCCCCTCACTCTTCGTTTTCATAGTACCATAAATCTACACTTCTCACCTAGCAATACAGCAGAAATAAGACTTAGTAGTATTGGGAAAGCCATTTAAAAAGCCCCTCATTTTTATAGACAGGGAAATAAACTGCGTAGTATTTAAACCTCTCACTTACACAATGAAGATGGCAAGTAGACATAAATTTTACAGTATTTAAAAGCAAAACCCTGTGGCCTACCCAAACAAAATCACCTTTCGAATGCAACTTTGCAATGGAAATTTCAACTCCAGAGGTAATTTTGCCTCCAAGGTACTTACTGATCTATGAATTACACTCACAAAGATGAATCAATAGAATTTGTTTGATAGCTTCATCATCCCTCCATTATATCAGATCTTCTAAGGCACCAGGAAAGATCATAAGGATGTTTGAATTGCTTATTTGACGATACAGAGGAGGCCAAATCCTATCATACCTATTACAGAATAGAGCCTGACCATGAAATCTTAATTAACACTGTAACAATTTACTTAAAAGTCTCTCGTGCAGCCCACGTGAGGCTAAATCAGAAGGGAAAGGCTGTTAGCATTTTAGCAGAATTAAATGGAAAGAAAAAACCCACATGGCAGAGGTCACATTACAGACTAATAAGGGATTCCATAAGGCATTATCCTTGGGCATTGTCTCCACTATGTGACACAATGAAAGGGTAACAACTCTGACACTGTAGGTAGGTTACGGCTTCCCACACGAATAATGGTGGGAGGACAGTGAGTGGTCCGTAAACTTCTGACTTTCTCCATACCCTAAAAAGAGAATCACGAGGGACTTGGTTCATATATATTTTTTTCTCATTAACTATGCCCTTAAATCAGAAACAAGAGCTAGAACAGGACGAAAGACAACTTAGGTTAAAACTCTTACTCTCCACACTTTGGACCTTTCCTTTGTTTTAATCAGAGCACAATACCAGGAAGAATGTCTGCAATTTTCATCAATCAATCAATAATGCTTTTATAAGCCCTTCAGGGATGCTTTCTTTTCTTTTCTTTTCTTTTTTTATAATGAAGGATAAAGTAAAGGGTGATTTTAACAGATACCTAGGCTGAAAATTGCAGACGTGTGGGAGAGATGTAGTTCCACAGAGAACAGAATATCATCCAGTTAAAGTATGGTACAAAGACAATCTCCATAATGAATCAAGGCAATAGAAGGTGTTACATAGGATCTGTATTAGTCATATGCCAGAGACTGTCTAAAAACCTCATATATATTGAGGCACCTGGGTGGCTCAGTCGGTTGGGTGTTATGACTTCGACTCAAGTCATGATCTCGTGGTCTGTGAGTTTGAGTCCCACGTCGGGCCCCGTGCTAACAGTTCAGAGCCTGGAGCCTGCTTCTGACTCTGCGTCTCCCTCTCTCTCTGCCCTCCCCCTGCTCCCTCCCTCCCTCCCTCTCTCAAAAATAAATAAACATTAAAAAAAAAATTTAAACCTCAGATATATTAACATGCTTAATCCTTACAACAATCCTTTAAAGTAGGTACTATTGTTGTCATTCCCCGATAATCAGATGAGGAAAATGAAAACAGGTTTAGTGACTTTCTTGAGGTCACCCAACTAATAAATGACTAGGCCAGGATGTGAACCTAGACAAGATGGTTTCCAAAGTCTGCATTTGCAATCACATGCCACGATCTCTCATCTATACTACTCATCTGTTTCTTAATGTAACTCCAAATTAGGCCATCCCCAATTCCATCAATAACCACAGTACTGCCTTGTTCTTTAGAATGAAATTCACCCAGAATGTGAAAGCATTTTTCAGCTGTAGAGTAACAACTTCTCACATGACCCTCTGTAGGAAGTATCTGGATTATACACTGATGTCAAAAAGAGATCCTCAGGTTGTATGATTCAGACCTGAATAAACAATCCATACACAAGGTTTCCTGATAATATCTTCTGAAGATTTATCTGTGAAAGCAAAGTTAATTGACAAAAAAACGCACAACAACAACCAAAAAACTATGTACGTATTCTCGACAGAACAAGCAGCGGCCTAGAAGAAGGAATAACATGTACATGGTTGTTAATCTTGGTAGAAATTCTGATAAATACTATGTGCAAAGGATTCTCCTTGATAGGGAACAGGCATCATTAAAGACCCTGGTAAAAACATTTTAAATCTATAATTTTAGCAGACTAAATATAAAGAAATAAATAACAAAAGATAATAATAAAATAATGTCTCAAAATGTAAATTAAGTAATTTTCTTGACCCTCAAGTGGTCCTATATTTAGAACAAAATTAAAGCTTGTGCTCTTTTTTGTTTTCACTGTAGTTCCTTTCCAGAAGACTTAAAGGGCCTTCTTGTCACAAGACAACTTTGTTTCCTACTTTTGACACGGTAGTGAGCTACACATTGAGTATTCTTACATATAAAGCAATTCAGAGGGCATCAGTAAAGCAGGGAACAAATCTGTGGCCCATACCTTGCAATATAGAAATATAGAAAATCATAGTTTGTTAAGAACCCCCATCTGAAGACCCAAAGCACTAGGTTTCTGAACTTAATCCAAATTATTTGGCATATGAATAGGCTTACTCTGAGCCAAATATTAGCTCTGGAGCATTTGATAACTCTTAAAAAATAATATGCTGATGATTTAAGAGGATACAAATCAAATATGACTTATATTTGTCATACTTTACACATGATCTGCAATATTAGAGACAAGGATTAACGAGTCCTGTCCACATTCACAATGGAACTCGACTCCTCATTCACCTTTTGTAGTCCTTCACTCACAAAACGGTCAATTAGCCTTCTTTGGTGGTCTCTTTTTCCACGTAAAGACACTGGGCTTGGGGTAACACAAGCCCAGGGTCTGCAACAAGAGACAGGATGTTCACTTCACTCCCGAAAGATGACTGAATAAATTAACATAGAAGCGAAACTAAGGTACAAATGGAGTCAGTGCAGTTAGCATCGGGGAAGGAGGGAGAAGACTAGCCTATCAGGAGGATACCACACATCGTTGCTTTACTGAACAAGAACACGAAGACACCGCCATTTATATTCCTAGCACCAGAGGGTGAAATTAGAAAACAGACTATAATCAGTAAACAGGCAGTGAAAAAAGAAACCAAAAAACTCAATTTCCTCAGGTGACTAACCTATGCCTTTCAAATTGTACTTCCAGTTTGAAGTTTCCACTTCCCTGAGCTTTCCAGCCTGGCTAGAATAGAGCTCTGCTTTATTTTGCCTTATTTCCTCAGGCTTTTCATCCACAGAATATCCACAAGTGTCTAAAAAACCTTAAGTTCACGAAGACTATAAGCAAAGAGCAGATGTATTTCCTTCAGTTGAACTAATGATGTGGTTTTCTTCTGGCATTGGGCCTAATTCCGTACTTCCTAGGAATCCTTTTCTGATGTTTCAAGATTGCCAAATTTGTGTTGTTCATTTATAGACATTAGAACATCCCAAATGGCTGAGGCTCCTGGGTGGCTCAGCCGGTTAAGCATCTTTTTTTTTTCTTAAGTTTATTTATTTTTGAGAGAGAGTGTGTGCGCACAAGCAGGGGAGGGGAAGAAAGAGAGAGGGAGACACAGAATCAGAAGCAGGCTCCCAGCTCTGAGCTGTCAGCACAGAGACCAGTGTGGGGCTTGAACTCACAAACCGCGAGATTATGACTTAAGCTGAACTCGGACGCTTAACCAATTGAGCCACCCAGGCACCTGAAGCGTCTGACTCTTAACGTTGGCTCAACATTACAGCTTGTGAGTTCAAGGCTCACGCTAACAGTGCGGAGCCTACTTGGGATTCACTCTCTCCCTCTCTACCTCTCCCCTGTGGGCACTCTCTCCCTCTCTCTCAAAATAAATAAATAAACTTAAAAAAAAAAAAAAGAACATCTCAAATGGTCTATAGCGATGACTTACCTGTATTGAGGGCCCCATACCAAATCTTCTATCTCCTTTGTATATGGACTTAGGGCACACCACAGAAAAATGAATGAACAAGTTTGTGGAATTATGGGTGCCTCACGAGAGACACGGACAGGGAAAAAGATGTCCTATTTTCTTGGATATTGTGATGTCTTAACTGTGTCACAGTCCTCTGTATTGTACTAAATCCACAGAAAAGTATAGGTAGAATATGTCCCAGGTAACATGAATGTAGCTGTGCATGTATTTTTCCAGATGCACCTGCCACACGTTTGATAGAGAAAATCAGTCTTCCTGTCTAACTTTATTAAAGGTGATAAGCCAAGACAAAAGTGCAAGGACAGTGCTACATTGTGTACTCAGTTTAAGCAAGCAGAGTTTTTGGATCACCCTGTGGGTCTAATTGACTATGTTACTGAATGGCCTAAAATGTGGCTTGAAGCCATTTCGCCACGATGTAGGCAAAGATTGATCAATGTACACTCTTCCAATTTATATAAAAGCCTCACATATGGAGGCTGTGCATTTCATCCAAATGGATTTCTACTTTTCCCCAAAGGGTAAGCACATTGCAGTTTAAAGACGTGAAGAAACTCTGGCATGTGGCATGGCATGACACAGTAAAGAATTTGGAAGAAAACTGGAATTTCTGACGTGCCAAACAAAGGAAAACAATGTAAAATATTGTTTGCCTTTTTAGAAAAACTGCCACAATTAGGACTCTGTGAAGAGCTAATGAACCCTCTTAAAACCAGCAGACCCGAAGCCCTAACATAAAGGCAATGCTCCACTTACGGCCGTTTGTCTGAGTCACTGCTGGAGGTAACAGACCTTAGTCAGGTCAACTACATTTTCAACATTATTTATTCAACTAGTGGGGACGGGTAGGTTCGGTGCAGGATTAGAACCTTCAGGGAAAAAGAACCACAAGCTTTGAATGGACATCGTGAGTTTTCCATAAACCTCAAGTGATTCCTGAAATCGGTCCAGGGATGAGCCTCAGACATCCCATTTAACTCACCTAAAAACACCCAATTCACTAAATCCAGTGGAAATCGGAACTCAGAATTAGTGTCCATAAATTAAGGACCATATACTATAATTCACACAAATAGAACAAGAAGTTAGGCTTGAACTAAGTGGATTTTTAAAATTTCTTTTTTCTTTTTTAATAAGAAAACAAGTTATATCCCTTCAAGTTTCTATGCTTAATATCCATGGACAATATGTCACTGATTAGCAATAATAACTTGAATTAAACAGCAATGATGTAAGAATAACAGCAATAACTTCTACTGGGGCTAACATTCATTGAATGCTTACTATGTGCTGGGCCCTAGCTAAGCTAATTATATATGTATATATACTATACATATATAATTTCAATATCATTCTACTTCCTAATGGAATATTTTTAAACCTTTGCAAACATTAGGAGTCCACAGCTGGTAAGGAGGCCGTATTCATTTGGAAAGCAAGTGAACCATTATAGTAGCACATATGGAATTGACTAAGCATATGCTTTCTGCTCACGCCTGAGAATAATTCAAGGTATCAGGCTGTGTCTTCAGGGGTGCTGGTGGTCTGCACTCCTGTACCCTTTCCAACTCTGCCCCGGGGCTGGTTATCTCACCGGGTGGAGAATCATACAATGAGGTCCAGAATACGGCTTAATCAGCTTTCTGATAACCAGTTTATTTTGCACAGAGAATAATCACTCAACATCACACATCGTATCCTTAATCCCAGCCACGTGTTTTGAAAATCTATCTTTAATCATGAGGAGACCAGCTGTAAAAGGTAGTGGCTCACTGTAAACTCAAAACTGTTACTAGGATGGTGGGTGTGGGAGATTAAAGCCACCACAACCATAAAACAGAACAAATCTCAAACATGTTCCCTACCGGTAGTGGACAGCAGACCTTCGTTCATGGACACTGGCCACCTGCTATTTAGGTCCATCGAGGTCGGAAGGGCTGCAGATGCAGTGGAGGCAGACTGGGGTGGGAGGGTGGACAGCAGGAACAGCACCTTTGTGGGTGTAGGAGTAGATAAGAGCAAGGAAGGGAAAGCCAGTGACTCCAAGACTCATGTTACCAGCTTCTAAAATGTAGAAGTTAAGGGGCGCCTGGGTGGCGCAGTCGGTGAAGCGTCCGACTTCAGCCAGGTCACGATCTCGCAGTCCGTGAGTTCGAGCCCCGCGTCAGGCTCTGGGCTGACGGCTCGGAGCCTGGAGCCTGTTTCCGATTCTGTGTCTCCCTCTCTCTCTGCCCCTCCCCCATTCATGCTCTGTCACTCTCTGTCCCAAAAATAAAAAACGTTGAAAAAAAAAATAAAAAAAAATAAATAAAATGTAGACGTTAAGGGGCACCTGGGAGGCTCAAGGAGGTTAAGCATCTGGCGTTGGCTCAAGTCATGATCTCCCAGTTCGTGGGTCTGAGGCCCACATCTGGCGGGCTCTATGCTGACAGCTCAGAGCCTGGAGCCTGCATCGGATTCTGTGTCTCCATCTCCCTCTGCCCCTCCCTTACTTGCTTGCATGCGTGCGCCCTCTCTCTCTCAAAAATAAATAAACATTAAAAACAATTTTAAGTGTAGAAGTTAATTAGAACCACAAGAAAGTATCCAGAGGTTTTAGTTGCTGTAGAAGGTAGCACACTTTGGGATACGATCTGCCTTGGTAAGCAGCATCTCCCAGGCAGCCAGCTAGGGAGTTCAAAAAGCAAAAACAAGTAAAACAAAACCTAGCAATCGTACGACTATGAAGGCTCCGCTCCAAACCTACTGTGTTATGTCTTTTTCTCAGGAGGGCAGGGGGGCATGTTGACAGGAGGACAGAAGCAGGATGGGAGCAGCAGTCTATACCTTTAGGAGAACCTCTGGGGCACTCCTACTTTGCTATGCTTACAAACCACCACCCTAGGGACCTCGGCTAGGAGAACCTGCGGTGGAAAAAAGATTCAATTTCTGCACTTGACCTGACCGACCATGTCCCTAACCAGGAACCGGAAACTTAGTGGGTCACCTGTTAAGGAGTATAGTTTTCAACCAGGAAGTTCTGGCGAGCTTTCTCCTGCCCCTCAGCGGGGTGTCTGTGAGGTCTAGGCATGCGCAGGGTGAACACGACATGTGAGAAAAGCAAACAGATGGCAGGGGCGCCTGGGTGGCTCACTCAGTTAAGCGTCGGACTTCAGCTCAGGTCATGATCTCACAGTTTGTGGGTTCAAGACCCTCCTTGGGCTCTCTGCTGTCAGCACAGAGCCCGCTTCAGACCCTCTGTCCTCCTCTCTCACTGCCCCTCCCTTGCTCCTGCGCTCTCTTTCAAAAATAAACAAACATTAAAAAAAAAAAAAAAAAGCAAGCAGAGGACAAAGTAAGATTGCCCGGAGTCCTACAGACTGTGGAGGAGCTCCTCCATTTATGCTCACTGCAACCCTACGAGGAAGTCATTTTTTCTATGCCCATTTTACAGATGAGAAAACTCAAGGTCAGAAACGTTTAGTGATTTGCACGAAGTCACCCAGATAATAAGGCAGGAAGCAGAGCTGTAAAGAGAAAGGAGCCGCACCCAAAAAGTCCGGAGAACGGAGTTTCAGCTCAGGCTTACTCTAGCACTCTCGGCCTCAAATGTCTCTGCGTATAAAGCAAAGGGACGGGATTGCGGATTACATCATTTGTCAGGTCTCTTAAAATCTTAACAATTTATGATTCTAAGCTATCGCAAGGAAGGTTTCTGCCTCACGGCCCGGTTTCTCTCATGTTATACTTCACTGCCATGTTATAACGATGTTCAACCAAAGGGGGCATTAAAATTTTAGATTAGGTCCTACTGTAGGAGTTGTCCAAATTAAAGGTTTATATATCTAAGAATAAATCATGTTAATTAATGCACTGCAGTTTCTGCTTTAGTAAAAAAAAAGGGGGGGGGATTCTAGTAGTTTAACAGCATGAAAGATTCTTTGCGTTCTAACATGTAAAGCTGCAACTCTAAGTAGCATCTTCCATGAGACCAGGTGTTAGAGACTGCAGCATGAGATGCTCCTGAATATTACCAGGGCTTCAGTAACAACTCTGTCTGGAAAATGCAAGCCCGGCACAGCCTGGGATGCAGAGCACATACCAAGTAGGAAACATAAATGTGCAGAACGGCTGTATAATTGTTGAACTTGTGCCTCATATATTCATAGTTAATTTTGGCAAGCGATTTCAGTTACGGGAAGGGGGAAGATGGGGAGGGGGTGACTTCTCCTGTCCTTCAACTTCCCAGAAATGTATTAGAAATGACAGCCTATGATTGCTGCAGACAGTATCTAATTAACTGTCATTATAAAACACATGTCAGAGCCTGGGGCCTATGAGGGATCTGATGTCTAATTTCTCTCCAGAATAATAAGAGTCTCCTTTGAAACAAGCCGGTGAATGATTTTTGTTGTCTTATTAATCAACTGATTTCAGTCTGACCCCCTAGATCCCATCCTATGCCTTACTCTTTCCTGCTGCACGCCCCTCCCCTAACTACTTCGGAACTCATATTTTAGACAAGTGATGGACTGAAAACAGCGTCCTGTCTTCCGCCTAGGCAATCGCAATAAAGAGCTACTGCAGAAATATGATATGGAAATAGGAGCTGTTTGTAAAACCTATTAACTCAATAATGAAACAATTATTCCTAAACAACCATGAAAATTACTTACAAGCCGTATTTTCTCTCATTTCGCCCTACCATGGATTGTGATTCTATTTTCATTCCTATTAATTAGAACAAAGAATTTAATCCTTTTCTCCTTCTATTATGCAAAAACAAGCATGGTTATTAGGGAGCTATCTAGTTTCCAATTAATTTTATTTAGGGATGAGTTGCGGAGACAGAACCATTACTGATGTCTTCTAACTAGGGAGTTAAGACGAAAGGGGGCCTGAGCGAACGCAGAAAGTAAGTAATTTCCCTCAGTTCGTCTTCCCATTCACCAGATTACTCATCGGCTGCCCCAAACAGACCCATGATAGTTTGCAACTAAGCAAGGAACATTTGCAAATGAGGCTGAACGAAACAAGAAAAAAGACGGTCAGTTGACAGAAGTTGTGTACGATCCTGCATACAACACATCCATGATCATCCCCACCCCCACCCCCCACCCCTCAGTATTGGTACAATGCATGTCGGTGTAGGCTTTTCTGGGAGCGGAGGCCAAATTCCGTACCCGCTTAATCTGGGTTACTGATAACGACTAAAGCAGTGTTTTCCAAACCGCGTCATAACCAACATGGAAGTGATTGATATAGTATGAATAGGACAGAGCAGAAGGGAAAATATCAGCATATACTGTATGCAGTAATATACACGTGTATGTACGTAAGTATTATGTATGCATACTCGCACACTGTCGGTTATGGGCAAAACTTCTGAAAATCTTTGGACCAAGACACAGGAATTGGTCAACAAATATTCACTAAACACACATAGGATCCCAAAGCAAACTGAACTGGCATACTGCTTGTCAGCCACTTAATTTACCTTCAGACTCCACTCATCAGACATACCCGCTCCCATCTTTCTTCCGTGAAGAGTGATCAGACAGCATGGGAATGATCCTAGTGCGAAAGGTCGAAAACTAACCCTATGACTTGTGGTAAAGTCAGTTGCAACTTCTGTTGAAGAATTAGCTGAGATCCAGGATGCTGGTAAATGTTGAAAGAGCTCCATCATGTGCATTATTGAAATGTAAAATAAGCCATAATATTTTATCTAAGTGATCATAGCAGGTAATTATGTTCAATCTTTTAAATGGTATGATCTTGACTACAGAGTCAGAAGCAGTTACTTAATTATGACACATTCAGGAGCCAATAAAATCCAGTAATCTGTGGATACATTAAATGATATTTACATCTGCCCATGAGAGATAAATAATTACCATATTGAAAATCACATCCTGGGTTTCCCTACATTAGCTCTGCTTGCGATACCTTGTCCAGAGACTTATGTGGCTCAGGCCTTAGATGGTGGCCCACAGGTTTAACAAAGTTAATGGGTTTTGTGAACTGGGGTGGTATACACAGGGTCAGCTCAGGACAAAGCTGTTCATTCGCCTACACGTCTCCTTATCTCTCCAACTAGTATTTACTGAGCAATAACTATGTATCAGGGATAGTGTTAGTGACTGGGGATATGTAGATAAAGGTATGTTTTTTGTTCTCAAAAACTATACTACCTAGTAAGAGGAAAACACATGCACGCATTAAATACCAGAGATTCTGTGACACAGATATATGCCGCGTACAGTGGAAAAGGAAGGGAGGAGAAATGAGTTCTCAGGAAAGACTCATCGGAGGACAGCAGATACTGAAGCCAGACCACGGTGCAACATTTGGGTATGAGAGAGGCACAGATTTAAAGCACGGCAAAGCAAAGCAAAGCAAAAGAAGAAGCTGCAGGCACGGGGCCAGATCTTGCAAGCTTCAATGAAGATACGCAGGAGGTGTGGAAGGGCTATAGGGAAGGTAGGGTAACAAAGTAATTGGGTAGGCGTTTCACAAAAACTGCTCTGGGGAGAAAGACTATACTCGAGAAGTTCATTTATGAGCTACTGACTATAAGCCCCTCCATTTGGAGTTTATCTCCTCAAAATTATGCCATCTTCCTCAGCACTTGATCATTTACTACCCTCGTGTTACCTCCCAATTAGACTTTATCCTGAGCGCCTTAGCTGAGACCACCTTTGAAAAAGGCAAAAAAGCGTGCCTCAAGATTTCGCCTCACTTACTTTTATCCTGGGGTCAAACACATTTGATTGGAGAACATTCATTTCAAACATTCACTACACTTCTATATAACCAAAGCACCGTGCAAGATATCCATAAATAAGATGCCTACTTTGTGGATGAAAGAAAATTTAAATGTGGTGCATGGGGGCTATTCCTCATCCTTGACATCCAGCCTAAATGTCATTCCCCACCCCCCCCAGGCAGTATACCCTAAATCTCTCGGCCAGAAGTATTTCTAGCCCTCTTTGAACTGCCACAACATTTTATTTAAACTTCTTAATGTATGTGTCGCATCACCTTTCATTCCGTGTCTCTCCTACAGGAGAGAAACTGCGACTTTCATCTCCTCTTCCCTTGACAAGGAATCATACCTTTACCTCTTAAGAGTGCCTAGGAAGAAGTGACACGCACTGAAGACATGCGACAAATAAATACCTGATGGCTGAGTGGACAAATGAATGATAAGCAAATGAAAACAATACATGAAGTCAGTAAGTCTCCAGTAGCAGAGTTCAAGTGCAGTAGCAGACTCATGGGAGAAGAACTTGTGGACGTGGAAGTGTCCCTGGAACCCCTCACATGAAGTCATGAAGATGACAGTCTCATGACTTTACGGGAGCCCTACGATTAAGGCTAGAGTGTGTGAAGAGTCAGTCATGTAATGTAACTTTGTGGGTGTCTTGGGAGTAGTAAAATATGTTGCTGATTAGAGGTAGAGTCACTGTGAATTATGACAGTACAACTGCCGGATAGAGGTGATTTATTAGTTCTAGTCATTACCGCTGCTCCCACCCCCACAACCACTGTGGTTCTAGAGGCTGCAAACAGCAACTTCTATACCTCTGGCTGAGACTTAGTTCTTTAGAGTCAGTTAGTTTCCCACAGGGGCCAGGCAGGATGCTTGTATATGTAAAAGGTGCTAATCATTCAGGATTTTCATCAGTAATTAATCAACGTAAGACATCTTGTTTACAAGTTGCCGGAGAAGATGCATTTGGGCTGTCTTCTCTAGCAATACAGACATGCCACAAGGCAGAATTTTCTATTAGGACACAACAAAGACAATTTTGAAAAGAACTGCTTCCCATAATACTGTCTATATATAATGATATATTGATCCATAAAAGGCAAAGTAAAATATGCTGATAGAAAGAAGACAAGCAACATTATTTTCGAGACAGGAAGCTACTGGGCCCCTGTGTTCTTTTTCAGTTTGGAAACTTATTCCAAGATCCTCCTCCTACCAACAGGTTTCCATGCCTCCCCTAAAAATACTGAAGTTGCAACTGATCTATTTTATTATCACCAACTGATGGAAGTTGCCGGAGTCACAGCTGAAGTCTTAATTTTTTTTTAACATTTATTTATTTTTGAGAGAGAGAAGAGAGAGACAGAGAGAGAGAGAGAGGGAGATACAGAGTCCGAAGCAGGCTCCAGGCTCTTAGCTGTCAGCACAGAGCCAGATGTGGAGCTCGAACCCATGAACCATGAGATCATGACCTGAGCCTAAACTGGACGCTTAACCCACTGAGCCACCCAGGTGCCCCGAGTCATAGCTGAATTCTTAAACACACATAATTCTAGAAAGAAAACTTTTAAAAACAAATTAAAATTACGTTCTAATTGCTACTTCACTTACAGATCATTCTTGCCCTTTACCCTAGTCCAAGATTACAATCCCCCTTGGTCACTCATCCTGAATTCATTTCTTCACAAATCATATTCATGTGAAGGCTTGTCAGTGGCACCAAAACTTATTTCATGGCAGCTTTAAAGTCCAAATCTATTCAATTACTCTCAACTTGCGCTGGAAAAACATTCCGTGGCTATTCGTTAACTCATGCTGTTGGAGACAATGTCCAAGAGGATTTAGATGGTAGGATCCTCTCCTTTGTTGACACAGGAAAAGGACAGGAAGTTACAGGCTACAGCTAAGCTGAGAGTAGTTTACACTCTGACATGTTACCCTCGACTGGCCATTGCCTTTCCAAAGGAGACAGAACCCACTCTCTTCTCCCCTCCAAGTTTTCTTTAGAGCGGTCTACACTAGCAGTCGGTACTGCCTCACCCCTCCTGAATGGCTCTCACAGAACATGCTTGCCTGAAAGTAACAGGCGATCTCTTGGTAGCACTCATCGGGTCTGATGTCTTCACGCCATCCAACACTGTCGCCTGAAATGGCCCCCTCACGCAGGAAGGAGGCACGTGGCTATTCTTCCATTCCTTGTACATTTCCCTCTTCCTTCTCCCCTGACTGCTCCTTTTTGATCTCTTCAGCCACATACATTTCTTCCATCTTACCTTAAACAGCCGTCACCTACCTTTTGTTTTTGTTTTTTTTGTTTTTTTTTTTTACTTCGTATGCCCACCTTCACTATCATTACTGTAGTAGCTTCAAGTCACGTTATATACCACTAAATACAAAATTTACGACTAGTGCTTCGGACACAAAATTTCGACTGCCTGCTGTCCATCTCCACCAGCACGACATGGAGGACGCTCGGATTCAAAATGTGATCGGCAGCTCCTCTCTCAACCCAAACCCCTGCTCTTCCTGCCGTATTCCATCATCTGGTGAACGGCATTCCCATTTGCCCAGTTACTCCGCTTAAATGCCCCTGATGTGATACCCTCTTTCCTGTGTTCCCATAGCTTGTTCTCTGTATTTTCCCATCGCGTGTATTACACTATTTTGAAATTATCCATTTACCGATCTGACTCCTTCACTTGTCCACGGTTCCCTGAGAAGAGGGGCCTTACCCTTTTCCTCTCAGGCACAGTTCAGTGCCTGGAAAGATGGCAGGCGATCAAAATGCGTTTGTTGAATTGAACTGAACACCTGTCCTGACTTCAGCATCAAATTTTAGGGAATTCGTTAGTGCTATCACGTAGCTAAGACATAATACCTTCTGTGAGCCTAATACAAATTTCCAAGAGTGACAAGGAATCCCTCTCAAAAAACAATGCAGTATTTTTCATTTTGCCAACTAAGGTTCATTATCTAACCTTCGTGATGGTTTAAATTAGGTGCTTTACATATGTCATTTGATTTTTCTTCTCTAGCCCTATAAGGCAGATGCCACTGATAGCCCCCTTTTATAAATAAAGATCCTGACTCACAGATAATTGGCAATTTACCTGAGGAGGCATGCTTTCAATCCATTTCTGTCCGGAGCCAAAGCTAAAGCTCTTGAGATAAGAGAAGAAAGTTTTTGATGTGAATTAGGGAGAGAAAACAAAGAATACCTTGCCAAAAAAATTTTAAGTATTTTAAAGAAGGAAATTAATTTTAAAACTAAATGAAAGAAAAGAGAAGAATCAAGCTCTCTGAATAGTTCCAAGCATGCAATGAAAGGGGACAGTTCCCAAGCACATCACAAGGTAAGTGGGAGAATTTTTAAAAAAATATCTGGCGCCTGAAAAAGAGTGGGAGGAAGGGGAAACTTAAAGAGGAAGGAGCAAATGCTTCAAACTGAGAGAAGAGGAAAAGAGTGAACGAGAAAAGACCCAACTCTGTTGGGAATCTTATTTTCACTCTAGTGATAAAGATTTGCAAGCTGGAGGAAACCTCTAACTATGTGAAAAACCAAGCGACCTGGGCAGGCTGACATTAAGCAAATGTTTCAGAGAACACATTAGAAAGTAAACTGCACTTGTTGGCCTTTGAGAATCATTGTCAAGTACGAATTCTTTTCCTCTCTTCCAGAATAGTGGATAAGGAGTTTCAGAATGATGGAGAAAGTGTACCCTGCAGGGTGAGAATCTATCCTTCATGTGTGGGTAGGTTTGGTATAATGTTGATCCTTATATTCTAAAATTTATTATTCCCAATTACAACTTGATATTAAAACAACTCGGTTGAATGTTAGCGAGTCCAAATTCCATTGAGTTAGATAAATATTTTTCCACCACCATTCTAATAAAATGTCACTACTATTATTTTAGAAAGCATATTACATTGGAATTTAATTTAAATAGCAAGCGAGTTGCTTTCCTTTAAAGAATTACACTGTTTCCTGTGTTAAGCAAATAATAATTAACACAAGTACATACAGTTATAATTAGCAGGGAATTTAATTAAACAAATACGCCAACATAACCAGATGCATGACAAAGTAATTGTAATATGCCTTGCCAATGCATTCTTTTCCACTTCACAGTTCTTACATAGTAATTATAAAGCTATCTCTCTCTTTTTTTTATAAGAACAGAAGTTCTAAATATGAGTCTCCTAAAAGCAAGTAACAGAAAGCAAATAGAAGAAATCTTACTGAAGAGGAAGCATCGGATAGCTCTGCCTGAACTTCACTAGATTTCATTCTACTTCAGTTTTATGGGGTTGCATCCCTAAGCTGAGCAGATATATAGTAATATAATGTAATATAACATCACATAAATTATAGTATTATCATTAACTGTATATATAGGTTTTTAAGACTGATTTTACATAAATCTCCTAGAGTTAGGTACTCTGTCCTTAGAAGAGAAAGCAAGTCGTCCAGAAATCACGTGCCACTTTGTGTCCCAAAGGGGTCTCCGAAGAGAATAAGGAAATAAATTACAAGAGGGAGAGTAACTATAATTCACAGGTAAAGTTTAAAGTGTGTATGTTTATTTAAAAATGAAGAAATAAAAATGATGGGTTAATCTGATAGTTTCCTTGTAAGAAAGATTATAAATACAGAGGAAGATGATTCATGCAGAAAAAGGAAAAGTTTTATTAGGTCATTTCTAGAAAAACTCCAAGTATAAACTTTATCACAATGCTATGTTATGCAAAGACCTTAAAATACATTTCCTTTTCTTTAAAAAAATTGTTTTTAAATGTCTGTTTTTGGGAGAGAGAGACACAGAGAGCAAGTAGAGGAAGGGCAGAGAGAGAGAGAGGGAGATACAGAATCTGAAGAGGGTTCCAGGCTCTGAGGTGTCAGCACAGAACCCGATGTGGGGCTCAAACTCACAAACCATGAGATTATGACCCAAGCCAAAGTCAGACACTTAACCAATGGAGCCATCCAGGTGTCCCATTCCCTTTTCTTTTTAAAGATTTTTTATTTTTTTATTTTTAAGTAATCTCTACACCCCATGTTGGGCTCGAACTTACAACCCAGAGATCAAGAATCACATGCTATACTGACTGAGCCAGCCAGGTGCCCCCAAATACATTCCCTTCTTATTTTTATCCTATACTTACAAAAAAACATGATGCTTTTAGTGATTAAGAAACAAATGATATGCTCATGGTAAAAAACAAAACAAAAAAACAAAAAACAACCCCCACACACATCTAGAGATATATTACAACTTCTAATTCTGAGTCAACCATAGTTAGAAGTATGCCATTAACCTTGGGTTTTCAAAATAAGAACCAGCCATTTTTAAATCTTATGTACACTATAAAGCTATTCTGCTTTAAAATTTTTACCTAGCGCAGGTTACATGGAAACCAGTGATAAATTCAATCAAAACGCAGGTGGGTTGTGGCTATATCTGCTAGAGATCACTTCCATTTAAATATTAAGACCTGAGGGGCGCCTGGGTGGCTCAGTTAGTTGAGCATCCGACTCTTGATTTCTGCTCAGGTCATGATCTCAGGGTCATGGGAATGAGTGAGCCCTGCATCAGGCTGTGTACTGTGCACAGAGCCTGCTTAGGATATTCTCTCTCTCTCTCTCTCTCTCCCCCTCAACACCCCCTTCCTCTTCCTTTCCCTCTCGCACTCGCATGCACTCTCTAAAACAAATAAATAAAAAGAAATAAATATTAAGACCTGAAATCAAGGGGAAGAAATAGTGATTCTGATTTCATACAACACCCAGTTAAATGAAAATATAAGATCTCCTTAAGCAACAGGATTAAGCTCATTTCATAGGAAAACAAAACAAAAGCTTGTACTCACAAACAATCTTAAGATAAGGATAGCAGCCAAAGGCCTAAAAGCTTCACCTACCTCTAGGTAGGACTTAAAGGTTATAAAAAGTTTTCACACATTTTATCTTACCTACTGCTGGTAACCACCGCAGTTACCTGGTGATTATCTGTATTTAATTATACAGGAATTGAGACCTGGAGAAGATAAATGTCCTACCCAAGATCGCCTACCTAATAAATGGCCCAACTGGGATCAAAACCCCGTCTTGGAATTTTCAATTTACTGTCTTTCCTACCACCTTGCAGATGTCAAAGAAGAAAGGTCTGTGTGTATGTATAACAGATCCCAATAATCCCCAGATTAGCAAAAGCTTGATCAATATTAAGCAACTCCTTAGCTAATAGAAAGTAAATCACCAAGCTACTCAATACACTTGAAACCACTAACTTTCTCATTATTTCAAATATTACCCAAAAGAAAAGTGAACATATCTGACAAAGAAAGTTTCTTTGCTGACTGTCTCAGAGGAAATCACTCCTCTAAGCCTAGGATGTTTTTGAACTGAGAGGCTCACATCAAACAAAGTCCAGTGGCTTGTCTGCCTCAGTAAAACGCCATATTCTTGGGCCAAATCCTCTCAGCCCACAGCATGCTGGAGCCCTCCTAAGAGGGGTCAATGGATTTGTCCCCACGTTAGAGACACCATACTGAAATGCCCATGAGACTTCCTGTGGTAGAAGAGGGTAGAGGGCTTCATATTTTCACTGCATGGATTAACTTCTCAGAGCGCCTCTTCTCTTTTTTCATGGCAGGAATATCAAAAGGATATATATACATATTTTTTTTTCAATTGCAGCCTTTTGGAGAAGTTTTTGGAAAAGGATGCCAATCCTAATGAAAAACATGTTAACCCTGTTCAACGTATGAAAACTACATAGAAACTGTGGGGTGCAGAAAGATGAGCAGAAATGAAAGTGAGGAGGTAAAATAAAATGAATAAGCATTTATCAAGTTGAATCAACTGTTTGCCTGACACTCTAATTCATTTACCCGCCATCCCTCATTTAATATTCACGTGTAACATATAAGGGAATCCGTATCGTCATCATTAACGTTAAGAGATGGGGGCAAAAGTCATGAGATTAAGAAATTCTACTCCACAGAGTTATGTTCTCTGTAGTTGATTTTTATTTTCTATGGCTACAAAAATCAAAAGAAAACCAAGAAACTTTGAAGTACTTTTGAGAGGTCCCATAGGAGGTAAGTCCCGGGACTGTGAGGGCCACTTGAAGCAGAAATGTCCAGCAGTAATCTCTTAAATTGCTTTCAGAGAACCCTATTTTCTCCACAGTCCTTTTCCTGAGATTTGTTCTTCTTTTTTTTTTTTTTTTAATGTTTATTTATATTTGAGAGAGAGAGACACAGAGTGTGAAGGGGAGAGGGGCACAGAGAGGGGGAGACACAGAATCCGAAGCAGGCTCCAGGCTCTGAGCTGTCAGCACAAAGCCCAGTGGGGGCTCAAACTCAGGAGCCCTGAGATCATGACGTGAGCTGAAGTCAGACGCTTAACCAACTAAGCCACCTAAGGGCCCCTCCTGAGATTTGTTCTTAGTAAAAGGGTTCTAATTTCCCTCTCTTTTTTAAAAAAAATTTTTTTTTTCAACGTTTATTTATTTTTGGGACAGAGAGAGACAGAGCATGAACAGGGGAGGGGCAGAGAGAGAGGGAGACACAGAATTGGAAACAGGCTCCAGGCTCTGAGCCATCAGCCCAGAGCCTGACGCGGGGCTCGAACTCACAGACCGCGAGATCGTGACCTGGCTGAAGTCAGACACTTAACCGACTGCGCCACCGAGGCGCCCCCTAATTTCCCTCTCTTAAAAGTGTTTGGTGTTGCAATGTCTGTTGTTGTTGTTGTTTGTTGAAAACCCAGATACCTTTTCTTTTTTGGAAAACATTAAAATGCAGGCAGTCCTGTATAAAAGCAGTAGCAGCTGCTCCCACTATTGAGCATTATTCTAGAACTTGTATATTTGTGTTAATGCATTTAATCCTTCCAACAACCCCATGAAGTCATTTTCAAATGGGCACCAAGAAGTTAAGGAATCTGCCTACTGTCACACTGCTGGTAAGTTAAGGGAGCTAGGAGTCCAATTTTTTTTTTTTTTTTTTTTTTTTTTTTTTAGGATTTCAAAACTGTGCTCTTTACCACTTAATCCGCTCAATAAACCAAATGACAGAACGGAACATTTTTCTTGTTGCCAGGTGCTGTGCGAGGTAAAGAGGATACAGAAAGGAAAGACGTGGTATGGAGTCCTCAGGGCAGACACCTAACAAGACGCTGAACAAACCATACTCCAAACTTTCATTTGCTAGAGACAGGTGACTGAAAGAGACAAGCATTTATACTTGGTGCTCAGGCCTGTTTCAAATAAACCTAACCACCATTCATAATTCTCTGTGTGGTCCCCAGACTCTCAGCACCAACTCCTCCAGGAAAATAGTTCGAAACGCAGGTGCCCATGGTTCTGTGTAGACACGCAACCTTTGCCAGAGAGATATGCCGACTTTATAAATTGATGTCCAGCAAGCAATTATTTTAAATGTCCTCCCACATTATAAAAGCAATACATGTTAATTGCATAACACCATGAAAAGTGCCAATAAAATAAGCAGTGTCAATGTTTTGTTGTATTTTCTTCCTAGCTAACACACAGTTAAGATCACGATACATGTATCATTCAGATACTGCTTTACTCCTCCCTTTTTTCTTTCTGAAAGAGGTTAGAACTGTTCCTTCACTTAACTTTTTTTTAATTTTTATTTTTTTAATTTGCATCCAAGTTAGTTAACATACAGTGCCATAATGATTTCAGGAGTAGATTCCAGTGATTCATCCCCTATATATAACACCCAGTGCTAATCCCAAGTGTCCTCCCTAATGCCCCTTATCCATTTAGCCCGTCCTCCCACCCACAACTCCTCCAGCAACTGTTTGTTCTCTATATTTTAAGAGTCTCTTATGTTTTGTTCCCTTCCTTGTTTTTATATTATTTTTGCTTCCCTTCCCTTATGTTCATCTGTTTTGTATCTTAAATTCCTCATATGAGTGAAGTCATATGATATTTGTCTTTCTCTGATTGGCTAATTTCACTTAGCATAATACCTTCTGGTTCCAACCACGTCATTGCAAATGGCAAGATTTCAATCTTTTTGATTGCCAAGTAATACTCCATTATATGTATGTATGTATGTATGTGTGTATACCACATCTTCTTTATCCATTCATCCTTCCATGAACATGTGGACTCTTTCCATACTTTGGCTATTGATAGCACTGCTATAAACACTGGGGTGCATGTGCCTCTTTGAAACAGCACACCTGTATCCCTTGGATAAAGTAGTGTAATTGCTGGGTCATAGGGTCGTACTTCTATTTTTAATTTTTTGAGGAACATCCATACTGTTTTCCAGGGTGGCTGCACCAGCTTGCATTCCCACCAGCAGTATAAAAGAGATACTCTTTCTCCACATCCTCACCAACATGTTGCCTGAGTTGTTTATTTTAGCCATTTTTACTGGCGTGAGGTGGTATCTCATTGTGGTTTTGATTTGTATTTCCCTGATGATGAGTGACGTAGAGCATTTTTTCATGTGCCGGTTGGCCATCTGGATATCTTCTTTGGAGAAGTATCGATTCATGTCTTTTGCCCATTTCTTCACTGGATTATTTGTTTTTTGGGTGTTGAATTTGATAAGGTCTTTATAGATTTTGGATACTAGCCCTTTATCTGATATGTCATTTGTAAATACCTTCTCCCATTCTGTTGGTTGCCTTTTAGTTTTTGATTGTTTCCTTCGCTGTGCGGAAGCTTTTTATTTTGATGAGGTTCCAACAGTTCATTTTCGCTTTTGTTGCCCTTGTCTCTGGAAACACATTGAGTAAGAAGTTGCTGTGGCCAAGGTCTAAGAGGTTTTTGCCTGCTTTCTCCTCGAGGATTCTGATGGCTTCCTGTCTTATGTTTATGTCTTTCATCCATTTTGAGTTTATTTTTGTGTATGGTGTAAGAAAGTGGTCCAGGTTCATTTTTCTGCATGTCCCTGTCCAGTTTTTCCAGCACCATTTGCTGAAGAGACTGTCTTTATTCCACTGGATATTCTTTCCTGCTTTGTCAAAGATTAAATGACCATATGTTTCTGCGTCCATTTCTGGGTTCTCTATTCTGTTCCATTGATCTGAGGGTCAGTTTTTGTGCCAGTGCCATACTGTCTTGATGATTAAGGCTTTGTAATACAGCTTGAAACCCGGGATTGTGATGTCTCCAGCTCTCGTTTCCTTTTTCAGGATTGCTTTGGCTATTTGGGGTCTTTTCTGGTTCCATACAAATTTTAGGATTGTTTATTCTAGCTCTGTGAAGAACGCCAGATCTTGATAGGGATCTTATTTTGATAGGGATCACACTGAATATGTAGACTGCTTTAAGCAGTATCAACATTTTAGCAATACATGTTCTTCCAATCCCGGAGCATGGAATATTTTTCCATTTTTTTCTGTCTGCTTCAATTTCTTTCATAAGCTTTCTATACTTTTCAATGTATATTTTTCACTTCTTTGGTTAGGTGTAGTCCTAGGTATTTTATGGTGTTTGGTTACTTTATTCCCTTCTTATATCCTAGACACTTTTCAGTATCATTAAAAATCCATGGTAAATATTATTTTAGTCACCATATAACGCAACGTCATGTGGATATAGAACAATACCATTTTCCTACTGCCAATTTGGTTCCAAATTTCTGCTGCTGTAAACAAGCTGCGATGAACATATTTGTGCAAAAATATTTACTCACATATCAGTATACTACCTGGATATAAATATCTATAAGTGAAAAACGCTAAGTTTAAGTATTTCCATACTTAGTGGCTGTACTAATCAATGATCCCTCTGGCAGAATGTAAGACTACCTGTTGGCTTGCCATTTGACAAAGGTAAGGAAATGGTTTACGTTTTAGTTTTTTGTTTCTAACAATGTTTAATATGCACCAGCCAGCAGACATTTTTGCACCCATACAGGCTCTCATTTGTTGATTTTTACTGCTTAACGTAAGCCATATGAAATCGCCCTTTTACAGGTAAAATATAGTTGAAAGTCAGCAATTTCGTACTGTTCAAGTACAATAGGTTAACTTTCAGGATTTGAAGTTTTATGACTTAAATTGGCAAGTCTGTCACTGTATATTGGGACAAGGACATATGTATATGGAATCAAGAAAAAGACACCTTGTCACTGGTTTCAGTATCACCTTGGGTCTCACTCAGAGCTCTGCCTCCTTCTGCAACCAAGTACACAATGGGATTATAAACGTATAATCCCATTTTACGTTTTCCCTTAACGGTGTGTCAGTTCCTACAGTATAAATGGAGAGGGGAGGGAGGGCTATCAAATCATTGAGAATCTGTCCCCTTCGAATCTCAGAATCCTGTGTCTTCCAGAACAGGTCTCTATTCCTCTTACCTCTCTACCGGATGTGCGTTACTCCACACCTGCGCTTTTTCTCTTCTGTTCCAAAGATGTAGACAGAGAAGGCCAGACACGAAAGAGAGGAACTTAAGGAGGCAGTGAAAAGCATTCACATTATCTCTTCAGGAGCCTTTTGCTCACTGCTTCTTGGTAAGCCACTTCAGGGAAGTTTCAGGCAAGGAGGGAGAAGAAGAACCTTCTAAAAGGAACCTAAATCGTCCACTCTGTCAGTCTCTTCAGTCTAGGCCAAAATCACCGCCCAGGTCAAAGTGTTTGCCTTCCTAATTAGTATTGCTAGTAGGTTATAAAGGGAGGTAGGAAGAACCGAACCAAGTCGTACAGAGAATCGCTTATGAGCTCTTATCTCAATCAACAAAGTTGATTTCACACTGTAAAGTAAGTCCAATGCCAACCAAGCAACATGGTAGGTAGGGTGGGAAAAGCAGTCAACTTCATCTTCTAAGCAATCTGGGGTCTAGCCCTGGCTCGCTACGGGACCTTCGCTCAGTCCAGAGCCAATCTAGGTATCAGTTCACTCTTTGGTAAAAAAAGATAGGGTAGAAGTCCTCTAAAGTCTCTTTCCAGTTCTATGAAGACACTGACAATTGGATAATACTACAGGCAGCCTTTTCTATTTTTTATTTTTTAACTCTGGCAACAGTGCATTTTATCAAGGGAGTTTCATAGCAAATCTTTCAAAGTAGGCTCTGAGGCACCCTTAAACTCTCACATATGCTAGAAAATACAAGGGTTTTTATGAGTTTCAGGAGTCTATTTCAGATGCTTTAGAAGAAATAGTGTTATCCAAGCTGATTAATTCATTTCATCTGTGTGGCTCTATGCAATTGTTGGGATTTTTCCAAAAATGCTCCTTAGGGTATCTTCTGCTGACATTGTTTTGTTCAAAATTTCAGAGGTAAACATCAACACAAAATGCTAATCTTCCTTTAAGACTTCTTAATTAAGGGAGGCTGAAGCCCCAGTAGATTTGTTGTTACTACTAAATTCTGAATTTATCGGTCTGTGTGCTCTTTCTCTGATCACTGATAGGCTGAATCATGCAAATTTTCGTGTGGGGTTTGTGAACTGGCCATCTTGTTTTTGCCATCAAGTTGTAAAGATAGTATTTCAGGTTAAATATCAATAATGGAAAATCCAAGAGATGATACGTATCTGTTTTTTTCTGTTATAATTTTGTTGCATCAAGTACTGCTTGCAGTAAGGAGACCATTTCCTAGGCCATGGAAATACTTTTGCTACACAGAACTTTCTGATGTCTAGGAAAAAGACTTCTTTTTAAATCAACCCGAAAAGACACTGACATGCTGTGTTAATTCTAACTTCTGTCTTTCGGACAGAAAACTCTGTAGGATAGTGGAGATGATGGAGAATGAAAACCAGGAGGCCCCAGTGCCTGGCTTTGCTACAAGTGTCTTTCCATAATGAGGCCTAGAATGGTACAAGGTCAAATCAGCTGGGCAGAGGGAAGTCACCTGAGCAGCAGAGAGAAAGCACAGGTGTGGGTAACATCAGGTAGAGAGGCAGGAGGAGTGGAGACTTGTCCCAGAAGACACAGGATTCTGAGATTCGAAGGGGACAGGTTCCCAGCAATAGGACAGCCCTCGGGGCTCCACCCTCACTCTAGGGACTGACATTCTACTAACGGAAAACACGATGATAGCGTATGTCTTTCCTTATCCTATCCCATCACTAAAACAATATTTGGAAAACATTTCTGTGTTAAGAATATTACAGACTCAAATGTAGTTACTGTCCACAAACACTCCATCAAAATCCTACTCTCTTCACTAAAAAAGACCAGCTGAAAAAGGGCAAAATTTTCTGAATGTCTCTGTTGTTCGAATCTGCTGACTCAATACCATTTGCCGTGTCCATGGGCCTGTGAAGAGTCTCACTGCACAGAACTGGGCATTACAACAGGACGTGTAAAAACAGACGTCGTCTCCCCGTGATTTTTTTCCTGTAAGGGATTTGACTTGTCCTGTTTTCATCTTTGGTCAGACTGCTGCTGACTTGGAGGCAATGATTAATTTTAACCTGTACTCTGCTTTTCTTGGCCACCCCCCCCCCCCCACCACCATATTTCTCCATATTTCTTGTGTCTTCTTTTCTTGTGTTCGAGGCCACCTCCAGACCAAACTGGAAAGCGGGTGGAGTGCACCACCACCCTCGCCCTTGACTTTCTTCTACAGTACTCCTGCCTGAACGCTGACCACACCGCTCCTCCCCAACATTCAAGGACAGCCTCCTCTTCTGACTGCTTTCCGTCCTTGTCCATGAGGACGCCGACTCAGCAAGGTGCTTCTCTCTGCTTGCGGGCGTGGAAAAAGGGGCCAATAACAGAGTCTCTGGAACCGTGCTACCAAGGCCTGAATCCTGGCTCTGTCATTTACTAACTGTGTGACCAGGAAACAGGTGTGTAAATCCTGTCAAGCCTAAATCTCTTCCTCTGTAAAATGAGGAAGGTCACAGGATTGCTGTATTTAAATAAGATAACACATTAAAGCCACTTTAGATCTGTGCCTGGGGTACAGTCAATATGCACGGAAGCTTAGATATTATTGTATTACATCATTAATATGTTACTATTAATCAGCATCACTGATTAGCTTCTCCCAGATACATCAGAATTTTAAAGGAAGATTCTTCAGAGAAATAATATCGTAATCTAATATTCCATGAGAAAAAGAATTATGTAGTCAAATAAATGTGGGAAGTACTGGTATAGATAAAGATTTTTTTTTTCTTATGGGACTTTCTAGGATCTTTACTATCTGAAGGAGTAATGAATTACTAAGGGGGGTATTAGCTGTAGTATTTTCCAACCTTGTTTACTTATGGAACTATTTCCCTGCCTAGAACATCTTTTAACGTTTCACAAAATAATGAAATTCTACAGAACACAATTGGGCAAAGCGTCTTCATCTAGATTTTACTGACATAATTTCAGGAACTCTTATAAGCTGGAGGGAAGGAATCTTTGGCATGGGGAGCAGTCCCTGAATCCTACAAAATGTCACCGTATTTCAAACTGCTTAGCCTCTAAGGTTGCACTGGCCCTTCTCCTTATTCTTCTCTACCCTCCAGAAATGCCTCAAAGTTTCGACACTTCTTCCTTAAGGACTTAAAACTGCCAATGCACTTTAATTCTTGATCTTCCCTTAAGAACAACGTGATCTTTATACTCTTTATAATCTAAAGATTGAAAAGGCACAATGTATTCCAGAAAAAAAATGCTATATATTTTAGTTATGTCATTAAACTTCAAAGATTAAGAATCCCTTGAGTATCCAGGCAAGAAAAAAATTAATGCTACTTTATACATACATAGACAAGGGGTGCCTGGGTGGTTCAGTTGGTTAAGCGTCCAACTTCGACTCAGGTCATGATCTCACAGCTTGTGAGTTCAAGCCCCACTTTGGGCTCTGTGCCGACAGCTCAGAGCCTGGAGCCTGCTTCAGATTGTGTGTCTCTCTCCCTCTCTCTCTGCCCCTCCCCACTCGTGATCTGTCTCTGTCTCTCAAAAATAAATAAAAATTAAAAAAAAATGTATATGTACACAGACCATGCTTGTATACACCCACCCACACTTTCCAGAGTATAACTGTATATCACGTTTCTGTTTTACTTACTAAAAATGTATGCAGGGGTGCCTGGGTGGCTCAGTCAGTTGTGTCTGACTCATGATTTTGGCTCAGGTCACGATCTCACGGTTTGTGGGTTTGAGTCCCATGTTGGGCTCTGTGCTGATTGCTCAGAGCTGGGAGCCTGCTTCGGATTCTGTGTTTCTGGCTTTCTCTGCCCCCCCCCCCCCCCTTGCACCCGGTCTCTCTCTCTCTCAAAAATAAATAAACATTAAAAAATATATACACAAATACATAGAATAGGTGTGAAAAACAAGAATATGTGTTCTTTTCCCATGTTCTCACTACATTTGTACATATTTCACTACAGAAACGAGAGAGCTTCTAGAGTGTACCTGCTGTTTGCATGTCTGCCTCCCCTAGACAGTGTGACAGGCCCCTTGAGGACAGAACCCTGGCCTTTCCATCTTTGTATCCCTAATGACTGGCATGGTGCCTGAGAGATCACAGGCAGTCAATAAATATCCATTCAATCCAATGAATAAATAACACATTGATTTAATTACTTTATACGAGCTTCTTGACTTTCCTTCTGGGTCACAGTCACAGGCTGTAGCATTAAAGATGTTTCCTAAAAAGGCCAGCAATTTGGAATTCCCCGACTGAACAGAAAATAAAAGCAACCATGAAAGCGATCCTTCTGTAACCTCTAAGAAAGAAGGATCTGGATCCAGTTGGCCTGAGTTCCAATCCCTGCTTCACAATTTACTTGCTGTGTCAACTCAAGCAAGTTCTTTACATTTTTAAAGGCTCAGTCTCCTTGTCTGTTTGAAAATGGGCATGATAATAGTACTATATTAGTCGGGGTTCTCCAGAGAAACAGAACCAATAGGACGTGATAACTCTCAGAAGAATCCACTATCTTGTTAGTGCAGTGGGAAGAAGTCACTCTTAGTGATGACTCGACAGTCTCTCAGGAGAAGAGCTGTTTGCTGATCATTTTCTCTCTCGGCTCAACTCGGGCATTTCCAAAGCTGAAGCATCCTCTTGATACTCCTTTAAACATCTAAATCTCAAAGCAAACACCATCTACATCTTAAAAAATGAGACGCTTCATATTTTGTTTTCTAAAACGACTTTCTCCTCCTATCTTCCCTAACTCAGCAGAAAAATCTTGAGCAATTTAACTGGAGCCATAAAATGCAACTTACATTCAATGGCTTGCATTCAACATTACATCATTGCCCCATTATAATCGCATTTTAAAGCAGGATCCGCTACCTGCACGTGTAGGAAGGGGGTCTTGGCAGAAAGAGTGGTCTCCTCTGTATAAAGTCAGAATGTCAGTATCTGTTTATCCTCTTACGAACAGAAAACAAAATCTCGACCAACCACTTGCACAGATTTAGCATTCACGTACAATGAAGCTAGGGAACATATCTAGTCCTTTAATACAAATTTTTAAAGCACATCCAGACAATCGTGATCATGCCCATTATCCCCCTCTCCTCCTGGAAGCCTGTGTTTAGTCTATTCCACATATGGCTTCAGGAGTCTTTGACTACAGCCACAGTGACTGTCCTAAATAACCAAATCACACTCCAATATCTAAAAAAAATTTTTTTAACGTTTGTTTACTTTTGAGACAGAGACAGACAGAGCACGAGCAGGGGAGGGGAAGAGAGAGAGGGAGACACTGAATCTGAAGCAGGCTCCAGGCTCTGAGCTGTCAGCAGAGAGCCTCATGATGCGGGGCTTAAACCCATGAACCACGAGATCATGACTTGAGCCAAAGTGGGATACTTAACTGACTGACACACCCAGGAGCCCCCCCCCCAAATACTTAAAGCTCATTTTAGTCAATATTTTTCTGTAACTGTGCAATGTTTTATGTACGTGTTTTCAGAATTTCTTCCCATTTTTTGCGTCATTGGTTGCACAGTATTAGAGAAAAATGAACGTCATTTTCCCCACCTCTTGGATATGAAATACTTTCTGAATCTGTCATTTCCATAAATGTTTCTTCCCTGTGCTTAGAGCAAAAGATTCTTGGTCCCCAGATGGTCTTGCATGAAACATTTTTTTATGTTTGTGCGTAGTGGCATTTTTAAGTGGAGAGGGTCCAAAGCTCTCACCATACTCTTAATGGGGCGTATGACCAAAAAAAAAAAAAAAAAAAAAAAAAAAGGCAACCAATTACCAAAGCCATCAAGGTTCATCACATTAAAACAGAGTCACACTCTGGCTACACTGTAAAAGGATTTAGGAGATAATCTTAGAGACAATAAAGCTCCATACCTCGTCACCCTACAGGTGGAATGATGGAAATGCAGGCAGGTTAAGTGAATTCTGAAAGAACTTTTTTTTTAATTAAGTTTATTTATTTATTTTGAGGGAGAGAGAGAGAGAGAGAAAGTGCGAGTCAGGGAGGGGCAGAGAGAGAGAGAGAATCCCAACCAGGCTCCGAGACTTCAGCGTGGAGCCCGTAGGGCTTGAACTCACAAATAGGGAGATCATGACCTGAGCTGATTTTGGATGCTTAACTGACAGAGACACCCAGGAGCCCTGAAAGCATTTTTTTTTTTTTTTTGAGAGAGAGAGAGAGAGAGAGAGAGAGAGAGAATGTGAGCAGGGGAGGGACAAAGAGAGAAGGAGACACAAAATCTGAAGCAGGCTCCTCGCTCTGAGCTGTCAGCCCAGGGCCCGACGTGGGGCTCAAACTCGCAAACTGCGAGATCATGACCTGAGCTGAAGTCGGACGCTTAACTGACTGGACCACCCAGGTGCCCCAAGAACTTTTCTTTTAAAATGAACATTATCAAAATAAAAACATGTCAATCAAGGCTTCCTTGGCTATTTAAATATCCCCACCCTCCCCTTTAACTTGTAACACAGGTACTGAGAGAAAACAAGCAAGGAGTGTCATCAAGATGGCAATTACGGGTGATTTATTTTCTGTAACGGGGTAATACTGTTTTTATGATGAAAATGATAATTATGAAAATTATATGGAAATAGGAGAAAATATGATGCGTAAGAGGCAAAGCAGAATACAAATTAGTAACGCGGAATTGTACGAATAACTATGCAGGAGGAAAATGACTGGAGGCTATGGAACTAAGAAAGGCTGGCATGGGGGCGCCTGGGTGGCGCAGTCGGTTAAGCGTCCGACTTCAGCCAGGTCACGATCTCGCGGTCCGGGAGTTCGAGCCCCGCGTCGGGCTCTGGGCTGACGGCTCAGAGCCTGGAGCCTGTTTCCGATTCTGTGTCTCCCTCTCTCTCTGCCCCTCCCCCATTCATGCTCTGTCCCTCTCTGTCCCAAAAATAAATAAACGTTGAAAAAAAAAATTAAAAAAAAAAAAAAAAAGAAAGGCTGGCATGTTGGAATAGAATGATAATTTTTTTCTTCATCCACATACTTCATTGGTATCAACACTGTTTTCTCAATGATCTCACGGGGAAGGGAGCCACCATGCATGCAGACTGTGGGGCAATAAACTTGGAGGACAACGAGGCGCCACAGAGGAGGGAGGGCAAGGTATTCAGAGCAAACATCCCACCTTGAGTCAAGAAGTGAAGAAATTACAAATGGGAACATCTGGAGGGAGCGTCTGAGCAGTTCAGCGCCTGTGGACACGCAGTGGGGAGGGTAAAAGAGAGAAGGCAGGCGTTGTGCCTATTTGTACAGAAGCTAGCACATAATAAGCATTCAGCAAATGGAACTCAGTGTTGCTGTTGATACACTGTAACTCCTTTAAAAACTTCTACCCAGAAGGCTTACGGATTGCCTCCTATGGCTTTCTAACATCGTGAAGAACTTTCTTCAGCATCTAGTAGGCCTGGTGGTAACAATGCTGGTGAACAGAGGATCTGTTAGCACCTATTTTCTGGTGGCCTTTGGTCTGATTCTCAGCAGAGGAATTATATTTGAAACAGATTATGTTTCTCGAGAAAGGTGTATGGGAGAAATGCAGGGTCAGCCTTTATGCCAAGCTTTTCTTTCTCTAGAAAAAGGATCATTTTCAATAAACATTTACTAATCAGCAACTAAAATACTCTATTTATAAACCTGTGGGAAAATGTGAACTATTCTTCCTTGTTAAGAGCAAGGACATGTATGTAGAGAAAACGAAATCATCAATTCAGTTTCTTTGAGCAGCTTTAGACCTGGATTTTAGAAACAATACTTAGTCACCCTTTTGATTCTAAGAGAGTGAGAGAAAAATAGTCAAATTTAATAATTATTATTAACTGATGGTCTATTACTAATTAGGCACGGGATGCTTTATCATATTTGCTAGGATTAAATGTAAAATAAAATCAAGTTGGATTTTAAAGTGTTACTATACATCTTTCATAGTACATCACCTCACAGAATCAATCAATACTGAACATTCATGATGTCTGAACAATTTTAAACATTTTTTTAACGTTTATTTATTTTTGAGAGAGAGATAGACAGAGTGTGAGCCAGGGAGGGCCAGAGAGACAGAGGGAGACACAGAATCCGAAGCAGGCTCCAGGGTCTGAGCTGTCAGCACAGAGCCTGACGTGGGGCTCGAACTCACAAACTGGGAGATCGCGACCTGAGCCGAAGTTGGACGCCCAACTGATTGAGCCACTGAGGCGCCCCATGATGTCTGAACATTTTATCATGGTGAAGAACCACAGAAGTTTGCAGTGGTATCACTTAGTCCTCTCTCTGTGACCATTCCTCAAGTGGGGATATTCTCTAAGGTGTCATCCTTAGTAAACTCCCTAGTCCATTTCAACTACAGCCATAGATTCAACCATTACCCAAATATCACAAACGCCCTGACACATACCTCCTACCCCACACGTGAGCTCCTGAGAGGTGTTCCTAACCAATGCACACCCCCTTCGTATCCCATCAGGACCAAACATGCCAAGTTCAAACCTAAACATAACACCTTTGGCCTGAAGCCCGCTCCTGCTGTCATAGCCTCCAGCACAGAGAAAGGCACTGCCACATACACAGCTGTCCAAGGCAGAACTGGAGAGGCCGTCCTAGCCTCCTGCCTCCCTCTTTCACCTCCAGCAGACGGCCCGAGACCTGTCAATTCTGCTGATGAGACGCCTTCATTCCAGCCTTACTCAAATGATCTTAGTTCAAGACCCCATCATTTCTCAACCAACCTGTATAATAAACTATTCTCCTTGCCTTCGATTTTGCCCAGTTCAGAATATTCACTGACACACGACTGTGGGAACTGGAGGTGTGGGGATTCAGTAAGTCTATACAGAGGGCATAGAAACTGTCTGGCATGTTGTCGTTAGGCACCATTATCATTTCCCCCTCCCTTTCCTCCACTGGCTTCTTTACATTTCTGATCATTCTTTGACTTCACCTCCTTCATTGCTCCCCAACTCATGGAGTCCAGACTTACTCTACTCTACAGGCCCCCAGGCTCCAGCCATGGCCCATCCCTCGAGCCTCGTGCTCACCGTGCCCCCACCTATACCCAGCGCTCTCGGGTTCGCTCTGCAAATGTGTGAGAACCTTTCCAATGCTATGCGCTCTCTGTACACATCTCAAGTTAGAGTGTGATTCCTTCCTTGTTCACGGGGAGAAATCCTGGTCATCCTTCAAGATTTATGTAAATGATTGCTATGGTCCAAATGCTCGTGTCCCCTCACATCCATACACTGAAACCCCAACCCCCGAAGGTAATGGTATTAGTAGGCGGGGCCTTTGGGAGATGATTAGCTTAGGAAAGTGAAGCTCTCAAAAATGGGATTAGTGCTCTTATGAAAGAGATCCCACAGAGTTTTTTCACCCTTCTCCCCAAGGGGTGGTGAGGATACAAAAGTCCGCACCCTGGAAGAAAGCACTCACCCACACTTGCTGGCACCCTAATCTATGACTCCCACCCTCCAGAACTGTGAGAAATTAATTTCTGTTGTTTATAAGCTGCCCGGTCTGGTATTTTCTCATAGCAGCCTGAAAGGATGAAGACAATGGTATTGTGGTCACAGAGGCCTTCTGGATGTCCCGCATAGAGGTCATTTACTTCCTCTGGTGCATTGCTACAGCACTAATGACATCTTACTAGACCTATTAGACGTTAACATATCTCATTTCTAGAGTTTCTGTTTGTGGTTTAGATGGAATCTAAGCTCATCCTTGAATGTTTGTTAGTATGTTTCCTTACTTAAAAACATCTTATCAAGTATCTGCCATGTGTCACATTCTTGGCTGTGCTAGTGATACAACAAGGAATATTTTCCAGCCCCTGCTTCAGTGAGATCACTTTAAGGTAGGAGATTTTTAAAAGTAAACAGGTACAATGAAGACTATAGAATCGGTCTTGGGAAGAGAGCAGTTTTTTTCAATTTCCTGGTGTCCACGTTCCTAATAGATGAAAGATTGCTATGTTTATAAATTCAGGCCAAAAAGATTCACAACACACAAATAAAGGACATTCTAAGAAGATTAAGCTCTTTGATCTTTGAAAGAGGTGGTCAGCACACTGGAGAAAAACATCAAGAGTATTCCGCAGGATAAAAGAACGTTGTCAGAGTAGGAGGAGTGCCCACATCAGAGAACAGGAACAGGCTGACACCAACAAAACATGGGGCCGGATGCAGGCAATGGTGCGGGGTACCGTCTGACAGAGCCAGAGGAAGAGTTCAAAGGTTGAAACAAATTGGAAAACGCTGTCTCTGGTGAAAGACTTGGAAAACTTGCTAAGGGCAACAAAGCATGGTCTGTTGTAGCTCACCTTCCGGGACAACATCCCATGAAGCTAACATTTATTTGCTGAGCAAAGTCGTCCATGACTTCTCTGGGTCTCTCTCTCCCTGCCAAAACCAACCAAACAGAACTCTGATGGCTATAGACCGATGTCTGTCTCCCCCTAAAATTCATATAATAAAACCTAATCCCCTCCACCTCCACCCCGCCCCAAACAAGCCAACAAAAACCTAATTCTCAATGTGACAGTATTGGGAAGTAGGGCTTTGGGGGAGGTGATTAGGTCCTGAGGGTAGAGCCCTTATGAATGGATTAGTGTCCCTGTAAAAGAGACCCCAGAAATCTCCCTTGCCCCTTCTGCCATGCGGAGGTCCAAAGGACGGCAGCCATCTATGAACGAGGAGAGAGACTCTCACCAGACATTTAATGTGCTGGTGCCTGGTTCTTAGACTTCCCAACCTCTAGAACTGTGAGAAATGAATGTCCCTGCTTACGCAGTCTCTGATATATTGTTATAGCCGCCCAAATGAACTAAGACAGCTTCTCATTCTGTACTTACTTTATTTTGCTCCTAAACAGTGATGGTACTTGTTACTACTATTTCACATCCATTTTCCCCACTATACTGTAGGCATCGTAAGAGTGTAGACTGCATCCATCCATCTCGACAGCACTAGTGTGTTGGCACAGGGCTGGATGCAGAATAAGTGCTCCACGCGTATTCTGACTGAATGAATCAAAGAATGCACACACACACCAAAAAATGAGCATGTGAAAAAAGCAAACATCTCACAATGATGGGTGCCCATCACCATGGGCAGAATATCACCACTCTGCAAGGTTAGGGGACCTGACCAAACTCACAGAGATGGTGGGCGGCAAAGCCAGCTGTGAACCCAGGACGACTCAGACTCTGGCACCCATGATCCTTCCTCCATTCCTTCTTGATTCCAGAGCTTCCCTTAGATTGCACTGCAGTGAAAGAAATCAACTAAATGCATACAGGTTACAGAGACCTAAGTGAGTCCCCGGAAATAGGACGACTAACTGGAAGAAGAGATTTTAGATGCTGGTCCTAAAGAAAGTAAGTGAGAAAACTCAGCAGCTACCTTAGAGGAGCAATCCCAAACGTAAGAGGGTAGTTTCAGGGGCTCCTGAAAACACGTTAACACGGAAAGTTAGATGTATTTCACACTTGTGTGTTAAGACAATACGCGAAGACTAGCGTGACAAAAAGAGCTATACAGGGGACTGTGGTTTTGATGGACACGAAGACCAAAGACTAATAAGCACTCAAGCCAAGCTGCTGTTCCATATGGGGTTATTTGCTCGCTTACGTCACCCACCCAACTTTTGCTTTCCTGCTTCAATTCAGTCCATGAAAACCAATTATACTTGAATGAAATGGAAACCAAGCAGTTTCTTAGAAGATGTAACACCCTCTTACATGCTGACAAATCAAATTTTGGGGGAGGCAAAGCAGCAAGGAAATTTCAAACTATTTCGGGCAGTGTGTTTTCTCGGGTCTTTCCCTTGCTAACCCTTCCCACCCCGGATATTTGACTAATTGGAACTCTAGATTTCAAGCAGAAGCCTTGAGCTGTAATTTGTTACATCTGCTGCCAAGTGTGACTAGAATCTCAAATGATTTAATTGTAACATTTGGGAATGGTGAACATTAGCGCAATTACAAATAACTACCAGAGAAACGCAAATAAATGTCACTTTGTTGGAAAAGGAGAGAGACAGGATCCAACGTCAAGCAAGCAATTAAAGGTGCTTTTGTGTCCGTGAAATACACTGGCCTTCCAAATATTTGGATGATCTTCAACGAAACAAGAAACTCAAAGGATTCAGTGTACCAGCTCAGGGGAAAAATTTACTTTCTGTGCGATGGTCCTCCTTCATGCTATCACACATGTGTGGGTGCAAAGTACAAATGACTTCTCCAAGTGGTTTGACTTTTGCATGTCAATAATCTTTGCATTTTCCAAAAACTGGTTTTCTGAGGTGTTTCTGTTGAAAAAGTTCAAAATAAGTCTCTAATTCCCTCACACATCAGCTACTCATCTCACACGTCCCATGCTATCTTATTCTAAAACTGGCCTTCCCACACAATGATGCACCATTGGCATTTCTCCTTTCTCTATATATTCATTCCAGAAGAAACCAGTGATCTAACAATGGTGCTCTGAGTCTCCATCCAGGCAAGCACATATAACACCAAAATAGCCTAAAACTTCCTTCGAAACTGGTATTCTATTAGACACACTGGAAAAAGCATCTTAGGCCAATGATTCTTAAACGAATTGGCATCTAAATATGCTTGAAATACAAATTTCCATTAACGTTAATAACAACCGCTCATTATTAAGGGCATACAGAATCCCTAATCTTGGGGACAGTGGGAGGCAGAGCCAGTAAAGAGAAGCCTATGTGTTCTGAATGCCCAGATAATTCTAACACACACTCCCTTCTCTACAGATGACTAGAAAATCACAGCATTAGGCCTGGTGGCTTTCCTTCACTTCAGCTAAATTTCTGGAGATCTCATTTTGGTCTCAGAGGCTTATCTGTTTAGTTTTCATGGCAAGAAAATCCACTGGCAAAGAAAAAGCTAACTTACATTGAGAGAGGCCAAGAAGGGAGGGCAAAAATATGTTCAACAAGTGACTGGGATTTTTCGTTATTTACCGAACCTCAAGGTACTGTAAAAAGGGAACTAATCAATGTGGAAAAAGAATCTATCCTTGATATGATATTAACCTACTAGATTCTGCTCGGTGCTTAAACTAGGGAATTTTAGACATAATATTATCCCTTTGAAGTCTGACCAGATCAAATTGCTTATGACATAGATGGAACAAAACTCAAAACAACGAATTCACATTTTGAGAATTCTTCAGTCTGATTAATACATAAAGCCTCTTAATATAGGCTACCGTCCATCAGGATCCAGAGGCATGGACAAAATTATAAGGCAGGCCATCTGGAGGAAATCTCTCTCCTTTTCATCACCCCTTGGACTTCACTGAAGTCTATCGGCCAAGGCAGGGATTCCCAGAACGAAGAGCATGACACTAGGCTCTTCTGATTTTGATGTCCAAGTAATGAAGATCCCCCAAATTGCTACCACAATGAATCATCTTTACTGACGTAAGATGGAAGTATGTCATACCTATGACAACAGCTATCATACCTAAAGCCAACTGTCCTAGCTGCTGTCATGTTGTCCTTAAGCTGTCTAGCAAAAACACTGAAGTTTAGTACCCTTGTGCGGAAAATCACTAAAATAGCAAGCCCGAGAAGGGCTTGCTTGCAAAGTTGGCCTTTGGCTAGTACTTGGAAAGTGTTCTCACCTTTCTCTAAACGATAAGGTTTGCTGCGCCTACATTGTTTGTACAAACAATGTGGTTTATGCGAAACACTTGGCTTTCCTTCTCGGATTCTGAAAATTCGGTATATATGCTAGGCAGAGGGTGTCTAGGTGCCCAACTGACCAGTCCCTGACTGAATCTCTCATACACATTGTTGCATTTTTGTTGCTGCGAGAAGGGTGTGCTCTGTGTGATCCCCCTCAGGGGAGGGAGAAAGCATAAGAAAGCCAGTGCATGAATTCCTATAGACCTCACTTGTGCTCCCCACCCCCCCTTATCAGCCACTGTAATAAATCTTAGCATGGGTACAACTACATGCTGAGTCTTTCTAGTGAATCTCCGAACATGGGAGTGACCTTGGGGACCCTCTAATGAAACTATGAAATAACTTCCCAATCTGGGGTTTTCCAACTGGGACTTCCCAATCACATGGTGTCTCTCATCACAAGGGCTCGCTCATTGGTAGGCTTCACATTCTCTCTTGAAGCCTGTCCTAGTTTATACATAAAGTGTATTAACAAAAAAAGAGTCATTATAGACCTCTAGGATCAATCTGAGGTCTTCCTTCAAAAATATACAATTTTATTTTTATTTTTTTGAGAGAGAAAGAGCACAGGAGGGGGAGAGAGGGAGGGGGCAGCGAGAGAGAGAGAGAGAGAGAGAGAGAGAGACAGAGAGAGAGAGAGACAGAGAGAGAGAATCTTAAGTAGGCTCCACATGGAGCCTGATGCAGGGTTCAATCCCATTACCCTGGGATCGTGACCTGAGCCAAAATCAAGAGTTGGACACTCAAACGACTAAGCCACCCAGGTGTCCCAAAACTCTAATTAAAAAATTTTTCTTTAATGTTTATTTTTGAAGGAGAGAGAGACAGAATGCAAGCAGGGGAGGTGCAGGGATAGAGGGAGACACAGAATCTGAAGCAGGTTCTAGGCTTCAAGCTGTCAGTACAGAGTCTGACACAGAGCTTGAAGTCACGAACTGTGATATCATGACCCGAGCCAAAGTCAGATACCTAACTGACTGAGCTACCCAGGCACCCCAAAACTACAATTTTAAACAAGTGACTTTCTGAAGAAAACCAATTCAGGTTGACTGACTAATCCAAAGTATTGATTTTGGTAGTAGACACCTAAGGACAGGTAGAAAGATGTTAGTTCAGTAAGTGATGAGTAAAAAGTATTTTGTCTACTGTCCTTTTAATATTTTTTATAAATAATCTCTACACCCAATGGTGAGGCTTGAACTCATGACCCCAGGATCAAGAGTTGCATGCTCTACTGACTGAGCCAGCCAGGCTCCCTCTAGTAAAACATATTTTGGAGTGACACAGGCTTTGCAGTGCCTCTGCTCATATGACAAGGGCAGTTCCTAGATCTGCAAATAATGCGGTTGCCCTAGCACAAAAAGAAGGCTTAAGAGAAATAGCCATAGGAAGGGAAAATCTACTGGTCTCCTAGCCTCTGAAGTTTCCTCTTTTTCAGCATGAGATCAGGGAGCAAAAAGTTAACGGGCTATTCTAAATCTAAAAGACTAAAATTTCAATCAGGATGTAGACGCTGCAGTTATGTGGTGATGTCTTGTAGGCTAGAAAATAATAAATATTCTCTCTCGTTGCTGGGTTTTCTTGCTGAATCATACAGATTTTGGACCTTGCCTCAGAATAGGAACAGTTATGTTGAGTTGTCGGTAAGGAGCCGTTGAGAGGCTAACTTAGGCTGCATAGTTGGTTTGATCCTGTGAGGGGCAAAATAGCTCAAACCACCATTATTTTTGAGAAGAACAATTCAATACATAAAGGTCCTGAAAGATATATCGTTACCATTTTACCGAGAGACATTTCAGTGTATGTGAATTTCAAAACCAATTCACAAATTATTAAATATCTTACATATCTTGCCTTTTATCTTCAAAATACATAATGTTTTACACTGACAATCAGAATAGCCTAGGGGAAATTCTTCAAAGTAAAGTTGGATTTAAATGATATTTGAAAGAAATATGGAAGGAGGGCTTAAGGAAAACATGAAGAATTGGCCACTGAAATTTTGCAGTTGAAACATAATGCTTTTGAACTAACTTACTTTCCTTCCTTCCTTCCTTCCTTCCTTCCTTCCTTCCTTCCTTCCTTCCTTCCTTCCTTCTTTCCTTCTTTCTTTCTTTCAGATAGTGTGTGCATGCGAGCAGCAGACAGGGGTAGGGGCAGAGGTAGAGACAGAATCTTAAGCAAGCTCCACCAACGAGAGTTCAATCCCACCACCCTGGGATCACGACCTGAGCTGAAATCAAGAGTCGGACGCTCAACTGAGTGAGCCACCCAGGTGCCCCGACATCAACTTTTTTATATCACTCTGTTATGCATGGTGGTCTTCAGGGATGGGAGAAAGAAAAGCATCCAGGTACGGTGAACCAAGTCAGTAGAGAACCACCATCTAGAAATGAAGAGGCTCTCTTTGCCACTTTTTACTCTTCTCAGATGATCCCCAATCCACGTCCTGGCTTAGGATAAAGGTCAGCAGAATGTTACTTACCATTTATTCTTTGTGCTAAGTCTACAGCTGTCTGTATTCTAGACTACGTTACCTTCTATAGTAATTGCACCTCAGCGTGTTCATTGCAATGCATTCCAATATTATATAAAAGTAAAAAATGAGAGGTCTTAACATAAAGCAGTAATAACATTTCAGAAATGGGATCATTAGCAAGTTGGAGTTAACCTGACTTAAGGACTCGAAGAAGTCTCGGACCTTCAGAGAGACAAAATGCTACTGCACGATTCACTAAATGCATCTAATTTATGTCACTTCTACCACAGATGTAGAGATGTAGATGGTTTTCTAAATGCTGCTTGAAACGACCTATCTTCTGTCTTGACATCCCTGAGTCGTAACATGCCCCCGGTGTGATTGCACTAGGGTCACGTCCTTCTCCCTGGAACTTGTTTTCTTCTCTCCTTCTCTTCAGATCCTTCGTTTGGGGCTCTCTCCAAAATGCTTCAGTGAGCCCCTCTTTAGAAAAGAGGAAATTCCGCGCTGACTTCTACGAACCCATGGTAGACAGGTTGCTGTCAGTCTGGCTGTTGAATGAGGAATCATGGGAAAGGTGGGTCGCATCTCCGCAACTTTGAAATTTTTGGGCAACAGGTAACGAGGTTTCCGCATTCTCTCCGAATTCTCTCTGTATGCAGCTGTGTGTTGTTATAGTCCTATCTGGCTGAGGTTGCTTTTTCGAAAATGAGCACTGAATTATGGAGCTACCAGAAAATCTTAGGAACGTCAACACTGAATGCAAGGCCTGCTTTTACCGGAAAGCAAACCCCCTGGCACAGAACCAAGTACCTCCCTCGCCTCACGTGCATTTAACTCAGCCTTGGGCAGAGAGGCGCCACAGCTCAGCGGGTCAGAAACACACGAGGGAGTGACGCGGGCAGTGAGAGGGGCAATGCTGGGTAAACCGCTGAAGGAATCTACGCCTCAATTAGCCAGGCAATAATATTTTGAATTTAAAAACTGGACTATTTCTTCGTTTACGGTAAAGCTTTACGGTTATACAGAACTACCAAAATAACTGAAGCTCTCTCCGTAACTTGGAACTGGCAATTATTCTAACTAAAAAAGAAGAGCTTTGATATGGCTACGACAAAATCGTGGAAAATCAACCCACTTAGGATTTTCCTAGATGGGTTAAAAAGCTTAAATAAATAAATAAATAAATAAATAAATAAATAAAGGCAGGCCGTGAACTGGAACAGCCTTCAAATAAATCAAGTTCACGTGTAATGTGAGAAACATTTTGTTAGTATTTGCTACCTTATCATGAATTGTAGAGCAACCGCATGCCTCTCGGAAGGCTGAGATATGCTTTTAAAACCGCTTTTCCCGCCCTATTATAACAGAAATTTTCTATTAGCATAATTGGAACACATGGAACAGTAAGAAATAAATACATTCATTCCACAAATATTTACTGAAGGGATACCCTCTGGCAAACACTAGACACAAAACACACAATGGTGAAAAAGACCACCGTGAGTTCTTTCTCATATAACTTCCGTTTTAGAGGGAGAGACCATCAAAAATCAAGTAAACAGATCAAGAAAACAATGTGTTCTGTGATAAGCACCTCAAAATTTACCACCCACCCCCCAAAAACCCCTCAAAAAACAACAGATAAAGATTAACAGGAGGCAATGGTTCTAAAACAAACCCCTGAGAATATTCTGGCCCATATTATTAAAGTCCTTTTATAGATGTTGAAATGCTTGTTTTTATAGTTGTAATCCTATGCCACTTTATTTACAGTTATCTTTCCTTTAAAGTTCTCTCATGAACATTTTCTATATTGTAATACATGCCTAATGAGTAAGTTTCAACAAAATTCTCTTAATGTTTATTTATTTTTGAAGGAGAGAGAGAAAGAGTGTGAGCAGGGGAGGGGCAGAAAGAGAGGGAGACACAGAATCTGAAGCAGGCTCTGGGCTCCCAGCCATCAGCACAGAGCCCGATGCGGGGCTTGAACCCACAGACCGTGAGATCATGACCTCAGTCAGAGTCAGACGCTCAATGGACTGAGCCACCCAGGCACCCCATGAGTACAAGTTTAATAACAGTTTTCTATTATTTTTAAAACACGGGGTAGAAGATACTTTCTCTGTCAGCTCATTCAATCTTCATAACAAATCTGTAGGATAGGTACTTCTATTATTCTCATTTCATAGATTAAAAAAATAAAAACTAGAAAGTTTAAGTAATTTATTGAAGAGATATAGTTAATTTGGAGCATGGCTAAGATTCAAACCAGGTGGATGCAATCGCATCGAAGCTCTTGTCACAAAAGGAAACTAAACTGCCTTAATGGTTGCATAATATTCCATCACTCTTATTTGGTACTTGGTACACAAACTTCTTATAGGATAAAAAATGAAAACCACAAAGACAAAACATATGGAGGACAATTGAAGCAACAAACACATTTTTTTTAAAAAAGCAGAGAAGCAGAAAAAAGCTTCCTTTGCAATTTCTAAATAAAATGGGTCTAGGGAGAAGCAGAAAAATGAGCTTTCAGAAATTATCCCCTTGGCAAATTTCTAAACATATCTAATCCAGAAGTGATTATGTATTTAGAATAACTTTTTTTTAAGTAAAGGAACAAACGCTTATTATGTACTATTTTCTCCATGAAAGCGTCAGCTAGAACCTTCCAAGCACTTGGGATCATGGACAATAAGCAGCCAAGAATGCAGCCACCAGATGTGTGTGGGCTTAGCTGCATTTGCAACGCCTTGGCCTCAGCTAATCTAAGAGGTACACGGAATCTTTTGGGGGCCCTGACACAGTCTCACAAAGATGCCAGACCCACATCACCAAGCAGGAAGTTGTACACAGAGAAGGCGTTCCCACATGAGGCAAGCCACATGAGTGGTGGAATAACAGAAGACCGTTTGTAATAGTAAAAATAAATAACCGCTCTCACCGAAGCTCTAGTTGTAACTTAAGGAGGCATCTGTGCTCAGTGCCTTTGGGGGTATGTGTTTCATTCGATACTCCCCCACCCCACACCCCAGCGACACTATCATTACTTAGATTTGGAGTTCACGGAGTAAAAACCATGCTTCAAACGCTTCATCTTCCCCTAGACAGTCTTTTTATCAAGCCCCAAGTAAAAACTGAGATGTAATAAAAGAGTTCAGAGCTTGTGCTTTGAAACTGGACTGTCCTGGATTCAAATCTTGGCCCCGTCAGTCACTTCTGATTTACAAACCTGGACGGGAGGCACAGAGTTGATGATTTCTTGTATCTGGGTAATCCTCTAGGATGCTTTCGACGTAGAAGATGTTCGATAAATAGCTTCATGGTATATTCTTGCACACCTACATTTTCTGTGTATATTTAACAAGATCTAATTTTCTTCTACATTTTTTTTTTTTTTTTGCCTCTAGGAAATATGTACCTGGCAGATGTTTAACAGCTATATATCAGCAGTGAATGAAATGATGTTGGTACATAATCTGCTTGTAAAGTTTATAAAGTGCTTTGGGCTGACAGAAACAGTGCAAATGAAGACTGTAAATGGACATAAAACATAAAATAGCTCTCTCACGTTCCTCCCTAGATTTATCTCTCCCAAACCAGGGATTCCTCTGTTGTTGTTTTCTCCCCCCTTCCCCTAAGAGGCAGACACAGCAACCTCATTTGCAGCAGGGCAGAAACAGGGTGGCTCTGATGTATTCAGGACTTCCAGCACCGGGGGGCACAAAAACGTCAAAGGAGCGCGAAACCAAACAGCAGGCCAATCCACTTATGGAGGCCCAATAAATAGACAGTAATCCCTGCCAATTACGGCCACAAAGAACAACGTCCAAGGTATGGCCCACACTGGCAGCCACGCGATTTAGAGTTACTTCACGGTGTTTTAAAGGATGACATCCGATTTCCACAAAGATCCTGTTTCTGGGAGAAAATTCATTCACTGTCCTCCTCTGGAGCTTTGATACATGACATGTCGCAGCGCTTTGAGTGGGCTTCTGCCAGGGGCGCAAAAACCGATGACACGAAAACAGGTACCAACAATGGCACAGCTGCTAATGGGTAGGCTGAAATCAATGCCTATTCTTCCCGTGCCATGGTGAGAAGCCCCTCTGACTGCTCTAAAACAAATACGGCTTAATTTCATTTCCTGCCTGGCTTTGTGTAATTTTGACATGTCCTCAGTCAAACACGACCCAGTCCTTCAATCAGGCCCCATTTTTCTGGAGATGGGAAAACAAGAGGCAGCTAAAGTAATTATTGAAAACTCATAAGCAGCAGCTTCAGTCTAATTACCTTGACTTTCCTTTTTAATTTTTCCATCGATTGTCTCCTGTTAATATACAAGTATTGACCGAGTTGCTGGAGCCTGGCGCTGCTATGATAAGAACAGATGCCGTCGGGAAGCGAGATGCAATTAGGAGGCCCGATACCGTGCTCCTCCTTTTCAGAAGCGCACACGTAGGGCACAGACTTTGGTTGGAGACCCTCTTAAGAGTCACCAGCAGCATCACACGGCAAGCATCTTTGCTCGACGCCTTTGCTGTCTGCTGTGCCTCTGCCACCAGGGGGCAGCGGGGAAAAAGGAAAACAGCCCCTTCTCCCTTTGTTCCTCTTTTGATGTTAAAATGGTGTGTTTCCCCTCTTTTCGGCACATATTCTGCTAGAACTCCCAGGTCAGCAACTCCAGGGGGGACGAGCAACCCAGGAATGAAGGCGACATCCTTTCGAGCTACACGTGTTGCCTTTTAAATGCTGTTGTGTTTAAAGTCTCAACTTGAAAATAACGAAGCAATGCTGGATGAGCGGTCCTGAATGTTAATGTATCCTTCACAAACACTTGGAACAGTTCCTGATTCCTTTGTCAGGGAGAAATGTGAAGCGTTTTTGCGGTAAAATATAAACCCCGTTTTAAAAACAATTAGTTCTTAAAGGACTTGCAACTTTTCGATTTCTCATATACCTACGTGTTCTAGAACAGTAGTGATATGTGGTAGGTTGAGAGTCTTAAACTGCTATCAAGGTGTACTCACTACAAGCAGACACAATTTAGTAATGTTCTGTGGAACTCAGTTTTCTAGGAGCCAAAAAAAACCTCGGCAAGCCTGGATGTCATGCTGCGTTCTTCTATCTTATCTTTTGAAGCAACTCTAAGAGAAAATCAAGCAGGAGCAGTTACCGGTGCTAAAAAGCAATCACAACTATCTGAAAGGAGGAATTCCCAAAGAATAAACCCTGGCTGCAAATTCTATTGCATATTCCAGAAATAAAGGAGCATTCTTAAAGGCTGACAATAGCCATAAACACCAAGTTGGTGGGGCGAAACCCAAGAAGCATTGAGGAGAGCGATAGGAGAAGGAAGCCAATGGATACGAAGGGGAAAAATGAAGGCAAGAAATCATTAAAGAAGAGTTAAAGAATGGTTGGTACACAGAAGAAATGGTGCACCAAGCAGCAGAAGCAGAAGTAGCAGAGGCAGTTTAGGACCCATCAAGTGTATTATGATGACAACAAAGGCACATCAACCATAAAGTGACAAGTCTACAGACTTTGGGGTAGTTAAGTGAAAGGGCAAATGGATTTCTGTTAAAAAACGTCATCAGTTCCTGAGGGCATCACCGTATCGGCTAGTTAAAGACATAAATACATCATCAATCCGGAACAGCAAATGACACAAAATTCATTGGAAGGTACTGAGAAACAAAGTCATACTATAATCGATACAATAGGACAGAACCGTAAAAGTACATAATCTGTGTTTAAAAAGACAAGGCTGGGAGAGGACTATAGGAGTACACTCAGTGGAATTTCATTTCACATAGTTATGTGAGGGTAGCAAGGGTGACTGCTTATTAATATGCTTATAGTATCTTTCTGCTTGCCAAAGTTAATTCACTGAATCAAATCACATTATAATACGAAATATTATTATATAAATGATCTCATAAATTGATGAAACTTTTCAAAGGAACTTCCCCTAATATCCTCATTTATTTACTCTCAGTTTCACTACGTTAGAATCCCTACCTTCAAATACTTCGAGCCATTATATAGGAGTTTCAGTTCTCTGGTAACATTAAGGATGCAATTATATAAAATGGCTATACCTGGAATCTTGTCATGCTATTATGAAAATGCTGGGAAAAACTCTGACTTGTAGAATAATAGGATAAAGAAGTGGGCGATGGGCTAGATGGGTGATGGGTATTAAAAAGGCACTTGTTGTGATGAGCACTGGGTGTTGTACGTAAGTGATGAATCACTGAATTCTACTCCTGAACCCAATAACTCAATGTTAAGTAACCAAAATTTAAAAACGTACAATAAAAAGTAAGTTGATAAAGGAGACATACAGAAGGTAATTTGTTATTATGGTAGTAGCTTTGTAATGCATACACTTGACTAAGCTAAACTACGTTTCCTTGAATTCTCTTCCCTGTGTGTTTCCAGTTAGGGTGGGCTACAAAAGACGTTCTTGCTTGAGATTTGAAGGATGGGAATGACCCAGTACTGACTGTGCTCTACAGACTCAAGAGGTTGGGGTCTTACTGTTGTTGCTGGTTCCTTGTTACTGTCCTTGGTCTTGAGCTGTTCCACCTTCCTCTGGCCCTCCTGCAGCCTCCTGGACAGCCTATGCCAGGTATGTGTTTAGCTCAGTGATGTGGAGGCCAACTCCTCCTATAGGCCACTCATATCATCGGGGATGGAGAGAGTGAGAAGTGACACTAATTCCAGCCCATTCTCATGGGTTCTAGCTTGTCCTGGCTCTCCCTCGCTGGCTGTCTCTCCCTCCTCCTCCCTGTATGCCCCTCAGTCTTCAAGTTTTAGCGTGGGCTGTGTTTAACCAGAGCCCATGATTGCGTAAGGCCAAGTCCTCACAACAAATTTTTCCTTATATGTGTTTTTATATGATACACCCACAAACCTACCTGTGTTTCTGCTTTTCTAATTGAACACCAGGTTTAATGCCATAATTAATTTGTTGGAATATCATTCCATGGCCTACTGCCCATAAAAATCTTTATTTTGAAGAGAAATGACTAAAAGTAAGCTTTAAGGTCCTATAATCAAGTAATTGACGGATGTGTGAATCATCAAGAAATGGACAGATAAGGCTTACAAAGTCAAGAAAGATTCCTACACATTTAAGAGAGGTTCAAAGCTAAGTTTTAGTATAAAAGCTAACCCTCAATTATCCGCTAAATTTGGCTTCCAGACTTATTCTCCAGTCAGTCTAGAAAACTCTGCCACTGATATATTTGAAATTTTGACTTTTCAAAATATACGCACTAGAGAAAATTATAAAATGAAGATAACAAAGAGTATGTTAAATATATAGATCTCTATATAAGGGGAGGGTAATGGCTGCATCTACTGGGCAAAAGGGTTACTAATAGGAGTCTTCCAAAGAATATTAATTATTATTATGGCAAATATTCATATATAGGATTCTGCAATGGAAGTCACTGAAAGTCTATGAGTTTTAGACGCAACACTTTACCACCACCACATATAGGGAAGACTGTGATTACATAACCTTGTACGAATGAGGAAACTAAGAGATAAATAACTTTCCCAGTATCACCCAACAGGAAAGTGGCAGAACAAGGCATTTCACCAACTCTGAGATTCCTACTCTAATGCTACAACTTTGAAAACTTATACAAAATGTTTCGAAACAGAAATACTCCTTACAAAATTCAATTACTCACCATACAATGCCTCTCTGTCTTATCTTAGTTCCTCCTCTCAGGGTCCCTAACTAAACCTAACCTAATCATCTAGGTGTAACTGGTTTTCACCGATCACAGTGTAAGCTTCCTGAGGTCAGGCATAACTTTTTCATGACAACTTCCAGACACTTCCTAGTAATATGCATTTAGTCATGGTTTTTGTGAATCAGTGGTTTGTGGTCCTTAAGTGGCATCCGGTGTAAAGCCTCTTAATGGCATAGACCATATCTTCTGCTTCCTAGCATCGTCTCAACTGTACACAATGCTTTGCAAAAAGCAGGTACTCAGTAAAGCCCTATTAATTTTAATAGTCAACTGGCTCCTTAATCTGGCAACACATAGCTGAAAATAGATACAAACCCCAAATTTTTCACTTAAAGAATTTACAGAAAGGATATGCAGACCCATTCACCAAATGGCTTAACTATACCACAAAGGGGGGGGGGGTCTATCCTGAAGCTTAAAGGTCATTTCAGAACAATTCCAAGAAAATATTATAAACAATGGGTAGATGAACAGAACTTGCTGTGATTCAAGGAAGCAATGCAGGTTAAAAATAATAAAGATTTCAAAAGAATTGTGATAAAAGTATACATTCATTGTGAAAAAGAGAAGGTAGACTGATGTCATGAAGTTCAACGTTGTCCTTTCACAACATGTCTTTTGTTGCCCTCTTAGAAAAGCATAGGCCTACACTATGGTGGGTATTCTTAAAAGGCAGTGGAGGGAGGAATATGAGGTTTCAGGCCACCACGTTTAATTTGCGTTTCTATTACACTTTATAGTTTAGATTGCAATTTTGGATCTCAGTTCAAAGTTTTTTTTTTCAGTCTCCAGTTGGGCCAGTTAGTTTCATTCTCTGCCAGAGCTATGAACTTTCAAAATAAGCTATCTATTTTATTAAAAGTTCTACACATACAGGGGCGCCTGGGGGGTTCAGTCAGTTAAGCATCTGATTCTTGATTTCAGCTCAGGTCATGATCTCACTGTTGGTGAGCTCGAGCCCCGCATGGGGCTCCGTGCTGTCAGTGTGGTGCCAGCTTGGGATTCTTTCTCTCTGCTCCTTCCCTGCACACATGCAGTCTCTCTCTCAACTTAAAAAAAAAAAAAGTTCTCCATATATAAAGGAAAATCAGAGCATCTTCATGTCAGTTAGTTGGGGTAGAATTAACAGGAGTGGAAGTAACAGCACAACTTGGACTTGGAAGGGAGCTTAGACATGCTGGCTGCTATAGCAGCCCATCTGCAGCATCCCTGGACATGTCAGTAACATCATCCTCAAACCGGAAGAAGCTAATAGTGGAGACAAGTTCTAATAATTTCTACTTGCAAAAAGGTTTTATAGCGAATCACTGTGATGTACACCTGAAACTATTAAGATAATATGTCAATTATACTTCAAAAAACAAAAAAAGATAACTTCCTAATTAAAAAAAAAAAAGCATTTAAGTCCTGTTCTTTGAAAATAATGTTCTTAAGACACCAAAAATACGTTTCCAAAATTATCTATGCAAACAGGTCATGGTAACTGGAACAGCTCGGCTTTTGCACGCATGCAGCGTCCATTAGTTAATCTCTAAAGAAGGCTCTGGGGCAGGAAGTTCCAACAGCAAGAAGGTATCAGTTTGTCATTGCATTATCCACACCTTCAAGTATAAAACTCATTCTGCTAAAAGAATTCTTCTTGTCTTTTAAAATGTTGCACTAAGCACGGTAGTGCTTCCCAGCAATGCTAACCACAAAGGTAATGATGCTGTACATTTAATTTTTCCAGCCTCCGTGTGTCTGCCAGCATTATAAATGAGTCATTAACAGTCTCAAATAGATTGACATTGTTTGCTACTGCTGAGAAATCTCATTTCTTTCAAGACAGCAGGAGACAATTTGGGCTTAATAATTGAGGGGCACCAGAAAGCATGCAAAGTTAAAAGAATCTAAAAGCATATTGGTCCAACTTTCTAGGCTATTTATTTTGGCACTGAACTCAAAAGCTAAATGGTATATTTCATGAAAAGGTCCAGGCGGGGAAGACAGACTCTAGCCCACAGGAAACATGGGAGTTGTCTCTAATGAGAAAGTGAAAGCCTCATCTTTACCTCATATAACTGAGGCATGCTAAAGAGCAATTTGCTAGACAAGTCCCAGGATGTCCCAGGCCTCACAGTCAGCCACCAGCGGTCCTCTAATGTACAAACACACTCTTGTTAAATGATATCCAGGCAACTAGAAACCTTAAGCTGCTTAATTCCACATCGACTTTGGAAGTCAAGTAACAAGAGAAAGATCCACACAGCCTAGAACTTCTGTGGCAAAAACCTACCTTCCTAAGGGATTCAGAGAAAAAATAAATAAATAAGAAGCTTCCTAAGGTAGAACATTTAGATAAGAAAAGGAATGCCAGGAAGAAAAGTTTAGGGGGGCGGGAACAGCTAAGAGCCCAGTTTAGCTGAAGCACAGATTCTTATGGAAGGGTGATGGTGATGGATTTTAAGACGCTGGCAGAGACCTGTTATCAAGTGCCTAGACTTGCATAATTGTATTCAATTATAGTCTGTAAGGAGCCATAGAAGGTTTTAAGGGGTAGTGAAAATAATGGAAATGTGACTCTAACGTGCATAGGACATAGTAAAGACCAGCAAGTGAGCCACTGCAATTGTTCATATGCAGCCAGGACAAGATTAATGACTGTGAAAATATTAGAATAGCAACCTGAGGAGTGATTCCTAAAATGGAATCTATAGGATTTAAATAATAACTGGTAGTGATAAAAAGGAAGATAAGATTGAAGACAAATATGGTGCTTGTGGCACAGGTGGCTGAAAAAACAGCAGCGAGAAAGAATAAAGAAAAAACAAAAAACAAACCTTAGAGCAAGATAGTAAGTTCTTCTTTGGACCTCAGTACCAATGGTACACAGAGGTGAAGATGTCCGGAAGGAGTCTGTCATGAGGAATCTGGGTTTTGGTACAGAGGATGGGATGATGTTACATAAATACAAAGGTAAAAGCAAGGAAAGATCACTGATGTAAATTGTATCGACTAGAAGACCTTCCTAAGTTAATAATTTGGGCAGAAGCAGTATTTTAGGAATAGGAAGGAGGAAGAGGAGGCAAGAGGATAGAGAGAATAAGCAGTCAAAAAGGTATGAGACAAACACGGCGCAAAGGCTCCAACCAAGAGTTTATGAGCTTCAGGAAAAGGTTTTCACCTATTTTGAAAGAACCAAAAAGACAAGGAGGACACCTACTGGGTAGAAAACCTATTGGATTTAACCATCAGAAGGTTATTACAATCATCATTAGGACTAGTGGTTCTAAACCCTGGTAACACGTGGGAATCTTCCGGGAAGATTTTTTTAAATTTTCAATGGAGATACTTACCACTGACCAATTAAATCAGAATTTGTCCAGGTGGTGCCCAGGCATATGTAATTTTTAAAAGCTGCCCAGATGATTCAGCCACCGCCAGGGTTGAAAACCACTCTTCCAGACAGAAAGGTGGAAGCCACAATATCAACAAAGAAGAAGAGGAAGAGGGAGAAAGATTAGAGCTAACGAGTAGTGGAGAAAAGGAGCACAGTCTACTCTTGGGATAAACTTTGGATAAAAGAGAGGGCAGTATCTTGAGAAGATCTCCGGTCAGTCTTAGGATAGAAAGAGATGAGGAGATGTAGAGAAAGTAACTTCTGGGAATGAAGCGAGGGTTGGAGGGTAGATAGGGGACAATGGAACAACATTCTGGAAAATTTGGGAGAGGATACAATCAAAGCACAAATGAGGAGCTGAGCTTGATATATGGTCGAGGGGGATTTACTCTTCAGGGAAAGGAATACGGGAAGGGAAGGGAAATTTTTGAGGTAGAGTGTTAGCGGGGGCATGCTGCCGGAATCCCTCTTTAGATGATGTCAACAGGCAGATAAATACGGGAAGACTTGGGGCTTCAGGAAGTGGAGAAGGACTACAACGTCTCAAAAGGTGAAGAACCAAAGATCCCCTTGAACTAGGGTAGGTAAACCATCTTCTCATGTAACTAATCAGATTTCTTAGGAAAACAGACCAGGAAGAGAACTAGAGTAGTGAAGAGGCCTCAAGATAAACTTGTGAGTCATCTGGTAGAGGTGGTTTTTATTACATTTTTTTGTTTATTGATTTCTTTTGAGAGACAGTGCACACAAGCACAAGTGGGGAAGGGGCAGAGAGAAGGAGAGACGGAATCATAAGCCGGCTCCGTGTCATCAGTGCAGAGCCCAACGCGGGGCTTGAACTCAAGAACTGTGAGATCAAGGCCTGAAGCGAGAAGCATAACCAATTGTGCCACCCAGGCGCCCCCATCTGGTAGAGGTTTAATAAGCAATGTGGCTCAAGATGAGAAGTCAGGTAACGAGGATCCGCACAACCTGGAGCTTTTGTCGCCAAGACCTTCCTTCCGAAGGGATTCAGAGGAAATTAGTAAGACTGCCTGAACCAAAGTTTCACCTCAAATCTACATTATGTGTCTTGAAGAAAGCTAAGTTCTGACTGAAGTTCTAAGTTAGGAATGGCTTTCAAAACAGTTGATTAACGCTAAAAGTCTTTAAGCCTCAAGAAACGCTGACCATGAACTGTGAGTCACAGGGTTTTAAGTCCCTAAAATTTCCAAAAGTTGCATGAATACAGAAAAATTAGAATGTTGAGGAATTCCTGGATTTCTGAAAAACATACAGAAACTAGAAGAAAAAAAAAAAACTCTAAAGAGAATTTTCTCAATAAATGGAGTCTAACAGAAACAATCAGAGATCATCTAAAGTTTCAACCTTGTACTCATGTTGCAACAAAAGGGAATTATCAGGAGATAAGTGAACTTCAAAGATTCCATTTACATTTTGCCAAGTCCTACTTAAAAAAAAAAAAGGAAAACCAATTTATGACCCATCACCATCTCCCTGCTTAATGTGATAATGACTGCACAGGCCTAAAACGTTTAATTGTAAATTCTTTCTAGTACCTGGGATGTTCCCATCAATAATCTGAGTTTTTAAGTGTCACCAACTCTCACCCTGGGCTGCTAAGGGAAGCTGTCCCAGGAATACAATGAAGCTCTCCTGTGGATAACAAACAACCCCCTGCACAAATTTGATCTGCCAAAGGCGCTATTGTCTAGTGCTTGGTAAATGGTTTGTATAAAAATCCATATATTGAGTTGAGCAGAAATGAAATAAAGTCTGAGCAGTGACAGAATGTCAATTACAGAGTTGGTAAAATAGCCCTTTTAAAAAGTTGTTAACTTCGGCACTTTTTTGAGTCTAAGAATTTTATTTAAATATCATATTCCTCTGTCACAAGCCACATTTTGAAAAACAGCACCGACTATTTAGTGACAGGGGGAAAAATTATTCTTTTAGGTGATTATCTTCTTGGAACATCACTAAAAAGTAAGTTAAGATGTGCATTTTAAATTGCGTCTGCCGGACATGTTTGGAAAAGAGGTCAAAGAAGCAATACTCCCCTTGCCGACCTAAATAACAACAGGTTATGTCTCTGTCATCTGGAGCTTGAAGAATTAGAAGTGAAGGACAGTCGCAACAGATCACTCCCAGTGTATCTATCTACGGAGATGTGGTGGGTTCCATACACCGAAAAGGACAACGTCATACTCATAAAAATTAAAGTTTAGGGGTGTCGGGCTGGCTCAGTTGGAGGAACATGTGACTCCTGATCTTGGGGTCGTGAGTTTGAACCCATGGGGGGTGTAGAGCTTACTTAAATAAAACTTTAAAAACAAATTAAAGTTTAGGGACGATAATAACTGAAGAATGCCGGATCTGTCAAACATAATAACAAAACCTCAGTGTAGGATGATTAGATTCGGCAAGGAAAAACAGAAAGGGAAAAACACCCAGGTACGTGGCTTCATAACAAATTAACTTTTGAAACGGGAGTTCTGATTTTCAGGATACTTTGACCTAATCAACTCCTTGGTTCCTGTGAGGTACGTAAAGCAAGCTTTTTTTATACCCATTCTAGAGCTAAGGCAACTGAGGCTCAGAACAGTTCCGTAACTTGCAAAGAAGCAACTATCTGGATTAAAGGTTGGGGCCGGGAATCAAAGCGAGATCCCCACAGCAGATTCCATGCTGGTCCACTCTACCAGTGAGGGTTTCATCTGGTGGCACAAATTACCATCTCTCTGTTCATCCTCTCTCTCCGCTGTTTTTTTTTGCAAATTAGGTAGTCCTTCCTAGAAGTTAGCATGGTTTTTTTTTCTCATTCCAATGCTAACAAGAGTGTTTTCAGTCAGTACCCATTATTTTACCAAGAGTCCAAGGACAAAGGCCATTCTTTTATTTATGTCCCACACAGAAAACATCAAAAGCAATACAAAGGGAAATAGGGTTCCATCGCGTAACAGGTAGGATTTCAGTTTGGGAAGAGGAAAAAGTTCTGGAAATGGGTGATGGTTGGACAATAGCGTGAATATACTTAATACCCTGGAACTGTACGCTTAAAAATGGTTAAAATGGCAAATTTGACATTACGTATATTTTATCACAATAATAGAAAGCAAGAGACCCTCTTTTAAATCACACTAAAATTTCCAAAATTCTGCTGTAAGAAAGATAAATTACTACAGGGTAAAATCTACTGTTTTTGATTTATCTGTGTTAAATACACAGCTGTTCTATTTAAATATGACCCATATTTTAAGTAAAATCTGGAGTGAAAAGAAAAAAACTAAATCCCATTTTCCATTTGAACAACTAGATTCACTTTGTAATGATTATCAAGCGAGTCTTGTAAAGTCAAATGAAATCTAAGAGAGAAGACTAGAATATTTAATCTTACTAAAAGCTTATGGTCTTTTACAGCATTAAACATGAGATGACTGAGGCTCACCATAACAGCATCTATTAATGTGAGTTAATCCATACAAAACAGGAAAAAAATATAAAGCTCATAATTCTAAATTGTTTAATATTTGATATTGGTGTTTTTGGACACTTTTCTCAAAATGCCTTGGATTGTAAGCTCCATGGGCAGAAAGACTTGCTCTTTGCTGTATGTTCAGAATTTAACAAAGAACAGAAGGAGGGGAGGGAGGGGAGAGTGGGGAGAGAAGGAAGACAAATGGGTTTATAAACACATCCAAACAAGCATCCAGAAAACTTGGGATCTGCCAAATCCGAAATAGTTGGTAGCTGAACAAGTTGACTTGATTGTATCAAAAAGCTATTTTTTTTCCCTAGAGCCATGCTCAGCAGATATGGCGGCACCATTAATAATATTTTACCAATCTATCATCTGTTTGAAAGGAATAATGGGAATTTAGAACATTTCAGTAAAGGTTCATCATAGGCAGTTAATCCTAAGACTCTGTACTTATGGATCCTGCGGACTCACCTCTAGGATTTCCCTGTAAGGCCCTTGTCCAGGTATCCAGGTGGAGAATATGATTTCAAGCCCATTTAGCAAGCTTCCCCTTAGTGTCACCAGTAATTGTTGCCTTGTTTCCAATAATTTCATTTGTCCTACGTAGGTCCGAAAGAAGGTCACTACAAAGCTACCTTAGCTGCCTTTGAGATCCACAGAGTGATTTCTTTTTCCTTTTTTCTTTTAAAAACCTTCCTTGCTTTGTGATTGTTAGAAATGGTAGCAGTTATTAGAAAAACAGAAAATCAAAGCCAGGCTGTTATTTGGGCAAAGCACGCATCATTTATTCCTTTCACCTAAATCTAAGAAAAGCAATCACAGTTGCCAATAATTATTCATCTGAATGCTATAGTATTTAATTTCTAGAGGTCAATTACTTTATATCTTGCTCTGGGAGATTTCCAGATTAAGATTTAATTACTCTTACTAGTCTGACCATGAGACTAAGCTGTTTTAACCTGGAAAAGGAACTTTTCTTAGTCTTCTGTGGGTAAGGAGAGAATCTGTCTACTGAAGTCATAGGAATATTTAGAAAAGGAGAAGAATGAAAGTTGATTTTAACTACTTCAATTCTTCAAAAAAAAAGGCATGAAAATATGACAATGAAGACTTATTAGATCTATGGCTATATAAAAACGTATAACTAAAAATAAAATAACATCAGGAAAGCTTGAGAAAAGTCTTACTATGCCCCAAGGACCCAAGAAGATCTCCTGTAGATAAGCACTTCCTTCCAGCCATGCCGGCTTTCAATAGGAAGCTCAGTGAGTCCTTTCCATTACTCCCTAGTGAAAGGACCACACTGCCTCTTTCTACTAAGTATTGACCCGACACTATCTTTTATGTATTTCTCCCTTCCCCCATTCCTTCAAATGGCAGTATGCAAGATCTGCATTGTAGGCCAACATGAGTCCAAACCCATCGATTAGTGATGAATAAGCAAGTAGTAATGCTTCAGAACTATAATGCAATCACTAGTGTAATTACTGTCTTCTCAAAAATAAGATTATTTTTGAGGCGCCTGGGTAGCTCAGAAGGCTGAGCATCTGACTCTTGATTTCAGCTCAGGTCATGATCTCACAGTTTGTGAGACTGAGCTCCATGTTGGGCTTGGAACTGAGCATGGAGCCTGCTTGGGTTTGTCTCTCTCTCTCTCTCTCAAAATAAATAAAGCAAAAAATAAGATTTCTTTTAATAGCATAAATGTGTATTTACTCAACAGAGATTAACCAAGTCAGCTGTCGATCACTCCCACATTTCTTCTTACAGCCTGCCCAAGTTTGTACTTAGCAAATGGGGGGTGGGAGTGGCATCTATTGGCTGTAACTCTTCCTGAAACTATTTCTAAAGAAAAACAGAGGGAGAAAATTCATCCATAGCCAGCATTATTGAAACTCTATAGGGTTTATACAACAGAACCATGTGCTTGTCATCGAAATATTCCAAGGACTGTTATGTGGAAGAGGGACTACTCTTTGAGTCTAGTAGTCTTTTAAGGGACTACTTCCCTTAAAAACACAGAGGCGAGAGCTGGACTGGACAGGTATGGCCACAAGGAGAAAGAGTGTTCTGCACCAAAGGAAGGCTTTCATTGAATGATAAAATGAATTTCCTCAAAACGTGGAAAGTTTTGTATTATGTTAAGGTCTAAATATTGGAATGGACAAAATTTAAGAGAGAGAAATACTATACAGAAAAGATCATATGTTGGAGGATGGCTGGGTTAGAAAACCCTAAAGGTTCTTAGTAAAATGACCTATACATGGAAGTCATTCTTCTTCTCTTATTGTTGTTAGCTAACTAATAAGTAGGTTAAGGGCCCAAAAGGAGTTTATAGAGTAGAAAAAGTTTATATCATGTTAAGGGGACACAATACGTAGGTTTTAAATAGTTAGAAGGCAACAAAGTAATAATCGTTGCTTGTCTTAATAACAAGGCAAACTACCAGCCTATACGACCGTTTTCCAAAGGAAGGACAGAAAATCCAGACTAACTTTGACAGGGGAAGGTACTCTTCGGTTGATTCAATACTGTCAAAAAGGTTTGAGATATTCTCTAACTCCCAATGTTATCTACAGTTCTGAAATGAAAAGCTGTCTTCAGTAAACACTATGTGACAACATCAATGGGAAGTCTCGGTAAAAATTTCCCCAGTACACCCTGTCACAGAAACAAGCCTTTCAAGACAACTCTCTAGCAAATAGTTATTTTCGGGAAAGAACAGCGATGATTCTTCCCGCTGAAGGTTCCCAAAGCCCCTAAGGAGAGGTCCGGCTCTCCACGTAACTCTCCCTTTCTCCACCTGATGCACCAACATAAATTTTTAATGTAACGTTTTAAGGTCTAATGAAAAAGTTATAAGTATTGACTTTAGCTGCGGCTCCCTCTCACTCAGGGATGCTCTGTTGATTAACACGAAAAGTGGTGTTTGGGGGCAAAGGAAGAATTAGATAGTCCTGTACTGTTACCAAGTTAATAAACAGCCAAGTGGCAATTATCTAAAAGAACTTCAACAAAGATTGTAAAATGAAAAAAAAAAAAAAAGAAATTCACCTGTAATTAACTCAGCATAAAAGTTAATGCTTGATCCTTTCAATGTAAATAATTTAAGAGGAGGTCTGAGCAGGAGAAGGTGATAAACACCTTAAGAGAGAAAAACAACAATCTTTATGACTTTTCCTTGTACAAGCTTGTTCGTTAAATTATTTACATTGGAAAGATCTTGCTTTAATCTGACACACAGTAAATGCAATAAATGCATACAATTAATACGACTATCTCATTTAATTCTCACGAAACCTTATTTGTCTTAATTTACAGGTAAAGAAATGGAGCCTCCAGGACTTCAAGTTACTTAGCGAAGTCACAGGTTAGTAATGGCAGAACTGGCATTTAAAAACAGGTCTGTGTTATGCCCTTCTCCATGCTTACGATCACTCCACTCCAGAGCCATCCTCCTGCTGACAGAAAGTCTAAAATATCGCATGGGAATGAATTACAACGAACAGGCAGCATCAGTTGCAGAGTGGGGACATGTTTCAGGACCATGACAAGGATTTAAGAATGGGTGAGAAGGGAGGTGCCTGGGTCGCTCAGTCGGTTAAACATCTAACTTCAGCTCAGGTCATGATCTCACAGTTCGTGAATTTGGGCCCCACCTCTGGCTCTGTGCTAACAGCTTGGAGCCCGGTGCCTGCTTCGGATTCTGTGTCTCCCTCTCTCTATGCCATTTCCTCTCCCCTGCTCACACTCTGTCTCTCTCAAAAATAAAATAAAACATAAAACATAAATTAAATTAAAAGAATGGGTGAGAAGGATGGAGCACCTGAGTGGCTTAGTCGGTTGAACATCTGACTCTTGATTTGAGCTCAGGTCGTGATCCCAGGGAGGTGGGATTGAGCCCTGCATCGGGCTCTGTGCTGAGTATGGAGCCTGCTTGAGATTCTCTCTCTCTCCCCCCCCCCTCCTCCTCTCCCCCACTCACACACACTCTCTCTCTCTCTCTCTAAAATGAAATTTAAAAAAAGAATGGGTACAGAGAGATGGTGGGTGAAGTGAAGAAGTGTTAACAGAGAAGAGGGCATCTGAATTGGCCCCTAATATCCTGCTAAGATTGTAATAGGTAAATAAGGACAGAATGGCATTTCAAACATCAAGGAATCTGAAGAGGACGAGTAAGTTAAAAACTGTAAAATTGCCAGGCTTATTGGAGACCTGTGAAGAGGTCCTATAGTTCAGTTCACAGCCATACTGAAATATAAAGTCCTGGTTAAGGACTTGGGACTCTATTTTGTAGGTAAAGGGGATTCACGAAAAGCTTCTGGGGGTACCTGGTGGCTCAGTCGGTTAAGCACCCAACTCTTGGTTTCAACTCAGGTCATGATCTCAGGATTCATGAGATGGAGCCCTGTGTCGGGCTCTGTGCTGGCAACGTGGAGCCTGCTTGGGATTCTGTCTCTCCTTCTCTCTCTGCCCCTCCCCTGCTCGTGCTTTCTTGCTCTCTCAAAAATTCATTCATTCATTCACTCATTAATAAGTTTCTGAGCAGGGATTTTGCATATTACATCTCAACAGAAGTCAGAATAGAGTAGTGTGCCCAGTGACTGACTGACTCCACAAATATGCATGTGCCCACTATATTCCAGGAGCATTTAGCAAGTATCGAAGAATCTCTCTTTGACGCACTTTCACTTGGTTACTAGGACATCACTTTCTGGGTTGCTCTGACCCTTCCTTACTAAGGTCTCCTTGGCTGTGGTCCTCTTACCTGTCTTACTTTTACACACTGGGGTATGCCAGGGCTCAGCACTCAGACTGTTTCTCTTCCTCATCAGACTCTCACTCTAGGAGACCTTATTCACACCCATGGGTTTAAACGCCATTAATTTCGATGACCATCAAATGTATCTCTGCAGTCTAGACTTCTCTCAACTCTAGGCTCCCCCAGGTTGCCAGATAGATATCTCAAACTTAACAAGGCCAAAATCACTCGGGCCTCTCCTTCCAAATCTGCTATCAAGCCTTCTCCATTAACTTGACCTTTGAAGTCACTAACCCCTGTCATCCACATCAGAGGCTGGCCAACCACAGCTCAAGAGCCTAATGTGACCCACCAATAAAGTGTTTTTGAAAGATGACCATTTCAGTTCGCTTATATATTATCTGTCCTGATGTCAGGTGGTGACGATGAACTTGAATAGTGGTAATGATGACCATATGACCTGCAAAGCCTAAATTTTTACTACCTGGCACATTACAAAACAATTATTTGCTAACCTTCTAGTCTGGGTTACTACTGCTGCTTTCCCCACAAAGCAACCAATGAAAATTCAAAACTATGCTGTCCAATATGCTGGCCACTAGCCACGTGTTGCTCTTCAAATTAAAATCCTATTAAATAAAAATTTCAGTTCCTTAGGTACATTAGCCCCAGTTCAAGTACACAACAGCCACAAGTGGTTAGTGGCTACCTGTGGGACACTGTAGATTTTAGAACATTTAGAACATTTTCACCAAAGTTCTGTTGCTCAGCAGTGCTTTAAAATCTAAGATTATCTCCCTCCACTTCTCGAAACTCTTCATTAACTTCTTTTTTTATTCGACATCAAATTCTTTGCTAAGGCCTACTCTTTGATCATCCCCTGCCCCCAGCCCTCTCCCCCCCCCAATTCTCTGGCCTCATCTTCTTTCACTCCCCCTTACTCACTGTGTTTTAATACTATGGATCCTCCCATGGCACCCTCCAAACACTAAGCAAACACTCCAAATGCTAATGTAACTGCTTTTTTTTTTTTTTTTTTAAACCCAGAATCGTGTTCTGACTGAAGAATGGAACTGAAGACTGGAACCGACGGACAAGGTTAAGAGCAGCACAGACACCAAGTGTATCAGGGCGAGAATGAAACAAGACTCCTGGGGAGGAGCTCCTTGAGGAGGAGGCCTGTTTAGACAAGCAACAGGGAGGGAGTTTACCAGCCTGGTTAGTGGCCAAACACATTCTACAAGAGGCCCTTAGATCGGGGTCTTGATTTAGGGCTATTCAGGGCTGGACACAGGTAACTCAGTCTATTTGTCCCATTTCCTATAGAAGAGATAACTTCAGCAGTCAGTAGGGGACACATGAAAAATAGTACAGACAGAAATCCATCATGGTCTAAGCAACATTCCAACACATGTAGTCTTTAAAGCCAACTTCCCTAGGAAATGGTCTTCAGTTGGGTTTTAATTCAGTTGGGTATTGGATTCGACTGGCTTGGAGCGGAGCTCTCACGGCCAGAAGTGGCTAGACCAGAGGTGTGGAAGGGATCACATTAGACCAATGAGGAGGAAAGGTCACACGGGAGTCTTTAAGACTGCAGTCGTCCTGGTGACTTAGGTGGCTGTCCCATGCACAAGACAGATAACCTTGCATAAGAATGGGAATGAAGAGAGGGCACCAAGTTTCTGGGTCTTATTACCATTCCTGCCAGAGTACTAACTTCCAGCCAAAAGGCAGGCTTTCTCCTCCTTGTAGAGTAGCCACAGGCTAGAGGATTGCAGCCTGAGCAACTGACACGAAAGTGACCCAGTAAGACCAGACTCCCGGAAGAGTCCCTGAAACAAAAGTAAGGCAAGAGAAGAGGAATTACTCGTCAGGTTTGCACCGAGGCTCAGAGTCCAGATGAAAAGACTCAAAGCCCCACATAAGGATGCCAAAACGATGAAGTCATGAAGTGGGCATCATGAGCAAATGGCTAAGAAAGAATTCTTGAGACGTTTTTGGTGCAAAAAACCGATTTTATTACAGCACGGGGACAGGACGCACGGGCAGAAAGAGCTGTGCAGGAATTGTGAGGACTGATTCCCTACTTTTAAATTAGTGGGGGGGGGGTGGGGGGGGTAGGGATAGCATAAGTCTCTAAGGAATTTGGAAGCAGGGCTTTCAGGACCCTGAGGGGGTAGGTGTCGTTAAGATAAGGTTACCTTTAATCTTTGATAAAACAAAAACATGAGGGAAGTAAGGCAGCCATGGCTTCCTTGAGCAAGGTCACGCCTTCCGTGTTTCAGGTGCCTATCGCTGGGCTACAAGCTGTAAGGAGATTTAATTTAAGCTACATCTCTCGTGCCTTTTTCTTATCACTAACGGTCTCAGGTACTTCACTCGCTGTTCCTTCCACCTAACCATCTGTCTCCAGATACCTGCATGAATCATCTCCTCACTTCCTTTGGTCTCTGCTCAGAGAACACCTTCGCAGAGAGCCCTTTCCTAACTGGCCCACTTTCTCTGTCTTCCTCGCTCACTGGTCACCAGCTGGACTGTTTTAGCTACAGTTTATTATTCCTCATAAAATAGATATGACATTAATATCTATGTTTTCCCATCAGAGTGTCAGCTCCAAGAAGCAGGGATTTTGTCTGCTTTGTTCTCTCACATACCCTCAGAGCCTCGGTACACAGTAGGTACTCAATAAATATTTGTTGAATGAATGAATAAGAATACCTTGCACAAGAGGCTCCAGAAAAATTAAGAAGAGGTTCTGTTTTAAACTCTGCCTTGCTAACCTATCTTCCAGATGTGGGTTGAAAATTTTGTCTTTGAATCCTACCAAAGCTTAGTTGATCTTTCAGTTAAGTGAAAGTTGCTCAACAGCCCCAAGTGAGTCCTTTCTGCTTCAAGCTATTCAACAAGACAGGCTATAAGACTGGAAATATCAGCTTGGAAAAACCAGCCCCGATCTAGCTGCCCAAGGCCTGAGACTAAATTTGCCAGCCCCAGAGCACCAATGCCAGTGCCAAATCTGCTAGCCTGGGGCTAATTATTAATCTTGATAATGGGATTTTTGACTCACATAATTTAGATTGGCATGACTGGCAATTTACATGGAAGATTTTTTCATTTATATAACTCAGGGCTTCATTTCAATTTGGAATTAAGTCATTATGGAAAAAAAAAAATTAAACCTCTTTACTAACTCAAGATATTATTCCCGATCAAGTCCAAAGGTATTGTCACACCGCTGCCAGAGGGAGACACCATTTCTTTTATTTATTTTAACTTTAAATTTTTTTTTAATTTATTGTTGAGACAGACAGACAGAGTGTGAGCAGGGGAGGGGCAGAGAGAGAGAGGGAGACACAGAATCTGGAGCAGGCTCCAGGCTCTGAGCTGTCAGCACAGAGCCTGACGCGGGGCTCAAACCCATGAACTATGAGATCATGACCTGAGCCCAAGTTGGACGCTCAACTGACTGAGCCCCCCAGGCACCCCAAGGTGTTCTGTTTCTCCACCCCAATGACTCCACTGAGTGATTAACGGAGGAAACGCACAGGAGGTAGAAAGGTTAACACAACTGCTCAAAGTTCGGGAAGGTGCCAGGAGGTCAGCTGGTGCCAGCCGTAGCAAGGCAGGCTTTGATAGGGACCACCTGACCTCTTCTCTGCCCTTTTGAACACTTTGTATTTTTCCCAAACCAGCTACTTTAATGGGCAACAGAGGAGGAGGGCAAATATACGTGCTCATCTGACAGTTTTCATCTGGCCAATTTGTAACATATGAATTCCAAAGCAGGTGAATAATTTAAGATTACTGATGTAAATGGAGAAGTAACATTTAACTTATAAATAATACTCATAAAGAAAGGAATTGTTATCCTCTGAGGCATGCGAGCAAAGCAAATCCATGAGATGATTGCTGACCTAGGAAAAGGTTAAGAGCAGCTTAAATAATAAATGCACAAGTAGAATTCAGACTGACATAAATTTATTTTTCTTGCTATTGCAACCATATGGCAATAATCCAATCTGAGAAGCTGAATTTATGTGGTAAGGGCATAACTCAAAGCTTGCTTGTTTAAAAATTCAACAAATTTAGGGCAGTTTGGAGTTCTCCACCACTTTGCATTTTGAATGGCAGGGAAATTTTACATTGATTTTCACAGAAGACGCTTAAATGAACACTCTAGTAAAAATTAATGGATTCTTCTCCCTTTCCCGATGACCTTTAAAATGCCTAGAATTCAAGCCCAGGGACCTAACAGTTTTCACTCCTGCTTACAGCACCAGTTACATTATACAAAATCCCTGAGGTTTCAATAATGTTTCCAAATTGGCTACTGATAGAGACATGTAATTGCCCAAAGCAGAGTTTAACAACAGCCAGTTTGCCTTTCCTTGTGAAAAGGATACGTTTCTTCTTTAACGTTCCTCAGTCTGCAGAATCTTGATTTTTTTCTAAAGAAAGAAAGTAACCCTTTTCTCCATTTAAAGGGCCTCTGATTTCCTCTGAACCCAGTATAAACCCAAGAGCAACAGGACTAACCAACTCAGGTAAAGGAGCTATGTGTAGCCAGAGAAACTGGTCTTCCCTCATTATGTATCCTTAACTCTCAAAATCAAAGTGCCTTCTCAATACATTTCCAACATTTCACTGCAATGAAACAATGGTTTTAAGGCAAGCTCCAAATGCAGTACTAGGTAAGGTCTGTTTAGCGAGAAATCGTGAAGTTACATTTTCTATTTTGAGTTCCGACCTCTTCCGGCCAGAATTTCTATGCACTTGCCAACTGCCTCAGATGTATATAACTTGATCTATGTACCTTACTTCAAAATCAGTACGTTCAAACTCAACTCTGTCACAAACTGTGATGGTCTGAGTTTTTATCCTACTTACAAGCTAACAAGTTAGCCTCCCAGTTTCAAGAATGCTGCCAGGAAAAAAAAGCCCAATGGGTCAGAGACAACATTTTACTGTAGCAGTAACAGTAAGAGCATCATCAATTCCTTCCTGTGGTTCCTTGAGGCCTACCTCCCACAGAGCCACGTGACAAGGGTCAGGTAATGCATGGCACATAGTGGGTGCAGGACAAGAGCGGAATCCTGGGGTCAGGAAACCTGATCCTTCATAATGGGCTGCAAGCAAACCCTCTCAATCTTTTCTCCTATTGGGAGACATTATTGTTACGAGACTGGACAGCCAATAAACCTGTCCCTTTGCTCCGGAGAGGAGACATTTTTTTTTTCCTTATCCCAAGGCTGTTCACTGAACAACTATCATTGAGAAGACCGTCTCCAATAAAAACCTGCTGTGCTTTTCTGTTCACGAGACGTGCAGAAACACAAGAAACCCATGGAAAACTGTCTCCCAACAAACATCTTCTTACCACGTATACCTGCCAAGTGGCTACGTGTAGAAGAGACACGTGACTCACTAGGGGGTGAGAAACTCACTACAAGGGTTCAGAAACTTCATCTTAACACCCAGCATTACATTGCTTCTGCATTTCTATTTCTTTAAATCTTACGAAGACCTACATCGAAGGAGAGAAACTCTGTTCTCTGACACAGTAACAATATTAGGAATAGGAATGAGACCTCTTGACTTCCAAACATTTTTTCTGCCACACCACACTGCCCTCCTATTAAGAGACTTTTAAAATCTTATTAATGGTTCCAATTATAATTTTGACTCCTGGTTCATTCTCTAAGGATACCGTATGAACCCCCAACAGGTAACACTCAGAATGTATGCTTGATGATGTTCCAAAGTATTTTTCTTTATAATAAGCTCCTAAGAGTATGGAAAATAGTAAACTGCAAGGTGATGCCACTGGTGATAAATGTACAAAACGCGAATGTTTTTCTTAATGAAAAAAAGATGGAAATGAAGATCCACATTTTCTCATCGTTCCCCCAAAACCAAGGCCGGTCCATTAATTTAGTGACAAAAAGAATGAGGTCTCTGAATTTCAAGTTCTCCATTTTCCCCCTTAATTGTATATAGATAGTAAATGTAAGGACAAGTTTACTGAGGCAAAAGGAATACAGCAAAATGACAACTGTAACATCAAACAACACTGAGCTACTTAGGAAAACTGAAGGGTGTTATTCATACTGAGAAGTTCTATTTTAGCCCCAAAATTATTTTCTCTTAAAATTATCAGATAAATTTAAGCCCCAAATAAAATTGCCATGTTTGAGGTGGCATATTTCAAATGGCGATCCAAGTCAATCCAAGTTATCTAGCCCCTTGCCCGAATGTTCATTTTTCTACATCTCCAAGTGGTCTATGTTCTGCTTATCTCCCATGGAAACATGGTTTCCTAAACACCACAGCTGGACTGCCATAAATATAAGCAAGTTAAGCAAAATATTGCTCTTCAAAGTTTTGGGGTTTTTTTCCTCCCCGTGATATTTTAACAGGAAACAACTGAGGCAGGAAAATCTACAGTGTCAGAAATTTCTAGACATTTTACAACCTAAGCTATCCGCCAAGTAACTAATTCTTTTTGCTTTGCGTGAATAAGAAAATACCTTCCAAATCAGATCCTAAGGCTGACTGGTTTGCATGTGAAAGTTGTGAAGATGAAGCCTCACTTGAAACGGAGTGGGGAAGCCCTGAGGGGAGCTCTCACACACTACCTGTAGTCGACTGGAGATCCCCAGAGGCACACGCGTCCCTTGCATTCTCCAGCAGGAAGAGGCTTCCCCTCCTAGCCCAGCAAGACGAAAGATTTCCACCTCGCCCAGCAACAGCTCCAGCCAATGAGAAGCCACCACTCCTGGTCTCCTCCACTGGACTTTTAGTCAAGGCAAACCCTTCCCCAGCCTCCCCCCTTTCCTTTACACAAGCAAGCTCCTCTCCTTTGTTCTCCAGACTTGCCGGTTCCTCACAGTTTGCATGTCTATCATGGCAATTTCTCTGCTATTCCTGAATAAACCTATTTTGCTGGTAAATTAACTGGCTGTTTAATTTTCAAGGTAAAAAAAAAAAGGTGGTTTCTTTATTGGTGGTTGTGCCTTAAATTCTCATAATTCACAGGCAACACTCTTGAAACGATAACCCCTATTAGCTGCATATTTAGCAGACTTAAATATAATTCTTAACTATTTTTTGCTATCTTTTAAGTATCATTTCGTAGCAAAATAGGTGTAATACGCGTTTTTACAAATAAGAAAACTAGGGCTCAGAGATCTTAAGTAGCCCAAGGCCCAGAACACAATCCTTTATTGATAATGTACTCTCTCAAAATCCCGTATTTTATTTCAGGGATAAATTCACTTAAGAAAGAGAAGACTAATCTAGGCAGTAATTCTGAACTCTTTTGCAACCCATCAATTCATTCATTCGTTCATTCATCCATCGTTTCTTGATTAGTTTCTATAAAGCTCTACACTAAGCAGGGTTGGAAAACAATGGTAAACAAGACATTGCAAACTTTTATAAAACTCTCCCTAATTAAGAATATTTATTTCTTGAAAAGGGGTAGAACTGTTCCTAAGTTTGTCAACTCATTTTAATGAGAAATCACCAAAACCCACTTCTAAGACACTCCTTTCGTACATATTGCTTGCCAGTATTTTTATTTGTTACTATGCTTTATTAAAAATGGTTTTTTAACTGTTTTTACAATGCTAAGCCTCAAGCTGTGCACACAGTCAAGAGTAACAGCGGAGGGACACGGCTCGGAAAGCATACTACAACTGGGATTATAACTCACTGGGTGAAGGCTAATGGCAGACAGAATGGAAGTCAAAGTTCAAGCAACTCTAATCCACAGCTTCCTGGAAAATAAATTACTTTTAGCCTATAAGGTCTTTCTGCTTTCGGTTTCCTTACCTTTTAATATACCTGGAGTGCCTACCACCACATTATTTTTCTGAAAAATTCCTCTACATGTCATATTTTGACAAGAAAATCTTCACTGGCTCCAAACTGATGGGAGGATGACTCTTTAGTCTTACATTAAGGGCCCACCACAAATCCAGTCCTATTCTCCCCAGAATGAGCCCTTAGCCTGACAAAACTGGTCCACTCACTGTCCCCAGAGCACGCCTGCTCTCACACATTCTCACCTTTCCCACCTTTCTTGGAGAATCATTATCCTTCCTTTATAGCTAATGTTCCCTGAACATTTACTAGGTGCTACCTGTCTATTTTATTTAATCTCACTACAACCCTATGAAGAATCAATTATTATTATTATTATTATTATTATTATTATTATTATTATTATTCTAATTTTCCATCTCCGAAAACCGAGGCTTAGAGAGACTAAGGGTCTACAGTCACATAGCCAGTAAGCAGGCAAGCTAGGATTGGAATTAAGGTCTCTACTCCCAGGCCCCAAACTCTTGACCACTCTTGTGCAATAAGCAGGATTATCTGATGGTGACCCCCAGAGCTCACTCAGTGTTGCCTGGAAACACACTAGCTGGAGCAGGTGAACACCTTTTTCCCAACAGAAGGGACCGCACTCCAGGTGAAGGTTAGTTATCCACAGCACTGATGGCTTTGTCCTTCAGAAGAGGAGACTGAGACTTCCCACGGGTCTGAAAGCATCTAGAGACTAGGCAGCTGACATTCTCAGACAACTTCTGGAGGCAGCTGGGACTCCAAACTGAACTGCTTGGACCTAAGCAGCCCCAGTGCTCCCTCAATGACAAGGATGCTTTCTCATTCCTGGTGATGGTAAGGCAGAATAACAGGAGATCTCAAAGCCACTCTGAAAGCTCGCCAGAGCCAAAGCCCCCATACACTGCTCTGGGGGATGATGGAGAATGGGGGGAAACCGTGCTTTCTTTTGTCTTGCTGACTTAGCTGTGTAAGTATTCCTCTTCCCCAGTAAAATCTATGCCCTAACTGATGCTGCATGAGGTTGTGCAATCAGTCTTTGAATTGATAACAAGATGGAACCTAATGGACAGAACCACCCTCTCGCACACATCTTACCCACTCTTTCAAGACTGAGCTAAAATCTCATTTCTCAAATGACAAATTCCTGACTCTCCTTAGCAAAGGGAGATACTTGAACCTCTCAACAACAGCATAGGCTACCCTTCGGTGTCTGAACAAAGCACATCTTTGCTATATATCATTAGTTTAGGCATCTTTTCCACAAATATGCATTTGGATTTTATGGAAATTTTAAGTTTCCCAAATGTAGGGGAGGGACCCTATATACTTAACACCTTCAACAGTGGCAACACCACGCATCTAATATAGATTTTCTGGCTGTATGTGTGTTAAGTCTGTATGTATATTTTGTTCTTCAGAAGGCATTTCATCCACTCATTGCATACATATGAGCACCTGCTATATACTGAGCCCTATGCTGAGCCTGGGTTTACAAGAACACTGTTCTGACACAAGGAACTCCTAACATAGCAGAAAGATGGATATATGAGTGTTGTATCATAATAAAATTATACAGATCTATGGGGGGGGAGAAGATCGTGGAGAGCTTTAGATTAGGGGTATGGGGAGAAAGGGGGACACACACAGAACACTCACAGTTTTGTTGGGCCTTGATGAGTAAAACAGACTAAAAGGGAGAAAACTTCTACAACTGAATGAGAGACGTATATCAACTAAAGAGTTGATAAATGAATAATGCTAATTTAAAAGGAGATTATTCCTATCACTTGTAAAATTATAAAGCTCACTTAATTTTCAAAAGTTCTTTTACCAGTTATTAACCTTGAATTACACAGAAAAGGGCAATTTTACTTATTTCATTCTTTGGCATGAGCCATCTGAAAGGTTACATAAAAAAAGTAGTGAAGCTTTCAGAAATTCTAACAATTCATCTTTGTCTGGATTGATCTTTTCTTTTTTTTTCCTTCTTTTCTCTCTTTCTCTTTCTCTCTTCTCTCCTCTCTCTCTTTAACTCTTTCTTTCTTTCTTTCTTTCTTTCTTTCTTTCTTTCTTTCTTTCTTTCTACAGCTAAATCTGAATCTATGGAAAATATCAAATACAATTACTTGCTATCAAAACAAAAAAAAACCTTAAAATGAACTTAAAAATAGTTTATTGTTTCTTTATTTATATCTGAGTCTAAGGAACATAGAGCTGGTGTGAAATATTGCCAAATAAAGAAAGCTCCTTTTAAAGAACATTTTCTAAAATTAATGTAAAAAAATCAACTCTTTAATTACACGAAAATACTCTAGAAGAAAGCTCCAATCCCAAGGTATTTTTCTTTGTATATCTCGTGGCAGGAGACCAGATCTTTATTAAAAATCACTTTAAATCTTCAAGTCTAACAGTTAAGGTCAGATGTGCAAAATGCATCCTGCCAAGATGATCAGGGAGGACTCACAGATCCTTCCAAAGCAGCGCTCTCCTCTCTCCAAATTTTCCAAGTGCACGTGTATAAATAGGTTGTGCTCACAGAAGAGTGAATACACACAGGTACTCCCACTCTAACAAGCCCTTGCAATCCCTGGTTAAGTTTGCTCTTTCTACCATACTGAAAGCCTCTGGAAGGTAGAGTCCCATGGCAACTTTTTCATGGCTCTGTCCCCAGCACTTAGCAGTGCTCTGCACACAGGAAGTATTCAAGAAATATTTGCTGAGTGAATTGCTGAATGAATGGAATGCTTCTAGAAAAAGAATATTGGCTAAGTATCAATACTAGGACAAACCTCTCTGAAGGTAGCAGTCTAACATATAGTCTTTGAGAACTTGCCTATAATATTTTTAAGAAGAAAAAACTTATTTTTTAAAATGCATATTTATTTATTTTGAGAGAGAGAGAGAGAGAGTGGGCGCACGAGTGTGAGAGGGATAGGGGCAGAGAGAGAAGGAGAGGGAGAATCCCAAGCAGGCTCTGTGCTGACAGCACAGAGCCTGATGCGGGACTCCATATCACAAACTGTGAGATCACAACCTAAGCTGTAATCAAGAGTTTGATGCTCAATCGACTGAGCCACCCAGGAGCCCCAAGAAGAAAAAAAGTTCTTGATTGGGATATACTTTCTATGTAACTCAAGGCAAAGCTATTTGCTTGAATGACTGTGCATCACCTATAAATAGTGCTCCCCATTTGAAAAGAAATAATATGGCTCTTGGACAACAACTTTCCTATAAAGAAATACGCTTTCTACAGTAAGACTAAGAGTTTCCACAGGAAGTAGTCTGCGTAGTTTGTGTCTGTACCACAAATAGCTCTTCCTCCCCAAGTAAGATAATTCAAGGCCCTAGCATTCTAGCATCATCATCCCCCACCCCCCAGACCCAAATGCCCCTGAAAGTGAAGAGAAGACAAACAAGCAATGTCTGGTGAAATAACACACAAAACGCAGAAGAAGGCACCATGTTTGAATTTATCACAATTAGGACAGAAAGTCCCTAAGAAGTAGGAATTCAGAGGAAAATAAAAAAGAAGAGCAAGGATAGGCCAAAAAAAAAAAAAATTTCAAGTCCCTAAATTCACTCCAAATACAGGGGCCTTTATGTTTAAGATTCTAAATTACTCTTACTTTTAATCTCTAACCTGGGATCTCTCCCATTTGTTGAACTCCCAATATGACCACCCCCCTTCCCCAATCATTGGAAACCATTAAAGACTCTAATGGCTACTTCAGGGCCAACAGGGAACGAGTCACAGACAGATCCATTTTTGTAGTCTACAGTCAGGTAAAGAAAGGCCATTTCCAATTGGGAGTGTTCAGTGGTGGCAGCAAGAGATAAGAGAACAGTGAGACCCGTGAAATCCCCAAGTAACCGGCTTGGCAGCCCAAAGCCTAGAATGCTCAGTGCAAGGCTACCCACAATTGGCGTTCTGTCCTCTAGCTCTCCCCTATTTACTCAAGCCACCAAGAACCAGTGGCTCTTTTGAGGATTTTGAGAAAGGCCAAATATGGAGGAAAAAAACATTAACTGAAATCAGGCTTATACAAAAAGTTTTTTGGAGATCAACAGATACAACCTACCCCATTACATAGAAGAGAAAAATGAGGCCCAAAGATGGATGTCTTTCTCAAACTCATATAGCGACAGAGGAGAGACATATAAAAACATCCAAGGTGATCTACACATCAGCATGCTTTCAGCAGCACCAGGAAGAGGATCTATTTTCTCATGTAACAGTAAGTCCCAAAGGTGGTGAGGGCTGCAGGAATGGTAAAATCAAGGCTCCTGTTTCAGCTGGCTGTGATTCTCTTGGTTCTTCACTCCTCTGTAGCCAGCTTGTCTTCCCTTATAATTGCAAAGCAGAGAAAACCTTTCTCCCAACTCTGGAATCCTTCCTTTCAGTCTGATGGGGCCAGAAAATAATTTGGACTTCGTCTTCTTCACTAGCTAAGCTTCCTTAAGAGCGCCTAAACTAGCACAGTATTACAAGTATTCAAGGGCTAGTATAATGGCACCGACTATAGGCGAGCAGACCCCAGGCCGGCAGAGTCAGTGGTCCTCAGACTGCAGGGGGTCTCATCAGTATCTAGTTGAGTCTATTTTCCCTATAAACATCCATGAATTGCTTAATACCATGTACTTCTTTGAGACACTCAAAAGTGATCACGTGTATCTTATCTGGGTTTCAGTTTGTGCATTCTTCTTCAAAAATCCATGAAAGTCTCTGCTTTGAGTTTCACTAAATCCATTTCTCTCTCATTTCAGCCTGAACATTGCAATCCAGCTCTACAGGTAGCAAATTGAAATGTTTAGTGGCCCATTGCAGACAGATTGAATCTGAAAAGAATACGGCAATAAGAAAGAAGCAAGGCATCAATATCATACAGTAAAGCTCTCGCCAACGACAGTGATGATGTAGGTGAATGATTGAGCATTTGTTAAACTTCTCCCATTGTGAGAGTAACCTATTATTTTCCTGGTTGTGCAACGAAATGCCTCAATCACCAAAAGAAGAAGTCAGTAAAAAATGATATAGCTTATTTTCTACTGCTGTTGTTCTATGGGGACGGTATGGCACGTCGTACCTCGCTCCCCACCCACCCCCCACCGACTCCACTAAATTTATCCCTGTGCTAAATTTATCCCTGCCCGTCATTCATTTTGTAAAATGTTTGATATCTTGGTGGTGATGGCTTTTCCTTTTCTTCTCCTCCTTCTTCGTTTTTGTTTTTTGCCGTTGATAGAATTAAGCCTGACGTAGCTTAACTTTCAGGCTAACGTGACATGGTTATCTGATTTAGGATTACTTACAAAAAGGAAAATAAAAAGCACGTGGCAATAGTGTTAAAGCAAAACAAAGAGGAAGTCAGTAGCAACTGCTCTGGAATTCGCTTCTTTGTCTGATTGTACAGTAAACATAGCTGGGGTTACAGAAAGGTCTCATATAGTAGCATTTCATATCTGCAACCACCAGTTTATATCCCAACTGGTTTTCATCTCCAACTCAGCTCGCCACTCTGAGAAATCCCCACCTACAACATGAGCCACAGCAACTGTACTGCTGCAGGGCTGTGAATGAGAGGGAAGACACAGGAAGGCACCTTACAAGATCCGATGCAGAGGAGATGAGCATATTCCTGAGGGCCACCCCAATCTGAGATGTGAGCCTCACCATTACCCATGTGCGGTTGCTACCGTGCTTCTCCCCAAGTGCTATGGACTGAATGCTATGTCCCCCTAAAACTCATGTTGAAGTCCTGAGAAGCCCCAGTGTGATGGCATTTGGAGGTGGGGACCTCCCAAAGTAATGGAGTCATGAAGGTAGAGCCCTCATGAACGAGGTGAGGGCCATTATGAGTCAGGAGAGAGATGATCTCTCTCCAGCAGGCAAAGACACAGCAAGAGAGCGGCCACCTGCAAATCAAGAAACAGGTCCTCACCAGACACAGATCTGCTGGCACCTTGATCTTGGACTTCCAGCCTCCAGAACTCTGAGAAATAAATTGCTGCTGTCGGCCACCTATGGCATTTTTGTTACAGCAGACTCAACTGCCTAAAATAGCACATATTGTGTCCTAGATGCCTGACAACTACCCCACGCACTGTTTTGTTAAATTCACAAGGTCTCCCAGGGCTGATACAAAATTGTCAACATTCATAGGCAAAGTGCTAAGAATCTAAAGGTCAGTGTTCTTGCTCACCTGCCATTTGATGCTAAGAAAATAATGGTGGCCGATTTACGTGTAGCATGATAACACATCTGTAATAATAGCCACCATTATAATAACAGTCCCCTAATACATGTAGCATGTACCAGGGGCTACGTATTGGTCTAAGTGCTTCACTCACAAAACTCCTATCAAGTGGGTTCTATTGCTGTCCCCATTCTACAGATGAAGAAATGGAGAGATTGAGCCCTAAGTCATCTGCCCAAGGTTTCAGAGCCAGGAAGAGAGTGGCACCAAGGAAATCAGGCTAGAGAGCCCCAGCTTCTTTACCCTGACACTAGGATCTCACACCTCCCTGAAAAAGGAAATAGAAAACACATGATGGTAGTGATGACTGCATCCCGGGAAATCTTAAACACAACGCTAAGCTCACACAGGCAACCAAGAGATGTAATCCTCCAGTAGGTAAAGTCTGAGATTCGGCCAAACACATTCTAAACATGACTACGCCCCCTCCCTTGGGCCGCACGTAGTCAAAACCCTAATCTGCTAAGAAAGAAGATGATTATCCAGGTAACAGCTCTACGTGCTAGGGCAGAACCCAACAACAAGCTGCTGGGGATCATCAGCATGCAACACGTTTCACTGTAGCCGATCAGGAAGTGTGGCTCTGTCTTGCCTCCTTTCTATTTTATGTTTTTCTCTTGACATCACCTCCTGAATTCTGTTCCTTCACAAAATCTATTTCTATCGTACGGCCACCAGAGTCAACCTTGGCGGACGCTGCCTGATTATAATGGGCTGTCCTTTGCTATGACAGACTATGCTATTAAAGAGGCAACTGCTTATCAGAATCACATCCTGAAGATAGAGCCCATTAAGAACCGTCCTGTTGTTACTGAGGGGAAGCAGTCATTTGTGCAACCAAATAGACTAGACACATCACATGTAATTTCTTCTGAAGATAAAGCTAAGCCCAATACTACAAAATGATTGCTTTGAATAAAAGCAACTAAAGGATGAGCAGACTTACAAGGTTCTAACATTATTAAATGCTGACATTTGGAAAGGTACTCTCATAAAGAGGGTGACCTGGGAGACAGAATAGTAGTGGAACCACTGGGTAAAGGGGTCAGACAGAACAAAGTTTAATTACCATTCCTGGGGCTCACTGGTTGTGCAATATTGAGCAACTTACTGAGACTCAGTTTCTTCATCTTTAAATTGGAAACAGGATAATGCTAGAGGCTGAACGGTCATGGTAGGACTTTTGAGAGTATCAAATACTCAGCAGAGTGCCTTCAGTGAAATAGAAACTTCTCTTCCACCAGAATTGAAGCTCCATGATGGCGGACATTCCTGTCTTTGTTCTCCAGAACATAATACATGCTCAATAAATATTTAGTGAATAAACACACTGGTTGCTTTTTTCCTTGAGACAACATCAATTCAAGTCAGTTCCTCTTTTTCAGTGACAAAGAAATTCTTATTAGGACTAGATAAGTTACGGAACCCTTTCAATCAGTATGGCCCTATGTAGCCAACCGGAATAGATGTTCTTTCCCAAACTTTATTTTCAACTGAATCTGAGCTTCAAGCTAATCATTCATTTTAGTCTGTAAGTCACTTATGAAGAATTTCTTTTTCCCGTACTGACCACATATTCTACTTTTCTGTCTTCTTTTTCCTATAATTCTTGTAAATCAGGAAAGTCAGCTGCATTCTAATAGAAGAGCTAAGGGTTTTCTAAGTCAGAAGCAGGACTTATCTTGGCTGACAGCTGGGTGGCCCAGGCTCAAAAGTTCTCGAAATCTGAGGGTTTTCATTAGGTTCTATCTTGAGGATTTCAAAAAAGCACTTTACAAATAATATGAACTGTAAAGCACCATGCAAATTTCAAGTACCATTTTTATTATTCCATTATCTAAGTAATTGTCCACTGTCACTTAAGATAAGCAGAATTTCAAAATTTCAAGTCCTTGTATCTGTCAGAAACAAAAATGGTAACATACATTTTTCAGAAATAAGCATTTGAGAGTTGAGGGGGAAAAATGAACAGATTTCTATAATCTAAAATAGGAAATGTAATCGAATTAATTGGTATACCATTGTCAACTCTCTTTTTCTTTGTTTCTACTTAACAAGTGTCTTGTCATTTAAAAAAAATTTTTTTTAATGTTTATTTATTTTTGAGAGAGAGAGAGAGAGACGGTGCAAGTAGGAGAAGGGCAGAGAGCGAGAGGGAGACACAGAATCCAAAGCAGGCTCCAGACTCTGAGCTGTCAGCACAGAGCCCGTTGTGGGGCTTGAACTCAGAAACCGTGAGATCCTGACCTGAGCCGAAGTCGGACGCTTAACCGACTGAGCCACCCAGGCGCCCCATGTTTTTTGTCATTTTCTTAACTAATCACCAGTATAAGTTGATTTCTATCAAAGCACCTGACAATTAATTATATGCTAAATGAGTGTCTTGGCTTCAATTTTTTGTCAGTTTAAGAAAAAAAAAAAAAAAACAGGTAGGAAAAGGCCACTGAGTATGTACACACAAACTAGTGTAAGAACTGATTTGTTTTGTTTTTTACCAGAAATGGAGACAGTGAACACCTGAGATACGAAAGCAGTCCCTCTGTGATGAACTGAATGTTTGTGTCCCCCCCCCCCCGCCCCCCGAGAATTTGCACACTGAAGCCCAATGTGATGGTTATTTGGAGGTGGGGTCTTTGGGAGGTAGTTAAACTTAGATAAGGTCATGGTAATGGAGCATCCCGATGGAATCAGGGTTCGTTTACGCAGAGTAAGAGACATCAGCGCGTCCTCTCCACCATGTAAGGACACAGCAAGAAGGTGGGCCACCTGTAAACCAAGGGAACTCACCACCAGAACTCAACCAGGTTGGTACCATGGTGACCTCGGACTTCCGACGTCCACAACAGTGGGAAATAAATTTGTTTCCTAAGCTGCCCAGTCTAGGGACTAAGACACCCCCTTTCATATTCATATGAATTGGGCCTAAGAGTCTAAAGTTGCAGAATCTTCTGTTTGCAATCTCTTTTGAGAAGCGGATTACTCACATAACCCCACATCTCCCCTCAGAGCTACTGGGGGGGGGGGGCAGCCCTCCCCAACAGGAATGTTCATGAAAGCTGCTGATGGCTCCAACGGGGAGGCAGGAAGACTTTTCTTCCCCAACCTGAGAAGGAATCAGCAAGGACTGGAGCTTTCTGTGGTTCTTACTCTGAATTTGGAAAATGTGGCTTCTGTCAGCAAAGAAAAATAATTCAGGCAGCTCTTTGGCAGGTAGTCTTTGCGTCCACGTGTATTTAGAAAGCTATTTTTTTTTTCCCTACCCTGTGTTTTGTTTTCTTGTTTTTGAACTTTCTATAGTAAGGAAGCAGCGATTACTGGAGAAACTGTTAAATGATCTCTGATTTCATCCTAACTGCATTGTTCTCAAAATCCCGACCCTCCTTGCCCCTCACGCTGGGCGTAGACGCGGACGTGACTGCGTGGTCCGATACAGTGGCGACAAAAGCCACGTGCAGCTGTGAAGTCAAATGTGGGCAGCCTAAACTGAGATGTGCTCTAAGTGTCAAATACACACCGGGTTTCTAAGATTTAGCATGAAAAGAAGAATGTAAAATATCTTGTGATTTTTATATTAATTACAGGTGGAAATTGTGGAAAATTAATGAAAGGAAGTCTCATTTCGAATGGAGACCGGCAGGGGGCGCACACAGGAAGAGAAGGACCTTGGGCAGACTTCACTCTCCCAGCAGGCAGAAGAAAGGCTCTCCTTCTCCCCCAGCAACAGCCCAGTCAAGGAGAGACCTTCACAACTCAGCCACGGGAAAAACAAGGATACTTGGCACTCCAATGGGCTTTTTGTTTGTAACAGCCTTCCCAACTCCCCCCTCTTCTCTGTACCCTTCCTTGGTTTTCTGGAATTGCCTCTGGTTTTGACATGGCTTGCTCGTCTCCGATTGCAATTCTCTGGTATTCCGAAATAAACCCATTTTTGCTGATAAAATAACTGGCAGTTTTATTTTTTAAGATTAACAAAATCACATTTTGGATGTGTTGGGTGAAATAAAATATTATTAAATTTATTTCACCTGTTTCTTTACCCTTTTTTTTTTTTCCTAACGTGGCTCATATTATCTCTCTCTTGGAGAGTGCTGATCTGTACACTTAGTAGGCAACCAAAACCTACGTTCAATGTTGACCTAGGAGTCTGTATAGTTGTATACATGTACACACAAATACAAATATACATATGTGTGTCTATTACCTTTGCAGTAGGCATTTGTAACTGATCAATCAAATTTGTAAATTCTTATAAAGTACATATACTTTATAAATTCTTATAAAGGTACCATGCTGGAAATGGCTTAACTGGATGTTTTCATCATAATAATTTAATTATATTGAGGCTAATGGAACGAATAAAATAAAAAGGTACACACATGTGTAATTTTTCACATAGAAATCTGCATGCATCATGCATACATCCACAGGATGGTCATCAAGTGACGATTCAAATTGGATGGGAGGGAAGTCCATTAACACGTTATCAGAAAGGCCAAGTGAATACTATACTTTTGTCTTTAAAAAAAACTTGAACCACTTTTAAAGCTATAAATGCAGCGGAACTTCTACCTAAATGCGGTCTGGTAGAAAATATGGTTTAATACACAAATACAGCACATGAGCAATTCGCACAGCAAAGCCCCCAGTGGAAGCAAGCTCTTTAACAGTGCCTAAAATGATCTGATTGTTAGCTTCTGATCTGGTTGATCTTGTTTAATTGTGTTAATATTCAATTTCATTAAAATCTTTAAGGTGATACTATGCTTCAACTCAGCTCCAATTCAGATGATCCTATCAGAGATTGTGAATTATGCAGTGCTATTATATTCTGCTCAGGTCTTTTGGAGGATAAGAGTTATGCGAATAATGGAAATTTTCTGAAGTTTAGGACTATATTTTAATTTTAATTACTCAGAAGAATTCGACGAATTAAGAATTCGGCAAATTAAGACTTGCTAGGTATTTTTAACCCTTTGATGGAATACCACTTGCCAATTTAACATACTGTTTATTTTCATTGATACCCATCTCTGCATTTTATTCACAAACTCCCTGCCTATCTATCCTGTTTCTTTCACCAAGTAAGAATATGCTATAATTGCTGTTTTTTAAAAAATTTTTTCAATGTTTATTTTTGAAGGGGAGAGAGTGCGTGCGCCTGCCTGCGAGCATCAAAGGAGGGGCTAGGGGTGGGCAAAGAGAGACACAGAATCGTAAACATGCTCCAGGCTCTGAACTGTTAGGACAGAGCCCGGCAAGGGGCTCAAACCCACGAACCGTGAGATCATGACCGGAGCCGAAGTCGAACGCTCAACCAACTGAGTCACTCAGGTGGCCCAGATAATTGCTATTTTTAAAAAAAAAATACGATAATGTAAACATCCAAATAAAAGTCGTTCAAAATACTTGCCTATGGATATTAGATATTAACCTCAGAGGTACTGACACTGTTAAAACTATTCTACTTCAGAAACTGCCTTTAAAAATGAAATGGTGGTGTGCCTGGGTGGTTCAGTCAGTACAGCATCGAACTTGGCTGAGGACAAGATCTCATGGTTCATGTGTTCGAGCCCCACGCTGGGCTTTGCGCTGACAGCTCAGAGCCTGCTTCGGATTCTGTCTCCCTCTCTTTCTGCCCCTCCCATGCATGTACGCTCTCTCTCTCAAAAATAAACATTAAAAAAAAGTGAAGTTGTTACATATCTTTGTCTATTACAGATTTTTTGGATCATTTAAAAACATTTAAACCTCTAATGAATATAAAAGTGAACAAATTAGGTACTTTCATTTGGCGTTATAAAAATATGTGTGCATGTGTACATACACACAGACTATATGTAAGTATATATAACATATATGAAGATATATAAAGCAATTGTACTTAACCTTTGGGTCCTTACATTTTCTGTAAGGTAATTCCAAAGGAAGATTAAAAAAAAATGTTTAGGGGCATCGGGGAGGCTCAGTTGGTTAAGCGTCCAGCTCTTGGTTTCAGCTCATTCGTGAGTTCAAGACTCACATCCATCTCTGCGCTGATGGTGCGGAGCCCCCTTGGGATTCTCTCCCTCTCTCTCTGCCCTTCCTGCTCTCTCTCTCTATCAAAATAAATACATAAACTTAAAAAGAAATGTTTGGAGCAAGGGTGGCCTTTTTTTTTTGAGAGAGAGAGAGAGAGCGAGAGCGCACATGAGTACATGCACTGGAAATTGGCAGAGAGAGAGAGAGACAATCTTAAGCAGGCTCCATGCTGAGCCCGACACAGGGCACGATCCCATGACCTTGAGATCATGACCAGAGCCAAAATTAAGAGTGGAACAGTTAACCTACTGAGTCACCGAGGTGCCCTGGTAGAGTTTTTTATATTAAAAAAATAATCTAAGGAGTTTCATGGATAAAATTCAATTAGATGATCAGATCTGGAATATTTACTAAAAAAAAAAAAAAAATCAGTCCTATGATCGATCTTTCTTTCTTTCTTTCTTTCTTTCTTTCTTTCTCTTTTTAAAAAATATTTTTGAGAGAGCGCAAGCAGGGGAGGGGCAGAGAGAGGGGCCCAGAGGATCCAAAGTGGGCTCCACACTTACAGCAGTGAGACTGATGTGGGGCTTGAACTCACAACCGTGAGATTATACCTGAGCCGAAGTCCAATACTCAACCAACTAAGCCACCCAGGTACCCTTTACGTCATCTAAAAAATCAGCTGCAGACATATTTACTTTACTTTCTTTCACGCTCCTAGGTTACAATCAGAATTATAGTCGTAGTCCACTTCCTCTTAAGTGAATATAGACAGTGAGCTATGCAAGATCATTAAGCTTGAAAATGGCGGAGGCTGTTGTCCCTTGTCACACTGCTTCCACACTAATTCACAGCTGGAGCTTCCCTTTCCTTTTCAAGTTCAAACAGGCCAGGTATTCTCAATCTCAAAGTCACAATATTTATTTTGTGCGGATGTTTTTTTTTCCAGACTACATTTAACCAAATTAAGTTACTTAGTCCCTGGAGGAAACCCTAAAAACTCAATTGTCCCTTCTACCATCACGAATTCCATATAGTGATGGCAGTAATAGTCCCTTACACTCATTACCCTGGACACTAATGGGTTCTTTTCTCTTTACAACTAGTGTTGTGGATTCTCTCCCCAAAACCACAATCTCTATTAGCTTTTGGAGATTTCCTTCTGAAATCACAACTACCTCTAACTGCCCTCTTGTAATTAAACTTTAATTCACGTTAAGCCTAGGATTTGAATTTGATCAGTTGAATTTTCTTTTCTTTTTTTTTTTTCAACGTTTATTTATTTTTGGGACAGAGAGAGACAGAGCATGAACGGGGGAGGGGCAGAGAGAGAGGGAGACACAGAATCTGAAACAGGCTCCAGGCTCCGAGCCATCAGCCCAGAGCCCGACGCGGGGCTCGAACTCACGGACCGCGAGATCGTGACCTGGCTGAAGTCGGACGCTTAACCGACTGCGCCACCCAGGCACCCCAATCAGTTGAATTTTCTTAAAACAGATACTATCAAGATGATATTTAATAGCAGAGAAGAACTCTGTTTTTTTTCCCTTTATTAACAAATAAACTACAACATAGAGTGGTCCCTGCAATGTTCCTTGGACCACATTGGATAACTAAGTCTCCATATAAAAAACAATTACCAAGCCAACCTACTTCAGGAAATAAAACATAAATTCAGTAAAATAAATGAATGTGGATTGTCCATTGTTATTTGTTGTAATATTATCTGGCATATACATGTTGACTAGGACCTATTAGCAAAACAATAGACTTACAGGCTCAAAAATCACAAATTCCAAGGTTGGGTATTTTAACATGTGTCTTCCCCAGAAAACCTCTTTATTAATGAATAAATGGAAATGATTTCCTGCACTTTTGGAATTTGCAAAACTCAGAGAGTAAATCAGAGACAAATCCAGGAAAACACTAGTCCACAACCAATATCTTTCAATTTCTTTTGTTCACACACAAAGTCAAGATGACTTTGATATAAAGAACTTGAATCAACATCATACAGAATTCATTTAGTGCAGCTTCTCTAAACTGTATCTTTAAAAAAAAAATAGTCTCTCAAGAGAAGAGTAAATTTAAAGATGGGGTTAACACGTAACTTCGTAAAATACTCTGTGTTATATGAATCTTTCTGGCACTCTGCACTTCAGTACATTATAGTTCAGAAAAGTCCTGGAGTTTAAAAAAAAACCAATCCCCCCCCCCAAAAAAAAAAACTACTAGATTTTATTTAAGCAAGGGTTTCCCCCCGATAAGTTCTGTCTTGTCCCTTACCGGCCATGACTCCAGCTACATTTCCTGGGGCACTAGCGTCTTTTGGAACAGTTTGGCAAATGCTGTTTTACTGAAAAGTACATAGGATTGAAAGACAAATGATTACAGTGTCAGACTAAATTTAAGGAACCTTCTATACGACTCTAACAAGCTTTTTAGTTACTCTGGAACTCAGTTTTCCTAAAAATAAGAGTCACATTATGTATCTCACAACTATAACGAAAAATCAATTGCTCTAGTACGTTCTCCATTACAACAGCAAGTAATAAACTTTATTCATTAAGTCAAAATCAAACATTTAGAGAATGTGCAATACTTTAGACTCTGCTAGAGCACCTACAGATGGTCCTTACATCTCACAGTAGTAAAGAAGACACACGTTCAGATAAATCTCTACAGGAAGTGATGCACCTAATCACTGATTCAGCATAAAAAGGGTCAGGCAGGCAAAACTCTACTGAGGAGTGGATCTGAAGGCTGATCATAAATTTGCACGAGGGGTTAAGGCCAAGGGCATCCCAAAGACACAGAGGAGTTTAAGAATATGAATCTCTGAATAGTCTAAATGTAAATATAATCCTCTGTAAATATAGTTCACACTGGCCTGTTTAGTGTGTGTTAAGATTTCACCCTTGCAAACATTTGCATCATATCGTGTGGCTCTAAAAAGGTGAATGTTGATACTAATTAACAGTAACAGTACTTTTCAAAAGCAACCTCAAGGTTACTGCATACCTTTATAAGAAATAATATATTCATGGCATCATACTGGTAAAACACATGCCTACTACTCTTATTGACTAAGTTATTATCATGACCCTATTTTTAATTTCCATATTATAGACACAGGACACGCACAAATAAATTAACCATCGGCCTCCAAACTTTAACATTCTATGCAAAATCTAAATACATGGCCTTAAAAACCCTTAAGGGAGAAAAACAATAGCCAACATACTTGACGTAAATAAAAAACCAAGACATTAGATCCTGGTACAGAGTAACATGCCCACTAAATGTTGGTAGCTCTTTTCACGAGTTGAAAAGATATATAATGTATAGTGCTAAAAAATAAAGTTGTACAATACCCCTATGCATTGCCTTTCATATTAGTAGTTTCAACTCAAAAATGAAATCACTACTTAAAACTATACACACTGAATAAAAAAAAAATAGCCGAAGGCATTCTTTTCCTGAAAAGGCACAAATACACAGAGCACAGGGGAAAAAAATAAAATCAAAGGCCACAAACATAAAATCAACTTCATCCTCTTTTTTCCTAGAGCATTTGAACTCTTTTTAATGAAGCATTCGACTTATTTGCATTTTTCTTTGTTCTTAAAACTGAACACATATATGCAGTTTAGCATGGCACGTTTATAAAACAACTAATTTCCATTGTATGGTAGTGCTGGTTATGTTAGGGGAAAAGAACGTGGGCTCCTGAGTTACACGCCTCTGGGTTTTAAAACCCATGCTGTAGAACTAACTAGATGCATGACCTTGTGTAAGATTTTGTAACCTTCGGTGCTTTATGAAAAAAATTATGCAAATAATAGTATTTACCTCACAGAAAAACTGTAGCAGTTAAGTAAGATAATCTGTGAAGGTGCCTTCCACTTCTGTAGCATTAACATAAGCCATCATCTTCCTATTTTACTTCGCTTGTTTCTATGAATGAGAACAGAGATAAAGAGTAACAGAAAAGATAAGGAAGAAGACTAACCAGTCTAGGGAAAGGACCATCTCTTTATCATTCAGCCCTAAGAGAACACTAGAATTACCTTGGGAGCTTTCAAATACTAGCTTCTCAGGTCCCAGTCTTTAACCTGTAGTGTCTGAATCATTAGGGATGGGGCCCAGAGGTACTAATACTTATGCAGCCAAGTACAGGCCAGTCAGTGCTTAGAATGTTTCCTAAAGCAATTAACACAAAAAGTTGGTGCTCAGTGAATGTTTATTAAATGTATATATTGCATAGGGTCGACTGACTGGACCATTTGTGACGCGACTTAAAAAGAAAAAAAGGAATCCAGTAATTATGCCCTAGGCATGGGACACCAACAAGATTTTCTGCCTTCAGATTCGAAAACATGCAAACAAGTAAGTTAAAATATAACTGTAATAAATATAATAGAAACACAGTAAAAAGGAGAGGGGGATTAATGTGCTGTTCAAAAGCAGTTAATTTCAAGAAATCAGTAAATTATGTCACTTCAATGTCAACTACAACAATAAAAAACGCAAGAGATTATAAAGAAAAAAAAAAAAGACCAAAATGTAAGGGGGACTATTAATTTGTTTTACATTTATAATGTCATGCTTAAATGATCCATAATCAGTACTATATTTGCTTTTTAATGACCTGAGAAACAGCACAGATAATCTCTGAAATGTGGAGAATACACCAACCATATGTTAATCTTCATATAAGACAGTATTATTTCAAGCCATCCTTACTACAGTCATATTTCACTATAATAAATGAATCTGGACAGGCCTTTGGCTTTTACTATAACAGGATGTGATGCACAACATTAGTTGCTCAGATAAGCGTAATTCAGAACTTCTAGAATTGCATGTCAATTCTAGACATGGGGGAAGGGGGAGAGAGAGCAGGCTTCACGCCCAGAACAGAGCCTGATGCAGGGCTTGATCTGACCTGAGGCGAAATCAAGAGTCCAACGCTTAACCAACCGAGCCATCCAGGCACCCCTGCATGTCAAACTTCTAAAATGAGTAGACATTTAATGGACATCAGTCACTGTTAGTTTAACAAGGATCAACAATGACTTAAGCTGTCAATGGTTTGGTTTTGACCCAGACATTAAATAATGGCAACAACAGTAAGTTTTTCAAGACTGATAGGTTAGTTGAAAAGAGGCTCAACTCTTTGAGGGTAAAACATTGACTCCTGCTATCCATAAAGTGTACTTTTTTAACTAAAAATAAATAAAAAGAGAATATATTGTCAACTGCTTCTCTTTGCAAATACTATTGGACCAGAGACAGGCAAGGTGGAATCAGACCCAGATCTATTCCTTCTGGTTGCAAGGAAGAGAAGTGAAAATAATATTCAAATTCTTGAAATAAGTCTTGTGTTCTCACCTGAGCATTTACAATGACTCTCAAAATTGAACACATATCAGGATCACCTGTAAGGATTTGCAACAAAGCAAAATCCCGGGCCTGACCTCTAGTGTTTCGGATTCCACGGGTCTGGGTGGGACTGAGAGTTTGCATTTCTAACAACTTCCCAAGAGATGAGACGGCACTGGTACAGGGGTCACCCTCTCAGGACCACTCCCCTTTTCTCTTCAGCCTTGAGCCAGGCTACACAATCTGTCCACACCTACTGAAACTTTGCTCGAAAATAATTTCTTCTCTAAAGTCTTAGTGTTTTGCTATCCTGCTTCTCCCTTCCTCTAATAGACGCCCCCCCCCCCACCTTTTTTTAATAGCCTTTCTTTTTTGGAGGCTACTGAGACCGAGTTGAGTATGGCCATCTTTCTTTCTATCCTCAGTGTGCGGACACAGGCAGCATTACACAGTTTTACTGATTTCAGTGCATATGACCATCAAGAGAGCAACTTCTGGAATCAGATCAGACTGCCTGGGTTTGAACCAGGGTTCCATGACTTCCTTATTGTGTAATGAGGGGTATGTAACTCAAAGTCCCTGAACCTCGATTTCCCCTTCCAAAACAACAAAGATATCAAGAGAGCATATCGCATAAGGCCGCTTGGGCAAAGTAAAAATAATGCCTATAATGTGGTTAGCGCATCGTCTGACACAAAGCAAATGCTTAATCAATGTGATTAAGTCATTGACAATATTAAGAAACACGGATTTTTAAGAAAGAGAGATGACCAGGGGCTGCTGGAAAACGCTTGAAGGGTGTTAGGAAGAGCTATCTGAACAGGATCCCCCCTCCGCCCCGTCTTCTCTGCACTGGGAACTACTCTCCGGCCAAAGCCCCTCAGTGCAAAGTTAGTCTCCGCCCCTTCTTGGTCAGGAGCACCTCCCAGCTGCTGAGCCCATCACTGTCTGCAGTGTCGCTAAAACCACTGGAGACACTGACAGATGGAGCCTTGGCAGCTTGGCAGTCCCACACCCCCTGACCTCACGTATTCCCAGCCGCAGCTTCCGAACCAGCGCCATTTCAAGGGACAGGACACAGCAGCCAAGTGCACTGGGGCTGGGGCTGCCACGGTAGGGGTGGCTGGCTCCAGGGCTGGAACTGGGACTGTGTTTGGGAGCCTCATCATTGGTTATGCCAGGAGCCCCTGCCTGAACAGCTCTTCTCCTATGTCATCTGGGCTTTGCCCTCCCGGAGGCCACGGGACTCTTTTGCATGATGGTGGCCTTTCTCATCCTCTTCGCCATGTGACAGAGCTGTCTCCACTTCCCATAGGTCTTTCCCCAGTGTCTCATCTGCCCTGTGTGTTCCTTTTGGAATACCTCCCTCCCACTGCCAGGCAGCCTGGGGAAAATTCTTGACTCAGGGTTTGACAGAGGGAAGACAAATAAATACTGTGTTAATAAGGAAAAAAAAAAAGATTTTTATAACGTTTGGCTTTCAGATGAATTTTAAAAAGTGACTCTTCTCCCCTTCAAGAAAATCAGGAATAAAAATCTTTATTACTTCAAAGCTGTCATGACTGGGCAGGTATGTGAAGATTGGGGCCATGAGATTGCTCAGTTTCCCTTACTTTGTATGTGTTGAGAGTTGAGAGATGGGAGGGGAACTGGATGAACACTCAAGGAAGAAGCCGAAAATGGTCAGGGAAAGGACTTTCAGCATGGTTCCGCGCAATCGCTCCACTGCGAGGATTACTTACCAAGATACAGCTGGAGGAGTAGGCTGTTTTGCTTGGAGATCAAAACATAGTTTCAGGAATGGATTTCTTAATCCATCCAGCAATAAATGTGGGGATGAGAAAGACTGGACTGCATATGGAAGACACTATAAAGATGACTAGTAACAAAGAGAAATCTAACAAGAATGGTAATCAATAGTATCATAATAAAAATATGTAAGGAAAGAGGGCATTTCAACGATTTCAGACCATACACAGAATACTGCAAATGTCTGACTGACAGAGGAGACACCAGTATTTAATCCCAGAATAACTGGCACCCTTTGGTTTCTCAAGTACTCAGAATGTAGCATAAATGTCAAAACTTTCACCCAGGAACCAACGAACCATCTCCTGACAAAGAAAAATGGGCCTGGACCATGGGGCTATGTCTTCAGAAGTGTTTAAAATGACAGACAAGCTAAATTATGTTTGAAGGTTTTCTTTTTCTAAGGCAGACAAACTACGTTTTTACTAATACTGAAAGATAATTTACTTGTTTAAAAAAATATATTCAGGCCATGTTCTTCCAGTTTCAGAGCTTCCCATATCACTTATAACAGAGAATACTAATGACTAATAAAACTGGGCACCATTTCTTTTCTTATCCGTCCCAAAGGAGCAATAATCACCACTATACTGTCATTTCAAATGTAAAGTGAAATCACTAATCCACTGGGACTCAGAGTAGAAAGCTTCAAGGTATTGTTTTATTGGTGCCATTTTTTTCAAGACATATTGTCATTTTGTGGAAGACTTCATTCCAGTTAATTAAACGCTGTGTTGATCAAAGGAAAAATGCATGTAGATATGTACACCATATAATGCCTATTCTATACACTGTGTGCCTACACACAGAATTCGATTTTCAGCTGGCTTCCCAAAAAGGCCAGCTCTTTTGGAGTTAATCATGCTAATATAATTTACTACTTTCTTCTGGGCTTTGGTGAAGAGCCCTATAAAATTACACAATGACCTCAGGACATTTCTATTTGCGTTATGGGGTGTCTCAATCATGATTCTAAGTCTGAGTTCAATGGCATATAAAGCAATGCTAAAGAGTTCTACTCTAGACCAACTACTTTAAGAGTGCTTCAAGGCAAACATGTCCTCTAAGCCTACTGTTAAAAATAAATTTTACATATGCCTGTACACACACATCATTTCCTAGATTCATACACTAGTATTTTAAGATTTGATGCAAATATTTATGCCGAACAAATACCTTTATCCAGTAGGTGCTTTCTTTAAGTTACATTTCTCGGCAACTGATTAGTAATAGGTAAGCTAAAATATAATGAACAATTGCTTGAATTTATTTTAAGGCCAGATTAAAGAACTAACTAGTTTGGAGAAAGGTTAGTACTTGTATTAATAATCAGGTCATGAGGTGTGGGGAACACAGGTTCTAAGAGGCACTAGAGAGGGGCAAATACCATTGTAGAAATTTAGAATCAAAACATATGAAACAATAAGGTTACTAGAGAAAGCCAAACATTAAACTTAGTAACGTTAACTTTGTACCAGATATTAAACTTAGTAATAATTCTTTGCCTACAGACTTATCAAAACTGTGGTAACCCCGTCAAATCTTTGCTTGTACTAGCTGATTAGGTGGAAATCACACTCTGCTGATGGTACACTGCTGGGCGTAAAAATGAGACCAAGTAACTGTCACCATCACTGAGTTCATCTAGTCCACATATAATAAAGTCCCTGTTGATGGGGTCAGACTAGAGACCTTGTTCTACAGCTAAGTGGACCCACGGCAGCTGATTCGAAGTCTGGCTAGAAGCCAAGATCATATGCTTACTCATATAAAGCTAAAAATTGAAATGAGGTAGAGAAAAAAGCAATTGAAGCATCATGATGTAGAAGTCCAATTTTTAAAAGAATCCAAATTGTGAGAACATAAAACCACAGTAGGGAAGGCAAACATGAAAGTCAGCTGAATCATTTACTGGAAGATGAGTATTTGTGGGCCAGCTATCATTCAGATTCTATTTTCTTCTTCTACTCAGCTTTATAATGTTTACTACCATTCCTGTGATTCCCCTGTATTTTTTAATAACTCCCGAGTACATCACATACTTGCCATAACACTTGGCAATAATCTGAAGGAGTCTCTATTTGCAAAGAAAAGATCCAACTAAAAGACTGAGCAAAAGTTTTGCCAAAGGGTTTAAAAATCAAGTTAAATCTCCAAGTAAACTGTCTTCCCATAACTCATGCTTCTCCATTTGACCAAATTACCATTGGAAAGAAGAAAATGGCGTTAATGGCCTCGGAACCAGTATTCTTAACAATTTAAAAATCAGTGAGTATTTTGCTTCTCACCTGCCTTTCTCTAGTCCCACCCATGCACATCCCCCTCTTTCCCATTCATTCTTACTTACAAGGACTTCATTTATGGTTGACAAATCACAGTGACTGACACGTGTTTGAGTAATGAAAAATAGTCACCTTCATCAAAATGGGGCACGGTATTTATTATAAATATTCAGAAAGATCAGAGGATTTTTAAGAGTATAAAGATGTTTCAGTGGTATCACTAACGATATAGAAGTCCAAATTCTACCTTGTTCATTATCAAACAACACCTTCCATTCATAAACAATTCCTAGACTTCAGCCATAAGGTTCCGAATCTCCTATTTTACTTCCTCCCCTCCACCGGTTCATCAACCCCCACTTGCCAAGGCTCAAAAATGTCTCGGTCAGGTAGAACTGATTTCATGCCAGATCTGCTTTGATCTTTCTTCTATGTGTTTAACTATTTACTTAACCCAAAAGGTAAACAGTGAATAGGGAAAGGGTTAACATTAGGCAGGGAGAGGTAAGGGACCTTCAGGGAGTCAGGCTGCAGCTGCAGGGGGGAGGCTGAGGAAGAGTCAGTGGCAGCAGAGTTTGGGAAGAAAGGAGGATGAGATAAACGTGTTCCTGACCTGCCCGAGCTAGATGCCATGCATCAAGTCTCACAAACCTTCTGATAAGGTCCCAATAAAAAGTCCTTGCTGGCTACCCAGTCGGGACCCCTCTCACTCCTGAAAGCTTTACACTTTCTCTCAACAGACTCTATCACTTTGCTCACTCTCTGTTGTCCGTGAGATTAATTCTTCGACTCTGTGAGACAAGGACCAGTGTCTCTCCCACCCTCCTGTGACAATAGGATTCACATGATTTCTATTCTCCAAATCTTTTCACACTAAGCACGTATTTCCTTCAAGAAGTCATATAGCTTCCTTTTCACCCTATTCATTAAATCTTCCTATTCCCGTTCAAAATTCTATTATAAAATCTTCAGACATACAAGTACAAAGAATAATGAGTACTCATGCAGCTGCTACCCAGGTAAAAAAATAAAACATTTGGGGTGCCTGGGTGGCTCAGTCGGTGAAGTGTCTGACTTTGGCTTAGGTTACGATCTCACGGTGTTTGAGTTCGAGCCCCGTGTTGGGCTCTGTGCTGACAGCTCAGAGCCCCGAGCCTGCTTCGGATTCTGTCTCCCTCTCTCTCTCTGCCCCTCCCCTGCTCGCACTCTGTCTCTCACTCTCTCTCTCTAAAATAAATAAACATTAAAAATAATAATAACAAATAAAACATTCAAGCCTCGAGTGGAGTCCTCTCCAATCACATTCCTCTTCCTTCTCTCACCCCTAGTAGTGACCACTATACTGACTTTAATGTTTATCCTTCTGAACTATGTCTTTATATTTTATATACACATGGACTACGAAAGAATACACAGAGACATATGTACAGTTTCTCACATTTAAACTTTACCTAAATGCCATCATATTATATTCTTCTTCCAACATTATGTTTGGGAGATTGATTCCTGTTGAGGTACACAGTTCCTGTTCAACCATTTTTTATTACTGGGTAGCATGGGTAGCTTTTTATTGTTGTAGCGTATCACAATATATTTATTAATCCTTCTGTCAATTAACAGAATGTTTCCAGGTTTTAACTATACTTACTGATGCAGGTTGTACTTCATTGCTAAGTAATCTATTTTTATTTTCTCTCCATTTGCTTTTAACGTATTATCTTTGACTTTAATGTTCCATAGTATTTTGCTGCATTAAAGTATGGTCTCTTTTATCTTTCCTGTTTGGAATTCATTATGCTTCTGGGATCCAAGGGTTTTTGTCATTTATCAATTCTAGAAATTTCTCAGTTTCTATTTCCTTAGCTATTGCCTCTTTCCCATTCTATTATCTTCTTTCAAAACTCTCTTGATGTATGTTTGAACTTCTCGTCTTATCTGTTCCATTTACCTATAGCTGTGTAAAAACTCGCTGCAAAACTTAGTAACAACCACTATTTGTGGGTCAAGAATTCTAATAGGGCAGAGCACGGATGGAATGTGTTTGTTCCGTGATGTCTGGGACCTCGGATGGGAACACTCAAACAACTAGGAGTGACCTCAAGAGCTAGGACTGGGCTCTGAATGGTTTGGTATTCCTCAAAACATCAGAGGCTCACAGTAATTTAATGGATTTCTTTCATGTCAGCTCAGGGTTCCAAGAACAATCATTCTAGCCAACAAGGTAGAAGTTGTATAGACTTTTATGACTTAGCTTCAGAAATTATATAATATTTACACCATACTCTTGGTCCAGTCACAAATCTGCCCGGTTTCAAGGGCATGGACTCCATCTCAAGATAGGAAGGGCATCAAAGAACTGGTGGTCCCTGGAGTGCCTAGGTGGCTCAGTCAGTTAAGCGTCCGACTTTGGCTCAGGTCAAGCTCTCACAGTTCAAGCCCTGCAGCGGGCTCTGTGCTGACAGCGCAGAGCCTGGAACCTGCTTCGGATTCTGTGTCTCCCTCGCTCTCTGCCCCTCGCCCACTTGCACTATCTCTCTTAAAAATAAGCATTAAAAAAAATTTTTAAAAAATTCGTAGTCCTTTGTAAAAGTGTCACTGCAGCCTACATATTCTAACTTCTCTTTCATATTTTCTAAATATTTTGTCTTTATTCATTACTTTTAAGTAGTTTCTTCAGATTTGTCTGTGGTTTGCTAATTCTCTCGTGTGTCTAATCTGATGTTTAAACCATGAACTAAATTCTTAAGGCAAAGATTAGAATTTTCACTCCTAGAGGTCCTTTTGGTTCTTTATCAAGACTGCCTAGAGTTTTATTTTGCCAGCATCTTATTCTTTTATGTTTTTGATGCAAATTTTAGTTTTTAAATATTTGAAACACATCTGTTTTGTATTCCGTAACTACTAATCCCATTTCTAAAATTATTAGGAACTAATTCAACTGCTTATTGTTTCTGCTTGACTCTAGATCATGGTTACATTTCCCCTGTGTACTTCCATAATTTCAGGTTGTGAATTCATGTGTTAGGCAATTTTATCTATGGACAGAACTGAGGTCTGAATTCACAGCATATCCTTCCAGAGAAGAATTGTTTGCTTTGCCAGGACAAATTTCCTCGTCATTTCTCTTCACTGCTAAGTGGATTTTTTTTTTTTTTCTATTCTACTCTTTTACTAAAGTTATAACTGTTCAAAAATTCTGTGCTTCATATGGTGGTTTTAATTCTAAAATCCCTTCTTGTGCAGGCCCAAGGTCCTGTCTCCAGTAGTGATGCAGCTGTTAAAACTCAAGCCTCCTGGTTACTGAGACTGACAAATGCCCCAAGCAGCTGCAATATCGGTATTAGCTTTACTGCTCTGGTTTTTGGTTTTCTCTTTATTTTCGTCCCCAGGAGACCTCTTACTAACAAGGTCAGCAATACATTTGAAAGGACCTTTATTACATTACATCCAGCATTTCTAACTGTTTCATACTGGGAAATTTTCCAGACTTTTTAGCTCTCAACCTTGCCAGAAATCAAAGCCCCTTCATTTTGTTTTTATGTGGTCATTTCGAATAATTTTTCTTCCCCATTTCCTTTAACCTAGGACCCACAAATGTCTTGTATTATGCAAAATCTTTTCTCCTTCATCAAACCCAGTCGTTAAAAAGTTGAGGTAATGTGGCATTTTTCAAACTACCAATCCTTAAAGTTGAAAATCAAGTAAGAATGTGGTAGTTTTGGACTGAAATGCTTGGTCTTTGTAAGTCGATCAAGCTTATAAACAGTATAATGAAACCATCACTTTTTCATCTTTCACAAAGTTACAGAAGTGCATTAAAATCCAAAGAATAATGCTTTCTGGCATTTTAAACACATTTTAATTAATTAATTAATTTTGATATAATAAATTATCATGAAGGATTAATACTTTACCTTTCATTTGTAAAACACTGTATCACAGTTTACATGCAGTCCTATCAAAGGCAAAAGAAGGAGATGACATCTAGAGGCGTCTTTTCTGAGCTGTGACCAGTCTCTTACAAGTTCATCACATCTGTGCTAAGTAGCATCTGTTAAAGTTTTGGTTAAGCGGAGGTGTCTCAACTACTTGGATAAACCGTACGGATTATGTTGGCAGAGTAATACATCTTTTTTTTTTTTTTAAACATTTATTTATTTTTGAGACAGAGAGAGACAGAGCATGAACGGGGGAGGGTCAGAGTGAGAGGGAGACACAGAATCTGAAACAGGCTCCAGGCTCTGAGCTGTCGGCACAGAGCCCGACGCGGGGCTCGAACTCACGGACCGTGAGATCATGACCTGAGCTGAAGTCGGCCGCTTAACCGACTGAGCCACCCAGGCGCCCCGAGTAATACATCTTTAAAATAGCAAATGTGATTTTGTGACTTTCTTTATAAATGATCCAGGACAGCTTGCTAAATGCATATAAAGAAACCCGGGAGCACAGGGTGATCATTTGCTTAATATGCCATGGTTTAACAATAATTTTGAAAAATGGGTGGAATTTCTGTTTTCTAGGTATTTTCTTTTATATCCCTGTATTTTGGAGGTGGACATTTGTAGGTAAAATATTCACCAGCTTTTCATATTTGATGCTAATATATACCACCTCATTTTTTTTCCCCACTAGTGGACGTATCATAAAGTGACAGCTGTTTTAACAAAACTGGCAAAATTGCTTTTCTTGATTAAAGAATGCCTAGAATCTCGCAAATGCCCCAAAACTTGGTAATTATGTGCTGTGCAGAGACCATAAAGCCATATTAGAGGTAGGGCTTTCAAATGAGGATTCTACTTAAAATTATTCTAACCTTAAACAATATTTAACGATCAGTGAGAGAGTAATTATCACCATGTGTTTTAGTCTGATGCAAAAGCCACAGATATTACTTATAATGGCTCAGATGAGTAAGTTATAAACCATTCATTCTTGCCTTGCCAGCCTCTTGACAGCTTAATACGTATGTTACATACTGAGCCCTAAGAGAGAAGCCAACACCGCTATGAAGTCGGCACGCGGTGAGTTAAATTAACAAGCCAGATGTAGAATATGCTGCCAACTTGATACTGATCAATTATGCCCCAAGCAGAGCAATCGAGGAGCGCCATCGCTGAAAGTAAGCCCGTTGACCTAAAAGAATGAGAAACAACACTCACAGTGATTTTACTCCTTCTCATCTGTCTGTGAACACTAACAAAACGTGTCAGCTGGAATGAGCCATGTAATACAAACACACAGGGAAGGAGAAGCGAGGCCCCACGAAGAAAGACCGGAGTAAAAGAAGAGGAGAGATGGCATTCAAGAGAGCCATGGTGCTCAGAAAAATCAAAGCGGGAAGGGCAGTCTTTCAATCAGGTCTTCACACTTTTTCCCCTTTCATAGAATGATAAAGTCTTTGAAAAATCAGGACACGGACTTGTTTAAAGAAAGGCATTTCATGGTGTTGGCACAGAAAGGAAATCCATACATGCCTTTGCCATGTGTGGACCAACTCCTCTCCTTCAAAAGCACGTATTGGTGCTGGAGAATATAATGTGCTCTGGGACCCAGCAGGTGTAGCTTTTGAGTCATTCTGACTGACGGCCTCGGCCCCTAGGAGGTGGTAAAAGGGTCTGATGGCAAACACGACTTAACATCTGGTTCGGAACTAGCAGGCAATGAAATTACAATGTGTGCATGAGAAAAGTGGCCTTCGCCATTGCTCGGGGGATGCTTCTCTTCTGGAAAGCCACGCAGGGTAACCTGGGTGTTTCTTTAGTACATGTCATGGCATGAACCTAGCATATGGATTCTCAGAAATAGGGTGACACCTCTCGAGGTGTCAAGTTCTTCACCTTGAGAACTTTAAGAGTACCTCATAGGTTGTAAGCTTTCATTGTAAGGATGAAATAAATGCATAGCTATCAAGTGTTGAAAACAGCGCTAGATTTGTGATATCCCACAATTAACTATTCTAATAGCATGGCTGTTATCATGCTTAACAGACTCACTTATTTTCCTGACTTCTACATCATTTAACCAACTTGCAAAGTTTTAAGTTTCTCGCGAGCTTCCATTTCAGCCATTTTGATATAGCATTCCTTCTCCACAGTAAAGGGAAAGTGTCTGTTACTGTGCATATTTAAAAATGACCATCAGAATAAAGGACGTATACAAGAGCTGATGTGCCAGCAGAGAAAACAGCCCAATGAAAATGTATGATAGGATTGCTCTAAAATGGTAACAAAAGGTAGTAAGTCAAAAATTTCATCAGGATAATCAAAAATCTTTAAAGCTTATTTATTTATTTGAGAGAGACAGAGACAGCATGAGTGGGGGAGGAGCAGAGGGAGGGAGAAAGAGAGAGAATCCCAGGCAGGCTCCACACTGACCGAGCCGAGCCCGACGCGGGGCCTGAACTCACCAAACCGTGAGACCATGACCTGAGCCAAAACCAAGAGTTCGATGCTTAACTGACGGAGCCATCCTGGCACCCCAGATGAATCAAATTTTTAATTACACAGATTATACAGATTCTATTAAATACAACTGAATATAGTGCACAGCATACCATTTCTTTCGAATTAAGTTATACACCTGTGTGTTACTTCCCGAGTAGTAAGTTTCTTTTTCTTTTTTTAACATTTAATCTTGAAGAAATTGTTCACTTCTGGAGGAGCTGCAAGTACAGTATGGAGAGTTCCGTGGGCCCTTCACCCACTTCCCCGTATTTTAACAAGGGTGCCATTACTAAAACTAAGTTAACATTGGTACAATACTATTAACTCCACTACAGACTACTTTCTGATGTCCCCGGTTTTTCCACTAATGTCCTTTTTCTGTTTCAGGGTCTACTCCTTGATGCCACATTGAATTTAATCATCACGTCTTAGTCTCCTCCAACCTATGACAGTTCCCAGGCTTTGTCTTTCATGATTTCAAAACTTCTGAGGAGGGCTCACCAGTTATGTTGTTCCTTTGATGTTTTCGCAGGATTAGAAGGTGGTTATGGATTTCGGGGAGGACCACCCCAGAGGTGAAGTGCCTTCCTCATCTTATCACATCAGGGGATACATGATATCAATAGGTCTTATTGCTGGTGATGTAAACTTTGATCACATGCAAGGCGGGTGTCTGTCAGGTTTCTCTACTATAAAGTTCCTCTCTTTCCCTTTCCAGGGGTTTGTCACAAGGTCCAGCCCACACTCTAGGGCAGGGGAATTAGGTTTTATCTTTTGGGGGGAGGAGTGTCAAGGCATCTGTGGACTTAGGTTAAAACGTCCATGGTAATAAACACTTTGGGAGAGATACTTTGAGGCTATACAAATATCCTGTTTCTGTAATTTAGGTGTTTCCAAAAGCCATTTTTTACAGATACCATTTCCTTTGACGTTCCCAAGAATCCTCTACTTAATAAACAAATAAACTGAACCTGAGAATGATGGACATGTCCCAGTATCATTACAGGTGAAAGCAGATCCCCAAGTTCATGCTATAGTCATAAACCTACAAGACAGTGCGACTTTCGTTGCTCAACACCAGCACTGCCGGATTTCACTGTCCAAACAGCAGGGGGGGGCATACATAGGCATGCACACTCATTGGGATTAACTCACCCTACTAAAGACTACATTTGAATAACAGAAAACAAGGGAAGAGGGATAGTCTAGGAGACAATTAGGGTTTTGAGGGTGGAGCTGGGTGTGCATAGAATGGCCAGTCTCCTTCTAAATCAAGAGTATTGTTTAATGACCTAAGAATGTCTATCTGATTTTCTTCCCATAAAATGAACTGGACTCTGGGCTACCCAATCAGTACTTCACAGATATCTAAATCCCAGTGTGGAATACAGTTTAGGCTTAAGTCTAAGATACAGTCTTAGGTAAACCCATTTTCCACTGTTGAGTCATACGTCATTCATTTTTTGTTAAAAATATCAGTAAATCTCTTTAGTTAATACCATTTACACCTGAAAGTCCCTACCATTTAAATCTAGAAAACAAAGCCTAGATAGAATATTTTGTATACTGTGAGATAATATTTGTAAAGCACGTCCATATACATTTCCTCATGCAACCCTTTCAATCACATTATCAGATAAGTGGAAAAAAATGACCTTATTTCTCTTTTACAGATGAGACTTTTAGGGTTTAAACAGTTTACCTATGACCAACTATCTAGTAAGTGGTAGGGTCAGGACTTGAAACTAGGTAGATATTCACTCTTTTTATTTAATCTGAATTGCCTGAGCAGACTTGGATGTATCAGATCATTTCTTTTCGACAAAATGCATTTTTGGACACTTGACACTTTCTAAAATCACATTTTTTCCCCCATCATAGAACATATGCTCATCTGATGAAAATATTAAAATATAGAAAAAATGAAATACTAAAAGGGAAAAAGTAACACTCAGGGATAACTATATTCATTATTTGTTATATTACCTCCTAAAAGTATTTTACATAGTTAAGATCTCATTATGTCCATAATTTTGTATTTACTTGAAACATACATACTTCTCTTTGCTAACAAAAGCTCTTCGTGTGTAAAATTTTAACATACCACTAATAAAAACAGCAAACAGCTCTATGATATTTACATGCCAGTCACTATTTGAAGTGCTTCACATATGTGAACTCATTTAGTCTGCATCTCAGTCCTATGGGGAGGGTACTATTCTCTCCATTCTACAGATTAAGAAACTGACTTCATGGCTGTATAATAGTACATTACCTGAAAATACCATAACTTACTTAGCTTCCACACTATCGCTTGATTTTTATGTTTTTTTGCAATTTATAAGGCTGTAATTAGTATGGTGATGCTAAGTTCTAACTCTGCACATATTTAAAAAAATTTCTTTTAAGTTTATTTATATGAGAGAGAGCAAGCGTGAGCAGGGGAGGAACAGAGAGGGAGAGAGGAGGAGAGAGAGAATCAGAATCAGAAGCTAGCTCCATGCACTGTCACGGTGGAGCCCAACGCAGGGCTCGATCCCACGAACCGTGAGATCATGACCTGAGCCGAAGTCGGAGGCTTAACCGACTGAGCCACTCAGGCGCCCCTAACTCTGCATGTATTTCTAACATAAATCTGTGCTGGTTTGGCTGAAACTGTGGATTAGATCATCTTAGAAGCGAAGCACATTCTTTACTAGACATTGCTGAGTAGGTGGTACCAAAATAAAAGGTAATAGAGAGCAAGGCTGTCTTTCTATTTTCAAATGTCGTGGACGGCCTATAACGTGGACTGGGAGTCTCATGGCCAGGAACCCAGTGAACCACATTTTTGCCTGAAGAACAGACATCGTAGGTGATGTCACCCTCCCTCCGTGACCCCAACGCTTGGTGGTGTGGTTTAGGTCAAGGAAATCGTGATGCGGCAAAGCAGAAGCATTCACGTACGGTCAGTGGATAAACAGCCAGCAGGATCCGAAAATCACCCGGGTTAACTGTTTGGGGCTGGCAGACCACATAGCCTTTGAATTTTCAAACAAAATAAAACGTTCCAAAGTCCTTCCGAAATGTTTCTCTGAACCGCAGTGGGAAGACTGAGGTCCCAAAGCAAACAATCCTGAATGTGAGCTAAGGCCCGTGACGGGGACACTCACTTTGCTACTGCCAGTTTGGAATTCTTTGTAGGAATTAGTAGGTGTCCTGTTCTGTTACAAACACGAACTTTCCTCACTACAGATAGAACACTTCTTTTTAAATTAAAGGACAATTCCCCTTTGTAGCAAACCTCCATCATTCAAAAAGATATCTGGAGCTGAAATGCCCTTTATAAGCCTTATTTACATGAGAGACACAATGGAAAGAGACTTTATGCTCTCGACCACCTAATTTCTCGAAGCTACAGCCATTGATTCTTCGTAAGTTTATTTATTCAAAACAACAGCACAAACAATTCTTTTTTCTTGGGTCAGCAGCTTCCTGAATTAACATCAATCATCAGAGGAGACGGGGCTGAAAGGAAGCCCATTTTCTCAGAGATTGATTTTTTTTTAAGCCAAAACACACAGACATAAGCAGGAGGCTGTTTACCATCAAAAAGGTTCAACTTGAAAGTCAGAACCAAAAACTGGGTCCTCACAGTACAGATCAGTATCCTTGAAATCTCAAAAAAGTTTTTTTTCCCCCCCATCACTTACATTTCTTCTTTGATGGCCTGGAGAGTCTGATTACTTCACTAGATAAAGCCCACCTGAATAGCTTAAAACAAGGGGAGGGAAGGTTCCAAAGGAGACAGAAGTAGATCAATGTTGGTGTTTATTATAATGATTTTCTAATGGCTTTCTCTACTCTCTTTACTTACTTTGATGTATTTAAAGTGGGAAAAGTTCATCAAAGACCTCTGTGATTAGAGTCTTAAATGTATTTAAGCAACTACTTTTGGCATGTTTTAAAGGTGACTTGCTTCATAGGTCCTAGCAAAATTATTCTTTGAAAACCTTGATCTGCTTTCTTGCTTGGAATTCAGCTCAATTATTTTTTCTTGCAAGGTGGGGGTGGAAGGATCTTGCCTGAAAATGAAGTCAGAGGGGTCAGTATTCCTGAGACTGCTCTGAGAACTGCAAAAAGTAATTGGTTTATATCCATTTTACATCCTGTCGTGTCAGGGGAATGTGTTTCCTTCCTATAGCTTTTCTGGAGATTTATGTAAGGTGAGGAATGCATTAGACCAAGCATATATAAACTACTGGCCTCCTATTTCAGTAGAATGTGCTATATTCTTTATTTCAGATATTTTTAAATGTTTGCCATGTTGTTAAATCAACTTTAAGGGAAAATGCAAGATTTTCAGTCTAGGGTACAAGTAAATGGAGAAGGACCAAAAAAAAAAAAAAAAAAAAAAAAAGAAAAAGAAAACATTTCCATAAGCCTGAGATGGTCAGCAGTGGCCCTGTGTTATCACTATTTTCTTTCAAATTGAGACAAAATTTATTTCAGTTAAGACTTTGATATCAAAGCCATCAATCACCCTCTTGTCTGAGAATGAAGCAGAACATCCACTTGTTCCCCAGGTGTAAAACAAAGATTTTTAGCCTCTAATTCACAGGGATTGCTGAGGAATAAAGGTGGTTCCTTAGAAGGACAAAATAAATTCATTAAATAAAATCAATAAAAATCACAAAGGACTTTGACCTAATTTTTCTAAAAACACCCACTACTTAACAGTGAGATATTGTGCTCTGTTAAGTATTCTACACTTTCATGTCTATTTACTTCCATACTTAGGTCATAGGCAGATTAACAAGCTAATGCTGTCTTGCATACATTACCACCTCTGGCCATTTCAGAGTCATCTTTTAGCTCCGGGATTCTACAGAAAGTTGCCCACTGAGAAAATACAAACGCTAGGAGAAAAAAGGCCTAACACAAATAATGACTGGCAATGCCAACCAATTATAAAGCATTACAATTAATAGAATGTCTCCACTGTTCTATGGGGAGAAGATGGGATTCAAGCGAAGCTAAAAAATAAATAAATAACCAACCCCAGGACCAGGTCTTGGGCACGATACAGCACCTTCAGCAGGAGCTCTGGAAGGAACACCAGGTGCAAAGCTCTGCTCTAAGTGCCTCTGTGGTGGACATCTATCACTGTCAAAACAAGTCTCAGAGCCTTCAGAGCATGAACAGAGGGATACCTGATCACCATCAGTTTTGAGAAGGAAAGATTACCAGACAACATTATTAATAAAAATGCTCTGAGGGGCACCTGGGTGGCTCAGTCGGTTGAGCATCCGACTTCGGCTCAGGTCACGATCTCGTGGTCCGTGAGTTTGAGCCCCGTGTCTGGCTCTGTGCTGACAGCTCAGAGCCTGGAGCCTGCTTTGGATTCTGTGTCTCCCTCTCTCCCTGCCCCTCCCCAACTCGTGCTCTTTGTCTCTCTCTGTCTCTCAAAATTAAACAAACATTTAAAAAGTTTTTTAAAAATGCTTGGAGACTTGGGGCGCCTGGGTGGCTCAGTCGGTTGAGCATCTGACTTCGGCTCAGGTCACGATCTCGCGGTCCGTAAGTTCGAGCCCCGTGTCTGGCTCTGTGCTGACAGCTCAGAGCCTGGAGCCTGTTTCAGATTCTGTGTCTCCCTCTCTCTGCCCCTCCCCTGTTCATGCTCTGTCTCTCTCTGTCTCAAAAGCAAATAAAACATTAAAAAAAATTAAAAAAAAAATGCTTAGAGACAAAGTTGAAAAGCATGATTAGAACACAGGTGGCAAAAGGTAAAAAAAAAAAAAAAAAGGTCTTTGTAAAATTCTGAAAACAAAATTTCTTCAAATTTTTGCATGGTGTGTTCGCGTTCAGCATGATGGCTCATCTCCAAATGAACAATTTATGGAAGAGAAGCATCAGACTTCTAGGATAACAAGTGAAAATATGTCCTGCTTTTCCAACTCTGAGAGTGTTGGCAAAAACAACCCCAGGCAAGGGCCTAAATGATTAATATGTGATGACCCTGAACTAAACACAAGTCCTGAGATCAGTCTGAACATATGAAGAATAACCAGGGAAATATAAAAATCAAATATCTAAAATGAAACAGACCAACCAGGCAGGAAGAAAGAGGGCAGGAGCCCTCAAGAGCTGGTGTGGTGACACAAGGAGGAAATTTGAAAGGGGAAAAAAACAAAAGGAGAAGGACACCAGGTGTGTGATTAAATTTATGACCTCCAAAAAAAAAAAAAAAAAGTTTCAAAATAAACATAACCTTGAGAAATCAGTAACTTTAATAAAGGGGTCAGCATGAGGGAAACAGTTGGGAGTAAATTGCATTAAATTATTTCCCTTTGAGTGAACACACAGTGTAATAAGCCGTGAAGAGCGTAATTCTGTACTTACATTGTGTTTTGCAAGCAAAGTGGGAAATTGAGAATTACTGAACCTTGCTGAAGTTCTTATCCAAATGAGTGTTTCAATTAGTTAACTCAGATTTCCCTGTGTTTTAGAACTGGAACTAGTCTATGGAATAACGCAGTCCATCTATGGTGCTACAAAATGGCACTGCAGATTTGTTAGACATGTGATTAAATCCAACCACAGAAGCCTTTTTGTATTTATAACACACAGCAACATTATTTAGATAAGATCGTTTGTGTGTGCATGTGTGTGTGTGTGTGTGTGTGTATTTGTGTCTGTTAAAAAAAAAAAAGCCTTACTAAAATATATTTAATACAATTTCCATAAAGTTCACCCTTTTAAAAAAAGGTTATTCTTAAACTGGAGAAAATAGAGCCTTATTAAAAATAGCCAATGAAAGTTTAAGAGTACAATGAGAGTGAAGCATTTTAAGCCCGGTATACTGCTGAACGTGTTCTAGGTTCGAAATAAACATCCTAATGCGCTAAGTGACGTAGGCTCTCTAAAACATACTATCGACCAGTGGAGGAAACGTAAGCAAATATGTATAAAATCTTTTAGCTAACACTAACAACAACAACAAACCAAAGCTTTCTATTCTGAAGCAAGTTAGCAGAAAGGGAAGGATTTGAGAGATTACTTTTTTGGGTTGCTTTGAAGTGGGGAAGAAGGACAGGAGCTTTCACTTACCTTTCTAACTGTCACTGTGTTGAACACAGTGGTTTGCACGTAGTGAGCATTTTAAAAACATGTGATACATTGAAGAAAAAAGGAAGCTGGAATGCAGGAGGAAAGCAAAAGCCAAATTAAAAAACAAAAGCAAAACAACAATAAAACAGAAAAGCAAACTTAAAATTCAAGCCTGTAATTCCAAAATGAAGCTTTGGAATTTTACTATGGCTAACTCAGATGATGTTCTTTTTTTTTTTTTTTTTTTTTTTTTTTTTTTAAATGCATGGAATGCACTTGACATATGAGAAATACTGCTACATACCCCTTGTGGGGAGATCAGTATGGCCCTGACAAAGATGGAAGTGTCTAAAGATGAAATCATGGATCAGATCAAGCACAGTAAATCACCTGGATAGGGCCGTTTGACCCATGGGTTTGGTAGAAGGTTTGTGCAGTGGTAAAGACAAGGGGATTTGTCATTTGTTCCTGGAAACAGCAACACATCGTAACCATAACAAAGATGTCAACAAGAATATTTTCATTTTTTTTTCTAGAACTTAAACACCAGAGATAAGAGAAACACTAAGAATTACCAAACCAGTTCGTTTTATTTCGTGCACAGGAAATAGGGAGGTCAAATAAAACGGAATACTATTCTACAAGGATTACACAGATATTATCAGTATAAACAAGTATGTCAGAAAATTAGGAGGCAAGAATGTGGAGCCTTGGAGAGTCATCACTTCGTTCTCATTTTCCCTTTCCCCACCCCCTCTTTCTTACACAGACACACTTACTGTATTTTTGTATCCCCAAAACGGTAATTGTAAATGACTTCTTGAAAAGCTTTCTGTAATGTACATGATAAGAACCTCCTACTGAAAATAAAAGGTCTTTTCATTAATGAAAATTATCAGGAAAACAGTTCAGGAGTATACATATTTGGAGCCTGTACACAGACATTTAATACCTTATTAGTTAATATACTTACTTAGTGAAAGAGAGAAAAGACTGCCTTGGGGGATAAAAGGAGAGGGTGATGGTTAATAAAATGCCTTATGGGAAATTCATGAATCACAGGAAGTACAGTGCTCTCCTCTGCACTTAACATACATACATGAGATCCCATCCTGAATACGGTACTCACTCCTGGTTCCTACACATGAAAAGGGAAATACTCTACTACAGAAGAACCAAAGAAAGGCGATCAAACTACTTAGAAAAAAGAACTGTTGAAGAACTAAGGTCACTTAGTCCGGACAGAAGGCTAATGTAACTAATTTATTTAATGGCTGTCGTAAAGGGATTAGTTCTACTCTATGGTGCTCTCCAAAATAGGCATACTGAGTCTTGTACTCATTTAAAAAATAAAATCTGAACACATTCTAAATGTAACGTGCTGTGCTAGATGAAGTGGAATATACAGAGGTAATCAGACAAAAATTCTGTTCTCATATAGTCTAAAGGAAACGAAGACATCCAGTTAGAGTAGGAGTGCCATCTAGCATCTGGAACAGTGCCTGGTATATAACAGGCACTCACTAAATATCTGTCTGAATGAGTAAAGGACTGCAACTCTCGCCCCACTCGTCTTGCAGCTCCCTGCGTGACTGAGTTGCATCAGCAGATGTGGCTGCCTCATCTTCTTCATCAAAGCTGCAGGCGCAAAAAGGAGGCAGCCTTCCCAAAGAGAGACGAGCCATTCTTTATTCACGACAGAAGCACAGATAACGCACAAGGCAGAGACGATCGACTGCCAGAGAAGAGAATCAAAAAGTGCTACGTGAATTTAGAAGCTGAAGAGATTAAAAGTAAAAATTATGAGAAGGCAGGTTTCAGCTCAATCTAATAACTGAAGATGGCCAACAAAGAAGCAAGTACTGAACTCCCAGCTCCCCAAATCAAAATTGTGCCTTCCGAAGCCTCTCATCAGAGGGTTACTCTACACTGTTCCCTACTCCCACCCCATTATCTGGAGACACAGTCTGGGGCTATTCATCTTGCAGGGCCATCAAGAATATAGTCTGCTCTATACAGTTTGCAAAGTAGAATGATCTGTCCACGCCAGAAGCAGATAACTAGCAAATCAGGCCTCAAAATCTTTCAGAATAAAGCCAACTCTTACCTGATCAAGAACCACAGCATTACACACAGCCTATAGTGTATTTCTAGGATATACTGCCTGGTTTATATGAATAACCTGGGGTTTTCTAAGGTGATATCACATATTCTCACATAGAACTATGAAGGCAAAAAGTCTTCACAGATTGGTCACTATTACATACATACATGCACTGTTCCAGGTGATACTAAATAAATTTTATCTAGAGAAACATTGGGTTGTACGAATAGATCAATATGAATTCTGAGTATCATATGATAACAGTAAAATTATGACTTTAGCAAATGCCTTTGAATGAAATGAGAAAACCCTTTGATACCTGTTTTTAAAAAACATTAAATTTATAGTCGATACCTCTTTTTGGTGATGACTCTGCTTATCATTTGCTAGTAGCAAAATGCAATCACCAAATCGTATATGATTCTGTTACCGTAAGGGTAAACCTCGGCATATCCTTCTACCATTTATATACTCCTAAATAAATAAATAATCAACTGAAATTGAATTATATTCATTTTATTTATTTTTTAAACAATTTTTTAATGTTTATTTACTTTTGAGAGAGAGAGACAGAGCACAAGCAGGGGAGGCGCAGAGAGAGAGGGACACACAGAATCCGAAGCAGGCTCTGGGCTCTGAGTTGTCAGCACAGGACCCGATGCAGGGCTCGAACTGACAAACCATGAGATCGTGACCTAAGCCGAAGTCGGACCCTTAACTGACTGAGCCACCCGGGCACCCCTAAATCATATTCATTTTAAAGACTGAGAAGTAAACATGCAATATGAAAGAAACACTAAGTATTTTTGGGTTTGTTGAAGTATATATACCTGTACTTTGCAATATCTAACTTCATTCGACAGTCTTCCTTTAAAGATGTGAAAAGTTTTGAGTGATTTGATGTCAAAGAAAAGCCCTAGCAATGTATCACGTGGCAAATATGCGTGGCCAGGGAGAACGAAAATGGAGGCACACTGAAACTGGTAGTCAATGCCTCAAACTAAAAGTATAATAAGAGCCTTGACTGTATAAGCATTTGCATGAATTTATAATTTAAAACAAAACTATCACACTGGCAACCGATGAACCAAAACCAGAATGCTGACATATGTGATAGGAGACCACACTACTTAATTTTTAAAAATCAGATGACTGGGACGCCTAGGTGGCTCGGTCGGTTGAGTGTCCGACGTCGGCTCAGGTCATGATCTCACGGTTCGTGAGTTCCAGCCCCGCGTCGAGCTCTGTGTTGACAGCTCGCAGCCTGGAGCCTGCTTCGGATTCTGTGTCTCCCTCTCTCTCTGCCCCTCCCCCACTCATGCTCTGTCTCTTTCTGTCAAAAATAAATAAACATTAAAACAAAATTTTTAAATGAGATGACAATTGAATGTCTAAGGTTTTCGTACAGTAATCAAAGGCATCTGACTTTTCCCCTGTTTTTCAACTTTAGACAATCTGGCACCACTGGGATTATCTTCTAAATGACAGTGATTAGCTGCAGCCGACAACAGCCTAGCCCCTTCAGTTTGCCTAAGTCTCCATTTATGCCAAAGACACTTATTTAACAGTCAAGCTCCTACAGGCACGTATGTTTGCCTCCGATTTCAAGGAACAAACGTCTAATGAAAGGAAATAGAAGCAAAGATGATACATAGATAACCTGAATAATCTCAATATAATCATGGACACATCGCTACACACAGAGTTTTAAACATTCGTGAGTGTTAACTCTTTTTGGATTGCAACCATGAAATACAATGGCCCTATGGACCAATGACCACAGTGAGATATTCCGTTTATGGAGAGTTGACAGGCTCATCTTGAAAACCTCCAAAATGATAAACTGATAATGAAGAAAATGTGAAACAATGTCCTCTGCCTACCTCCCTCTGCTCCCCGCCCCCAAAAAAATCCAAGGATTTTCCATGGATGAAGATGGTAGAAAATACTAACCTAACACGTATTTATCACAAGAAATCATGTGTTATATACTTTTAAGAACTCTTCTTTACTTGAAGTACTGATTTGGAGTTGTGACAATCTTCCAAAATGTTGCTAACATGATTGAGTCTTTTCCTTCCCCCGGTCTCATTACGTTCAGATGCTGGTACGAAGCATAATGTTAAGCATTGTAATTCTGCCTTTATTAGATTCAGGTATATAAATGGCATCCCAGTGAGCGTGGTGAATTTTGATCATTATTTCTCCACTCAAGTTGTGTTCATCTTCCTGCTGAGAGGATGATCACTGAGTTTTACCACAAGCCCAAGGGACCCATTATTTATTATATTACATTTTATGGTGTGGAGTAAATAAATAGCATTAAAGTGCTAAATTCATTCACAGAGATGAACTGTGTTCATAAACTGGAGAAATTCTTTAAATCAAGCCTAGGCTGCTAATAGGCTCTTCATAAAAATGCAGAAAACATCCATTGTAATATGGCAGCAATAAAAGGAGGCAGCTGGGTTAACACACAGAAATATTAGAAGGCAAACATTCTAGGCGAGGCACACAAATGGCATATAACCAGATCATGAGGTTAAACACACAAACCTCACTTAGTCATCTGTCATTTTCATGTAACTGGATTATAAAAATTCACACTTTAAAAATAATATAATTATCATAATAGAATTCAAAATAAACTAAGTGTATGAATGTGAAGACTTCGGCAACCCCAACCCCTCTGAAGACGTGCCTTAATTACTGTGCATTTTGTCCTAATCAGCTTGTCTGACATTAAAAGGCCATTCCATAGGGAATGTGTGTGCATTTGTCTTTTGTATTATATGTAATCCACTCCCATTTCCATCTCTGATTTCTAGGGTCTCGCACAATTGCTTTCGGTACAGCTTCTGACTATAAAAGATTGTCTAGCCACCAATCCTTAGGGGTTTTCTTTCCCCATCCTTCATGGGACTTTTAATCATTTAAGGCGACCTACAATTCTGCATTTTTTCCTTGGCAGATTTAAACTCTGTAGTGCTTGAGAGTGACACAAATTCCTTGCTGCCCTTGGACTTCATGACAGAAAGTCACCGTGGGTCTCCAGCATCAGGCCCCGTACCACCCTAGCATCTGTTCCTTATACGGTGCTGCACCAACACCACCCACATGACTGTGAATATTTTTAACAATAGGGATGATAATGAATTTTGTGTCGATTATAACACTCACTGAGTATTTGAAGATGGTATAATAAAGAAACAAGGAACAAGGAAAATGAGTACTAACAAAGTACCATGGTAACTATTTAAAATCATACTTAAGAGGATAACCATAGAAACTACAATCGACACATAAAAGGGGGGAAGGAGAAAGGCAAGCCTGTTGTGTCTTGGCTTTTGAGACTTCTCTCCCAGCTAATCAGGGATAATCAGAAGCAGTGTATCAAATACAGAATGGAAGCTAAGGCAGGGCCAGGTGCACAGAACAAAGTGAGAAGTCTGGGGGCAAGGGAGAAATTCCAAATGAAGGCCTATGAGGGAACAGCAAGACAAGGCAACAGTGTGTGGTTAGAACCAGTAACAATCTGAGTCAGGGCACACATAGGAACGATGAATGGAACTTTTCAAACCAGAGGAATAAATGGAGAAAAAAATCAGGAAAAAAAAAACCAAACAAACAGACAAGAGAAAAGGCAGAACACACGAAGTTGACAGTCAACACTCAGAGTCCGAAGAACTAACAGGGAATCTGGGAAAAGGGGGGGGAGGAAAGAGATCTAGGTATCACAATAACCAACTTAATAAGCCACATCAGTGTTTCAGGGATTTGGGGTAAAATTATCTGCTTCTTCCCAGCCATCCCCAGGGACTCCTTTATTTGACCCTGAAGGCTGTGCGGACAGGCCAAGTGTGCATACAGCTTCTAACTTCCCGACCAGGAATCCCCTTTAAAAGGGATTCCTTTAAGGAACCAACATCTGAAGGGCACAGTGAGGAAGAGAGAAGTCAAGGGCTAGGCAGATCATTGGTTCTTTCACTTCCACTGCTGAGATGAGAGGTGCTGATGCTGTCTCCATACCGGCTTCTCCAAAATCATGTTCTATGAGGACTAGTGAGGGGGAGATGGCGGGAGGTTCCGGTGGGTAAGAGGTCATAAGCAGAGTTGGGCATTTCTAGAAGGTAGTCCTAAAACTTTGGTGCCCTGACAATTAAATAAGGGAGCATATTTCCTGAAAATGAGTTTGTAAAAGCTGATGGAGCTGATCCATTCATTTGTTCAACGCTCTTCATTTTACAAATACTTATAAAGCAACAGCTGCTTGCTAGGCTGGGGAAAGTCCTTACGTGACTCGCTATGTAATGAGGGTGATGGACAGCCTAGCAACATCTGACATAGTTGCTCACTCTGCTTAAGACACTTCCTTCACTTGGTTTCCTAAAAAGCACTTTCTCTTGGTCTTCTGCTTCCTCCCTGTCTGTTCCTTTTTGCATATTCTTTACCAGGAGCTCTGTATCTTCCTAACCTGCACATTGGAGGTCTTTTCTTTACCTGTGGTCCCTCCCAAGCGGATTTTATCTTGTCTCAGGGTCTGAAATAGCAATGGAATGTTGCTGGCTTTCAAATTTGTATCGAAGGTCTTCCATGCTGACCAGTACAGTAGCCCTAATCACACGCAGCCGTCGCATTTTTAATTTAAATTCGTTAAAACTGAGTAAAATAAGAAATCAGTCCCTCAGTTGCACTGGCCACATCTGAGATGCTTACTAGCTATACATGGCTAGTGGCTATCGTATCGGGCAGTGAAGTTATAAAATATTTCTATCATGGAAAAAGTTCTATTGGACAATGCTGGTCTAGTTCTCACTGTAGAGCCTTGTATTCAACTACCTACTCAACATATAACCCGGGCTAATCTAACAGACATCTCAAATTTCCATCTCCAAAACTCAATTCAGGATCTTACTCTCCAACTAGCTCTTCCTTCACCCTCTCGAGCAATCCCATCTTCATTCTTCTTGCTGCTTGGCTCAAAAACCTTTGCGATATGCTTGGCTCCTCTTTTTCTCACATTCCTATCCAACCCGTTGGCCGGGCTTAGCAGTTCATCCAGAGTGTGACCGCCTCTCTCCTCCGCTGCTAACAACCTAGTTCGGGTCATCATATCTAACCTGAATTATTGCAGTGGCTTTCTACCCTCTGCTACTACTTTTGCCCCCCGATGGTATATTTTTTACACGGCAGCCAAAGCAATCCTTTAAAAAAAAGTTGAATCAGATTATGACATTCCTCTTTTCAAAACCCTCCAAAAGTTTCCCCCCTCACTCAGGATAAAATCCCAAATGCTTACTGATGGGGTTCTTGAGCAAACGGCTAAGAAAGAATTCTTAAGGTGTCTTTGGTGCAAAAAAGGTGATTTTATTAAGGCACAGGGACAGGACCCATGGGCAGAAAGAGCTGTGCTGGGTTGTGAGGAGTGACTGATTACGTACTTTTAAGTTAGTAGGGGTAGGGACAGCTTAAGTCTCTAAGGAATTTGGAAGCAAGACTTTCAGGACCTTGAGGGGCTAGCTGTTGTTAAGATAAGGTTGCGTTTAGTCTCTAATAAAACAAAAACATGGGGGAAGTAAGGCAGCCATGGGTTCCTTGAACAAGGTCACACTTTCCATGTTTCAGGCGTCTATCTGTCGGCTGTAAGCTGCAAGGAGATTTAATTTATGTTCCATTTCTCTTGTCTTTGTTTCCCTCAACATTTACCACCATCTAAAAGGCCTTAGGGTGGGGGGTTGGGTGAAATAGGTGATGGGGATAAGGGAACACTTGTGATGAGCACCAGGTGTTGTATGGAAGTGTTGAATCACTATATTGTCCACCTGAAACTAATATTACACTGTATGTTAACTGGAGATTACGTAAATACATTAAAAAGTGAAAAATAAAAATAAATTTAAAAAAGGCCTTAAATAATCTTGGCTTTATAATCTCTCTCACCTTATCTTTAACACACTCCCTTCCTTGCTCACCTGACTTTCAGTCATTCTGGTCCCAGAGCTTTGGTGTTTACTCTGTCTCCTGCCTGGAATGCTTCCCTCCTAGGTGTTTCATGGTTTGCTCCCTCATTTCATTCGAGTCTTTGCTTGAACAGTTTCTGTGAGCTCCCTATATAAAACAGCATTTTATTCGGCTCCTTCTCACCCTGCCTTATTTTTATTCATAGTATTTACCATATTTTAATTTGTTTATTGACTGAATCTTCCATTAGAATATAAACTCCACCAGAGTAGGGACTTTTTTTTTTTTTTGATTGCTTGGCACATAATAGAAGCTAAATAAATATTTGTTAAATATAAACAAAAAAACTGTATCACTGTGGCAAATGCCCTAACAAAGGAATGTATGAGAAGAATGTTCTCCAGATCCATCAACTCACAGCCAACCAGTTGGGATTATCTCCACTGGGCAAATACTAACCACAAATGTAGAGAACTCAGGTACTAACAAACATTCAGGAGAGCTTCCCACGAATAACAAGCTACATTTGGGGAAGGAGAGGCAGCATTAGGGAATCTAGGAAGGAAAGAAGCAAATCCCGAGAGCTCCCACTCCTGACACAGAAGGTAAGTAGTCTTCCAGGCTGCCCCCAGCATTGAGCGGCTCAACAATATCTTCAGCCAGACTGTGCCTCTGCTTCTCTGTCTGCTGGTCAGTAACAGGCCAGAAGCACACAGTCAGAAGTGAAGTCAACAAAAACAAGCCAAGTATTCACTAATAAATTCCAGGAGCCTTCCCCTGTGTCATCTGAGCTGAGACCAAGAACACTGCCAGCTGGTTATTATTTGCCCCATTTTACAGGCGAGGAAACAAGTTCAGATGATTCAAGACTGTGTTCAAAGTCACAAAGATGGCCAGGCTAGAATTTTAACCAACGCATGACTCCAAAGAATTCTGAAGTCTGTGGTAACGTGCTAAGCGACAAAGGTACTGAGGACAGCACCCAGCTCAGCAAAGTAGACCCCAACCTTTGAACTGGACACTGAAATCACAGTGAAACAGCCACTCATACCGGTTACTTGCAGTGGGAACGGTCATAGTACTAAAACCAACTGCGAAATCGTACTACCAAAAGTTGAGATAATGAACCTACCCAAACTTTTACCAGAAACCTCAGTCTTAAAAAATAAAATGATTTTCCAACCCGCTCACTCTCCTAAATCTCATAGCTACAAAACCAAACTAGGCAAAGAAAATAACTATATGAAAAGAAAATGTTTTGATATAAAGATAGACTCAGAGAAACGACATCCTTTAGAGTCCTCATAGGCGTTCCTCAGAAATGAGAGTGTTCTCTCTTGATGACCTTTGAGAAGTTTTAAGTGACTCCAAGAGACTCTCAGAATATTCTGAAGGACTCTGTGCCAGCCTATCTATCCTCCTCCCTCTCTTTCCAACCATCCTATCTTACCCCAAACACATACAAACTGCCTTTTACTGCAAATTTCTGTCTTTTAAGAATATAAATATTTAGAAGATTCAGGGTAAAAGCAACATACCTTCTTATAAGATCAACACAGGCCATTTAACATACATGGTTCTTCATCATGATGTGTGACTATTTCCTAAAATCCAATTTTCCGTACTCAACTTTCTGGCATTGGTCACTGTACCACAAATTCTGGTTCACCAGGCAGCACGAGAGACTCTCTTCAACCCTCCACCCCCGCATGCATACAGATCCCCCAGCTCAGCCACGAGGTTAGCACTGACTTTCTCTCCCTGCCGCTTTATACCAGCCTCCCCGGTGCGGATGCAGGAATCCATCCCTGGGCTCGGGCAGCCTCATGACCCACGCACCTGCTCTGGGATGCCAGACGACTCCTCGCCCTCACCCACTGCTAGAAACATCCGAGTCCATCTCCTTGCTCCACTGCGGGCTCTGCAGGCACCAAAGACAACTTGTTTTGCTCCTCATCTCTCCCCTCCTGCAGACATGGCCTCCTTGAGTAAGGGAGCATCTGCTTTGGCGCACTCATAGTGCCAGAGCAGAAGAGGAAGATGAATGCCGTCTTATCAAAAGAAAGCGGGTTCCCCCAGTGTGCCTCCGTGACTATGGAGGGGAAGAAGACAGAGTAGGGTACAAAGAGAGAGGCAAAAAGTGGAGAACAATTTTGTTGCGCCTACTAAGAAGGATTCCATATACACCCCGCCACGCCCACACCCCCTTCACCACACTTCCCTCTCCCAGAATGGCCACCTCACCCAGGCCACACCTTGTTCTTCATACCAGCGACCCCTGGAGACTCTGCCCCTCACCACCTACCTCTCTCAAGAAGGAAACCTCTGCCCCAAGTCTTTGGTAACCACGAGTAGGGCATGTTGAAGGTAATGTCCTTATTCTTGAAAATCAGAAAGTCAGACCGGATGATCTCTAAAGTCCCTTGTATTTCCCACGTCCCAACACTGCGTATGGGCTTCTGACCCCACTGCTAGGCCTTCAGTAGGAAGACATGTGCTCCCAGAATCTCAAGCCAATTCTAAATCCATTCCCAGGACACATGCTAATATTTTAGTTAAATTTGAGAGAGCAGTAAGACACTTATGATAAGATATAAGATATATTATGGATAACACTGCTTCACAGAGGTTTGCACCAAATAAGATTATTTCTATGAGAAAATAGAGTTCTAAACAACTAACTAATAAATGAAGCAGACATGTGAACTATAATCTATTCACAAGCATGAAACTATATTGTTATGATACCATCGGGTACCCTGTTACAGAAAAGCTTCAGAAAATAGGCAGTTTGGCAAATGACCATGAAACATGACCTAAAGAGGCCCACAGACTATTATACAATGTATGCACACACTTTTATTTGACTTGCATGCATTTTTGGAACACATTTATGAGAAAAGCAAGTTCTTCTTAGAACTTCTTTTCCATTCATACATTTAATGGTTTTTATTGCCCTGCCTAGATTTACTGCACTTCCTTTGACATAAAAAATATATATATTCAGAATATAACCTACACAGGGCTTCTGCAGTGCATCAGATTTTAACAGTGAGTCACTATATTCATTTGTGGAGCACAGAGGAGGGAAGCCCCCCAGTGCCCAAGACACAACATGCTTATTAGGTAAACATTATGATGGAATAGATGGCAGGGGAGCAAACCACAAAGTAAAGCAGGAATAGATATTTTGTGGGAAAAGGGCAAAAAGCATTTGATTATAAAGGCTATCTTTAGTTAATCTGATTATAAAGACTACTATAGGAGTTTGTACCAAATGTACTGGTTCTTAAAAGTTCCAAGTATTTGAGGGGCGCCTGAGTGGCTCAGTGGGGTAAGCGTCCAACTCTTAATTTCAGCTCAGGTCATGATCTCACAGTTTGGGAGTTCGAGCCCCGCTTCAGGCTATGTGCTGACATTGCGGAGCTGTTTGGGATTCTTGCTCTCTCCCTCTCTCTCTCTTCCTCTTCGCTTGTGCTCTCTGTCTCTCAAAATAAATAAATAAATAAACTTAAAGAAGAAGAAGAAGAAGAAGAAGAAGAAGAAGAAGAAGAAGAAGAAGAAGAAGAAGAAGTCGTCTCAAGTATTTGAAGTAGAAAATTTCTGATGAGGCATCCTCTGAGATGGAGTATGGTATAATGGAAGACTTGGGAGAGTTGAATTTTTTTTTTTTAGGTTCCGCAGGTATTTCTATCACCGTAGGTAAGTTACAGAGCTTTTCTACACTAACTTTAATTCCTCTCAAGTTGAATATAAAGGCAAGACTAGGTGATCGCTAATCTTTTCAATGAATCTCATGCATAAAAATACATAGATTGAGTATAAGTGTGAGCGGGGCGGTGGGGGGTGAGGCAGTCCATTTCTCTTTCACAGGCTGCTTACTCAGTTGGGAAAAACCAGCTTCAGAGAATGAGGAGAGATTTAAATCCTAAAGGCTGTTCTGGCAAAGTTGGGTTGTCTGCCCATGATCAACTCTACTGCCTCGTGGCAAGCGGATGGAGAGAAATGGCTATGTCATCAGTTCTTTCAAGGGTGTTCTAAAGAATACGAACTCCAAAATCTACTCCTTGAAGAACATGTTTATTGTTCATATAACCTTAAAAAATGTAGTGTACGCTATTTGCCTCTGGAAAGTCACAATATATCTTGTGAATTAAAGGCTCTGAAAAGTTCTGCAATAAAGAGCTGCTTATTTTAATATCAAACAAAAAGTATATTTCAGTTTCACAGTACTAAAAAGAATTTACTAGAAAAGAGTTTCTCGGGAGCAAGAACCGTGTCTTAATTCACCTTTCTGGCCATGGGCCCTAGTATCTGATATGTAACAGTGTTCACGTTTTTTGAAAAACTGAATGACTGAACCTAGAAAAGCCTAGAATCTGGGACGATGGCTGATGTTTCTTTCCTGGGTCTTATATAGCTAAAGTGAACAGTAAAATGTATTGGGAAAATTCCAACATAAAAGTGAAATGTACAACAACCAAAACAATAGCTTTCCAAGAGGACAAAAAGGTAAGTTCAAGCCGGCACGTTCCATGGAATACTTTCCTTGGGAAGTAAGGAGGAAAGCTAGCAACAAAATCTACTGCACAGGGCTTATGAAAGTATTACGCACCGCATGAGCTCAATCAACATTAGCTGATGCTTCCCAGCAGTGTCCATAACTTATTTATTTACCTACCCACGCTCATGTTCTCAATGCCTCAATTTCTCTGTCTATAAAATAAACAAATATTTACTGTGAAATAAAACAGCAATCCATACTCTCTGAGGAGCTGGGAGGCTTAATTTATGTTACAGGAGCATTTGGGGAAAGGCGGATGATGGATGGGATGCCAATCATCATCATCGTCACAACTGCTGTTGTGATGAACAGGTTAGAAAGGCAGCATGCCAACTCTCCCGGCTCCTATGTTTCCCGTCGTGGGAGATGTGTCCTTTTTATATAGCCACACACTGCTCAGTTTCTCAAGGTTGGGCAGAAAAGATGAGAACTGATTGCTAAGGCAATAAAACTGAATACAGCCAAGTTCCAGTGATTTGCATTAATAAAGGTTCCCTTTATTAATCTTTGCCAAATACTTCTGCCCACAAAGCATTTATAAATTAAATTATTTACTAGGAAAAGCCAAAACAGAATAGAACAGGTGAAAAACAAACAAGGTACAGATCAGGGCTTCTGAATACAGAGTTGAGAGAGAGAAAAAAAAAATCTTTGATTAAAATCTTGACTGTATACCACGGGTTCCTAATCCATCAGTTTGTAAATTGCTTGAGAACAGGGACCGTGGCAATCGCTCACACATCCCTAGTGACTGGCATAGTGTCTGAAATACATTAGGCACTAAGGAGATGTTGAAGGAATGAAAGGAAGGATGCCCATGCCTCAAAGTTTCATCAAGCAATAATGACAACATAAGTGGCTACGTAAAGGCTGACGCTAATGATTCAGTTTGTTGTAAAATGCTTAAAAAAAAAATTAAAATGTATCCACCCTCATTAGCATAAGCTTTAAATGTAGAAGAGGAGGGAAAAAAAAAACACCCAGCACCTGTATACTCTACATAATGTCCACCAGCTCAATGTACGACATGGTTATCAATCTGTACACCAGTCACCTCAATCCATTCTGCAGAAAAATCACTGCTTCCAACGTAATGCACTAAAACAAATTTATAAATGTTAATAAAATTTTTAAAAGGTCAGGTCACTACTTCCTGTAACATATGTCAGGGGGAGCCTAAAACATCTCAGTATCAGGTCATTGGCAGGACAGCTATGACATTAAGGAATGGAGAAAATGGAATTTTTTCCTCTTTTAAAATTAGTTAACCAGCACATCCGTCTGTTTCCCCCTTGGCTGCCTGCTATGCAGCAAGCACTGTAACAGGGGAAATTTATTGAAACATACCATTAAATCAATATGGCAGAGCACTCTACTTTATAAGGGGCTATAAAAGTCATGCATGTGGGAAAGCTGAAGGAAACAAACTGACACTGAAAATAAGAACAAAACTGTTTTTAAAAAGTACATGGACTCCTAGAATTTACAAATTTAATAGATCAGGCAGCAAAACCAGGGTCTTGAAAGTCGCCTTATAATCCTTTCTTCTTAGGCTAAAATTAGAAATAGCTCTCTTATTCAAGAATCTAGCATGAAAATGACAAACAAAAGTGAAGGTTCTGGCTGAATTACCAGAAATTACTTTGGAAGAAGGTAATAAAACTGGATTTATAGAAAAGAGTCATACCAGGGTTTTATTTAGTAACAAATGGAGATGCTATTTTTTTGTAGATCATCCATGGAGATTCAGAGGGCAGGGAAAAATGTTGTCAAATAATTCTGCTGTAGAGTAAAATGTGTTCTGAATATCTGAGAAGCAAACAGTGGAAATACAGTATGTGTAGGTCATACTGACATTCTGAATAGATTAAAAATAAAGTCCTGGGCCAGGTTATTCAGTATTTCATGGATGGAGGTATAGATTTATATTTCATATATAGAAAAGACACACACAATGTAGAGCCAGGGGTTTCTCAGAGTTGACCATAAAATATACATACATAAATACCATAAAATATAAATATGTACAATAAAATATATACATATCCCAATTATCTAGATTGATAGAATATACGAGAAAGATTGCTTTGGAAAGTCTTAGAACACTTTAGTTCTACAATTGAAAGCAATCTTAGAGATCAACTGATCTAATATCTACAATGGCATCATTAACTTAAATGTTTATAAAACATTTATAAGGCATATTTACACATATGTATTTGATCCTCATAACAATCACATGCAACAGAAGAAATTAACTGGTTTACCCAAGACTACTCAGCTGACCGTATGAAAGTCAAAAGGGGAGAAGGATGTCTAAGTAAAGAAGCTTCTCACTTAAATGAAGAATGGGAAAGAAATCTACAGACAATAAAATCAATCACTGTAATAAAGGTACAAGTGCCTATAAGTAAAAATAACAAGCAACTAAAAAAATTTGCTGTTACCACTTGCATGACAATGCATATGCCACAGAAAAGGAAACAAATGAACTACACCAAGTTGCTACTGAAGATAAAGAACACTGAATTCCTGTTTAATGCACCAGTGTCCTGTATCACCACATGATGACAATGGCATATGTATCTTTTACAGTCAAAATGTGTGTGCTTACCAAAAGGAAAAACGAAAAACAGAGATACCATGAAAATCACCTTGAACTTGGCCTGTAAGCTGTTTCTTTGCATCTCTGTACGTGATTTTGTTTTGTTTTTTCCATTACCATTATCAAAAAGAAGGAAAAATCCCCACCTCGCATGGCAGCTGAGCCGACAAGAGACCCATTTTGTCACAGGCCATTAGTGTTCATCATTACACAGCTTAATGCAGTTGTCTGTTCCCTTTAGTGAACTCTGCATAGATTTATCTTCAGCTAATGCAGCAGAGGCTAAGGGAAACTACAAAGGTCTCTGGGTATGTTTGCCTTTATGGGACAGCATTTTGAAATCACTCTGGGCTAAAGGACTCTCCAGAGTTGGAGAAAGTAATATGTGCCTCTCCTGTCACACCGGCTCTAACAGGCAATGCTTGCTCAAGGGGAAAAGGATCTGGGCACTCACAGGCACCTTTGTTTAGAGGTGGAAAACTCTCATCTCGGCACCGTAGGTCAGAAATCGAGAGAAAAATTTTATTCACAGACACACATATACGTGCATACCCTGAGCTCCAGAGCCCTATTTGAGGCTCAGAAACTTCATTATTCATTCATTCAACAAAGGTAAATTGAGGGCCTGCTCTATGTCAGGTACCATTCTAAGTAATAGGAAAACAACAGTAAACTAAGTAAACAAAAATCTCTACCCTTAGGCAACTTACATTCCTAGCAGGGATCGGGGCTGGGGGAGACAGTAAGAGAGATACGAGATAAAGTATGCAGACGGTGAGAAGGGAAATGGGGCAGGGGGAACAGGCATATTATAATTTTCAATAGGACAGTCAAGGGAAAGCTTCTGTAGGACAGTATCATTTGAGAAGAGCCTTAAAGGCGTTAAGGTAGTGACTCACAGGGGTATCTGGCAGAGGAACAACAGTGCTGTGCAAAGGTTCAGGGAAAAGTTCAAGGAGACCAGTGTGGTTGGAGCAAAGTGATCTACAGAGAAGGCAGTAGAAAATGCACTTAGCAACAATGGTAGGGGCAGATCACGCGGGGCCTTCTAAACCACTGTAAAGAATTCTGTTTTTCCCTCTGCATGAATTGCTACGGGAGAATTCTGAGCCCAAAAGTTTGCATGACATAACTCACATTTAAACAGATCACTGCGGCTAAAAGGGAGGGGAGCAATGGGTTGCGCACGGGACTAGTTGGGAGCATGATTCAATTACCCGGGCAAGAAATGAAGGTGGCACACAGATCAGGATAGTGATTATGAAGGTGGTGAGCAATGGTCAGTTTCTGGGTGTTTTGTTTTGTTTTTGGAAAAGTCAAAAGGATGTGCGGATTAGAGTGTGAGAAGGGCACACTCCCAGATTTTTAGCAATTGTCTGAGCAATTGGAACAATGGTGCTACTATCTACTGAAATGGGGAACTCTAAAGGGCAGCAGTTGGTGAACAGAGAGTGTAGAATACTGGGATGTCAGTTTTGGACATTTTATTTTTTATTTTTTTAAATGTTTATTTGTGAGAGAGAGAGAGAGAGAGAGAGAGAGAGAGAGAGAGAGAGAAGGAGCGCGTGCGTACTTGAGTGGGGGAGGGGCAGAGAGACAGGGACACACTGATCTGAAGCAGCTCCAGGCTCTGAGCTGTCAGAGCAGAGCCGGATGCAGGGCTCAAACTCACAAATCATGAGATCATGACCTGAGCCGAAGTTGGATGCTTAATCGACCGAGCCACCTAGGCACCCACGTTTTGGATATTTTAAATTTGGGATTCTCATGTGACAAAGAAGCAGAAGTGTCAAGAAAGCCCAAGACATAGGCTTTCAGGCTGTGGTTCACTGGAGCAGTCCAGGCTGGAGATAGGAATTTGGGAGCCGTCAGCCTGAGATGGTTTTTAAAGTCCCGAGATGGGCTCAGACCGCCAGGAAAGCGAGGGTAGACTGAAAAAGAGAAGGCAGTCGAGAACTAAACCCTGGGCGCTCCAGGCTAAGAGGTCAGGGAGGAGAGGGGGACATTCATGAGGATGGAAGGGGAACGGGCAGAGTGTGATGTCCTGGGGGCCAAGTGAGGAAAACCCCCGAGGAAGAGGCAGATACAAGCTGCATCTCGTACCGCAGTTGTGGAGACATGTCTAAGTAGCCGGTCACGGTCACAAGAGAGGGGACACTGTGCTGACTAGCAGGAAAAGCGCAGACTGGAGAGAATGCACAACAAAAGGGAACTGGGGGTTATACTGGTCTGTGCCATCCCTTTCTCTGTTTCAATTTCTCCAGTGAGGGAAAAACTAGAGGAAATTAGCCTTGCCCCCTTCTCCATGTTATATTTATGAAAACTGACCAAATCTGTAACCTATTTTGAGGTCTTTGTAAAAAGCTCAGGAAAACTCCCTCTTGGGAGAGTCCACTAACACATTTATCACATCACCTGTTGCCACGTTCTATCTACTACTTTACGTAAACCTTTTCAGGCAGACAAAGCCATTCTGGCATTCGTCTGCTGTTCTCAGTAAGGCAGACACTCTTTTACGTTTCCCCCTGTGTTCTATACCTGGACTTGTTGATATATCTTGAAGGAAAGAAGGAAGGGGACAAAAGAAAGGGAGTGTCATACGTGCCCTCGTTTGCTAAAAAACGTGCAGCACTTTTGTCCTGAACTAAGTAATGCTCTTGAACCAGCCTCAAATGACATCCAAGGAGAACGACTGAGTAAATAAGTCCAAAGCGGCAAAACAAACCACGTATTGAGGTGTGATTAAATGCCACACTCAAAATTGCTCTGCTCAAAGTTCCCAGAGACACATCTTCGCTCTACCTAATAATTTCTCTTCTTCCTGATTTCTCTGCAGCTTTTAATAACCCTCTCCTCCTTTAAACCCTCTTGTATGGTTTCCCTAACTGGCTTTACTTCTATGTCCTTTGCTGCCTCATCATTTCTCTCGTCCTCTTAATATGGAGTGTTCCAAGATTAAATTGACCTCAGTTTTCAACTCTATTCAAAGGCTTAAAAATCCCCTCTATGCAGAAACCATTGGGATTAAGAGCTTGGACTTAAAATCATCAAGATTTCTGCTGAAATCTCACTGTAACAATTACTAGTGGTGTGACCTATGGCAAATTATGATAATCTTTTCTGCACCAGTTTCCTCATCTGTAAAACGTGAGTATCATTATTACTTGCTTCATGGAGTTCTGTGAAGGCTTAATGGGCTAATCCATGTAAGGCTCAACAGGAAGACTGGCACGTATCAAGCATGCAAAAAATGCTGACTGCTATTGTACCTCCCAGATATAAAGTCCTAGCTCCAGCCTCTCTTTATTTCAAGTGCACTTCTATCGCCTACTGGAATTAGTCATTTGACTTCCTCAAACTCTCTGTGAACCAAAGACAAAATAATTTAGGACATGCAGAATAAAGAAAATCTATTGTTGAATCATTAGTGAGTCAATTACAGCAAATCATTCAATGAATGTTAGCCTAAGAGTATGATGAGTGAAATGGCATTTCAGTATTTGAAATAACCTAACTTGAAATACAGAGGGTGTCTACAGGCACCCGGGTGGCTCAGTCAGTTCAGTGTCTGACATGGGCTCAGGTCGTGATCTCACAGTTCACGAGTATGAGCCTCACACTGGGCTCTCGGTTGTCAGTGCAGAGCCTGCTTCGGATCTTCTGTTCCCCTCTCTGTCTGTCCCTTCCCTGCTCCCGCTCACACCCTCTCTCTCAAAAATAAGTAAGACATTAAAAGAAAAACAAAAAAGAGAGAGTGTCTACAAAGCGTTTAGCATATGCCTCCTGCAATGCGTCCAGCTCCTTCTTTACTTGACCAGCCTCCATCCAAGTTTCATTCTTACAGTTTTTACTAATAAAACAGTATGTTTATTCAATCAATCATCCTTTCTCATCCCCGATGAAAATTGCTAGTTTAGAAACTGTCACAGGGAGCTTTAGGATTCTAAGGCATTTTCCTCTTAAAAAAAAAACAAAACAAAACCAAAAAACCTTCTATTATTAATGTATTTTAAATAACAAATCATTCCATTTCAAATATTTTATCCTATTATCCCAAAAGTTGTTTGGGAGGGAGTACTAACAGAGAACACTGAGCACGCACCCAGAGCTGTCCTGTTCTCGCCTATAAAAGCACTCTGAAGTATGTTATCACACGCAATTCTACGGGACACCTAGCTCGTTGCTTATTTTTCTTTTTTCTTTTTTGAAGCTATTAGTTATTTTCGAGCAGGGGAGGGGCGGAGAGAGAATCTGAAGCAGGCTCGCACATCAGTGCAGAGACTGACACTGGGCTTGAAACCATAAACCGCGAGATCATGACCTGAGCTGAAATCAAGAGTCGGACGTTGAACAACTGAGTCACCCAGGCTTATTGCTTATTTTTAATGGGATACTCTATTAGTTGTCAAAACCTAAATTGGCCAGTGGTCTTTTCTGAAATAGAGATTCTCACTGAAATCAAAATTCTTCTTTTTCACAAATATATAGCCCCTCATCAGAAACACTTGATAAAACATAACCATGGGGCCAGTAAAATGTGTGTTTTACCATTTCTGTGTGAGCTTTCTGTATCCTTTGTAGCTATAAACTTTTTGCCCAGAAGAAGGAGGTGGAAGGTCACTACAGCTCAGGTCTTGGAGGTAGTTACTAAAATGCACAGGATTCCTCCTGTATTGCTCCATGACCACACACAGTAAAACATGTACACGGTTCATGGTGATTTTGTGTTTCTTTCCCTCCAACAGCAGTTTGGTTTTTCACTTGAGTACGGCTGACATACAGTATTATATCAGTTTCAGGAGTACAACGTAGCGATTTGATAATTACATACGTGACGCGATGCTCCCACGATAAGTATAGTTACCATCTGTCACCACACAGTTAGTGTTATTGACGATGTTCTCCCTGCTATACTTTTCAGCCCCATGACTTATTTGATGACCAGAAGCTTGCCCCTCTTGAAGTGGGACTTCCCAGCGCCTTACTCTTTGACTACGTGGGGGCTCTGCTAGCATGAAGTGACAGAGGCCCTGTAGAGCATGCAGGTAGGCTGAGCTCACGCCCCTTGCCCCTCTCTGGGATGACACGGAGCCCCTCTGCTACTTCAGCCATCTCAACTGCCCCTCGAATCCTGAAAATGCCCTAGCTGGCAAGCAAACTTAAAGCCAGAGGAACAGGAGTTCAAACTTCAAATTCACCGTAAGGTACTGTGTTCGGTGACCTTGAGCAAATCACTTTATCTAGTTCTCAGAGAGATGCCTGCTTTTTAAATTAAATGTTCTGAAAATGAAGAAAAGTCAAGACACGGAAAGTCGGTGGTATACAACAAACACTTAATAAAGAGCGGTTCCCAAGTCCAGCCTGACACAACCACCCTTTTCATCAAACCCTGCACTCCACTTTAATGAGGTGTTTGTTGTGTATCCGCACAGAATCCGAGGGGCATTGGGTCTCCCCAAGAAGTAATCAGAAAGGAAAAAGAAGAATGAGCGGCGGCGGTGGGGGGAGCCCTAACTTGCACTCAAAGGCTTAATATTCTTCAGACTGGATGCTTTTAAAATTTGCAGAGTTCCACTAGGCCCATTCAGTAGGGAATATATGCTTTTCCATGGCTTACAGAGATCAACATAAAACAAAAACAACAGGCATTTGAGTGCTGCCTGCCTGCTATCAAGAGGCCTTTCACACAATGTGGCAGAAATGCTATCTCAGAGGGACAGGCATCTTAACCAGCAATTTTTCTTCCCTTCCATTTACTCTTTTTAAAAACTATTGCAGTCAACACAGGCAGGCAGCTGTCCTTCTATGCCTCAACACTTCCCTGCACCCTAGCTCACAGACAGTAGTTTCCCCATACTCACCTTTGCTTGGAAAATACTCAATAAAGAAATGAGTGGAAACAAATTAGTCATTCTGCAGTCTATTGATTAAGCCACATTAAATCAGGGTCACACGGGGTATGCGTTGGGGGAAGGGAAGCAATCAATTCAAGGCTGCAAAAAAATTAATGAAAACACACTCAGAAGTTTTAGTCCTTTTTTACCTTGTCATTAACAGTCAGGCTGTGAGTCCTGAACATACTGCCCAAGGGCCATAAAAAACCCTACAACCGGGAAAGGGAACGTGCATTATTAACTATATTACACTGCAGGTTGGCGGCAGACGGGTGTAAACTTCTTCTTCTGGAGTTGTAGACAGATGGATGCTGAGACGACATCCAGAGACAAAGACGGTTCAGACACATCTTACTCATCACTGGAAAAATCCATGGAATTGAAGGCTGCTAAAAAAGTTAACTGCTGTTTCCCCATCTAAAGTACAACAAGGAGAGGTTTTCAGGATCCCAAGTCATAGAACGCTCGTATCATAGCAAGAACAGAGGAGTGACCGCTCGCCTTTCCAAAGTGTAGCACCAAATGAGAGGTCAGTGAGACCACACGATCCTAACAGACTGCCAACTTCAGTGTGTTTAGAAACCACCTGGAGAACCCGTTTAAAATGCTGATCCCGTCTGCTGTGTCCAGAATTCTGAACCAGCAGGTCCAAAGCAAGGACCAGGAACCCACATTTTTAACAAGTTCCTCTGCTGATTTTGATTCATACAGGTGGTTCTCGGAACATACTTTCACAAACACCGAAAAGGTGTAAGATAGAACCAAAATAAGCAATAATTTTGATCTGGGGGGGGGGGAAGGAGAAAGAAATCTAAGTAACACGACCATCTCCTCCCTCTGGAACGAGGCTAGATGACAAGAACTTTTGAGCCTCCTTAGTATATATTCGCTTTGTGACTAAATGAGCAAATGAGTGAATGAATGTTCTTATAGTGGGGTAATAGTTACCATTTACTGAGTACCTATGTAATCCTCAACAACTCTATGAAATGTGTACCACTACTATATCCTCATGAGAAAGAGAAACCAAGATTACACAACTTGCCCAATGTACATAATCAAAACACGGTGGAGCTAGGTTTGACTTACACAAACAGTGTGCTTGTTCCTGTCCGCTATGGATATGCCTTCAATGATTTGAAGGCATTTTTCCTAAGAGGGGACACTAGAGCTGCTTCTATCCTGGGAAAACTAGCCCAAATAAAGGCATTTTCTCGCATTTATCTTAACCATAAAAACAGCTTTCCTGAATTCTGAAACTCCTTACCAGGACACAGGGCAGATTAAAGAGTTTAAATGTTTATTTATTTTTGAGAGACAGACATAGAGAGAGACACACACAGAGCGTGAGCAGGGGAGGGACAGAGAAAGGGAGACACAGAATCTGAAACAGGCTCCAGGCTCTGAGCTGTCAGCACAGAGCCCGACGCAGGGCTTCAACTCACGGACTGTGAGATCATGACCTGAGCCGAAGTCAGATGCTCAACCAACTGAGCCACCCAGGCGTCCCTAAAGTAATTTTTAACCTGCCAGAATTCTGTTAAGGCCAAAAATACACTTGGGAGGGGAGTGGCCTATAAACACCTGGTTGCACTTTCAAGCCATAGTCAAGGAAGAGCAAGGGCTTAATGACCAAACTAGTTCATACCAGCACATTCTGGTGCTGGTAATATGGAATCACTGAACTTGACAGTCAAGGTCTTAGACCCCTCTAAGTACTCCTAGATGTATATAGATCTCTCTCTCTCTTCCTCCCTCCTCTATCCCTTACTACCTCTGCATATGACATATTCTCTGATAGGAAAGTCCCCTTCCCCCCAACTCCTTGGTACACCTCGTATAGACAATTTATTACATTATGAGCACTTCTCTTGCCTTAAGGCTGTCTCTACTGTATTCTCCCATTCTTAACTGCCTTCTTTGGGAATTCTTAGCCTTCCCGCTAGCCTGTAAAACATGAGGGTTGGGAGTGTTATTCATGTCTGTTTTACTCCTTTTGGTTTGCACAGGACCCAACACATATATTGGTCACCCTGTAGCAATACGAAGTGGCTAAATGCAAAGACCACGACTGACTTCTTCTGAAAGCACAGACCAATGCAGACCATTAAAAGATGAATAAAGAAAACCCACATCTCTTGGTTCCAAGTTTTTCCACGTAGCCTCAGTACCAATTCAATTATCTTCCAACACTGATTCCGCACTCAACCCGGGCAGGATCCACACTGACTTGTAGAATAGGATTGCAACTCTGGTTAGATGAGAAACTCAAAAGACACACTTTCCCAAAATAATATGCTCAGGAAATTGAAGATCATTTCTACTTAAACCACAGTTTATCCTAAAAGTATAATGATCCTCTTGAGTGAAAGGGTATTTTCAAATTGGGAACATCACGGAAATTCAGTTGGGATAGATTAACGGAACTTTCGATGAGGTTTAAGATCCATGCTAAAAAACATGCTCTTACTTAACAAAACTCTATGCTCAGTAACAAAATCCTAAGAACTTAATAGCTATAAATGGCAGTCTCTTTTTTGGTGGTGAATGTTAATTACAAGCAAAAAGAAACTGATGTAATTGATTCTCTTTTGCTAGACTTCACTACCATTAAGTTAAAAAGAAGTCAGAAGTGATCAGCGACTATCATCATGCAGGTGGATGACTTCTTTTTGTTTCTATATTTTTAAAATCATGCCTCAGTGACCATAAGAAATACTATTGTATCTTACCATGCTGAGAACAACAACAACAACAACAAAAACAAAAGACACACACACACTAAGAATATCTGCCACTTCCTATGATTTCTTTCTGGCTGTCTTCTTCTATTCACAGGACGTGCTAGATGAGATGAATGAGTTGTTCCCTAAGTATCATCTGTTCTTTGAAATGCTCTTCTGAAATCTCATTTAAAGTCCCCAGATCAGATATTCTTTCCTGCCTCCCACCCCAGGAATTAATTCCTACACCTGAACATCAAAAATAAAATACAGGCAAATATCACACAAAATGTTAAAAGAATCACTACAAACCTGGATTACATCACTTCACAGTATTGTTGTTGGTGTGGATTTACTGGGTCACGTCAGAGAGAGAGAGTCAGGCCTGACTGAACCCGTACAAACAACTGCAATGCTTATGATTTGGGGGATTCTTTCTGGAAAGATGGAAATGTTTTTATACAAGCAGCTGCCTATCTTTTCATTCTGTGATGGTTCACCACAGTCCTCCAGCAGACTTAACTTGTTTAATGTAAATGTGTTTGTAATGGGCAATTTTATCTGTATTCTGCCGCCATTTCATTTGCAACATTATTCTAATTAATGGGTTATTCATCATTTTACTAGAGCTGTTTTGTGCTTGAGGAGGCTACTGTTACCTTTGGAGCAGTTTTAGAATTTGAAAATAATTCTCACTACTCCAGTCACATACTTCAGATGTGTTATAAGACACCGTTCATTTTCCATTTCTCCCCACCTCCATTTCTGCTAATGTCTTTGCCCAGGCAGAAAAGAACACAGTCTACTCTAATATATTAATATGAAAGCCTCCCAAATGATATCTTTGGCACTAAAGCTTAAAATTCAGCCCTTAATAATGTATTAAGTGTAAGCGATCTTTCCCTAAGTCATTCTATACTAACACTATGGTGGCGCATATATCCCGTTACTTAACGGAGCTCTGAGCAATGGGAAAGGAAAAAAAAAAGACAAGTACTGGGCCCAGGACTGTAGTCAGAGGACAGATATTCAACACACACACCCCGCTTCAGTTTGCCCCACCCACAACCAACAGCCACCAAGTGCGAAGGCCTCACGGATCTTCTAAAAATGGTGATCCATTTAGCCATCCATTTTCAGTTTCTATTACAGCAACATCTACAAACATCATTCATTTATCAAGACCTTACTGTTTCAAGTACACGTTTAAGTGATCTATGTAGATTGGCTCATCTTCTAACAATCCCACAGAGTCAGTGGCATTACTCCCATTTTACAGGTGAAGAAACAGACTTTTGGAAGTTGGATGACTAGAATGGGAATGGACTAGACTGGTTTGACTTCAACACCTGAATATCGATAGCATTTCTTCAGGGCTAAACAACCTCCTTCAGAGCTCTCAGCAACCTAATAATGAATTGAAGGCACTCCTTCAAATTCCTACTGAGGCATATTCTTTCATGCAGAATTGATTTTTATAAGCCCTTCTTCACGCATGCACAGAAACAGTCCTGGAAAGACAGGGATGGCCCAGTGCACTAGCCTATTTCTTATTAAAGGAAAACTCCATATATTAGAAACCCTATTTCATGAATCCCAAAGGGGAAAAAAAAAATACATGATATCTAGGAGGAAACTCATTTCTTCTCACGACTGCCTGTATCTTTCCTGATGAGGTCTCTTTATTATAATTAGATTTCCTCACCTCCTGTTCCTCCAGCCCTGAGTTCTCTGCTGTCTCATATCACGGAAGCATAAAGACAAAGGGCTATGAACAGAAAGCCCACCATTCTCATATACTTCTATTGTTTTCACTTCAATTTCTGCTGTGCAGTTCAGAAACGCAAGGTATTTGGAAAGTGACAAAGAAAAGGTTCATCAAGTCAGGCTTCCTCTTTCTTATCTTCCAAAGAGAGGAAAATAGAGCTATATAGAGAAGAGAGTGTCGGGTATACAGGGAAAAGTATTTGCTAAGCTTTGGAGACTTTACAAGGAATATAAGGATGTTTGCAGAGTTAAAGACTCAGAGGTAAAAAAAAAAAAAAAAAAGATTAGAGAAGGTATTTACCCTGTTAACCTGCCAGAAAGAAAGGAATGTTCTAAAAGGTAAATGAATTGCTACTGAAGGGGTTCATAACAAGTCTCCCCAAAACGTGCCACTTTGGCATGTGGACTATTTTGAGCTGAAGGCAATCAAGAACCGGCAGATTCAAGAAAAACTTCCATCCCTCCCTTAAACTATCTAAACTAATTTAGATAGGGGGTCTTGACCAGAAACGGAGCCATTACCGAGAGATAACTTTCTACCTGACCTGTCTGTAAAGGGAGACAAACATCAAATTACCAAACATCACTCTTCTTATCTTCCTGTGAACATCCTCTGAAGGCCCTAAACTTGACTTCCTTAGTCCAAGATTGCCCGGCTTCTCCTTGGGTCTCATATGCATGTAGGGTTTCCCTATGTATGGAAGTAAATTTTTCTTCAGTTATCTGCCTTATGTTAATTTATGAGACCAGTTAAATAATCTGGAAGGGCAAAAGGAATTTTTTTTTTCCTCCTCAATACAGTGTTTGTGTGCAAATGCAAAGTGGTGTAAAAATAGTTCAGTGCAGTTTTGTATACCCTTCAAAAATGACTTTGAGACTCTCTTTTATAAATAAAAGGGTCTTGGTACCGTGGGTATTTTCAGTTGTAATAGACAAACATATTGAGAACTTTTTCATCATAATAAAGTGCAGAGGTTTGCTTTGGCCTTTAAGGGAAAAAAAGGCAAAACAAAAACAAAAACAAACTCCTCAAAGCTGAGTTACCCTTTTGGATTCCAGGCCAATTCAATGTAACAGAAAATACAATATCTACCAACAAATATAAAAATTAACTCTCATAATGTTCTCTTTCCCTTCTGAAGTTTCATTAGAACACACCCTCAGGCCCCTCAAAATCTACAGGAAAGTACCACACATGGAAGCAAATAAGTAACTTCAGGTCAAAACCCTTAAAGGACACAATCTCACTTCCTTGCTGATGGTGCTCTCTTCCTAGAATTTTCCCTAATTAGAAAATGGTAAATACTGCCATTGTTAGCGTTTTTGAGTTCCTATAATTTCTTTGTTCTGGAGATTTTCACTCTGTTTTTCTTCTTTTCAACCAGGGAAAAGCAGGGTTAATATTTAAGTCCTAAAAGGGTCTGTTTTACTAGTGTCTGGCCTATGAATTTTTAGGATATTGCTACAAAAGCATTAAAGCTATTTTCATTTTTATATCTCTAAGTAAAAATGAGCATCGTGAATGAGAGTTTGGAGAATGGAAATACAGACAAAATTCCATAGAACAGTAAGAACAGCCAGTTGTTCTGAGGCTGACAAACCAGGGGGGCCACACAAGGCCCTTATCCCCGGGGCTGCTTTCTGTCCACGGCTGCCCCAACGTCTCCAATTCTCTTTTACGAAGTAGGTCTCCTCCTTGAACCAAGATTCATTCTTTCCCCTGCTCTTCCTTCTTCTCTCTGGATCCCTGTCACTCTTTTCTTTCTTCTTTAGTTCGCTTCTCTGCCATTTTCCACTCCTTCCTTTTGTTCCATTCCCTGTGTTAGGTGGCTAAATGGAGCTGAGATGTTTTAACAATTTTTGTGTTTAGTAAGTATGGATCTAAAATCCCTAGATGATATTAAATTAAATATCTCATATTTCTCTTTAGAAACAAATAAGAAAAAAGAAAGAAAACATTTTAGCAGTACGTGGCCTTCAATTTACTTTTGGATAATCAGAAGGAAAAATTCTCTCCCCCATCGCCCACTTATCTTCATTGAAAAGATACTGTACTTCTATGCTGTTTGTGGCAGTAACCACAATTCACATTTTTTCACAGATCAATTTTTAAGAATATACCCTGATATCACAGGTACTTCTATGTGGGTAGCTTTTCATCTACCGTGAGAGCATTTACTGTAGATATCACAGGAAAAATGGCAGTTATAAGCCCCTGACATCATAGCCAAATGACCTGGAAAAGGAAATCAACCAGCTTTTTTCTGTTTATCTCTAAGCTAATAATGAGAATCAATCTACTAAGCGCTACCTGCCTACCAGAATTTTGGAGTTACACAGTGAGGTGTTTGTGTGCAATTCTGATATCAGAAAGAAGTCCTCAGAGTAATATTTAAAATCATCTTATTCAATGAACAAGCAATCTGTATCTTCTTATTATGGTTTAATGCTATGAGGCTAATTCATACTATAAGTGATCCAAAGCCTATTTCTACTAGAGTCAACAATCCTTTTCTTATGATAATGCAATAATTTTTCAGACTAATGAATCATGATGTTTTCCTGAAAATGTTCAATTCAAAATAAATACAGAATTTGTAGGGCTAAAAGACTATAGGTGTGACATTTTTTTCCCATTTGATTTTGATTTTTAATTTTTGGGAGATAGATCATCCTTTTCCTCTAGATTTATTCAAGTTTGAATGAAAAGTGCCTGCTTCAGTTCAGAGCTTTGATCTTCTTGGCTATGATGTCTTCCTTGGCCTAGACTCTAATGAGACTAAGTCTCTATGCATGCTGTCAATCTTCTACATCAAATGCTGGGAGTGAGGAGAAAGCGACTTTTTATTACAGAACTCTGAGGCCCCTCTTTGGGGAGAAAAAAGAGGAAATGTGGTGTAATACTTCTTTCGATTTCTTGCTCACGTGGAGAGAATATGTACTTTCTCACATGGAGAGAACATTTTATGGTCATAATAATTAAATCAGTAAAGATTTACTTCCCTTCCCCCTTTGCTCTTTCTTTAGGGATATTTAAGAAATGTCCACTCTAGAAATGAAACTGGCCAATCCCAATACTAAGAAAACTTTATTTATAAGCTAGGATGAACTCTGTATTGTAGGACAAAATAACCAGGAAAATAAGACTATATCTGCTGGCTTTTCTCTCTCTTTTTTCTCCATTATTTTACAGATTAGAGTTAATCCCCCCAAATAGCGAATATCCAACAGGGTAGGTTATTGATGACATTATCATACGAATACTACTCCCAATTTGGGCTTCCGCACTTTATGAGAAGTCAGCCATTATTCTTAGTATAAAGTCTTAACATACGATTCATTTCCCTGTTCCAGGTGATAATTACTGTAGTAAAGGACCTTGAAATGGCCACTCCATTAGTTTTAAGTGGTACTAATTAGGATTTATAATTTAGAGTCTATATAACAACAGAAACAAACACAGACTGTGTGAAGTTTTGGCTCTTTCTATAAGAAAACACCAATTTGAAGATTAAAAATAAGATTAAGTAGCCTTAAAGGGCACAATTTTCATTCTAGAAAGGAAATAAGCAACCTCAAGTTGCTGCCAGTGGGAGGAACAACTGAGTTTAAAGCTCCATTTCACAAATTAAATTCTGGCTGCATCTTTTAACACCAAGACTTTTTTTTTTCCCTTCACAGTGCCAAAAATACATTCCAGAGCCAATGTTCTCAAGTGAAAACATACAGTATTTAGACAAGCAGTAATTCGCTAGTAATGTTTCCACATAATCATTTCACACACGATTGCTAATCATGCCATGTGAGAGAAACCTCTAAACAAGGAAACGTATATATGGCCATAAACTTAAATTATCAAACTGATAACAAAAGCAGAAATGGTCAAATAAAAGAGTACATTCTAAACTTGTTCACAGAATTAATCAATTCTGTTTTGGACAGCTTTGGATATTTACAAAAGGGTAGATATCTGAAATATAACCAAATCTTAGGAATATAAACACTTTCTTTCTCTTATTCCTGAAATAAGTAGCTAAAAAATTGTTTCCCCAAATAGTGATATAATATTCAATAGGTTCCCATTCTGTCACTGACTGTGATAACTTCCAAGAACTAAGCTCTTAAAGAATTATTTATTGTGGGGCTCCTGAGTGGCTCAGTTGATTAAGTGTCCAACTGAAGTTCAGGTCATGATCTCACGGTCTGTGAGTTCGAGCCCCGAGTCGGGCTCTATGCTAACAGCTCAGAGCCTGGAGCTGCTTCGGATTCTGTGTCTCCTTCTCTCTCTTGGCCCCTCCCCACCTTATGCTCTGTCTCTCTCTCTCTCTGTCTCTCTCTCTCTCTCTCTCTCTCTCTCCCCCTCTGTCAAAACTAAATAAACATTAAAAAAAAAATCATTTCTTGAGGTCCTTTCCAACAACATTACCACCAACCACACCACCACCCCAAATACCCTCACGAGCTACTAACAGGAGCAAGAGAGAGAACTCAGAATGACACCAGAGCTTCCAAGTACATTCTCCTGTTGAGAAGCAAGGCATGGCATTCAAACCAACTCCATTTTTCTCCTCTTGCTCAAAAGGAAAGACACAGAAGGTGGTGATTGAAAGCATTAGTGAGGTTTACATAGAGGAAAGCCAAGAGAAACACTCTGAACAGGCACACCATGCCCCCCCTTCTTCAGAAACACAAATGAGCACAGAAGAAGTCAAAGTTATATATAATCTTTAGTGGTTAAAAAAAAAAAAGGAGTAATGCTTCACACATGGCAGGATCTGGCAGAGTGTGTTATGGAGGCAGCTCATGAAATGCTTAGCTATCAAATTAATTCCAGTTGGCTGGGATATGAACCCTGTCACATATATTGAAAACTAGATGAAACATAACTAAATGTAATGATAAAGAGCAACGAAAGTGCTGCTGGAAAAATAATCATGAAGCTTCAGGCTTGTTTAATGATTTTGTCAATATCTGGAGAAGAGAGAATTCCATGGAACCAGAAGAAATCTCAGGGGGATTTTGCAAGCATTAGGAAGAAATTAGGCAGAGGGTTTGCAACGCTTGTACTTTAAAAAGAGGAGGGGGCATTATTTTATAATAATAAGCTCAAGAAAATGCTAAACTAAATTTTAAAGCTCAAAATGATCTTTCCTTTATGTGTCTTATGCAGAGACCACACTACAGAAAAAGTCTACTGAGGATTCATTGCAATCTACCAGAGAGAAGAAATTCATTTCTCTTTCTTCCTAATATTTGAGGCACTTGATGCAAATGCACAGGTATATTAAGAGGAAAGGGTAAAAAAAAAATCAACATGTCCATTGTTTTCCTTTCATAAAATTGTTTGTGGCATGGTTTCTCAACAACTACAGTTTTTAACTGATCTTCAAACAAAATATTTGATCAGCTATCTCATGTTCTTTTTAGAGAGGCACAAACAGTAAATGAACAAGTGAATTTTAAGAATAATGTTTCTGAATCAAACTGCTAATCATTTACTCAGACTATCCAAATAAATAAATAGATGTGTCCATTTCTCTTCACAAAAGAGTAAAGTTTAGCAAGATGGTACTAACAAATGGCTGGGGTAAATCGCAATTGTTTTCCACTCCTTTTATGGCCCCTACTATATCATCCTGCTTTCAATAAAAAACCATATGTAGGCAGATATGTGTTGAAAGCCAATTCATAAGTGCCATAGAGACTAAATATTTGAGAATGTTATACTTCTCATATCTCATGGAAAAAAAGAAGGGCCCACAATGGCAGAAGCATTTAAGAGATAATGTAAAACCACAAAATATAGGGAAATGCGTGCTTTTCAGAAGACAACGCCAATAGAGAATGTTTATAAAGAAGACATTCTTGGGGTGCCTGGGGGCTCAGTCGGTTAAGTGTTCGACTTCGGCTCAGGTCATGATCTCATGGCTCATGAGTTCAAGCCCCACATTGGGCTCTGTGCTGACAGCTCGGAGCCTGGAGCCTGCTTCGGATTCTATGTCTCCCTCTTTCTCTGCCCCTCCCCCACTTTGGCTCTGTCTGTCTCTCTCTCTCAAAAATAAACAAACATTAAAAAAAAAAAAGAAGACATTCCTGCAGGTAGCATAGTTTTTGAAAGTTCTCATTTTACATCATACCAAGACCCAAAGCTAAAATGGAAACCACAATGTTCTATTCTAGATACATTCAAAATATTCAAGTGTTACTTCTTTCTTGTAATGGGGATATCTCTGACCTGTATAGAGAAATTTACCTTTACATAAATTAAATTATATCTTAAATATAATTTGAAAATCTATCTTGGGTAAAACTACATAATCAAAGTCCTTAAGTCCTGCAAATAATTATGCCTACATTAACCAGTTGAATTCATAAAGTTTCCTTCTAAATCAGCCCCACTGTTTTTAGATGATTATCTTTTAGAAGTAAGACTAAGAGAGGGGCATAGTGATTAGAGTAGACCATCATGAGAAAGTACTCTGAGGTTCTCATTTTGACCGGGCTGCCACCTGTCCCATCTGTCTCTGAGACCCAGAGCTGGTCAAACTGTGTCTTTCATCATAATTTTTTAACAGAAAAAACACTCTAATCCAGGGGGAGAATTATGTTTATGAACTGCTTCCAGAGTGTCCTACTGAAATGATATGCCTAACTCAAACAGCCCAATTAGAGCCTCCATTAAAGAATCCTGGGGCCTGAGAAACCTCGTATTTTCAGGGTTCTGAACGGAGAGGAGGCAGTAAGCACTAGGGCTCTGGGGTCCTTCTGCCTGGGCTTGAATCCTGGTGCCTCCATTTACAATAGTGTGATCTTGGCCAAGCCACTTCAACTCTCTGTGCCTCAGGGTAGGTTCCTTAGCTATAAAATGGGGGTAAAAAGGGTAATAATAGTATCTACCACCGGAGTTGCAGTGAGGACTGAATCAGCTCATAGATGCTAAGCGTTAAAAACATAATTGGGTGTATCACTAGGGCTCAGTAATTTTAGTTTTATTGTTATTTACTTGCGTTGACTGAGAGGCCTTCACCATACATAAGCAGACTGTGAAAGTGAGGCCCAGAATGTACACTTAAGGTAATTCCATCTTACATTACCCCAGCGTTCCTAGAATGCAGACGGTTTCAAAACCATTACTTACGCTCATGTATATAATCTAAAACACCAGGATCTCAAGATGTATGCTCATTACTATTGCCACACACAAGCAGGAAAACAATATTAATGTTGTAGAAATTCACTGTTGACATGACATCAAACTTTTGGTAGCCAACTGGATGTGAGGCATGTAAGCCAAATCACTAGGACTGCATCGGTAACCTGAGTCTTTGTGGCATTGGTGACAGTTTTGCTGGAGTTTGCTATGGTAATGAGTATAGACAGCCTTGATCCATTAAGGACCACGCCTGCTGTCTTAATGCATTCCCTCAAGTAATTCAATCATGTTTATTTGGGAGAGACTCTGAGTTATCTTGGGGACATTCAAATAACCAGGTTTCCTGAGATATGCTAATATATTTAAATTATAGAGGGGCTTCCTGATTGCATTAGAAATGCATCTATCTTTCCTTTCTTGTCTTTGCAGAGGGCATGCCACAGGCTTAGTCACAACCAAACGCAAAGTGCCCCTAGGCTGGGGTTGCTAATTATATTTTGAAGGGCAACTGGTTTCTTTCTCAGTAGTTATTCATCATCCACCAAACAAAATAATACCTGAAATATGTGGAGCACACATAAATATGTTTCATTCAGCCCCCAGGAAAATACATACCTGGATGTATATACCAAGAGTGGGTTTGGTAGAGAGTCTTACAGACTGAGAAGAAACTAACAGGAAAAATCAACACACATTTCAGAAATATCAAGGTCATGAAGAAAAGCTTATTGGGGCACCTGGGTGGCTCGGTCGCTTAAAGCGTCCGACTTCGGCTCAGGTCATGATCTCGCGGTCTGTGAGTTCGAGCCCCGTGTCAGGCTCTGTGCTGACAGCTCAGAGCCTGGGGCCTGTTTCACATTCTGTGTCTCCCTCTCTCTCTGCCCCTCCCCTGTTCATGCTCTGTCTCTCTCTGTCTCAAAAATAAATATACGTAAAAAAAAAATTAAGAAAAAAAAAGAAAAGCTTATTCTTTTTTTTCCTCCAGAGAAAGTAGACAAAAAGAGCATGAGACGTAACTAATACTTGGAAGAGGAAAGTATCTACTCCCTAGTAGTACAGTTCACATAAATTGCTAGAAAGATTTCAAAATGTCAGCAGAGGCTTCCTTCCTCTCCCGGATCCAAACGATGAATACAACTTTCCTCGGAAGCCAAAGCCAATGACGAAATTCCTCTAACGTTTACATCCGTAATGGTGTTTCTTCTAGAGAGAAGAGAAAATCTTCGGGAATGAAATATTTGACAGCCTTTGTGACGTTTAGTAAGGCAGAAGTATGTTTGCAAACTTCAAACCTGACTGACTCGTTCTAGCACCTTTTCCGACAGGCAGCATTAAAGAAATGTCTTATACAGGAGGTTTCCCTGGTGTGTGCTCTGGGGCTTGAGGAGGGGAGGAGAGAAGGAGTTTCGTGTGCTGTCATGGGAAATTAACGGTCTGCCTTACGGAGGTTTACAGACTATCATTTATAATCAGACACGGGCAGCCCATCCACTAACTTAAGCATTAAAGAGAGCCAAAGAAGCGACTTTCTCTCTCTGCTTCACCCTCACCTGTACAATGACCTAGGTAAAACTTAGTTGTCCTCGGGGCACCTGGGTGGCTCAGTCAGTTAAGCGTCTGACTTTGGCTCAGGTCATGATCTCACAGTTTGTGGGTTCGTGCCCCACGTCGGGCTCTGTGCTGACAGCTCGGAGCAGAGCTATGAGCCTGCTTCAGATTCTGTGCCTCCCTCTCTGCCCCTCCCCCACTCGCACTGTCTGTCTGTCTCTCTCTCAAAAATAAACATTAAAAAAGATTTTTTTTAAAGAATCAGTTCTCAAGTCATTGTACCACAAGGCACATCTGTAAATTCATATTTGCAATTTATTGATTTGAACAGCAAAAACAACCCCAAGAAGGAAGCCGAGGTGCAAATGTGTTTAGGTGGCAGTGAACCTCAGGCACACGGAAGCACAAAACTTGCGCATGGTCGGTCACCGAACAACCAGCTGTCTACCTTCATTACCTTCTTACCAACGGTAAGAAGTGTAAGACACTGCTCTCCGTGCAAAGTTTACATTATTAATTTCCCCACCCAATGTTTACTGAGAACCTAGTGTGTGCCAGATATCAGCAACGTTCCAGGTATGCAAAGCCAATCAAAAAATGGCCACTCGCATCTTCTTTATGAGGAAGAAACATGACAATAAATAGAGAATAATTATGTGTTGGGTCAGCAAGGGCACAGAGGAAAGAGGAGGAGTGAGAGAGGCGTCAGACAGTCCCCAGAAAAGATCCTACTGAGGAAGGAGTAGAAATTCACCAGGTAAAGGAAGAGGAAAAGGCCATCAGGTAGAGAGAAAACGCAGGCAAGGGAAGAGAGGGGGGACAGAGTGTTAAGATTTGTGCAACTTCAGGGGCGCCTGGGTGGCTCAGTCGGTTAAGCGTCCTACTTCGGTTCAGGTCATGATCTCGCGGTTGGTGGGTTCGAGCCCCACATCGGGCTCTGGGCTGACAGCTCAGAGCCTGGAGCCTGCTTCGGATTCTGTGTCTCCTTCTCTCTCTGTTTCTCCCCTGTTCACACTCTGTCTCTCGCTCTCTCAAAAATAAATAAAGATTAAAAAAAATTTAAAAAAAAGATTTCAAATAGTTTAGGATGGCAAAATGGACTACAGCAAGTATACATATATACACACACACACACTCACATATATATATATATATATACATATATATATATGTGTATATATATATATATATATATATATATATATAGCAAGTATATATAAGAAAATGAAGGAAATGAGGCTTAAAGGATAGTTTTACAATCCTGTTTTTCTCATCCACTTACTAACTGGAAAGAATCTGAGGGCCTCACTGTGAGAGGAGCCACAAAATGGAGGTGACCTGGACCCTCTAATCACCTGGCGGTCCATCCCACTAAGTACCTTGGACGGGCTCTCTTCATGCCTGGGCTGCAATGCAACACTGTGCAGAGAGCACAGGATTTAGAGTCAGAAGCCACCGTTACGTCCTTGCCTTGAAGAAGGAACTGACTGTTTGAGCTTTTAAACTGTTTCTCAGGGTTGTTATGCTAACCGAATAAGACAATGTACTTGGAAGTTGCTGTTTTGATGTTAGCTATTTACTGCTATTATATAATTTATATAACTCCAGCAGATGCATAATCATAGTATTAATCTTATTATTTATGTTCTAGTAGATCATGGCATTGTATGCTGGCCTCTCCCTTTAGACCTTTATAATTATAAATATGGCCTCATTTCAATACATTCAGAAAATTATGAAAAGTATAACAAGATAATCCCACATTCACTTCTAGGTACATATGTACTCATAAATAAAGCTATATATCTATATATTTTGATCAAAATGTGGTCCTATTATACTTCTGTTTTGTAACCAGCTCTTTACTCAATATATTTAACCTACCCTATGTTAATAAAAAATACACCTACTCTACTATTTTCAGTGGCTGGACAAGGCTATATGTATAGAACACAATTTCTGCAGCCAATATCCTCTAGACAGATCGCCCAATATATGAATATAGATCTTAGCTAAACAATCCCTGTGATCCATTCATTTCGGTCTTTAATCCTTTCTTTTACCCCATACCCCAACACACACACCCCTGTTATCCTTTTGCTTTCTTTGCCAGAACATTTGTATTTGATCTTGAGGATTTTCCGAAAGTCCTCGATTCTGCATCATCAGATTCAATATTATATTAAGCTTCACTTCATTGTATAATTGTTCAAGGACTTAACCTACAAACTCTCATCTCCACTACAAAGGCCATTAGTACATCTGGTTCTCACACCTTTTATCCAGGAATCTCATTCCTGCCCTTCACACATACTCTCTCCTCACACTCATCTCCAACTTCAAACAAATATCTTAAGCTTGAATATAATCCATTTTTTTTTCTCTAGTCTTCTACCTTCTTCCAAAACATCACTATTAATTGCAGATGTTACTGTTTTCTCCTGATGGGGACATTATATATTCCTAGTCTAAGATTTCCACTGAGTGTGGGTATATTAATTTCAATATAAAACTGTGTTCTGCCTTGAGTCATCTCAAGGTGATGTGTTAAGCACTATAATGAAAATATGCCCAGAGCACAATAATTTTAAAATTTTAAAAAGAAGGCAGGGGTCAACTCACATTTTGCAAGAGTGACTAGGAATAAGCCCAGGTGAAAGTCGAAAGAGGTGATACATGACCTGAATCTTGAAGGATAAATTGTACACCAGATAAGAAAAAGGTTGGTATGGGTAGGCAGATTTAGGGTAGAAATAAATAAATATGTGTAACAGTATGACAGACCTAAGAAAAGACTAGGGCATAAAAGGTGAGCATAAGAAAAACATGGCTAAGGTCAGAGAAGGTCCTACACTCTACAAAAAGGAACGCTGACTCCTTCATTGGTGGACGCTAGGAAATGACAAAGAGGAAGGAGCACAATCATTCTGGCAGAGGTGTGGAAGACGGGTCAGAGAAGGTGAGGTTTAGAGTAATGGGAACCAACTAGGAAGTTGGGAATGGAAAGCAAAGGCACCAGCGATGGACAGAATGGATCTGAGACATAATTATGAAGCAGAATTGGTAAAAAGAGTGACTCTGGATGTGTAGGGGCAGGGGGGATAAAAGTTTTCTAGGTGGACTCCTGGGTTTTTGAGGTCTGGATCACCGGGGAGCTGGTGGCATCATCTCTCAAGAGAGGGAACACAGGAAGGGAAGGAGCAGACGCAGATTAGCACTCCAGGATGGAGGCATGTGCAGGGGAGTAAAGGCTGGGACTGAAAGATTTAGGCAAGAAGACTATCAGTTCAGTTTTAGAACTGAAACAGCTTCCTGGAGCTTTCGAGACAGTTCCAGTTTGGAGATAATATTCTGAAAGTAATAGCTAAAGTTACTAAATGGGTGAGACAATGGTAGAGTAAGCAGAAAACAGTCTGAGACAGACTCCATGGAGGACTTGCATTGAGGGAGTCGGCAGAGAGAAGAGAACCTTAAGAAGCCTGAGAATGAATGGTCTCAGGTGGAACGAGACGCCAGAGACAGTGGTAACAGAGAAGGGAGGGAAAAGTCCAGACATAAAAGCACACGATCAGCTGCCTCGAATGCTCACAAAACCAGCTAAGGTAAGATGGAAAAATACCCTTGAGATTTGACACCTTTGAGATGGTGACAGGTCAGCAGAAGGTAGAGTGAACGGGAGGAGGGGAAAATGAAGATCACAGAATGTACTCCAGCAGCTTCGTAGGAAGCAAAGAAGAATTTGAGTGGTAGGTGGGGGTGGGGGGACTGCCATGAAAGTTTAAGGCAAGAGATGTTATAAAGGGCAGTGGCTGAGCACATTTGTAGGTCCCAGGGAAGGACCAGCAGATCAGAGAAGATTGAAAACGCGGGAGACCAGGTTGAACAAAAAGAAGATCCTGGGGGGGCTGGAGGGGAATGGGATTAAGTCTAGAGAAGGAACAGCCTCTGAAAAAGCAAAGGGCACAGAGTGAGATGTGTCTCTCCAACAGATGAATTTCTGAGGGTACAGAAGGAAAACTGAGGAAATTTAGCACTCGTGGAAAAAAAAATTTTTTTTTTTTTGTCGTGGATTTTCCTTCTTTTTGTTCTCAAATACCACAATACCTAATTAGGAACCAAAGCTCTCTAAAGGCAAGGACAGGGACAGTGTCTGGCACATGGCAAGCACTCAAATATTTGTTGAAAAAAAAATGGATAAATGGGTGAAAAATAATGAACAGAAAAACATGACTAAAACGAAGAAATTTCCAAATTCAGGGTTGTTTTTTTTTATCTATTCTGAGAGACAGGGAGAGAGAGAAAATCCTAAGCAGACTCCACACTGTCAATGTGGAGCTCAACACGGGGAAATGTGAGATCGTGACCTGAGCTGAAAGCAAGAGTCGGACGCTTAACCATCTGAGCCACCCAGGTGCCCCCAACCAAGTTCAGTTTTTTACAGTACACTCAGCTCCTACTGAATGTAGGAGTTGCATCTTGAAAAGTCAACGTCAATCAAAAACACGTAAAAAAAGGAAATGTAATGAATTAGGCGTACAAACTGGAGGGACTTCCAACTTTCAGAGAAGGATGTTGCCTCCTCTTTACTCTTCAGTGAAATCCTCATTTCAATTTTCCTGAAAGCTTCAAAACAAGAAAAAAACTATAGATTCATTCAGTTGCATTTCCGAGCATGGATGCACCTTTATCCAACCTGCTCAGCATTTATAATTTCGTTTTCAAGAAAGGATACAGTGGTCTCTTCTTATACAACAACTTTCTTTGCTTTTCTTATTTCCGCTCTTATATTTAATTTTTTTCTACCATATCTCCCATAGATTTTTGCAAAGAGAGCAAAAATAAGGAAAATATGCAAACAAGGCATCGACGGCGTTGCTGGCAGCACCTTGAGCACCCTGGGCAGGGCTGGCATTGGCATCCCTGACGACAGGAGAGGCTGCAGACACAGGAAACTCCAGAAAACAAAGCGGCTATGAGACTTGTGACTGCACAGAATACATTATACTTTATAACCAAGCAGCTGAAGGGAAGGCAGTAAATATAATTAACAATAGGTTCAAGATAGTATAGTTAAAAATACGAATGCTTTAATTTGCAAGAATTAAGATGCAAGATTCTAAAGACCTACTGAAAGAATATTTAATGCCCATCAAGTTTATCTTGTGCTTTTAAAACTGGCCCACCCACCTATAATTCATTTGCTCATTTACTCAAAACATTTTTACTCCTTTCCTATTACGGTCCAGAACCACACGATTTACAGCCAGCACCAACGCACTACAATCCTGTTCCTGCCTCCAGTCTAGCCCATGCCTGCTCACTGTTTCTTCTGATATTCCCGTATCCCACTGGCTCTTGGTTAATCCTTCAGGTCACACCCCTCCCCTCCCTCCTGGCTGAATTTGTTGTTTCCAAACACTAGCCTACATATTGTTATCTGCTTAAGAATGTTGATTTAAGTTGCCAATTACCTTTCTTTGAAAAGAATCATTCTCAATTTCAAGGTAATATCATTTTTGCTTTTTTTGTTGTTCTATATTCATTCTGCTTAACAAAACTGGCAACCTATTTTAGTTGCCGGTTATTTTTGCCTTGATTCGTACATCTCAAAGTCCAGGAAATACACAGTTGGTTCATTTTAGCTTCCCTGGCTTTTACTTCCAAGGCTGTAGGACAGTCTATATTCATCATCTAGATAATCGGACTCTGGGCATCCTGGCTCACTGCCTGGCTAGACCAGAGGAGAGCCCCCCACGATCTCTTACTTGCCTGAGGGACCCCTTGGCCCCACGGGATAGGAAATCAAAGATTTCTTGAAAAGCTATTTTGAAGAAGTTTAGGTTATAAGCAGTATTTCGGACCATAAGATCCTAATACATTCTCATTTATTCCAAAATAATGCTTGAATATTGTGTTTTCATATCTGCGGATTTCAGCGGTACACTGATACAATGGCCAACATGAAAGAACCAGTTAGTGCTGTTACAACCATAGTGTGGGCGACTAATACAGGCATCGTGTTGCATAAGAGCCACCAGACACCGAAGAGGACATATTGTATGGTTTCATTCATATGAAGTTCAAGCACAGGCAAAACCAATCTACATACAATGGCAGTGATGGTCACCTCTTCCGGAAGGGGGTTGACAGTCAACACGAAGGGGGTTGACAGTCAACACGAGAAGGTCTTCTGGGGCACTGATAATGAGCTGTATCGGTGTACTTTATTTTGATCTGGGTCACGGATATACTCGCGTGTACAAATGTAAACATTCATACAAGTATGTGAATATATACACAAATACATATGTAAAGATTTGTACGTGTTAATGCATATGTATCATCAATAAAAATGAAAAATAGATTAGCTTTTAAAATATTTATAGATTCTGAATTCCCAGAATCCAATTAAGACGCTTCCATATTCTTTCACTCAAGAGTGATAGCTTAGAAACTTGCTGGCATTACACTTTTTTCTTCTTGCTGTGTATCAAATACTTTCTCACCTACTCATGATGTGGTAGCTTACAGGAATAGGCTTTAGAGAGTGCTCACTGAATTTAGAAATAGTAACCACCAAATGATTACTATTCTTCCACAAATGCCAAAAACAACTCGAGGACATCAAGAACTCCAGGATCTATTCCAACTGCAAAACAAAAAGATCCAGCATTTCCAAGTTCAAAACCACCGCTCTCACCAAAAAATGAAATTAAGGTCATTAAAAACTAAAGCTTCTCTTATGACCTTTTCACCTCTATTCTTTTTATCTGGCTGTTCTTGCCTCTTTTGCTTGAAATCAAAAACCTTGCTTTGCTCACTTGTGAAATAACAAAGTTTCAAGAAAATACTGTTGCTCGGTTTGAAGTTTCTTCTTGTTTGTTTTTAACTACAAAAAGAAGATGAAAAGGGTTTCTTGCCCGTGAAATGGAAAATATCTCACTTGCAGTACTACAGATTAAAAAAAACACACACAGGAGGCAATATTAATGATTAAATGTTCAAATTACAATCACTAAAAGTAAAAAAGTTAAAAATGACCAGGAAGAGCCTTGGGTGTTATACAGAAGCCCTGGAAACAAAGTAAACAAAAGAGAAATAAGAGAACAAAATGAACAGGAGTGTGTGTGTGTGTGTGTGTGTGTATGAGAGAGAGACAGACAGAGAGACAGACAGACAGGAGAGAGTCTTCTGAGGGGCAAGCAAGGAGAACAGCACAATAATTTGCCAAATCACACAGAGAAGCAATGTAGAGCCCACACCCCCAAAAGGAATAGAAGTTATATATAGGAGACTGTGATTTTCCTGTAGGCATTCCTACATTATTTTGATACCAAATTACATTATCAATTTAGGTTTCAAAATCAGATGTAAATAGGCCTGTGGCTGGATATAAACATATTTCAACGGATGCTGAATGGGCATGTTTTGGCTGCTACAGCCCAGGACAAATATATGTTCAGAATATGTAAAAAAAAGCACACAAATTACGTAAATATTTTACAAAGAAAAAACAATTTTTCTCTGCTGTCTTTTATATGTAAGCTTCCAATAATATTAAGTGATAATTATAAAATTTAATTAGTAGAAAACACTGTACCAAAAACATCAGCATATCCAGGTCAAAATCAACAGCAGGCATGATTTTAGGTTCATTACTTATAATGTCATTTTATTATTCATTTATTATTTAAAAAAATAAGAGAGAGAGAGACAGAGTACAAGCAGGGGAGGGGCAGAGAGAGGGAGACAGAATCTGAAGCAGGGTCCAGGCTCTGAGCTGTGAGCACAGAGCCCGATGTAGGGCCTGACTCACGAACCATGAGACCACGACCTGAGCCAAAGTCGGACATCCACTCAACTGAGCCACCCAGGCACCCCTATTATTATTATTTATTTATTAAGTTTTAGTCCCATGTTAGCTGACTGCAGAGGACAGCCAGCTTTCTTTTTGCCTTAAACATCACTAAGAGTCAACTTATACCCACATGAACCATTACTGGCACAGGAGAAAAAAATCAGCCAAATACAAAAAAAAGAAGAGAAATAAAAAGCAAAAAGGAGGAAGGGTGGAGACTCTATAACCACTGCTCTGCAAACAGCCGTCATGTGAATCTCTTTCCTACCCTGTGTCAGAAAGAACAAAGGTGATGAAATGATGCAGAAGTCTACAATAACTCCTTGGCCTAGCCAACGACAATCATCAGCATTAAAGTGCAATATAAAAAAGTAACCCAGATGAGTGAGACTGGAAGAAACCGATCGAGGTGGAGCGCGGAAGCTGCACGGTGGATCAGAAACCCCAGATCTACAGAACGCAGACCTGACAGCCGAGCACATAGTTAGCCACGTCTCCAGGAAGGGTCTTGTCTTCCAAGGAAAGCTTTCCCATTTTTGCCGAATTCATTAGAAAGTTCTTGTTGTGGGGAGTACAACCCCTTTAACGTCCAACCAACTAACTGGTTCTAACCCAGATGTGTGAAGCGACAAAAACCCAAACTACTCTCTCCCTTTTAAGTGACACACATTTACATATTTGAAAACAGGCCTCAAATGTTCCGCTTTTCTTCTGGCTTTCACAAACATTGCCAGTTCTTTCTCACGAGGAACGGCGTGTACTCTCCTCCTAACCAGACAGGCATGCCTGACTTCTCCTAACGTCGTCGCTCAAACGTGCATTGCTATTTGGCTTGGCGCCTTGATCGTCTCTCCACCGCGGTCAGTAACATAAAACTGCCAGTTAGTCGCAATCCGTGTTCAGCCATGTATCACGCAACATGGTTTGGAAACACAAAAGCGGGAGAAAACTACAGTTGAATCTCTGAAAGTTAATTTGAGGATTAAAAACACTTAACGTTTATCACGTAAATTCAAAAGCAGTTTCTCAGCTGTGGGGTTTGAAATCTAAATGTACCACGACAGTGTTTCACAGCCCTTCACGGGTCAGACCGTCTGAAAACATAGCAGTATTTTTCATAATTCTGAGGACAAGGGGAAAAAAAAGGTATGTTTCATAAAAATGCAATAGGGTAGCCACATTTCCTCCCATGCATGAATAATGTATGATCTACAATGTTATTTGCTGGACTGTCTAATCACTAGCATCTTTCAAAATGTCTATATAAGCTTTAGCTCATTAAGAACAAACATGTATCCGTATAAAAATATCACATACCTGTGAACACTCAGAATAATATTCCGCCAAATACCAACACACACATCAAACTGACACGGGTACCCTACTTTTGTGCGTTTCTCAAAGATAAAAACATTGGGAAATGAAAGACTAAAGAATTATTTCAGCTTGTGACATTCATGCTTACTCCAAATAATCAAGCTTAGCTCCCTCTTTCAAAACAAACCACACATAACACACACACACACACACACACACACACACTCACTCACTCACTCACTCACACACACTACATATATAATCAAAAAAATGATCTAGGGACTATGGCACACTTTTTAAATAAAAGTGGGAAGAAAAAAAAAACTAGCAGAAACAGAAGAGGCTAAATAAAAAAGCTTTTAAAGCAAGGCTTCTCCTAGAAGAAACGGTTTTATAATCTTGGAAGGAGCTTCTACAATTCATGAAAGAATGATAAGGCAAAAGCACTTCGTACGACCATAAGCTTTTGACGTAGTAATAAGAGAAAAAAGAGTGAAAGGACAAAGTATCCAGGTTTCTGATAAATCACTATAAGAAACAAACTACGAAGCTAAGTTACAAGAGTAGTATGTTAGGATGAATGTTTAAAAAAAAAAAGGAAATTTCTAAGTTCACCTTTATATTTGTGTATTTCCTGTAACAGACACTTTCTTATTACAACAGAGGCAACACACACACACACACACACACACACACACACACACACACACACAAACCCCACTATTCTACCACTTCTAGGTATGAAAGATTGATCTATTTCAGTAACATCACTAAAGAAAAATATAATTTTCCTTTATATTTTTATTGTTAACTGACGAAAAAACATTCAAATCAACAGACATTTGCTAAGCACCCTTACAGGCGACACATTAATTCTTCCAACAAATATTTATTGTGCACCCCGTTCATGTAAAAGGTACATTTGAACCACTTTCCTTCCTGAATGGTGGAAGTAATGTTAGGAAAGGAGATGAGGAAAACAAAGACCATAAAAAGCAGAAATTGAGGCTGTTATAGGAATGCAGATTTGGAGTTCGGTAGACCTAAAATGGTCTAAAATGGCCTAAAATGAATGAACCAGATTCAGTCACTAATCAGCAAGAGTTAGTGCCAAAAAGTTGAAAAGATCTTCCGTGCTAGGCCAGGTTTAAACTAATATATGTAAGATTCGTAAGTAGTTCATGATCACCCAGAATTACTTTCTATTAAAAAAAAGATTAGATTTGTTGGCAAAGTTTGTTTCGAAAACCCCACAGGCCCTCTACAAAGCAGCCCACCAAAGCATACTACCCCTTTACGAGGAAACAGCCTCGAGTTCAGCCACAACTGTTCTTTAAAAACTCCCAGATATCTGGAATGTCACACGGAATAAATCCTTAATAACATGTTGATAAGCTGATGGCATACTAACAATGGCTCAATATCTTTGGATAATATCATCGAAGCGGGCTACGTACAAAAGACTTATTTTCCGTCTCAGGAGACACAACTGTCAGCAGGGACAGAGATTTTCACCATACCAAACAGGTCGTGCTAATGACTTCACTCCTGAAAAGAAGCCTTCCTGAGTGCCCCAAATCCAGTAAGATGAGGTGTTAGAAGAGTATTCGCTGATAGTCACTGTGTGGGGCTTTCTCTAAACCTTCAGAACTTCTGGAAGTTTCAGATCTAGTCCCAAAAGCTTCTAAAAAATCTAACATGATGCCTTCCTTGTTGTTTAGACAAAAGAGAGAAGTTTCTCCCTTGACCATCCTGTGTACTTGTCTTCCCCCACATGCCCGCCAGCAACACACACCCCTCTTCACGTTCATCTGTTCACTGTTCCCTGACCGTCGCGTCTTTTTCCTTTTCACGCACCATCTCCTCTGCCCAGGTCACTCTGCCCCAGATATTCACACAGCTTCCTCCGTCTCTTCATTTTCCACAGTCCAACCAGATGTCATCTTCCCAGAAAGGCCTTCCTACTCCACCCTACCTGAAACAGTGCCCTCACCTCCAGCGGTCACTTTTCAAATTCCTAACTTTGATCTACTGTTCTTCCTAAAACTATCACTACCTGATACTGTTTCCCATGTGTGTTAGTTTACTGTTTTATTGTCTGACTTTTCCACTGGACTAAATTCCACAAGGGTAGAGACTCATTACTTGCTAGATGGAGAGGAGTTGCACCAAGTAAGCGCTCAATAAATTTTATTAAATGGATGAGCGAATGGATTTTTATTATGCTTAATTATCACAAGGAATTTTTTATGCCTTTGATCTACCAGCATTGTCGACGCGATAAGTACTGTAATTAATAAAACAAAAAAAATACAAAATGCAAGTGTTAATCACAAATGCCATTTACTTTGGAATATCATGTTGAGAAACCTGACCTGCTGCATTAATGGCATCATCAATTTCGGTGCCTTTCACTGTCCGAGCTTTGGTTTCAACCACTTCCTGACCTCCCGACTTCAAGCCCTGCGTTAACAATCACAGGCCTCTCAAAGCAATTTCACAGCCCTAACTGCCCCTACCCAAGCTGCTGCTAACTGGCTGTTGCTACATCTGACGAGATTAACTTTTCGAAGTTACTGTTCTCTGTAATCGGAGACAAATATGATTGGATATTATGATTACGATTACTTGCTCCTACTGCTGTGTGCCCTCAGAATGGCACACAGCCAACCACAGAAATTCTGACCACCACCAAAGCTCAAGCTGCCAAGAAGTTTCATCCCCCTAACTAATCTAAATGCCAACCTGCTCCTTACTGACCAATGAATATTTCATCTTTTGTTCTACCCAGAGAGCCTTTAATTGCTGTCTGGTTTTAATGAAGTGTGGCTGATAATAAATAGTGAAAAATGCTCACGGCCCGGATATTCAATATTCGAGCTGTGTTCAACAGAGGAAGCATCGGTGACATTTCTGCAACTTAAATACCATCATCATCCACTCTGTCTCCAGCCTCTTACCTCTGCCAAGTCACCCCAACTGCAAACATCTGTTCTTCAACTGTCTCATAAGAAACATACTTCATATATGCAAAGTGGTCATTACCCTAAAGAGCCAAATGTCTTTCAAAAGCTAGTTGAAGCAAATAAGCAAAAAGAAACACATTGTCATTTGGATTTTTAAGTTTTAAAATGTCAGGGCTTTGGAGTCCTTAAATATTATAAAAGCATGTCCCAGTCACAAAAGCACAAACTTTTGAAAGGTAGAAAGCAAAATCCAGACCAATCAACTCCTTTATTTTATAGACACGGAAAACTAAGACACACAGGAATTTGGCCAACATAAAAAATTAAAATGTGGTCACTCCTACCCACCCCCAGCCCACATTCAGTGATCTGTCCTCTCCATCGGGCGATACAGAAAACTCCTTTCCATCGAAACAATGGCTCCAGTGCTGAAAGAATGATTAAATACATCATTTAATAAATTAATTTCCTGAGTTTGTTCTCATTGCAAAATGTAGTGTGCATTTTCCACAACAGAGAATTAAGGTTAAATGAGGCCATAAGAGTGGAACCATAATCCAGTAGGGCTGGAGTCCTTATAAGAAGAGGAAGAGGTCACATCAGGGTACAATGAGAAGGCTTCCTTGGACTCAGGTGTCCTTATTCCTGCCCTGTCCTAGCTCTAAAGTCTGAGAACTTTTCTTTCTCAAGCAGTGATGAGCTACATTAAATCCCACTACTTCTCTTCGATGAGTCCACCTTTGAAAGCGAAAACCTCCAGTAGTGAGAAGGTTGAGTGCAACAGACTCAAATATATAACTTCGTCTTTTTTTTTAAGTTTACTTATTTATTTTGAGAGAGAGAGTGAGCAAAGAGTGAGTAGGGGAGGGGCAGGGAGAGGGAGAGAGGGAGGGAGGGAGGGAGAGGGGGAGAGAGAGGGGGAAGGAGGGAGAGGGAGAGGGAGAGGGAGAGGGAGAGGGAGAGGGAGAGGGAGAGGGAGAGGGAGAGGGAGAGGGAGAGGGAGAGGGAGAGGGAGAGGGAGAGGGAGAGGGAGAGGGAGAGGGAGAGGGAGAGGGAGAGAGAGAGAGAGAGAGAATTCCAGGCAGGCTCCACACTGTGGAACTCATGAACCATGAGATCACGACCTGACCAAAGTCAGATGCTTAACAGAGTGAGCCACCCACGCATCCTGGTAACTTCATTTCCATTAGCAACACTTCCCACCAATTTGCCTCAATGGCCCAGAATGTATGCAATAACAAATGCACGCAATAAATAAATAAATGAGAGACTAATAAAGCTTGAGGTGGTTTTTTTTTTAATGTTTACTTATTTTTGAGAGAAAAGAGACAGAGAGAGACAGAGAGAGACAGAGAGAGAGAGCCAGCAGGGGAGGGGCAGAGAGAGGGAGACCCAGAATCTAAAGCAGGCTCCAGGCTCTGAGCTGTCAGCACAGAGCCCTATAAGGGGCTAGAACTTACAAATTGTGAGATCATGACCTGAGCTGATGTCAGACGCTTAACTGACTGAGCCACCCAGGCGCCCCATCTAATTTAGTTAGATGCTGCAAGCATTTAGACTTTTAAAGGAATAATTTTTGTTGTCACTCATTTTTTGCTATATGAAGGAAGTATACTAGCAATCAAAGGAACGATATGCTCTCTGGGAGCTTTTAGAGAATAAAGAATAGTGATAAATGAAAAAACAAAGGGAGAAATAATTTCTCCCTCCTTCCCTGCAAAATCTCACAAATTTTAGGTAATTTCAAATTTCCAGAAATGCCTACATTATATATTAATTATAACTAAAAAGTCTTACTTTGTCAAACTGTGATTGATACCTCAATAAAATGCACTTTGTTGGCAAAGTTTTTTATACTCAGCTCACAGTTAATAATTACCATGATGTAACTAGTCAGAAATAATTTTTGTAAAAAAAATCCAAATGCATGTCAGATCTAGACAAAAGGAAGTACGTCAGATTTCACCAATAACATATTTTCTTCCTGTTTCCCCAATTCAAAGCCTAGAAAATAAAATCCATTTACTAGAGCGAATACATCCATTCCTCATGACTATTTCCAGAGAAAACTAAAAAAAACAAATATGTCAGTGGGGAAGGGAGGGTGGGGGAAGGTATTAGTCCTATCATATTCAGGGTCTCTATTTTGGTGAAATTATGTCAGAATCTACCTAAGTATAAGAACCTCTTCATTTCAGTATGTTTTGTTCAGTGAGACCCAGAGGTAGCAAACTTGATGAGATGAATCCTTGCCATCAAAAACTTCCATTAAGGGTTTAGTTGCACACAGTGTCTTGCCAGGCTACGGGTAAAGCAAGCAAGATAATACTAGATACCTCATCTTTCTAAAACTTCATTCTCTGTGGCAATTTTCTGATTTCTTAACCGGAATGAGAAAATAGTAAGGAAAATCATTAAATACGCAAGTCAAGGAGACAGCAGAGTAAACGCAGAGTGAACAAACTGGAAGTCGGCGTATTTGTCTCCAACACCCTATGACATTTCCTAGTGAAGAAATGGCAGTACTTAGGAGAAAAGTGCAAAAATACACTAGCAAGGTTGCCAGATCCGGGACCTTGTACAATGATGTTATGGGAGGACAGGAAAAATGACTGCTAAGAATACAGAAAACATAATGCATAACAGGAATCCACTGTGCGGTGTTCTGGAATAGGGTGGTTCAGAGTTCTCAATGAAGAAAACTTTTGTGCTACAGAGAATACATTGGCAATTAAATGAAAATTATGAAAAGAATATTTTTTTAATGTTTATTTATTTCTGAGAGAGAGAGAGAGAGAGAGAGAGAGAGAGAGCGAGCGAGCAGGGGAGGGGCAGAGAGAGGGAGACACAGAATCCGAAACAGGCTCCAGGCTCTGACCTGTCAACACAGAGCCTGATGCAGGGCTCAAACTCATGAACTGTGAGATCATGACCTGAGCTGAAGGCAGACACTTAACCGACTGAGCCACCCAGGCGCCCCATGAAAAGAACATTTTTAATAAATGAAGGGCCGACTAGCCACATGCAAAGTTCAGGAAGACAGAATACGAGTATTGCTAGACACAGGGGGAAAGTAGCAAAGGAAAAGGAAAGCCCTAAACACTTGAAATGGTTTCTGGCTTCCAAAGAACACTATCTCCGTTCACGGAAGGAGAGAGTGTAAGAAAACAATGGCAGTGTTGAAATGGGTGATAAAAGCCAACTTGTGATAAGTTCCTTCTGAACTCACTTTCTGAATAGGATGCCAGTTATAAGTAAAGATTATTATGATCCATTAGGAGAACAGTTTGGGGAATGAGGATGGGAAAAGAACAAGTCACTGCAAGGGAGAAGCACACAAGGGAGTCGAGGCGGTGCAGTACTGGGTGGAAGGGATGTGACTGCTCACTACTGTCCAACTGGCTTCAGGAAAGGCTGTGCCCATTTGCACACCGGGTGTAAGAGATCATCTCCGTCCGCGCCAATAATTGGCGTTTTGGGGCTTCTCAGTTTTTGCCACCAAGGCAGCTACTGAGTGAGTACCTTTTAGGCAAGAATTTCATGTTATTTTTTGTGTGTCCCTGGGACCTGGCATAGAATCAGAGTCCAATAAATAATCAGTGAGTAAAACCGAACAGAAGGAACCTGGATCTGCACCTAATTTGTTGAGGCTTTCACTTTAAATTTCTTATCCTGTGTTTTTCTCCCCTCTTTCCATTCTTCCAGGCTACCTCTCCCATAGTTTATCTTGTCTTGTAAATAAGAATGTGCAAAATCACATTCACTTTGAGCTTGCACGGAAACACAACAAGGGGCATTCTAGAGGATGGAAAATATATGTACACGTATTTTGTTGGAATAATCCCATAGAAATAAGAGTGACTATTTCTAAAGAATCCTCACCTAACTTACAGAAGGGAAAACATGTATCATGAGTGCTCAATACACATTTGTTGATCATGAATGACTGAGTGGCCAGAGGAGAAATGAAAAATTTAAACACTGAGTAAAAATGAAATGCACTGGTATGATAAGGTGCACTTTCCTCTCATTACCAAAACTCAACTTCCAAACTTTAGAAGAAATAATAAATCTAATAACTGCCAAATCTGTAAGTGTAAAAACTAAAACAAAACAAAACTGTAAGATCTTAATGATTTGAAGTCCCTTAAGCCCATTACGAAGTTTCAGCTGAGACTCTATATGGGTTTGAGAAGCAAGGTTTCCATTTGAGCCAAAGGCTAATTCAAAATCCATAATGATCACCTGCTTAGAAAGGAATTCACTCACCTTGCAGACCACATAAGATTCTTGTGGCTTCCATTAAGAGTTACACAGAGAATGACTATAAACCATGGCATGCAACAAACATTTCTCCAATTCTAATCAATAATAAAATACTGAATAAAGATAGAGACCAATCAAGTGTGTAAAACCAGTACGAGCACTACCAAGCCTTAAAACCGCTCTTGTAAAGCAGGATAAATGCTAAAAAATAATAGTCAAAAACTGTAATACATTAAACTCTATGAGTATTTTTGCAAAAATGCAATTTATTAAGTGTGAAATAAGGATAACCTTTTTCCACCATTCTAACTTCACCTTAACAAAGGGAAAGAAAAAAAAAAACCTTAGGGAAAAAAAATCTCTTGAAAAGTGGTTATTGATAATATAGCTAAAAAACTTCCAAAGATCTTCCTCTATGCTTTGGAACAAATATAAGCATAAGGATTTCATTTATCCATGCAAAGGCATAACTTACCAGTAAATTATGGCGCTAAATCTAGGTTAGAAGATGCCTATAATGATTAAGGTATTTTCCCATTTTCCTAACAATTAGCAGCTCTAAGTAGAAATCAATTTAATTGAAGAAGAAAATGAGTATTAAACTAAGTACCAAAGTCAGGTGAAATAAATATGAGCACTGTCACTTAATCCAGAAATTCTGTATGTTCCAATTCATACGTTTATATATAGAAAATCAACTAGATTTATAGAGGAATAGTCTTAATTCTCTTAATTCCGTGATTCTTAAATTACACGATTTACTTGTTGTGAATGTTTGCTGAAACAGGTTTTTTGAAAGATTAATAATGCTTCTTTAAAAATCTCTTCTTTGGGGTGCCTGGGTGGCTCAGTCAGTTAAGGGTGCAACCCTTGGTGTCATCTCAGGTCTTATCTCAGGGTTGTGAGTCCGAGCCCCGAATCGGACTTCACACTGGGCATGAAGCCTACTTAAAAAAAAATCGGGGTGCCTGGGTGGCTCAGTCAGCTGACTGAGCCGACTTCGGCTTGGGTCATGATCTCATGGTTCATGGGTTCAAGCCCCGTGTTGGGCTCTGTGCTGACACCTCAGAGCCTGGTCCGGCTTCGGATTCTGTATCTCCCCCTCTCTCTGCCTCTCTCTCTCTCTCTCTCTCTCTCTCTCTCTCTATCAAAAAATGAATAAACGTTAAAAAAACTTCTTTGTTACTGCATGGAAGGATGTCTTTATTGTTTAATTTACATATTTGTGTTTCTGCATTTAAAACTAATTTTGAGTAAAGTATTTCAGCATAATTTTTAAAACTCATTGCTTAAATAAGAGATCTGAATCGAACTCATTCCAATGATTGCAATTTAGTAAGTCTTGGTTAATGAAAAGGTAGGATAATTCCAGTAGTAAACTGCTCATGTTTTAGAAAAGTACATTCAATATTCTATCTGGACAATTTAGCAGCATCTGCTTACCTGTTATTTCAAATGCCTCGAATATTATATTAGTTACATAAGAAAGTTAATGGGATGATCTGAGGACCTAACCTCTAATGAACCCAAGAGTTTCTGGTCCATTATATGAACAAAGCAAAAATAAATACTGGCTCATCACAGAGAAAACATACACTTAATATTACATCAGATATCTGTGTCCAAAGAGTACCCTTTTTTAAAAAAAATTTATTTTGAGAGAGAGAGAGAGGACCTGCACGAGGGGTTGGGAGGGGCAGAGAGAGAGGGAGAGAGAGAGAATCCCAAGCAGGCTCTGTGCTGTCAGTGCAGAGCCCCACATGGGGCTCGATCCTACGAACTGTGAGATCATGACCTGAGTCGAAATCAACAGTCGGACACTTAACCTACTGAGCCGCTTAGGTGCCCCAAAGAGTACCCTTTTTTATTGAAGTCAACAATGCTTACCATTTAATTCACCATCTTAATCTTTTTTAGGTATACAGTATAGTAGTGTTAACTCTGTGCACATTGTTATCCAACAGTTCTCTAGACATTTTTCATTGTGCAAAACCAACATTTTAGAGCCGCTGAATAATAACCCCCTTTTCCCTTCTTCCAAAAAAGTTTCTTTTTAAAGGTATTTAGGGCTTTGAAGTTTTTTAAATGGAAGTATCACAGATTTTTATTTTCTTATAATCACAGTACCACAATAAACTGAGCAACAGATTTTATTCTGGTTAGCATCAAGCTGTCCTTTAATATATAAAACCATACATACAACTGCTATAATGCCTTTCGGTTTTGGTAAGTCATATTTGTTCAAAGATTTGCCAATCCTCAAAGGATATCTGAATCATTAATGTAAATTAGGGAGACAGATCATGGGTCTGCCATGTTTTCCTGTAAAGGGCCAATGTGTCAATATTTTAGGCTTCGTAGGCCATATGGCTTCTCTTGCAAATATTCAACTCTGCAACACCATAGCACAAGGCAGCTATGGACAATACATGAATAGATGAGCATGACTGTGTCAATAAAATTTTAGTGAAAAAAAACAGGTGGCAGACTAGATTTCTCCTGTGGACCATAAGTCGCCCCTCCCTGAAATAAACACAGAAGGGAAGGGAGGGACAATGACAGAGAGAGGGAGAGGGGCAGGGACACAAAATAAAGAAAATTTTTAAAAAGTATTCATGGAGTATTATTCCTGAGAACAAATAGGTACTAAGATGAGTTGACATTATTTGTTTTATTGACAAACTTTAATAGTAAAGCCCTAGGAGATGCAACACTCTTTTTTTTTCTTTAGGACTTGTTTCAATGCTGACTGACCTATTGGCATTCAGTGTATCGGCATAAATAATGAAAATATTGATTTTTCAGTAAGTACATAGGATTTGACTTACCTTAATAATGGATGGAATATGACAGTAATATTTCTGGCTCCAGGTTTGCAGACAAATTTTGTTCCTCCACCTTCAATTAGGTTGTCATCAGGACCCCCTTGCAGGAAAAGGAAGAGAGATTGAGCTTACTAGAACATTCCCCAAAAAGAAACCCGGGCTATCTAGATGAATGTTATACCGCCATAAGAAGGACTGTCTTTGCAAACAGTTGCCTTCAGGTCTACAAAATTATTTGGAATGACTGGACCCAGTCTTCTTGATGACATAACCGCAGGGGAGCACTTTCACTCTGGAGTGAAAATGTGGAAGCACAATAAAAATAAATTGTGTATTTAAAGAAAGAGGGTAAGGCATGACCCAGTTGAACATGAAAGTTAGGATCTGCTCTCAGCAGTGTCCATCTTGGACAGTGCAGCACATGAAACTTTCCCAAAGAGGAAGTACCATCCAAGTTGTCCGGGGCAGAAAAGGTTGGAGCAGAGACCCATTCAGACCTAACTGACCACACTTCACCAAATCTCAGACCCCATTCATTGTAAGACACATTATCGAGTAACACTAAATTTAAGAAAATCCTGTTAATGGGGGTGCCTGGGTGGCTCAGTCAGTTAAGCGTCTGACTTCGGCTCAGGTTATGATCTCACGGTTCATGGGTTCGAACCCCGCGTCGGGTTCTGTGCTGACAGCTCAGAGCCTGGAGCCTGCTTCGGATTCTGTGTCTCCCTCTCTTTCTGCCCCTCCCCCACTCACGCTCTGTTTCTGTCTCTTGAAAATGAATAAACGTTAAAAAAAAATTTTTTTTAAATCCTGCTACTGAAACTATATAATGCATCCTTATCTTTTTCTCATTGAAAAGCTTCTTATAGTTTAAATATATACAAGTATGTTATATAATTTATAAATATTTATTTAGGGTTTTTTAAGACTTTAAGGTTTTTAAAATAAATAGGTGTTTACCATAGATCTCTCATACACATTTAATATGGGAGAGTGAGAAAAATGAATTATGATGTTCTTAAAATTACGTAATTTTCAGAATCCAGCTTTTCTTAATGACTCAGAGTTGTCAATATCCTTGTTTTCTAAACGGTGTCACTAAGTGGGTTTCTTACAGGAGTTCATCCGATATTTTATGCCAGCTGCTGATACCGATCCTGCAAGGTCTAACATTGGTATGCACTTGATGCTATCAGAAGGTTTAAAGAGAAGGTGTTCCAATACTGACCAAGACTCATGCTCTTTCCTCAAAAGGCCCCTAAGAGGTTCATTAATTGAATCAGTGAAGGCTCATGGTATGAGGACTACCCACTCAGCTCACAAACACTGAGGCGAAAACAACTCATTTTGACCGTCTTCTGGTCCACAGCCATTAATAACATGCCATAGACTTAATACAACATCCTGATTTCAGAGGGTTAAAATGCGCAAAAGTGTGCATCTTCGGGTGTTGGGAGAGGTGCTCCCCCTCCCTCCCACACCATTCACATTACCTTCCATTAGAATGAAAATTAATGTAATCCCTGGCCTCTCTCTGTCTTTTATGCACTCCAGGGGAAGTGAAGTGACTCCCTTGGTAAAACTGAGAAGAAAAAGCTGAGTACGCATGTCTCAGCAACCTCCTTATTCCACTTTAGAAACCAGAATGCCTGTAGATGGTGTTGTCTTGTCAAGTTTAACTAGAAAGGTCTTGCCTTGTCAGAGAGGGATGGAGTGGTCCAGTCCCTTCTGTAAGTGGGTGAGTAAATTTGTCTAATTTTGATTTTCAGTTAGCAAACTCCTTTGGCCCTCAAAGAAGGCTACATCTTTCAGTCTGGCTTATACCAATAAAAGTTGGTATTTCAGCTTCCATCTGCCCGACTTATGTTATTTCCTAATAGTTTCAGAACTCTGACAGTAAAGATAGATGCTATTTCATGGTCTTCCTCAAAATCCTAACAACCTACACTTAAATTATTTCATTTCTTTTTTGAAATTACATTTTCCTTCTAATTATAGTTCTTTGCATGATACCAAACACAACTAAATCTCATTTGATTTATTATCTATCTTAACGGTCTCGGAGGTATCTTGGAGATTGACTGATAAAAACGTGTGAAGCCTCAGAAATCCATACCCTGGATCATCAAGACTTCCCAGAAGCATCAGAGTCTAGACAAATCCCATTTGGATCAGTTGTCTCCACCAACTAATCAGAGCAAGGCTTTTCTTAAGAAAAACAGAAAATATAATAGTATGTACAGCTCTTGGTTGAAAGTCATAAGCTATTTTTCTCATGGAAAAAATCCATGTTGTATTTACTGTATTTGCACCAGAGATATTAGTGTTCTGCTAACTCAGTGGTTTTGCATAAGGAGAGCATCAGGGCTACCACAAACATGACTCTTTTAACAAAATCCTTCTCTCGAGGACACACGGTATGGTCACAAACAGAATAAATATATCGTCTTTATCAATACCTCTCTAAGATCATAAAATGAAGCCAGCGCTAAATTACCAAAGAAACGTGTGTGTATGTGTAGGAAAAAAAAAATAGGTTATCTTCTGCACTCCAGGAGCAACATCAATAACTTCCTATGAAATAAATCTACATAACAATATAATACATTCATTTACTGAATATGAACATTTCTCTTAAGAACAAATGTGAGTTAGACTACATGATTTCCAATGATTTCTAAAAAAGTCTCAGGTTCAATAATTTTAGGTCCTCGATAATTATATATAGACCTGATTAACTTAGCTCCAGTCAAACTAGTATGTTCATGCCTACCAAATGCACTGAATACACACACACCTCCGTGCCCTGGTCCACAACGGGCTTCCATTTCCAGGGCCCTGCCTCCTCCCACCATTCCTTCAGGCACCACATCTAGCCTTAAACTTGTCAAATGGGGGGGCACCTGGGTGGCTCAGTCGGTTAAGCCTCTGGCTGTTGGTTTCGGCTCAGGTCATAACCTCGCGGTTTTGTAAGTTCAAGCCCCACATGGGGCTCTGTGCTGACAGTGCAGAGTCTGCTTGGGATTCTCTCTCTCCCTCTCTATATGCCCCTCCCCCACTCATGCGGTCTCTGTCTCTCTCAAAAATAAATCAACTTTGAAAAATTAAAAAAATAAAGGTTTAAACTGTCAAACGGCCTTCTCCCAGGGTCCACAATTCCCTTAACAGTGACTTCATATGTGATAACCTATATAACCTTAACTTAGGTCACTCTACTTCCATTTCTTTTCTAATACTTATGTAACATTTTCGAACCTGGAATGGAACTTCCTGGAAAATGGTTATAAAAGCATACACTTGCTGAATGAAGGAAGAAACACCTAACTTAGATGTTACTGGAATTATATGAGAAAGTATATGTGCAAGTCCTTTGTAAACTGTCAAAAACCTAACAAACATAAGCAATTCTCTCTGTATCCCCAGAGCCTTATGGGTAATAGGTGTGTTTAATCACCATTTGTGGATGACAATCATATGAGAAACATAGATAACAAAAGATCCAATACCAAAAATAAGGCCCAAGGGCCACGAGAAATGTCAGTGACAGGGAGATTAGGCTGTGAAATGGCCAGCATCTGGCTGGAACCTAAGTAATAGTTGCATTTGTTCCCTGTTAGCTCTAGAAAGGTGATTACTGCTTTCCAAAACAGGGTGAAACTAAATAAAAAGTAGAGCTTGGGAAGAAATACCTCAACCTCCAACCAAAATTCCACCTATAGGAACCTCATACATGCTTCCAGTCCCGTCGCAAACACCATCTGTCCTCCATCTGATGTGATTTCCTCTTTGCGACAAGTTCAAATCCAGCTTACTATATATTACCAATAAACAGCACCAACCCAATGAAGATATTCTTGTCAAACCATTGTCCTAAAATAAACAGGTAGGAACCAAAAGTAAAGGCCGTGGCCAAAGACCATATGGTCTGAGTCTCTAATCCTCTGAGATTTAGTCTAGCATTGCAATATTCCGGGTGAGAAACACACGCCTCCTCACACGCCTTCCTGTAATCAAGCAATCTGGGAGCTGCTGTCACGAACGTTCTTAAGGAACATGTTCAATCCTGAGAAGAGCACGAAAGGGGCCAGAGCATCTCCTTCCCCTTCATTCATTATGCTTACAGTCTAATCTCAGCTGTCAGAGGCCGGGTGATAGGCACCAGAGGAAATGCGGAATGATGATGGATGGTTAGAGAGAAAGAGAAACTGACAATAGTATCGAGTAGAATACATATTGTGCAGAAAGGGGAGGAAATGCCCCAGTCATATTTTAGTTTCTAACAACGAGGACAATGGTTTGACAGGCTCTTGCAGACAAGTGGCAAGAGGCCCCAAGGCCACCCAAAGACTGCTGGGATGGCAGCATCTTAGTGCTCACAATCTGGGCTTTTTAGAATTCGTTGACACAGAAGTGATTAGCTCCTAAGCTTATTTATTCCTTGATTCTTCCCAACTGGAATTTGATGGCATTTATAATGAATATAGTCATGTTAATAAAACAGAAATCGAAAAGCCCAGCCTCAGAAAGAAATGGAAACAAATGTTCTCGCTGCGAGGACTACATGGTATGGTGGGAAAAATCAGTAAGATCGATGTCAGACCCCAGATGTGCTACTTGATATTGTGACAGAATTATTTAAATTTTCTGAGCCTCAGCTTTCCCTTTTATAAAATACATACTGAAATAAACTCTTCCAAAGACTTGTGGTGAGAACATACTCAAGGGGATTCAGTACAGGGTTTGATACCTAGTATATCTCAAATAAATGGTCTCCTTTTCTCATTAGAATTACCAAACAGTTAAGAGTCTAACTGATCACACACACACACACACACACACACACACACACACACAATCACCGAAACATAAACTAAAGTACAAAAGGTCCAATTTTTAAAATGTTATTCCTGCTACTTTAGGCAGCACTGGAGGAGTCAAGAGCGTTAGCAAGGCCATTAGAACATGTCTGTCTTATTTGGGGGGCATGATTATTGCAGTGCAAGGTTAGAAAACTGCTGAGAACACTTAGAGCATGACAGAATAAAATCTGCCTTTCTCTACTTTTAGTTTTTCAATTAAAAAGAGTATTGAGGGGAGCCTGGGTGGCTAAGTTGGTTAAGTGTCTGACTTCGGCTCAGGTCATGATCTCACAGTTTGCGAATTCAAGCCCCGTTGTCGGGCTCTGTGCTGACAGCTCAGAGCCTGGAGCCTGCTTTGCATTCTGTGTCTCCTCCTCTCTCTGCCCCTCCCCAACTTGTGCTCTGTCTCTCTATAGCTCTCAAAATAAATAAATAAATAAATAAATAAATAAATAAATAAATAAATAAATAAATAAATAAATGTAAAAAAAAATTTTTTTTTTTTTTTTTAAATACTACTGAGGCACCAGGTGGCTCAGTCGGTTAAAAGTCCAACTTCGGCTCAGGTCACGATCTCACTCATGGTTGGTGAGTTCGAGCCCCACATCAGGCTCTGTACTGACAGTGTGGAGCCTGCCTAAAATTCTCTCTCTCCCTCCCTCTGCACCTCCCCAACTCATGTGTGCATGCTGTCTCTTGCTCTCTCAAAATAAATTTTAAAAAATAAAAATAAAATAAAAAGTAAAAAAATAATATTAAATGTATAGATATGATTATGAATTGTTTGTGCCAAGTGCTTAGACGGAAACAGTACAGAGTCTGATGGTCAACTGTTATGAGCCATAGAAAGCAGCATGCCTTATCTGACATGTTCAACATGGCCTGGATTTCAACTTGGCCTTTCCACATTGAAAAGAACCACACTGAAGATGAATTTCTTTTTACAGCAAATATTTTGCTTCATAAACACTTTTGAAGGATTATAAAAATGCATTCTGATTGCATCAATAAACAGGGTCTTTAATTGGCTCTAAGAGCCTGCTGAATGGTCTAAGAATTCCCTGAATTCACAGCTGTCACCTTGCCAGAAGCCTTCTCTTAGATTAAGTTCTTTAGCAAGTTCCCATTCTAAAGCACAGATTATCATTAGGACTCAATGCTGTTGCTGCTGTTACCACCAATGCTGGGAGCTGTGACAGGGACTATCTATGAGTTTGGGGTTTGGTGCGAGATTAAGAAGAAAACAGAAGTACGATATTTATTCTTACACTCAAATAACTTACTATTACGGTCAAGTCAAGCAAATCAAGATTGGTGGTGACATCCCATTGCTCATGGTAAGTTGCTGTTGGACCTGGGAATAAACCCCTTCAAGGAAAGGATCATCTTTTGGACTCAACTCTCACTAAGTCTATAATGATTAACAACAATACAATCTTGTTCATGGATGTATCTCTTGTGCTTAGGATAGTTTCCGGCACACAATAAGTACCTGGTAAGTGTTTGTTGAGTATTTATTATTTACATGAATAAACAAGTGAACAAACAAAAAAATGATAATGTCTTTTTTAGTTCTAGTGAATTCTAAGTGCAAACCACGTAGGAACAAATAGCAAATGTGTTTTGCATAAAGTATGCAAAGTAAGGAATCATGTTTCAGCAAAATGCTAAAAAATTATAATAAATATTATTTATAGAAAACAATCTCCCAAGTAGAAACAAATTAGTTATCCCCACCATTAGAGGAGTAAATGCCTTGTCTATATTTCATTGCTCAATTATATTTTATTCCCGGGTAGCTCTAATTTTCTACTGTGTAGATTAAGAAGACAGGTGTCAAGTATTATGCAGATATGAGGAAGAAGGTCAAGAGGGGGAGAGGGGATTCGTATTTATTAAACATCTACCAGGAAACTGACACTGTGCCGGACCCTTAGCATACAACATCTCACTTAATCCTAGTAATATCCCTGTAATATTATTACTCAACATAGAGATGAGGAAATGGGAGGCTCTGGGGCAGGGGGTGCAGAGCCTTGCTCAAAATCAAAACCACACATGGCCGGTTCAGTATTTAAACAGTTTTTCCCAATATACATACGCTACAATGTGCTTAATATCACTTTATGTTCCAAGAAACTCACAGGTTGAATAAATTGACACAGATGAGGAGCACCTGGGTGGCTCAGTTGGTTTAAGCATCTGACTTCGGCTCAGGTCATGAGGTCGCAATTTGTGAGTTCAAGCCCCACGTGGGGCTCTGTGCTGACAGCTAAGAGTCTGGAGCCTGCTTCGGATTCTGTGTCGCCCTCGCTCTCTGCCCCTCCCCTGCTCGCACTCGGTCTGTCTGTCACTCTCTCTCTTGCTCAAAAATAAACAAAAATAAAAAAATTAAAACAAATGACACAGATGATGGGTGACATAGGAAAACTCTAAAACTGGGAGCAGTAAACCCTGATTTTACAGTGGTTTGACACCTAAAATCCATTTTCCACGGAATCGACACTAAATAGAGCAGTTGATTATCCAAGTCAATGTACAAAAAGCCTCCTCTCTGATCAAAAATGTAAGCGAAGCCTGACAAAAACAACATTCTACAGATAAAACCATCATGTAAGCAATGATTCTGGGGGGAAGACACTTAATGGTCCAACTGAGGCCAGAAATAACTTTCCTCTCTAATGTAGTCCCAGCAGCAAGCCCCAGAACTAACTCTATTTCTCCCCATCTCTCCTGACTAGCCAGCACTGCATATAATGACCCCTCCAACTCCAAACTACTGGTGAGGGTTCCTTGGAGGTCCAGGAATACGAGGGTAGGAAGACAGGAAAGGGTCTGGCCCTTGATCAGGCGGGAGCTTTGGAGCGTCTGCCTGCATCAATGCCCAAAATACAAACAGAAGCCCACTTTTTCTGCTTCCTCTTTTTAAAGGAATCCCAGTGGCTCTCCCTCGCTTTGTCTTTTCCTGTTACATCTGAGGAAGGATTTCTTGATAATCCCTCTATACTGCTGAGGGCCCAGGTGGGCTGAAATAACTGCAATTTATAGCAGCACTATATTGCTGTGGAATATGCTAGAGCAGAAGTAAGAATGGAGAAGAGACATAGACTCTGAGAGCTAGAGGTGAGGATTTACCAGCCGAATGGAGCAAAAGAACAAGGGGAAAAGGAGTCAAAGGTTCTCGTAAGAAAGACATTCCAATGATCCACCACAGAGGGGTCAAGGCTTGGTGAGAAATAAATGAGACTTGGAAAGCGCCCTGACTGATGATAAGCAGTGCAAGCTGTCACGTGGGGATTTCTCGCGGATCAGAGTTTTTTTGGCTGAAGTCAGAGACAGAGAAGATTGAAAAGGAATGGAAGTTGTAGTCAGGGACATACTTAGAATTATCTCTCTCCTCGCCCTCCCTGTGGTCATCACAGGAAGCCCTGAGTTAGAAACAAGGTGAGGTGGGGCAGTAAGTCTGATGGTCAGTAGTTACAGAATTGGGCAGCAGCAGAGGCTGCGGGCGGGGCGAGACTGAGAAATGAAAGACATAAAGGAAATTCCAAGGACCTCAGCCCTGAGGAAGAAGGGGAAGTTCCTTTCGTCCCCTCTCTAGTGTCACCCACAGGTAAAAAGCGTAACGTACAGAAGGAGGATCTAAGTTAGAGACTGCCTAGTGACAGGTTATTGTGAGACAGACAAACAGTCCGCGTTCTGAAGTATAAGGAGCGGCGCATGTGTATGCGCAGTACCTTGTGTCGACTGGAACCTCAATGTGAGCGGACTGCTAGGAAGCAAAAACCTCACCCGAGTCTTGCTTCAGGTAAGACTCTCTCTCCCAGACGTTTGGCGACACAGCATGAAATCGTTATTTTTTGGTCACGTAACAGGGTGAATTTCTCGTGGAGAAGTTTTTATAAAGCCAGAAATACCATATTCGTGGGTGGTTCAAGAATGCGATACATTCTATTTCCCAAATAACACGTGAATTTATAATTATTTTTCTGGGGTGGTGTCTTGGCTTAAAAAAGAAAAATAAGAAAAAAATCTTTAATCATCTTCCTAACAATGAATTCAACGATGTTTCAGACGGAGGAATGACAAGGAACCAAAAACAACGAAACAACAGATTTTAAGGTTAATGGAGCTCACCCTGAGCCATCGGTAAAACGTGTTCACCCGGTGCTCTTCCGTGAGCGTAAGTCAAAGGCGGCTCCATTAGTAACAGTACAGACTATTTCTCTAATGGAGTCTGAAATGGCATGCTCTATGAAGAGCATAATGTAAGATATGAGCCAATTACCGAAGGATCCACAGTCACTGCATGCATATTTTTAAATGGTTGATCAATAAGGCACAAGGGAACTTTAATTGACCATTTTTGAGAAGCATTCCTATCTTAGTGACATTACCCTGCAACTCACTTTATTTTAAGGCTACATAAGGAGACGGCATTGATTCTTTCTCCTTCCACTCTTTAACTGATTCCCTAGTTTTAATTATCTTGAATCTACTAAATAGGTTTTAGCGGTTAGCCGGGTATATCTAACGCAAAGATTTTTGTGTGGGTAAGCTGGAGTCCCCTCCTTTATCATGTGTCTGATTTCTGTCACTTAGCATGTTTTCAAAGTTCATCCATGTTGTAGCATTTATCAGTACTTCATTTAAGCTGGAGTAATATTCCAGTGTGTGTATATACCACAGTTAGTTTATCTAACTCACCAACTGATGAACGTGGATATTTTCACTTGGGACTATTATGAACAACACTACTAGGAACATCCATATACAAGTTCTGTGTGGACGTATGTTTCCAGTTCTCTTCCATATATACCTAGAACTTGAATTACCGGGTCATACAGTAACTCTATGTTTAACATTTTGAGGAAATGGCAGACTGTCTCCCAAGCAAGCTACACTCTAATGCTCACTGTTGTTATTTTCTTTAATAACTATTTAAAAGAAAATCTGTGCATTGGGGCGGGGAAGTGATGAGTAGCCCACAGAGGAAGTGTAAGTATTTTGTTCTCCAGAAGAACCCTTTCCCACCAGCCCCAGATGTCCCCCTGCCTCTTGTAGGGGTGACCCTGTTTTGAAGGATCACTGCAGAAACATTACCAGTGTCACAAGTGGATGGCAGGGCAGAAGTCTTTGGAAATTGGTACAACTGGGAAATTCTCCGTCCGATCTGTACTGTTTCAACTAAGTGTCTGTGTTGGTTCACCGACCACGATTAAACCTGACAATAAGGATTCTCTCCTCACTCATGTTTCAGATTGCCAAAGATTTTACTGTTTGCTCAGTAGTTCTCGTTAAAATAAAGCCAAGAGTGATACGAAGGATGACAGAATGCAGTAAATTTCTCTAATCAGATGAGCCCATCTCAGTGCTGACCTGACATGTATGTTCGACCAGTCAGGAGTCTTCCCATGATGGCTTGCCAGCTGAGTAGTGGATTTATGGTGCGGATGAATATCAAGCTGAACACAGACTGAGCCCATTAATCTTATTTTGCCTGTGAAATGGTCTATGATGGTGCCCAGGCCACTGGAAATGACTGGTGCATAAATACACTAGTTCGTATAGAAGAAATGGTTGTTAAATGTTGTCATTGTCTCCATGCTCACAGATGTGCTTAAATCTAAGGATGCCCATAGTAAGAAAGAAATTATTTTGAAGGGCCTAATGTGACAGGTAGGAAGTGTAATAACCCTAAATGACTGTAAGAGGTAAGAGAGAGAAAGGTCTCCTTGAATACAAATTTAGAGTCAAACTACAAGTTCCTAAACATGGTAGGGTTTAACTTACTGACAAAGATAATGAGTGCTGGCATCCAAACAGAAACAGCATTATTTCATGGCTCGTTGGAAGCATCTGGATGACTAAGGCACAGGTGGCTTTAAATAACTTTCCCAGCAAACCCATGGTCACTCTTTAGGGTTAATCAGCAACAGTCAACTTTCCAGGCACTCTAGGCGACAACTCTTGGAATATTCCCACAGAATTAAAATCAGCCTTCCAAACCAGCTAAGCATGAGCCGTGACATGATCAACACTCAAAATTACAGCTGGCAGGGGGTTTATTTTTTCCCCCTCTGTTTCTATATAAATAGAGCATAACATAGGATTGTGTCTGCCCTATGTTCAGCAAAAAAATTGATTTAAAAAATTGTGTTTTACAATCTATCCAGACTGTCCATCCCCTGCAGCTCTCAAATGCTATATATATATATATATATATATATATATATATATATATTTTTTTTTTTTTTTACCTAAACCAAATAAAAAAGTAGTGAATTTTTCCAGTCTTGTTTCCTCCACATTTATCTGGCATGCTTATATCTTGCACTTGTCAAAATTTTTATTTTCCATTCCATCAGTCATGATTGTCATAACGTGTGTATACATACATATGGATATATATATATATATATATATATATATATATATATATATATCTCCATCCCTCCTTCAACGTTAACATTTTACATATTACTTAACTCCATAATTCTGGCTCTAGGCATTTCCTTCCATCCTCAATAAAAATAAACACCATCATGGGGGAACTTAAGATTTGGCAACAAGCATGTTCATCATAGAACAGTAAATTCAACTTTTAAAAAGTCAATTAAAATGCAAAATAACAGGGACTTAGTTACAAACATACACACAAATCTACATATACATAAGTGATACAAACATATATGTATGAATGTATGTATGTATGTATAACTGGAATATGATACAGCCATTAAAAATATACAGGCTGCAGGGTGCCTGGGTGGCTCAGTTGGTAAGTGTCCGACTTCAGCTCAGGTCATGATCTCACGGTTTGTGAGTTTGAGCCCCGCGTCGGGCTCTGTGTTGACAGCTCAGAGCCTGGAGCCTACTTCGGATTCTGTGTCTCTCTCTCAATCTGCCCCATCCCCATTCATGCTCTGTCTCTCTCTGTCTTAAAAAATAAATAAAACATTAAAAAAAAATTTTAAAAATACAGACACTGCAATAAGGCAAGAAAAAGACATAACAGACAGGAGTCATTAGGGCAAAAGTTATTAACTAAAATATCATTGTGAGATAAACCAGTATTAAGTGTTTCATAGCTGCAATACTGAATGTCTGATGATTTGATTCTTTTGTAAACCATCTCTGTTGAATCTTGCTCCTGGATCCTCATTTTCTGGATATATTGTGTATCGTGTATGTGTGCACATATGTGTGGAAAAGTGTGTGTTATATAAGTTCATATTCCTTAGAAATTTGTAATAATTCTTGAAGGCCTGGTTTAAAGATAGGTTCCATCAGAAAAGATTAGCAATGGCTTCTGCTAGTTAACAAGAGAACTACCAACCTGGAGCCCAAACTCTTGCTTTAAAATTTTCTCACACCACCCAGATGATGTTTATTTTGGCAGCAAATGTGGTTTTTTCTGGGGATTTTTCCTGCTTTCAGCCTATGCCAAGGTGACCAATTTTCTTCCAGTCCCTTACAGGAGATGGGAAGATTATGGGGAAAAGGATGGTATTTCTAGATGATCCATGTACTCTACATGGAGTTTGGGGGTAACTTTCCATTAGACTCCCCAGGCTGGGGAGGTTCTGGGCTTTGTTCCTACTCTGTGCCTTGCAAGTTCACTTGGGTTTGGCAAGTACTTTCAAGGTAAAAACTGGCTTGGAAGTACTTTCCCCAATATCTCTCTGGAGTCCTTTTACTGCTTCCAATAATCCTAATTTTCTTGCCAGCTCATCAAAGCGATTTAACACATTGTTTTTTTTTATTTAAAAAAAATTTTTTAACGTTTATTTTTGAGACAGAGAGAGACAGAGCATGAACAGGGGAGGGGCAGAGAGAGAGAGGGAGACACAGAATCTGAAATGGGCTCCAGGCTCTGAGCTGTCAGCACAGAGCCTGACGCGGGCTCGAACTCACAGACCGTGAGATCATGACCTGAGCCGAAGTCGGATGCTTAACCGACTGAGCCACCCAGGCGCCCCGATTTAACACATTTTTAAGTTTTCACCCAACACTTGAAGTTTTTTCACGCGACGATCAACGAAGATACCAGTCATACTGCTAGAAAGAAAAGTCTCCACACAACATACTCTTTATAGAACAGTCTACAATTCCCCCTGAATTCAACTATTCCGACACAAGTATCTTTGGATTCTATATAGATATCTCTATTCCTGTTTGCTGTTGGTTTTCAGTCAGTTCTCATGGTTAGCCTAAGATAATCATTACAAGTACACAAAAATTAACAGAATAAAAATAATACAGCTTTTGCCTTAAATGTTATCAGTTAACTTGATAGAGTGAAATAAACAATATAGAATAAAATGGAATTTGATATAGATTATAATCAGATGTTAAGAAATGAAGTCCTCCTTCTTTGATATCAAGTAATTTTATGTCACAACAAGAAAGTTGTTTAACCTCCCTGAGGCTTCTTTTTCTTACCAATAAAATAAAGAGAATGAACCAGATAGTGTGGTCTTGAGAAACCATTCCATTTATGAATTTTTATTTCCTAGATCATAAAATTTCTTTTGGAATATATTCTACCCATTGGTTTTATTTACATTTTCTGATACTGTGTAACAATATGGTAGCACCTTTATCAAGTAGAAATGTATGCCCAATTATTATAATCATTGAGATACCATATGCAATAATCCTAATGGGATTTAAAATGGGAATGAACGGTATTTTTGCTTTGGGATATTAGTTACGCTTCAGGAAAAAATAATTAGTATCATTTTGGTCTGACATTTTTACACCATCTAATTATGATTATATATGCTCTCTTTCTTTTATGGGAAGCATCTTAGATCCTGCCTTGATTATCACAAGAATTCCCCAATGCAGAGAAATAAAATGGGCAAACTCATGGCATGTCTGTGCAATTTTAACCTAAAATGTTTCTTAATTATTCACCCCAAACCAGGTATCAGAAGTGTATACAAATCACTATAATCAATGGTTTTCAAAATAGCAATTCTGACAGAAATGCATTTAATATGAAAACACTATTTAATTGAATTCAATCTGTAATTAGGAACTCAGCATCTTTGTGCCTAGGAGTGGGCTCACAAGGATATAAACCTAACTAATAGACACAGTACAGTCCGTGACCTCAAGAAATTCATGTTTCGATCGGGGTATAAAAAAGAACACACTAAAAGTTGGAGTCAAAGCTATTATAAAATGTAGCAAAAAAGGATGAAAAAATAGCATTCCAACAAGACACAAGTACTACACTTTAGTTTGGAAACCAACTTACATATGCATAATAAAATTCACGGAAGATATATAAAGTTACAGTTTTGGGGGAGAGAAAATACGACAGTGATCCTCTACAAAGTAGCCCAATATTAACAGAAGAAAATAGACTGACAAAAATAACATGTAACACAGAACTCCTAATATTGCTATTATTGGTTTTACTGGTATCAGGTCAATACTCCATCAGGCTGAGAAAAAATAATGACTCAATCACACAACAAAAGAGCTACTGATCAACATTTTTGAAATACATCATATAAAATTACTGCTACAACTTTCTTCCTGGAAAAGTATGTTTCTTTTGTATTTCTTCAAAGATCAGTGAATTTGCTTTTTAAATGTTGCTTTTCAAAAGCCTAAAATATAGACAAGGCTTTTCTTAAAATAAAATGCACAAAAGAATGCCTTGTCAATTTAGCTCAGGAGGGACCAGAGAAGAGCTGAGGTTACTAACAAAGAGGCTCTGAAGATTCTTAGACAAAGCAACCTAGACCTATAAAGTAATGGTTCGTGGACATAGCTTTAGTGTAAACATTTAAAAAAAAAAAAAAAAACAAAAAACCTCAACCAGCAAGCACCACTCCAGCAATAGAGAACTAAGGGGAGAAAGAACACAGAGACTGGAGGCAGATAAATTCAAATGCATTCAACAAATATTTATTAAGTACCAACCACGTACAAGTTCCACATGAGGTCCTGCCAATAGGAACAGCAACATCAACCTTTGGTCGCTCATGTCTAAAACCTTGGAGTTATCCTCACTCTTCTATTTTGTTCATGCCTCCGGTCATCCCATCCACCAGCAAATCCTATCAGTTCAACTCTCAAAACACAGAATTCAGTACTTCTCACAACGCTCACTGAAAACTACTTTCTAAACCACCACCATCTCTCTCCTGATTATCGGTGTTTTAACTGGTTTCCCTGTCCCCTTTCAGGGGATTCTCAACATACAAGCCAGTGTGATCCTGTTCCAATGCAAGAAAATGTTGATCAGTAGCTCTTTTGTTGTGTGATCGAGTCATTATTTTTTCTCAGCCTGATGGAGTATCGTGCTCTCCTTCCTATCTCATTCAGAGTAAAATCCGAACGCTTTACAATGACCTAGAAGACTTCCTGTGACCTGGACCTGTAATTTTCGGGGTTCAGATCTGCCTGCTCCCTCCCCGTCTCACTCAGCTCCAGTTACAAGGAAACTGTGCTCTTTTGTGAACACACCATGCACGTGCCTGCCTCGGAGCCTCTGTCCTCCTTGTTAGTACTCTTGTCCCAGGTTTATATAGCCTCTTCCCTTACCTCCTTCAAGTTTTCACTCAACTATTTCCTTCTCAGTAAGCCCTTCCCTGGCGTGCAAAATGAGAGTACAATAAGATATAAATAAAATCATTTAAATAATAAATTTAGCTAGTAGAAAGCATACATTTCTATATACCAGCAACTGTAAGTCTATAAAAAACTAAGTTTCTGAAACCCGGCCATGATGATATAATTCTGAGCAGGATATTACATAGGGAGTAACCACTAAAACAATACACATACACAGAAAACATTGAAACCACGTGCATATAAATGTTTAAGCCAGCTTTTTGCTCCTACCACTCTATCCTGGGTGTTTTCCCAAGTTATTAAATATTCCTGAAGAATATGATTATTAAAAGGACATCTGGATGGCTCAGTTGGTTAAGTGTTTGACTCTTGATTTCGGCTCAGGTCATGATCTCACGGTTCACGAGGTCAAGACCAGACACGGGCTCCACATTGACAGCAAGGAGCCTACTTGGGATTCTTTCTCTCTTCCTCTCTCAAAATAAATAAACTTAAGAATATGATTATTAAAAATTGTGTAATACTGTAGAGATGCACCAAACATTCACCATTCAAACAATTACTAGCAAGCGTGCTTGGCACTATGCTAGGTACTAGGAAAAAAGTGGTCATAAAGACATAGCCCCTGCTCTTAAGGAGTTGACCATATTGTATTAAGGCATGAAGCTAACACAGAAATATGTAATTACAAATTGTCTTCTGTGTTATGAGACTGGAACAGACTAGCAGGACAGACCATGATACCTCCGTAATATTTAACAATAATCTCCATAGTATATATTAGGGACTAATTTACTCCAAGACAGGAGAGACTTCTTTGAGGGAGTGATATTAACAGAGTCTGACGGATAAAGAGGAGATTGTCTGTACAGAGTAGAGGTAGGAGTGTTCGAGGCAAAGGGAAGAGTATGTGTGAAGACCCTGAGGCGATAAACAGCAAGGCACACTGGAGGCACCGGAAAAAGTTCAGCCTTAGAAGGCTAAGGAGGAAGAAGAGTTAGCTGGAAGGGGAATTAGGCAAAACCAGGTCACAAAGGGCCTGGGAGGTCATGCTGGAGAAAATAGATTTTTTTTATCCTAAAGAGGAAGCTGTTAAGATCTGGAGAAGGAGAGTGATAGGATTTAATGCAAATATAAGAAGATCATGTGTGTTTTTGAGTTTTAAAAATATTATTTAATTTAGTTATTAGAGAAGGTATAGACATCTTATTTGACATTCCCTGTGTGATTTTTTATCTTCACTGACTTTCCTGTTTGACTCTGTTTTTGTTTACCTACTGTACCAAGTTCTTGGCACACAATTACTGTGGGGAAAGTCAAGTTAAAATGTAAAAGTCCGAACACCTTGGTTCTTATTCCTTTTTCTATTAACAATAACCCCTGGCAAGTCATTTAACTTCATTTCTCCTTTTTCCCCAGAATTGAAAAATAACAATTTAGGTGTAAAATCTTCAGAAGATCATGTTTTAAAGACCCAGAGCAATCTCTAACACAACCTTCTCCTTATTTTTTAGCCTGACGTAAAGTCTTGCTTCAAAATGCCTCATGTATCTTCTCTGAAGCCAAGTCTCTGTATCTGCCGCATTCAATTCTGCCAGGCAGCACATGGAGTCTGCACCTTCTGGGACCACCATCAAGCAAGCCAAAGGTGGCATGGCCTCTGGCCACTATGCCCAAAGCCTACCCCACCTCTCATTCCAATGTCACTGGCCAATCAACCTCCTTGGAGAGTAACTGACCATTACTATCCCCGCATAATATTCTGAGTCTCGTTGCTCCTGATCCAGATCCTACTCACCTCCAATCTCCAAAACCCCTCACTATTTATTACCCCTGGTTTTCTCCCATGAACACCATTTCTCCACAAGCTCTAAAGTGTTGGTTATTTCCTCTCTCATAGGAAGAAGAAGTGAAAATCTAGACTGGGTGGCATCCCAAAGCAGCTTCCAGACCGTTGTACTTCCAGCACTTGATAAATAACATACGTACATATATATATACACACACACACACACACACACACACACACACACACACACACACACGTATGTGTGTGTATATATATATATGTATATATATTTTTTTTAATTTTGAGACTTCAGGATCCATCTCATTGTGCTATGTCACCCTGTCTTTTGCTACCACTTCCTACCTTTGGCTCCTGATTCACAATCTAGTATCTAGCATGATGACCTCGACATTCATGTTTACGGCCTAAACACAGAGGCTTCTACGAGCTTTGGCATTCTTATCACCAATGGCTTCCTTCATTCCACCTCGGCACTATAGTCAATAGAGATATGCACTACCCAGCATACAGTCTCTAGCTATCAGTCACTTCAGAGTCTGCTTCAGCCACAGAGAGCCTTTTCTCAGAAGGCCCACATCCAGGGACTAAGCTAGGAAGGAATATTAAGTTCCAGCTATTTCAGCTGAACGCAAGACAATTCTGATGGGCAAGATCCACTCCACCGATCTCTGCTGGGTCGGCCAAGGTTCTAAGAAGAACCCCTCCAATTTGACTTTTCTTTCTGCTAACCCCTATTACTCCCCACTTGCTTTCACAGGTGGTGACTCCCGAAAGATACCTTCCATACCACTGACTCTGTCTCAGTGTCTGCTTCTGGAGGGCCCAACCTGTAACAGCCACCCACTCTCAGAGCCAACCTGGACTTATTACCATCTGTTACTGCTCTAGTTACACATTTACCACTCTCCTCACGCCATCTTGACGCCAATATGACTTCCAACATATAGGCCCTTTACCTTTCTCCCATGTCATCACCTTTTAAAATTTTCCACTTCTCTCTGTATTCAACAACTCATGATGTGTAATGCAAGAAGCGCTCTTGCCAATGCCACTGTTGGTCCTTCTGTCCTTTCATCATACCAGTCTGGTAAGAGCCAAACATGGTAAAGCCCGATTACTTGCCTTCTCAGGGTTTTCACCAACCGCTCCTGTAGAGAGTCACCAAACAAGGTGTTAACGGCCAACTAAAATGAACCCTTCGGCAACTCAACTACATTCTCTTGATAATTCATTCTCCCACTGTCTACAACAATCCTCTACTCTCAAATATTCACCACATGACTTTCTCCCTAACTCTAACAGGTGACCTTACAGAGAAAATTATTTTTACTTTACAGAGAAAACAGATAAACAACCTGGACATCCTTCATCTCCCCATGGGCAGAAAAACTAATGTTCCTACATCTATACCCACTTTAGTTCTTCTGAGCATTTCAAACAGAGTCCTCCCAACCTAAAGCCAATACCTAGGAGTTCTAGAACACTTCTAAGCTTATGACATAAGTGAAAATTCAGCCCCACTCAAAATAACCAAAGGGAATTGATGGCACACATTAAACTCTGACGAAAATTCAATATTATTTAATGAGGTGGGGCAGAAAAGTAGTAAGACCAGTTCCATATACCAAATTTATTTTCCCCAAATTTATTATCTCATTGTTTATGAAACTAACAAATTTCTAAGTTTAAAATTTTTTAAAGAATGGAAAACATATTCAGAGAGTATGAAATACATATATTGTGTGTGTGTGTGTGTGTGTGTGTGTGTGAGAGAGAGAGAGAGAGAGAGAGAGAGAGAGAGAGAGACAGAGAGACAGAGAGAGAGCGAGCGAGCTCTGGTTGGATCTAAAAACTGTGAATGTTTATTATGTATTTCATATAATATAGTCAGCTGCTTCAGCCTACAGAAAGGCATCTTTGCTCTATGACATAAATCTCAATGAAAGCTGTAGCTCTTCAAAAAGGAAATATTAAAACCCAATCTTTTATTTATTGAAGATTCTACTTCTAAATAATTTCCTGATAAATAATCCCTCAGAAGCACAGGCAATACAGTAATACTTCTTCACCTTTCGTGAGGTCACGAAAGCCTTTCAGAATCTGATCTCAACTATGGATCTTCTCAGAAAAATGCACATACACATTAAGACAAAATGTGACAAGTAATTCCAGGGGAACACAGAGAGGCTCCAAACAAGAGACCCCAGGTATAAGAGAATTACCAGAGTTTCAAGAGTCCAAACGATCTGGGTGCAATTCCCACTCAACCACTTCCTCTCTCTGTCTGTCCTTGGTCAAGGCATTTAAACTTTTCCAACCTCTGTTTACTTATCTACAAAGAGAATAATACTCATCTGTGCCCTCAAAATATTGTAAACAAATACAAGCACGTATGTGAAGCTTTTCATCAAATTTTTGCGAAGCATGGTATGAATGACAGTTATTATGTAACACAGAAACAACTATGTGTTTTGCTAATCCCTACTAGGAAGACGCTCCAAGAGTCAAATCCTCAGAGGGAAGTAGGTTCAAGTCATTGTTTTATTCTGAGGCATTAAAAACACCAGGGTAGAAGCAAAGGAAAATGTTTAGGTGGGAGGAATGGGAGTGTGGGGAGGAATATGACGATGGTCTTCAGACACGTAAAGTGCTACATCATAAAAAAGGAGTTGACGGTCATTCAGAATAGAAGGAGAGATAAAAGTTTTCCCAAACAAACAAAAACTGAAGAATTCATCATCACTAAACCGCCCTACAAGAGATCCTACGGGGGATTCTGTGAGTGAAATGTTACAAGGACCACAAAGTACCAGCGACATCACTACAAGCATGAAACCTACAGATATCACAATAACTCTAAATCCGTATCTTTCAATAATAACACTGAATGTCAATGGACTGAATGCTCCAACCAAAAGACATAGGGTATCCGAATGGATAAAAAACAGCAAGACCCATCTATTTGCTGTCTACAAGAGACTCATTTCAGACCTGGGGACACCTTCAGATCAAAAGTGAGGGGATGGAGAACTATCTAACATGCTACTGGAAGTCAAAAGAAAGCTGGAGCAGCCATACTTATATCAGACAAACTAGACTTTAAATTAAAGGCTGTAACAAGAGATGAAGGAGGGCATTATATAATAATTACAGGGTCTATCCATCAGGAAGAGCTAACAATTACAAATGTATATGCGCCGAATATGGGAGCCCCCAAATATATAAAACAGTTAATCACAAACACAAGGAACCTTATTGATAAGAATGTGGTAATTGCAGGGGGCTTTAATACCCCACTTACAACAATGGAAAGATCATCTAGACACAGGATCAATAAAGAAACAAGGGTCTTGAATGATACATTGGATCAGATGGACTTGACAGGTATATTTAGAACTCTGCATCCCAAAGCAACAGAATATACTTTCTTCTCGAGTGCACACAGAACATTCTCCAAGATGGATCACATACTGAGTCACGAAACAGCCTTTCGTAAGTATAAAAGAATTGAGATCATACCATACACACTTTCAGACCACAGTGCTATGAAACTTGAAATCAACCACAAGAAAAAGTCTGGAAAACCTCCAAAAGCATGGAGGTTAAAGAACACCCTACTAAAGAATGAATGGGTCAACCAGGCAATTAGAGAAGAAATTTAAAAATATATGGAAACAAATGAAAATGAAAATACAACAATCCAAACGCTTTGGGATGCAGTGAAGGTAGTCCTGAGAGGAAAATTTATTGCAATCCAGGCCTATCTCAAGAAACAAGAAACATCCCAAATAAAAATCTAACAGCACACCTAAAGGAAATAGAAGCAGAACAGCAAAGACTCCCCAAACCCAGCAGAAGAAGAGAAATAATAAAGGTCAGAGAAGAAATAATATAGAATCTAAAAAAAACTGTAGAGCAGATCAATGAAACCAAGAGTTGGTTTTTTGAAAAAATAAACAAAATTGACAAACCCCTAGCCAGGCTTCTCAAAAAGAAAAGGGAGATGAACCAAATAGATAAAATCATGAATGAAAATGGAATTATTACATCCAATTCCTCAGAAATACAAGCAATTATCAGGGAATACTATGAAAAATTATACGCCAACAAACTGGACAACCTGGAAGAAATGGACAAATTCCTAAGCACCCACCCACTTCCAAAACTCAAACAGGAAGAAACAGAAAACTTGAACAGACCCCAAACCAGCAAAGAAATGGAATCAGTTATCAAAAAATCTCCCAACAAATAAGAGTCCAGGACCAGATGGCTTCCCTGGGGAATTCTACCAGACATTTAAAGCAGAGATAATGCCTATCCTTCTCAAGCTGTTCCAAAAAATAGAAAGGGAAGGAAAACTTCCAGACTCATTCTATGAAGCCAGCATTACTTTGATTCCCAAACCAGACAGAGACCCAGCAAAAAAAGAGAACTACAGGCCAATATCCCTGATGAATATGGATGCAAAAATTCTCAACAAGATACTAGCAAATCAAATTCAACAGCATATAAAAAGAATTATTCACCATGATCAAGTGGGATTCATTCCTGGGATGCAGGGCTGGTTCAACATTTGCAAATCAATCAATGTGATACATCACATAAATAAAAAAAAAGATAAGAACCTTATGATCCTGTCAATCGATGCAGAAAAAGCATTTGACAAAATTCAGCATCCTTGCTTAATAAAAACCCTCGAGAAAGTCGGGATAGAAGGAACATACTTAAACATCATAAAAGCCATTTATGAAAAGCCCACAGCTAACATCATCCTCAATGGGGAAAAACTGAGAGCTTTTTCCCTGAGATCAGGAACACAGCAGGGATGTCCACTCTCACCGCTGTTGTTTAACATAGTGTTGGAAGTTCTAGCATCAGCAATCAGACAACAAAAGGAAATCAAAGGCATCAAAATTGGCAAAGATGAAGTCAAGCTTTCACTTTTTGCAGATGACATGATATTATACGTGGAAAACCCGACAGACTCCACCAAAAGTCTGCTAGAACTGATACGTGAATTCAGCAAAGTTGCAGGATACAAAATCAATGTACAGAAATCAGTTGCATTCTTATACACTAATAATGAAGCAACAGAAAGACAAATAAAGAAACTGATCCCATTCACAACTGCACCAAGAAGCATAAAATACCTAGAAATAAACCTAACCAAAGATGTAAAAGATCTGTATGCTGAAAACTATAGAAAGCTTATGAAGGAAATTGAAGAAGATATAAAGAAATGGAAAAACATTTCATACTCATGGATTAGAAGAACAAATATTGTTAAAATGTCAATACTACCCAAAGCTATCTACACATTCAATGCAATCCCAATCAAAAGTGCACCAGCATTCTTCTCGAAGCTAGAACGAGCAATCCTAAAATTTGTATGGAACCACAAAAGACTCCAAGTAGCCAAAGTAATATTGAAGAAGACCAAAGCCGGAGGCATCACAATCCCAGACTTTAGCCTCTACTACAAAGCTGTAAGCATCAAGACAGAATGGTATCTGCACAAAAACAGACACACAGACCAATGGAATAGAATAGAAACTCCAGAATTGGGCCCACAAAAGTATGGCCATCTTTGACAAAGCAGGAAAGAATATCCAATGGAAAAAAGACAGTCTCTTTAACAAATGGTGCTGGGAGAACTGGACAGCAACATGCAGAAGGATGAAACTAGACCACTTTCTTACACCATTCACAAAAATAAACTCAAAATGGATAAAGGGCCTGAATATGAGGCAGGAAACAATCCAAACCCTAGAGGAGAAAGCAGGAAAAAAACCTCTCTGACCTCAACCGCAGCAATTTCTTACTTGACACATCTCCAAAGGCAAGGGAATTCAAAGCAAAAATGAACTATTGGGACCTCATGAAGATAAAAAGCTTCTGCACTGCAAAGGAAACAATCAATAAAACTAAAAGGCAACTGACGGAATGGGAAAAGACATTTGCAAATGACCTATCAGACAAAGGGCTAGTATCCAAAATCTATAAAGAACTCACCAAACTCCACACCTGGAAAACAAAATCCAGTGAAGAAATGGGCAGAAAACATGAATAGACACCTCTAACGAAGACATCCAGATAGCCAACAGGCACATCGAAAGATGCTTAATTTCACTCCTCATCAGGGAAATACACATCAAAACCACACTGAAATATCACCTCACACCAGTCAGAGTGGCTAAAACGAACAGATCAGGAGACTACAGATGCCGGCGAGGATGTGGAGAAACGGGAACCCTCTTGCACTGTTGGTGGGAATGCAAACTGGTACAACCGCTCTGGAAAACAGTGTGGAGGTTCCTCAAAAAATTAAAAATAGACCTACCCTGTGACCCAGCAATAGCACTGCTAGGAATTTACCCAAGGGATACAGGAGTGCTGATGCATAGGGGCACTTGTACCCCAATGTTTATAGCAGCACTTTCAACAATAGCCAAATTATGGAAAGAGACTGTCCGTCAACTGATGAATGGATAAAGAAATTGTGGTTTATACACACAATGGAATACTACTTGGCAATGAGAAAGAATGAAAACTGGCCTTTTGTAGCAATGTGGATGGAACTGGAGAGTGTTATGCTAAATGAAGTAAGTCCTACAGAGAAAGACAGATACCATATGTTTTCACTCTTATGTGGATCCTGAGAAACTTAACAGAAGACCATGGGGGAGGGAAAGGAAAAAAAAAGTTAGAGAGGGAGCAAGGCAAACCATAAGAGACTCTTAAAAACTAAGAATAAACCGAGGGTTGATGGGGGGTGGGAGGGAGGGGAAAGTGGGTGATGGGCATTGAGGAGGGCACCTGTTGGGAGGAGCACTGGGTGTTGTATGGAAACCAATTTGACAATAAATTTCATATAAAAAAATAAAAATAAATTAAAAATAAAAAAGGAGTTGAGTTGTATTCTGTGGTCCTAGAGACAGTATTAGGACAAATAGGTTGGAACCTTCAAAAAGGCAGATTTGGCTTTATAAAAGGGCAAATTTCCCAAGGATTAGAGGAGCGTGAGAAAGCAACGACTATTTTAGAAGATAGCTTCTTCATTGTAACTGAAGGTCTGTCTTTGTTTGTTTTTTCCTAAGACAAGATGCATTTGTCATGGTACCGTGCAGGAGATTTAAAGCAATGATTAGAAAGTAAGAATCAGTCCCAACAGTGAGATTCTGGCATTTCACAAAAACATCCTGGGATTAAACCCATAAATATAATTAAGTCAAAGCCCATCACCAAGGATTCTGCAATAGTCAACTTCCCTAAAGAATTCTGTCACAGTTATGTAGGATCATAAAAATGGAATTAAACTTATAACCTGTCTAATTATATCTAGTTATGTCTAGTCATATCAAGAATAAAAGGGAGTACTACCCAAATTAAAGAGCAAATGATTACAAAGCAATGGGAACACTATTTTTTAAAAACAGGTTAAGAGTATAAAACAATAAAGCATTACTTGAATCTCTCATTTTACAGGTAAGAAGTTTTTGATGGACTATAACCACTGCTGTGCTGGTAAATGTTTAATAACCAGCTCTCTGAGGGCGGCAGAAGCCCTGATTTGTAGCCTTGGCTGATTTCTGTGGGGTAAATACTGCCATCAAGGCCAATTTTAAGCTACCAACATGGTATATCCCTGAACACACAGTTGGGACAAAAGGTTCTGAGTCAGCTCCAGCGAGCTAGAATGAGTCTGCTCCAGCCCACCACTGAGTCTAAAACTATCCCCAGGATTCTTATTACATCGCTTTACTACAACCCTACTCCCTCCCCACAAAAAAACACACGTAACGGAACGATACCCCTCCTTTACATACAGGATTTTCCCATTTGGGCAGTAACTACGTTTTGCACGTACAAATTTGTATTTATGTCTCAATGTGAGAGCTGCAGTTTATGGGAAAGTATTCTTCTATCTCTATTTCTCCTCAGCTGACTTCTACATACTCCCCGCGCTTATCACACAGGGGGAGAATAGAGAAATTGCTACAGACCTATTATGGACTAGTACTATCAGAAAATTATTAGTTTCCAACTCATTGCAGGCACAGTATACATGTAATTGGAACATGTTAAATTCACAAAAGCTAAAAAAATCATTCAGGGTTAATATCCGCATCAAAATCTTGAATAACTGCAAGTTCAATTTAAGTTCAACTGCAAGTTCATTTTAAGTACGTAAATAATATGAAGAGGTTTTGTATTTTTATATTGAATTTCACATAACAAAAGTTATTTCCTTTCTTTACCACCGCCTTTCAATGGATGAGTCCTAAATAAAGGCAAAATACATAATTAGAGTTCTCAAAATTTCCATATGGCTCAGGACAATATTAAACAATTGTCAGAACTGTGTACATCTAGGAAAGTATTCTTAGCATTCAAAGATGCATATTTAGGGGTTCAGGGATAAGGTGACATCATGTCTGGAAGTTGCTTTAAAATACCTCAGCAAAGAATTAAAAAGAAAAAGAAAATAGGAGATGAAGCAAATAAAATCTTAATCACTAATGAATGTGGGTGATGAGTATATACAAGATACGCACACACCCCATTTCCCCAACTTTTGTGTTTGTTTGAAATTCTCCCTCACACCCTAAAATAAACAAAGCTGCCAGAAATACACTCGTTAGCTTTAACACAGAAAACATTTATTCATTTTCTGTGGCTCTATTAGAGACCTTAGTAAACATCCTCCTAAATCCTGTTTTGGCATGTCTGAATACATATTTATTATTATTAACAGTTGGAGGATAAGAACACCATTTAACTACTCAGGACAAACCTGAGTCCTCTCCCATTCCAAAGTAATGTAAAGCCACAAGGCCTTCTTGGAGTTCTGTATTTGACCTTGCACAGATATCTATCACTGCGTTCATTCATAATATTAATTGTTCTCCTATTAAAGGAAACTACCCCAAGGTAAACACCCACTGTTAGTCATTTTACATTTGTTTTGCTGAGTACTGGCCTGGGAAATAACACACACTCAGTAAGCCACGATTTGGGCAACCTAGAAGGCTTGACTGACGGCAGGACACTCCATGTTCATCATCAGAAGCACGGAGTTTAACAAGAAGTGCTCAGGGGGTAGCACTCAATAGTCTCAAAAGTACCCAACGGAAGAAATAACCTGACTTAACATACGCTTACAGTGTCAAGTCATAAGACAGGCTGAGAGCAAAACATCACAAGTGGGTACAAGTTGGTCACAAGTTTATTATAACTGGAGAAAAGTTTTACATTCTAGGCCCAGGACAAATGACTGTCCTGCCAAACAAATATCATGCATCTTGTACTTTAATGTTCAATTTCATCTTTATCTTCATGGCATTTTGGAACCATTCAATGTTTTGTTTTGTTTTGTTTTGTTTTGTTTTGTTTTCTCTTTCCACCCAGGGATTGTGACCATCTTGAAGGCAAGGTCTTTTTATCTCCTATTTACATATGATGCCTAATGCATTAACATAGTGTTCAACTGATGAGCACAATAAATATAAAACTATTCTGAGAAGACAGAAAGAAATTGCCCACCAACTCAAATGAGGTAATCAAACAAATTGTTAACCGAGGTATCTTGGAGGAATATGAGAGAAGATGTTTGCTATATTCATCCTCCTGGTTTTTCCAAGAGAAAATAATTTTTTTCCTGTTGTTTATTTATCCAACCAAAAAACAGTCCTAAATTCAGATTAAATTGTTCTATATTAAGCTAAAGATCCAGAAGGTAGCTTAAAACAAAATCCCAGGAAAATTATGCTATAAAACTTTGAACAACTTCAAGTTGAAGCATATTCTATTAAAAATGCTTTATTAAAAAAAATCAAAGAAAAATTTTCTTACTCCACTTCTAACTAAAAAAGGTCAACAAAGGACTTAAAATTACTTAATGATATTAAGTTTTGCTTGCTTTTTCTCCCCCACCTCTTCAGAGCCATGCTTGTTCCCTTCCCCAAATCTATTTTATACATGAGATGTATGTAGTTTTATACAATAGTCCATTTTAAATCACTCTGTGAACAAGAGATCATACAGCATACATTCCAGGCACAAAGCGGGTTCACAAGCACTGATGCAAATGTGTCCATTATAATAATTAGCATTTCTACTGTTAAATGCTTCTGATGAGAAGCCTATAAAGTGATTATAGTCTTCTGATCTTCTTAAAGCACAATAGAGAAGGAAATGCTAGAATGATCACAGAACGCTTGTGGTAATACAATTTCACTCTGATCTCTTTCATGTACAACTCCACGGAGATCTCCAAGGCTCTCCTTGGCACACTACAATTATTTGTTTACTCAATTTCTGAGCCTGATGCCATGATATGGATTTAAATATTGTCATGCAGATGATGCTTAGGGACAATGTCCTTCTGATGCTACTTTATCTGTTTTTACTCCCAGTACTATCTTGTCTAAGATCCAACCCCATATGCACTGAAATAAGTTGTTCTTCGATGTTTCAAAACCTGATTTATTAGTTGTTCACATTCCATCTGCCTCAGAAAACTGCAATGTTTCACTTTCACTGGCTGCACAAAAGGTTGAGGCTCGATTTCCCTTCACTTTATCATTTGATCAGCATATCTGACACATGCGTTAAGTTCTCCTTTCAACTACACAAACCACTTAAAATTCATGCATTTCTTTAAGATCAGGTCAGTACACCAGGAGCTTGACTAATACATTTGTCATCTCCCATATTTACTAATGTTTCAAAAACCCAGTCTCAAAAAACTGTCCTTGCTTTTGTAAAAAACACTGAGGTCGGACTGAAACACTGAGGTTTGCCCAAACTGGAAAAACTATTATTAACAAGTACATATGGCATGATCTATAGCTAGGAAAAGATGGAATAATCCTAGGGTCTCAAAATAACTACAAGGAGTAATAACAGACGGAACCATCTGCAGGTGTGGGAATTCTTAGGGAGAAGAGAGAGAAAACCGTCTGGAAGAGGCAAGGAAAGCACCTATCACGTGTCTCTGTGGGGCAGAAAGAGCCACTATTTACAACAGCAGCAAGGGAAGCAGGCTCTCAAGGTGCTAAGAGGTTTTAGTTCCAATTGCTCTAGGAAGAAGGTTAAAGGAACATTCAATACAGGTGTTTGGGATGTAAGAGATTCGCAATGGTGAGACAGGTAAATTCAGACAGAGGATGGAGGAGGGAAATGGAAATGTGGAGCACAGTACTGGGGACAAGGGGCCTTACTATGCTGGGTAAGTGGGGAACCCTGGGCTCTTTGTGGTCACTGACATGGATGAGATACAGGGCATGATGGCATGGAACAGACTACAGACATGAGCCTGTTAACAGTTGTGGGGGGAATGAGGGCTGTGAAAGTGCTAAGAATATGCATAGTTCTAGAACCCTCATGTTCACTCTTTGGATGGTAGGATGGAAGCACCCTCTCAAGATGGTCTTAGTCAACAAACATTTCTCAGTCTTCATCTTTCTCGCTGGATCTAGCAGCACCATTCCTTTCTTGAAACAATTTCTTCACTTAGCTACCAGGACCCTATACTCTCTGGATTCTCCACCTTACTCACTGATCAGTCCTTCTCCATTTTCTTGCTGATTCCTTCATCTTCCTGACCTTTTATCATTCAGGTACCCCAGTGCTCAACCCCTGAACCCTTCTGTGCTCTAGACACAAGAACAGGAGATTCTATTTAAGTATCATCTACATACGAATGATGCCTCAATTCATGTCTCCAGGCTAGATCTCTCTCCTGAACCCCAACTTGGATGTCCAGCTGACTACTCAGGATCTCCACTGGAATTCTAGTAGGCATGACTCTAATGTAGTATGTCCAACAACACAATCTGTTCCACCTCCCATTCCCTACTTGTTCCTCTGACAGCCTTCCTTATAGCTGCAAAACAGGACAAAGTCCTGACTCATGCTACACAATAGATGAACTGGAAAGTTATGCTAAGTGACCAAAACCAGACCCAGAAGGCCATATATAGTTTCATTTATATGAAATGTCCAGAATAGGCAAATCAATAATAGATTAGTGGATGTCAGGGGGGAAGGAGGGATAGAGAGCGAGTGCTAATAATAGAGATGGGTTTCTTTTGGGGGTGATAAAAATCTTCTGGAATTAGATACGGGTAATGGTTACACAGCTCTATGAACATACTAAAACTCATTAAGTTTTACACTATAAAGTGGTGAATATTATGGTATGTGAATTTTATCTCAATAACATTTAAAATTAAAATAATAAAAGATTATAGAAACTGTTTTGTTTGTCCTTGTATCTCAAGCACCTATAACAACATCTGACAAGAGGCTACTCAAAAAACATTTACTGAATAACTGATGAATTAGTCTCTAAATTTCACACATATATACACGCCTACTATTGTGCATATATCCCATGGTCCACTGTTCTATCTTGAAATCAGCCCTAAAAATTAAACATGAAACAAGAGCTGAATAAGAACTATCAAGTATGTCAATTCTTTAAGTTCGTAACTCTCTCAAGGTAATTTTAGGTATTTGCATATCACTGCATTTCAGCTTAAAAATTAAAATTTCAATTTATATTTTAGTAGAGCACAAAGGGTAAATTCTAAATCAACCCACAGATAGGTATTATAAAACCATTTCTGAACGGTACAGTGACAGAAAATAAAAAGTCTACCCTCAAGGAATTTCTAACCTACATGGTTAGAAAATAAATACCTAAGGCCTAAAATTTCCAAAGGTAAAAACACTAGGAAGTATGGGCTGCATATAGTGACATTCTCCCCAAAAAAGTACATATGGAATGGACTGGGGAAAAGAGGAGGAACCTGAGAAACCCCACCTCAACCAGATGACCAAGATCAACATCAACAGAAATAAGTCATCTTGAGAACATGTGCCTTTGATATGAAGTGCTTTCTGCAGTCTTTCTCTTCAAAAACACGTAGCTCCAGGCTAATTTTAAGAGAAACATCAGGTAAATACCAACTGGAGAACAAAATACCTGAAAAGTACTCTTGAAAATTCTCAAGACCAAAGGAACTTTTTATAAACTCTAACCAAGAATGTCCTAAGGAGACATGATTGCTAAATATAATAATGAGGTATCCTGAATGAGAACATAGAGGGGGAAAAAAGTAAAACTAAGAAAATCTGAAAAAAATGAACCATAGTTAATAATAGTGTATGTAGCACATTGGTTCATTAATAATAAATCATAATGAGATGAGACAGTAATAAGACAGGAAACTGGATCTGAGCTAATGTGAAATCCTGCACTATCTTTGCAAATTTTCTATAAATCTAAATCTATTTTAAAATAAAAATGGGTTAAACCACATGTTTATAAAAAAAAAACCCAGCAAGTCAAAGAATAAAATTATGTATGATTTAAATTTGGTAGCAATGGGGGAAAAATCACATATCTAACATCCTTCATTTTTTTAATCTGATGGTTTTTCTATGTGGCAGAGACCTTATCATTAACGGGGAGGGAGGGGGGCGGGTAGTAGATATTCAATAATTGCTTTCATTTAGATGACCATAACTTCATAGTACAATAAAACCTCGGTTTGTGAACATGATTCATTTGAGAAACATGCTTGTAATCCAAAGCACTTGTATACCCAAGCAAATTTCCACATAAGAAATAATGGAAATTCAGAGGATTCATTCCACAACCCCAAAATATTGATAAAAATGATTATAATACTGTAATATAATACAAAATAATAAAGAAAATACAAAACATAAAGGAAAATAAGCTAACCTGCACTTACCTTTGAAAACCTTCATGTCTGGTGTGAGGGACACAAGAGAGAGGAGGGTTACTGGATAAGATGAGTTTCACTATCATTAATGAACTTTCACTATCATTAATGAACTTGACTACAGTACAGTATTAATAAACTCTTGTCATAGACAGTATTGAATGTAACTGGCAATAAGGCAGCAGAGGAAAGGGTCTATAACTGCAGGCAGCCTGACCTAGAATGAAGCAAAGGATTCCTAAGCTTACTCTTGTACAGAAGAGCAAAGGACTGTCCATAGCTGCTTTGAAGTCACAAAAAAGATACTTCAGGTGCCAGTTGTGGGCACCTTCTAATGTTCTGAAAAATCACGGATTTCTGCCAAACACCATGACCTGAGACCAAGCATCTGAACATGGGAGACAATCACCCACAATCCCACAGCGAGACAGAGAGACAGAGAGAGAAGGACCATTGACTCAGTTGTGATCACGTGACGTTCGGCATCACGTCCTCCTCTATTGCGAGACATCGCTCATTCATCAAGTTAAAATTGATTAGAAATGTGTGCGGAACACACACAGAACAAGTTACTTGCAGTCCAAGGTTTCCCGGTGTATCTTCAAACCTAGGGAAGCATATCCCTGCACACACACACGCACACTTGTTTTCAACACACATAAGAAAGAAGCTCATTTTCCATTCCCCACTGGCAGGCAAACAAAGTTCCTAAAAGCATGGTTTCCCAAGCACGCTGCTGCCCAGAGCGCTTGCGCCAAGGGAACACCACCCCCGTGAAGAAGAAAGCCCCAGCTGAAGCTGAAATATCTGATTGCCTAGACTTCCCCCTGCCGTATCGCATTCCTCAACCTGTTCATCCATAATCTCTTTTGGATGGGTTTCTCTCCCTTCTCATCACGGCAATGTTGTTTTGTCTGAAATTCAATCACAGATGAATTGGACTTTAGGAAACATTCCCATTCAGGCTCTGTAGTCACATCAGAAACCCTAGACCCCGTGTTAATTTTGTTACAGCTTTTGGTTCTCACATTTCAATGGAAAATCACTCTTCCCTCGAGAATGCCACTGGTGTTGGCGAGAAAGCACGAGGGGCTGCCACACGACTCAATCGCCAGTAACAACCAGGGAAACTCAACCCTCAGCAGACATTAGTAATCATGGGAAAACAGCCAGAACTTTAATCACAATTCTTTCAAAAACAGCCAGGGATTTCGAAATGCTGTTATTCTAGGATATGACCCTAATACAGTGCTTAATCAAAGCCACCGCCGGTACAAGAATAACCTGCAGACTTTGATAGAAACCAATTTCATAAGAGCCAATGTGTCAGCGCCATGCTGGGCCCAATTTAGCAAAACTCTAAAAAGTTTACGTACATACACATTCTGTAGATAACGTTTCTTTGATACCATACAGCAGTTCTATATTCACACGTCTATATTCTACAAACACACACATGCACATCCACAGAGACACCACCGAGGCATGCAGTCACACCGTTAAGGTTCTATGGTCAACGAAAGTACTGGAAAATGTGAACCTGTATGACTGGTGAGCAGCTGGGTGGGCAGGTGCAGGATCTGGATTGGGTCGTCCCCATGTCCCAGAGATGATCTGGAGGCTTTCTTCAAAAGAGAAATTTGGGGTAGAGTGTTACTGGTGCCGAGCCTCTGCCAGCAATAGACACAGGGCCCAGATGTTCAGGAAGCCATGAAGCTTGACTTAACGCAGCCATCAGTTCGATTTTTGGACTATGTCCTGGTGAAATGGCAAAGGCCATGGTCATACCTTAAGCTACAGCAGCTGCCACAACTGCTACTGTAGCCGGAGAGGGCACAGCAGAGCTGTCCTCTGTCCTCAAGTAGAAGGAAAGAAAGAACAACAGAAAACTGACAGGTCATCGTCTCTGCTATCCTCTCACTTACAGGACTTGTCTCTTCTCACCAACCAGGAGCGCTGAGGAGAGGGGCAGAGGGCCTGAGGAGAGGGGAGAGGGAGATGCCACTTTGAAATGTTTTATGTATTGATAAAGATTATTTCCATCAGGAGATGTATGTATATATTATATAATGGTGGAAGAAACCACTCAGGATGACTTATAGCCTATTTGAATTGAAGGGGATGAGTTCAGTCTTAATTCTTAAAAAATATATACGCCCAGATATGTACACACACACACACACACACACACGGAAATGCACATCTCCAAACGTTTCCACAGACTGCTTTAGAGCACCAAATATTTCCACCAGATCATTCTGCTAATCAAAGAAATTCCTCTGAATGTAAATAATGTGACTATGAGTGATATTCTAGGCCAATGACACCAACAGACATCAAATTTCAGCACTGCAATTAACTAAAAATCCAATCAGAGTTTTTATCCTGGAAAACACCACTCCAATCACAGAGAGGTCTATGGAAAAGAGAGAAAGATAGAGAGAGAAGAATATGCCAAATAAACTATGTCTTAGTTTCCTTTTTATTTATTTATTTATTTTAGAAAGCGAGAGAGAGTGTGAGTGGGAGAGAGGGGGAGAGGGAGAGAGAGAGACTCTTAAGCAGTCTCCACACTGAGCATGAAGCTCGACATGGGGCTTGATCTCATGACCCTGGGATCATCACCTGAGCCGAAATCAAGAGTCGGACCCTCAAATGACTGAGCCCCCAGGCACCCCAGTTCTGTTTGTTTCTTTAAGTAACATATAAACAGGACAGAGAGTGGGCCAGGGAGTCTGGACCTGTCACACTTCCATGCACTGTTACCAGGACAATCTCTAAGAGATGACCCCCCCGGATAGATGACTCACAGCAAACTTGCTTTCAAATGTATATTGACAACATTTAATTGTGTACTTTTCTTGGTATAATTTGTAAGTAGTTGACACTTCTATAGAAGCTAAAAAAGAGGCTATTTCTCAAAAGCCTGTTACTATCTGACTAGACAAAGGTTTGAAATATTAAGAAAAAAAGCCTACAACGCTTTAAGCTAGAACCCTTGGCTGGTTAGAAACATACGTGCATTTCTGCCCCACAATAGGCTGCAGGGTGAACAAAGGGCTGAGAGAGCAAAGTTGTAAGGTTTCTTATTTTCTTCTGAACATGACTGATTTTTGTTGTTGTTTTTGATTCTGCAATTATGAATTCCTGGAACAGCAGAAAGACCCTTATATAAATGAGAATGCTGAAATATTTTCTAAATGATTTTCTAATGATCTGCCTTTTTGGAAAATGTGCGACACTGCTTCTCTCCATTAGTGTGAATAATAGAGGGTACTCCACATCGAGATGACCGGGCGAGGGGGAAACTATGCAACCCTCATTTCACTGAAGAAGAAAACAGGTCTACATAAATAATAACACTTGAAAACGACACAGCTACTTAATGTCCAAACTGCTTTTGTAATCATACTCTTACCTGAGCCTCACAGTACTGAAGGAAAGCAATTGATGAGAAAAATCAAGACACCAAAATGTGAAGCACCTTGCCTAAGATCTTGACAGATGGTTAGTACTTTAAAACAAACGAAAATGTTAGGCAATGCGAGGAACATTCAAACATCTCAAAAGTCAAAGGATCTGTCTAGTTTTCAATACCTGCTCTATAATTAACCCGCAACTTGGTAGTTAGGGGGAAATGATGTCAAGTTGGACATGAATTTGTACTTTGTAGACTAAGAATCATACCACTTCCCTCCAACTATCTCATCGCAGTTACCAAAATAAACGAAACAATGAAAGGTAGGCTTTGAACACAAAACATTCCACAAATTCCAAGAAAAAGACTTAATCTGTACCCATCTATCTCAGAAACAACCAATGTTCAGGACGAGCTCATAGCAGATTTAGAAGTTAAGGTCAGAAAGGCTGATTTGGTATCTGTCTTCAAAACCACAACAGTACACCATATTCAGTGAACACATGAAGATTTCACAGTATGGTCATCTTCTGTCTAACAGCAATTAGACAGCAGGGCTTCTCAGAGGGAGGGGAGGGCCAAAGGGAAGCCAGAAAGGGTCAGAACAATGTAGAAGAAACAAGAGGAACAAGTGGAGAACGAAAGGAATGCAGCAAAGAGAAAAGAATATAGTAACATTCAGCAAGAACAATATGACAAAAAACTAAAACACAGCTTTCTCTACTCATCTTGGAATTTCTGCTTCTTCCAGGAAAAAAAAAAAAAAAGGAAATGTTAGCAAGCCTCTTCATTTGCACATGGGAGTCATGTCCTCTACTGAGAGGTGAGGCTTTACAAAAGTGATAAACAATGGAAATATGTGACCCACATATGTCACATATTTAGAAAATTTAGAATTTTCCAGTAGCCACATTAAAAAAGTAAAAAGAAACCAGTCAAATTAATTCCATTAATATTTTAACTTAACCTAACACATCCAAAATGTCATTTGAACATGTAAACACATGTAGGGGCGCTTGGGTGGCTCTGTCGGATGAGCATCTGACTCTCGGTGTTGGCTCAGGTCATGATCTCGCGCTTCATGTGATCGAGCCCCATGCACTGTCAGTGCAGAGCCTGCTTGGGATTTTCTCTCTCTCTCTGTCCCTCACCTCCTCCCTTAAAATAAATAAATAAACATTAAAAAAACAAGTGAATACATTTAACAATTGACATATTTTATATTCTTTTTTAACACTGCCTTGAAATCTAGGTTACTTTTTATACTTAGAGCACAACCCAATCCAGACATTAAATTTTCATCAGAAAAACCCTGATCTGTATTTCAGCTTCATAAAATTTGCAACTGAAAAAGTAGATTTCATATACCTAAGGTGTTCTAGATATAATTATAAGTTTTCAGTGACTGAATCAGTATCAGTTTTAATTTAAATTAATTAAAATTCAATAAAATTTAAAATTCCGTTCCTCAGCTGTATAATGAGCCTTATGTAATTCATGCTACTATGCCGGACAGCACAACCATACACATCAAGTTCTGCAGTTTCTAGAACATCACGCATCATTTTGCCAAAACTGGTACAGCTTCCTAAAGAACAAATGGAGGTGAACGAAGTCCAAATACTAAATAATTGGTCATCTGTTCACTAACAGTACTTAGACTGGGAGGGTGTGGCAAAGACTTAGTTGTCGCCAACAATCGCTCTCCCATACGAACAGTTCTCCTGAGTTAAGGTGGAGCATGTTGAAATTCCGACTGTGTTTCTGGCCCTCCATCAAGTAAGGTGTGGCTCTATGACTGAGTTTGGTCAATGGGACATAAGCAGAAGTGCTGGGTAGTAGTTTCTTGGGATAGCCCTTAAAAAACAGCTGGACCAGGCCATTTGACCCGTTTATAATTTGTCCCTTTTTCATTCAGTGGCTGCAATGGCCATCATCTCGGACCATGGTTCTGCCACAGAATGAGTTGGAACTCATGCCAGGACCATGATTTGGAAGGAACCAAACCATACAAGGAGTCTGTGGAACCAGACCATCATACATCCCTGAACTACGTAACTTTTGACTTCTAAGTTAAGAGGGAAAAATAGAAAAACAACTACATTGTAGAAGCCATCGTTATTTTAGGTCTTCGTTACTTAGAGCAGAAACTAGCCACAATAACAGAGTGGGTACTCTATGGACATCAATTCAGCAAACTTGATCTCCATGATCTGACTGGCTTGAAAGGATAGTTCACATATACTGAAGAAGATGAACAAAAGTGAAAATTTGACTGGTTACAAATTCACATCTGCCCCTGAGTTTCTGCCTTTGAAAAGAACCCTGATTTTGTTCTTTTGGACAGTAGCACGCTATACGGGAGGCTGACCCCAATGTTCTTAGGGCCAGAGCTAGATTTAGCCAAGAGTCTGTACTTTAGGCCAGTGAGATATGCCGTCTTCTGAGAAAGGCTCTCTTGTTTTATACAGGAAATTCAAGAAGAGGTGGACCTTTGTTGCCTACAAGCTCTCGTGATAGCTGTGAAAACTAATGTGCTTGGACACTGGTGCCATCTTGGAGCCAATGTGAAAATGAAGTCCACACTTGGAAAAGGGAAGACCCCATGAGAACAGCAGAGAAACAAAGCCTGAGGCAGGGCCTCTGTACTAAACCCGAAACCTACCCTTCCAAAGGGGCTTCTTGAGACACTGATTGGGAAGCCCCTTTATTAAGGGGAAGATGTGGGATTCATTTTTTTTTTTAATTTTTAACGTTTATTTACTTTTGAGAGACAGAGAGATAGAGTGTGAACAGGGCAGGGGCAGAGAGAGAGGAAGACCCAGAATCGGAAGCAGTCTCCAGGCTCTGAGCTGTCAGCACAGGGCCAACGCGGGGCTCAAACCCACGAACTGTGAGATCATGACCTGACCGAAGTCAGACGCTCAACTGACTGAACCACCCAGGCCCCCCGGAGATGTGTGATTCTATTACTAATAGCTAGAGTCATATAAAATGATACAAGAATTTCCCCACAGAAGCATACCATTTTTCCCAAGCCCCAAAACAAAGAAAAAACATGAATTTACAAACAAAAAATACACCACTGCATTAGGGGAACATAGAGGTTGATGACAAAGGATGGAATTTAATAGCAGGAAAATCTGACTTTAAGTAGTTCTACTGTTCATTTCGCAAATATGAACAACTTAACACATATTTTCCCTATCTTTAAAACACAGTTAAAAAATTAAAATATGGGGCACCTAGGTGGGTCAGTTGGTTAAGTGTGTGACTTCAGCTCAGGTCACGATCTCATGGTTCGTGAGTTTGAGCCCCCCGTTAGGCTCTGTGCTGATAGCCCAGAGCCTGGAGCTTGCTTCAGATTCTGTGTCTCCCTCTCGCTCTGCCCCTCCTCTGCTCACACTCTGGTCTCTCTCTCTAAAAAAAAAATAAATAAACATTTAAAAAAAATAAAAATACTTTAAAGAATAAATTTTGATAAATTTAAAAAATAAAACATAAAATAAAACAAAGTTAATGTTGCCTATTTTTGTCTTTTCTCCAAAACGAGGCAGCACATTAGGAAATAAAACAACAGCCAGAACTCTCACAAAATTTCTCGTAAATCCATGGTACAATTTCTTTTTGCAGTGTAAAATAAAGTAACCAAAGAGCATTGCTACTACTGCAGTTAAAGGACTAGAAGAAATCCAGGATTTCTTAGGTCAAGGATTGACCTAAGGACAGGTCAAGGATTGAGCTATGGAACAACTGGAGTACCTACACTATGGGGGAAGGGAACGAAATGGCACGAGAGAGTGAGGCGGGAGATGGGAGACACAGGAAGAAAACTGTGGGGTGAGAGAAAAGCCGGAGGAAGACAGATGGTGGAGCAGGGGAGGTGGCCAAGACCACTTAGAAGCCACGCTTCGTCAGCTATGACAAAGACAGGCAGACAGAGGTGCGGGAATCTGGGTTTCAAGTCTTCGGAGCCAGAGAGGACAGAGGCCTGATGGGGAGGATCACGGCCGAACTCCAAATCTGAGACTCTCCGTCAATGCCTTAGGAAAAAGAAGAAAAAAAATAAATCGAAGAGTCGAGAAGTTTGGTGAGAAGATATAGGAAGTGGCAGATACAGGAAAGAACTTCGTGTTGGTGTTAGGTGTGCTTTAGGATTAGAAAGACCAGAGTTCAAACAACAAAGTTCAGCACCTGCTAGAAGAAAGACAGGAAAGTCCACATGGAAATCTTTTCTCAATCTTTTTCTGCCCCATCTCTTCTAACCAGCTTTTAGTTTCTCCCTCTTTAGATCTTACCTACCGTCTCTCTAATCTGTAAGCCTCACATACTTTTCCCCCTTTGGGTCTAAGGAAAGCACCATTTAACCTGAATCAACCTGGTTTCCCTTTAAGGTTTCTGGCAACTGCAAGATTCTAAAATTCTTCTCTCATTGACACCCGGAATCATCAAAAGGAGTATCTCTGGTTTGCAGATAGTCTCTTGATCACTATGCCCCGATTCTACCTCCTCGGAGCACATTACTTATTTTCATCTAACATACAGCTAGGCTTTGCAGGGTTTCTTTCTGATAAATGAGTTCTTAAAATATTATTAAATTTTACTACGTCTTTATGTAACCACATGAAATGTGGATTCTGATAGGAAATTAGAATGCATTTATTCTTGTTTTAATACTTAATAATTCATTTTAATATTTAATAAACAACGCAGGTTTCTTTTTGTTTGCTTAATAGATCCTTTTGTATATTGTTTCTAAGATGTGTATTTTACTGTATTTGCTCAAATATGCTTGCTCATCTATTATAGAAACACACCGTTAGAAGGATTTTGTGAAAGTGAGGTGCAGGAGTTGTGAGAACTGCATGTGACAAACAGGATTGTCTTTTAAAGCCAACCCTTCGATGTACGGAAAATACAGAACCGAAGGATCTAAAACCGGGAAGGAACGTCATAATTCAAGAGCTCCATCCATAAAGATCTCCTACGATTTTTTACTATACGGATCTGACAAGGGGACTTCATCAGCTATTCTCAATCCAGACTCTCCAAGACAAACTGATTCCCATTTTATAATTATACACACATTACTAATTCAAGGAGCAAGGTGGCCTATGGCTTACAGATTTCTAGCTGGATTATCTCAGGCTCTGAAGGTTATGCCTGCTAGGAAAGGATTAGCAGAGTTAATTTCAGATAGTGAACTGGAGATACCAAGACTAATGAAGAAACGTCAGAGTCTACAACCGGAGCAATAAAGCAGCCTCTCCAATCTCGCCTTGACAAATCTCTCCTCGCGCAGATGTTACTCACTCCGTATCACTTGTAAAAACAACAAAACGGCACCACCATACTTATCTAAGGCACAGAGGCAGTGGCTATTCGCCGCATTGTCTCCTGCGCGTCACATCACACCAAGTCGGAGAAGAATTACGGCCAGCGAAATGGAAGACTTCCTCGATTTTCTGAAAATTTAAGCCCTTTGATTAACATCTATCAGTTTGGTTGTTGGATGGATCTTTCGAAGGCTCTCCAGATAACTGCAGGTGTCAACACTCCTGTGTGCAACACAGTGGCCGAAAAAGAATCCTTTCCAAAGGCTCCTAAGGCTACAGAGAACTGAAGTCCACATCTTGCCGTACTTTTGTTGGCTAACGAATAATTACAGCAGGTGAATTCTATAGAGTTCTGGACGGGAAAAATGACAAGAACTGGTTAGTCCCACAGACCCAAATTACGCTCTCAGGACACAGTACAGCTACTGCCCATGTCTGCATGTCTGTATGCACCTTGTTGCCGCGGTATGAGGCAAAAATGAACCAATTCTCAAACCTGCATTCATTCACTGTCCCAAAACCCAATGTCACCTTTTGTAATCCAATGACCTGCGCCTTCTGTCCAACGGGGTGCAAACCTACGAGAAATCACTTCCAGAAACTAACGGTTCAATAAGCCCCTTAAGAAATTCATACCAGCAACTTTGTCCCAGAACGTGTATTTTTAAACAAAATAAATACAGTGTCAGAAATGAAGGAAAAGAGGCAGTATTGCTGGGAAATACAGCTAGGAAAATATGCTATATCTCCATGTGTATATATATGGAATATATTCATTAATAATATATCCATTAATTAAAGTGGAATTACATCAAATTAGCTAAAAAGGGAGCAAAAAAGTGTTAGGCCTTCATTGCTTTTTTTTTTTTTTTTTTTTTTTTTTTTTTTACTGGACATAGATAAAGGATAATGGCAAAAAGGCAGCCGTCGTTCATTACTAGTGTACTTACTGCTAATAAATTCTTATCCTCCCAAACAGACAACCATAAATAACACGCCAGAAATACTGAACCAAAGGTATTTTGTTTGCTTTTAAGATGCTATTTAATATTTTCAAAGGGTGGGGTGGAAGGGCCAGGTGAGGAAGGGAAGGGAAAGGGAAATCACTCATTTTGTGTACATGGTATTTAATTTCTTTGCTGGATTGAGCCTGGGATCTGGGTCTCATGAATCTGAATGCTGCCACATGGCTCAGTTCCTAATGATTGGTCTATTACACTATAGGTGGATTTATTTGAACAATTAAATGACTTGTCCAAAACAGAAGGCATTCCTGCCTTCCAGTAGATAAAATACACAAATTCCCTGAGGGGATGAATATAGGGCAGGAATACAAAGACGTGTGTCTAACAATGGTAAAAATGTCAGGAAACAGAAAATGTCAAATCCCCAAGGGAAAAACAAACTCAAACTTTGGCTACAGCTCAGGCACTACTTTTCTTGTGATGAAATTATAGTCTACAGTCTCCCCTAAGGGAACAAAATGCTCGAACTAATCAAAGTGTAGTGTTTGCTGGGTTTTCTGTTTTCAAAGTTCAAAACAGAAGCAAAAGCAACAACATAGCTTTCATGTCACTGTTGGCAGGAAATTTAACTCTTCTCAGGATAACTTTTCTTTGGACAAAAATGAACCAGAAATAAGAGTTGCACATTCTGAGTTCCTCTCTCAGATTCCAATTTCCTGCCTGGTATGCGGGAAGCTAAAGCAATCCGGAGAACAAATTTAACTGTTAATTACAGATGCAAGCCATCATCTGATTTTGCGGATGGGGTCAAACAATGATGGTAAAACTTGGCCATTTACTCCATGAGTTTTGTTCCCTCTGACACGTAAATACCTTGTAACAGACAAAGGATTTGAATAAAAATGGCTGTGGACTCCCCAGCTTTCCAAGGCCAGTCAAGTTCGGTTTGTGTGTGAGCAGTGACGGTTCACTTAGTTCTGAGCTCAATTTCCCGAGAGATCCAGTTTTCGCTATGGAATTCAAAGGTACTTCCTTCCTCATTCAGTCTCTAAAGAACAATTAACAAAGGGGCGCCTGGGTGGCTCAGTCGGTTAAGCGTCCGACTTCAGCTCAGGTCAAGATCTCGCAGTCCGCGAGTTCGAGCCCGGCGTCGGGCTCTGGGCTGATGGCTCAGAGCCTGGAGCCTGCTTCCGATTCTGGGTCTCCCTCTCTCTCTGCCCCTCCCCCGTTCATGCTCTGTCTCTCTCTGTCTCAAAAATAAAAAAACGTTAAAAAAAAATAATAATAACAAGGCCCAACCAATGGAGGCAACTAGTCTTTATCTCTCTGGTTCTGATTTTGCAATCCTGAGTGTCTGGCCTGTTAAAAATCAGATGAAACAAGTTATTAAATATTTAACTCCCAGGGATTCCACAACCTCTTCTTAGATATGAAGGCCTGGCTTTTCCCACCATTTCCAGTTATATTTTGATATTCTATCAATTCCTTGTCAGGATGATGTATGTCCACTGCAGGGTAAGAGGGATGAGGAATACAAAGAGCTAATACAAACTGTCTGTCCCTCTGCGCAAGGAGCCCATCAGGGAACTGAGGTCAAAGCTGATTGCACACACACATCGAGACACACAACAGCATGTCACACAGCCTAAGTACTGAGTTTATTCTGAATTTCTAATGAGAAAACTTCTGAGAGGCCTTCTCCCTATACCCCATCTAAAATTTCAACCTTCCCTTATGCCTCCTCTCCTGCTTTAATATTCCTCCTTAGCCTTTATCATTGTTACAGCATTATAAAAGATTTCTTATCTGGCTTATCATCCACCTCTGCTAAGTTCCATGATGGCAGGGACTTCTGTCCACTTCGTACAATGCTACATCCCCAAAGCCCAGCATCCTGCCAAGGCAAGTAGTCACTGAATGAATAAACGAGTGAGACAACCCCAAGGGACAAAAATCAGAAATATTAACTACTATGGTTCACATTTCACTTTTTAAAAATTTTAATTCAAAATTTACCTATACAATAGTCTCCTTTACAAATGAAGGATCTAAACTTGAGGAAAGTACGTTGTTCAAAGTTACACAGATAGTAAGTAACTGACGAGGATCTGCACAAAACTCTTAAACGACACCACACTGCTTCCTCTTCAAGGAAGAAATGAGACTTGAATCCTTGAGTTGGATCTTTGGGTGAAAATGGCCCAAGAAAACACACACCTGAAAAGTCACGAGGATCAAATACAGCAGAATGGCAAACCCCCAACATTTATGTAGAGATTTACGTTGAGAGAAATTAGAGGTAAGACTCTGAAGGGCTTTGAATGTCAGGACCTGTATTTTTACAAACGAACACTTTCAAACTTTTATTTTTCTTAAATGGTAGGTGGTTTTTTTTTGTCATCTGAAAGCTTATACAGAATTCTGAAATACTGTCAACGAAAAATCTGAGAGAAAATTCTGGAGAAGAGAGGTTAACAGAAAACTACAATAGACTAAAAACAAAGGCCTAAAAAACAATGATGCAAGTGGAAGAAATAACAAGTGACAGGTGTGAAAAGTGCTATCACAGAAAAAAATAAAAGAACTGGGTAAGAGATGAAGCAAAGACAACCAACCACCAGAGAGGATTTGCCATTTTGAATTCTAACTACATTGCTAATGCTGCTATCTTGGGAGAACAGGGAAATTTAGGAAGAGAAGGGTTTTAAGGGAGATGATGACTATGATTGTAGGTTAATATGCTCTCCTCCACCTCCATACGTCCCTAACTTGAGAGGCCCCCAAGATTCTGTTCTCCAATTCTTTGCTCTTCTTAACCCTCACCCTGAATGATCAAATGCACCATCAGGGCATCAACTACCACCTGAATGCTAATAAAAGCCTGCTAATAGAGCCCTGACCTCTCTCCCAAACTTGAGATTTCATCTAAATGTCTCGGACATTTCAAATTCAATAATCCGAATGCCTCGTCTCTACAACCTGGGTTTCTTCCCCCCAAACGGGACGCTCGACCACCCAGGTTCCCAGGCCACCACTCACCTCAACGCTCCTTCCTGTCCTTTACACGTTCGCCTTCCCCCACCCAATCAGTCAGAGGGAGTGAAGGAGTTTCAATTTTACGTTACACCTTTCTGTACTGCTTGGAATCTCTACATAACTTAAAATCTATAAACAGGGGGCACCTGGGTGGCTCAGTCGGTTAAGTATCTAACTTTTGATTTTCGCTCAGATCATGATCTCTTGGTCGTGAAATGGAGGCCCGCGTCAGGCTCTGAGCTGATGGCAAGGAGCCTGCTTGGGATTCTCTCTCTCTCTCCCTCCCTCCCTCCCTCTCTCTCTCTCTCTCTCTCTCTCTCTCTCTCTCTCTCTGCCCTTCTCCCGCTCATGCTCACTCGCTTGCTCTCAAAATAAATAAACATTTTTTAAAAAACCTAAAAACAGAAAACAGCAAGTGTTGGTGTGGCTGTGGAGAAATTGGAACCCATGTGTACCACCAGTGGTAATGTAAAATGGAAAATAGTATGGGAATTCCATAAAAAAAATATAGAGAGAATTACCATATGACCCACTCATTGCACTTCTGGGTTTATTTCCAAAGGAAGGGAAAGCAGGATCTCCGAGGGCTATTTGTACACCCGTGTTCACAGCAGCATTAATCACAACATCGATATATTATTATCTACATAGCCAAAAGCAGGAAGCAAATAAAACATCCATCAGATAAATGAATGGATAAACAAAATCTGGTATCACATACAATGTAGTATCATGCAGCCTTGAAAAGGAACAAAGTTCTGGCACCTGCTACAACAAGAATAAACCCTGAGGACAGCATGTCAAGTGAAATATACCAGTCACGAGCGACAAATACTATGGGTCCACTTACAGGAGGTAACTAGACTAGTCAAATTCAAAGAGACAGAAATTAGAATGGTGGTTGCTTAGAGGAGGGGGTCATGGAGTGTTAGTGTTTCATAGCTATAGCATTTCAGTTGGGGAGGATGAAAAAATCTCTGGAGATGGATGATGGTGAATGTACCTGATAACATTGGCAAATTTTATGTTATGTGTGTATCGCCACAATCAAAAATAAGTGAAAATTTAAAAGTCAATGAAGCGATTAAAGAAAATCCCAGCTACAAAACACAGGTAAATAGTAGTGTTTAAACAAACCAAAAAGAGTACTCGGGCACCAAAAGATATTCATACTCTGTCAGTGCCCATTTCTTATCAAAAGAAATGATACATGGCAAGGATAAACAAATCATTTACTCATGTCAGGTACTACATTTTCATTTCAGAGACAAAAAGCCAATATATTATACTTTATGCTGAACTATCCCTTCACTGTTAATCAACTTTAAATGAAACTCTTTATGGATGACTAGAGACCTAAAACTCAAGTATCAGTATACCATTAATATTTTAATTGAACACATGAATATTCATAGGCATTTATTTCTTTAAAGAACATGGTAAGATAACCAAATTACTCTAATATGCAAATTTCAACCCTGACAAGACATCTTACCTTCATCTACATTACAAAAACCAACGCATTGTGGGCCCATTCATTATTTATGTAATCCTAGAGTTTTTCAGGTTAACAAGAGCTACTGAACAGAAGCAACATTTTCTCAGATGGGGGCAGAGTCAACAGTGGTATTCCAAAGTCATTTTACCCTAAGCCTCTGAAAGAGTTGTATTTATTTCTCAGGATTCCAAACTAATTTCAAAACCACCCCCAACACCTGTTCCTCACGACAAGCCCAGGAGAATCAGGAGAAGACAATGTTATCAAAGCTTTGTTTCTCTGCTTTCTCTTTCAAGCCCTGGGACACTCCAGCTCTAACATTGCAAAACATTTTAAGAACTTTGACAGCCATGCCAACTGTTTTATAAAACTAACTGCACATTCCTTCCATTTCCAGTTGCAAATACATTTATGCAAATCGGTAGTCCCCCAAAGTGAAGCAACACATTTTCATGCAAAGAGACAAATAACCTATCTATTCAAAGATCTACACAGAATATGTCACCGCATCAGGTTATATACTTTTTAAATAATGTTATTATTTGCAAGTTAGCCATGGTGATAAGAAATATAATGGCTAAAATTCTATGAAAAATTCTGATTCTCACTGATTCTGAGATACAAAAAATATATCGTTAAGTTCAAAATCTTGTGAGTGGAAAACAAGAGGCTGGAATTTTATTTTTTCTTAAATGTTTATTTATTTTGAGAGAGAGAGAGAGAGAGAGAGAGAGAGCGAGCATGCACACACACAAACATGAGCAGGGGACTGGCAGAGAAGAGTGGGTGAAAGAGAATCCCAAGAAGGCTCTGTGGTGTCGGCCCAGAGCCTAATGTGGGACTCGATCTCACAAACCATGAGATCATGACCTGAGCTGAAATCAAAAGTCAGATGCTTAAATGACCGAACCACTCAGGCAGCCCAAGAGGCTGGAATTTTAGTTGCCTGATAAATAATCAGAAATCTGGGAACTGCACTCAAGGTTTTGGAGCATCAAGTAAGGTAAAAATATTCCTTTCTACGGACTTAGGATGGACAGGTAAGTCATGAAAATCTCACCAAATATCTGATGAGAGGTGAAACTGATTTCAAAGGGAGAAATGTGGCCAAAAGCAGGATAGAGAACCATGGACTTCCTTTTCTTTGAATTCAATTTGGTAACTCCATTACTTATGTATTTTAATTTCAACACATTAAGCCTGTAAGAATAACAGTTTCACATGTACAACGAATTGGAAAAAAATTTACATTTACCTATTTGGGGTGAGGGGGTTATGAAAGAAACACCTGTACAATTTTCAAAATCTAGAATCTCTACTATGCTGATTTATCTCCAACTATGAACACTTAACTTGCATAATGTCATTGTACTGGTATCTTACTATGCAATGTACTTCCAAATAATCAGAGGGATCCATCTTGGTTTCTTTTTTTTTTTTTATTTTAATGGGTTTTTCGGGGGGGGGGTCAGAAAAATTGCATATGTAAAACAAAACTACCAGTTTCAGTCAGTCAACAAATATGTATTGAGTATATAAGGCCAGAGGAAGTAACAAATTTGAACTGTATAATTCGATTATTACAACATGGATGACGACATTGATAATAATCGGTAGACTAAAAACTGCATCCTCTTGACTCTTACAGGCAATTCACCCAAACTGAGATGCAATGGGACTAACATAAACCACAAGAGAGTCCTGAGAAAGAACAAAGAGATCTAGGTTCCTTCTCTGGACTCTGTCACGTAATTTGTTGTGCAATGTCAAACAAGTGTCTTTAACTTTTGAGAGCCTCAGTTCTCGCTTCTGTAAAACACTCTAGACATCTTCCAAGACATCTTCTAACTGCACAGTAATCACTGGAATAAATGCGGCAACAATTATTTTAGGACAAGTTAGTACCAGGAAGAGAATGAAAATGTTTTCGACGGTGGTCCAGGAATTTACACGGTGGCATTTTTAGAGTTCAAAATTTTTTTCATGGAAGAAAAAAATTTTTTCTGGGAGAAAAATATTATTAAGTTGAAGGAGAAAGAAAGATATACAAGTTTGTTATTACATCATGTATTTGCTAACTGCCTAAAGTCTGACGGATGCAGCGAGTAAATATTTGAAGGCAAGGGGAGGTAACATATTCTACTTTTCTAATCTAAAATATTATCCCAACTTTAACAAAGGTATATCCCAGCTCCGTCGCGTGTATACTTTATTTTTTGATTATGTCTATCTTTTAAAAAAATTTTTTTTAATGTTTTTATTTTTCAGAGAGAGGGAGACAGAGCACGAGTGGGGGAGGGGCAGAGAGAGAAGGAGACACAGAATCCAAAGCAGGCTCCAGGCTCCGAGCTGTCAGCAGAGCGCCTGATGCAGGGCTCAAACTCACGAACTGCAAGATCATGACTTGAGCTGAAGTCAGACACTTAACCGACCAAGGCATTCAGGTGTCCCGATTATGTCTATCTTTAAACTACATTGTAAAAGAGACTTCCAAGTCCAGCTTCTGTGCCTGTGAGTAGGAACATCTTCTTCCACTTATTAAGATATGAAAATTAATCTCCAAACCTGAGCATATGTTTTTCTCTCTCTCATGCAGCACTCACATGCATACGGTGAGTAACAGAAAAGAAAACATGAAAACTAAGTTAATTTAATTTTAGCATTTTTTAATAAGCAGAAATAATCATCATCCCCATCACAAGAATTAGGTGTTACAAGACTGGTGTAGTACAACTCCAGTGTTTACACAAATGTTAGATGAATAATTATCAGAACTATGGATATTTCGAAGGTCATCCTCTCATCTGTCATCACTGAAGTTAAACAGATGAATTAATCTGCTCTGCATCTCAAGGACTTCTACCAAGACTCGCTGTGTTATATATATAAGGGCTGCACAGAGGCAAAGGCCTCATGGTTACCTCTCCAACAGCACACTCAAGGCCTAGTCTCCACATTGGTACCCAGAGGTCCCATTTCTCAGTTCTGGCTTATTTTTCTACGGAGTCTGAATGAGATTACCTCTAGCGTTATCTGGATGCTAACTGTCACCTCCTTAAGTAACCATCTTTATAGACCTGGGATTATTGGGATCCCCCTCTTTGCTCATTTTGACTTTGCTGGCGGTTACTAAATGGGCCAACGTAAGAGAATGTTTTAAATAATTCAAGCTCAACTAACAGATGCCCCCTATAAATGGGTTAAATAAGTTTTTTAAACCGGCATAGTAATACACTACATAATGGTAATTTGACTGTGATGGAGACAGCAGATTAAAATGAAAGAGACAAGCCAACCAATCACTCTTCTTAAGGTGTGATCTGCCAATTATCTCAACCAACACAGATCCTAATATTATCATTCTAGGCCATATGTGTAATTCGCAGGCAAAAAATAAATCTTTTAACAAGTCTGTAAGAGCTGTTGGCACCCATTCATGCCAGCCTGCACTAACATCTTGAGAATTTCGTCTATTCCAAAAAATACATAATGAGGAGGGAGTCGAAGAGGTGGGAGAGAACCTAGCCATAAACGTGATTTAGTTATAGGTTCAAAGAAGATGTAAAGATCCAAGCAATTCTTTTTAAATATGCTGATAGATAATAACAAAAATGCTGGCAGAGCTCGCCGCTCGTGAGCTGAAGAAGTATGTGGAGGTCCAGAACACTCTCGGTATTCACTGTGCCCATCTGTCAGCCACACAGTCACCGAACAGAACGAGCAATTACCAAAGCCCTTTTCAGATATAATCTGTCAACCACATCTCATCTTCCTGCCAAAAGAAATCAGAACTGAGGAATGCAAAAACAGACTGGCCTTATGGGACCAAGGAGAAGTTCATTTAAGATGAACCTGGAGGTGAAGAAAGGAAACAGGAAAATTAGAGAACTGTTAGAAGCACTCACCAGAATGTATCTGAATTGAACGCTGGGCACCAAAGAAGCATGAAAGGAGAGAGGAGCCACTATGATATAAACCCTCTTTGCTCTACTGCACTTATTACAACTGTAAATTCAAGAAATTGTCTACTCATTCCCAGAACTGGTTCCCTCTAGACAGGGAACATACTGAACTGACCCCTCTACAGCCATCCTATTCCCATCCCCTACCACCAAAACACGATTTTTAAATCAAGGCAACTGTTTCAATTCTTGAGACATTTATTACATGTGCTCAACATCTAAAGTAGTATTGTAAGCTCTATGGCTCCATAATTTGAAGGTGAGGAGAGCTCTTTCAAAGTTAATGTTCTACTACAAAGCAAAAAAACTCCCGTCTACTTTGTGATCATGCCCATACTCGAGGTGAAACTAACCTGCACTGAAAAATGCACTGTACAGATGGGTCAGGATTAAGAGAGAGATCATTAGGTATATATAACTCAGTGCAAGGTGATGAAAACTTGGACAAGGTGGTAGCAGTGAGATTAGGAGTCACAAGAGGTGAATCTAAATGAAAGAGGAAATGACAAGATATAAGAGTTCTAAGGGATCTAGTTCTAGAAAGATCTAGGGGACAAAAGAAATGTGGTACGTTCAAAAGTACATGTGATTGGGCACATACTGATTTCCCCGGGGAATGGGGGGGGGGAATCAATTTAAAAGGTGATTTTTAAATTTTTTTTATGTTTCTTTATTTATGGGGGGGGGAGAGAGAAAGAGAGGGAGAGAGAGAGAGCGAGCGAGCATGAGCGTGTGCAAATGGGGGAGGGACAGAGAGAGAGGGAGACACAGAATCTGAAGCAGGCTCCAGGCTCTGAGCTGTCAGCGCGGAGCGTGATGCGGGACCCAAACTCAGGAACCATGAGATCGTGACCTGAGCTGAAGTCGGACGCTTAACTGACTAAGCTACCCAGGTGCCCCACTTTAAAACTTTTTTAGGGGCGCCTGGGTGGCGCAGTCGGTTAAGCGTCCGACTTCAGCCAGGTCACGATCTTGCGGTCCGGGAGTTCGAGCCCCGCGTCAGGCTCTGGGCTGATGGCTCAGAGCCTGGAGCCTGTTTCCGATTCTGTGTCTCCCTCTCTCTCTGCCCCTCCCCCGTTCATGCTCTGTCTCTCTCTGTCCCAAAAATAAATAAACGTTGAAAAAAAAGATTAAAAAAAAATAAATAAATAAAATAAAAGTTTATAATCTAGATTCAGTCTAATCTCTCCCTAGATATTTAAAGAAGTCTGTGTGTGTGGTGTGTGTGTGTGTGTGTGTGTGTGTGTGTGTGTGTGTGTACTGGTATATGTATAAATATTTAAATGACATGTATGTATATAGATTTTACATACATATACACTGCATGTATAATCATAATATGGGACTACGTAGAATTATATATGTGCGCACACACACACACACACACACACACACACGCACACAAGCACCTCTGATTCCATTCAAGATCCAGAGCCACGTCAGTATACTATACACTTTCTACTTACTCCTGTCAGATACTGGTTATAAATAACAATATGTAATTATCCAAACTACTAGTAAGAACAACTTATCAGAAATCTTACCTAATAACCAATGATATTAAGAAGTACTTTGAGGGCACAAAATGCTCTATACGTGCTAAATAACAACTGGAAATAACTATAACATAACGGAAGGGATTTTAAATTTTTACGAGGCTGAAGAATCTCTCTTCGCAGCAGAAGTTACATCCCAACATCTTTACTTCATGCTCAACACAGGAACATGCAACTTTAGGGCTTGCAGCAAAACCCAAGGTTGGCAGTTAAGGACTCTGAGTCCATGAACTTCTGCAGGACTGCATATATGGTGGGCACATCACCACAAGCTTCCTGGGCCCCTGAATCCCCAGTGTTGGACTTGCCCTTGCAATTCCTCAGATGGACTCAAGTAGAAGAGCAGAGGTGAAGACCTGCCAGAGAGGAGGAGACTGAAGCACTATCTGTCGTGTCACCGCATCTGGTCCTTCTTCCATTCTCAGAAGTAGCTCTATGGTTCTCTGGACTGGTGCCCAGAATACCTAAGTTCCTCCTTGTCTTTGTCAATAACCAGTCAACTCACTTCTCTAATATTCTTACCTTTAAGTTTATTTATTTAATTTGAGCGAGGGAGTGAGCGAGAGAATATCCCAAGCAGTGTCTGCATTGCCAGTGAGGAGCCCCACGCGGGGACCAAACTCACGAACCGTGAGACCATGGCCCAAGCCGAAGTCTGACACTTAACTGACTGAACCACCCAGGTGCCCCCCAGCTCTAATATTCCATGGGAAGTTATGAGTATCACATACATCATAGACTAGTATTGGCTTTTTTTTTTTATTAATCAGAAACTTCAAAGTCAACAGTGTTAACTATATTCAAGATCTAACTATTCATATATTATTGTAGCTACATATGACCATACTCTTTTGTTTCAGAATTGGTACAGTTTTCAATTTATCTATCTATCTATCTATCTATCTATCTATCTATCTATCTATGCTTTATCATATAGTCATATCCCTACATATTACCTTAGAATGTGGCTAGGGCTTCCTGGTAAGTGGAAGGTGTCTAACTGAAAAATTTAAAATTAGATTCTTTCCCAGTCTGCTCCTTCCTGCCGGCACCCAGAAACCCTGCTGCCCCCCTCCATCTCAGGCTCACCCAGGGCAATGGTCCACGGTGTACCCCTTTCTCTTCACCTCAACATCTCCATCACCACTGGCCCTAGCTTAGAATTCAAGCTGCCTGACCCTCTCACACCTTTAAAAAAAAATCATCTTTTGTTTTCTTCACAGCAAAATTCTTTAAGTTGATGTTCCGAGGCCCCATTCCCAGCTCCCAACTCCAATTCACTCCCTAAACAGGCTTCTGCTCCCAGCAGCTACCTACAAAGCTCACCCCAAGGGCATCAGGGCCTTGTTTTCAGCCCTCTCCTATTGGAAGAAAAAAAATAAATAAATAAAGCCCTAAAACCAAACCAAACAAAAAAAACAAACAAACCCAAACTCCCCATTTTCATAGTGGGGACGTGAGTTTATTAAATTGTTGAATTTCTAGAAGTTATGAGAAAGAGACTGAGTCATAAGCCTTAAGTCACTATAGATCATATTCAAATACCATTGTTCCTCGACTATCAATCAGAAATCAAAATCATGCTGTTTCAGCGAGATGACATTTAGAGATGTCCCAAAAGCTTCCCCAGAATCCTAGCAGCTCTTCAAATCAGTAACCTATCTTCCTCAAAGTTTACTATTTTATTTTACTAAAGTGATTTTTGTTATGCCAGAAGGAATTCCTTTCATGTACCTTTTTGTTTATACTTCCTTTATTCTTCTACAACCTTTCAAATGCTAGGGATTTTTCATATACGCACACAAAAACTATCAATTTTTTTGCTTATGTTGTTCAAAGTAAAACGATTATCCAAACAATTTGATTGTTTATTATTCTTGATTTATTGCTGTTTTATATTGAGCAAAGCTTTTATAAGTTTTTTCCCTAACCTTATTGATTTTTCAGTTCCAGTCTTCTTTTCCAGGCAGGCTCATGTTTTAGCCTGTTCAATTATTCAGTGCTAGGATTCTGATTTATTGTTTGCAGTGCTACAAATCTGGAGGAAAAATTTAGACAGCCCTCTAGACAAGAATTTAGCCTGTAAAGGTGCAGAAACAAAAGAAAACAGACTGGGATGTTGTGTTAAAGTACCTCTGAACACAAACAAGTATAGCCATTCAAATAACGTCCTGGTTTCTTCAACATCCGCTGGCACTTAAATTCTCCTCTCATGAACACTACTGCCTTTTCCATTAGATTCTCTCAACCATCTTCTGGTTTATTTTCACCCAACAACTTGGCAAAACAGAAAATCTCCATATCTACTTTCTCAGTGAATTCTAATTTTTCATTATCCTTCCTTCTAAAGGATTCATTTTTACTAGCAATTTCCACTCTCACTAGCTCCCTTCTGTCTGATAACATTTGGCCTGTAGGGACCACCAAAGGGGCTCATCTGGTCACTCCAAGGGCTCACACTTGTCTCTCTTGTGAAGAGAGACATGTACTACATGACCTACAGGCACAAGAAGCAATTACTCTCATCACTTTAATAATGTTCCTTAATTATTTATATATTGAAGTTTGTATGTTTCAGGAACTGTAAAGGCAGAGTTCTTAAACAATTCTAAAGTCCAGCGTCTAGGAGGGGAAGGCTACCCAAGATGTTCAATAGGAGAATGACTGGAAAGCATGGAGATGCCAATACTTAAAAATCAGCGTCTCTGGGGCGCCTGGGTGGCGCAGTCGGTTAGGCGTCCGACTTCAGCCAGGTCACGATCTCGCGGTCCGTGAGTTCGAGCCCCGCGTCAGGCTCTGGGCTGATGGCTCAGAGCCTGGAGCCTGCTTCCGATTCTGTGTCTCCCTCTCTCTCTGCCCCTCCCCCGTTCATGCTCTGTCTCTCTCTGTCCCAAAAATAAAACGTTGAAAAAAAAAATTAAAAAGAAAAAAATCAGCGTCTCTAATCAGTTTCAAAATAAATTGTGGTTGAAAGCATTAGTTATCATAGCGTTACTTCTTTTAAATGCCTGTATAAAGGTGGCTCATGTTGGGCAACTGTACTTTGGTTATTAACAAGCATACATCACCCTGAGCGGTGGGTTATGTTGATTTCAGCTGCTTGCTGCATTTTGTGCCCAACCTCTAGCGGGAGTCAGTCACTTCCCTTTCCCTAACATCAAAGCCACACAGCAAAAAGATACTGAGGAATGGGAAAGAGTCTTGGTTTTACCACTTCCTACATGCGTGACTATGGATATACAACATCTATGTACTCCAGCTTCATGCATGACATGCGCCACCCTTCTCAAAGTATGGCGCAAATACCATCTTCATCTGAGTGGATACTTCAAAATATAGATTCTTGGGGGGGGATCTGGGTGGCTCAGTAGGTTAAGCATCTGACTCTTGGTTTCAACTCAGGTCATGACCTCATGGATTGCGGGCTCAAGCCCCCTCATCAGGCTCTGTGCTGACAGTGCCTGCTTGGGATTTTCTCTCCTCTCTCTCTCTCTGCCCCTCACCTGCTCTGTCTTCTCAAAATAAACACACTTCAAAAAATGTTTAAACAAAAATTTTTTTTAATATATAGATTCTTAGGCCCAGATATCAGTCCTGCCAAATCAGAACATCTCTGAGTTGGAGACCAGGAATCTCTATCTTCGCCAAGAATTACTTGGGGTACACTGAAATTGAAAACCAGTATGGCAAAGTAGCAACGCGTGCTAAGGAAAACCAGTGAAGCCCATCAGAAAACCTGACTGTTAATCACATCTCTGCCACCCAATCTGCCTTATCCCTTCAGGAAAAAACAAAAACCAAAAAACAAAAAAACAAAAACAACTTCTTTAGGTTTTACTCTCCAAAACTATAAAATAACGTGACTAAACCAGGTGATCATTAGCTGCTAAGGCTGTACAACCTTAGATTCCCGAACCCCAGTCTAAAGACATATGGCGGCCTTATTCCCCCATAGTACTAAAAGTCTGCAGAGGTTCTACGTACATGAGGACGTCAACATCTATACAGCGCCATATATCACATATTATATAGTGACACCACTAAGCTGACTTATATACACTGTCAGATCTTTCCAGTTAATCCACAGAAGGCTTTCCTGCCCGCTCACAATTCAATGTCAGCAACACTGCCATCTTGGCACAGTTAGGCAACTGTTTGATATTTTCTTGCATTTTGGCGTTATCTTATCAAAATTAGTGGTGCACAGCAAAACAAGTGTGCGTACTGCTGATAAGCACACAGATCTCATAAATATGTTCCAGTTGAGACATAAATGTAAAATATTAGGTGTGCAAAAGTATAGACTCTCTAGCAGTCACCACACATTCACTAAGAGAAGCCTGTAAACCTGAGGGTTTCAGTACAAAAGAATATTAATCTTCATGCATAAAATGCAAAAGATTGTGCCCCAAACTGAAGCATTATTAGGTACTTCATACTTCTCTTGGCTCTCTGAGAACAAAACTCAATGCTTTACCATATCTGTGTGTGTACCTATATACATACACATATACATATATATGAACATATACATATATATACATATATACATATATACATACATATATACATATATATGTACATACATATATACATACATATACATATATATACATATATTTGAAACATAATCTACTCCATATACATTTGGAGTTTATTCCCCCAGTACCGGGTCTTCTTCACTGTTTATTCTCATAAAACAGTGGGTTAATAATGCATGCTTCACTGTAAAGTCACAATCTCTACTCCGCTTTGCAAACGGTTTGCTTCCTTTTGCAAATGACAGCAACTACCTGCTGGTACCTGACATCAAATTTCCTTCACTTTTCTGAAAGTTACGTCAACTTACACGTTTCATCTTATGTTCAAAACTTAAACTGTTCTCTCATTCATGTCCTTTGGACATCATTCGTGTCCTTTGGACATCATTGACGTCCCCTTCATTCAAGTCCTGTGGTGTGATGGAAAACTCTCTGCTTACTTTCTCTTCTTGTACCAAGTATTACACATTTCCCCACATGATTAAGCTTCTCTTCCTTCATCGCCTCACAACTTACTGTCACCTTTCTAGTTATCTGGGCTCCTTTTTACTGATATATTGACCTTGAAAAAAATTAAACCTTAGCTAATTATTCTTGGTTCTTTCTCAAAGGGAGTTCCAAATGCATAAAGTTGGTATGTTACTGTTCTTATAGTGCCATCTTCTCCCTCATCTTGAAAACTGGCTCTCTCAAATTTGTTTCCCTAGTTCTTTTCTTCTTCTTCTTTTTTTTTTTTCTTAGCTAAAAAATATATCACTAGGGATGCCAGGCTTATCAATGTGAATCATATCATTAATCTACTCATACCACACACTCAACATTCTCAGAATTCAAACTGTACCTGTTCTTCTAAATCAATCTTTCAATGAGCATCTTATAAAATGAAATTGCTTTGAGACACTAATTGGTTCAAAAATTATTATGATCTGCATATTTCTTTATGAGTCCTGTCCCTTCTTATATGCAGAAAAAAGTAAGCACTCTTTTCTTTGCATTCCCAAACATCTCTACCATTGAACTGATCACACTTGTTGTGTTATTATTTGTATAATTTGATTTGGAAATCCTATCAATCCTACTAAGCTATAAGGTCCCCAGTAAGAGGGTGTGCAGCAAGGTTTCTTGCATGTAAATGTACTCAATAAAAATTAGGTGACTTGGTGAGATCACAAATAAAGCAAAATCAAAGCAGAAGTCAAATGATTTTTCCATCATTTATATTTGGATAATTTCCATGTGGATTGAAAATTTGAGTGTAAAAAAATTAAACATAAAAGTAATGAAAGAAATAATGAGAAAATTCCTCACATTATAACCTCAGCCAGTAGAACTCTTTTGTAATTGAGTCACAAAGAATCCAAAGAAGAAAAGCTTGTTATACTTAACAGAATAAAAATCAAACATTTCTGATGGCAAAAACTATGGTAAGGAAAGTCAAAAGATCAATAGGAAAAAACTGGAAATTCGTATCTCAAAGTGCTCACTTACCTGTTAATGAATCCCTACAAATCAACAAAAAAGGGGGAAAATGAGTTAATTAAAAATTATACAAAATAATATAAATAGGTCACACAAAAAGGAAATATAGAAAGTTCTTAAACATATGTGTGTGTGTGTGTGTGTGTGTATATAAAGTTGAACCTGAGAAGAAAAATACAAATTCAAACTAAAACACTGTTTTCTGTTACATGTCAGAAAGGGAATGAGCCAAGAGCTTGGTAATATAGTGGATATTGACTGAATATCCATTACATGGATATGGATGAGAATGCAAAGAAATAGTTTCAAACCTAGTTTGGTGAAACTATAAGCTGGCACAACCACCATGGTGGTCAGTATGACAGTGTCCATTAAATCACAAATGTGCATAACCAGTGGGGTCTGCACTTGATCTTAGCCAAAAGGCCGAGAGGCGATACCCAGTGGAGTCTGCAGACTCCTATATTCATACATTTATATTGCAGCTCTGCTTGTGAGAAGAAAAAAATCAGAATGCCCAAGTTGAATGCCCATTAACAGAGGAGCAGTTCTCTAACTTCTGGTTTATCAGTTCAATGAAATGCTCTCACCATAAAAAGGAAAGAAGAAAGAAATCTCCATGATACATCCAATGAAAACAACCATGCTCAGAACAGTATTTCTAATGTGCTATCACCAATGCAAAAAAGGAATAAAGAATACAGACATATTTGCTTACTTATGCAAAAACTATCCCTGAAATGGTACATAAGCAACTAAAGGTATCCGCTGTCTGTGGGAAAGACGGTAGAGTGGCTGGTCTACGGGGGTCACAGGGAGATGTTTACCATGCACACTTTTAAACTTTTGAATTCTGAATCATAAGGGTGTATTACCTATTTACGTTGACTTTTTCAAAATAGTAAAATCGAAGGCTTTTTTAAGGGCAGCATAGTGTATCAAAGTTTTAAAGAAAGAAAAAAAAGCTAAATGATTTTATTCTCACATCAGTACTTTCTCACTCCGTACTTTTACGGAGTACACAAACACATGTGAAAACTTCCATTTTTCTTCACATCCTACATGACTCCATAGAGATGCCCAGATTTGTCATTTAAAATATTCTAAATCTTTAGTCCAATATTATTATATCCATAGAAACATAATTCTCCAGTATAACAAGATTACCTATGCATAATCATAAAATCCTTTAAATCTAGTTTCTTGAAAGCATTTACAATGGCAGGCATCCTTCATTCTTTCCACAAATATTTACTGAGCACCTATTATGTGAAAGACCTTGTTGAAGGCACAAAGGATAAAAGAGAGAAGAAAACAAGCATGGTCCCTGCCCTGCTAGAGCTAATATTCTAGTGGGTAGGAGACCAAGCAATTGAGTTTCAACATGCATCTTTAGTCAATGCATACTGATCATGCATCACGAATAAATGATGTTTCTTGTTAAAAAAAAAAAAAAAACTTAATTCAGAGGATTGATTTACAATGGTTTAAGAATTTACTCACTAGAAAGAACATTTGAGTGTTGTTAAATCCTAATCCTATTAAAGTACATACGACATGTTAAGTCATGCTGTATGTGTATTCTTCTCTATGACGCTCACAACCACCCTGTGAGATAGGTCCTATTATTGTTTCCACTATACAGATGAAGAAACTGAGATGAAGATGGGTTAAATACTACCCACCTCTACAGCTCATGAAATAACCACTCAACACTGCCTCTTGCGTGTCTCTCACTGCTGGTTTCTGACTTCCAGAGAGATTATAGATAAAGTACACAGGAGTTTCAAGTCTAGCCCTTGGCCCTCTTCACTCCAAACCCAAAATATAATTCCTGGCATTAGAAGGCTATAAATCTAAAATTCATGAAAATGTGGCTAAATTAAAATCATGCTAAAAAAATGGAATCTATTATCTTCACTTTCATTCAGGCCAATGCATTTGCATACCTTCATAAATGATACTGAACTCACGTTCTTGTAAAAAATTAAACCATTTGGGCACCCGGGTGGCTCAGTCAGTTAAGCGTCCGACTTCAGCTCAGGTCATGATCTCACAGTTGGTGAGTTCGAGCCTCACATCGGGCTCTCTGCTGTCAGCACGGAGCCCCCGCCTTGGATCCTCTGTCAACCTTTCTCTCTGAAACCACCCCCCGCCCCCAAATAAACAAATCATGCCCGAAAGAGTAACTCAGCAGCAAATTCAGACAGACAGAGTGGGTGGCGTCAAAGAGAGTGGTCTCAGTGTATAATTAATTCAATTCTTGGCAACTGTGCCTAAACAATTTTCTACCATCACCCAATTTTGCATTCATGTTGAAAGTGTGAGCAAGTATATTTGAACCACTATGTTTTAAGGCCCAATTTTGCAAGGTCTTCATCTAGTATTGGGTTTGTCTCATTTTTCTAACTGATGTCACTTAGTTTTACCAAATCCATTTCCATGAAAACACAGACAGGAAACACAGACCATGTATCAGACACCTCCCACTCAAACCACACATAACGAGGCTACAGCTGGTGCAGATTCAATTCAACTGTTAAGAGGTGTTTGGAGGAAGCGTTCTAACAGATAAGTGTACTTGTCTTTAGGTTCTTAAAAATAACTAGAGCATCCTAATTGTTCTATACAAGCAAACCCATCTGACCCAGGCAACAACAGAAAAGAGGAAATAAAGTGACATATAATGAAGGGGAAGCAATGGAGAAGTAAAACTGGAAACCTCACAGCCAATAGCAGCTGCAGCTCAACGAAACTCAACGCTTACAGATGTTCATGAGAGAGCTCATTTGCTAATTCTTTAGAAACATACACTTCTTGGGGCACTTGTGTGGCTCAATCAGACCATGACTGGCTCACATCATGATCTCACGGTTTGTGAGTTCAAGCCCCCCCTCCGCCCGCCCCCCCAGTCCGGCTCTCTGCTGTCAGCACGGAGCCCACTTAGGACCCTCTGTCTCCCTCTATCTCTGCCCCTCCCCCGTGTGCTCTTGCTCTCTCTCTCTCTCTCTCTCTCTCAAAAATAAATATTTTTTTAAAAAATGACCATCAGTGGCAGAGTTTGACAACCCACCAGTACACATCAAACCAATGCAATTTAACACTCAACCTCCCAAATGCTGACCACAAACAGTCCTCCTTGCCCTGAAACAGCCATTTGGGTTTTTTTTTTAAGCGGCACTGAAATGACCACAATGATTTCATCCTCTTCCCATGACTTCATGAGTCACCAGCCTATCCCTGTAGGCCAGCACATTCCTAATGAGTCTGTTATTAAAATTCATTAGTACTGAGTTTGGCCACAGGGGGGCTAGCAGTACAAAAATGTGATGACTAACCCCGGGACTAAAAATTAAAAGCTCTTATTGAGAGGCACAAGGATTAGTAAGGACACATTAAGATCCTTTTATTTTAGATTTCATAAGTAACAAGGTCCCAGTATGATACATGAGCCCCATAATGCATTAGTTGTATCATTAGACACTACAATGACTCAATGCCCTCAATCCTTCTTTCAATTTGTTGCCTTAGTACCAAACAAGAATATTTCATCTGTGCTTATCTGAAACTAATTGCAATTTTCCAGCTCTTCACACACTTGCAGAAAACAGCTATGGTTAAACTAAAGCTAATATTTTTCCTAGGTAAGAAAGAACTCTATTTGTCAGGGGTATGCCATAACTGCTGAAGCCATGAGACCTAATAAAAATGACAAGTCTGGAAGTGCCAGATGAATGGCATTTAGAGAACCATGCGAACCAGAAGGACAAGGCTGCAATTTCAGGAAGCAGAGGAACTGAGGCAAACAGAACCCGAGAGTCAGAGAGGCACCGTGAGGGTAATCCAGAGGTCAGGCACGGCCCAGGGAAACTTCTCTCGCTGCCTTCTCCTTGTCTATCATGGCAGCAGAAACCAAACTCTGGGCCTGGGCGGCGTGGAAGAGGACAGCAGAGCTGGCAGAGAGCAAAAGCACCCTTCACAGAAGCTCAACTATTTTTTAACAGTAAAAAGCAAACGAGCAAACACAACTGGAGTCATCACTCCAACTCCTGGGCAACAGCCAAGGTAATTCAGTCTCAATGAGTCAAGGAATGGCATTTAAAACTGAGGGAAACCAAGTATAAATTATTTCTAGGATTTCCAGGGCTCTGTCCTGCACTGTACAGGTGGTGGCCAAGTAGAGAGAAAGGCTTCTTAGAAACACCTTGGGGTGGGGGGGGGGGGGGATGAAGAAGACTTAATTAAGGGGTATTGGGAAATACTGGTTTAAGACATTATCTCGGTATCTCTATATCTCTACCTCGGGTACGAAACTGGGTTTGTACAATTTAAAATATTTTTAATGGTGATTTTCACCTTTTTTGCAAAGACAGGTAGTGTTGACTGGCTATCCAAGGCAGAACCAACCTCACTTACCACAACAGAGGCTAAAATGCCAAAGGCTGGCTTTTGTCAACCTTATCTGCATAGAGGGATGGTCAAGTGAGCAGACATAAGGTGAGATTATCTGAAAATCTGTTCCTTTTTCTTTATTTTTTTAAAGTTGATTTATTTTGAGAGAGAGAGTGAGAGAGCAGGAGAGGTGGAGAGAATCCCAAGCAGGTTCCACACCGTCTAGCGCAGAGCCCGATGTGGGGCTCGAACTCACAAAACATGAGATCACGACCTGAGCCGAAATCAAGAGTCAGACACTCAACTGACTGAGCTACCCAGGTGCCTCAGAGCCTTCCTTTTTCTAACAAAGGGACAAACTGATGCATCCCATCCTTTACCCTCTTGCCTCAAACATGAATATAATGACTGCACTGCAGCAGCCATCTTGTGACCACCTGAGAAAAGCCAAAAGAACTGTACAGAATTAGCTCTGATTTCATTGCATCACTGAACCAACCGCCTATCTCCAGACTTTTTATGTGAATAATAAACTCCTACAATCATCAGGTTTCCTGTTATGTACAACTGAATGCATTCTGAACTGATACAAGTGCCATTTCTGTATCCTAAAATTCAACCCCTGTGCAAGGAAGATGCAACCCCATCATGTACATCAATGTAAATAGTTATTTCTGAGTGGCAGGACTATAGGAAACCTTTATTTTCTTCCTTTACTTACACGTGTTCCTAAATTATAATTATTCCATGAAGCTTTATTTGGTTAAGGAGAAATTGCAAATATTCATTTGACACTAATACAGCCATGTAAGATACTTTAACATAAAGAGACAGGTTGAAAAAAAAAGGAGTTATACCATGATTCTAGAAAGTAAGTCTCAGAATAAGAAGCCAATTCTGAGCTTATATATCTATGTATTCAAAATATTCCCATCAAAAAAGAGATGTGTAATAGAACCTGACATGCTAATTCTCAATTTCATCTGGAAGAACAAACACCAGCCAATAATATTTTCTAAAGGAAAAAAATAGAAAGTACTTGTCCTACTGGTTTCTAAGGACAACAGCACACCACATTGAACTGGAACAGGCACAGGCCAATAGCTCAATTATAATTTCTAGAGAGCCCAGAACCATACCCATGTACCTAAGCTACAGCAGGCAGGCATCTAAGGATGGCTTTTACTAGTCACTACACTTTCATCCCTGTGGTTCTGGTTGGGGCTGACCATGTTCTTGCATGACTTCATTTCTAGGATACCATGAAGGTTAGCTGACCCAAACTGAGATTTTTGGACTGAAGAGCAAAAGAATCAGTCTCTTTCTGGGTAGATGAAAAGCCCAGAAACCACTTACAAAAGGATGGTCTACAGCAGGAAGTTAAGAATGAAGCCAACTCGTAGACAGGAAGATGAGAAATGGAGAGAAAGAAAGAAAGAAAGAAAGAAAGAAAGCAAGCAAGCAAGCGAATAAAAACATGATGGCATCTGAGTCCCCAAGTCATAGCTGTTTTTCCAGGGAAGGGTTATTTTAAAAAGGTTAAAAACCAATAAGCTATAAAGGAAGAAATAGAATTAATGACATAAATCCTTAAACTTTTGCATAACGATAGACATTGCACACAAGGTTTAAAAAATGAGCAACAAACTGAGAGAAAATAATTTTGTCGTATTCAATGAAAAAGGATATCCAGAATATATACAAGTAGAGAAGTAGAGAATATATCCAGAAGTAGAGAAAAACGGTCAAGAGATAAGAATCTGACAATTTGGGGAAAAAGGAAAATAGAAATACATACCAAATGCAAACCAAAGCTGAGGGTAATTGGCTGAACTGCTTAAAATCAGATACACATTTTATATAATTACTGTGTATTATCATACATTTCTCCTCATGAGCCCTTCAGGCTTAAAATAGCAGAGAGGGCTAACATGGCCAGTCTTATGGGATCCCGGAGGCACCCTAGCTGGGTACAGAATTTCATCCTTCCACCCCTCATACATCTCTTAGAGGCCACCACCAGGAGCATTCTCCTTCCGAGCAACTGAAAGTTTAGCAGATGACAGGAACAAGTATCAACAGCGTTAACTCTCAGACATCTTAAATGATCAGGATTCCATTACATACAATTTACATCTTTTCTCTCTTCAGTGAATACATACATCTATGTCCATGGGGACTATCAGAAAAACAAAAAACATTAATTCCTTTAAAACTGAAAAAAAAAAGAATAGGAAAGAGATTTAAAGAATACATGTAACATTTGTTTGTAGTTTCCAAAATTATTGTCTTACCATTAAAAGCAGGGAGGGAGGTGTCAGCTTAAACACATTTTTCCATTAAGTAGTCAATATCTACACACCCACCCCAAAATACCTCAGGTATTTTATGAACTTAAAAGAAACGACTGCTCATACATCTAATTGAAGACATTGATTATTATGAAGTTATAACTAAAACCTGAAATACAAAATATGCAATAACTCTTAATTTTAAGTTATACCTGAACTCTCAGAAGCCACAATTCTAACTAACACTTTTATTAGATTTCCCTTTTACACATTTCCTGGGAACCACATTTATAACAGATTCCAGGACAAAAATGTTTTTACTAAAAAAAGAAAGAAGAGAACCAAAATGTCAGCTAACATTTCCTTTCAGGAAGCATCTTACCGTGGGTGTTATAACAGGCATATTTCGGCTTTGATCAAGGAATAAAAAGCAGATGAATTAACAAACATATGACATAGGTCAGAAACAACGCGTGAGGGGAAAACACTTACCATACTAATTCCCCATGCGTGTGCTCTTTTAAGTACAATGAAAAATGGACTGCAGGATTTGAGCAGTTAGTATCAGGAGAATTTTCTTTACTATTCACATCTTGACAGGTTCTAACGGTACAAATCTAGTAACTATTTATTTAAAGTAAAATTCTAATTTTTTTATAAGCTCGTGAAAAATGGAAAGCTTTATTTTAAAACTGAATCACGAACACTGGACTCATGAAATCCGCAGGCCATTTATAGAATGCATATGGCATGTATCAATTAACTGACAGAGAATCAATATGCAACTTAGGATTTTTGTGTTTGCTGTACTTGGGAAGGAGGAGAGGAGGCCAGGTGGTACTTAAAAGAGTGTGATACCTACAACGTTCGAAGAAAAAGGAGTTGAAGAAAAGCTGTATAATTTAGTTGAAGGGATGAGTATGTGTCTCCGTGGTCAAACACCCCAGTCACCTGCTCTAGGTTAGCTGCTGTTTTCTGAAGAGCTCAATGGCCAAGATGCTGCTGAGGCTGCTGAGGCGAGAGGCACTCAGACTCCAAAGAAAGCCCACCCTCTACCGAACCATGTAGTTTCTCCGACTAACTCCGTTCATACTCACTCATTGCGGAAACACGTGGGAACAGAAAGGATCAACGAAAGACCTGGGCAGGAAACCCAACCCTGGCCTTGGATACGGGGAAGGTTGCCTGGCTTACTCGGCTTCCTCTCTTTTCACTTCTACTTCACTGTGGATTATCCAGAGACAAAGTCCTTAGTCCTCTGCTCTTGAAAATACCTACGGCTTCAGCATTTCATTCATCATTTCCACTGATACCCACCCAAACCACTCCACTGGTGTCTTCTTTTCCTCACATCCAGCCCCATGATCCTTCCTAAAGTGGTTAATTCTCCTCAGACCCCCTTTGTAGGTCTCCAGCATCTAAGCATAAGTGCCCATCTTAAACGCCAAAATTCATCCTTTACATGGTATTTATTTTGTTTCTTTAAAAAGCTGATATGGCGTATTCTATCAGCTATAAAGTTGGAACCTGACTACTCTCTTACCGGTCAGGGTGGGAGTCATGAATTTGGCGGTGACACAGGGACAGAAGATGGAGGGGAACAATAAGGAACTGGACACTAAAATCAAGTTCATCTTAACAAAATGAGATGGAAAAAGTAGGGCAAGAAATCTCTTCTCAAAATAAGAAGAATTAACTCTAGATACGTATGGAAACTCCATTTAGGATAAGAATCAGCGACAGGAAACAGCCAGAAGGGACTATTTGTACTGAAATACAAGCCATTAACTTGAGCCAAGCTAACAGCAAATGACTGCACTGGCAACTGCTGGCTGCAGATAATTAGTTTAGAACCTATTTTAACATGAATATTTTATCATGCAGCACAAAACTCGTTATGGAGAAGAATTAGAGAGCCAGGACGTCTGAAAGCTCTGGAGAGGTGATCTGTCAGCTCCCAATAAAGAGCCTTCTAGGAGAAAGCAGGTTTAGTGATTCAGCAAGACTGGATTTCATTAAAGTTACAGCAATCCATTAGGAACATTCTGGCGACGGAGAGTACTGGTACCAAGCTATCCTGCAACAGCATCACTATGGGCACCAAGTGACAGGAAAAATGAAGTCCGTGAAAAGCCACCTCAGGTGTAACAATTTTCTCACGGAGGTACACACATCCTGTTTCTGTCAGCAGCAACCTAATTTGCCTGGCCAATTCTTTCATAAGAGCCTAGCTACCTTATATGTTTACGTATATAAAAGGTGAAACATTCGACATTTTGAAAATTAAAAAAACTGCATTTTGCCAGCAGCCATGTAGAAGTGTCATGCCATTATTTTTACTTCAAAAACAGTTGCGTATCGAGTGTGTGTCATCATAGTTAACAACCACTGGTAACAATCTCCTGTGCATTATCTATTTAATCCTCAGAATTTACCCTATGATATAGGTAACCACTGTTGTCTTTGTTTTGTAGATGACAAAATACCAATGTGATGCCAAGTATTTGTCTAAATTCATGAAGCTGAAGGAACAAACAGCAGTCTGGGGCACCTGGGTGGTTCAGTACCTTGAGTGTCTGACTCTTGATTTCATGATCCCGGGGTCATGAGCCCGGTGTCAGGTTCCATGCTAAGCACGGAGCCTGCTTACGATTTTCTCTCTCCCTGTGCCCCTCACCCTCTCTCCCCTGCTTGCCCTCTCTCTCTCTAAAATAGAAATATACATACATACATACATATATCTGGCAGTCTGATTCTAAAGTCTGTGTTCTAGGTGTATTTCATGGGACCTTAGGGCTTCTGAATATAAAGCTGTTTCATAGAAAAAATTAATGTCTGTAAATTTTATTGTAAAAAGAAAATAAAAATAGGAGCATATAGGTATTAAAAAAGAAAACTCTAGTGAGGAAATAAATACACCTAAAAATAAATTATAGGTATCTTTGAGGGTGAGACATGAAATGTCTTGCCTGGGAAAAGAGTTAACACATAGCTAATATACTACATCTTCTTAACCACTACATAGTCAGTGACCGGCAAAGAAAAAAGGTATTTTAATCACTGCTATTTTGGGGCATCTGGGTGGCTCAGTCGGTTGAGCGTCCGACCTCGGCTCAGGCCATGATCTCGCGGTTTGTGAGTTCGAGCCCCGCGTCGGGCTCTGTGATGATGGCTCAGAGCCTGGGGCCTGCTTCAGATTCTGTGTCTCCTCTCTCTGTCCCTCCCCCACTTGTGCTCTCTTTCTGCCTCTCAAAAAAAAAAAAAAAAAATGTAATCATTGCTACTTTTTCAATCTATCCAGACACCTTACTCTCTGCAAAGAACAGGCAAATCTCCACAGCTCCCTAAGCTGATGGAGACTCAATAAATATTTGTTCATTGTTATTTAGATAAATAACTTGCCCAGGCCATTCTGTGTTACAGGAATTAACCCATACCCAGGGGCATTACAGGCTAGATTCAATTTTCCAATAACTTCTAATCCACTGCTTTCCCAATATTTTCCATCCATAGCAACGTTTTAGAGGTTTCTATATATTTTACACATACTGCTATACATAAGGGGAGCTAGAAGATGGGAGAATCTTATGCTCGCTAATCTGTCATTTTTTAATTGAAGTATAATTAACATACAGCATTACAATGCTTTCAGGTGTATAAGGATTCAGCAATTCTATACATTTCTCAGTGCTCATCAAGGTTAAGTGTACTCTTAATTCCCTTTATTTACCCATTTCCCTACCACCACCCCCCCCCCTCTGGCAACCACCAGTTTGCTCTCAGTTAACCCATCTTTTGATTCTATAAACATTTACTGCTTGTAAGTTGCAAGGCACAAGGTGATAAAAAAATTAGTAAGATAGGATTCTTGCCCATAAGGATCTCACAGTTAAGTTGAGGAGACAAATGTATAAATAAAAAATTGTAATACAATGTGATGATTACTAATATATAAGGAACTACTGAAATAGGAAAGAGAAGACATTAGACTCTAAGAGGTCAGGTAGGGCTCTATGGATGAAAACTGACACACACAATGATAGGCAGACCTGGGACAAAAGCAGATTCAAGTACATTAATAAAGAAAAAATGACAATGGAGACCAAGTCTAAAACCTGAAATATGCTCTGTGATTAGAATCCTGATGTATGGTAATTTTATTAGAGAAAAGTCAGTTTGGTTGTATTTTGAAGCACACATCAGGCAGAGTGGTTAGATACTAACCTAGCACCAGATGAAGGTTGAAGGACAGAAGCAATGAACTTCTCTACCAGAGATCAACTTATTTTGATGTTGACAAAAATTATAACATTTCTATTTTTGGAGCAGCAAGCTTAGGAACCTAGAATTTAAACATATTTCAAGATTCTTCTTGCCCAAACCTTATTAACAATAAAGACTTTTAGAGAATAGTATTTCATCACCAAACGCTAAACCTTAAAGTTTGATCAACCTATGGTAACACAGTCTATAAAATTTTATAGCTTTAAGGAATTGGCCTGGGCTGCATTCCTACAGATATTAACATGGGATAAAGTATGACCTGAGAGAAGCTGACATTCAAATATCTCAATTTATGTAACAGGCAACCCGAAATTTTTCAACGTACAATTGAATTTTCACTTTCAAGAGAGCTTACTTCTGCATTCCTCTAAACAGCACATTTCCCAAGGAATTTACATTATAAGATTTAAAATTTGTATTACTTCATTTTATAAAATAGGAGTATTTATAGATCTACATAGCATCTACTTACTAGGTAAAACAAGGTTTAAGCACCATAGAATAGACATGGGTGGTGGCACGAGGCACTGGTGACATGCTACCATCGAGTTAAAAACCTACCACAACTTTAGATTTTCCAACAGCAAAATAAACCCTGTGATCACCTCTCACCATGCTGGGAACATGGAAAATCTAGCTGGGTCATACTGACTTGCCCTGGTCGTCATCCCTTATTCCTGGCTCCCCTTATCTACTCCATTTCTATTAAAGAAAATTTGGGTCTGGTAGAGTCCGGAAGATACTTAAAGGCAGAAAATCGGATTTGAGACGGGCTTTGGAAGACAGACTTTATTGAGTGAGTACAAATTGAGTTTAAAAGGGAGAAAGGGTTCAAGGTAGAACTAACAGCACGTGCAAAGGCACCATGGGTGGCAAGTATAAAGAGCCGGAATGTTCAGGGAATGCGAAGAGAGGAAGAAGTACCAAAAGAAAGCAGCAACTGGAAGAGTAGACAGGTGGCATATTGAAGTCTTGAAAAGGAAAGCAACATATTTATAATAGTATTTGAAGACCACTCAACGCAGTCTATAAAAGCAGAGGGAATTTCTTTAATAGAAGACAGATGTAGTCCGAGTGCGAGGCAGCAAAAGGCCTGAATCAACTGGGGCCATGGGAATGGGAAAATATGAATTACAGACATACCGTGATTTAATAATATCTTTTACATGTATATCATACTTTATAAAAACCACTTTCTATCCATTATATTTGATTCTCATGATAATCCTGTAAAGTTAAGTAGGATATAGAATACTGTCTGTACCTTATCAATAATGACTCCGTGCCTGAGATGTGCCCAGTGTCACCTGCCTGCTATTAAATGGCAAAGACACTATTAGAGCTCAGTGCACGTCAACCCAAGGATCCTTCAACTATACAAAAAAAGCAAAGAGATCAGACATGAAGAAGGGTAAGTTCTGTTCCTTCCTTTGTTATCTCAAACATATTTTGTTCAAAGATTTCTTAATTTTTGAAGAAGGTAAACAAGATGTGCCTTGAATTCATAAATACCTAAGATACCATGAATACCATAAGAAAAAATTATGTCTTCTTATCAAGAAAATATGGTGTTTAGTGCTTCACACCAGACAGCGTGTAACAGGCTATGAATACCACGGTGGATACATTCATGTGGGCTGATTGGGCTGACTGTATTGATTAGATGCATATGATCAATTCTACCACCAGTCCCAACTAGAGATATTCCTCCCTCCAAGCCCATTCCAAGTAACCACTGAGTCTCAGGAATAACTAACCCTGCGGGTGTCAGTGGTGGGAAGGAGGTAATTCCTAGTGTATCTGGCTTTTGAAAGAATTTCAAATATCAATAATAATGCCTCAATTTCCCCAACATGTGGGTATCAATAAAAATACCCCCAGTTAGGGGTGCTGGGTGGCTCAGTCGGCTGAGCGTCCGAGTTCGGCTCAGGTCACAATCTCACAGTTCACGAGTTCAAGCCCCATATCAGGCTCTGTGCTGACAGCTCGGAGCCTGGAGCCTGTTTCGGATTCTGTGTCTCCCTCTCTCTCTGCCCCCACCCCCTGCCTTGCTCCGCTATGTCTCTATCTCTCAAAACTAGACAAACATTAAAGAAAATTTTTAATACCCCCAGTTAAAAGTCTCAGATGTTTGCTAAACTGTAAACAAGAAGTACCTTTTTGTTTTTACATGACAACAGTAACACAGACATCCTCAATGATTTCTGCCCTATTAAAACACCTGCTTTGAAGAAAAGCTAAAACATTTAAGACACAATGTAAAACAATGCTAGCTGACATATAAACCAGTAACTCTGTCTGGAGCTTAGAGACGCATTTATATGAGGTCTGAAAACCAGGTTCAATGAAGTTTTTTTTTTTCCATTTCTGAAATCAAGGTTCTTAATGATATAAAACAACCGCAATATCATGCAGTCAGAATGCAACTAATTTTATTACTTTTTATATTCAATCAAAATGCCAAATGCTATTCACAACACCATTATCCCTGAACCATGAAAACATGTTTAAATTCATTATTATTATTACATTTAAGGATGTCCAAAATGATCTAACTCTATCTTCTCTAAAGACTCAATAAGATTAAAAAAAAATTAATTTTCCTCTCTACTCCCCAAGTCAGAAATGGATACACTGCTCCCTGCTGTTAATGAGGTAATAGAAACCCTACTCCTATAGCACTAATGCACTTACTTAATGAATTATTTTTTTCTTGGTAATTACTGTAATAACAGTAACTCATCCCAAACTTCAGCATTTTAACACTGGCATATTATTTCCATTTCCATATTTAGTTTGCTTACCTCTTGGACAAATTTAAATGAATGAAAAGCAGCTAGATTACAGGTGGGAAGGACCCCAAAAGAAATACCATATGGAGATCCATATGCTTTGGCACTTTATCAGCATGTGACAGAATCCTGGAATATAGCTTCAGAGTAACTGACATCCTCTGTGTATCAATTCTCTGTACTGGTGCTCTAGAACGTTCACATTTTAAACCTTATGCTAACATATTCTCTAACTACTGAAGGCAGTAAATCAAAATGCACAGCAGTTACTTTTCTCCTTCCAAAAAAGTAAACAGAGCAATTTCAAAACAACTCAAATTACAAAAACATTATCTCCCTATCCTCTTCATGCAGTAAAATTGTAAGATGAACCTTTCTTTCTGAAGAAAAACCTGGAAAAAGAAAATCAAACGTCAAATTACGGCAGTGCGGTTGATGTGTGCAAAATGGAAGCATCTCTCACCTAGCAAAAGTCACATAGCAACAGCCTGATGTGTTAGGAAGCATGCTTTCGTCACATTTTTCATTATAAAATGATCAGAAACCCCCTCTCTGGTGGGTAATTTATCAGTCATGGTTCAAGCAGAGAAAGAGTATCAGTAGGAGATAAAGGTGAAGAGATTACAAGGAAGTGACTGGGGGCTGGCTAGGCAAGTCGGAGACCCACAGGGCAGCCTCTCCAGGAAGGGCAGGGGCTCCCTCTCGGGCCCACGCGGACACTGTCATCCATGGACAGAATTCCTTCTTCAAAGAGGTAGGGCAGCTCTGCTTTTAAGGCCTCTTGCTGGTGGAATCGGGCCCACCCATATTACCTAGGATCCCCCATGCTTCAAAGTCAACTGGTGATGGACTTTAATCATAGCTACAAAACTCCTTCACGGCAACAGCTAGATTAGTGTTGTATTGAACTAACTAGGGACTGTAGCCTAATCAAGCTGACACCTCAAAAAGATCATCACAGGTAATCATCTGGAAGCCAGCACGAGTCCCTCACCTGTGGGGTTAAGGCACAGTGGACGTCACTCACACAGTTCTGTCGGCTAAATTTGAAAGCTTATGCTTTTTTAACCCATACAAAATGGACGCTACAATACAAAAAGCCTTAATGATGCCGCTGGTGGTAATAACAGTCAGGCCATCACTCTTGAACAAGGCTGATGTCATTAACTACTAGAAATTGCTCAAAGAGAGGTTTTACAGTCTCAACCATGGAGCTCAGTTAAAAAAACAAACAAACAAAACTTTATTGGAAATCCACGCAGGTAAAATAACTAGCATTGTAAATGACAACCATAACTGTGTCACAAAACAAGCCTAAACAGGGTGTGGTTCTGAATACAACGGAACACAGTACATTCTTCTATGAAAGGGTTGAGCTACGGGAGAGATTCTTTCTCCGGGAGTGCCTACTGCTGTCTTCTTGGTACTAGGATCACAGTGGTACACAGGGGAGACATGGTCCCTGCCCTCAGAGAATTCATTTAATAAAAATAAATCATTTACTGCAAAACATCTCTTCCCTACCAGTGTAGGGTTGTTTAATACCTAACGAAAGTGACAAGAGTTTCATAACAGAAACCATGGCTTCAATTCAAAAACAAAAACGTCTTACAGTATACCTCACAAAAATTTTAATTTGTAAGGAAAAAAAAAATCAGTTGAGAAACAAAATTCATGGGTTTCTTACCTCTTACGGTGAATGGAAAGTACTAGGCATACACATTTCAAATTTAAAGCTGTCAGGGAACAGAAATGTCAGGAGAAATGTGTATTTTAATCAACAATGTATCATATGATAGTTTCAAAATCATATCGGTAGGTGGAAAAGGTTAGACTAGTATATAATAGAAATGCAAGATGAAAACTATGTTCCAGACTTCCACCTGCCAAAATTTCTTGTGTTGTCCTTGGTTAACAAATATATATATAAACATAAGCAGAACAATATTCGTGAACAGAACACAAAAAGAGAATGATAAATAAATGTCAGCTTAGAGAATGTTCTGTAGCATCAAACAAAAGTTCTGTTCTTAGCTCTTCTTTGGTCAGCCTTTTACTTTTCCACAACATGGACAAAAAAAAAAAAATATAGCCAAGTGCATATCAAGTTCATGCATGCCATGAGACTGGGAAGACAATAAAAACAATTAAGATCCCAAGAGATCATGATAGTCTAGAGCTATGTACCCAAGCTAAGATGAAGAAAATTTTAAAAAATAAAAATCAAGTTCTATAGTAAAGCAGAAAAATCAGCCATGTGAGAATACAAAAGCATCTAGAAAAGGCAAATTCATAGGGACAGAAAAGGTACCAGAGGCTGGGGGGTAAGGAAAGAGAATGACTATAAAGGGGCATTAGGGAACTTTTGGGAATGAGGAAATCTTCTATATATCGGGTGTGGTGCTGGTTACATGACTACGTATATTTGTCAAAACTCATCAAATAGTCCACCTAAGAAGAGTGAATTCTGCTTTAATTAAACCACAATAAACTTGATCTTAAAATGGACAAACCTAGCTTTGAAACAGCACTAGTGAAGAACTCTTAAATGCCAATATGAATCAACAGAGTAACTAGCTATGATATATCTAGAGAAGGGGTGCCTGGGTAGCTAAGTCAGTTGAGTATCCAACTCCTAATTTCGGCACAGGTCACGATCTCACAATTCGTGGGACAGAGCCCTGTGTAGGGCTCTATGCCGACAGTGCAGAGCCTGTTTGGGATTCTCTCTCTCCCTCTTTCTCTGCCCCTGCTTTGCTCCCGCTTGCCATCTCTCTCTCAAAATAAATAAACATTAAAAGAAAGACATATCTAGAGTAATACTAGATTAACAGATATACAGTTTTTAGAACAAGAGAAGTAAATCATCCAACTTTCCTCTAGACAGATCAAATCATGTCTGTAGTGAGAATCCATTTTCTAAGAGTGATTTGAACCAACTAACCAGTCAAGAATGTCAAGAAATATAAAGTATCCCAGAAATATAAAGTAGGAACTGAGGGTTTTCATCTGGAAAAGAAGAGGCTCAGTGGGAACGTGCTGGCCATCCTCATGTCTCTCAAGGGCTGCCATGAGAGACTGAGATGACATGGCCCTCTAAGGCTAGATGGGGTCACACTATGACCAGCATGACGAAGCACAGATGTAGACTGGAAACCCAGCTGGAGAAGTAATGGCGAGAGAATCCAAGCATTAGGAGAATAGTCAGTCCAGGTGGCTTTTAAAAGCCTTTAATATTGAAAATAGTTCCAGGGAGTGATGAAAAGAATCTTAACTGGGAAGCTGTAGCAAATATGGAAAGACAAGACAACTGGATGTAAAACCTAAATGTTTTTGTGATGGTAAGAATGTGAAGAAATAAGAGAAAGAGAAGGTAAATCAAGTTATGACATCCAACGGGAAAGAGGAAAGAACCTACTGTGTATTAAATGGCTAGCTGATATCAAGTGCTTCTCTAGGTATTTCATACACATGTAATCCTGAGAATAAACCACTGAAGTGTGCATTACTACAAGTCCATCTTTAGTAAAGAGGAAATTGAGGCTCAGAGAAGTTCAACAACTAGTTAAACCTCTAAAAACTGGTGGAGCTCGGATTCTTACTTGGATTTGCCTCAAAAGCCCACACCACGTCCACTGAACCCCCGTGTGATTCCCAGAGGTAGGATTTAGTTATGTGGAAAATTAACTTTTGAGCGACACTTTGTTTCTTAATGATACTAACAAATGAGGCATTACTATACTTTTTCTCCACAAAGCAAGAGTCTTGAACCTAAAGTGTGAGAGGGGTGAAATATCTCTTTTAAAAGTATTTGGCAGAGAAAATAGCTACCATGCACGCCAAAAAAAAAAAAAAAAAAAAAAAAAAAAAAAAAAAAAATATATATATATATATATATATATATATATATATATATATATATATATTTAAGTAATCTTTTTATCCCTTGCAAATTTTCAACCACCAAGCATATACACAGATCCCCTGGCTTTTAAAAACCCAAAGTGAAACGGAATTAAAAACAAAATAATCAGAACAAAAGGTGAAGAGTTATCCTCCTACTCATTCAAGCCTTATCGCTCTATTATTTCATGTATGAGATACAAAGCTCTGAACCATGCTGACCAGGAAAAAAGAAGGAAATCTACAAATGGAAGATAACATTTTTTTTTCCGCACCCAATCAACCCAGCACATCAATATCCTGTTGCTTTAGAAACAGAACATAAAAAGGTTACTGCTTTAATTCCCTTGATTTGGTTAAACCTCAGATTTGACAAAATACCATCTAACAAACTTATTAGCATGGTTTGGAGAATAAGAATTGAGAAAAGGGGAAAACTGACAGTGTTGAGGTTCTGAAATTTCAGTTAAAATGCAGAAGCAAAAGGCATTAGACACTGTGAGGTGACCTAATTTAATTTGTTCTAGGAGCTGATAAAAATGGGTTCTGAAGTCATTGATCCTGACTGACAAAGAAAAGACCATTTCAAAACAAAGATATCAGAACCACATGGAGAAGTAAGGTAAATCAGTTTCCTACTGGGAAAACAAATGAATGGCGGAAGTTACTATAAAAGTCACTTTACCAGCAGGAATTGTACTAGATTTCAATTTAACTTGATCTTTAAATGATTAGAGGACTAGAAGGAAGACAGATAAAACATTAGTCCTTCACATGCTGTGATTATCAAGATTTAAAAATGTATTTTAGATCTGAAAAAAAAATCAAAGCACAAATACCTGGTAAAATTGTATCTTCAACATGTATTTTTCAGTGTATCTGAGTATAATTTTCACGTTAGGTTGCAAGCAGAGACGATGAGGAATCTTTTGTTCTCTTCAGGAAATATATGCTGAGTTCTTTACACTTTCATTTTCCCAAAGCACCATTATTTGGTGCTAAAAGCCAGGCCAAAAAAAAAAAAAAAACATTTATATATGTATATAATAATAATCAAAATGTAGCCCCTAGCCTTTACTATTTAACTCCATTCAGAAAGGTATAATTCAAAATTTTCTAAGTAATGCTATTTCTTGGAGAAATAAGATAAACCTAATTTCATTTATAGGCTAACTAAAGACTGAGGGTCCATTTATCATTTTTAAAATGCTAGCCAGCAGATGAGATTAGTTTCTGTCACTCACAGCACTGTCAAGATGACTCAATATGATTGCAAAGTCGATTTTTATGGCCATAGTTGAACAAATAATAAATGTTCCCATGGAGGCTTCAGTTTGAAGATCTCCAAGAATTTGACTGATATAGAGGATACACGACAAGCACACTTCCACCGGCAGGTTCATTTTATAATCTCATACTACTGTTTTCTAAAGATCGAGAAGAAGCCACTAAAATTATTAAAGCCTTATAAAAGCAGCATAGAAATAAAACTCAAAGCAACTGTGATTACTGTAGCTGAAGAAAAGACAGCATAAGGGTAACCTAATAATAGTTATTAAATATATGAAGGCTTATTGTCTGAAGGATGGGTCAAGCTGCACAACCCAAGCAAAAATGGAATGAGAGAAATCAGGTAAAATGAAGAAAGGAACTTGCCCACAGTATAACCATTAGATACTGAATGTATAAAAATTCTCCTGTGAAACTCAACACTAGGGAATATCAACTGAACAAGAGCTTGGGTGGAGTCAACAGAATTAATTACACTATATCTGGATTCTCAAGGTAATCTACTGAAACTCTTAAGAAATAATGAAATGAATAGAAATAGTCGATTAAATACAAACATGAAAATATGTCTTAGGGAAAAAATCTTAGGTTGTAGGGATTATATCGGGATACTGAATTGACATGCAAAGGGAGTTTTGGAAGAGCTATAAAAACCTGATTGCCTTCTTAAATTATTACCAAGGAGGACTAAATACCAAACACCAAACTGCAAAGCCAATCAAGAGTTCAGGGACAAAAGCTAAGGAGCTCAAGTTTCGCAAAACACTCAACCTGTTGTATTTGCGGACTAATGAAAACGAGCAAAAAAGAATTTTGACAACTGTGGTCATCTGACAGCTCTCAAATGACATGTTTCCAGTCTAAATATGCTTATTATTAATACTTTTAATCTCTAAGTTTTAATTCTGAATCCATCAACAGGTTTGAAAAGAACAATTCAAGTGGCCCTTAATGAAAAGAAAAATAAAACTGGTACTGATAATCAAATATAAAGTTAATGCCATTCACTGAATCAGTGTGAAACTATTTCAAAACATTTTATGAACACCTTTAAATAGGCATTGTCTGGGCACCTGGGGGGATCAGTCGGTTGAGCGTCTGATACTCACCATTTGTGAGTTCAAGCCCCACTGACGCTGCTGTCAGTGCAGAGCCTGCTTAGGATCCTCTGCCCCCCCACCCCCTACCCCTGCCCTAGTCATGCTCTTGCTCTCAAAAATAAAACATTTAAAAAATAATAATAATAAATGGGCATTGTCTGACAGTCATCAAGAACACAAGATATAACAAGTGTTAGCAGGGACGTGGCAATGAGAGAACACGTGTGCACCATTGGTAACAATGTAGATTGGTGTAGACACTATGGAGAACGGTATGGATGTTCCTCTAAAAATTAAAAATAGAACTATCATGTGATCCAACAATTCCACCTATGAGTATATATCCAAAGGAAATGAAAACAGGATATCAAAGAGATTCCCGCATTCCCATGTTTATTATAGTATTATTCACAAGAACTGAAATATAGAAACAACCTGTATGTCCACCATTGGATGAATGGATAATGATGGGCATATATACACGATGAAATATTATTCAGCCAGGAGAAGGAAGGATATTCTGCCATTTATGACAACACGAATGCACGCTGAGGGCTCGATGCTGAAATACGTCAGACAGAAAAAAAGCAAATACTGTACAATATCGTTTATATGTAGAATCTAAAAAAGCTGAACTTGTAAAAACATTGAGTAGAATGGTGGTTACCAAGGGCTGGGGTGATGGGAAAACTGGAGGATGTTGTTCAAGGATATAAACTTATTAGGAACTAGTAGATAAGTAAGCTCTAGAGACCAAATGCACAGCATAGTGATGATAGTCAACAATATATCATATTATAAACGTCAAAGGTGCTAAGAGACTAGATCTTAATTGTTCTCACCACAAAAAAGAAATTAAAATTATGTGATGGGACAGAGGTATTAACTAACACCACGAAGGCACTCACATGGCAATATATGAATTTATCAAATCAACATGTGGTACATTTTAAATTTAATGTTGTATGTCAACTACATCACAACTTAAAGAGAAAAAAATGGGCACAAAGTGACATATTATTTCCAAATAATTTTTAAAATAAATTTATAGGGGCGCCGGGGTGGCCCTGTCGGTTGGGTATCCAACTTCGGCTCAGGTCATGATCTCACGGTTTGTGGGTTCGAGCCCCACGTTGGGCTCTGTGTTGACAGCTCAGAGCCTGGAGCCTGCTTCAGATTCTGTCTCTCTCTCTACTCCCCAGCTCGCACTCTGTCTTTCTCTCTCAAAAATACATAAAGATTAAAAACATTAAAACAAAATAAGTTTATAAAATGGAGTTACACTGTATACTAAACAAAGAATCAAGAATCAAAAATGCAGAACCACCAGAAGAGAGAACCGAGCCTCTATCTTATTACTAGGAAGGTAACCCCACACGATGAAAATATCATGCTGTGACAAAAATTCTTTCCCCTTGTCAAATTACTCCCTAGCTTTTTTTAACTTTATCATACTGCTAAAATATCTACCAAGTAAAGACCACAGGAAGTAAGTCCACAGATAAGACTTTTCTTTATTAAAAAAAAAAATTTTTTTAATGTTTCTTTATTTTTGAGAGAGATGGAGACAGAATGTGAGTGGGGAAGGGGCAGAGAGAGAGGGAGACACAGAATCCGAAGCAGGCTCCAGGCTCCGAGCTGTCAGCACAGAGCCCAACGTGGGGCGTGAACCCATGAACCGTGAGATCATTACCTGAGCCAAAGTCGGACGCTCAACCGACTGAGCCACCCAGGTGCCCCAAGATTTTTCTTTAAAAAACAAATATTCCTGGGTTGATGATTCACACCTAAAAGGAACTATTTATGGGGTACCATACATTGTTATTCCCAAGTGTTTATGGCCCATGTCTTTCAAATGTATCAGGGGGAAGCCAACCAGTAGTGCTAAATAAAGAATGGAACAGGTAAGAGTGATGGACATTCACAGAAAACTGACCAGATGCCATTTGGCACAGAATTTCGGAGATGGCATATCGAACTTGTGCTTCCCGGGTACTGTTCAAATTCTCCAATTGTTTGAAAAAGTGGGAGGAATCCTTTCCAATAAGAAAAAAAAAGTAAATAAAGACTATAATTAGCTTACTTAAGCCTAATGATTTCATACAGACATAAAAATTCAGAAGATGGGCCACAAGTTTCCGTATTGCTACCTACTATAATGTGAAATCTTCCATGTTCCTAATTGTATTAAAAATACAATTGTTAGTACTGTCAGAAAAAGAAAAATAACTAGCAAGAAGTGCTAGTTTTCATTATGTAAAAATACCTCACACACCAAGGGATTTCAAATTTGAAAACAAAATATGCTTTTTAAAAAGTTTTTTGATGAGAAGTAAATAGAGACTAAATCAACATATTTCTCAGCAAGAAAGCCTTTCCCTGCTTTCTAGAAGGAAGCTATTAGTTGTCCAAGTGAAACTGGCAAAGTCTATCAGGTCAATACATTGTTCCATAACATACAAATTGGTAACTGCTGGCAGAAATCTTTCAGAATAAAAGACCCCAAGCTTTTGAACAGGGAAGAAACAGCAGTTGACCAGGAAAACGCACACACACGTACATATATACGATGAGCTATGCGTCAGCAAATGAAAGCCACGAATTTTATGTTTGCAAATCTGAAAGTAAATAAAGGGGCAAGTGAGCAATTTAGCAATTGGTAATAAAAATGAAGCCACGCATGGAAAACTTATTAATGGTCTTTTAATAGTTTTCTGAGGTAATCAGGACTATGATGGGGTAACCAGTTGCTGTTACACTGGTTTTTAATGTTTTCTTCTCCTAGGCACCAGGCAGCATATATTCCTAAGGAATTCCCATCAGCGGCTCACTGACAAATGGGATAGAAACAGTATTCTTAGGCTGGAGTTTGAAGAAAAAAAGAAATCCAATGGCAACATTCGGATGGTATGTGGTTTACCAGAGATTACATAATGACAAAAAGTAGCCATCAGGAATAAAATTGCAGCTCCCGTAAGCAATTGCATTAGTGAGGCAGGTGGTACATAAATGATAACAAGTAAGGGCAATCGTTATAACAAAAAATGCCTCATGTTTATCTAATGCCTTCCCTCTAAAGTACTCAAAACTACCAACAGGCAATAGCTAACTGTTCCTCCCGGGTTTTGGAGGTTGCTGGTGGTGATTTTTTTCACCTATCTGAATTACAGAATGTTTACCAAAGCATCATAAAGCAAGAAGGGATTCTGAGAGAGAGTGCCTACAGTGAATCCATTACCTCTAGAGCAGGTGTGCCCCTACAGCATGCTTCCTTCGAATTTTCTGGGAGAAAGTCTACGATCCTCAGATCTAGGGATTCATAAGCAATGGACTTCTTCCCAAAGGACAATTAAAAATTGAGGTTATATCCATGACAGGATCTGGGGAACGCTTTTATGCTTACAAACCATATTATAATTTCCTTTCCTATATTTGAAAACTGCGAAGTCACACACAAAAAAGGAAAAACTCCAAATTACTCAGTCACAACCTACACAGATATTACGGTTAGCTCTTAGAGAGAACCTATGCCTGAGACAAATGGCTTCTCTTGTTCTTGATTAACGAGGTACTAAAATAGCCTGTCTTCACTTACATCAGCAAGGAGTACAAGGCAACTGCGATCCAGAACTCTGTGAAGTCAGTCGTGCCAAAGAAAGCTAGTTCCTGAGTTCATAAGTTGAGTTCATTTTAAAGTTCACACATTGGCAGTCGTGCAAAATGGAAAAATACCGCTCAAGAGGTAAAGCTAAAGACAAATTAGATACGGGAGAGACGGCTATTTGCATCAGATAGCAGCTTGCAACAATAAGGAAAAAATTCTCTTACCTAATCAAAGCATCACGGTGGCTGAAGTAGCACAGAAGAATGACACTATCCCCATTTCTGGGCAGAGCTGGGATACTCTGCCAGCACCTTCTGTCTGACCCTTTGTAATTATAAGATGATAAAGTGTGTTCAGGTGTGAATCTAAGATTGTTCTTTCTAGACATAACAGAGTAAAGCAGAGTTTTAAGCATACCACAGGTACGAAGTACAAGGGTAAAACATAAAGACAATTAAGTACACATTTCTGAAACAGAGGATGACAGAGCTATATCAATTTTAAAGTGTACCACATAAAGAACAGTAAAAAAAAAAACAAACAAAAAAAAAAAAAAACATACACACGCAGCAATTTCACTGAGACACGTATGCCAATGTAACCCCCATAAAGAGGTTTTAAGCTCCTTGAGAGCATGGACACAATTTTAAAAAAACGTATTATAAATTCAATCCCAGAAGACAAAGAAGAAGGACTACAGGTAAAACATTTTAAAGAGGGAAGAGGAGATCTTTGTTAAGCTATGGATGAAGATTTAACAGCAAATCAAGGAAAACAACCCTATTCCAGCTCAACATTCTGCTAGAAATGATGGTTCTCCCTTCAAGGATGGTCCATCCATTCTGGAAAAGCAGGAACAGGGAGTTCTGAGAATTCAGTCTGCACTAAGCAGCTCATATATCATAGTGCAAAAGGAAGTGATTTGGGATTCAGAAGATCTGGGCTTGAGGCTTAGGTCTGCCGCTTACTCATTATATGACCTGGGACAAGTTACCCAACCTCTGAAACCAGTTGCCTCATTTATTAAAATAAAAATACTCTTATGGCCTCACATATCTGTCAATCACAATACATAATGTGAAAAAAGCAAAGGTTCTTGTAGTTGTTGCTACTGAAAAGAGGAAATATTTATAAAAGAAAACAAAATGAACCAAAAGTACGGGCTATTACAATTGACACATAGAACTGTTTACAATTTCATCTTCAATACAATTCATAATTACACTTGACTACCTATACATCTTAAATACGGACTCTATTTCCACAAATGCTTTGATAAAAATAAACTGAAGAGTGCTACCATTATTCTGGTGGAAGACAATCTTAAAATTCACATGTTGGACTACTTTCAGAGGAATGTGGAGAAAAATCCAACATGGCACTCTGCTAGGGGGCAGTCGATGGTCAAGATAGCTGATACAGGCGGGAACAAAGAATCCGACTGGTAAAGACACTTTCCTCTTGTATAGGCGATATTCTGTTTCCACAGGTAGTGTAGACTTAAGTGATAAAGTGGTATGAGAAGTAAATAGGCAGCAACAAAGTAGCCTTAGGAATGGAGCACACACGTGATGAAATATTAAGAAAAGCGAGCCTAGGGGCGCCTGGGTGGCGCAGTCGGTTAAGCGTCCGACTTCAGCCAGGTCACAATCTCGCGGTCCGTGAGTTCGAGCCCCGCGTCGGGCTCTGGGCTGATGGCTCAGAGCCTGGAGCCTGTTTCCGATTCTGTGTCTCCCTCTCTCTCTGCCCCTCGCCCGTTCATGCTCTGTCTCTCTCTGTCCCAAAAATAAATAAACGTTGAAAAAAAAAAAAAAAAAAAAGAAAAGCGAGCCTAGTTCCTCAATGATGTCATGAACCAAAGCCACTGACCAGGACCTGACTGCCAGACTTTGATGTGGAAAAAGAATAAAATTCCATTTTGTTGATGCCACTGGTGAGTCTCTGCTGTTCATAACTACACCTGCCCCTACGGCCAAGTTAAAGACGTCTGGCAGCCAAGTGCCTCAACCTGGCAGGGAGAGTTTTAACATGAATAGATAGGAGGGAAGAGACAAGCTTGGATAAAAATAGACAACAGGAGAGACAAAAGGTGTGACAGGGAAAAGTGCTATGACGCAGACTATACCCAGGACTATTTTCGCTGAAATGAGAAGTCTGGCTAGAAACAATATCGAGGACCCTATTTGTCTAACACTGATGACCAGAGCATGGTCAAAGTACTCTTGAAAATGGGTAAGTGTGATCTCTTAAGGATCATTAAAACTTCGGGGGGTGAACAGAATGAGAAAGATGAAGAGAGCGGGAGGGAGGGGGGAGGGGAGCAAACACACAAAGTAGGACTGCATATAAAGGAAAATCACAATTTATTGAACATTTACTCTAAAAGGGGAATATAGGAGCCATTTCTTTTTGGTTGCCCTATTTAATCCTCACAAAAACCCAACTAATCCCTATTATTACACATCATGGTAATGTGGCTGGGAAAAGGTTCAAAAAGTAACTCAAAAAGCCAGTAAGTCGAGGAGCAAGAATCCTAATTCAGGCCTTTGTCTCAAAAGCTCACACTCTTCCCATTACATGATGATGATGATGATGCATCCTCAAAGTTCTATATCTCAACAAAACTCACCAGACTCAGAATAGAAGCAAAGTAAAACACCCAGTCTGGCATAAAAGACCAGAGAAATAAATGTGACAGCACTCTGTTAATCTGAGCCATCAGAAAAGAAAGAGATAATGTGATAGTAACAGACATCCTGGAAGAAAAGAAGTATGTTCATCCAGTTTGTAACAGCAACACAATATATGCTGGGAATACTTGAACATGCACTTACTTACTAGTCTTAGAAGAAAGGAAATGACAATAGGTTTAAAAGACACAATTCCAGGACTAGAGTCTATAAAAGAAAATAAAAATCTGTAAGGTAAAATTTTTAAGAAGATAAAAGAATGAATACTACCTTAAAAATATGCACTACACTGGTTTCCATAAAATAGTACCAGAGTACTGATCTCCAGGCTGTCCTCATTAGTTTGAAGGCAAATCCTACCATCCTTCCTGAGAGTGTTGGTGCAAACTTTGGTTTCATCCTTGCTGTCTCCAATGTTTCCAACGTCTGTGCTATCCTGAGTGAAGTCAGGATTCACAATGGCTCTGGTCATTCAGATAGGACTGTAAGCAGCAAGGTATGGGGAATTTTTAAAAACCTGAAACCTTCATCATCGTAATCGGGCATCGTGTTAACAAGTCACAGAAACGAGGCAGCTGCGGTGCGGTTAAAAGACAAAATCACCACACCCGGAGTCAGAAAGACCTGTCTGCGAGGCCCAGCTTTTATGTGTGGGTCGTGTGACTTTGTCACTTACCCGCTCAGAACTTCATCAGTAAAGTCAGACTGACACTTCCCTCCCACAATAAAAATGCCATGTCAAAAGTCAGGTGCACAAAGACATTAGGTTTTACAGTGCATACTCAATATACAGCGTTTGAATTTAACTGATGCACAAAGAAGGTTGTTTCTGAAAAATAAAATATACTTGTATCGTGTGCTCAAGCAGAGATATCACATAATGTGACCTCATCTCATCCAAATAAGGACTCCCGTGCTTCTCAAGCACAAGAATCCAAATGTGTGTTTACACACCTGCACAAGGACCGCTGAGAAATAAGCGACTACTTAGGGTAATGTCAGCTCTGAACATAAAATCTACCCCATCTGCCCCATAGTTTTTCCAGTTTATGTCCCCAAAGATAGTATATTGTCAATCAAACAGTTCTTCAGCTGGATATGAATGACTCAAGGTGACCAAAAGTGAATACGCTGTGTGTGTTTGCTGACTTGAAATCACAAGAAAAGCCATCTTCGAAGTCCATTCTTTCTTTCATTTAAGTCGGCCTGATTGGCTTTGAACACTGATATAGCATTCCTTCTCTGTGTGTATGTGTATGCAAGCGTATATACACATTAATGCAATTCAATAGTACTAGGTTAAACTGCAGAGAAAACATTTCTCAGCCCTTGATTAAGGCCTGCATTAAACCATCAGACCCCATCACAAGCCTTGCTGATGAGTAGCTATTTGGACACACACAGAGCTGTGATTTCCATCCACTTTACTAATCAGCAAGTTCAGATTTGCTGCTAATGTGACATTGATGAACAGGAATGATGCTAATGTGACAGTGATGAACAGAAATGACAGCTCAGGGTTGATTAAAATTAGCTAAGGTTCTTCAACCCAGGACCAAAATGGAAGGGCTTTGAAAACAGCTACAGCCAAGCACGCATCTCTGAAACAGAAAGGAAACACCAAAAACACATGTTTACTGATTATACATAAATTTGAGCAAATACACACTGCAATGAGACATCGTTTAAAATGGAGGCAGTCATTATTCAAATCCTACACTAAATCAAAAAATGGCAATAAACATCGATACATAGAACCCAAGTGCCAAGGAAAACAAAATGTCAAAAGGTAGAGGATATGGTTTGATTATGAAAACACCGGGCATACTAGAAACACAAAGCAAGTGGTTATCAGAGCTGAAATAAAAGTCTCTCATCTACAGTAACGTAGGAAGAGTGTTCTCATATGCCATGTGAACTTCTTGCATCGGTCGCTGTGAGAGACTTGGAGTTGGAAATCTTATCCACAGCCTTCGGGACAATCACCTCACCTTCCTCACCTCCCCCTTCCTCTCCATCTACTCCCAAGCCATCATGGCCAAATTGGTATGTCAGTACATGGCGAAACAGAAAAGTCACTGAACTGGGTTTGTAAGAGTCGAAACGTACTCCTGGAAAAACTAAAGAAGTTGGTAACATATGTCTCTTTTCCAATAGAGTGCTCTTCATCCACCAATGTTTCCAGCAGCATAATCCAGTTTCAAAAACCCCAAAGCCAGAAACTGAACAAAAACAGAAATCTACACAGAAATGACATGGTCAGCTGTGGCACTACCATAGCTTTCCATGGCACAAAGCTGACCATAAATAACCCACCCTGTACAGGCTTACTCTCAGAGCTAGAGTAAAACAGAATACAGATGTGTTTGGTTTGTTGTTGTTGTTTTATTTAACTTTTTCAAATTTATTGTTGAGAGACAGAGAGAGACAAAGACAGAGCATGAGCAGGGGAGGGGCAGAGAGGGAGGGAGACACAGAATCCAAAGCAGGCTCCAGGCTCTGATCTGTCAGCACAAAGCCCGATGTGGGGCTTGAACCCATGAATTGTGAGATCATGACCTGAACCGAAGTCAGACACTTAACACACTGAGCCACCCAGACGCCCCGGTTTGTTTGTTTTAAGTTAAAGTCCACTCATACACGCTGCCACTGTTAATTTCTAAATAAAGTGACCAAATTCTCATGTTGACAGTATTGAATAATTAATTCCCAAAGGCAGATTTACTTAAAACGTACCCTGTACCAATGAGTCTTTCTAAAAGGGTTGGCATCCATAAGCTACAGCATCCAGCCACATGTCCTCATTCTAGCACAGAAGATCAAGAAGTGTTCCAGTATAAATATTTATATATATGAAGTAGTATAAGAACTAAGTGTATTATATGCCAAAAATATCGGTCTCAGATTTCTAGCAAATTCTAATTCAAGTACTGTATAATGTTAATATTGCTATCAATCAAAATATTCTACTGGTAAACCCTGAACAGAAATGGTTAAGTGGCCCTCTAAGAATCCAAAAACCTATAGATAGACCAGACCCACTTTACAAGCATTTCTGAAGAGGTAACAAAGGAGATCAAAGAATAAGATACACTGCTCAGAGTTTCTGTAATCAGATATTGAAAGTCAATCAACACAGGCAAATCTTCAATTACTGTATTCCCAGTGGCAATCACTGACAGGGCTGTTTCTGGGTCATACTCCATCCATGTAATTTTCACCCTTAAATCTCAGAGAATAGACAATTTTCAAAGAGAATCTCTTGTTGTGAACTCTAACCATCTATAGTAACCTTACTTACTCCCTTTTCAGTAAACAATCTTTTCTCGTGCATAATTATCTAAATTATCCTTTATTAGAATTCTTTCTCAAAAGTAAATTTTCTGAAATTATCTGAATTACCTTATTGCTTCTAAATAAGTCAATTACAGGAACCTCCCAACAAATTTATATGGGAGTAAATAATTCATTTTGTGTGTGTGCTAAGATTTAAAATCTAACATGGTTTCCAAACTTAACAGATGTGGCCAATTTATGACTTGGCTACACCGAAGTCTTATTCACTTCTCAAAGAAAAGGGTATCAGGGCGCCTGGGTGGCTCAGTCGGTTAAGCATCCGACTTCAGCTCGTGTCATGATCTCACAGTTTGTGGGTTCGAGCCCTGCATCGGGCTCTGTGCTGACAGCTCAGAGCCTGGAGCCTGCTTCGGATTCTGTGTCTCCTTCTCTCTCTACCTATCCCCAACTTGTACTCTGTCTCTCAAAAAATAAATAAATGTAAAAAAAAATTTTGGGGGGGGGGGGGAAGAAAAGAAAAGGGTACCAAAGCAGGCTTTCTCCTAGGTCAATGGTTTCTTTTAGCATTGCTCTTTGTTTTGTGGCATTAACTGACCACCATAGCACCATGTATGAAAAGCACTCAGGCAAATAAATTACCTAAGACCCACCTCTGGGTCAGTGTGGTTACTCTGCCCCTCTCTGCTTACACAGTGGGAGAATACAACAGATACTCATTTCCCAAGAGGTTTTTCACTTATGCAATTTATCCTAAATCTTCTCACTCTAAGCTCACCCTTTCTTGTATTTTTCTAAAATACTTAATTTTGATCAGCCATATGCTAATGAATACGGTTAGTAAGTCAAGTGCAGGCTAATGGAGAGAGAAAAAGTTCGGAGAATTTTGGGAAGGAACTGGGCTCCCCAAAATTATAAGCAGTAAATACAGGGTACCTGTAGGCCCCCTAGGCCTCTGCTTCCCAAAACTGATTTCTAAAAACCATCCAATAGAAGGTTAATAAAAAACTACCACGTTATTATGAGGACAGGTTCACTGAAAAGCAGCAGTACAACTGAATTCTCAACTGTAACCCCAAGATGGATTTACGTTCCTAAGGACTACTGTATTTTTCACATGAAAAGAACTTTTTTCATGCCCCCTCTTTTTTTATGGAGTTTGAAAGATCTGCTCCCAAGCCTTCCCTGGGTCCCCAAGAAGTGATAGTGCCACAGGCCCTGACGCCAGCCAAGTCTTCCTTGGTTTTGTCACCATGTTCCTTTGTCTCCTCTCCGGTTTTCACCTACTTGTCAACATTTTACAAATAAACACAAATTCAGCTAATGAATCTGTAGTTAGCAGCCAAGTGGACCATACTCTCAAATGCTAAACATGAAATACTTCATATTAAAGAAAACGAATTTAAAAAAGCATGGACACTCTCCAACATGGATGGTTAGATGCCATAGAACACTGAAGGCAAATTCTGTGGTTCAGGACTCAACCTAGTAAAGACCACATACAGTCAACAAAATAAAGACACCTTCTTACATAAAGGAAGTATCAGGTATATTTTAAAAGCTATGAATAATAATAGGTACTATACTATTAATTTTAATTGAAATTATTTCCTCGCTAGAAATGTAACTTTGTTCTTTGCCTACAGTTTTGCTGTGCTCAAGAAAATATGTATATTAACAGGTATGTGTTTGTATACATCTACCCAAACGTGTCTGCTACTCCATTCACTTTTAATGATCACTGTCTCTATTAAGTCCTGCCCCCCTGAATCTTGCCATGATGGCTCATGTCTAATAGGACTTAAACCAGGAAAAAAAGGTTAGGGTAAGCCCCTCCACCATGCTCAAGGTATCTGCATAAGCAATCAATATGCCAAAGCACCTGACATTGTCTATTCCTTCCTCACAGATGCCTTGAAATGGAAAGTGAATTGACTCATACCCTTCACCGCCTTTTACCTTGGGTGAAGACGCATACATGCAAAACCTCTAGCCTTTCTCTGTCCCTGCTTTTAACTTTTTTTTATTATCAAAACCCCTAGCTCCTTCCATTTATACCCAAATAGAGTGACTTAGAAATCCTATGACCAACTTTCTTGGATTAATCAAAAGTATACAGAGTAAATTGACCTGCACTTTAACTTCTCTTTAGGAAATCTGTTATTTGAGGAGGGGCAAATGTACCTCCGCTTAAAGAATATTTTTATTTAGCGGATGGAAAAAGAAAATGGCAGGTGCTCAAGTCATCTGCCTCTTTTCTAGGCTATGGCATCACACCACTTCCATGTTTTAACTGCCACTTCGTGGCAGCGTAGCACATATGGAGAGTGTGAGCCCTGGAATCTGATGGTAGCTCTCGCCCCACGGTTTACCTGCAGGCTATGTGACCTTGGGCACATTACTCAATGGTTCTGGATGCCATTTTCCATATATATTCCTACAGTTCCTAGAGGATTAAATGATGCATGCATGTGGTTGGCACGTTTTACTCTCCCAATAAATGTTCGTGCAGACGTTGCGATGTTTCTCGCTCCAATTACAAAGGAGGCTCCAGGCTGCTATTCCTGATTGTCCCTGCTTATTTCATTTGCAAAGACTGAGTAATTCTCCAAATTGAAAAATGATGACCTAGATATGCATCTGAATCTCCAGATAAAAGGGGTATTTTAAACATGATTTCTCTAATTGTCTTTTTGTTCTGAATAATCATCCCTCATAAGCAATGGTGCCACATGAAAAATGAACATGGACATATACCTCATCAAAAGGTAACATAATAGGTATCAGAATCAGAAAGACACAGGTTTGAATCCCTGCTCCATGAATCATTAATGAGTTATTTGATCTTCCTAATGCTCAGTGCCCCATGCACCATCTATAAAATGGGATAACACTTATATCATCAAATGAAGTAATATGAGCAAAGCACCTGGCACACAATAAAGACTCAAATGTAAGCTCCTTCCCAGATAAGCGTAATGAATTTAAATTAAACCCCTTCCCCAGCAAAGTTGCTTTTTATCCCCAAGGGAGCAGGGATGTCCGGATGGTAGGGATTTATTTGTGGAAATCTGTTCTTAATATTGTTCTAGTTACATAAACAAGTGATATGCACTAATTACACTGGGGTTTTATTTTTTGAAATAAAAGGCACACCATACACCATAAACATAATAAAAAGCGAAATAAGAAGGAGAAGAGGCTAACAAGGGAACAGCTGGTATAAACTGTGCACATCATTCAAAGAGGCAATGGGGCCAATAGAATTTTTCAATAAAAGCAAAGAGAACACTAGGTGGTAACGAAATGGATACTTTAGATCTTGGGAAGCAAAACATATTCACTCCTCTTTGGGATGCCAGGGGAGGCTTGGATAACATCTCCTGTCTTAATGAGCTATCTTCTATTCCCAGCTGTTCAGAACAATGACAGAGTTCACTGCGGCAGAGGATCCACATACAAAAACTCCACAGTCCCTACAGCCAGAGGTGCAGGGCAAATGCTAAATCATACATCTGTTGGTGTTTGGATGTATAAATGAATAGGGATTAAAAAAAAAAAAAACACCTTGCACATCCGGGATCTTTCTTGTCCAATAACTGTCAAACCTATGTATATTTCCTAATCCCTTTTCCTTTTGTTCAGTCAAATGTGTTGGCTCAGAGCAGTTTTTATAAAAAACAATCCCCTGTATTTTTTAGGTTTTTAGGTTTACAGAAAATTGAATAGTGCAGACAGTACCCATATACCCTCTCAATCTGAGCACATTTAAGGGTCCCAGCTCATTTAAAATATTAAATGGTCATGTAGAATTTGAATAAACCACTAATTTAAATGACCAGAGAAGAGAATTTTGAAACACTCCTCATTTATGTTTGCATAAATCAAATGATGGTAACAACAATCTGAGAACAATATCAGCCCCCCCCACACACACACCCAATGTGTAGCTGATAGTTATCCAACGCAAAACTAAAGCCAAACTCAAAATCAAAATAACTGATAAAACATTTAAGTATATTTGTAACAATCAGAATTTTCACAGCCAGTTAACAATATTAACATTTACTTAAGCTACATATTTGCTGAGACTATAAGAAAACATTTCATAATGGATCAACCTCCAATCTAAAGAACTCTGAATGTTCCTGAGATCAAGGCACAGGGCCTCGTGTTCCTCAGACAGCCTCTTTGAACTATGGAACCACTCCCTTGTGTTTTAATAAGATGAGACGGTCTGCTGGGCCTACTGGGTCATACTGGGTCATGCAGACACATGAAGCAAGCCATCAGGTAAGTCATCACTACCAGCAGGAGATAACTAGGTGGATAAGATAGCGGAGAGGTTCTCGAAGTGTGGTACCTAACTTGTTAGAGATGCAAATTCTTGGGTCCTGCTCCTGACCTAATAATGAATCAGAAGTCGATGGGGAGTGGATGGTACCCAGAAGTCTGTGTTTTAACAAGCCCTCCAGATGATTCTGATGCAAATAAAGTTCAAAGAGTGACTAGTATATTCGAGGATGTCTGACCATGAAAAATAAGTGAAGATGAACAGTAAACATGTCCTCTAACCCCCCCCCTTTTTTTGTTGTTAAAAATAGAAAGAATTTTGATTATTTTTAGAACAATGTTGTATTTCATTTGGGAATTTTGAGGACTATTTCCTAGGGCTTCCTACAGTGGTTTACTGAATAGAATACTTTCAACTGCTGCCATTTTTCTTAAATGGGTGCAATTCACATTTTTCATTGCCCTCACAAAATGAACTGAAACGTTTTGTTTCATTCATATACAATTTTTTCCTTCTATATAATTGGAAAGTAATTCTAACCAGGGTTTTTTTTCCCCTTAGTTTTACAGTGACTTTCCAGCTTTCCCGAACTATACTCTACCACACTGCCTACATCTCATTCCTTTGACTACAGCTCAGGGTATAACACAACAGACATATCATAGGAATACCTTAGGTTCAGAAATCAGGCAAAGGTCTCTGTATGTTCAAGCCCTTAACCAACATAAAAGGCCCAACTATTGCATGACTTAAATATAAATACAAATATATATATATAAATATACGTTTTTAATATATAAAATCATATTTATGTATATATATGTATATACATACATATAAAATATATATATGTGTGTATATATAGGTGTGTGTGTGTGTGTGTGTGTGTGTGTATATATATATATATAATATATATATAAAATCAACTACAGCTTGATGCAAGAGAAATCCAACTAATGGGAGTAGCATTATGGTTAGTGTCCCCACAACACTGCTCCCTTTTCTACTGTCCTCTAAATCGATTTCCCATTAAGTCTCTAGCAAAATTAGTTATATTCATACTGCTAATCCTCTCTGATGTGTGCAGAGAAGTGAAATGCTTTGCAAAAAGAAGTGAATCAATTTGTAAAACTAGATAGTCATGATGTATTTTTGTTTGCTACAGGAAGCTTTATCCTGGTAAACTTCTAAGAAACAGAATAGAAGATCAATGAGAAAACTTTTATAGAATCTTAGATCATGTATTAAAAAAAAATTCTCCTCAAATCAATTTGATCTTTCTTCTTAGACCAGTGAATAACTGGTTGACTTCAAATTACTGATCCTATATCACAAATTCCTAACCGGACATCAACTTGGATAGGGGAGGAGTGGTCAACATTTATAAATGGGATTAACTTATTTCAGCAAATTGGAAAGAAAAAGGTCGGGTATTTCTGTCAAACTGATTTATGCTTTGGTCTACACCATCCCAAGGAAATAAGAATTTCTCAACAGCTTGGGGAACAATTTTGTATTGGTCTCTCAAGTGAAGAAAGAGCCAATTACTGGGGAAAGGAAAATAATGCACCAAACATACGTCTCTTCTGGCAGAAGAGGCCAAAGACGGTGAAGCCTTAGCAGTATTGCAGGACTCATCTGCTAATGTTTAAGGAAGTCTGTCCTCCAGGAACAAAAGGCAAGTAACTGTCTCACTCTCTCATTCCTCAGCTCAGGGAAAATACTGATAGGAAAGCAGGAAACCCTTTAGGAAAGGGCCTCTTAATCTGTGATCCATGGATAGAATTCAAGGAGTACATGACCTTGAACGGGGAAAAAAAAACCCTTATCTTTATTTTACTAACTGCTAACTGAAATTGGGCATTCCCTTCAGTTTTGGTCACAGGCAACAACTACAACAGTATTAACATACCTGCAACTTTGTCACTGATAGAAATCAACAATATTTTCATATCCTTACAGTTGTTCCACATATCTCAAAATTACGCTCACAACAGCTTCAAAAATATCAAACTTTTTTTGTCATCAAACTCGCCACTAGATCTTGTTATTTATTATAACTGCATTTTGACATAGTCGGTCCCTTTTGTATTCCTGTGCATTTTTAATCCATTTAACAGTATTGTGACGAGTCAAAAGTGATCATGATTCAAAAACTGTTAAGAACCCTACTTTAGAAAGAAGAAAGTAGGGGGCGCCTGGGTGGCGCAGTCGGTTAGGCGTCCGACTTCAGCCAGGTCACGATCTCGCGGTCCGTGAGTTCGAGCCCCGCGTCGGGCTCTGGGCTGATGGCTCAGAGCCTGGAGCCTGTTTCCGATTCTGTGTCTCCCTCTCTCTCTGCCCCTCCCCCGTTCATGCTCTGTCTCTCTCTGTCCCAAAAATAAATAAACGTTGAAAAAAAAAAAAAAGAAGAAAGTAGTATGGGGAAAAGGAAATACTCCCAAACAGTCCCAGAAACTCATCTTAAACCCTACCACAAAGAATTTTCTAAGAAAAACATATACCCTTTGTTCTCTTCCGAAATCCACAAACATGTCAGGAAGCAACACCAGCTCACTCTTCTCACCTGGAAACTACAACAAAACCTTTGGAAGTTTCAGATGGATTATTTGGTCTGAATAGGAATAATTTCTAGCAATCCATATGACCTTGGAAATACTACCCAAACAGCAGTGGCTATTCTGGGAAAAGGAAAAGGCCACTCAGAGATAACTCGGCAAATATATCGTCAGGAGCCACATTTTCCACAGTCCAAAATACCACCCAAGGTGCTGCTGAAAGGACACTATGAGGCACTCCAAGAACCAAAGGCCTTACAGTATGAAAGTAGTAACTAGCAAATAACCTGTGATGGGTATTTCAAATGGCTAAATGTTACACTACAAGATGGAATAGGTCAAAAGTTCTCTGTATAGAAAAGATTTCAAGTGCCCTGACAACAGAATAGCTTTGTGAAATTCCACACAGGAGATGAAAACAGTCACAAACTATCATCTCCGTAATTATCAGCTATGTTTTGATAGGCCAATCTCTGTACATAGTGGCTATTCCTGAAATAAAGGTTTGTAAGTCCGATAACCTTCAATGTGCTAAGAATGAGTGCATTACTGAAAGGACTCTTATAGTAAGATTTGAGTTGTCTGGGACCATGCTTTGAAAAAAACATGTCAGTAAACTATGATATCAACATTACAAGGATCTACCCAAACTAATTCATAGGAAACTATTAACCATAAATATATACAAATCCTTACAGAAATTAATATGCAGTGTCTGCTTTAACAGAGATATGCACTAGCTATCTCATCATCTGACTTCTATGCCATGACATTCCAAACTTCAAACTTTTCTTTCTGGCGTGATCTTTTATTCTAAGCTCGCCCCAAAGTGGGGGTAGTCTCAAGCAATCAGTACATAAGAAGCTGTGGCATAGGACAGTTGTTAGCTGGAATTGTACCTAGGGGTAAATAACAATTATCACTATGATGCAACTCTAAATGGATTTCTTCATGACATCAGCAAAAACAAACACCAAGTGGAGAGTAAAACACTAGTGGCAAAACATTACTTGATTCGGTGCAGAAGGGAAATGTTGCAGAGGCCCATTACACAGGATGGTTTCCGAAAAGAGTTCAAAACACACAAGTTGGCCATGGCTTTCACACAGGCTTCAATTTCCTTATCATCCCTACAATGAAACAACTTAAAGTCATGTGTATGCAAGGATCTCACAAAGGGATATTTCTGAGACAGAGCCTGTGCATTTAAAATTCTCTGCAGCTGAAAAGAAACACTTTTTTCTTCTCTGAACAAAGAATTTTCTATTTTCTACACAACTATGCTATAAGCCATCCCAATTCTTTAAAAATCTGAACACACAATTATAATCCAGTTGAAAACAAAGACAGTGCCACTGTAATTGTGCCCAATGAGCCCAAAATATTAAACTTTTATTTTCAAGTATGGCTTTCATCACTCCCTTCTCTAATGTGGTATATATGATAATATATTATTTGTTATTCAGAAGAGGAAGAGTTCCATACAAAATGAATGACTTCAGTTGCCTTATAAATAAAACATGGATAAATGTCTTGGCAAAATAAATTAAAGGAGCATTTGTATTTGATCACTTCATCATATTACTGTCTTTATCTACAAGCAGAAGAAGCTGTTGTTGCCTATTTCCTGAAATTCATTATGTGTAAAGTCCATAATGGAGAAAAATCGCTACTAAGTTATGGCTGAAACTCAAACAAATCACACATATTATGTACCTTGGAGAGATTCAAAAACACATTAACGGCACAAAACTCAGGAAAGATAATGGCAGCCCACACCTGTAGTTTGGGGGTTTGTGTGTTTGTTTTGGAAGGGCTTTTGCTAGCTTGACAATTTTTTTTTTAAATTAACACATTACTGAAGGTTGGTATTAAACTCATTTGGCACTTCTTAAAATTTACTAAAATGGCTGAAAAGGGCAAATATTAGTCTTCATGAATACCTTTGCTGATTCTGATTTAACGACTAGAAGTCATAAGATAAACTACTTACGTCCATTTTTTTAAAAAGCTGAATCCATACCATTATTATCATATTGTTTTAGTTGCAAATACATATGAAACAGAACTGGAATAAATCATAAATAATAAATAGTATATATTACTCTGGAGGTATAATTCTAGGTTATCTTTCATTCAACACCCCCATTATTGTTTAAAATGCATTAAGAGCAGTAAAAATTTCAAAAACTATGGAAATAAGGAGCACTCATTGTTTAAAAGAAAGCATTTTTAAACAGAAATGGCTAAAACTATTTTCAGTGAGGAAATCATTGGAGGGAAAAAAAAAACAACTTTTTTCTCACAGGCTATGGCAGGGTGATTTACAAACCTAACACCTTAATTACAGCCATCATTTAAGATTAGGTAAAATGAAAATCATCCAATTTCTAAGGATTTCAAGTTTTCAACTAGTGTTTCCCATAGCATAAACAGTTCTAAAAGAAGAATATTAAAGTAAGTATATTCAATGCAATAAAACTTAAAGCCTGGTTCATACAAATGTCACTCTGCAAATTTATAAACACCGTCATTTCCACTAGCCAATATTAAATTGGCTCAGTTTACCATCCAAATCATGTCGTTTGCACAAAATAGCCCTGAAGGGTCAACATTCCGCATAGCATCCTTTTATTTATTTTATACATCACCAAGAGCAGTCATCCTGTGTTTGGAGCTCACTTCCAAATCGTACTGGGATTCTCTGTAACACACACCTGGTTGATTCTTATGACTAAGTGGGGAAAGGCATAAATGAAACTCAGAATCTTTACTTTCTTGCTGAGCTTGTTGTGGGGAGGAAAAGAGGGCCCAAGACAGGAAAAGGAGAAGGTGGGAGAAAGAGAGAAAATGATAAGGAAGGGAGAGAACTGAAATCAGGACCAGAGGCATGAAGGTAAGGCTTTCAGGAACTGAAAGAGAGAAGAATTATCAAGGACAGCAAAGAGATCTCCCATTATTTATATAAAATAATAATTTATAGTATGACTCTAACAGCCATTCCATTTTTTGTTGGAATATATATTTTATCTTTTAAAATATTTTACATCAAAAGTCTACATTTGTACAATAACTGAACTGAGCACCTTTCTGCCCTTTACTCAAATGGGTATCATCAACTGCAATGCACTTATAAGCATTTCACACCTCAGTAAAGCAAGGGCCTTAAAATCCTATTCCTTCATACTCAGACATTACTGGGTTCCTTCCAGGGGCTAGATTTTGTGCTTATCTCTAAAAATGTAAAAATGAATACAGGACCCCCATCGAATGAGACAGAGAGAAAAACAGCAATTAAGAAACCAATGGATGGGGCGCCTGGGTGGTGCAGTCGGTTAAGCGTCCGACTTCAGCCAGGTCACAATCTCACGGTCCGGGAGTTCGAGCCCCGCGTCGGGCTCCGGGCTGATGGCTCAGAGCCTGGAGCCTGTTTCCGATTCTGTGTCTCCCTCTCTCTCTGCCCCTCCCCCGTTCATGCTCTGTCTCTCTCTGTCCCCAAAATAAAAATAAACGTTGAAAAAAAATTTTTTTTTAAAAGAAACCAATGGATGGGCATTGGCCCACCTGGGTGGTTCAGTCAGTTAAGCATCTGACTCTTGATTTCGGCTCGGGTCATGATCCCATGGTTCGTGGGTTTGAGCCTCACGTCGGGCCTTGCAATGACACTGCAGAGCCTGCTTGGAATCCTCTTTCGGTCTCTCTCTGGCCCTCCCCCGCCATCTCAAAACAAATAAATAAACTTAAAAAAAAATGCAGTCAGTACATTAAAGAGACATGTACAGGATATACGGTACATCCAAAAGAGGCATTCGAAAAAAGCAGAAACACACCCATAAATAGAACAAACTGGTAGGTTTGCCAGATGGGAGGCGGGGGTGGAGACAGATCAAATGGCTGAAGGGGAATGGGAGGCACAGGTTTCCAGTTATGGAATGAAGAAGTCATGGGATAAAAGGTACAGCATAGGGAAAAGAGTCAATGGTATTTTAATAGCATTTCATGATGACAGATGGTAGTTACACTTGTGGTGAGCATAGCATAATGCACAGAGTTTTCAAATCACAATGTAATACACCCGAAATTAATGTAACATTATTTGTCAACCATACTTCAATTAAAAAAACAAAGGCTTGTATCTGATAAGAACATAAGCCTTTCTGCCACTATTTGTTGCGGTATTATTCAATTTATTTTTTTAGCTTTTAGTGGTATTAAACATTAAAAATTTTTTATTTAAAAAATTTATTTTCAATGTTATGTTTTGATGATAAAAAGGTTTTACACTTTTATGGAGCAATATTAAACTATCTTTTTCTTTATTCTTTTAAGTCTCTGCATATCCCAACACCTAATATTTACTTTTACCTTCTCATTTTTTTTTCTTACATTTAGTCTTTCAACCATCTATAATTAGTTTTGTCAGATATTTCACAAATTAAATTTTTTTCCAAATTGTTCTAATACTGATCATTGACCACATATCCATTCTACATTGAATTATCATATGCAGTAAGTTCTTAAAGAAAATAACATGTCTACTCATTCCCATTGGTCTAGAGGTCTGTTTTACAGTAAGAATTAGACCTGAAAACTGCTTCCTAATGCCACAGGTTGGCAGACCTGATTTCCTATAAATGCTCAACCTCTATAAACTATTCATTCATAATTCTCACTTGGAGACTAGTTAGGTTGTAGTCAACTTCTGTCCAATTTTTTGTCCATTTTGTATGAAGAAGTCTATGTGGATTCCTCTCTGGCTCGGCTTTTCTACTTTGTGATTATTTTTTCTATCTACTTTCTGATTATTTTTTTTAGAAACTTCTCTCATAGTTTCAAAGGTAAACACATACCTGTTTTTATGTATTTTATTTACATGTTTGTACTGAATGTGTAGTTTTCATTTATAACATATTTCTTATTAAAACATTTGTTATACATATATATATTTTTTTAATGTTTATTTATTTTTGAGAAATGCAATCAGGGGAGGGGCAGGGAGAGGGGGACAGAGGATCTGGAGACTCCAAGCTGACAGTAGCAAGCCCCACCTGGGGCTGGAGATTATGACCCAAAGCCGAAGTCAGACACTCAACCAACTGAGCCACCCAGGCTCCACACTCTCATAAAACATTTAAATTAATACCTAATGCTTCCTAAAATTTTGGTGAAATATTCACTTAAGTATAATTTCTTTATTGTGAAGCATCTGGGTAGTTGTCACTATTTCACTGCTGCAGTGAATATATATATATTTTTTAATAAAAGAATACATGACATAAAATTTGCCACTTAACCATTTATTTATTTTATTTTTATTTTTTATTTAAATCAAGTGAGTTAACATATAGTTCAACAATGATTTCAGGAATAGAATTCAGTGATTCATCACTTACATGTAACACCCAGTGCTCCTCCCAACAACTGCCGTCCTCAATGCCCATCGCCCATTTAGCCCCCATCCGCCAACCCAGCACCCCTCCAGCAACCCTCAGTTTGTTCTGTGTACTTAAGAGGCTCTTATGGTTTGCCTCCCTCTCTGTTTTTATCTTATTTTTGCTTCTCTTCCCATATGTTCATCTGTTTTGTTTCTTAAATTCCACATATGGCCATTTAACCATTTTTAAGTACATTCACAATGTCACGTCAGTGGGTGGAACTCCTGTAACTGTGAGAAGCTCTCATTTAGTCACTCTTGTCCGGTATCAGTCTCTTCATGGTTATAGTATATCTCATATTCCTTAGTTCATGAGGACATGTAATTAGACATATGCACTTGGGGTAGAAAGAACAGATTTGGGTGGATATGTGTCTAAATTGCAGTCAGTGATTGAGCCACATTATAAATAGACAGGTTCACAAGGTAGGAGAACAAAGGGTAAACAACTTACCTTGAAGACAATGACCTGAAACAAAAATACCTTAAATGATTATTTTCTGTGAATGGTTCAAATTCTATGACAAAATGAACAGGTAGTTTGGCAGTAAAAACTGTTCCCTTATCTTCCAACCTTCTGACTTCTAGGTATATATGTAAGCAAAATAAAGTTTACGTGCACACAAAATCTTACACAGGAATGTTCAACGCAGCCTTATTCATAGTAGCCAAAAAGTGGAAATAACCTCAAAAGTGAAAATAACCCAAATTTCCCACCAACTAGTGAATGGATAAATAAAACGACCATACAATGGAAAATTATTCAGCAAAGGAAAGCCATGAAGGATTGATGCATGCTAAAATATGCATGAATCCTGAAAACATAAGTGAAAAAAAAAAGTCACAAAATATCACACACTGAATAATTCCATTTATATGAAATGTCCAGAAAAGAAAAATCTATAGAGAAATAAAGTCGATTACTGACTGCCAAGATCTGGGGAAAACAAAAGAGTATTAAAGGGTACAGGACTTGTTTTGGGGATGATGAAAATGTTCTAATATTGATTGTGATGATGTTTATACAACTCTGCATATCCTAAAAACCACCATACTGTATACTTTAAATGGGTGAATTGTATGGTCACGTGAATTGTACTTCAATAAAGCCATATTCTTTTAATTTAATTTATTTATTTTGAGACAAAGAGAAAGAGGTTGGTAGGGGCAGAGAGAGGAGAGAGAGAATCCAAAGCAGGCTCTGCACTGACAGCACAGAACCTGATGTGGGGCTCGAACTCACCAATCATGAGATCATGACCTGAGCCGAAATCAAGACTCAGATGCTTAAACAACTGAGCCACTCAGGCACCCCTCATTCAAGCTATATGTTAAAAAAGGAAAGAAAAAAAAAACAAAAAAAACAAAAAAAGCTCCCCCAAACCTTCTGGTGTTCATACAGTTGCAGAAACTGCCATGTGACCTACACTAGAGATTGTATTTTCAACATTGATGCATCAAATTCCTTCCAGTATTTTATTTTTCAAATGTTTATTATTTTTATTTTTTTTTTTTAATTTACATCCAAGTTAGTTGGCATACAGTGCAACAATGATTTCAGGAGTAGATTCCTTAATGCCCCTTACCCATTTAGCCCATCCCCCCCTCCCACAACCCCTCCAGCAACCCTGTTTGTTCTCTACATTTAAGACTCTCGTATGTTTTGTCCCACTCCCTGTTTTTGTTATTTTTGCTTCCCTTCCCTATGTCCATCTGTTTTGTATCTTAAATTCCTCATATGAGTGAAATCATATAATATTTGTCTTTCTCTGACTAATTTTGCTCAGCGTAATACCCTCTAGTTCCATCCACGTAGTTGCAAATGGCAAGATGTCATTCTTTTTGACTGCCGAGTAATACTCCATTATATATATATAATATACACCACATCTTCTTTATCCATTCATCATCAATGGACATGTGGGCTCTTTCCATACTTTGGCTATTGTCGATAGTACTGCTATAAACATTGGGGTGCATGTGCCCCCTTGAAACAGCACACCTGTATCCCTTGGATAAATATCCAGTAGTACAATTGCTGAGTCATAGAGTCATTCTATTTTTAAATTTTTGAGGAACCTCCATACTGTTTTCCAGAGTGGCTGCACCAGCTTGCATTGCCACCAGCAGTGCAAAAGAGATCCTCTTCTCCACATCCTCGCCAACATCTAATGTTGCCTGAGTTGTTAATGTTAGGCATTCTGACAGGTGTGAGGTGGTATCTCATTGTGATTTTGACTTGAATTTCCCTGATGATGAGTGATGTTGAGCATTTTTTCATGTGTCAGTTGGCCATCTAAAGGTCTTCTTTAGAGAAGTGTCTATTCATGTCTTTTGCCCATTTCTTCACTTGATTATTTGGTTTTTTTGGTGTTCAGTTTAAGTTCTTTATAGATTTTGGATACTTTATCTGCTATGTCATTTGCAAATATCTTCTCCCGTTCCATTGGTTGCCCTTTAGTTTTTCTGATTGTTTCCTATGCTGTGCAAAAGCTTTTTATTTTCATGAGGTCCCAACAGGTCATTTTTGATTTTGTTTCCCTTGCCTCTGGGGACATGTTGAGTAAGAAGTTGTTGTGACACAGCTGAAAGAGGTTTTTGCCTGCTTTCTCCTCTACGATTTTGATGACTTCCTGTCTTACATTTAGGTCTTTCATCCATTTTGTGTATGGTGTAAGAAAATGGTCCAGGTTCATTCTTCTGCATGTCGCTGTCCAGTTTCCCAGCACCATTTGCTGAGGAGACTGTCTTTATTCCATTGGATATTCTTTCCTGTTTTGTCAAAGATTAGCTGGCCATACATTTGTGGGTCCATTTCTGGGTTTTCTATTCTGTTCCATTGATCTGAGTGTCTGTTTTTGTGCCAGTACCATACTGTCTTGATGATTACAGCTTTGTAACACATCTTGAAGTCTGGAATTGTGATGCCTCCAGCTTTGGTTTCTTTGGCTATTCGGGGTCTTTTCTGGTTCCATACAAACTTTAGGATTGTTTGTTCTAGCTCTGTGAAGAATGCTGGTGTTATTTTTATAGGGATTGCTCCAGTATTTTAAAAGTACTGGCACTGAGCAATGATTCAACTCAAAGATGTGTTGATGAGGTATCAATTAAGATCAAAGACAATTTTTCTATTTAGATTGATGAAACCACCGTTATTGACAATAAGGCTCTTCAATGGCCTGTTTTCATTACCTTGATAATAATTACAAATTGTAAGAAGACATGCTGTTGGTAAGTTCTTTAAGAAAGTGGCTGTACTGGAACTTTTATTTTTGCTACTGTAAAAAAAAATGGATTGGTGACAAACAAATCCATTGGGAACTCCTGTGTCCCTACCAACCTCCAAGGTCATTAGGTGAAAAGACTTACAGCCCACCTAAAGGAAGTAGGCAATACTTGCAATTCTTGCAATACAGTGTACTGTGCATCAGTATTAAGTTAATTAATATTAGGTTAATATTAAGTTACTAATTACAACCAACAATAGTATAAAGTCATACCACAAGAAAATGACAAGTAGAGGAGTCTGGCTGGCTCAGTCGGTGGAGCATGCAACTCTTGATCTCAGAGTTGTTAGTCTGCACACCGGATGCAGAGCTTACTTAAAAATAAAATCTTAAAAAAAATGAGCAACTAGTAATCAAAATCAATTACATTGTAGAGACATGTACAAGAAAAACAACATGCTCTAAAAATTTCTTTTGACATTAATAAGAACTAGAGTTAATACTTGGTTATCAATCTGAACCTCTGATTAATAATACATAATAAACTGGCAGTGGTAACAAACATTCAAATATCCTTAGTCTAATGCATGAAAGGAAAATTTCCTTATTTGCAGAGAATTTAGTATAACAAACAAAATACGGATCAAAATAATCCATAGCTCCAGTTTTTCTCATTTTAGTGCCCAGCTCCTAGTGCCCCTAAGTCTAATCTCTGAGAGGTTCACCACTATTTAGCCAACTCAAAAATGCTAACATATTCTTAGTTACACACTTTTGTACTTTTATTTCTCTCCTTTTAACAACGTTAATGCTTCCTGTTGCCCCCATGAACAGTCTCTAAATCAAGATTACGTAGCCTCTCATCAATAATTTAGATACTGAAGAGGTTATCTGATGCTGCACAGAGCACCTCTTTGACAAATTTTCTAAAACATTCATTCCAGAGGTAGATGTATCAGAAATTACCTGGAGGAATTTCTATTTGTTATAAATATAGAGATGTCCTTGAGAGTTGAATATTAGAGCAAAATTTATCAACTTGAGTTATATAATAGTAACAAAATATTATCACTATCACTAATGCATGTAAATCACCTAGAACAATGTCTGGACATAGGACCCAACAAATGTTAGATATCACACTACATGCATTAACAAGCATGATGTAGGGCCCTGAGCCAGCCACAAATGTGCTAGAAAAATACCACTCAGTGGAACAACCAATTTTGTCCTCTGCCCAATTACCTTCCAGCAATTTGGACAGCAGACACAGCTCGCATACATTCAGCAATTTGTTGACTCCAGATAATAATCAAAAATTGAAAGTAAACAAAAAATGCCTCTTAAGGGACAAGATGGATGTTAAAAAATTCATAAGCCTTACTACTCACCTCAGGTCTATTTACTTTTACTTTACAAAGAACAATTTTGTGAATTTTGGACATTTTTATATCCAATTTGTAAGTCTAAAAGAAAGAATGAAAACAAGATTACTAAAAGAAAGTAAGCTAAAAGCAGAAAAAATGCTGGAAAATATGGAAACAAGACATAGGAAATAAGTAACAATTAAATTAAAAAGCTGAACCTAGAAAACAAAAAAGATAGGATGCTGGATGATCTAAGTCAAGGACAAAGAGACCCAACCTTTAGTACAGTCTACTCTTTAAAGTTCATAACAATGACTCTAAGTTATGAAGAAAAAGTTGCATTATGTTTACAATATTCTGTTCAAGCAGAGATAAAACAAGTAAAAACTAGTCAGAATGAAATAAAAAATGCTATAACTCAGCTGCAATCACGAATGGATGCTGCAGCGGCAAGGATGGATGAGGCAGAACAGAGAATCAGTGAGACAGAGGACAAACTTATGGAGAATAATGAAGCTGGAAAAAAGAGGGAGACTAAGGCAAAAGAGCGCGATTTAAGAATTAGAGAAATCAGTGACTCATTAAAAAGGAACAACATCGGAATCATAGGGGTCCCAGAAGAGGAAGAGAGAGAAATAGGGGTAGAAGGGCTAAAGACACAGACATCAAACTCCAGGAAGCACAGAGGACTCCCCTTAGAGTCAACAAAAACCGACCATCAACAAGGCATATCATAGTCAAATTCACGAAATACTCAGGCAAGGAGAGACTCATGAAAGCAGCAAGGGAAAAGAAGTCCTTAACCTACAAGGGAAGATAGATCAGGTTTGCAGCAGACCTATCCACAGAAACTTGGCAGGCCAGAAAGGAGTGGCAGGATACATTCAACGTGCTGAATCAGAAGAATATGCAGCCAAGAATTCTTTATCGAGCAAGGCTGTCATTCAAAACAGAAGGAGAGACAAAAAATTTCCCAGACAAACAAAAATTAAAGGAGTTTGTGACCACTAAACCAGCCCTGCATGAAATTTTAAGGAGGACCATCTGAGGGGAGAAAAGATGAAAAAAAAAATTCACACACCACACACACACACACACACACACACACACACACACACACACACACACACACCCCAAAAGCAACAAAGATCAGAAAGGACCAGAGAACACCACCAGAAACTCCAACTCCACAAGCAACATAATGGCAATAAATTCATATGTTTCAGTACTCACTCTAAACATCAATGGACTCAATGCTCTAATCAAAAGACAGAGGGTAACAGAATGGATAAGAAAACAAGATCCATCTATATGCTGTTTACAAAAGACCCACTTTAGCCCTAAAGACACCTTCAGACTGAAAGTTAAGGGGATGGAAAACCATCTATCATGCTAATGGTCAACAAAAGAAAGCCGGAGTAGCCATACTTATATCAGACAATCTAGCCTTTAAAATAAAGACTGTAACAAGAGATGAAGAAGGGCATTATATCATAATTAAGGGATCTATCCACCAAGAAGACCTAACAATTGTAAACATTTATGCACCAAACACATTTCGTGCACATTTAGCACCCAAATATATAAATCAATTAATCACAAACATAAAGAAACTCATTGATAGTAATACCATAATAGTAGGAGACTTCAACACCCACTCACAACAATGGACAGATCATCTAATCAAAAAATCAACAAGGAAAAAATGGCTTTGAATGATACACTGGACCAGATGGACTTAACAGATATATTCAGAACATTTCATCCTAAAGCAGCAGAATATACACTCTTCTCCAGTGCACATGGAACATTCTCCAGAATAGACCACATACTGGGACACAAATCAGCCCTCAGCAAGTACAAGAAGATCGAGATTATACCATGCATATTTTCAGACCACCACGTTATGAAACTTGAAATCAACCACAAGAAAAAAATTGGAAAGGTAACAAATACTTGGAGACGAAAGAACATCCTACTAAAGAATGAATGGGCTAACCAAGAAATTAAAGAGGAAATTAAAAAGTACATGGAAGTCAATGAAAATGATAACACCACAACCCAAAACCTCTGGGACACAGCAAAGGCGGTCCTAAGAGGAAAGTATATAGCAATCCAGGTCACAGATACACAACCTAACCTTACACCTGAAAGAGTTGGACAAAGAACAGCAAATAAAACCCAAAACCAGCAGAAGACAGGAAATAGTAAAGATTAGAGCAGATTGAAGCTATTGAAACCAAAACAACAGTAGGACAGATCAATGAAACCAGAAGCTGGTTCTTTGAAAGAATTAACAAAATTGATAAACCACTAGCCAGTTTGATCAAAAAGAAGAAAGGAAGGACCCAAATAAATAAAATCAAGAATGAAAGAGGAGAGATCACAACCAACACAGCAGAAATAAAAACAGTAAGAAGAGAATATTATGAACAATTATATGCCAATAAAATGGGCAATCTGGAAGAAATGGACAAATTCCTAGAAACATATACACTACCAAAACCGAAACAGGAAGAAATAGAAAATTTGAACAGACCCATAACCAGTAAGGAAATTGAATTAGTAATCAAAAATCTGCCAAAAAACAAGAGTCCAGGGCCAGATGGCTTTCCAGGGGAATTCTACCAAACTTTTAAGGGAGACTTAACACCTATTCTCTTGAAGCTGTTCCAAAAAATAGAAATGGAGGGAAAACTTTCAAACTCATTCTATGAAGCCAGTATTACCTTGGTTCCAAAACCAGACAGAGAGCCCGCTAAAAAGGAGAACTATAGACCAATTTCCCTGATGAACATGGATGCAAAAATCCTCAACAAGATATTAGCCAAGCAGACCCAACAATACATTAAAAAAATTATTCACCATGACCAAGTGGGATCTATACCTGGGATGCAAGTCTGGTTCAATATCCACAAAACAATTAACGTGATTCATCACGTCAATAAGATAAAGGACAAGAACCATGTGATCCTCTCAATAGATGCAGAGAAAGCATTTGATAAAATACAGCATCCTTTCTTGATAAAAACACTCAAGAAAGTAGGGATAGAAGGATCATATACCTCGAGATCATAAAAGCCATATACGAATGACCCAACGCTAATATCATCCTCAACGGGGAAAAACTGAGAGCTTTCCCCCTAAGGTCAGGAACAAGACAGGAATGTCCACTCTCGCCACTGTTATTCAACATCGTGTTGGAAAGCTTAGCCTCTGCAATCAGACAACACAAAGAAATAAAAGGCATCCAAATCGGCCAGGAGGAGGTCAAACTTTCATTCTTTGCAGATGACATGATACTCTATATGGAAAACCCTAAAGATTCCACCAAAAAACTGCTAGAACTGATTCATGAATTCAGCAAAGTTGCAGGATAAAATATTCTGTTCGAGACAATGAGAAACACACAGAATATCTCAGAAAGTATTTTCTAGAAAATGGATCAAACTTTTAAAGATAAAAATAACATCAGGCATAGGGCTAAAAGTTTCAGATAATTTATCTTCAATTCTAAGTGCTTCCCAAAATAAAATATGTATTTGCACACTGCAATTTAGAACTACAAGATGGTTCTTACCCGCCAAACTCTAAGAAGCAAAACATCACAACTTGTGCATTACCAGAACGATCCTAATAGAGTCACTACAGCTTCTGCTGTGATCTGTACCGTCCTGTCCATAATGAACCGAACAAACTATCATGACAGTACTAATTAGCCATTTGCAGCCCCGTGGGTCCCATTATCACCACCCACAGTGCATTACTAAAAATCACTGTAATGGTGTGATTTGTATTTAACGTATGCTCTTAAAACAATTTTTATTGCTTGTATGCCTCCAGTGTTTAGATTTCTTAATAAATGATCTCTTACAGGATTTCACCCTCACAGCAACTCCACGAGGAAGACTGTAACATCATCTTTTAGAGACAAGGAAATCACATCTTTTAGAGATGAGCAGTTGGTAATTTACCTGAGGTCACAGGACTTTAAGTGTAGGAGCTAAGGTTCAAAACCAGGTGTGCCAAAGCCTTGCAGAAGAATGTTCACAGCAGCCTTATTCATAACAGCCAAAAAGTACATGGAAGGAACCCAAATGAATGGATAGGCAAATGTGATATTTGCATATAATGGAAAGCTATCCATCAATAAAAAGTAATGAACTACTGATACACACAACACGAAGGAACCTCAAAATACCATACTAACTGAAAGAAGCCAGATACAAAAGATCACATAATTGTAGGATTCTATTTATGTGAAATGTCCCAAAAGGCTAATCTACAAAGACAGAACATAGATTAGTGATTGTCTGAGGCTGGGGCAGGAGCTCACTGTGAACAGGCTCAAGGGATTTTATTGGGGTGACAAATAAGTCCTAAAATTGGATTGTGCTGATGTTTGAACAACTCAGTAAATTCATTAAAAATCACTGAATTATACCCTTAAAATGGGTGGATTTTGTTATTTTAATGATGCCTCAATAAAGTTGTGAAAAATCAAACAGGTGTATCTGACTTTGAAACATGTTATTTCACAAGGAAAGAAAAAATAAAAGGTGTGAGATGACAGGGATGAAGTTGTACGTGTGGAATCATTTTTAATGAACTTACAGGTGCAGCAGTGAACATCTCACAGGTTTGCAAGGCCTACCCTTCTTTAAAAAGAGAGAAAACACAATCTTCAATATCAAAGGTTTGAAGGTTTGCTTGCAAATAACAGAAGCCACATACAAACTGCTTAAATATGACAGAGGCTTATTTCTCCCTCCAATCTGAAAGTACACGGTCCTGGGCTGGAACGAGGACTCCTGTGTTCACCAGCGACTGAGGCTCCTCCCTGCTCTACCAACACTACTGCCTGGCTTCCAACTTGGAAGATGTCCTCCCAGTTGCAGTTGGCTGTTGAAATGTCAGCCATCCCACCCAAATTCCAGGCAGAGACGGGGAGAGAACACTATAAAGGGATACCTTCCAGCTGAGTCAGGCCTGTTAAGGAATTTTCTCAAAGTCCTGTCCAACCACCTCAGGTTAGATTTCATTGGCCATGCCTAACTGCCAAGCATACTGGAAAAATTCATTTACTTAAGCTGGTAACATTACCATCTAGAATACACTCAAGAGGGAGAATGAAAAGGAAAAGAAAGGGGCCCATGAATGGACACTGCTAAGCAACCAGCACTTTCTACTGGGTTTTGTTCAAAATCGCCCAGGACCAAAAATAATCAGAAGAAAGTCTAGAACAGAAACTCAAAAAATACTACTGTACAATTAAACACCTAGGATAAAAATGGCACATGTGTATTTTAGTCTTTTCAAGAATGCCATGAAGCATACTGACTCTCGTTTTCCAATCAAAATTAGAGTCCAAAATTTCTATTAGGATAACAGTTTGAAAACTAGTCCTTCAACCTTCTCCTAAACATTCCCCCATCTCCAGTCTGTAACTGATGCACAAAACCCAAATGAAGGAGACTTGTACAAACAAAACACCCAATTATAGAGCCTGGCAATTGTTAACTGGTTACTATAGCTACAGGTTTTATGTCATTTGATGGGAATGTCTCTTTTCAAATTGCTCTAGGCCCAGGGGAAAAGATATATAAGGTTGATGATCTCTTAATGCACATGCATAATTCTATTAGATTTGATCTCCAGGGGAAATAAGATGATTCCTAAGTGCTATCGTGTAAAAGAGGCAACAAAATCAGCTGGTCAGAGACAACAGGGCTATCCTGACTCGCAGCCCCATTTTTCATTTTACTCCAAGGTTGAGAGTAGAGTTTTCAAAATGTATTCCTTGGACAAGCAGCATGAAGGGCCACATAAAATTAAGTCCGAAATGCAAATTCTCAGACCCCATCCCTAACCTACTAAATCTGAAACTCAGGAAACAGAGTCCAGCAGTCTGTGTTTTAACAAACCCTGCAGGTATTCTCATGTGCCTTCACATTGGAAAATACTGTCTCAGGATACACATCGTGTTTCACATCTTCCATGGAAAATGACCCAGTTTTCACGGACAAATGAGAAATACCATTACAAATTCAACTAAGTGCCTTTCTGGTCATAGATTAAAATAACTTATGTATTTGTTGATTTTTTATTTTAAGAGAAGAGGACTTATAATGCCTTAGTTTATTATTTATACCTCAGCACTAGCTGCTGGTGATGGCAAAAAAAGTCAGTCAACTAGTCATGCTAAAATTCTTCCAGCCCTACTCAGCTATGGTCCTCGGCCAGGAGGTAATTCTTCAAGGAGGTATACAACACAAGGAATAGAGGAATAGAACACAAAGCTGATTACCATGCCTTCTAAAGGAAAATACCACATGTTGGACCACGTATTGCTACACAAGATAACTATGCCCTATTTGCATGGCAAATGTGTTTTATCTCGAGAACACATCTCAATAGACTGAGATGCTAACTTATGGTTCTGCTGTGGTATGACCTATGGCAAGTTACTAAACATCTGTTCCTCCTTTCGAAAAATTACAGAGGATGCCTATTCATTCACAATCAATCCATAAGCCACACTATGATGACCACGGTCTATACAACAGACTAATTTTTAGAAGAAAAACTAGAGTCAAATTGCTACTTAGTTACTAATGATCTGAAATATTAATTAAAAGACTTAATAAAATTTTGGAATTTTAGGTTAATAGGAAAATTTTTTAGATTGCTAAGTAAGATTAGTTGACCATATAAGCATGAATTAATTTCTAGGTTCTCTACTCTGTTCCATAGATCTACGTGTCTGTTTTTGTGCCAGCACCATACTGTTTCGATTCCTACAGCTTTGCAGTATATCTTGAATTCTGGAAATATGATGCCTCCAGCTTTGTTCTTCTTTCTCAAGACTATGGTTATCCAGGGTCTTTTGCGATTCCACACATATTTTAGTATTGTTTGTTCTAGTTCTGTGAAAAATGCTGTTGGTATTTTGATGGGAATTGTACTTAATCTATAGATTGCTCTGGATAGTACAGACATTTTAACAATATTAATTTTCCTAATCTATGAGCATGGAATAGCTTTCCATTTTGTTGTGTCATCTTCAGTTTCTTAACATTTTATAGTTTTCGGAGTACAGGTCTCTCATCTCCTTCGTTTATTCCTACATATTTTATTCTTTTCGGTACGATTATCAATGAAATTGTTTTCTTAATTTCTCTTTCTGCTACTTCATTATCGAAGGAGGCAAGAATGTATCATGCAGAAAAGACTGTCTCTTCCATAAAGTTTGCTGGGAAAACTGGACAGCTACGTGAAAAAAGAATAAAACCAGACGACTTTCTAACACCGTACAGAAAAATAAACTCAAAATGGATTAAACACCTAAATGTGAAACCTGAAATAAAAATCCTAGAAGAGAACATGAGCAGTAATTTCTCTGACATTGGCTATAGCAACATTTCTCTAGATATGTCTCTTAAGAGAAGTAAAAGCAAAAATAAACTATTGGGACTACGTCTAAATGAAAAGCTTCTGTACAGTGAGGAAACCATCATGAAAACAAAAAGGCAACCTGCTCAATAGGAGAAAATATTTGCAAATGATATGTCCGATAAGGGATTAATATCCAAAACATGAAGAACTTTTACAACTCAAGACCCAAAAACATCAAATAATCAGATTAAAAAGTGGGCCGTGGACCTGAATAGACCTTAATTTTTCTTTTTTTTTTATGTCACGAAACAACATTGGTAAGAACTATTAGACACTCCAGGAAAACTACTAAAGGAAAACTGCAATATCTACTTACTTGAGAATCTTTTTTAAACATCTAGCCATCCATCTGAAAGAAATCCTACCACCAAAAGCACTGCTAGTTTAATAGCTCTAAAATTATTTTTACACAAACATTATTTCCCCTCAAAATTAAATCTGATCTAAGGGTCAGACTAGGGAGGGAAAAAAAAACACAATACATTCACCTCAAGAACACATAAAAAATACCTAAAAATCATTAAAAAGACTAGCAAAAATAGACAACTCAATAAAAAGTAGCAAAGGGGTTAAAGATTCAATACTTTTAGACTCTAATTCAATGAAAAAATGACAAGCATCAAATAAATGTAGAAAAGGTGGTAAACCTGGCTAAATTGAGTATGCACTCAAAGTTCTTAAAAAATTGATAATATCCACTGATATCAAGGATATAAAGAAGTGGATGCTTTCACAGACTTTTGGAGAGAATGTAAAATTGCAAAAACTGTTTTGAAATGTAATTTGATCCTCTATTCAGATTCTAATTTTCATATTCCAATTTTGTTGTTGTTGGTTCTTTCTTTTCTTTTTATTGTTTTTGAGAGAGAGAGAGAAGGAGAAACAGAATGTGAGTGGGGAAGGGGCAGAGAGAGAGGGAGACACAGAATCCAAAGCAGGCCCAGGCTCTAAGCCTTCAGTACAGAGCCTGATGCAGGCCTTGAATTCATGAGCCATGAGATCATGACCTGAGCCAAAGCTGGACCCTTAACTGATGGAGCCACCCAGGCGCACCTCATATTCCAATTTTGAACGGGGTTATCCTCTTACACAAGAATTCCTCTTCTAGACACCTATTTTAAGGGAGTGTTCACAAATGTTCATTGAAAGTGCTCACTGCAACATTTTTGAAAGAGCAACATTTGGAAACCGTGTGTTTGTGAAATCATGTAATACATATAGAAGTGCGTACAGCAGGAACTGGAAAAGGATGCACAGTAGATTCCTTACAATGGACCGTCTGGGCAGAGGAACAAAAAGAGTGAGAGGATGAACGATTCTAAACTTTTTTTAAAAAATTACATCAGGCATGAACAACAGTTTCACACATAAAATTCAAAAAAACATAGGGGAGCCTGGGTGGCTCAGTCAGTTATGCATCTGATCCTCGGTTTCAGCTCAGGTCGTCATCTCACGGTCCATGAATTCGAGGCCCAAGTCGGGCTCTGTGCTAACAGTGCAGAGCCTGCTTGGGATTCTCTCTCTCCCTCTCTTTGCTCTTCCCTGTTGGCTTTCTCCCCCTCTCAAAATAAACAAAATAAAACTTAAAAAAAAAAATTCAGGGGCCCCTGGGTGGCTGAATCGGTTAAGCACCCAACTTTTGCTCAGGTCATGATCTCACGGTTTGTAGGTTCGAGCCCCATGTAGGGCTCTGTGCAGACAGCTCGGAGCCTGGAGCCTGCTTCAGATTCTGTGTCTCCCTCTCTCTCTGCCCCTCCCCCATTCACACCCTGTCTCTCTCTCACACAAATAAATATTTAAAAAATAATAAAATTCAAAAAATTTAAAAAAATAGAAGTATACAGAGAAACACTTAAAAGAAAGTCTTATACATCTATATACTTAAGGTGATCATAGCATAACATAGAGTTGTCCAATCACTATGCGTATGCGGTACGCCTGAAACTAACGTAATATCATATGTCAACTCCACTCCAATTTAAAAAAATCTTACACTAAATCTCAACATACCAAACAAAACAATAAACTCGAGCCTCCTTGGTTGAAGCTTTCAGGGGAGGACAAGGCATCTTGACTAAACCATTTCTTGAACCTTTTCAGGCCTGGAAGTGTTCCAGAGGACAAACTCAGTTTTCAAACCACTAGACTATATGAACTCAGAAGATGATTCCTAGTCCCAAAGGAGAATATAATGTTTTTGAGGCATTTAGTATTACTGAAGTCCGTCCAAATTTCAGTCACATACGTGAGACTACATTTAGATTTTAGACCACTGACATGGAGTTTGACCTTCAACTGAAATCAGTCATGTGTCAATATTAAGAAACATATCTTCCTAGCCATTTAAATATTCTAAGACAACCTGTCAGCCAACTACCAAGCATAATACTACTACCAAATAAGCCACCTGCTATTGAAAAAAAAGAGTATTTTTGAAAATATGTCTTCAGCATGTCTCCCATTTTAAAGAAACTCTAGTTGAGGAAGACCATTTGAAAGTATCTGTACCCTCGCTGAACACACAAGGAAGGGATTGTTCGTTCATCCTGTATTAAATGCCTCCTAGGGGCAATGGCTGCACTTGAGTAAGCAGGAGCCCTCAGTAGTGGTTAATGGCAATTCAGCTGAACACAACCACAAAATCATAGCAATTTAAGACTCCCAAAGAGAAATGTGGAAAGTCATCCAAGCTACTAATCATTTATAACATTTTTTACATTATTTAAGAGAAACCAGCTACAGAACATCAAGCTTTTGTTCTTATACTATTAAGGTTTTGTTCTTATACGATCAAGGAATTAACAAAAAAAATCTGAAAATATTAATGTGATTTGCAATAGTACTTCAAGCTTACAAGAATCAGAGGATGGGGTCCTCTCAGGAAGGGAGGTCTTGCAATCACCTGGGCCTCAAAGAAGGTTCATATAAGAGATGGAGAGAGGAACACCTGGGTGGCTCAGTCTATTTAGCATCCAACTCTTGATTTCGGCTCAGGTCATGATCTCATGGTTCGTGGGTTCAAGCCCCGTGTCAGGCTCTGTGCTGACAGGGAGGAGCCTGCTTGGGATTCTCTCTCTTCCTCTCTCTCTGCCCCTCTCACCCTCTCTCTCTCAAAACTAAATAAATAAACATTAAAAAGCGAGAGCGAGAGAGAAGTTCTTATTTTTTTACTAAAACTTTTTTCATTGCTCTAATCTATTTCATGTCATCAGAACAAGTTATTTCCATTAAAGACAAGATGCCATTATTTAGTCCAACCTTGTTTTTCACTGACCGTTATTCTCACAATGGTTGCAAAAGTCCTCCCATTCTAACTCAGGAACTTGTAGTCAAGAGCAGACTATTAAACCATTAAAAAAATCTTTGTTGGTAATGTTTGGAAAAGACAGCTTTAATATTTTTAGATGTATTTTAGATATGTTGGGTTTGCAAAGGCATAGTTATCAAAAGCAAACATTTAATTATGGTTACTGGGAATCGTTAAGGTTTTTAAAATGCTGATGGTGGAAGATTTTTATACTTATAAACTTTAACTGTCCACCTGTCTGTCCTCCCCCTAACTTACTGAAGATCCCCCTCACGTTTCCTGAGGAGTGAGGCGGTCAACCAAGGCTTAACCTTGAGCTTCTCTTTGTATTGATCCTGACTTTAAAAACTCAGCCACACCAAGGTTTCTATCTACCACACAAATGCCTCGTGTATTTCAACTCCTGACCTGAACCTCTCCCAATTCATTGCTTGGAACCCCCAGGTCTCAGCTTTTCATTTCACTGGCCTAACTGAGCATCAACTCATCAAAATCTGATTTTTTTTTTTTTTTACATTAGATTGATCAGGATAAAAAGTAGGCTTCTTTGTTCCCACACTATTTCTGCTAGAATAAGCTATCCTTATCAAATCAAGTATTTCAATGAGAAATGGTATTAAAGAATAGAGAGTTTTAGGCACTCCATAACAATGTGATTTTCCCAGTAGAAATTTCAATAATAATTAAATATTTACCTGCATACTTAATATCTGTATCTGTACAGAAAGATATAATCATGCAAACACACATGATTCAACCACTGTTAAAGACTATGTTAAACGTAAAAGTACAAGCTATCTTTTCCAAACTTTGCCAGCAAAGATTTTTCAACAGCCTACACCCAAGTCCATCATCCACCATGATACGAACTGAGCACACAGCAAACCACACAAAGCAGAAATGTGGCCAGAAGACCAGCTGACATCCTCACCCTGTCACTGGGAATTTCAGAATGGAATAAGGTTAATAACTGGGAGCCTCTTAAAGTAAATCAAGTTCCTTAATTATTTGATGAATTGAGCTATATCAAACTATAGTTTTTAAAAACCTAACATTACAGGAGGCAGGGGGGAGCCCTAGAATATGCTCTCCTTTTCCACTCCACTAAATAATAATCCTTGTTTTCCTTAAAATGGCTTCACTTTAATTAGAATGCCTCTCCTGATCAATTTTTCCGGTTTTGATAAATTCCATTATTTCTATCTTTGATGCCGAAGGAGACATTTGAATATAGGTATGTCCACACTTATTACAAAAGGGTATCATTTCATGCGCTTTTGTTGGAGTTATTTTATTGTTTTCCTCTATTGCTTTCATAGATGGGAACTGTTTTTATACACATACTTGGGAACGTGTGCGTGTCTATGTGCAGTTACAAAATCTGGCAAATCTAACGAACACGAGGCACCTTCTTTCCTCTTCTACCACAAATCTGCGTGCAATGCGGAAGTCAGGCTCCCCACAGGTCATCCATGCCCCCGTCCTCCAAACATGCACATGTAGTGAAAATCCCCAATTCATCTGCTTAGGCTCCCCATGTTATGGATCCGGAAATGTAGGAACATTTTCCAACAAAGAAAACATCCATAAACATAACCCTATAAATTCTTTCAGCAAATATTTATTGGACACCAAAATAAGCCTATATAACCATTAACATCCAAAAACACGAAGACCAGCATTCGAGGCTGATGGCTCCAAATCTGACAGGATCAACTCTTCAGACCCTGAATGGCAGTTTTTCCTCCTCCTTTCCCCAAGATTAAACTGCAGCCAATTCTCCTCCAGCCAGTGATAGATACTCTTCACCAACAAAGGAAGGAAGATTAAGCAAGACTGACAAAGCTGAGAATCCGTTGTGGGATTGCAAGAATGATAGACTAGATCAATGAATCTTGTTCCTAAATCAGAGATGCTTTAGGGGGAAGAAATGCAATGACAGAAATCACCGATTATATAGTCACCGTATGGTCTCTTCCATTCTTGGTTAGCACAGTCCAAAAATTGCTTATAAATCTGTTTTTTAAAATACCCCCCAAGATTCTAACAAAAGCGCCTATCCTTTATATAAATAGAGAAGATCAACACTGGAGAGCATGAGAAAAGCCACATTCACAGCCCCACCACCACCTCAGGCCTAGGCAGCGTTCGTCACCTGCGTCCCATCTTCTGGATACAATCTCCCTGATGTCAATAAGCAGGCGGGCCATAAATGTATATATTGACAGCTTCAGATGTGCATACCACCATCGTGAGTGCAAAAAAAGCACAAGAAACAAAAAACAACAAACAAACAACAACAACAACAACAACAACAAAACAAAATACCAGAGAAGCGAAGACAATGCTGGATGATTGGAAAGTACTGACAAGGTCCCTTTACTTGGAAACCTTAGAATCTAAGGGGTAAAGAAGACAAAGAAAAGAGCTTCACCCTGGCAGAGTGAGCTAGCACAAAAGATACACTGCTCCTCTATTTCTCAATCCGAAATGAGATGTCTAAATTAAGAAAGGAGAGGATGAAAAATATTTTCCAGAACAAATGAATTTTCATTATGTTGAATTTCCACGGGGAGCACCAATTATGCTGATGACAGAATACGCTGTTTTACAGGACGCGTGGGGGTGCCTTACTTATCATCTCAGGCCCCTAAGCTTGACAAAGATCACCTATCATTAAGTGGTAAACTATGTCTTGAGATAACTCACCACCTACATGATGTCTCAAATGATTTAAAATCATTTAAAACACCCCCCCAATAAATAAGTAAATAAAATAGACTCCCCAAATAACAAACCACCATTTAGAAAAAAAGGTTCCTTTCCTAATGAAAGAAATGTTGGCTTCTCTCCAAAGCATATAAACACTAAGTGTTTGTTCAGCAACTGAATATGCAAACGAAATTTATTGGAGGAAAATGGAATAATAAGTAATAATGCAGGAACAAAAAATACCACTGTGCTTCTAAAACATATTCCAAGCAAACATTTACAACAGAGATTTTGCATAGCAAACAGGCCACTAAAGAATCGGGCATTTTAGGTTCTTCCATTTCTGATTTCTTGCTCATTCCCTTCTCCAAATTTTCCTTTGCTTTAATGGTAATCTCAGAATTAAAATCAAAAGACAATTTTTTTTTACATATAATTTCACACTCCCCCACCCCCGCTTTGCTGTCAAGTGTCTGACCCCAGTTTGATAATCTCATTTCCTGAGAATCAAAAAGCTGGAAATTTAAGCTTCCTAGAGTGTTAATTGCAGCCCTGCTCCATTGCTAATCAAAAAATTGGATGTTTTGCATGAAAATGCTTCTCTAATTAATTCTCAGTCATAAATCGCCCTGGTTTTAATAACCCCTCCTTGATTGGATAGCCTTTGAAGAGACAGTGCAGCTAATCCGCTAAACTAGAAAAAACACACGCAGAAAGAAATAATAAGTGGGCTTACAAGGTATGAACTAGATGATTGCATTAATACTGTCAAACTAAAAAAGTGAGTCTCCTTCCCAGGCTTTTCATGCCTCACCCAGCACCCCAGCAAAATAAACCATGAAACTAGGTATCATGAACAAAGTCAACTGTCACAGAGGTCATGCATCAAAAGTCAAATCTTTTCGCCCTCCTCCCGTAAAACAGCTATTCCTATCATTTTTTTAAAAGAGGTTTCCCTTGGCATTTTTTTCCCCCTAGAAACTGGAGATCCAACAATGTCCACGTGTCACACTGTCTATTTTAATAAGACAGGGTTTTTGTTTCTCTCCTTCCCTCGGCTTCTGACTGACAATATATTATCATACATATCTCTAAGAGGTGCTGAACTGGATTTTCATTATCCAAAATGTCAAGATTCGTTTTTGTCATCACAGAACACAGCTGGTCTACACCAGCAGCCCTTTGATTAATTCAAATGGAACAAGTCACCTATACATAACTTCATTTTCCCTAGACTGGGTCTTGCATTCTGCAGATTTTAATTTACACCTTGTCAGTATAAGATACCATTTGCTGCCATGGTGGCACTCAAAGAAAAAAAGCAAGTCTTAATTAGCAGCACTTTGCATTAATCCTATGATTACTAATAAGGCAACAATTGGGAATTTTCAGCTTCAGAGCAGGAATTATTTAGAATTCACTCACTGCTGTTTAATAATATTATACAACTTTCAGAAGATGTTGGAACAATATAGATGCACAATGAGTACATTTAACAAGCACTATTTTTAACATATAAATGAAAATAAATGTGGTTCTCCAGTTGACTTATAAAATAGTTATGTCTACGTTCCCTAAATTTCATGAAGGCAGATACAACAAAAGTTATGCTAAAAGAAATGACGGAATAACAGGCCTGGATGAATTACTACAACAAGAGAAAAAGGATTTCAGGTTGATTCTGACTTGAACACAGAATGCTCAAACCCACAGTTGTATAGCCTTCTACCATCAATAAGATTACGTTAAAAAACTTCACAATCCAATACGAGATACCACTATATACCCCCCAGAATGTCTGAAATTAGAAAAACTGACAATACCAAGTGGTGGCATATACCGCTGGTGGAAATGCAAAATGATACTCTCACTTAAAAAAAACTAGCAGCTTCTTTTTTTTTTTTTTAATTTTTTTTTCAACGTTTATTTATTTTTGGGACAGAGAGAGACAGAGCATGAACGGGGGAGGGGCAGAGAGAGAGGGAGACACAGAATCGGAAACAGGCTCCAGGCTCTGAGCCATCAGCCCAGAGCCCGACGCAGGGCTCAAACTCACGGACCGCGAGATCGTGACCTGGCTGAAGTCAGACGCTTAACCGACTGCGCCACCCAGGCGCCCCAAAACTAGCAGCTTCTTAAAAAGTTACATATACACCTACCATAGGACCCACAACCTCACACCTAGGTATTCCCGAGAGAATTCAAAATTTATGTGCCACACAAAGATTTGTACCCAAATGTTTAGAGCGGCATTATCACAGTGACCAAAAACTGGAAACAATCCAAACACACATCCGCAGCTGGAAGGATAAACAAAGTAGTAAATCCATTTCGACTGTGGTATATCCATTCAATAGAGTACCACTCAGCAGTAGAAAGAAACTACTGATATCTGCAGTAATATGTATGTATGTCAAAATCATTATGTTGTGAAAGAAGCCAGTCACAAAACTGTTTACTATATGAGTCTATTTACATAAAATTTAGAAATTGCAAGCTAAACTATTGGGATAAATCATGTCACTAGTTACCTAGAGCTGGGAACTGAGAGAAATAGTCTATGAAAGGGCACAAGGAAATTCTTGAGTGATGAAAATGTTCTGTATTATGACAGGTGAACATATCTCAAAACTCATCAAATTGTTCATTCTAAATGAATGTGGCTTACTGTATACAGATTATCTCAATAAAAGAAAAATAAGCACCCACTATTTCAAATGCAAGTTATTTTGCAAACCCTATATAATGAACTCTATGATATAAATTGTTCAACTTTGTGTGACTGGTCAAGTTATTTAACCTCTACGAGCCAAGCTGTTCTTAGACGTAAAAAGTTAGAAAATAAAGGCCTACTAGACAAAAGGATTATGAGAGTCAAGTGTTAATTATGTATGTACTCAAAAAACTGACAGCTCAGTAACTTTACCCTCTTCTTGCAATATTAGTTTCCCTTTTCTTCCTCCCTATTATAATCTATGATATATTCATGTATCTTCTCAAGTATCATTAACATATTGGAAAAAGTTCCAAACTTGAAGAGAAAACACCTAAGCTTCTATCTAGTTCACCATCTGGTTAATGTGTAATATTGAACTTCTTGTCATTTGTAAAAAGCATGAATATTTATTGTGTGCACAGCATATTCCAGTCACTGTATGAGGAACTTGAGATGTAAGGTAAGCTCAACTGACATGGACCCTGCACGCTTGGAACTTAAATAATGACTACACATTTTACACAAACAAAAACAAAATACTGAGTCATTACAAGCATGTCATGGGCTACAACAATACGAAGCTAATCTAGTTCTGGGGGTGGGAAGGAGGGAGGGGGGGTGGTTGAAAAAACAAAACAAAACAAGGTAAGCCGCCTCAAGGAAATAACAGTTTACAGATTAAAAAGAGACACTCCATGTAAAATCTTTTAGAATACTGACACATGGTAAGTACTTAATAAGCATTATTTAAAAATCATATAAAGCAGTGAGCTACCTTAAAGATGACAACTAGTTATCAAGGACAAAGAGAAGATGGGCAAGTCAGTTTTATGAATAGGGAAGGGCACATGAGGTGTTCCTGGGGCCTGAATGAACATGGCATGTTCAGAAGCCCAACATGGCTGTGATCAGAAAAGGGGCCACACAATGAGAAAGAATGAAATCTGGCCATTTGCACCAACGTGGATGGAACTGGAGGGTATTATGCTAAGTGAAATAAGTCAGGCAGAGAAAGACAGATACCATATGTTTTCACTCCTATGTGGATCTTGAGAAACTTAACAGAAGACCATGGGGAAGGGGCAGGGGGTAAAAAAAGTTACAGAGAGGGAGGGAGGCAAACCGTAAGAGACTCTTGGATACTGAGAACAAAGGGAAGGTTGATGGGGGGCGGGGGGGTGGGCGAGAGGGGAAAGTGGGTGATGGGCATTGAGGAGGGCACCTGTTGGGATGAGCAATGGGTGTTGTATGGAAACCAATTTGACAATAAACTATATTGTAATAAATAAATAAACAAGAAATATCTCAGTGGAGAAGAAGGAGGAGGAGGAGGAGGAGGAGGAGGAGGAGGAGGAGGAGGAGGAGGAGGAGAAAAGAAAAAAGAAAAGAGGTCACAAAGAGGCTGGGTGTAAGTGGTGCCCAAATCAGGCAGAACATTATTAGGCATATTAAGGGCATGGTACTTGGTACTAAGAGATATTTTTTAAAAAACCACTAAATACTTTTAAATTACTCTGGTTCCAATGTAACGAATGGTTTGGAAGGATTCAAGGCAGAACCAACCAAGAGGGGAGAGCAGTCAGAACCTGGGTAAGGGGGCAGTATCGGTAGGACCCGGTATTAGATTAACTGCACGCCGCACGGGTGGAAGACAAGGGTGACCTCCAGGTTTAGCAACTGCTAACTCAACAATCACATTTAATGAAATCAAGTACATACACTGAAAGAAGAGCAGGTTTGGGGGGCAGTGGGGAGAAGGGGAGATTGTGGGTCTGACTTGGCCATGTTCAGGATCGGGTGCTCAAGAGACAGCCAGCTCAGAAAATCTATACTGCTTTGCCTCAGAAGGTTATCATGACAGTGACGGTCTTGTATTGCTGTGTGCATAAATTATTATCAATATTTTTAAATTGTTACTCCCCACTGTAAAGTCTACAGAAACACTGAAAAACAACTAGACCTCCACACTTTCTCAAAGTCCCTCTCAGCTTCCAAACTAAAATCACAGAGAACTGGAAACATAGGAAATAAGACTGACGACTAGAATAAATACGGTTCTTTTCCTTGCTTACAGCAAGAACTATTCTAGCAACTTCTACCCATGAGTCTGAGGAAATATTTGAGAGTCTTAAAGGGGAAATCATGGGGTATCAAGATGGGGTGCTAGATTAGCTTTCTGTTGATGTGTAACAAATAGCTCGCAATTTCTGTGGGTTAGAAGTCCAGGCATGAGTTAGCTGGGTCCTGTGCTCAGGGCCTCATTAAAATCTAAAATCAAGGTATCAACCAGGACTGCAACCTTATCGGAGGCTCAAGGTCATCTTCCTAGCTCATTCAGGCTGTTGGCAGAATTCAGTTCCTTGTGGTTGTAGAACTGAGACCCTTGTTGTCCAGATGGACTGTTGGATGGGGGTTCCTCTTGGCCCCAGAAACCACCCTCAGGTACTTGCCACACAGTACGCTCTTCCCGCAAGAATTACTTCCTCAAGGCAAGCATCTGTTACTGCTTCTTGTCTCTTTTAAGGACTCACGTGGTTAGGTCAGGCCCACCAAGGACAACCTCCCTTTTGAATACTGTAAAGACTATCGTCCAGGACTTTAATCACATCTGGAAAATCCTATGACAGTTGCCATATAGTGTAACCTAATCATGGGAGTGATAGTCCGTCATATTCACAGATTCAGCCCACACACAAGTGGAGGAATTATAAAGGTTGCAGGTCATTGGGGTCAGTTTAGAGTTCCGCCTACCACCAGCAGGAATATCAATTAGATATGTGTAATAAAGGTATAATTCAAAGTAGAAAGCCACTGACCAAAACAATGGCATAGGGGAAGAGAGAAAATATCTTTATATTCTACCTCAAAAGTTGTAAGAAATTAGTAAGTAATTTCTAGCAAGAAAGGTCACCCAAGAATTCTGGGTAAAAATGTATACACAGTCAGGCCTTCCAAGGAAGAACAAGGTTATTCCCCTACGGAAAGCGTAGAGAGAGCCTAGAGATTCTTTTTAAAAATGAAAACAATAAGGTAGACTACACATCCACCAGAAGGACACAAACTTAAGAGGCTGATAAAATCCCATTTTAGTGAGAATGGAAAGCAACTGAAATTCTCAAGCAATTTCTCATTAATTTCTATGATTTTAAAATGCTTGGTGGTATCTTCTAAAACTAAACGTAAAGCTGTCTCATGACCCAGCAATTCCACTCCCAAGCACATCCCTAAGAGAAATAACAAAGTTATTTATAGCAGATTTGTCACAGCCCCAAAGTAGAAATGACAAATGTCCACTAACAGGAGAATGAATAGATTGTCCTACAATCATACAATGGAATATACGACAAGAGCAACAAACTGATACATACAATAACATGAGTGAATCTCACGGACATCATGTTGAACAAAAGAAGCTAGTACACAAGATACTGTATGACCCTATTTCTATAGGTCTAAAGAACAGGCAACACTAAGTGATGACATTATAAATCAGAAGAGTGGCACTTTGAGGGGGTGGTACTGACGAGGAAGTGGCATGAGAAAGCCTTCTGGAGGCTGGTTACACGGGTATGAGTGTGTGTGTGTGTGTGTGTGTGTGTGTGTGTGTGTGCAAAAACCCAGCTGTATATCTAAGGTGAACAGCACTTTACACACTTTTTCTGTAGGTATAGTCCACTTCAATATAAAGAGAAATAATAAAATAAAATAATAAGCTAGAAAAAAGGGAGAAGAAACAGAAAGGATTCAGTTCATAGGAACTAAAGCTCAAAAGTTTACATAACATATGTTATCACTTGTAAAAGTAACTGAGGCAGTTACAAATTTAAAGTGTAAACAAACAATGATGGCTAAAATCTCAGCAAAGTCATCTAAAACTGAGTAATTATTCTCCTTGGGCATTATATTTGCCTAAAAATGTCCTAGAAGTGAAGGTATAAAAGGAACACTACTATCATTTAGGTGACAAAGGATTTCAGTTTCTCAGGAAATAAAACCAAATTCTGTATCTGTTCTGAGGAAACTATATCTATTGAGTTAACCAGAGTAAACAGTTTAGAAATGATCAGAGACGGGGCACCTGGGTGGCTCAATCGCTTAGACGTCGACTTTGGTGCAGGTCATGATCTCTCAGTCCGTGAGTTCAGGCCCCTCATCAGGCTCTGTGCTGACAGCTCAGAGCTTGAAGCCTGCTTCAGATTCTGTGTCTCTTTCTCTCTCTGCCCCTCCCCGACTCGTTCTGTCTCTTTCTCAAAAATAAATAAACATTAAAAATTTAAAAAAAAATGATCAGCAACAACCACTCAATCTAGATACTAAAGAATTCTTGGGGCACAAATCTTCTCTTGAGAATTTTTAAAAAATGATTCAATGAGGTTTTCAAGAAATGTTAGAATGACTGATTCCCAATAAGAGTCACAGAATCTAGAAAGAAGGGATAATCATAGATGACTGGTGGTCTGTCCCATCTACAATCTCACTTTTATCCAGCCGCTTCCTACAGCCACGCTGTCGCGAACTAGGTAGACAATTCGTTGCTCATCTTCCAAGCCAAGTCAAAACCTTCCCTTTCAGATTAGCTGTAACCCTTCTTTCTTTCTTTCTTTCTTTCTTTCTTTCTTTCTTTCTTTCTGCTTGTTTCAGTCATACACCTTTTATTGTTTTCAAGAACTTATGTCATTTTCAAAAGATCATTTTCTTTATGGTACTAATTTGAGATCTGTGCTAGTTCTAGGATTTTTTAGTTTAAGAATTGTTGGCAAATTACAAGTGAGCCTATGACTCCTTTTTTTTTTGTTTTTTATTTCCCCCATGGGTAGCCAGGATGTGACCTCAGAATGAAGGCAAGGGGCAGGCAAGACAAGAGTGTCCTAACACATCGCCGAATGATCAGATGTAAGGTAGTTCATTTACAAAGAGAAGGAATGACCTTTCCATTTTAACCTCCTTTTTTAGCCATATGCTAATCATTCTCAATTACTTATGTAGTACAATTCAGAGTTAGTGGCACTGAATATCAAAATGACTTTGAAGAGGAATGGCCACTTTGATTATTGCCATGAGATTTTACCTCTGGGGTGGATGTAAGTGGTTAAGAACAGATCACTAAGGAGTCACTAAGTGCTGCCCTCTTGGTTAGAGACATTATGTGAATTCCACCCGGGCCACCTCACTGGATGACACTTAACACTGCATGACTGGGATGACCACTGATGTAAGCACATTTTTTCAACACTCCTAAAGAACTTTTGTCAAAGAAGAAAGCAAGGATTTAAAAAAAAAAAAAAGAGTTTCTAAGAACCATTCTAGAAGATTTTACTTAAATCTATTTGACTTGAGTCTCATTTTCATTGATTTTTAAAAATGTAATGGTCTCCTATGTGTGAATTTAAGTGTCTCCTATGTGTGAATGTCGGGGGGGGACCCCCAGATAAATTAACAACAGTTAACACTTCATCATTACTTCATACGTGCCAGGCACAGTTCTCAACACTTTATACGTATTCACACATTTCACTCTAGTCCTATGACATTAAGTATATTATATACTTAAGTATATTACATTCAATTTGTAGAAAGTAAAACTGACACACAAAAGAGCCAATTTACTCAGTCACCCAGGTAGGAAGCCTGACTGCAGAGACCACACTCTGAACCTCCAACTAGTCTTCAGATTCCGATCTTTAGGAATAGTGACCAAATACTGAGAATCCAGAACCCAGAGTTTTGGACTTGATGGAGAGTCATAGAAATCATGTAACTTCTCTCTCTCGGAGAAAACCCGTTAAGGGACTTGCACAAAACCCCAGAGCAAGCTGTTAAGAAAGATGAATGGTAGCTAGATTTTAATAACACAAATACAGGTCCTTCTTGGAATAAAAAATAAAGAATCGTATTCTACAGATGGTTTAAAATGAGCACTCAAATTAACAGATCAAACAAAGCCAAAAAGGAGAAAGTGGTATTTGCAACTTAAGAGGAGGAGGAGGAGGAGGAGGAGGAGGAGGAGGAGGAGGAGGAGGAGGGGGGGGAGGGGGGGGAGGGAAGGAAGAAAAGAAAACCTGAACTCCGACACGACACCGGATGTCAGAAAGGGAATGGTGACAGGTAATCAAACACTGCCGAATGCCTTATATGTGAGGAACTTGATAAGAGATTAGGCTAGATTAGATGTCGTTAGATTAGACACATCTAAACAAAATTAAAAGAGAAACATGAAAATATGTGTTTATAAAAAGCTATCTTCACCCCTATGTAACACTCCATTAAAACCACCTTCTTCTTAGGGCAGGCACCCGGGTGGCTCAGTCAGTCGACCATCTGACTCTTGATTTCCGGTCAGGTCATGATCTCACAGTTCATGAGTTCAAAGCCCCATGTCAGGCCCTGTGCTGACAGCAGAGAGCCTGCTTGGGATTCTCTCTCTCTCTCTCTCTCTCTCTCTCTCTCTCTCTCTCTCTCTCTCTCTCAAAAGTAAATAAACTTAAAACAAAACAAAAACAAACAAACAAACAAAAAAAACTTACCCTTTTCTTGTACTGCCTATCCTAACAAATAACATCATTATCTACCCAAGTCGCCAAAAAGGAAAACTGGGAATCAGCCAAAACACTGATCTTTGCTCAAGTTCCACACAGGAGGAGTCATCATGTCCACTTGATTCCACCTCAGAATTGGCTTTTAGATGTACTCCCCTCCTCCAACCTCTCCACTATTGCCTCCTAAAATGCTGCCATGATCTTCTATAAGCTCTCACCTGACATAACAACACAACTCGCCCCCCTCTCCAACTTCACTATACTCAATGCATCCTCCACAGAGCTCCCACAATACCTTCTCTAGAATGCATTTCTGATTATGTCACTCTCCTGCTTTAAACCCTTGGAGGACTCCTTATCACCCAGAGGACAAACCGTGCCTTCTTGCTGTTACACCAGATCCCCTGAGACCTGCCCACCAGGCCTCCCTTTTCTAAGCCCAATCTTCCCTACATTCTCTGCTTCAACCCCAACAAAATACCGACTACCCCACGAAGCTCTCACACAACAGGGTGTTGTTTTCGTCTTCTCCCTACTGGCAGTGCGTGCCCTCCCTGGACCGTCTCGCTTTCGGATTAGGACTCCCCTTGGCAATGTTCAGTGTTTCCTCCTCCATGCTCCTGAAAGTGCTTAGAACATTCATTAAAACTGTATCTGTTTGCAAGCCTTGTCTTCCGTGGCACCTAGAACTCTCCTACACGCAGATGTTCCAGGAGCAGGCCTAGAATACAGGTGGCCTAGAAATGTTGACCGTATGTTGTCACTTTTGTTATGTCAATTGGTACAACAACCCTAAGAAATAGACAGGGCAAGTGCTGCTAACTTCATTATACAGATGAGCAATCTAGGGCCCAGAAAGGTAACGTGACTTGCCTAGTAAGAGCAAGATGAGTAATAGCTACTCCTTCCATTAAACCACCATGCTCCCCAAGCTACTCAAAGCACAAACAGCTGCACCAATATTCCACATATGAACATCACTAACCAACTGAACAGGGATATGTAAATTAGTTAACTGGTGCTGAAATCAGACGTTAATGTGCAAACAAACAGGGACTTATTTGAGCTAAGTGGGCATGAATATGCAAATGAACTGGCTGCAATTCAGTAGATGTCATCACAATTCTAGGAATGAACATCCTATATTATGACTGTTACAATATTCATGTAGCATTCGTACATACTATCATATATTACTGTAATATGGGCTTTTTGAGTTTAAAATTGTGGTGAAGCCAAAAGTAACTTGATGCGTATTTTCACCCACACAATTACAAGCTGGAAATCAGATGTGAGCACACAGAACTCTGCCGTCTGCTGCCATTTGCAGTCCACGCTGAACGAGGTACTATGGCATTAGGGTAGGCGGGTCCTTCGTGATCCAGCCCCTGCCAGTATCTCTGGCTAAATCCACCGTGCACAGTCTGATATGATACACTACCACAGTTGCATTCAACACCGTGATTTTTCCTACAAAAATTTTTAATAAGGGGGCACAGCTATACCATTTGAATACGCTTCAGAAAATCCAGTATGTGATTACACTTGGCTTTTGCTCAAGTGTAGCCCGACTTCTATTTCATTATCATCACCAGTACACCATTGGTTCTATCGATTCTTAATGTCTTAATTGTTACTATGAACAACGGCCCAATTGTTATTATGAACAACAGCTTTAGTGTCCCATCTATTATCTCTGGTTCCTGAAAGTAACAAATTATAATCAGTAAAGGTCTGTATACATAAACTGATTTCCTTAAATAGAAAAAGTTATATCCATCTAACTCATGTTATGAAACAAGGAAAGCCTCTATCTACTCTCACACTTGTAGACGTTTCTACCTGCCATGACCACTGCCTGAAACGCCTACCTTCTTTACTTGAAAAGCTTCCTTCCACCTTCTTCTATAAGAAGTTTGAAACTTCAGTGCTCCCAAGAGCCTCCCTGCCTTCCCAGCCCTGTACGCACATCTGTTACAGATCTACACAATTCCATCATAATGCGTTTCACAGTGCTCTGATCACTTGTTTGCACTGCTGAATTAAACAGAATATAAGCAGGGCTACAAGTAGCAGAGAACCAAAATACCAGTGACTGAAACAAGACAGTTTATTCCTCTCTCGTGGAGAAGTCCAGGAGGCTACAGTGGCTCTGGCCATCAGCGGTGTGACACAGACCCCAGCAGCCAACTCAAGCTGCTCCGATCTCATTGTTCTACCACCGACAGGGGCGCCTCGCCCGCACAGTCCAACATGGCTCACCACCATGTGTCATTAGGGCTGTGTGTGAGGACAAGGTTCACACACACCGCGCCGGGCAGAAAGGGGGCAGCCTGTTCCTTCTCTTTAAATGTAAGGCCTGAAGTTATCTCACTTCCACGCACATTCTACTGGTTAGAATTGAATTACGTGTTCATGGCTGGCTGCAAGGAAAGCTTAGAAATGTTTTATTTTGGGGGGCCACGTGCATGGCTAAACACCAGGGGCTCTATTCCTATGGAGGAAAGAGAACACATGCTGGGGGGGCAACTGCCCGTTTCTGGAACACAGTCACGGCCCCTTTCTGCTCCTTTGCCCTCCAAAGACAGAACTGAGTTCTGTTCATTACTGTATTCTAAAGGCCTAGTGAAGCGTCCAGGACAAATAAATGTAATGAATCTGTACATATTCAACAAATAACCAGAAAGACCTAGAAAACACAGGAAATGAAAGAATAGCTGCTGACGTCACTTAACACTAGGTTCTGACTTGGCCGATGAGGATGAGGGAGAGGAGGGGGCAGGAGGTCAGCAGGGAGCGCTCCTGCTCCTGAGTCATCTTCTCGTGAACGACTCAAGGGACAGTTCCAGCCCAGTAGGAATTCACAGCGGTGGCACGGACCTGGCATTTCAGTGGAAAGAACGAATCCAGCTCTCACAGAACACTCCAAATTTCCTGCAGACTTCTAAATGGGAACATTACACTACATATATGGTTGTGTCTCTGGAGGTTTCAGAGGCCTTTTAAAAATTGTTGTATTTATACTTTTTATGAAATGTATAATAGCTGAATGTATCGGACATTTAGTACCGTCGTAAAACCACAACAGCATTTCCATCACGTAGCTGAAGAAACAGAAGCAGCACCATTATCCTTGAAGTCCTAGGTACTCCTCTCTGATTATTCCTGCCTCTATCCTTTCCAGAGGTGATCTCTTCCCTGAGCTTTATGTCTATGCTCCCTCCTTTTCCTTCTTCACATTTTCACCACATAAGGACATACACCTGAAGATATTATTCGGTTCTGACTGCTTTTGACCTTTATACAGATGGAATTTGACTATACATAACATGTGTGATTGCTTCTGAGATTCAACCATGTTAATATACAGTCCGGTTCATTCATTTTCATTGCTACATGGTATTCTACTGTGTGGCTATGCCACTATTTATGAATCCATTCTCCTGTCTATGGTATCTGAATGGTTTCCAGGTTTTGTTACTCAAACAATGCTACTATAAACTCAACTGTCAACAGATTTTGCCTTTCAGTTCTCAATGCGCCAAGGATTTATTTTCCTAAATGATAGGAGTTTCAAACTCAACATGTTTTTTGTTTTTGTTTTGTTTTGTTTTGTTTGCTTATGGATAATTGTCTGACCACTCATCATTGACTCATCTGTCCTATCCCTACAGACCTATAATGGCATCTGTCTCCCTTACCAATTTTCCTTTGCATAGCGCTCTGCTTCTGCGAGTCTTTAATTTTGTAATGGTACCTTGGGTGCTGTACAGAGGAAGGGAAAAGGGACAGATGTTGGGGGTCTAGGCAGGCAGGGCTCTGAGCCCTGGACCCCACTTAGTCAAACCACCTCCACTTCCATCTGCTTTCTATACTCAACTCTGAAATAAGACCTACAGAAAACAGGTTCTAAGACTAAGAAAATGAGTTCGAAAACTAGATTATGAGTTCCAAATCACTTTCTACCATTAAAATCTACTGCTTTGGGGCGCCTGGGTGGCGCAGTCGGTTAAGCGTCCGACTTCAGCCAGGTCACGATCTCGCGGTCCGGGAGTTCGAGCCCCGCGTCAGGCTCTGGGCTGATGGCTCAGAGCCTGGAGCCTGTTTCCGATTCTGTGTCTCCCTCTCTCTCTGCCCCTCCCCCGTTCATGCTCTGTCTCTCTCTGTCCCAAAAATAAATAAAAAACGTTGAAAAAAAATTTTTAAAAAAATCTACTGCTTTATTTTCTAGACGTCATATTACATATATATATGCATGTCAATTTCTTCTGGATTTTGATAACAGCTCACTTCAGGTAAGGCCATCTCTAGGAGTAGTCCTGAAAGGACTCAACCTTCATTCTGAAAACGTAGAAAGGCCTTAGGAACCATGTCTTGTTGGGACAATGACCCACGTGTTCTTCGGTGCCCTCACCAGTCTAAGAATTACTTTCCCCATGATGGGTCATAAACGTTTCTGGTCTTCTCCATTTGCGAAAACAGCTGAAGTCAGAATTAGTTGCATCATATAAACTACTGAGGTTGGAAAAAATATAATTTCTTGCAGCCCTAAAGCAACTCTAAGAAAAGGAGTAAAGCTGTTATTTTACATTGAAAAGTTAATGTGCACAAATGATAAAAAATATGACAGAAGCTAACTTTAAAGTTTTTCTGTTACATATTAGAAATTTGTTAACTTTTTTCATATTTTGGGCGGGTTTTCTGACGGAAAAAAACACTCTTAACTGAAGTATAATATAAAGAGAAATGCATATGTGTCACTTTCCAATCTCTAATACATATGTCACTTAACAGTATTCACTCTTTTCCCCTATCTGCATGGATGAATGAATAAATGGGTAGAACAAAGGTTACAGGTCATCAACCAGTTCTGCATGATGACCAATGATCACTTCCCAAGAGTGAGGTTCACAGGCTTTACGAAGGTTTTGTGACAGTTGCTCTGCACTCTCAGGATCCATTGTCCCATGACCACCAGGCTCCTCCACACAGTGCAGATACCAATACTCTGTCCCATGGGTAGAAAGGATGTTATAGGAACTAGAATTCTTCGGAAAATAAACCCGCATTATAAATGAAACCCAGAAACAAAGAACGTTTTTAAATAAATGTCTACGTTGCACACATTAAGGCTAAGAGGCGACACACTCAGTAACAAATCTCATCATAAGAATACTTTTATTTCTTATCTGTTCACGACCTGAGGAACATATACTTATAACTTACCACTTCTTAGGAACACACAAAGAAATTAGCATTTCTGAAAATTCTATTATAATTTCATTATAAGGTTACCCTCACATATGAGTAAGTTCAGTCCCTTAAAAAAGCAAGAGTGTACATATATAAAAGGAAGGGGAATCAATTTTTATATCCTATTTTAGAATCTAAACCAGAAGAGATAACTATGAAAGATTAAGGTTATTTTGAAATAATTATATGCAATTTTAAGAAGAAAAATGTATTTTTTCATGTGCCCAGCACATTGCTACATAGTTATTAACAAAGTCATTACACAAAATTTAAGACTACAAAGAATCTTCCAATCTTATTTCAGGATATAAAGCTTTATAAGTGCTTCTTATATTTAAGGCTGTGGAACAAATGTGTGGTATGAGTGTCAAGGTGCTGTACCTCACTTCAGCCAAAATGCCCCTGAAAATGTGTGCATAAATGAAGTCTTGCTTTAAATGCTCCATTATAGAACAGTTCGCTATCTGAGAGACTTGTATTATAAATTCTTTGGTAAAAAAGGATGATCAACTCATGCCTAATATATTCCAAATATCACTGTACCTTAAGGCAAGGTACCTCCAAACAGATTAATTACATACGATATCATTAAGTATTCACAGCCCCAGATACCAACAACCCATTAGAGGGAAAGACTAAGAAAATTCAGGTCAGGTCAGGCTAAGAGCCCAGTTTTCCCTGATGCCAGTACTTCCATATTTACCATGTAAAGCAAATCCTCTTAGAGAAGTCAATTCTCAAGTGGTGGGAGCTTTACAGAATATTTTAATGTCAGGGCTATAGAAATGCCACTCATTAGACTAATGGGAATAAAAATAGCACTCTAAAGGTAATATTATTGAGTACAAACAGAAGTACTAAGTAGCCCCAAGACAGGAAAGAACTGTAATCAAAACTGAGTATACATTTCTACTTGGATCAATGACAATTAATGTACTCTACTCATTCGTGATTTTATTATCTGAAAAATGAGCAAAGAGGACAAATCACAGGCCTCTTACTCTGAACTAAACCTCCCACTAGGCCTTCTCAAATAGGTAGGCCTATAGCTACAAATAAGGAGATACTGGGGATAGAGGCCTCCTCCATTATACTTTTTAAGTGCTTAATTCAAGCCAAGCATTGTCCCAGGCACTGGAACGCACTAATGAGTAAGGCTTGCACTGTGGGTATTCGGAGAGAAGGGTAGCAAATTACCAAGCGGGAAACACACACACACACACACACACACACACACACACACACACACAGAAATTAAGTATTTTGCAGAAGATAAAAAACATGTGATAAAGAACGATAGGATGGTGGTGGGAGTGGGCAGGATGCTGGGAGAGGTCAGGAAACAATAACGGGATTTGGGCAGGAGATCTAGATCTGGAAGTCACCCGAACCAAGGCACTAAGCAAAACTCAACTGGGGCTGAGATACCTGGGTGGAGTCTACAGAGTGAACACAGCAAAGGTTCCCAGGACCAAACCTTGAGACACTCAAACATAAGGAGGGGAAAAGGAACGTGGCTGGCCGAAAGATCAAGTGAGACGAACACAGAGCAGCAAATGCTCAATCTGCCAAGATGGAGGTCACCAGTGACCTTGAGAAGAGCCAACTCGGGAAGAGTAAGACTGGTGAGGCAGAGAAAACAAGAGATAGAGAAATGGATGCAACTCTCCCAATTCCACCGTGTTTAATATTTTAAAGTACCATTTTAATGTAAATCAATTATAGCTCTTCTAATTTTACCAGAGTTTTAGTTATCTAATTTTACAGTCCCTATGTCCCTCCTAAAGTAGTCAGAATTGATAACAGCTCTATTTTTCAAATGAAAAAACCAAGGCACAGTGGGGCTGATTAACCTGAGAGCTTATTTTGATCATGAGCAGCAGTATTGTGATTTTCTTTTAACCCTCATGAGATACTGTATTCATCAGTTACCTTGTTTCCCAAAGAATCCCACATTAAACCCGAGAAGCTATATTCACCTAAATGTTCATGTAACCTATGACACGGTTGTCTAAGCGGTAAAATGAAGCAGTCAAGAGACTCAAAACAACGGGAAGTCTCTGATTAATGGAGACACACAAGTTAGATTTCCACTTGTTATTGTGCACACTTTGAAACAGCACCCCCACCTCCTCGGCCCAATTGCCAACAGCGGACTATATAATGAACCAGCTGTACCATAACAGGGCCAACTGAGATGGGTTGATGATACCAAAGAAATCTCATGTTTACATTCTTTTTTCCCCTTGTGTGTCGTTAGGGTGGGTAACATTTTTAATTGCATGGTAACTTGAAAATGTTGGCAGGAACTTTACTTTCATAAAATTTGAGCTTTTTAATGTTACTTTGATGGTCTTTCTGATGGATTTTCTTTGCCGCAGAAGGAAAGGTTGACCCTGTGAACCAAAGCACTAGGAAGCGAAGCCTGCAGCTACGCGGTAGTAAGAGGAGAGACACAAATCTTCTGCCAGTCTTTTATGATTTGACTGACCTATTCAATTATGCCTTTTCAAGGATAAACTGAAATGCAGATCTCACTGTGGCCCTCATACAAGCCAGATTAATAGAGTAACTGAAAAAGGATGGTCGTTTTCTAATGGAAAATAGGTGTGATTTTCCCCTTTTCCAGCTGAAATGTTAAAAGCATTCATCAGAGATGCTTTTGCTCCTCAATGAAACACCACCAAACTTTTACAAAAACTCCTCAGCTGAGCTATTCTCTCACCAGGCAGTGATCTGTCAGCTCAGTGAAATTATTTAATGATTATTATGAGCATGATATGTTTGCTAACTACTCTCTTCCCTGGAACCAAAGATAAATCCTCCCACTTTGCTGAACCCTGGTAAGGAAAACAGACTACAGAATACAGCTCCGTATTTCTATTAACTTGCTGAAAAATGAGAAAAGTTCCTAATTAGATTATAGTGACTCTTCAATTAACCACCCTCACAGAATAAACTTCCTCCATAACTCACTTGGATTTCAAAACGTTTTCCAATCATACACGGCAGTATCATCCTAGGCCAGACAGCTCAGTGGCCACACTGCTACTTATTGAAGCTAGTTACAAGTGCACAGAACAAAAATGGATCTACACATAGCCTCTGCTTCTCCTCAGACTTAAAAACTAATAGAACCGTGAAGCTGATACCGGCTCTCAGTGGCCTCCCCTCCTTTTGGGGGCCCCTCCTATCTCTCCATGGTAAGCTTCCTCTCCTACGTTTGACATCGACTGTCCTCATTTGTTCTGTCGCTGAGTCAGTGAGTATTTATTGAATATTTACCATACCAGGCACTACGCTAAGGACAGGGAGTAAAATTGTATTTCTTCACTCCTTGACTTTTTTCAATCCTAACTGCCCTCTGTACCCATGTACCTGAAGACTCCAAGAGGCACACTTCACGTTTCCCACGCCTCTCCCCTCTCCCCCCCCCCCCCCCCCCCCCACCGCCACATGGCAACACTATCATTAAATAAAATGCCGGTAAGCTAATTTCCTTTTCCTTGTATCCTCAAACTATTTCTGGGCTTTTCGTTCTGATATATACGTGAGCTATGGAATTATTACTATGGCAGAGCTATGGGAGAGCACAGCCGCATCTTCAGAAAAATTTACAAGTGTTTAGATCAATAATGAAGGTGTAGGTAGAAATGACTAGGCGGTGGTCCTTAAATCCAGAGCGGCTAGCTGGTTAATTTATAATGTTTTGATGTAGAACCATGATGAATCTTAAAAACTAAATATTTAATTGTGTAGGCTACTCACTGCAAAATATTTCAAGTGTCTCCACTGCCTCCCCAAAAGTGGAAGTGTTCTTATGCACCCTTCAAGCAGGAAGCCCACGGTTTTAAAATAATTTTAAATCATCACCCCGTCCTCTCAACTCCTCTACTAGTTTTTATGCATAACATTACTTGGTTGTAAGCACTGACTTCCTGATATTGTTAGTGATGTCCATGAACACTGATAGCTGGATCTTAAGGCTTTATCTTCTCTTTCCTTCTCTTCCCCCTCCATCCCCTCTGATGCCTGGGATGGCTTGCACTTAGCAGGACTTCACAAATCTTTCTTGATTGATTCCATTTACCATGATTAGCATCTTTCTTGTCACAGAAGGAAACGTTATTGGATTTTTGATTTAATTAAATCTACTTACGATTTATTTTCTCAAGTATTTTCTCCTACAGATTACAACCCTTTAGTAACCACGTATGGATATCAAATATCCTGTATATCAGAGCTAGCTTGATTACAACATCCTATTTAGAGGCATCTTTCTTCCTTTTAAATAATGGCAGAGGCTGCATCTGCCCTTTTCCAAATCCCAGGCACTCCTGCCACATTCCAGAAGGTATAGAAAACAGTAAGTGTAACACTGACGGCCACAGACTGGCATTCCCGTGGACTGTGACTGGACTCATGGCTGCCATGTTTAAGCACAAAGAGACTGACCTCCTGTCTTTCTGCTTTGAGTTCTCACTTGAATGGTAGCAGGTCTATAAATCCTGTGGCCATAGCAATCGTTTTAGCTGCTCGGCAGCAGATGCTGGGAAGTGATAGAGGAAACAGATTATCAAGTCTTTAAATCTCTGCTATCTTGAAAGAAACTGGTGAATGCGAACGGCAAATTCACATGTGCCACACACTTCAGATCTTCCTCCAGAAACTAACTTTTCCAGAGATGTTCAATCACTTACCTTGAAGTTCTCCACTGCGACTGTAGAGCTCCCGTCTCTGCTCTCGCAAATAGGCACTCATACTGATGGCATGGGAGGAGGATTCGAACCTGGAATGAAGCACAGGGTAAACAGAGAGGCAGTAACCAAACAAGCGGTGGCCACCTTTGTACCCCAAGTGTCCTACTCCAGTCTGTGTGGCACTCCCTAGCGTTCCTTGACCCAAACATACTGGCCAACCCATGACAGGGCCAAAGCCAGCCGCCACAGACGTGGATTCATGAACAACACTCCTGGCCAACGCCCCTCCACAACAGCAGTTGGGCCATTCGCTCATTCTTCATTTCAACGGGTACAACTCTTCATCTGTTGCAACTTTCTTCTGCCTCCAGACCCTTTGCCAGGGTCCCTACACACACGAATAAGGGTATCCTGCAAGGTCATTCTCATTTTGCTGCTATGTGGTTCAAAACCTGTGAGGGACCGCCCCTGCCACAGAAATGTATCTTGCTTTTCTACACTCCCCTGGTTAGAGAACGAGTACAGAAGGCACACTAGCAATGCCGCTGGATAACTACACCAAGGAAGCAAGGCATCTGTGGTTTCTCCCTAAAAGTCCTCAAAAGCAATACCGTTTCTAAATGGTTTCTGATCTGCCATCTACAACATAAAATATTCTCAGAAGTATTAAGGGCGCCTGGATGGCTCAATTGGTTAAGCGTCCAACTTTGGCTCAGGTCATGATCTCATGGCTTGTGAGTTCGAGCCCGTGTTGGGCTTTGTGCTGACGGCTCAGAGCCTGGAGCCTACTTCGGATTCTGTGTCTCCCTCTCTCTCTGCCCATTCCCTGCTCATGCTCGGTCTCTGTCTCTCAAAAATGAATAAACATTAAAACAAAACAAACCAAAAATCAGGTGACAAAGTGTGTGTTCACATCACCCCAGGAATCGTTCGTTTCAGAGGCCAGAAACATGGAGGATAGGCACAGGACACAGAACAGGTTTCTAAAGGCTAAAATAACAATTCAAGGATGAAGAAAACAAAAGAAAAAATCCCAGTCTTAAGAGAAACTTGCAGGTAAGGGGAAAAAGAAACAGGTAAACTTAAGATTAAATCAACAGTAAATCCCCTGACGTGTTAAGAAATTGCATTTCAAACCTGAGATTTTCAAAGTCAGGGGAGCAGGCTGACAGGAGAAATCCTTCTAAGAATGACTGCCTCTAAGTGGTAAACAGCAACATCACGAAAGAGCAGCAGCGATAATGGCATAGGTTTCTGGCAACAAAAAAGGAACGCCATCACTTTCTTAATTATGCCTTCTTTATCCATTCTTTGACAAGGAAGATGAATGTCAGTTGGAGGGAAACACTTGGCCTTCTTGATCCTCCTCTGCACCCTGCCAAGAACTGAGAGGGCCCTAACAGCCAGAAGGAACGCAAAGTGTGTGGTACTTCACAAGTGCCACCTGCCAGTCAAGTGCAGGAAAGAAGCCGCCGACCTCCAAAAAGCACGCTGACGGCTATTGATCAGAAATGGCGAGGGGGGGAAAGAAAAATAAACTCTTGAGCAAAGAACAGAGAGGCACAGATTATACAATGAGAGAGAACTTAAACACACTTAATTAACCTTGGCTAAGGGCAATTAAAGAGAGTAATAAAGTCCTTCATGGATGCGATAAAACCAGATTACAGCTCGCCCAAACCTTAATCCTTTATGACCTGATGTATTTTTGCTACTGAGGAACCCTCTTTATGTTTGCCACCACTCACAGATTGGTATGATTTTACAGTAAAAGAGGCACTAGAGAAGATACAGCCTCACCTCTTACTGTATAGCCAAAGGCACAGAGGCCCACTGAGACGGGAGACCTGGTCTGCCGTGCACAGCTCATTAATGGTAGAGCCGGGTCCGGAAGCAGGCAAGTCTGTAGTAACGGCCTCATTCCGTGTGGGCGATGAGTTTTTACTGCTATGCAATAACAATAAATGTTTAACAATTACTTAAGTCCATTTATTCATTTCCAATATTCTATGTTTTCCAGTACCTCAATTTCAGGATTGGCTCAACGTATAAAAATGTACGTGTGGCCTGAGATTCAAAGTTAAGGATGAGGGTTGACAGCATGAAATCTAAACACCCTGAAACCTGCTTCTGCAATACACCTAGATTTACCACAGGAAGTGGAGCTAGGAAGACGGAAAGGGAAGGGGAAGAGACAAAGAGGAGAGGAAGAAGAAGAGGAAGAGACAGACACAGACACAGAGACAGAGAGCGCACACAGGAGCGAGCAAACAAGTGAGCAGAGGAAAGGCCTAAGCATTAAGGCAGCATCTCAGGCCGTCTTAGTTGCCTTTGCTCCCTCTGCAAACAGCTGTGTGCTCAGGAAAAGCGGTTCCTTTATAGCCCAAGACCTATCACCAGAGAGAACCCCTGACTGGATGAAGACCATCACCGTGGCGTGCTCCCCTTTGCCAGTGACTGCTTTAGGAATGGGCGTAAGACCTGAGGAAAACTTGCAGAGAGACTTTGTCACTGGCAGAAAAGATTAATAAATGGATAATAATTATTAACAAAAAAAGATCTGAAGTGGGATAGCCACTTTGTAAGACAGTCTGGCAGTGTCTTACAAAGCTAAATAGAATCTTCCTTTATGGTCCAGTAATCATTCTCTTATGTATTTATCCAAATGAACAGAGAACTTACATCTACACAAATGCTTGCACGTTTACAGCAGCTTTATTCATAATGGCCAGAAATTGGAAGCAACCAAGACGTCTTTCAAAAGCTGAATGAAAAAAAAAAATCGAGGTACAGGCACACAATGGAATATTATTTAGCAATACAAAGAGATGAGCTATCAAGCCACAAAAAGACATGAGGAACCTTAACTGCATATTGCTAAGTGAAAGAAGCTAGTCTAAAAAGGCTACATACCGGATGATTCCAACTATAAGACATTCTGGAAAAGATAAACTACAGAGACAGTGATTATCAGGAGCTCAGGGGGTGGGGAAAAGAGGAAGGAATAAGTAGAAAACAGAGGATGTTTAGGGCACTGAAATATCCTGCATAACGTACTGATGCATATATGACATTATGCATTTATCAAAACCCACTGAATGTGTAACACAAAGAGTGGACTCCAATATAAACCATGGACTTCAGATAATAACGAAGGATCACTATCAGTTCACCAATTGTAACAAATGCACCATATGTAAGAACACAAGATGTTAACAAAAGGAGAAGTTCTGAAGAAGGGGGACATAAGGACACTCTCTGTATCGTCTGCTTGATTTTTCTGTAAACTGAAAAATGGTGTAAAAAATAGTCTACTAATTAATAAAAAATTTTGTCGCAGGAAGAATCACACCCTTTCCTTGGCATCACTCTATCCTGGAGTGGAACCTAAGGCAGGGAGATGGAAAAGGCGGGGTCCTTGGCCATTCCGCACTGTTGGATTATGGAGTCCTCTACATTCCTCCCCACTGTGTAACATAATAACCTTCCTATGGTTTAATCTCATTCTTTTGGGGTCTGGATTACCTGCGGACTAAGGCATTTTAACTAATAGTGCGTCTGTCCTCTTAACAAAACTGTAAAACACAAGAAAAGAACGCATTCAATGAACAGAATGTATTTTATCCCAACGCAAGCACACTCAATCTCCTCTCCTCTGGACCACAAGATAAATGAACTGTTGAAACTTTCCATAATGATTAAGAACTCTATAAAAAAAAAAAAAAAAGAACTCTATGAATCTATGATATAAACAAATCTCAAAAGTGAATCAATAAAAGATACTGGAGCTTCAGCTGTTCAAAAAGAATGAGTTCAAAATACTTCTGGAGTCACATTATAGGCTCAGATTTACAGGTACAACTTAACTAGTTATCTCCCGACTCGTCAGAAGAATGCACAGATCTGCTAAGATTTAAATCCTGCTTTGACCAATTGCCAGTTATTGCCAGTGAATCTACTTAAATTACTTAACCTCGCTTGCCTCAAGCTTTTATGTGTAAAAAAGGATTAAAAATAAAACCCAGACCTGTAAGGCTGCAACGAGTAAATGAGATAATCCATGAAAATGGCTTAATGCTTTCGCTAGTACTTGGTGAGGATTCAGTGCCAGCCACTACTCCCGCTGCCAAAATTTGATATAATCACATGTAAATTATGTTTGAGATTATTTTGAGAAATTCATCTCCCACAGTACCTGGTACATAGTAAGCACTCAGTGGTAGCTGTTACTGCTGTTACTATTAATATAATAATATTAACTATGAGCTGTTACCAAATGACATAGGTACGTGGCCTGGTGGTATTAACTAACATAGTAATTAGAAAAAAAGAATTTCCGGAGTGTTCCTTTATTTAAAAATCAAACAGAATCCAATGCTACTTAGCTAAGGAGATTCTTGTAAACTTTAAGGTTATTTCTTGGCACTAGTGTTTTTTCCCCGAAAGCTGACATATTTCATTTCATACAAAATTCCCCAGAAATAGGGTTTTGTTGCCCTTCATTTTATATAAAATGCCACAGAAACAAATTACAAAAAATTTTTATTAAAAGTCTTAGACAGTCCAATAACCATACTCCAAAATATCTACTTCCCCTTATAGAAAACAAATGTACACAAAATAAAAAATACATTCACTGCCCATAAATTATTTCAAATCAGCTTTAACTGGGTGAAGCAATGGCTGCCAATAAAGTAGAAAGCCATCCTACTTGGATCAAACATTTCTTGACACCTGCTATCTTACCATCAGGGAGATACTTACTTAAAAAGAGAATTTTTTGGCCTTTGAGGTTTCTTCTTGGCAAAAAAGGCTGCAAAATCTCGGCCAGTGCTGGCATAACTTAGTTGAGCTGATGGTTCAGAGGCCGTACGAGTATTTTTCATATCCAAGTACTCGGTCAACAGCATCTGTACAATCAGATAAACAGTTTAACACACACATTTATGATGTGCTACTAAGAAAAGCAATTTAAAACAATGAAAACCTAATTCTAAATCCTCATCCTTGACATTCAGAAGTAGAGTAACCTCGCTATTCATATTTCCAGTTGTAGATCTGAGGTAAGATTCATCGCAGCCAGAACATCATCTACTTGCCACCTACACCCGAAACTGAGAATAGGATGTGCTAGGCATCTGAACACAGGGGTCAAGGGGGGCGCTTCTAGTGAGGGTCTGCTACTTGCCATGCGCTGTGCCGAGCGAGTTAATCACCATTCACAGCTTAATCCTCATCACTGCCATTTACAGCAACATCAGCAGCAATACAATAATAATTACTGAGGGCTTACACTGTGGTAGGCTAGGGGCTAATTTAGATGTATTATCTTATTTAAAGCACAACTCTGATCAAGTGAATTGTCAGATTACAGAGAAGGAAGTGAGGCCCAAGAATAGGGCTGGGGTTGCAGAAGGAACCCCAGGGGACTCGCTCTGGAGCCCTCGTCACACCCCTCACTCCACAGCACAAGGGATTAAACAACTCTAACAGACCTGCTAAGAGCTATCGTGAGCCACTGCAGGCTAAGAGGTGCTGACCCGCAAATAATTTCTAGGGCCACCAATCTTGACGGCTCCAAAGCAAGCAAACCAACAGCTTTTTAATCACTATTGCCAATGGGCAATGCTTAAAAAATCAATCCGCTTTACAGCCTCATTCGGGGCCTGGGCTAGAATCCGCATTGTATTTCTAAGACAAATACAAAACTTTTTAAAGTTCCCACCGTTGTGAAAGAAAACAGCAGATCTGGACCAGAAATCATCATGGCTCCTAAGCATATCTAACCTGGGATTAAAGTACATCGACTCATTTCTGAAATCACTTGCCACATCTACAATTTTAAGATAACCGGGCTGCCTGGGTGACTCAGTGGGTTAAGCGTCTGACTTCCGCTCAGGTCATGATCTCACGGTTCGTGGGTTCAAGCCGTGAATCATTAGGCTCTGTGCTGACAGCTCAGAGCCTGGAGCCTGCTTCAGATACCGTGTCTCCCTCTCTCTCCGTCCCCTGTCTCTCTCCCAAAAATAAGCAAACATTAAAGAGAAGAAGAAGAAGAAGAAGAAGAAGAAGAAGAAGAAGAAGAAGAAGAAGAAGAAGAAGAAGAAGAAACATTTAAAATTTTAAGATAACCAAGTGTTACAGCAAATGTACGCCAGCAATTCTACCCATGACTGAAGTAAAAGCTTTTCAGAGACTCCGGTTCCAAAAACGATTCCTTCCTGTATGGGGTATATATTCATTCATTTACTTATTCATTCAATAAATATTTGATGGGGCGCCTGGGTGGCTCAGTCAGTTAAGCGGCGGACTTCGGCTCAGGTCACGATCTCGCGGTCCGTGAGTTCGAGCCCCGCGTCGGGCTCTGGGCTAATGGCTCAGAGCCTGGAGCCTGTTTCGGATTCTGTGTCTCCCTCTCTCTCTGCCCCTCCCCCGTTCATGCTCGCTCGCTCGCTCTCTCTCTCTCTCTCTCTCTCTCTCTCACTCGCTCTCTCTCTCTCTCTCCCTCCCTCCCTCCCTCCCTTCCTCTTTCAAAAATGAATAAACAGGGGCGCCTGGGTGGCTCAGTCAGTTAAGTGTCCAACTTCAGCTCAGGTCACGATCTCGCGGTCCGTGAGTTCAAGCCCCATGTCGGGCTCTGTGCTGACAGCTCAGAGCCTGGAGCCTGTTTCAGATTCTGTGTCTCCCTCTCTCTGACCCTCCCCCATTCATGCTTTGTCTCTCTCTGTCTCAAAAATAAATAAACGTTAAAAAAAATTTAAAAAAAAGATTTGAGGATCATATTAAATGTTATCATCGAAAAGCATTTATGAAGCACTCTGTGAACATGATGCTCTCCCAAGTTTTATTTATTTATTTTTTTAAATTTTTTTTTAACGTTTATTTATTTTTGAGACAAGGAGAGACAGAGCATGAACAGGGGAGGGTCAGAGAGAGGGAGACACAGAATATGAAGCAGGCTCCAGGCTCTGAGCTGTCAGCACAGAGCCCGACGCGGGGCTAGAACTCACGGACCGCAAGATCGTGACCCGAGCTGAAGTCGGCCACCTAACCGACTGAGCCACCCAGGCGCCCCTGAAGTTTTAAAGCTAATTATGCCTGTTATGAGCACAGACATTACTAAATAGTTATCAAATATCAGGCATTTTTAGAAAATGATCTTAACTCAATCCTGAAATCTATGAAGTTAGAGCTAATATGCGTATTTTAGAGATTAAGAAACAGATTTAGAGGTATGAAGAAACTAGCCTATATGCATGTGTGGGTGAAGGGATTAATGGGAAATCTCTGTACCTTCCCCTCCATTTTGGTGTGAACCTATACACATACCTATAAATGTGTGTGTGTGTGTATATATGTACGTGTGTGTGTATATATATACACATTAAATATAAGTTATATACATATATACACATACACACATACATATATATATATGTACACTAGAAATTTCAAAGGAAAACTATAAAACACATTAACAAACTGTTCAATTTTTTTAAATATATATATTTACGAGGCTACTAGAGCATCATTCAGCATGGTGATGAAGCAGTACATTGACAAATACTATCTCTGTGAATACATCATCCAAACTGCCCAAGAGTCAAGAAGGGTATTAAACTGGGTCTCCAGTAACGACTCAACTGAAGGACTCAATTACTTGGTCGATTTGGCACTGATGCTAATAAGGTTTGTGGGGCTGTGTGATCAAAAGAGGCTGGTAAACGAGAACAGAATTTCAAACTGACAGAACACAGAAAGAGGTCTACAAAGGCACCTGTTGGTTTTAACACCGATCGGTATGATGGAAGTATGTTTCTGCCAAAGCATGAAGATACACCAGACCAGTGATCCTTCTGAAGTACTTATCGTCCTAGAATTCAATGACTGGCCTTGTACAAGAAAATACTGACTGATCAGGGCCTACCTGGTGAGCATCCTTAAAATTCAGGTATTTCAAGATCACTGTTCTTTTTCTCCACGTTAGTAAAGTCCTCTTAATTCTCACCGCTCACTTTGTTAGTCTGTTCTTACACACTGGCTTCTTCCTTTCTTTTCACAAACAGGTACTATTTCTACCTTCTTAATGAAAATGTTGCTTTGGTCCTCATTCTCTATAATTTCCTTTCTCTTGTGTCATTAGGTTCCAAACTTAAAAGGCAGCCTTCCCACATATTTCCATTATCATGATGTAATGTAGTCCCGATTCCTCTCCACACTCCAATCCCACGGATGTGACTGCACGCTTGACATATCCACACATTTCACTGATAACATCAACCCTAAATTCTGAGACCTGAATGCTTTTCCCATAAAATCGGTAATTTCCTCTGTCTTCTTTCTGTGAGTGGTTTCTTATTCTCACCGGCCTCCAGGTTTAAAACTTCAGAACTGTCTTTAGATACATTCCCCTCCCTTTGTCCCCATGCAGCAGTTAGTGCCTCAGCCCATTGGTTACTCTTCCTCAGCTCTCTCTTAGTTTGCCCCTCCCCATCCATCTGCTAGCCACCAACCTAGTTCAACTCATGCAGTTTCTCTCCTTTTCTGCCTCACATGTTTTATTCTTCCAGTCCTTCCCATACACCACGGACAGAGCGATCTTCCTAAACAACTGTTGCCACTGTCATCTTAAGGCTAGTTATTTTGTTGTCTACATTAATCTGACCTCAATATCTATTCCCAGTCATAGCTTATTCTCCTCAACACGAACGCAACACTCCATCACCATCAACTACTTAACTCTTCCCTGAACACGCATGCGTGGGCCCTCTCGATTTTGGAATGCCTTACCTAGATTGCCCTCTTTCCTCAATATCCTGACAAACCCTGCCCAAAAACAATTCCAACGTTTTCTCTCCCATGACACCTTCCCAAGACACTCTAGGCCAGCTGTCCCCTTTTCTGAGTTCCTACAGTACCCATTTCCCACATCATTCGATAAGTGGTAGTTGAAAACTGCCCTATACTATTACTTATCGTTTAAGGAAAAAGACACCTGACCACTCCAATTTTTATATTTCTTTACTTCAATCACAGAGCCGTGAAACAAACCAGAAAATGAATATATATATAAATACAAATACATATATATGAATATGAATATATATATGAATTCACATAAATTCATATATATACGTATCTATATATATCACTGAATTCCTAAATCTTACAAAGTATGTGATAAGAAGCCTTGATGGATATGTTTTTAATACACATATTAGAAATAGTCTCCAAAACGAGCCCTGTAAATGACTCCTCAGTACACAAATCTATACTACAAGTAAAATTAAAAGGGATACCTATGATTTTAATCATAGGTTTTGCCACGTTTGTTTCCTTCACTATATCTTCTTCTTTCCTAATAATGTTTACTACCAGCTAGAAAATATTACTTTAAAACAGGGTAAAGTTTTATTTTGACACGAAATTATGAGAAGTACCTTTTAAATATCTCAAAGAACAAATAAATCTTTTTTCTAAGATGCTTGAAATTTATCTGAATTAGACTAAATCTTCTATGACCAAGTCTTGACACACACATCAGACACCTGGCATTAAAACAGAACCATGGCAGGGGCGCCTGGGTGGCTCAGTTGGTTAAGCATCCGACTTCGGCTCAGGTCATGATATCACGGTTCGTGGGTTCAAGTCCCGCATCGGGATCTGTGCTGACAGCTCGGAGCCTGAAGCCTGCTTCGGATTCTGTGTCTCCCTCTCTCTCTGCCCCTCCCCTGTTCATGCTCTGTCTCTCTCTGTCTCTCAAAAATGAATAAATGTAAAAAAAAAAAAAAAGAAAAGAAAAGAAAAAATTTAAGAAAAAAAAGTAGAAACATGGCAATTCTTGGTGATGATTCCTCACCATTGTGGGTAATGTGCTGCATCTTCTAAATTGTAACATAAATATCCTAAACCACTACGTAGGAGTTCAAATTTCCATTTTTATGAAAGGAAGTAATAAGCTATACAGCTTGTCTTTTGCCTGGGGAAAGTCACCCAAGCCTGGAAGTCTGGGGCAAGGGGACATTACATATAATAGCAAATACATCCTGGCCACAGCAAATCTGCAGATTATCCCATGTTCTCGCTGACTCTAAATTCCTTCATCTCTCTGACACTCATTTCTTTTCTCTTTTTTAGTACAGGGAATTGCTATTTCTTATTGATCAAGCATTCAAAAAAAAAAAAAGTCAAAGTTTATGGGTGTTTTAAGTTTCACTTGAAAAGGTATTAATTTGTAAAACCAAAGACAAGAAATATAAAAACATGGCTGGAAAGCACCAGATTATCTATCTATATACTCCAGTGATATTATGATTCACCATATTTTTTGAGTACCTGGTATACTGGATGGTTCTGTGGTGGAGACAAAGAAATATGATGCTTTAAAGAACATACACAACGAGGGAGTCAGGCATCTCTTATGCTATAATATTTGATCAGCAGTTGCTAAGATGCTAGTCAGAAATCACATGATATATAAAGCAGGGCCAAGATTTTGAGATTTAGAACTTGCTTAGTATTGGTAACATCATTCTGAATGAACTCCTCATTTACCACTTAACCCTCTTTAACATATTGCTTGCGGCCGCTTATGGTCATACACCCAGAGTTTTCTAAAAATAAATGTTGAATTTACCAGCTTCCAATGAACACATCACCTGTCTTCAGCCTCCACATTAATCTAAGTAGAAACATTCAGATCCTTCTAGGTGCTTAACACGGTAAATCCCTTTCAGTAGCTTCCCAGCTTACAAAATCTTCACCTCATCTAAGAACTGTTCCCCAACTGCAGAGCAGATTCTGGTAACCATGCTTGTGACCATGTTGGAACCATGCCTTCCCAGCCGAAGCCTACTCCATCGGGGGAAGGGGGAGGGGGAATAGCCAACATCCAATTGGCCCGTCAGGTTCTCTCTCCCAGGAATGTGTTAGTGAGATACAGTCTCTGGTGGTCAATATAGGCAAAGAGATGTAAATTCTTTGGGGCAACCACCTTGTACCATGAGAAATCAAAGAAAGCCAACCTGCAGAGAGAGAATAAAAGAATGAACAAGATGACCAGACACAGAGAAACAGGAGACCCACAGAACAGAGATTTAAAGGTGGCAACCTAAGTTTTCCATAATTTATAGGTCTCAAATCCAGTTGCTATTCTTTGGTTCCACTATATATCCTTTTGGCCTTTAATACATTTTCCGTATGTTTTTCTTATGACAGCCTCAATGGGGTTTTGCTTCTTCACCAAGATACCTATGGATAAATGGATATACACTAACATGCATCTGGTGACATTTATACCACAAATCCTATTTTTTGCAGAACACTGGTATCTCATGATAACAAGAGTAGCAGTCTATATATATTTCAATCTGTTCAACTAACAAACCAATTCTCCTCACCACTAACTTTGAATGTCCAATGCTTTTACAGCAAAGTCATACTGTACTTGTCCCATGTGATGAATCTGAGAATTCGACTGCTTATGACAGGAGCAATAATATGGTGGGGGAAAAAATCACTTTCAGCTCCCAATATGAACCAAGACTCTACTCATCTTGAGCAATATGTTGAATGTGCCTATATTAAATAGTATAATTTTCAATAATTTACTTTTCAGATGTAGATGTCTAGGAGTTTTTTTGTTCCGGGAACAGCAAAGTAGCTTCCATTGGACTAGCCCTTATCCTGATAATAAGAGCTCAACAGTGAGACCAAAAGAATAAGAATTTGAAGGGCATGGAGAGGAACCAAATGAGGCATAAACTATGCTCCTTAAAAGAAGTAAAGCACCGTAGGTGAGTTCCCCTGGCTTCTTCCCAAAAAGCCCTTACTTCTAATTTCCACGGAACAAGGGTAGAACCCAAGCAGAAACTATAGTCTTAGAGGATGGAGGAGACAAGACTAGGTCCAGGGATACCAAGACGTCCAGAATTTGAGAAGAGAAATCCAAAGAAGGGGTGGGGGCAAAATCAGTGTAATATATCCCTCAAAATATCACCTTGATTCCAGAAAGTATTACAACAGACACTGAAACATTTTAAAAATTAGGACCATTTAAAATTATTAAAAACTATCAGGTTTCCCCCATGTATGTTGCTAGTGAATGGAACGTTAAAGAGGAAGAAAAACAAAGCCAAAAAAATTATTTTTTTCAATGTAGCACTTTTTCATTTTCCCATTATATAAGGACTAAAATATTCTGCAGTAAGGAAACTAAAAGAAAAATAAACAGTCATTTTGAAAGTGGAATGGCTGCCTGCTTAATTATACTCATTATCAACAGCAATTGTGTAATTAAAACCACTATTAGCATGATCTTGTGAATAGTTGCCTGAGTGTTTAAAGGAAAACAAACCAAAAAATTCAACGAGTACACATGTATTTTCTGGTCCTGTATCAAACACCTAATCAGGAAAGCCTAGATCATGTTTAGCTCCCTGCCAACCTCCAACAGATGAGCTCCTAACAAAGAAAACCCAGTTAAAAGCTTCCAGAAGAAAGTTTTCATTTTTTTAAACTAAACATATTTATTTAATACACAAAATATGCAAAGTACTGTGCTGGATATAAAAACAAGACTTAAAAATAAATCCTTCCCTCATATCAAAACAAGGGAATTTTACTATATATAAATAAAATTTTTAAGGTGTTAACATTTTTAAAGAGTTAAAAGTCAAATCAATCAATCAATCCTCCCCCTTCTCACCCCAAGTGCTTATCTAGTGACAGACACACACATGAGTGACCACAATACAAGGGAAAGTGGTAAGCATCAGGACAAAGAAATTGCTGTGAGCACTTATCAAAAGGACAAAACTACTCCTAACTGAAGCAGTGAAATAAGGTTTCAAGATCATGGCACATGTAAGACATAAATACAATATTCAAATGTGTAAAAGGCCAAAACCTAAAATGGTGGAAGGAACCCAACAAATACAGAAATGGAGCTAGGGAAATTCAGAGTATCTTTAGTGAAGAACAAATAGTTCTGGTAACATAAAAAGAAACAGTGAGAGGTAGACCCGAAAAGTTGGTAAACAGACAAACTTCTCAGGACCTTTAACACCAGGCTCAGGTATTGAAGCCACAGTAAAATGGGAAGGCAAAAACGGTTTTCAATGGGTAAGTAAAATGGCGAGACATCTAGTTTAAATGAATCTAGCGGCATATGAAATAATAGATTAGAGGGCAATGGGATTTGTGGCAAAATGAATGATTAAGGAAACAGTCAATGATTGAGGAAGTGCTTAACACATGAAGAGAAAATCTACCAAAATAGTTCAAAAGGAAAAGAAAAAGAGAGGTTAACTAAAGTAGTAGGAACGAGATTGTATAATTAGGGATACCTCTGAGAGCCAATGCAGAGGAAAAACTGAATAAAATTTAACCAGCTACTCAGCAAAGGAAAGATGAAGAGAAATAAAGAATAAACAAAGGACTGCACATCTGAGGAAATAAAAATCTATGGTTCCCGGAACAGTAACCAGGAATGCAGGAAGAGTCTGTTTCATATAGATGATAAATTTAGTTTGAAATATACTCCCTTGTGAAGCACATGAATATTCATATTCATGTGTACCCTCAAATGCATAATTGTGAAAGAGGAAATAATGGTGATGAGATCTCCATGATTTATACATTAATTAACTTGCATTAGGACTATTAAGTATATTTCTATACAGTCTCATAAGGACACTTTGAAGGACATATACCCTTGAATATCTGTAATGTGACTGTGTCCCACAGTACTTGTAAAACAGCTTTGTTGAGGTATAATATACGTACCATAAAATTCACCCATTGTAGGGTACAGTTTAGTGATTTTTAAGTAAATGTATACACTGAAGTCATCATCACCGTCGTTTTAGAACACTTCTAACATCTCAAAATTTCCCTTATGGTGTTAGCTGCAGCTTTTCCTAGAACCTTTTATCAGGTTGAAAAAGTTCCTTTCTAGTCCTTGTTGGCTAAAGGTTTTTGCTTTTTAATCATTATCGGGTGCCAAGTGCTTTCCTGTGTCTACAGAGATGATCAAGTGGTTTTGGCCCTTCATTCCATTAATAATTGTGTATTACATTGATTTTTTAAATAAACTCAACTTAATCATGGTGCATAATATAGTTGTAAGTTGAGGAATCCCATCTGCTAATATTTTGTTCTAGAATTTTGCATCTATGTTCATGAGGCATATTGCTCTACAGTCTCCTGTGGTATCTTTCCCTTCTTATCAGGCTAATACTAATCTCACAGGATGTACTGGAAAATGTTCCTTCATATCTCTATTTTCTAAAAGAGTTTGCAAAGGATTTTGGTATTATTTCTTCTTTAAATGTCTGACAGAACACCATTGTGCAACCTTCCGTATCCACAGGAATTTTTTTTTTCTTTTATCGCCCACACCCCTTCACCCATTTTCCAATCTTCCTGCCCTTTCCCCTCTCGCAAATTCCAGTTTGTTCTCTGTACTTATGGATGTTTCTGCTTTTTGTTTTTAGGAAAAAATTACTAATTTGTTTTAGGGTAATTCAGTTTTTCTCCTTCTTGAGTCAGTTTTGGTATTTTGTGCCTTTCTAAGAATTTCTCCATTTAAGTTATCTAATTGGTTGGCATAAAGTTGTTTGCAATATCCCCATGTAAGCTTTTTAATTTCTTTAAGGTCTGTAGTAATGTCTCTTCTTTCATTCCTGATTTTGTTCTGTTTTTTAATTTTTCTTTTTAACTGATCAATTTGAGATTTATCAATTTTGATCTTTTAAAAGAATCTCCTTTCAGTTTCATTACATTTTTCTATTATTCTTTTGATTTTTATTTCATTGATTTTCAATTTAATATTTCCTACCTCTGCTTGCTTTGCATTCTCTTTCTCCTTTTTTCTAGCCCTTAAGGTAGAAAGTGACAGTGCTGATTTTAGGTCATTTTCTTTTTACCCATGGTGTATTTAGAAGTTTGCTGTTTTGGGGCGCCTGGGTGGCTCAGTCAGTTAAGCATCCGACTTCGGCTCAGGTCATGATCTCACAGTCCATGAGTTCGAGCCCCGCGTTGGGCTCTGTGCTGACAGCTCAGAGCCTGGAACCTGCTTCAGATTCTGTGTCTCCCTCTCTCTGACCCTCCCCCATTCATGTCTGTCTTTCTCTGTCTCAAAAATAAATAAACATTATAGAAAAAATTTTTTAATAAAAAAAGAAGTTTGCTGTTTTATTTCCAAATATTTGAGAAGATTCCAATTTTCTTCCTGTTGTTTTTTTAATTCCGTTGTGGCTAGAGAACATACTTTGTGTGATTTCAACCCTTTCAAATATACAGAGGGACACCTGGGTAGCTCAGTTGGTTGAGCATCTGACTCTTGATTTCAGATCAGGTCATGATCCCAGGGTTGTAGGACCGAGCCCCACATCGGAGACTGTTTAAGATTCTCTCTCCCTCTGCCCCTCTCCCCTGCTCACGTGCTCTAATATAAAATTAAATTTAAAAAATAAATGTACTGAGACTTATTCCATGATCTAGTACATGTCTAATATGTCACTGTGAAAAAATCTCTTTTCTGATGGTGTTGGGTAGAGTGTACCATGTATGTTGGCTTCACTCAAGATGCTTAATAGTGTTGTTTCAGTCTTATGTTTTCTGTCTAGCTGTTCTATTAATTATTGAAGAAAAGTATTGAAATCTCTAAGTTTAATCACTGAATTTTTGAATTCTTTCAAGTTTGTCAGTTTTTCCTCCATGTATTTTGGACCTTACAGTATTTTGATGGTTTGTTACTTTTAACTCATTTATAGAGAACAGAAGACAGACAGATACCAGGGTAGGACACAAGCATGGTCTCAACACCCAAAGGCACATTTCTATTTCAATACATTCTCTGCCCACTTCAATTCAAATGTGTTTTAAAGTTCATTCTATCTATTTCTATCACTTTCTCCCCTTCTCTCAAACTTGACCACCAAGTTCCATGATTTTCTTATATCATTACAAAGTAAAACTTCAGCTACTGGTTCAGCTTTCCACTGCACTAAGATGTTTCATGACAATATTTTAATGACCCCTCTTATCATTACACATCCTTTTTCAGTGTCCTCAATTTCAAAAATGCAAAATGAGAGGGTCATATAGAAATGCATAAAGTTTATGTTTGAAATCAGCTCTACAACTCACTAGCTGTACGACCTTCATAGGTTGCTCAATCTCACTAAGCTTTATCTCCCTCATCTGTGAAATAAGGGTAACAGAATCTACTTCATAAGATTAATATGAGAATTAAAAGAAAAAACATAAAATGTCTGGCACATAACAGGCTATTATCTCTGGGGATGAGGCTCAGAAGATCTGCTGTTGTTTTTTGTGATGCATCCCAGGAACCACATAACTAAGATATTATCTCCCTGTGCCTCGGAACCTGGGTTTCCTCAACTGTAAAACGGGAGTAATAATATTACCTACCCCAAGGTACTATCATCAGGATGAAGTAAGTTAATGCTATCAATCACTGAGAACACTGCCTGGAGCATACCAAACAATTTATCGGCATTATTAAATAAACAAAATTCTCTCTACGTCCTCATAATCTTCCCACTGCTATCACTTTCTTCTTCCTTCCTCCTCCCCTTCTCTCTACAATAAAAACCTCATTTGCTAAGGCTAGTTTTCTGCTAATACTCATTCTCTAAACTTTTGGAACACTTTCTTTCGCTTCAGTGAATCTGGCTACCATATTGTCCAACCTAAGTATCTGAATGCTGAATATCCTACTCTTGTTCTTGTTTTCTTCTGTTTTAGTTAGTTCTACATTTCAAATTATTCCCAAGTCTCCCTCTACCACCATACTTTCTCTCAAGCTACGATACCCTCACTTGCAAGAGCACCTGTCTGGTTTCCACATCCTTCTTACAACAAGAAGATGAAAACAGCACAACAGACATTAAAGGAGCGCAGAGGCACAGGGTCAAAACCAACAGCCTGACCAAACAAACTCTTTCATCACCACCATTCTTCAAAAGGAGGGAGGGACAAAAGAAAGGTCCCCTTAGCTCCCTTCCTTGTTAATACCATTATTTTACTGATCTCCCAAGATCAAAATCTGCAGTTAGCTCTGACGCTTCTCAGTCTGGCTGTCCAAATCACATGCCAAGCGCTATAGGTGTTATAACATACATCTCACGTCCATTTCCCCTTCTAGTTATTTCCATCCCTACACCCATCCTTCTAAATCTGGCCTTCGTTATCTTTGTCATAAAGTCTTAACAGTAGTCTCCCAACTGTCATTCTGCCTCAAACGCCTCATGACCATCCATCCCACAACCTGGCACCAGATTAAGCTCACTCATGCAGAGCTCAACATAATCACTCTTATTCTCGAACCCTTCAATGGCTTCCCCCGGCCTACAAAAAAAAACCCCATCTCCTCACTCTTACTCAGCACCTTCCACAGCCCTGACTGACCTCTGTAGCCTCAGTTCCCATTAACTGTTTTTACACAGTTACTGTTTGGTTAAACCAATGTCCTGTTCCTTACCCAAGTCCCAAGGTGTTTTGTCCTAAGTTTCTCTCTTTTCTTTTTTTTTAACCCATACTTGTTACTACCTCTTCCATCTATCAAACATGGGGGAATGAGATCAAGAAAATGAATTTAAGTATAACTTGACTGATTTTGCTTTATGAATTTTTAACTGGACTGATTTTAACAGACTTCATGTGTTCCATGCAGATGTTACTAATCAGAGCCCACAAGCCCAGAGGAGGTGTCAACCCCAGGAATAAGTAGAGGCAGATAAACACCTTTGAAGCTTTATCTTCTCCTGGAGGTGTCATCTCCATCCTCCTCTTTCAGAGTTCTTTTCGCAGTGGTCTCTTAATGTCACTTATCCTTAGTCTTAGGATGACAGCCAGCTGTCTCTATCTTCACATTAGATGTAAATGTGTAACACATGCTGGTGAGCAGGGCAGACCTTTCTTATCTGCTTTTCTACCTGGAGGTCAATATTCCAGCAGTCAACTGACATCCAAATTGAGACTATCAGACAACCAGTGAGCTTATCTCCAAAAGATACTGGCTGTTTTTCTGGTTTTCATATACTTAACATACTCATTTCAGATCAACACTAGACACTGATAACTTAGATCCCACAGGGGGAAATCCATGTGAAAATTGTAAACGCTTCTGATGATCTAGCTCATATTTTACCGCTGCATGTGCACGTATGTACATGGATACAGATATTTGTTCTTACTGACACATATGCAGATTTATATATGCTGAGAAAATAAACGTAAGTGGGCATGCTGTGTGGACCTGTCATAGATCTTTGCCTTCTGAGAGGTTACCATCTATCTTAATTGCTAATTAGAATGTCCCATTCTCATGAAAACCCATATAGCTATTTGTATTATTCAAGGGTTTTATCTTATAGCTATTTGCTTTCTCTCCTGCCTCTCAGCTCAGGCCATGCCTTTTCTTTGTATCTCTGGTAACATCCAGCAGAGTGTCTTAAACAAAGTAGACGCTCTCTAGTAGGTCACCTAAATTCAAAGTAAGATGCTCTAAAGGGCAGCTCCATATTGATGTTTTACACTCACAGATGAGCTCCTTGGAGTAGAACTACAACACCCAGGGTGAAACTTCAGGCTTTCTGAGGTACATTAATTTACTCACATCACAGGAATACCATTTATGAAATTTCTGCTCCACTGAGATAAGTGCTACCCTAATGACCTGAAAGAGTTAATGCATCTTGGAAAAGACCCAAATTGCTCTCTGGAGACAGTTTATTCAATTAAGTGGCTCCAACCCAGAATTTTCAATTAGCAGTTCAGTTACTAAAGCCTCCTTCATATTGGTTCTCTGTAATCTGTGAACGGTGACACGCCTATAAAAAATGTTTGTTTATCATTCATTCAAAATAGACTCTTCAGGAATAACAAGTGCAGATTCAGATTCCATTAACATTTACCTTGTACCTACTGAGTGCCAGAAACTGTGTGAAGTACCTTCTCATTAGTATTTGAGGATAATATTCTGAAGATGGGACGGATAATGGCGTTTGGAGGCACTGAGTGTATAACGCACGAGGATACAAAGACCAAAAAAAAAAAAAAAAAAATGGCTCCTTCTTTAAGGAGTTCACAAAGATCTCCACTGAATTCATCTAAGGCTTTTCAGAATCTGGTTTCAGGCTATCGAATCACATCTTATGCTCTTCTTATGAATTATGTATATGGTAAATTCAGTAAGGTACTCACTGTTGTGAATACGTGCATATTATCCTTACCTAGAATGATCTTCCCAAATGCCTAAATCCTAGCCTTCCTTCAAGGACCAGTTCAGCTCCTACAAACAGACAAAATCTTCTCTGACCAACGTATCTTAAGTTCCTCCGGGATCCACAGATGGTTACCTGGACTCGGTAATTAATCATATACTGCTGTTTATTTAACTTTTCCTGTATTTATCTCTTAAACTCCCAATGTGACCTGATGAGAAGGCACTCTAATATTTCCCTGTATTACCGTAATTCACGTCACACTGAAACACCTTAACTAAAGTCCTTTAAAACCAAAGGAACAACTTGATATCACTCATTTCTAGACTCTGTCAACTCCTGCATCTACAAGAATGATTTTTCTATAACTAAGCAAAATTCTTCTATCTGAAGGTGATGAAATACATATACATCCCGGAGGCAAGATACTAACCTGATGAAATATACCTGTCAACAGCCTGGTTAAACAATAAATAATCCTATTTTATCGGTTTTGTTTCCAAGGAAAAAAAATTTCCACATCTATAACAAAATCTGTGATTATTATACATTACTGAAATGTTATACGCTAATTCAAAACATGGGGATTAAACTATTACATTTATCTAGTGAACTTGAGGTTAGCTTATAATTGGAAAGGTTAACCAAATTAACCATACTATTGGTTTAAGTTTATTGAACATTCTAAAAAAGTCAAGGGTTCAAAAATGGAGAACTATTTTACTGATATTTATGGCATCAACTTTAATTCTTTTAGACTGGTTTTCCTATTTAACTTTACTTTTTCCCAAATATTTCTTTGTTTTATTTTGATCTTTTGTTTAAAAGTAATATATGCACACGAAAGTTTCAAATAACACAGAAACATGTAAAGATTCAAGTTCTCTTTAATCGTACTGTTATATGCAACATATTTCACTGAGATGCCTTTATTGATACCTCATTTCATTATTTTCTCGTCATTCCTCTGGTAATAGTCACAGTGTTCTGCACAAATACAGGACCTAAGAAACACATTATGTCCTTCCAGAGAACCCGACTCTATCAGCAAGTGAAAAAAGAAAAAGAAAAAAAAAAAAAGCCAGATTGGCAGCATATGGTCCAATAAGATCCTTTTGGCTTTCAATTATTTAGCCTCCATTTTCCATACATCACAGCACATATCAATTTGTAGACTGTACTACACCTGTCGGTTCCAACACATTTAGCTCCTCCCTTCTGCCCCTACGGTCTAAGAGCAATGTCTGAAGAGCGGATGCCTAAGAGTTTAGAAAATAAGTGGCATACCTGATTCATTTCTCTCTCCCAAATCTCATCTGTTACTTTTAACTCTCAGAAAGACCACCACACCCAGCAGAGAGATGCAATAAAATGCAGCGCAGTAGTGTGGTGCGCCCGACTTCCTACATCTTGACAATTAATGCTTGTAAACATGACTTGGGAACATCAGAGGGAGGGGGAAATTGAGCCCACCCCTCCTGGGATGAAAACCGCCACAGCTCCGCCTAACTGCCCCCAGCCCTACTCTCACTGGGTAACAAGCTCATACCGTAAAGCAAGTCATTGAAAAGAAAAAGGCAGCGTGCTATTTTAAATACCAACCATGTTAACGCGGAAGCAATACGGCACAATTCGTGTACCTCGTGTTCTCTGCTAATTGCTGAAGACATCCTGCCATGGAGGAGACAGCAACACTAGCCAGGACCTAGTCTTCTTTAAATGCCAGCTCTTAATAACAAACTCCAAAAAGGTCTTAATTGCATTTACCAGGAGCTCATGAACTTTAAGAGTTGTTAATCAGATTCCCATGTAAATGGAATGACGATTAAAGGTTAAGTACAGGTTTCTGAAATTTCAGAAGTTGAGAATATATTGCCCTTCATGGGGGAAAAAAACTATCAGCCTTGACAGGAACCAAACATCTTAATTAAACATGCAGAAGTACCATGCTTGTTTTTATGTGAAGTTCTATTTTCAAATGTCAAAGTTAATCATGCACTCGACTAAAAATGTGCACTATTCACTCTGCCAGAGAAGAAATGCCTTCGTCTTCTCTTCTGAGACAACATCTGCAGGTCTCCAACAACTTCTCCGGTGTCCCCTCAGACCCGCTACCCGAGAACCTGAGAATCACAGTGAAATGCCTTCCACACAGAGATCTTAATTGCTCTCCATCCGAGGAGTAATCCGAAGCCACACGTTTTCAATCAAGTCTGCTTCATATTTATGTGGCTTGGGAGAAACGCGAGACGCTTCCTCCATAAATTTGCTGCACCTGTGTCCCTGGAGTGACATGTTGACAAATGAACATGACATCTCCTCAAACTCCAATAAGAATTTATGATTCTTGGAAAGAATATATTTGATCAATTACAGTGCCATCACAGTTGAAAGCAAAACCATGTCTTTGGAGCACACTTCACAAAATCTGCGAGTGCTTGTAGTCTGCGACAGGATAAATGACGGATCCCCAAACCCCGAGTCGGGTCCTCCTGCTCTAACACTCCATCTCGGATTTGCCGGCTTAAGAGGAGCGAGGCACAACGACCGCTGAGTACAATAACGACTAAGATGAACAGCTGTGTGGTGCCCTAGACGAAACAACAGCAGAACTCAAAATCGGAAAATATTTGTAGTATAATACTTAGCTAGTAAAAATAAATAATTCTTCCTGAAGCCAGGTACCTACTTATGGAAGAGAAAGAAATCTCTTCTGCGGCCCTACCTTCATCTGCTTTTTGTCTCTGATTATACTTTTAATTCTCCCTTTTATTCCTTCTAAAAGTCTGAGCAAATTTCAGTGTTTGCGCCATACCGCGCACCTACAGCACACTTTAACAGAAAAACACGGGTTCTTCGTGTTCCTGCCAGAGCTACAGCTACGACTGCTGTTAGAATTCTTGCCAGTAATTGTACTATCATGATGAAACCTGGCCATGAAGCAAACCCAGGCTCTGGTGTTTTAAAGAAATCCAGAAGTGAAAAAGTAATACAATACAATGATCAGCTCATTTGAGGTGAAGAGACAGGAAGCAGGGAAGAATTTTTAAATGGTTCTTTTTGGGAAACGCTTCTGCTAGACTATGAGGTCCTTTGAGTCACGGCTGTGCTTCCCGAGGACTGGCATGACGGTGGCGTCGACCAACTTTAAACTACAAGGGACTCCCTTTTCCTCAGGGCAGAGTCTGAATTTTACATTAGATTCAGTCCACCAACTTGTCCACAAGGCCTTTTTTTTTTTATGTTTATTTTGAGAGGCTGCACATGCACGCACACACACACAAGCAGGGAGCGTGGGGAGAGACAGAGAGAGAGAGACAGAGAGACAGAGAGAGACAGAGAGAATCCCAAGCAGGCTCCGTGCTGTCAGCAAGGAGCCCAAAGCAGGGCTCTATCCCACAAACTATGAGATCATGACCTGAGCCGAAAGCAAGAGTCGGACACTTGACTGACTGGGCCACCCAGGTGCCCCAAGGCTTTCAATAAGCAATCTGATTGAGAAAATCACCGCACTCGATACGGTCAACTCTAAGCTACTGGAAGATGGATGGATGAGAAAGCACATTTGCTTCTTGCTAGTGCCCCTTTGTGACCAACGGCACGCAGCAAGACAGCCGACCAGGAGTTAGGAGACTAGGAAACAGCACTTCCTTCTATGAGACAGATTTCTCAGCAGAAAAATGTTCCATTCTCCTTTGTATTTCCCCAAAGAAGCTTATTATTGTGTGTGTGTTTGTGGATGCAGGTAGGTGTGTACATGCAATTAATGCCAACTGAAGAAGCGGTTTTTATGCGGATGAAACCCATAAGCTTGGCCTCACTAGGACCCTGCCCTCCTAAAGTACCCAGCAAGATAATCAGGGCAGGGCTTCATTAAAGCCAGAAGACAAGATTCTTGGGAAGCGGTCTTTAAAAACAACCTCTTACCAACCATTACCATCACAACAGCCACCACAGGCTTCTAATGAGACTGGCCTAGCCAGTGTCTCACAAAATGAAACCACCTCATTCTAGTATCTGTGCCTCTATTCATAGAGTTTTACTGATTTGAAAAGTTAGTAACTTGAAAAACTGGCTCATTTCCTTCTGCTTACAAATTCAACCACCTTTCAAGACCCAGCACAAATATCAGCTTTACACTAACGTTCCTGTTCATTTTTCAAGCATTTATTGAGTGTAAGGCAGCGTGTTGGATACAAAGGCACAGGAGACAGTGGACGCCCCGAAGGAGCTCTAAGGGTTGCTCAATGGCCTTCCATTCCTTTGAACCACAGCATTTAGCTTCTCTGCTAGCTTAAACAAATAATGCTGCGAACAAAATTAACCTTAAATCTATTACAAACATCACACCCAAAGTATCCACGCGAAGGTAGCACTAGAACAGACTTTTCAGCTACTGACTCAGCTCCCGGCTCTACTCTCCATATTGGCTGGCTTGTTTCGGTAATTTCCTTTGTTAGTTTAATCAGTACTCGTAAGCACCTTCTATATGGTAGGCATTACCCTAAGTACCTTGTCACCTAGCTGCTATGTGGGATGAACCAGTCCCCAAATCACCTATCATGCCCTTTATCCCAGGCTCCGTGTTAACCGGTTCCATACTGGTGACACCTGCAACCCAAAAGAAAGCTCTGGGAGCCTGGGAAGGCACATCTGCCATCAGGTACGAGAGGAGTATCTGCACCATTCAGAGCAGCTTGGGGAGCTCAATCCATGATGTCTCCTGAGTTTTCTCACACATGAGACATTGATTAGATAGCCTCGAGTCTAGTTTTCTGCAGCCCCATCTGAAGTTTCTCCTGAAGCGTTCCTAAAGAACACTCCTGAAGGTGTTCAATTCTATGATCACGTCAATGTAAATTATGATGGTGTGCTTCATAAAAGCAACAGAGCTTATCATTCCTGATAGTGATGTACTTTCACGCAGCGGAGATAAAATAATTAGTGCCTGTTTTGTTGGCCGTGATACAGCTATTCTTTCTTCTGGACCCACGATGCCATTTCTAGCCACACGATGACCCCTGAGAATCTGACGACCCATATGAATACAGGGATTCTAGGATTCAGTTACAGCAACCTGCAAGCAGGAATTAGATTTGTTAATGACAACATATAGATAGGCTGGGATACAGCTGCTTTCATTTCCTTCGCATTTACTTTCGACAGGAAAACATGTATTTACCTTTAAATAATAGCTTTCATGGATAAAGAATACACCTAGATTGAATGCAGAACGTAGCATAGCAACCAAAGACATTTGGGTTTAGTGCAACGTGAGGGAAACAGACTGCTAATGTAATTAATTTCTTGTATGTTCTCAAAGAGTGAAGCTATCATAATCAATAATTCTTAAATTAATAAGTAACATAGTTAAATAATATAAATTTATGACTTGGGAGACGGCAGATGGGGGAGTAGCTAGCTGAACTGCTTATGTTTCATGGAATTCCATTTCTTTTACTGCTTGAAACACCACTAGGACCACAGACAGATCATTCCATTTTTAAGTTAAAATAGGAGGAAGTTCAAACCCATAAATCTATAGAATGCCAATTATGCATGACACATGTGCTTTTCAATCAGCACTTTTCCATCCAGACAATCAGCAGCTCAGCCTTCTCCATTGATACAGTTCCATATATATATATATATATATATATATATATATATATATATGAAAAGTTTCAGACTCATCAACTCTGAAACAGCTCTCAAAGAAACCTAGGCTTCTCATAATAGAAAGGTTCGACAGGTAACAACTTTAGAAAATAAAGACTATTATTTTTTTCTCATGTGTCAGTCATGATACTTTAACTTAAGAAAAAAAATCAACGCAGTCTAGCTGGTGGTATTCTTGAGCTCTGTCACAGATGGGTTGAAAGTTGGCAAGATAATCATTCTATTAAATAATAATCATATACTGCCACCTTAGAAATATCTATTTCTAGCAGAGAAAAAGTTGTGTGCTGTAACCTTCAGCCTAACGATGAACCAAAGCAAATCTTCTTAAGAATGAAGGCAGTGCTGGAGAAATTATTAAAATATAATACAGAACATATAAGCAGAGCTATCCTCGTATGGCAAAAATTTCCTTCTAGAAATGAATTTAAAAAAAGTTTCCTAATCTATTAGAAACTGAATATTTAGAATGTTTTCAGTCCAGTTATGTGTGAATAGGGGTAAAAATGTAATAGCAGCCTGTCTCTAGTTTTCCTTAAGACTGACATTTAAAAGCGGCCTGAACCACACAATTTAGAACTTAATCATATATTGTCTTGAAATGTCAGTGCTGTTAAAAATAATATTAGTTTGATCTCTACTAGGAAGCAATCCAAGAACAAGTACCATCTTACACTTTTTCTTTATCTCCTGCATTATATAGAGGTGCTCAATTCCAATAACATGAATAAAGCACTTTTTATATAAAAAGAGTATCATCCTGGTTTCAAAGTAAAGTTGTGCATCTAACATCAAACGTGTAACTCTTAACCACGTGTGAGTTACATATTACAAAGAAAACTTTCTAAAGCACGAAATACCCTGTTTGCTAAAACAGCTAATTAACCAAGAGAATATTTTAGCAGAGAATATTCAATATACATTTGAGAAGGTTACTAACATATATTTATGATTAATTTTCCTCAGAAAATCTTGTTAAAATAGATACAACAGGGGGAAAAAAAAAAACAAGAGATTCTCTGGATGCTTTTCCTAAGTTGCCCAAAAGTTAAATCACTAATTTCAGAGAAATGACTTTTTAAGGAAGGGAAAATATAATGTTTGATATGTTCAATACAGACTTTTAACTTTAAAAGGATTAAAAATCTGTATGGTATTATCTAAGAGCAAATGCAAGAGGAAAGGTGAAGATTTTATTTGAGAATACCTTGAGAGCAAAAGAAAACAAATGCAGTCTCCCATAGAAGGAAGCATTAGTGTTCCATGCTATCAAGTATCACCAAGAATTTTCAGTATGGAACTTTCTACCACATTCCACAGAAATCTGGTCAACCAATGTTATTAGAACCACTGCTCTTTCTCTAAAATAAATAAAATTTAAACATACATGCACATACATATAGATATAAATAGAAAATCACTGAGCCTTATTGTAGGAAGAAGAAATCTATATCTGCTTTCATATAAGATGATTTCTATAACCCCTCTGTATTATTTATAATTCAGTGACTTTTATATTCTTACAGCCTACTACAGATTTTTCTTAGTGATTTATATTAGGCTCAAATCATTGACCTCCTTAGTGGTTTTATATTAGGCTTTTGTATTAGGCCCTATTTATGGTTTATTCTCCTCCCCAAAAAGGTAACAATCCATCCCGTGTACGTGTGTCATGATAAACTTAGAGAATGATGGGGGGGGACACATGTGGACTTTACATAATGGAAAGGAGACTGATGAACAGTGGGTGATGCCATTATAAGGTACTTTTCGCACGGAAGAAAAATACATATAACTAAAGGACTCAACTAACCTCACAAGACAGAATTTTAAATGGACAGATATTTCAAATGTCCCTATACTGCTCATTTGCTCAGAGCAAACACAAAGGCTAGTAGTTCACACGTGTAACATTTTGTTGGCTCTTCTGTCATTATTGCTAAGAACATGTTTCCACAGTGTACATTTGTTAGGCTGTCAGCCGCTGTCAATAGCCCATGATGGTGGAGAATCAAAACCGTCTAGTTAAAAATAACTTTTAGAAGGAAAAAAACTATTGTCTACGCTCGCGCGTGTTAGCTATTCTGGACATGGGAGACAGGCGGAGAGCTGAAGGTTGGGCGGGTACGGAGGTGGCGGTGGCCGTTGAAGCTGTCAACGTGACCCCTGACACCACTTCACACTCCACGCCTGTGCTGCGGTACCGTTCTGCCTCTTGGGTCACCAGCTTTCTCCTCAGACACGACGTTTACCGCCTCTCATCACTGTATGTGACATTTCCCTCTATTTCTTAGATTCCAGGGTACACACTCTCTCACATCTTAACACACTAAAATAGTTGTAACATCTCTAAAAGTAATTATCAACAGTTGTCTTGTACGACAAATGTACACATTTAGGTACCTTTCCTTTTTCTTCCTAATCTTATATTTCTTAGTATCTTAGAGTTAAGAATAAGAATAGTAAAGCCTATTCCTAATTGAAGCTTTATTCCTCTTCCCTCCTTTCTGTTTTTCTCCCACCATCACCACCCCCCCCCTTTTTGTCTTTTGTCTTTTTGTCTGTTTTTCATATACTTGTTTCACAGGGAAAGCTGGTTTGTTCAACGAATCAAATGCGTTGGACTAATTATCAAACCCTCACCCTTCTCAGGAGAAAGACTTAAAAGCATCACAGCATTGTGAATATAATTAACACTATAGAATTATACACTTTAAAATGGCTAAGATGGTACATTTTATGTTATGTGTCTTTTAACAATTACAATTTAAAAAAGAAAAAAAAGCAAAAGCAAGCAAGGCACAAGGTCTCTCTGGAGTCATCCTGTTATATAGCTATACCTTCCCGACTCAAAATCATTGACCTCTTTCCATCGCATCAATTAGCTATGGGCTAAGCAGATCAACCCCCCTGACACGCAGTTAACTGGCCTCCTGCTGGAGACCCTACTGAAGATACATCAGAATTGGGGTTTCATTTCATGCTTAGCAAGGCAGTTTACTGATGGGCGGCCACCATCTAACCCCTCAATAAATGCCTGTAACTCTTTCTCTGACTCACGCCTTTTAAATAAAATATGCCTGGGGATGAGGAAGAATATACAAAGAGAAAAAAAAATTTCAATTCTATGAGTCTATCAAATGAAGAAAGGAAAAATCATCTGGTCAAGAACACAAGAAAGAAAATGTATTAAGTAAAATGTTAGCAAATTACCTGAGTTAATAAATATTTATATTAATCTGTTTTGAATATATACTTTAAAAATCCCATTGAAGCTAACCAAAATGAGATAAAAAGAGGATCTTGACCTAAGCTGCAAGTCAATACAAAATCTTTGGGTAGAAATGAGAAACAACCATCAGCCTTTCAAGTCAACATGTCAAGACAGTATTGGACCATAGTTCCCCACAGTCTCATCCATCAGTGCAAGACAAAAAAAACAACCCACCATGCTCAGACTCTGGCCCACACACAACTCCTGTCAAAATCTTTAAAAACCTTGCACTAAATAGAAGGCTGATGGAATGGGGTTAAACCTACACCTTTCTGGTTCACATTTAATGGTTTAACTGCTGCACCACTGGAAGCAAAGACAGTCCGCTTGCCTGGAAGAGATGCAAAAACCCTTCCCTACTCTTCCACTGTCCACGCTCTCCAAATGAAACAAAACTGAGCCACATTCACGGGAGCACTTCTTGTACTATGTCCATTAGAAACAGCACTTCACAGGAAACCATCTGCGAGCAAGTGGGCGAGTCCTAGCAATGAGGCTCTGACAGATAGAATCCTCTTATGTAAAAGACTGTAGATAAGAACAAAAATAATCATGGAAAATGCATTTGTATATTTTAATATGTCACCTTTTCGGGGCGCCTGGGTGGCGCAGTCGGTTAAGCGTCCGACTTCAACCAGGTCACGATCTCGCGGTCCGTGAGTTCGAGCTCCGCGTCAGGCTCTGGGCTGATGGCTGGGAGCCTGGAGCCTGTTTCCGATTCTGTGTCTCCCTCTCTCTCTGCCCCTCCCCCGTTCATGCTCTGTCTCTCTCTGTCCCAAAAATAAATAAAAAACTTTGAAAAAAAAAATTAAAAAAAAAAACATGTCACCTTTTCTCTATGTATCAGGAAGTCAAGAGGAAATGAAGGTTGAAGATTCTATCTCAAGGAAACAGATTTGCATTATATGAAAACTAGGAACTGGGCTTGGCAGATATACACATGACACTGAGTTTTAGCAGCAAAAACCCAGAAAATGATTTCATGAGCACCCAAACATTTAAATAATAAGCTGAATAGCAGTCTTCATATTCTAACAGGCGGCAAACACGAAGTCTCAGATTTCCTCTCATTTGAGAATGAGTAAACAGAAAAAAGGAAAAGTAAGCAAGAGAAATTTCGGTAAACGAGAAACGAGAAAACGTCAATAAATGCTGGCGTCTTCAGGAGCGTACAAGGACACACGGCCTCTTGTAACAATAAAAGGAATCTGTGAAGAGAAAACAGGCTGAAAGGAAAAGACACCAGGATAAGATAAAAAACGGACAATGGAAAGACACGAAGAATTGCAAGGAAAATAGAAATGCTCTAACAAAAGAGAAGCCTCCAATAAGAGCAATAGGTTAATACTTTATATTCCATAAAGTAAAAGCAGAGGTGAAACACACAAATTTGAGAAGTACTCCCAAATGTAGATGGGAAAAAACAACAAAGATTGAGAACAGGTGATAGCCATCAAGATTGGAGAACACGGATTCAATCCAAGATGATAGAAACAAGACTTTTTAAAAAAGATGTGTATGTACACACACACAAACACACACCATTTAGCATATTTCCTTGCATTGGGGGAAAAATATATGTAAGACAAAGGAATCTACCAGGTTTTCAGGAGTGGGAGCGGGGAGAGTGACAATGAATTGACCCTTACCTAGTTAGATCTCATTTGTGATGTAAAATTAAAACAAACAGGCAGAATAAAGAACTTCTAGGGATGCCTCAGTGGCTCAGTCCCTTACGCACCTGACTTCAGCTCAGGTCATGATTTCATGGTTCATGAGTTCAAACCCCGTGTTGGGTGGGCTCTGTGGTGACAGCTGGGAGCCTGGAGCCTGCTTCGGAATCAGGGTCTCCCTCTCTCTGCCCCTCCCTGCTCATGTTCTCTCTCTGTCTCCCTCTCAAAAATAAACAAACATTAAAAAAAAAAAAAAACCTTCTAAAAACAAAAATAAAATGAGGATAGCTCTATACTTTCTCCAACACTGTATGATAGAAGACTATGGAACACAGTCCACGGGTTTTTAAGAGAAAAGAGAGTGTCCCCTAAAAATTACCCTCACATTTAAAAAACATAAACTTGAGAGACTTCAGAAAATAAGGAACCAGTAGTTCTTGGGAGTACATTGGTTTCTTAGGGCTGTGCTAACAGATTAGCACTAACAGGACGTCTCAAAACATCAAAAACTGTTCTCACATTCCTGGAGAAATCAAGTACGAAATCAAGGTGCTGGCAGGACCACAGCTCTCTGAAGGCTCTAGGAGAGGACGCTACCTCGCCACCTCCTAGTTTCCGGTGGTGGCTTGGAGACTCATTACTTCAACCTCTGCCTCCAACATCACATGGCATCCTGTCTTTTTGCTCTGTATCCAAGTTTTCCTCTTATAAGGGCATAAATCTTTAGATTAGAGCCCACCCTAATACCGTATGATTTCGTTTTAACCAGATCATATATGCAAAGACCTTATTTCCAAATAAGGTCACATTTATTATCCTATCTTCTTATCTTATGAACTTACCTTCTGGGGGTATACAATTCTACCTACAATGTCATGGTGGGGGGTGTTGGGGAGGTGTTCAGATACTCTAGGCTACCAAAGATGAGTAGAAATTGGGAGTGAAAACATAAGGAAGTCATGACACCAAGGACTGGTGGGCTTTCCCAGCCCTAACATTAGTAACATGCCTGGGCTGGTGTAATGGAGGGCGCTGAGCGGTGTGGGCAGAGAATGCTCCCCTGATAGGCACCTTTCCTCTTCCGCCCTTTACTGAGAATCACTTATTTTGACTCACAGTCAAAATATCTTAATTAGACACTTGGAACAATAGCAGTGTTATTCTTTCTACCACTGATAGTGGCTCAACTATTTTAAACACATTTGGGACAATATTCCAGGAGAAGCACTAAAATAGTAAGTGTATTGTTCTCTCTAAAAGAGAATAGCTGCCTAGAGCAACATAATAGCTCCCCTTTTTTTGGCCTAGAAACTCGAGAAATAACTTCACATATTTCAAACTCACACTGAATTACTTGAATCATTAGGTTTCTTTAATGAACTCTTCTCTCATCTAGGTCCTATGACTACAACTGTATTATATATGCTTAAAAATAACTACGATATGACCTCAACTATGCTTTCAAAAATGTTAAAATAAACCTAAGTCAAAGTTAAAATTATCCCCAGGATATAGAATTCTGTGTGATTTTTAAATCATATACTTTACATATATTCTCTGCTTTCTAAACATGTCTTTACTGAACATACAACTACATTTATAAACAGAGTAAAATGGCTTCTTTAAGTAAGTGCACAGAATTTTACATTCCCAATACGACGCTGATTTTATGATTTTTAATGAAGTAAAAATTTGGAGAAGGAAATTCACTGATACATAAACAACAGTTATTTCTAGGTGCAGGGAACATGGGAAAATTAACTTTCTTCCATTTCTGTGTTTCTGAAATTTTCTATAATGAGCAGGCCTTATTCTTGTAATAGGAAATAATAATATAAGAAGAAAATGGGGAGGGGGACTTCCCTGGAAGACTCTGCAGGAAGAGCAGACTGAACCCATCGTCCTTTCCCATCTGTAAGATCTATGCACACTAGTTGGGGGAAAAGCAACAAGAAAACTCTGACTGCCTAAAACACCATATAATAGCAAGGAATCAACATTGATGTGTTCATGCCTCAATATGCTTTAGAAAATGATGTATCTTCTAGAACATAATCATCGGGAGCCAAATGCATCTGAATATAAAAAATGATGAAATGCTTACTTGACACGGCCAGACTCACTTAAAAATGGGAACAGAAGCTGTCAAAGCAAACCCAAAACTCTTTTTCCCCTTTGGTTCTTGATTCGTGATTAAAAATCCAACAGTAAACCTGTCAAAATGTTCCTGGGACTGCAAAGAGCTAAATAAAATTTATGTAAATGTAACTGCAGCCTCAGGAGGACAGGTGGAAAGTGTGAGAAACATGCAACTTTAGAAAGTTAATATAGTAAACTGAGGCTGAGTTCTAGGCCGATTCTCACTGCCAGAACTTGAGTTTTTTCCACTTTATAGTTTATCACTCCACATTCTCAAAATAGTCCCAAATCAAGAATGTCATCACTGCTCATCTGAGAAAAAGGAGGAATGGTCCTTATTCCTCTCAGTTTCTACTGGGTTCAGATATCTAATCCATGGCTTCCAAAATTATCCATGAGGCTGGATCAGTTTTGATACTATTAAAAAAACACAAAAAGTAAAACTTAAAAAACACTAAGATAAAAATCAAAGCTCCCAGTTCATTTTTATTATTCAGACTTATAAAAGTACTTTGTGCAATCACCTAGAGTTTCCAAATGCATAATCTCATTTCTAAGCTTCTTTTGTCAAGAATAGGTAACTGAGCAAAATGACCCTGGTCTAGAACCATGCCTTGAGTATCACTAGTCTGGGCAAGCTAGAAGCAGGTATGTTCTCACCAGGTAACAGTGAGCAAACTAGAGAAAAAGCCACCTGCATTTTACAGATAAATCTGCATTAAAAGCTGGGAGCAACCATTCAAACTACCATCAAATCACCAGAGAGAACTTTCCAGCACAAAGACAAAAGCTTATCTCTCAATCCTAAAAACTGGACAATGTGCCCTTTTAAAAAAGTTTTGTTTTTTTTTTAGTTTTTATTTACTATGAGAGCAGAAGAAAGAGCTCAAGAGGGGTAAGGGCAGAGAGAGACAGAAGAGAGAATCCCAAACTGGCTTTGCGCTGTCAGCGCAGAGCCCAATGAGGGGCTCGAACCCACAAACTGTGAGATCATGACCTGAATGGAAATCAAGAGGTGGCTACTTAACCAACTGAGCCACCCAGGCGGCCCTAAATAAGAAATGGAAAGTTTTATTGCCAGTTTTTGGTTGTCATCTTATTGGACTGGAGGGAAGAAAAGGTTGGCCGGGCTTCACTGGTCTCATGGCAGAGAAAATGCTGATGCCAGAGAATGAAAATGTAACGCCTTCACACTCACAACTGGAGAAGGAAAACAGTCACAATAAGAGGAGGGGCTCTGCGTGAGATTCTACCGGCAAAGAAAAGAGACGACTTCCTTACCAGTGTCATTAGAAAGGAATTACCAGGGGAGTATAAAAAATGCGTTATCGGAGCACCTGGGTAGCTCAGTTGGTTAAGTATCTGACTCCCGGTTTCAGCTCAGGTCATGATCTCACGGTTTCATGAGTTTGAGCCCCACATTGGCTCTGCGCTGACACTGTGGAGTCTGCTTGGGATTCTCTCTCTCTCTCTCTCTCTCTCTCTCTCTCTCTTTCTCTCTCTCTCTCTTTGCCCCTCCCCTACTCAAGCTCTCTCTCAAAATAAATAAATAAACTTAAAAAATTAAAAATATATATGTTATCACCATCCACACCTCTAGAGCAGGGCCTGGGTATAAATAAGGTTGGCTTGGGGCACCTGGGTGGCTCAGTCAGTTAAGCATCTGACTTCAGCTCAGGTCATGATCTCATGGTTCATGAGTCGGAGCCCCACACTGGGCTCTGTGCTGACAGCTCAGAGCCTGGAGCCTGCTTCGGATTCTGTGTCTCCCTCTCTCTCTGCTCCTCCTTCACTCATGCTCTGTCTCTCAAAAATAAATAAATGTTTAAAAAAAAAAACTTTAAAAATAAATAAATCAAATAAAATAGATTGGTTTAACTCCCCAGGATAATTCTAATATACAGTCCAGACTGAGAACCACTGAGGACTGACGTAATGAAAAAAGAACCCCAGCACAGAAATTAAGCCTTGGTTTCTAAGACTTGCCCTAACAATGTTCAGTTGTGTTGCTCTGTACAAGTTGCTTGATAGTCCAAAGCCTTACTCTTCACAATTGCAAGGGAATGAGTACATATAACACTCTTGTACCTCATGGGGGATTCAGAACCTCAGATGTGTGTTAACCGTAGAGCACTCTACACGTGTTCCAGGAATCCTTTTCAAATACAATATTTACTAAGAGAGAGATTTCAGGGACTCTTAATAAATCTGAAGATCAGAAACCTATGACTGCATATGCACACTTGAGTAGATTCTATAATGAGTTTAGGAAAATTTCAATTTGTCAGAACGTAAGCTGAAAACTTTGAGAAATGCTGTCATTTAGAATCAAATATATGGTAGGAGGAACTTGGCAATCAGTACACATATGATCCAGAAACACACAGAAAAATACATGCACACAGGAAATCATATTCATGTCTCCAAAGATGTGCCTAATTTGTAAAAATCTATTCTATTTAAAATAAGACATTTTAGGGGCGCCTGGGTGGCGCAGTCGGTTAAGCGTCCGACTTCAGCCAGGTCACGATCTCGCGGTCCGTGAGTTCGAGCCCCGCGTCGGGCTCTGGGCCGATGGCTCGGAGCCTGGAGCCTGTTTCCGATTCTGTGTCTCCCTCTCTCTCTGCCCCTCCCCCGTTCATGCTCTGTCTCTCTCTGTCCCAAAAATAAATAAACGTTGGGGCGCCTGGGTGGCGCAGTCGGTTAAGCGTCCGACTTCAGCCAGGTCACGATCTCGCCTTCCATGAGTTCGAGCCCCGCGTCAGGCTCTGGGCTGATAGCTCGGAGCCTGGAGCCTGTTTCCGATTCTGTGTCTCCCTCTCTCTCTGCCCCTCCCCCGTTCATGCTCTGTCTCTCTCTGTCCCAAAAATAAATAAACGTTGAAAAAAAAAAAAAATTTAAAAAAAAAAAAAAATAAATAAATAAATAAATAAATAAATAAACGTTGAAAAAAAATAAATAAATAAGACATTTTAGGGGCACCTGGGTGGCTCAGTTGGTTGAGCACCCAACTCTTGATTTCAGCTCAGGTCACGATCTCAGGATCGTGGGATTGAGCCCCATGTTGGGCTCTGTGCTGAGCGTGGGCGCTGCTTCAGATTCTCTTTCTCCCTCTGCCCCTCCCTCACACACGTGCACTATAAATAAATGAATGAATGAATGAATGAATGAATAAATGTTTATGTGCAGTTAATCCCTAAGCAGACAGACATGATTTTTAAAAGCCTCTAAAAAGTGTGAGTTTGAGATCTCATCTAGTCCTGTGACTTTAAAATACAATCTATCTGCTGAAACCTCTCAATCTATCAACCCAGACCTCTCTTATGAGTACCCGGAAGCATAACCCACCTGCCAGCTCCGTATCTCACGTCTCACGGACACTACAAACTTAAAATGGCCAAACAAAACCCCAATTCTCATCTCCCTTTCCCTGATCTTAATGTGGCTCTTTCTCATCATTCAGGACTAAAATGTCATCTCTTCAACCAGAGCTCGCTGACCATCCGAGCCTGAAGAAGACACCTCCAGAGCAAACCACACCCTGAAGTGGTGTTCCTTTATCTTATCTTTTTCATAAGAATTCATCAGGAAGGAAATTAGTGTGTGTGTGTGTGTGTGTGTGTGTGTGTGTGTGTGTGTGTGTGTGTGTACGCACGCGCACAAGCGCATGTGTGTGCATGGATGGATGGATGAGTTTATTGTCTCCATCTCCAGGATTCTGTTGTTCATTGCTGTAGCCATGGTATGTGAAACAGTACCTGGTACAGAGTCAGTCCTCAATAAATATTACTCTCCAACTAACTATGTGTCCCAATAGAGGCATTTTGAAGAAGGGAAATTCAAGAAGATGACTAGAAAAGGAATAGACTACCTACAAATGGTCAGGCTCTTTTAAAGATTTCCTCCTTTTCACACCTGATACTCCATGTACACGTATAAAGACATTCACTCTGATGCAGAAAAGTCCTCCAAGCTCTACTTGGTATTTTATGCTTTGATCCCTCCATTTCTGGTCTCCTTGGTCCATTATACTAACTCTCACCCAGAATCTCCCGTGCCCCTTTGAACTAAAAACTCCTTTGGCTACCAGCTTGACTCTATAATTTGGCTTTTCCTGAAGACAACACTCAGATCGAACCTTCGGCCAACCGCAGTCAGTGAGTGAACTTACACTCTACTCTGATGCAGACCTGGTTCTCAGCATACCTTCTTGACTAGGATACCAGTAGACTCAGGTCTCCTGGGAACAAAAGAACAGGAAGTGATCGTAACTCCCTGAACCACACAGTTCCTGGGTCTGTCATTTGTCCTTGGCCCTGGCACAATGGTCAAAATAAAGGAAATACTCCATCACAAGCTTTCTTGATCTGGGCACCATCTTCTTGCCACAAATACTTCTTGTACAGTTTGAGCTTTCCGTGCACAGAGGATAACACCTCACTTAGCTACCACTTTGCACTTTGAGGAGCCACTTTCCAGCTGACCTTTCTGGGCATATAACTTTGAGAGATAAGGATGAAGCCCCAGGGCCCACAGTAGTATGCTTGGTTCTGGCCCCTCAGTGCAGCCAGGAAGATGGGGGAATTCGTCCTGAGGGCCACTCATCCCACCCACTGACACCCCTAAGGGGCAAGCCAACAGGCAGGAAACTGAATCTGTAGAGCAGCAGAGACAAACACTCACCCAGTGTATCTGCTGGATTCTGCACCCTTAACCATAGGAAGGGTCATTGAAAAGTTTATGATATTTGTGTTTCCACCGCCAGAAGCAAGTGACAAGACTCAGGTGCAACTATTACGCACTTCACAGACCGAGTCCTGACGTATCCAAGCTTACCCAGCTGCTCTTTGGTCAAGAAAGTGGAGCTGAGCCCGCGCTCAGTACACCACATGAGAGTTTATCAAGCGGCAGGTGTGCTAGTGTTCATCTTTCCCCTTGGGGTGGGCCTCCCCTGCTAGAATTTCCTGCAAACCCATCCTCCTGTACCCACCACTACTTGCATCTCCTACACCAGGTCCAGCCTGGACAAACACACATAACCTCTGGAAGATTATCTGAGGACAAAAGCTGTGGCACCACCCCAACAAGGAAATGAATGGCCTTCCAACTAACTCAATGCCTCCATCCACATCAACTACAGCATCTCGCTCCACCACCTGCCCGGACCCCCCAGCCCCACAGACACGCACTTTCTACTACGGATACGTTACCGTTACGCTCCTCTCTGATCAATGGTGTTTGCCCTTATCTTTACCCTGGTCAACCTTATCACCCTTCGCTCCAAGCTTCTGATTGGACCGCCATCATCTCAAACTCGAATGGGTTTAAAACCATTCATCTTCTCTTTATTACAAATAGTCCTGCCATTCTCCTAGTTACACAAAGCTTGGTCAGCTTTGATTTATTCCTTTCCCCAATAACCAGCCAATCTTCAAGTCCCTCAAATGTTTTCTCCTTGTGGTCAAAGTCAATGTACTCCCACCCCTCCATATGTCTGTTCATTCACTAACCCTTCCATCATAAACCCTTCCTTATCTATGAGGCTCTCTCCTTTAGCTTTATAAACAGGCTCAAATCCCATCATGTTCAAGCTCTCCGGTGTCCCTCCCCCAGCCCCACTAAACTGAGGACTCCCTCCTACTTCCATAGTGCTTCAGCCCTGCTCCAACACTTAGCACATCCTGTTATCACAATTTATATGACTGACTGCCTACTGGTGAGTGCTCCTGAAAAGCAGAGGTTCCAGCTTTTCCAACTTTAAATCTCCACAGTATAATCAATTTCAATAAATGTTTACTAAGTGAATAAATTCTCCCTATAAATCTTCTCTAATAACTACCCATTTCTATCCTCACTGTCCTTACAGAGAGGTCTTTTGAATCAGCCTTGAGTCTCATCCCCTCCAGTTTATCATGAAAACCATATCCCACATCCTTTCTAAGACAATAATTTCATCGTATCAATTCCAGAGTTAAAAAAAAAAAAAAACATACATAGTGCACACACACACACACACACACACACACACAAACACAACAGAAATCCTCCAATGGTTTCCCACTCCTGATGTCAGGAGTCGTGGGCAGGCTGATCATCACTAGTAACAGATCTGGGCAGAATTTCGAAGGTGGTTCGTAAGAACTCAGCCGGCAGAGCTGCTCTCTGCTCTGCTCTGCTCTGGGCTCTCATCTCAGGAATATCCATTAGTACTGTGTTTGCTCACATGCACACACGTGTACAGACCTACGCAAAGGCTCGGAGGTTTTGGTCAGAATTAGCCCCCCTGTACCATTCACAAGCCCAATCCCTTAGAGGACGGGTTAGAGCTTTACAGGGAATGATAAATGTCTCTTTAAGATGTTAGAAACTCTTGCTCCATAAAATATAAACTGAACATCTTTAGCTGGGATTTCTAGGTGCTCTATGACTCAGCCTCAGCCTACCTGGACAGGGTTCTCACTCATACATGTCTCCCACGTACAGCCTCCTTCCCAACTCATGCAGTACAGTCCCCCCACTGACACACTCCTTGCCCTCTCCCACCTCTACCTGTGCGGGCACTGCTCCCCCAGACCTCACTTGCTTATTCCTCTGCAACACTGCTTCCATCTTGATGCATTTCCCAACAACTCCGTAATTTCTCCTTTCCTTCAACTCCCCTGGTACTTGGAGTCCATATCACTGGTTTGGCACTTAGCACTATAGCTGTTAAAGCTACAACTTTTGAAATAGAAGATTTCAACCAAAGTGTCCCAGTAGTACTAAAATACCTCGAGTCAAATCATGAACATTGATGCCCAAATGTAGCATAAGAAGTTAATTCTAAGGCTAAAAATGCCTGAAAGGGAGAGGGAATTGAATGGGCAGCCAGGGGTAGAGATAAAGGCAGGAAGAATAACAAAGTGAGAGCCTTCATAAAAGTGCAGAGTTGATTCTGGTACTTTCCTCTGCATCCCTTAATATATCACTCAGGAACAGTAAGACTCAGTAAAAAGCAGGAAGAGAAATGAGACAGCCCTTGTAGTTTTCAGAAACTACATTTTTTTTTTTTTAAGTTTAAAAGGTAGTTGATATTACCTATGCAAGACTCTGGCTTGGGAAGAGTTAAAGTGTGGGGGTGCGGGTGGTGGAGGGTGGGAGAGGGTTGCCAGCAAGTGATTATTCAATTGAACCACTAAACTTGTTTTTTAAAAATGCTTTTAAATGAACACATTTAATTAAAAGGAAAAAATAAATAAAGAGGTTGTAACTCATGAGAAGCATTGTGCTAACTTGAGTTTGGTTTCGTTGAGCTGTCTGAACTGAGTGATAGATGTAAGAGTTACCCACTGAGTTATAGTCACCCTGATTACTTTATTGTTAGAAATCTCTACACACTCCACATTTCAACAGTGAGGCAGATCCAGGGGAAACACAGGAAGGGTCACCTGAGCGAGGAGACTGCTGGTCTCCTACTACATCTTTGCTTCTTTTGTGTTATAGACTTTGTGTCTCTTAATAAATCCTGATTCTTTCACCAGTGCCAGACCAGTGAGACATCTTTTTTGGTCCCAGGTGATCATATGTCAGTAGTTAGACGATAGCTTTCTGTAGCATCATTATTGTCATAAACACACACACACACACACACACACACACGCAAAGGCAGTACTGCATTGATTACATGGTGCACATCATTTTGCGTTTTAACATTTCTGAAATTGGCGGGGGGTGTCTTATAAAGGATGATATATTAGAACTGGTACAATATGAAGGCAGGGAGCAAGACTGAGATTCTCACAATGACCGACTAAAAGGAATATTGCTGATCCAATCCAATCCTTCTTTTAGAAGTTAAACACACACACACACACACACACACACACACACACACACACGGTCAGAAGCCAAAATCAATCCTGGAATCTAAACCTCCTGATACAGTTATTGTTCTGTGTTCTAAAATCTCACCAGAGATACTAGAGAACTGACTTGGAGTTACATGTAAACAATAGGAAATCAAAAAAGTTTTGGGATGAGGAAGACATGAAGAAAGCAATTCAGTATCCCATACACATAAAAGATCAGAGACAGAGTCACTTTTGCTCATTATGACAATTCTGAGTGCCCAACACAGTGCCTTGCAGATAACAGGCATTTTACAAATTAATTTACAGATGAATGTCCTGAAATGAAAATCTGGCAGACATCTAAGCTCTTCACCCACCAAATGTATTAGAATTTCTGGGCTTGGGACCCAACACCTTGACTTTTGACAAGCATTCCGTGGCGATTCTCCTGGCCATCAGCGTTTGAGAACCCAAACGTATGAGACAATAACGACCTGCGGTGGAGGCAAAGGAAGGTAAGGAACTCCAGAGAAACAAAAATTTAAATCTAAAGCACACAGGGCATTAGAGAGAGAAGAGACAGAACTGGGGCAATGGGGGGAAGAAACAAGGGAAGGTTAGTTATAAAGTAAGAGCCATTTGAATATAAATGTACAAACATTACAGAATCAGCTCAGAGGAGCCCTGGGATGAAGGATTAATTCCATTAGTGTGCAAGAGGCCAGGAGTACCATATGAGACATCATTAGGATAATTAAATAATTAACACACATAGGATTAAAATTCCTCTTGGGGGAAATTATAGCGAACAAGAAACACCTAACGTACTTTCACAAATGACTCTTCAAATACCTACAGACAAAGACAGATCTGAACTAAATATGGAGGAAAGTGAAAAGTATCTTGTTACAGTCAGCTAAAACTTATAAAAGATAATCAGAGGTAGCAAATTAATTCGTGCTCCTCAAAGAAGTCAGACAAGAGAAGACAAGCTTTTAAAATCATCAAGGGGAGGAGGGAAGACTAGGAAAAGTGCCGCTAAAAATGGGGTGGGGGACGGAATGAATGAAGTCTAAACCAGCTCAGAAACTGAACTAATTCCTGCTAATATGTCTTTGACAAGAGAAATGAAGAAGATGTATTTGTATAATTAGAGAGAATGAAGACTTTACAAAAATAGCGACTGACAAAAAGCAGATGGGGAACACTTGACAAAACTGAACTCATCCCAGTGAGCCGGCCTGGATGATGGGAAGCTGAGCCTCTTCAGGGAATTCACTCACATACTTGAGGAGCCATTTACAATCATTATGGAAAGATCACAGAAAAATGGGGAAACAGAAGATGTGAAGGGAAAAGGCTTAGATAGTGAAATATCCTATCAGTCTTAAAATGGTTACAAAGAAAGATTACGGAAGACGTTCATGGTAAAACCAGTGACATTTTCTCCCATGCAGACTGGGAGCTCCATGAGGCCAGAGACATGCATTTTTCTTCACTTTGTGACACCTGCACCAAGTTTGGAGCGATCAGCAAGTGAGCATCCGGTAGCTGAGTGTATATAAAGGCAATGAGCTAGAAAGTGAACGGTACCAAACTTTTCCATTTCTTCTAAGCAGAAAATTGCACCACAGAGGGAGTGATAGCCCATTTTTTCTCTTGTGTATGAAATAATGTAATAAGAAAAGGTAAAATACTTGAACATCTGGTAGCCAATTAAATCATAAACCATAATCAGAATAAAACCATAAATACTCTAGAAACATAAATATAGTAAATTTGAGAAACTATAAAAGCAAAAGAAGTACAATATATACCATAAACTGAGCAAATATTCTTAGTACTGTCTTTATAAAGTAATCTTCTTAAGAATTTGGAGAACATACCAAGCTTAAAGAGGAGCCAAAAGCAAGCAGAAATCCTAAAATCAACCGTTACTATGATCCTTACAATTCAATGAATCATGGAAGTGAGTCCCATATACACACATTCCAGCCCAACCCCCATGCAATGCCAAACACCCAACTACTTTTTTTGATTAATTTATCCTCAATTTATAAACAAGGCAGACAGGCAAATTTATTTAAGGCAGAGGCTTTCAGGAGGTTGACACTAGCTAATGGGAAAAGATCTCAAACAGTTATAAACAGAAGCAAAAAGACAAAACGCTACATTCCCCACAAGCTACATTAAAAGGGGGGAGACTCCATCTTTGGGTATATCTTTATGTATAGTGCATTCCATGTGTATAAACTAATAACTACACACTGATTAAGCCAAACTGAAAGCCACTGAACTCAGATAGAGGAAAGGTATGTGACAATTACGAAGGCTGTTTATGTCACAAGTCAGTCCCAGTTGTCTGATCAGGTCCTCTATGGCCTTAGTAAAGATTAAGCTACCGGACTATCCCTTAAGACATGAGTGATATTAGGCTTTTGACCACATGGAGATGAAGAGGAACAGAAAAGAGTATTGGCCCCGATGACTGAGAAAAAGGGTTTCATCACTGATAAGTCTTTATGCCAAATGAAGAACAAAGGAGAAAACAAACCCAAAGGTAATTTTGTGTGAATAACAACAGCTCTGGCCTACAGAGGATAGAGTCAAATTCAAGACCTCATTCAGAGGGCCCAGCTCAGGGTGGCTGGATGGGCAAGCACAGAGATACCAAGCTGAGAGAGTAAGAGGAAGTACAAGGAAGGCCAGACCACTCTAGGTTTGACCCGTGGAATATCCAGTTTGTCTGGATGCCAAAAAAAAAAAAAAAAAAAAATCTTTCAAAAACAATCAAGCTGATATAAGTGTACCAATCTCTTGAAATAATTGGCAAGAACAAATTCTATCTCCTTAGAACAGGGCATAACACAACACATCCAAAAAAAGTGCTGATCAAAAAAAAAATTTCAAACACCCTATACCACCTCTAGGAATAAAAGACTGACAGGAACAAACTAAGAGATTGTTTCTATACCTTCACTATTGTGAATAATGCTGCAACCAAAGTGTCCATCAACAAATGAATGGATAATGAAGATGTAGGGTGTATAAGTGTATATATACACACACATACACCTACACACACAATGGAATATTATTCAACCAGGAGAAAAAATTTAGGAGCAAATTAGAAAAAAAAAGCTAACCAAGTTAGGACTTGACCCTAAGGCAAGGAAAAAAACCCAAGTGCTTCCGTGTCGAAAGAAGCAAGTTTATTTAGTCACTTACTCAGTGAACACAATCTAGGTAGGAGAAGAAGCAATGGCAGAAACTTACCTAATTCAGATACTTTTGGAAATTAACAAATTACTAAATAATGGAGCATTTTTTCCCCAAAACTCGATGTCCATGGCACGTCTGAAACTGGAGTAACAGAAGTACAGGTGCAGCTGACTAGGAGAGAACGTTCCACAACACACGTGTTTTAAGTGTCATTTGATTGTTATTGTTAGCACAACTGACACCTAATTTATCTGGTAACCTGAACCGCTCAGAACTTAAAGAACAGGAAAGAAAAGGAGACCTCTCCAGAGCCAAAATTTACTCATGTTACAAAATCCACAGCGAAGAGCTCGAGCACTTGATGCCAGGGAGAGTTCTCCTGATTAGGTATTCTGCACGCGATTCTAGGGACCTTGGTTCCTGCCTTCGGAGCTCATACCAGAGTAGTTGGGCGGCTTGGAGAAGGCAAGAGGAGCTTGTCTGAGACAGACATGATAAACTTCTAGATAGGATAACCTACCACCACACGGCAAGGAGAAAAAGACAGACGGCCTGAAAAACAGACAAGAGAGACAGAAAGAAATGGAAGGCTGGGGCGGGTTCAAAATGCAGGCAACACGGCATGAGCCTCTGGAGGGGATGAGGGGACCTCTGACACACCACCATACATTCAATAAAGGGTAGCAGTGCAGAGTTGAAAGGAAGCATCAGTGAACCAGGGTCAACATGACGGCCCTTCAAATCATCAGGATAAGTCTCAATGTGGTCGGGATTTTTGTGGCACAAAGATCTGAAAGAGTTCAGAGCACATGTGCCAGTTTGGCATATTTTGAGTTAAAGGCACTTGAAAAACAGCCAGTACAAGAAAAACACTCTGACTTTCCTTCTGAAGAGCAGGAGATGAAATTCCTCTATGAAAGATATCCTCTCTAGACCAGAGGGAAAGTGACATTCTTATCGTCAAGGACAAGAATTTGGGAGGCAAAGAACTGTACAAACAGGTCTTGTTAAAATAATTCCCATCTCCTTTAGCCTCCTCACATAGCTCAGTCACTTCCATGGTTGCCTCTCTTTGTTCAACCTAACAGAACAAAGCAAGTAGGGTTCACTATGTCTTTGAGTCTTTCTTGATGAGGGGCCCGTGTCACATAAAAGTGACATTAAATACAGTTGTATGCCTTTCTCCTCTTAAACATCGTTGTCGATGTTCAAACCCAGCCAGGGACCTGAAGAGGGGGAAGGAAAACTTTTCCACCCCTTCATACCTAATTCGAGAACTATATTTTATAAACTTTTCCACTTAAAAACGTTAGAATACAACCTTTGGTACTTAAAGAAATGAGATTTTGCTTTCTAAAATATAAAAATAGAGCTATATTGAAAATCCGATCCCTAGACAGTGCAAAAGAAACTGAACATTATCAATCTTCTTTTTGGAGAAAATGTGATACAACAGTTAGGAGTTTACTTACAATAAAGCAATCAGTCCCCATCAGAACTGTGGTTGCCATTTAAGCAGCAAGGATAAAGCTTTAATTACAAAAACAAAGAGCCATATGGATTTGGCTATTATGACAGCACAATCCTGAGGTCTGTGAAATACAACTCATTTCAGTCCTGGCACACAAGCCTTAAAAAAACGGTTAGACAAGCTCAAAGTATCAGTGTATCAATGGCGCGCTGGGTTTCTGATTTTTTTTCTGCACTGAATTAAAAGTTAATAAATGTCGCAGGCAGTTCCTCTGCATTCCTTAATCAGCAACCCCCAAACTCTAGGAAATAAAAGCAGCCCTTACCATCACTTTACAGTCTGGAGGGATAGCAAAATGACATGGTGGGGGAGCTTTGAAGTTTGTTAATAATAGAAAGAGAAATATACCATGAATGCCAGAGGGGGGAGCTCAGAGCAAAGGGAATGATCAGGTTTACAAGGGCCAGAGAGAAATTCTGAAAACCTTCTGAGGTTTCACACAATATCCTTTTTTCTCTTTTTTCAGGGCTCTCTTTTGAAAGATGGGTTCCAATACCCTTTGAAATAAACAATCTCCCTCCCCCCATTTTTTTCCTAGGTAGAGGGAAAATAAATAAAAGTCCTGCCAAGGGAAGCCAGTTTAAACAATGGGCAGGTGTCTGAAACCTCTGCTTTAGGGAAGTCTCCTGCACACAGCCTCCCCTCTCTAATCAGTTTTGTTTGCAAATGAACCTGCACAGAAGGATTGGCATCTAATGATGCTGGAGGCACAGTGAAGGAATTAGCCCAAGATAATCATTATTTTAAAGAGGTGTTTGGCCTCCTCCACATTCCTTTATATGTTTACTTCTACAGACAAAATGGAATTTTAATAGGCTCTTTCCATAATTAAAGAGACTATCTTTGTGTATTCACTGCCCTTTCAGCACGAAGAAAATGCAATGACTTTACCAAAGAAAGGAGCCACTGGCCATTATCCTCTCCCAGAAACAACTTCCAAGTATAGATAGGCTTGCAGAGATAGCGAGGGTCAACCAAGTGCCCTTCCTCTTCCAGATCGAAATTGTTAGCATTCATTATTAAGTGGGCTTTCAATCCTGAACGATTTTGTCAGTGACCAGAGACACAAAATTGGCTTTAAAATAGGAACAACCAATAAAGTTTTTGATTCTATAGGGAAAGTTAAGGCTCCCAAATCAGTACATACAGAAAATCTTTATAAGGAACCTGCATCTCTTTGTATCTGTTAGCTACTGCCACAAGAATACTGAGTAACAAATTCAACAATGTACAACAATAAGCATTTCCTTCTCCAACAATATATATGCTGGCTATCCGGGATTTGGCAAAAGACCAAATCCAAAAGCACATTTCAAGCCTTTGCTAGTGGCATTATCTGCTAATTCCACTGGTCACAGTAGGTGACATGTCTAAGCCCATGATCAATGGAAGAAGGAAGTATACTTCTCTCATAGAGAAAGGCAGGGGGTGGGGGAGGGGGGCTGGGTAGTTTTAGGGAATGACAATTTGCTGAACAATAACCCAATCTACTGCATCCTCAGATGCAGGCTGCTACAGTTTTTTGTTGTTGTTTATGCACACCTGGTATCCTGCTATTAATGGAATACAAAGGTCTACTCACTACATCATCTTGGTGAAAGAGACCTCGATTTATAAGCTTGTCATTTAGAGGATCATTAGAAAATAAGAATGGGGGTGGGGGAAACTTTGGAATTGAATTATAATGTATTTCTGAGTACAAATGGACACAATTAGGAATTTTATTGTTAGCACCTCGGTAATCTGTTAACTAACAAATTGTCTACCTTACATCAGCATCAACAATCTTTTATACAATATGAGCTTTACAAAGAAATAGCCTTCTAGGCAGCAAAATTACAAAGAACCGAGATGGTAGAAAAGATCATGCCAAGATGTAAGCGATAGGAGTAGCACTGGCAGAAACTAGAAAAGATTAACAAATCTTACAGTAAATAACATTATAAAATAATTTTAAAAGGCTCTGGTTATCTACACACATTTAAGAGTTAAATGTATGGCAACTACGTAACCAGTTAAATTCTAGTGGGAACACAATGTGGGATGGAGACAGACTGGTGTGTGTGTGTGTGTGTGTGTGTGTGTGTGTGTGTGTGTGTGTGTGTGCATGTGTTGAATGTATGTATGTATGCATGCACGGACATATAACAAAACTTGATGAAGACAGGACAAAGAACCCCAGGTTCAGACTCCACTAACAACTACCGAATGCCTACTGTGTGTCCCATACAGTATCTCACAAAATACAAAAGCTACATTGTGAGGAATTACTATTATCCATGTTTTATACATACTTAAGTTCTGTGATTTAAATAAGATTATTCAACAAGTTAGTCATAGAGCCAGAATTTGAAGATAAATCTTCTAAACAAAAGTGTGTTTTTCCCCTCTACCACCCCATGCTAATCCCTAAAAATGCCTTTATTTTTTACCTTAACCAAAAAGCAGACTCTTTTTATGTTTTCCCAACCTCCATGCCAACACTACATGAATGGAATAAACCAGAAACACAATTATTACCTTAACAGCCTTATAATCCTCCCCAGGAGATGTCCCACAGCTATTGACAAACATAAGCAGAGTTGAGGAATCTGTTAAACCTCTTACTCTAATATCAAGTATCAATCAGCTGGTGACAAGTTACAAAAAGAAGAATCTCAATACTTCCAAGTAACGTCTTCATATTCTGCTTCCTGGAATGAGTTTTAACTGAAGTAATTGAACTGTTTCCCATAAAGCCTTATAAAATAAAGACTTGGTCAAAAGGAAGTGAAATATATATTCTTTGTGTTCAGAGGCTCTAGATTTCTACCTACAGTCTATAGCTTTCGCACAGTGATTCTCAACTTCATTAAGGGTCCAGTCTATAAACCTATCCTTCATGGTGCACAACTCCACTTAACATGCAAATGTGGCTCCAAGAACACTGTCTCAGATACAGGGTAATCTACGCTTACTTACGCTATGCTACATTTAATTTATACATATATTACTCTGGAAGAGCAGAGTAGGGAGGAAAGACGGATAAAATGGATTCCTCTATCCACAAGGGTGATTAGGAAAGAAAAGAATACTAGTAAATAGATAGCAAACCTCCATTAACTTGCCTCACTTTTAGATAATTAGTTGTGAATTTTTTAAAGCAAGTGACTCACAAGGGAGGGTACAAATTTATTGTCTTCCACAATCTAATAATCTTGGCAGCTATGAAAGTTATCTATTTATTGATGGGCAACTGTAATTTATCTTCCCTAGGTAAAATGCAGTTATTTAAATGTTTTTCTCCTTTTATGAATGCTGGCCTCAGCAGTAAACATGTAAATGACTTCACAAGAACAAAAACACTCATTAAATGTCAATAAAGCCCCAAAGTAAAGCTATAAACTGTCAGAAAATGCTATACAAGGTCAGCAATGGACCACCACTGCTTGGAAAGAGAACTGAATTCAAAAGGATTGTGATGCTAAGAGCTGAGCAAGGAAATCAGGACCAGGATTCCTGCTACTGCTCTGCCATGAAGTTTCTGTGTGACCATTAGAAAATCACCCGATTTCTTTGGGCATAATTTCTCTCATTAAAATACAGAGGAGTTGGATTAGACTCATTTATTCAAAAACAGTTACAGAGCAGCTACTATTTTATAGCACTGATCTAGGTGGAGTGGATACAGCAGTGAACAAAAGAGACACGGACCTTCCATTCCAGTGGGAAGACGGAGCCATTAAAAACCCTCCAGCTCTAAAGTTCTATGACCACTCAAAGCTTCAGGTAGTAACTCATTCCAGTGCACATGATGTTCCAAAACGCAGGAAACAAATGGTAAGCTTTTTAACTGTACTCCACTTACATTTCAAATAATATGCCCAGTATGGTGGGAATACAAAATGGTGCAGCCAATTTGGCAAACAGCTTGGCAGTTCCTCAAAAAGTCAAACAGAGTTACCATATGACCTTCAAAATTCCATTCCTAGGTCTATTCAAACTGTAAATATATCTTCGCACAAAAACTTGTACGTGAATGTTCACAGCAGCATTATTCATAACAGCCAAAAGTAGAAACGATCCAGATATCCACCAGCTTATGAATGGATAAATCAAATGTCCACACGATGGAATATTAGATAATAAAAGGGAACGGTATACTGATACATGTTAGAAAATGGATGATCCTTAAAAACAATGTGCTAAGTACAAGATGCTAGTCGCAAAAGGCTATCTACTGCATACTCCATTTATATGAAATGTTCAAAATACATAAAGCCACAGAGAGAAAGTAGACTGATGGCTGCCAAAACGCTGAGGAGGAGGAAGAATGGGAGTGAGCTGCTCGGGATGACTTCCTGCCAATGACCAGGTTCCTTTCTGGGGTGATGACCATGTTCTGAAACTAGATAATGAGGAAGAAGGCGCAACCTTGTGAGCATACCAAAAACTATTGAACTGTGTGCTTCAAAATGATTAATTTTATGGTATGTGGATTATATCTCAATTTTTAAATCTTGAAAAATAAAACAATTATGGAAAAATATTGGCCCCATTATGTAATAGCATCACTTCCCTTTAGCAAATCCTAGAAAATGGTACATTGGAATACAAAGTAGAGGATTTGCTAGTGAAATATTTACAATACTCAGATTAAGATTTCAAAGTAAATTTTACACTTGGTTCATTATTTTAGGTCCAAGGCAAACACTGTTAAAGTCAATTAAAAGATATGAAAAGCCATGTTTCTATCAATTCTTTCTCTAATATTCTATTATAAGATTTCATTGTTCTAGTACGCTTGCACCTACTAAATCAATATACTCCCTATTTCTCCTTCCTCATTGTTCTTCTAACCCATGTTATTAATTACCTCAATCCCTATTCGCAAGTCATATCTCTCTTGGTTAATACTTTCCCTGCCTCTCCAGGCTTTCTAAGGCATCAATATTTCTACCATCCCCCTTTAATTGGCTTTTGACTCACAACAAATTAGTATTCTTAGATACATACATCTGCATAACGTTCATAAGGCATCTTTTGATTAGTGCAAAAGAACAAGAGATAAAACACAAAAATGAAAAAGTGATGATACTCACTGCAAGCAATTTTACCAAAATTAACTTTAAGTCCTGATATAACCCAAATCAGAACTAAACATACACAGTAAGCACCAATAAATGCGGGTGGAATAAGCAAAGAGGAGTAACAGGAAAATACAATGATGTAGAAATTGGCTGAAGAAACCTCAAAATCGGTAAATAAGTCTTCGAGCCACAATTATTGAATCAGTTTCCTAATTTATAAATTCTACAGCAGCAAATTCTGAACATTAAGTTTATGCATACTTAGCCAAACGTAAAGAAGCTCCAGGGGTTTTTACACGAATTATAGGAGGGCCTGCATTATATAATAAAATATTAGCATAGAGTGATGGCCACTTGCTCTGAGATTGCATCTTCCTGATCACTCTCTAGCATGTGCTCCAGTTCCTGGCACTGGAATGGCATTCCTGGCTGCTGGAATGACAAATGGCATTGAGGTGTCCTTGAAGAACAAAGTCAAGGGGAAAGAAATGTTAGTAATCCTCTGTGAAGCCCAAGAAGGAAAGAACTCCCTACAGCTCCATTTGATTGGGCCTGACCAGAAACTAACCTGGGGTTGGAAATTCACATTCTACTACACAAGACTGCAGACAGGGTAGCTACTCCTCACATCAGACCAAGTGAATAAAATTGGAAATTTTTAAATCAGGACATTCTCTATGCTGAGGTTTAATAATCCGTAGACATACAGATCACTGTCAAGTGTGATCCAGCAATTCTGAGAGCTGAATTTTAAGCTTCCATTAGGCTGCAGCACTTTTAGCATGATCCTATCAGTCATAAGTTGAGAAGTTAAATACCCTATTTCTCAAACTCTTGAAAGCACCACAGACTGAAAGCAAATAATTTGCAAACACAAGGTAGTTATGTCTCTCATCCTTTTCTATAATAAAAAAATTGATTCTATCCTCAAAATCTACCAATTGATTTTTCTCCTCCCTTTAATCAGGATTATTAATATTATCAGCAGAATTTCTCTATGTGGGAACCTCAATCTGAAAGGAGGAATAGCAGCACAGGGGATCCCCAAGGGGTGTGTGTGTGTGTGTGTGTGTGTGTGTGTGTGTGTGTGTGTACTGCCCTCACTCCTCACTCCCACTGTCCAGAAACACAGTAAGAAAATTTTTGGCCACCCCAGCCTTCTGAATTTTAATCTGCACCATGGTAATGCATGGAAAGGATAGGAAAGAGAGTCCCCAAAGGCAAGATGTTAATTTACAGAGTTCAGTGGTTCAACCTTCCTAGGCCACCCCCATGCTTTCCAGCACCCCAATGCACATGTAACCACTAGATGGCAAAATCAGGTTGGAGAGTAACAGGTACAAACTAATCCAAGATACAAAATGCTCTGTTTTCCTTTCAGACTTGATGTTAAAATTCCTCCTCTACCAAAAATTAAAGCAAAAGTCTACTTCCATTCTCCTTCCTGTTCTGTGAACATATGATTAATCACAGTGTTTGGCATGCCGTAAGATAATAGTTTCTAAATTATATCAAGATGCCAGGGTTGTTGATGAAAATGCACAGAGGTGAGTGAAATGCCTGAGATTTAGCATATAGAGAGCAAACAAAACAGTAACCTTGGGGAGGTATGTATCACCCTATCGAGGGACACATTCAGTGGATAAGCTCAGCCTGGAAAGTTGGACAGAAAACCAATCCCTCCTTACCCCAACCAAAATGCTGCCTAGCTTATGAGGCATCTGATACGCAATACAAGTTAATGACCCACAAGAACTGATCATCTTGAAAGAATAAAAGAACTCACCCAATCACCTCTCAAGTACCTAAGGAGCATACACCTCCAGGAGCGTGAAGAGTGACAGCAGAACACACAGGTTTCTTGACAGTGTGTGAAGTCCTATGTAGACTTCAGAGCCATCTTTTCAAAATGAACCCAATCACTCATTAGCACAAAAGGCAGCGATCCACACCATGGGTCGCACTGTCAATATAAACTGCTCAATTCCCTGTGCTGCCTTAAGAGAGGAAACGTCTGAAGTTCACCAAGAAGCTGACATCAAAAGATGTTCATGAAAACGATCAACAAAAGGTCAATCTGGACTGCACCACACGAGCGATAATATTCAATAATCAGAACTTCTGTTACGGAAGCATGTTGATGATGACATTCGTTTAAAGACAAAAAGGCCCCGCATACAAGTAACAATTCTTTCTTCACCATGTTTACATAAATACTGTCTTTAGAACTGCCCTTGGCAAGGCAATGATAGCAAGACAAAGCAACAGTTTTCACAATTTCAAGAAAGTATTTCTGAAACAAAGGCAAAGGAACCAAGTATTTACCATTTTCCGCAGGAAAATTAGCAGAAAATTGAGTCATGTAAATAAACTTGCCATAAACATCCAACAGATACTATTATTATCCCACACTTCGTGAGCAACAGTTATTTGCATGTAATTAATTTGCTTATTTCTGGCGCCTCAGACAATATAATATGTTTATCAGCTTGATTTCTAAACAATAAGTGTTTAACTCTTCCTTTTATATTTATAAGAAAATATTTATCTTGCTCTTTCCTTGACAGATTCTGAGCCATCTGCAGATATAATACACAGAGCTGTTTCTGTGGTGACAGCAGACATAACCCCAACTGGGGCATGATGTCATCAACTTTAGGGTGAACAGAGAATTAGCCAAGGCTGAATTCAGTAACACCTCTACTATCCAGGTAAGCACGTTGATCAGTGATACAATCTGTGCCGAAAGCATCCTTGCCAGAAACAGAGAAAACATCTCAGGGGTAGGATGGAGGCAATCAGCACCAAACCCAACTTCTAAATCCTGTGCTCCCTTCAAAGGGCAACTCCCTGCCACCTTCCCCCACATCCCCTGCAGCTTTTGTGGCTGCGGCTGACTGACTGTCTCCGGGCCTCGCCCTACAGACCTGTAACTGTGATCCATGGGGCACATCCCCTCCCCCAGAGAGCACTCTCTCCTGAGCTCTGGCCCTGAGAAAAGAGTCTGCTTGCTGGCACCACTGACTTAGTTTGTGGCTGGGACAATGGCCCTAACCTTGTCTATGCGCTGGCCAACCTAGTCAGGGCTTTGTCCACAGAAGATTGTGGTACTCATTCGCCAAGTCATGGGTTGAAGATTATTAAAGCCCCACATCCTGATCTCTCTCTCTTATTCTTCTTTCCTTGTTTTGTTTGTCTCTGATAGAATATAAGAAATTAGACTTAACTGATCATATTTTTATGGATTTACCAACCTTATTTGTAGTGCTATATCTCACAGCAAGTATACAATATTCTAAGAGACTAAAAATGTTGTGCGTAAGTATTTCTGGCATATCTTTGTATGAGTAATACTTGTAGAGTACAGGGTTATGTGAATAAATAACAAATATGCACTCATTCAATCAACAATTAGTGAGGGCTTACCATGTCCAAGAACAGTGCCAGGTCCAGGACACATATTGACAATGAGATAATTACATGGTTCTCATTTTTTATGAGCTTGAAAGGGAAGAGGGAAGAACCTGACAAATGTGTAACATGCACACACAGACACACAATTCCCAAATGAGCGAAGTGATATGACATAAGATAAAGAGCACTATGAGGGAACTACACGTGCCTTAAAGGAGGCAAGAAAAAAAGGTGGGACAGAATATCTTAAGCCAGGATTAATGTTACCTATGGTTTCACTCCTTTGTTTTATAAAGTCTCCAGAACAATTCTAGAATTAATCTCTAGAAGGAGTCTCACTTCAAAGAAAATCACTGAGCTCATCCTTGGGTTACTCCATTAACTCTATTACTTACCCTAATGATATTTTCAAAATTAAGACTCATTACAGTAATTCCTTTCTTCTCTAAAAAATATAAGCATTTCCCACAATTTCTTTAGTAAGATAAAGCTTCACATCCTTCTCTAAAATTCTAACTACAGATTTTTTTTTCTATTATTGAAAAGAATGAGATTCCTAGATTTTTTAATTGCTCCACAAATCCCCAAGGGATTTTCCACCGATGCCCATTTCAATCAGCTCTAAGTTGAATGTCATTCCGAACTGGGTCATTTTGAAAAGCTGCCACGAGCCAGTAAAACATATAACCTATATAACCTCCACGTTAGGAAAGTGTGGTTCTAAAATCAGTCCTATGCAGTTTGACCACAATTTCACCGGCTTCCGTCTAATTTCAGCACCCGTTATGTAACGCAAGCTATAGAGAACACAGAAATCTCCGAGTAGGTCCTCTTTTTTATTACGCAATGCAAGCTATATAAATACCCTTTTCGTTACATAACACGAGCTATAGGGAACACAGAACTGTTGTACGGACTATCCTTTTTAGTATACAATGCAAGCTGTGTAAGCACCCTTTTTGTATGCAGTGCTAGCTTATAGGAAACACAGAACTCTAAGAGCAAGCTTAAACACAGAAATGTTCAAATCATCCTCAGGTAAGGGAGACCTAAGTCATCTCAGGAGAGCAAATAACTTCACTGAGCAAGTTTTAAAAAAAATGAAATTCAGACCAGAACTTCTGTTTGGTCTTGTTTCCAGTTTTAGCTTCATCACTGTAATTTCCTCCACTTACTTTAATCAAGAAAGGCGTACGTGGCCATCCTGCAGGGCCTGCTTGCAGTGCTCAGAGGAACAGACAAAAATGACAGATCCAGAAGCATCAGTCAGGACCCTAGCACCAAGTCAGGGACAAAACAGTTTAGTGGAAAAAAAAAAAACAAGAAGGAAGGAAGGAAGGAAGGAAGGAAGGAAGGAAGGAAGGAAGGAAGGAAGAAAGAAAGAAAGAAAGAAAGAAAGAAAGAAAGAAAGAAAGAAAGAGAAAAAAGAAAGGTTTAAATGGCTTTAAGTAATGCTATCAAGCAGAAGATCAAGATTGCCTCACAGGAGCTGCACACAGGACTTATTTCTTTCTTCTGCCCAATATTATACGTGGTCAATTAGATGTCCATCTGCCTCAAGAAATTAAAAATTGCTTGAGGGCAAGGATCATATTTCTTGATCTCACATTTCTAAAACGCCCTGGAAAAAAAAAATACTCAATAAAGAATATAATTGGCCTTTACAAACAAATTATGTAGGGAAGAAAAAGAGGTGAGTAGTTAGGGGATAAAAAAGAAATTTTAAGTACCATTCTCATTGGCCTTCACATCAGCTCTCTAGTTGAAAGTAACAGAAAACTCGAAATAGCTTAAATAAAAAAGGGAATTTATATATGAATTTAGAGGGCTATTATGCAACTCAAAGGCAAAAGTGTAGCCAGAACCAAGAAAAGCAGGCGGGAAATGGGAAGCAGACAAGATCCCTCTCTCTCCATTATTCTGCAGATCTAATTTCCCTCTAGGCTCTGCGACAAGCTTTCTCTACTGCTCCATGTAACAGAAGGCAGTTGCACTAAAGCCTCCTTGGTTTCTAATCTCCTCACATTAGATAAGCCAGGCCAGAACTGTCATCTTTTGGTCCCAAATTCAAATTGCAAGAAGGAAAATCTGTGTGGCCCTGTTTGGTTCAGGCATCCCATCCCCGCTCAGACAGACTGTGGTCAGACAGGCACGACCAAGGCACAATCATGACTTTTAGGGGCCTGTTTCTACGGGAAGAGGGTAGCACTGGGAATCAGGCGTGTACAACCGAACAAGTCCACTGCAACGTTACATAAGGCTTTACAGCTTGCCAGCAACGGTCATATTCTTTAATTCATTCAATTCACACCGTAACCCTCCAAGAAGGAATGCTAGCACTCACAAGAAAACAGAGGCGGAGGATAGTCCAAGGACTTCCCCAGGGTTTCTCAACTATTAGGGCAGAGGAAAAAAACCCATATCCGATACTTCCCACCAACAAAATGAACAGTGAAGGTGAAAAGAGCAACGTTTTTTCCAAAAGCCAAAGTTAGGAACTTACAAACTCTGAAAGAAACGTCGGGCAACATCACACAAGGGAAAAACACTGTACTTAATTGGAGGTGGGGGGGGGGGTTGTTAGTAGGGGCGATAGGAGATACAACAAATTCCCTGGTGTGCAGAAGTCTTTACACAGATTATTTTCAAGTCATAAAACGGTTTACCTAAGCCAAGCCCCCAGAATCTTCTTCTCCCTCCATGAAACTCTTTTGGCATCTGCCACCTTTTAACACTGCTTCTTAGCATGCAATCACCTAGGGACTGTAGTTAAAATGCAGATAATGATTTAGTAGGTGCCACAGACAGACTTTAAGATGGCCATCATGATCCCCACTTCCTGGTGTCCGCACTTCTGTGTAATTCCCTCCCCGTGGGCCTGGAGAGGGACTTGTGACTTGCAGCATACAGCAAAGATGACAGGATGTCATATCATGTTATGTAAGACGTTGTCTTGCTAGTAAACTCTTTCTATCTCTCTCTCCCCACTACCCTCACCACTAGTCAGTCTCCACAGTTAGCTGGCTTTGAAGCAGCAAGCTCCCAGGAATCAAGGAACAGCAAGGAAATGAATTCAGACACCAATCGAGGAAGGCTGGAAGCAAATTCTTTCCCAGTCGAACCTAGGAGGCTCACCTAGACTGCAGCCTGGTGACAGACCCTGATGAAGAGGAACCAGCTAAGCTGCCCAGACTCCTGACCCACAGAAGCTGTGCAGTCATAAACGTGTGCGCCGTTTTATGTCAGTAAGTTTTTGGTAATATACAAGGCAACCACAAAAACTAATAGAGCAGGTCTAGCTGGGGGACTGAGAGAAACCCACTTGGAACAGCACTACGAGGCATGTGACACCAACGTTTGCTGCCTGCCCGTTTGGGCTCAGCTTTCAAGTTGCTCTGGTCCCCATCAGACTACAATCTCCTTATAACACAAAGCATTATATTCCATGGCTCTCAGGACAGTCCTCAATAAATACCTGAGTGTTGGCTGTCTTCGTGTCATTGTTACCTTCCTCGTCTCACTTCCACCAGATTTCGGTTTATCCCTTTAATTCAGCTTCACATCAAAACATCACACACAGGTGGTAAATTTCTTTACTGTTGGTTCTCAAAAATTACTTCTTCATTCTTTCAAGGATGAGTGCTAACTTGGAGGGTTGGAAATTTCAAACTTGCATCTGTAACGAAGCCCTTACTCTGTTCGCTGCCCTGAGCTTCCTTTCCTTCTCTTCCTTGATGTTTTCCTGGTCCTACTGACCATACGTCAGCTCATCTGCCCCTGTACTGTTCCGTTATTCCATAATCACCAACAGTCTCACGAGATGATTCATCTGATGTCCCTCATATTGAAACCACCTTGTTATTTTCTTGAAATCACTTTTCCGCTCTACCCTCTTCAACTCCACCCAGATACCTGCTACTTGAAATAACACTGATATTCAGAGGAGTCCGCTGTATAACTCCCTCAGATTCACTCATACCAGAAAGATCACACTGAACCATTTAATCACTTCTAAATACGGCCAAGGATGACCTTTTCCTAACGTTGAAAATATCAGTTGTCCTTACAATATTTCCCCATAAATGTCCATTTCTTTTCATTTTTAATTTAAATTCTAAAAGCTTATCATGTCTGAGGGCTTTATCTAATCCTATGCCCCACATAAGAGTTGCTATAAAACAGCTGGCCAATCAATTACAACAGTCTCAGCCCAGAGTAATTCACCAGCACTACTGTCCTCAATTCATCTTATACCTGACAATATTCATGATAATCTGAAAAGTAGTTACAGGTAATGGTATACATAATGATTCCAAACAGGGCTTAAAAATACACAGAATCCAGGGAGTGATAGCCACAGCAGGACCTCAGGAGATGGGTCAGGTATATGCAGGGAAGTTTTTACCAGAGATTTTGTCATGGTCCCTTGAAGATTGTGGCCCTTTCCCTCACCCCAAGAGAATCCATGTACTGACCCATTTTTTTTCCTCACCGGTACATCCCCAACCTACGTACATGTCAGACATCCTTCGATGTAATTTCGAACACACGGCTTTCCGTGAATGCTGTGACTTTAATTCCACAGTGTCTTAGCAGTGCGATATGAAAGCTAAACCGACTGATTATTCAATCTTCTCTAGGAACCAACACACAACCTTAGCAAGCCAAAGGGCTAACTGGCCAACCTTAGGATCCAAGCTATTTTTCCATTCCTTTCACATGCAGATGAAGCAAGAGATCCTATAGTAATCAATGTGAAATTTCTGGGCACCGAGGTACCATATCAAACAAACAAACAAAAAAAGTGTTGAGTTTGAGACCCTACAAGATCACAGCCTACAGCTTATATATGCTAAGCACTGAGCCCGGAAAGAAACCAATACATGAATTCTATACTAACTAGTTGTTCTTTATCCTGGACTTTATACGTTTGGTGACATTTTCTTCACAAGGTGGGTGAAACTGATGAAACTACTATGTTCTCTCTATTACTAAGAGGAGATAAAGCGAGGAGAAAAGCTAGGAGACAATTATTTAGAAGCTGTTTTCCAGTAAAAACAGAAAAAGAAAAAAAACATTTAGCTATTAACAGTATGGCCTTAACTCAAAATCAAACATTCATCTATTAACTGATGCCAGTAAAAAGAAACCATGCAAAAACCGTCAGTATATAAAAAATGTTCATGTTTTACATGCACAATCAAATTTTAAAATCCAGAGTTTTTATTTCAAATCAGTTAATTATAGTTATTCACTCTACAATGACATTTTAGACGAAGGTAAAAGCACATGGCGCCCAAAGGCAGTGCTGAGACGGAGTGGTGGAGAATTCCTGCAAACAACGGCAGATGAGGACGGATGAGATCACGTTGTTAATGTCAACTGTGAAGAGGCAGCAAAAAGGAGGTAACTATGGCCTGGGTATTCCCACTTGCCTTCGATCTCTGGCTCTTTTCTGTCTATAAATGATGTCCCAATCTAGTGTGGACTCACAGTCATTACATTTTTTTTCTGCTCTTAACTAGAAACTACATTTTCTTACCCCATCAACCTTGTGATCATAAAACCTTTTAACACCCTAAGTGTTAAAAAAGGTTTTTAGTTGACATGCAGTCAGACCTTCCATTTTCACATCCTAGCCCCTCTTTGAATCCTTCCCCTGACAGGAGACTCCCTAGCTCTCGGAATACTGTATTCTAATATTGGATAGCTCTATTATTTGTAAGTTCTCTTACCGAGCAGAAATCTGTCTTACCTCCAGTTACTTAGCCTGAGCCCTGTCCTCTCATAAAACAGAATTAAAAGAATTACTTATCCATATGGGAACTGTTCAAACATTTAAAAGGAAACTACCATACCTCCACCAAATCTTTCCCTTGCAGCCCTGTGGATCCCTTCATTTATATTGCACATTCCGGGTGCTTTTCTTCAATCCCAGCTTCCAAAGCATAAAAATCACATATTCACATAGACCTCATCATTCACACTATCTAAATTCAAGTGAACTCTCAATGTTGCCAGACAATGCAGTCAGTCATCCGCTTTTATTTCTTTGCTCTGAGGAAGATACTGTAAATGTTCTTCATTCTCTGTGATAACCTTACATTGCCACCTCCAACTCCACAGGCCCTCACTTCACTACACACAGAGCCATGATCACAAGTCCCATCACCCTTCTCTGCTCCAACACTGGCTTATCCTGCCTCCCTCCATCCCGCCTTTAAAAAGTCTAATCCTGCCATCCTTTCTGTGTCTTCTGGAATTGTTTCCTCAATTGTATCCTCTCAAATAACTGGGAAGGAAGGAGCTATGAGGGAATACTAATGTTTATCGACCCTGAGTCATGTACTGTGCACACACTTTGTACACACTGTTACCGTTCAGTCATTCCAACTTTTGGGTGGCTTTCCCATAAGGTCTCTCTGTGCTGAATAAAGTTGTTCCTTTTAAAATTAAGATATATCATTTATGCATCTACTATATGCAAAGTACTGTAGCTGGCAGTGGTACAAAGATGAATAAATCACCCATTATTCCTTCACTCAAAGGATCTTAAGAGCTAGAAAGAGAAGAAGCCATATATGCAAATACTATCATGCTTTTAACAAGGGAGGAAGGAGAGAAGATATGAATAAGGAAGTAGTCACTCTCGTGTTTCTAAATCAGAACACTGTTGCTGGGGTGCCACTTAGAAATTCCAACCGGCTCACATGGATGATGGTCAAGTTCTGCACCGAGTCTGATATGTAAGGCTAAATAACGTACTTTGATCCACCTCTCCTTTTGAGCTACTGCCCTATTTCTCTCCTTCAATTCACCGACCTTTTGAATGTGTTTTACTCTGATTTTCTCACACACCATATCCTGCTTACCTCCTACAATGTAAATCTGAGCCTTATTTCTAAAACTCAAAACTCTGTCCTTGGAGGGTGTTAATGAGCTGATCACCAAATTAAAAGTTTTGTGTTTAAGTTTATTTATTAATTTTGAGAGAGACAGAGAGAGAGAGAGAATGGGAGGGGCGGGGGGGTGGAGAGAGCATCTTAAGGAGGCCCCACACCCAGCACAGAGCCCGATGGGAGGCTCGATCTCAGTGAGAACATGATCTGAACCAAGATCAAGAGTCGGACACTCCACCAAATGAGCCACCCAGGAGGCCCAATTTTTTTTACTTAGCGCGACCACACTCTCTCCCTCTCTGCAGCACGTGACAATGCTGACAACCGTAACTTGTATTTGTACTAACAATTCTTCAACTTACGCCTTTTGACCAAACTTTATTTCCCATTTCTCATACCTTGCCAAAATGGAAGCACGCACTAAAGTATTTCTGAGATTTATTTATTTTTTATTCTTCCACAGAAAAAATTTTCTACTCTCACCACACCAACTATCATTTCTGGGGAGCGGTCTTTCTCCTCCACTCTCTCTCCATATATATATATAAGAATATGGATTTTTTTTTACATACATACACACACAACTAGACAATAATGTAACAGAGAACTATGTATCTGTCACCATGATTTAATAAATGCTAATATTCTGCCTTACTTGCCTCACGACTTCATTTTTTTCAGAAGCAAAATGATACAAATATAGCGAAAGACCCCCTCTCCCATCTCTTCCCATTTTTACACATTTGATTATACATATATGAGAAACAGTACATACTAATGTACGTAGATCCATACACAAACATATAAAAAAATTATCAACATCATTAGCCATCAGGGAAACTCAAATAAAAACCACAATAAGATACTGCTTCACACCCACTACAACGTTAAAATAAAACAGATGGCCATTAACAAGTGCCAGCAAGGACAGAGAGGACAGACACCATCATAGGCTGCTGGTGAGAATGTAAAAGGATACAGCCACTGGGGAAGATAGTCTGGTGGTTCTAACACAGTTACCATATAACCCAGCGATTCCACTCCAATGCATACACCCAAGAAAAACGAACACACACGTCCACACAAAAACTTGTACGCAAATGTTCTAGCAGCGTTATTCATCTTAGCCAGAAGGCGGAAACAACCCAAAGGTCCACCAGCTGATGAATGGATAAACAAACGTGGTGTATCCACATAATGGAATACTGCCCGGCAATAAAATATGAAGGACTGTTACAGGCTACATCATGTATGGACGCTGAAAATACGATCTATCTGAAAGAAACCAGTCACAAAGGAGCACATAGGGTGTAATTTCTTTTACACAAAATGTCCAGAATAGCCAAATATAGGGAGACAGAAAGTAGATCAGTGGTTGCCTAGGACTGGAGAGGATAGAAGACTCGGGAAGGGGGTAGGGCAGCTAAGGGTTTCTTTTAGGGATAATGTAAAGGTTCTAAAATTGACAGACGCACAACACTGAATATCCTGCAATCCACTGAACTGTATACTTCAAACAGGTGAATTGTGTGATATGGGAATCATATCTCAATAAAGCTGGCTTTTTTATACATACAAAACATGGTATACATACATAGCATTACATTACATATGTATTACATACTCTTTTACGGTTTAATTCAGTACTATATTCCTGAGATTCATCCATGTGGATAAAACTAGTTTATTTTAACGGCTCCAGTGCATGGGGGGAAAATTACACTGCATTTATCAGGACCCGTACTTTTTTGTCTATTAGAAGTGGTGCTAGCAAGAACTTCCTTGTACATATTCCTGTAAGTGTGTGACTGTTTTCTAGGCTAACACCTAAAAGCAGAACGGCTGAGTTGCAGAATATGTGCGTCTTCAACTGTACCAGACATTTCCACATTGCTTGCTAAATATATTAGAGAATGTGCTCCCATCAGTTATATGCTAGAGTTCCTGTTCCTTCTCATCCATGCCAACACTTGGTGTTAGCAAACCGATTAGATTGCGCCAATCAATAGGTGTAAAACAGAATCTCACCAGGGTTTTACTTTTCATTTCCCTGATTATTAGTGATGCTGAGCATCTTTCATAATTGGCCATTCTATCTTCTTCCTCTGTGAAGTGCCTAATCACATCCTTTGCCTGTTTTCTACTGCCTGTTTCTACTGGGTTTTTTTCTTACCGATCTGTGTAACTTTTTCCAAACTCTGGATACTTACCTTTAATCATTTAGAAGAGTTACAAGTACATACTCCCAGTCTGTGGTCTGTCTTTTCATTTTCTTTTTAATGCCTTTTGTTATATTGAATATTTTTATGTTAATATATTCCAAAATGTCAGTCTTTTCTTCTAGGGCTTATAATTTTTATGTCTTAAGGAATTCTTCCCTATCACAATGTCATGGAAATCTGCATTGTGTGTTCTCTTATGAAAATGTTAGAGTTTTGCTTTCCATATTTAGGCCTATAACTCATGTGGAATTTAGTTTTCTGTGTGCTGTTAAGTGGAGATTTAATTTTATTTTTTCTATTTAGATAACTCTATATCCATTCATTATTATTTACCAAATCCATTCTTATCCCACTAATCATTAACTCATGCATGACTTTCAAATCTGTATTAACTATTTTATAATCACCAATATAATCATTGATTCGGGCTAGAATCACAACTGGATGCAAGAACTACCTGGTGAAAGGTTAAGAAAGAGGATCAACAATTGGTCTCTATCACTCTATAGACTGCCTATTATAAAGGACATCTGTCTCCCTAAAATGGAAAGAATTGGAGGAGACATTTTAAGCAAGCAATCAAACCCAGCATCGCCAATAGCCGAACAAAGTGATATGTACTTCCCGACACGACCATGGAAAGCACACAACACCTCCCACGCAGCATTAGTGCCCAACTTTGCCAAACTGACCTAAGAAGGAGGAATGAATTGGACAAATCCAGATGTGGGACATTCTTACAAGACAACTGTCTGACCTCTTCAAAATTATCAAAACCAAAAAGGTGAAAGGACTATTCTAAAGAAAATTAAATAGGCAGGACAAACAAAAATGTAAATACAATCCTTGCAGAGATCCTTGGTTATTTTAAAGGTCCAATTGTAAAAGATATTTTTGAATAATTGGAGAAATGTGAACGTGGAATGCATGTTAAATAATATTGTATCAATATCGTGTGTAATAACAGTACTGAATTCAGCCATGTAAAAGAATGCTCTTTTTGTGAGAAGATATAAGCTAAAGGATTTAAGGATAAAGTGTCTTGATGCGTGTTACAAATACACACATATTTTTATACTTGTGTGTGTGCATATATACATACAATATAGAATATGTACACACAGAGAGAAACTACATAAATCTGGCAAATTTTAAGAACTGGCAAATCTAGGTGACAAGTCTATAATGTTTATTGTACTATCTTTCAATATTTCTTACAGTTTAAGTTAAAAAAAAAAACCCTATGGGTAAAAGTTACAATGCCTCTCCTAACTTCTATCTTGAACTACTGCTTTTTAAATTTCATCTTTGACACCCACTATCATTTTGACATCGACCTAAAATAAATATGTTTTCCCCAATATAGCCTCCCTTTCTAATTTTCTAATTTCTATCAAGTTGTTTTAGCATGACTTATCCTATTAGACTCAAGATCCTGTACTCAACTTGTAGGGTACTATGAGGTTATTAAGACCAATTTTACTGATTTTGACAATTACAATTTAAAAATTATTTTATCTAGGGGTGCCTGGGTGGCTCAGTCAGTTAAACATCTGACTCTTGATTTTGGCTCAGGTCATTTTCTCGCAGTTCATGAGTTCAAGCCCTGCGTCAGGCTCTGTGCTGATGGCAGAGAGCCTGCTTGGGATCTCCTCTCTCCCTCTTTCTCTGCCCTTCCCGTGCTTGTTCGCTGTCTCTCAAAATAAGTGAATAAACTTAAAAAAAATAAAAATAAAAATTACTTTACCTAAATAGACCAGTAAGTAGAGAAAGAATGTATAACTCTGAAGAACTGAACTGATAAATCTGTGACAGACAAGGTGAGTCCAAGAAAGAATTTCAAAGAAAGCAGATCCAATGACATTCTCCATCAGAGAGATGGCATACAGGCTTGTTCCAATACCAGACCTCCCAGAACAAGAAGCCACCAACTGACAAGACGTCTTAGAGCCACCAGGTGTAGCTGGCGAGCTATCAGGATCTTCTATTAGGCCAGGGTTCTAGAATGCATGTCCTCAATAGGCAAAGCAGACTTCCAACCTACCAAAGGATGCACTGACGCAACACAGCCTCTGTGCACGCGCCCCGGCCCGGTGCGGCCTCCCCAGATTCTGGGAACCCTCGGTGCACGCGCCCTGTGCGGCCTCCCCAGATCCAGGGAACCCTTGGTGCACGCGCCCCGGCACTGTGCGGCATTCCCAGATTCTGTGAATCCTCGGGGCGATACGCAAGTTGCCTTGACTCTGTGCAAAGCTGACCGCTGCTGGCACCATGCAGAATCCCTTGTCAACCTACTTTTAATAAGCATTTATTGAGGGGCGCCTGGGCGGCTCAGTCGGCTAAGCGTCTGACTCTTGGTTTCGGCTCAGGTCATGATCTCACGGCTTCATGGGTTCAAGCCCCACATCAGCTCTGTGCTGTCAGTAAGGAGACTGCTTGGGATTCTCTCTCTCTCCTTCTGTCTCTGCCCCCTTCCCCACTCATGCTGTCTCTGTCTCTCTCACAATAAATAAAGAAACTTTAAAAAAATTAATAAACATTTATCGAGTGCCCATGATGTGCATCAACACCATTCCATGTGCGGAGAAATCAACCATGAATACAACCTGGGAAAGGTCACGATGAAAGCGGTTAAGTATACACAAAAGCATCGCGGTGAGTTAAGTCTGAGGAACAAATGTATACAATATACAGACCAGGAAGTTAGTAATTCTTTTTAAAAAACAGGTTATCTGAACGGGAACGTAGAAGCTGGAATAGAAATTCACCAGGGAGACCACAGAGCCAGGGCACAGAAACAAGAGTAAACAGCATGCCCACAAGCAAAGAGGAACGAAGAACATGAAATTTTCTGGCCTGCTGCATGCACTGTGGGAACATAAAGGTGAGGAGATGACAGGCGAGCACCGCGATGGAGGAAAAGCCCTTGGCTGCGACACTTAAGAAGCGTGGAAAAGGCAAAGCTGAAAGGTTTTAAGCAAGAGGCAGAATAGCACACTACTACGGGTGCAGAAGGTGTGTGGGCGCGTGCGTGTGTGCACGTGTGTGTCAGTAATGACACTGTGATTAATAAATCTATTTAAAGGAAACAGCACTTACTAAACCCTAAATATGTATGTGACATTATCTCATTTAATCCTCTCAACAGCCTTATGATACATATATTAATTCCCTCATTTCACAGACCAGGAATATAGGGCATAAAGAGGTTAAGATTTTCCCAAGGCCACACAGCTGGTGGGTGGCAATGTGCCACTTCTCCCTATTTCAATAGTACCTACGGACTCTTGCTCCATTCACCCTCTCATAATGATTACTCCCGCCTCCCCTCTGTGGGATCTACGTGGATGCCAGATTACACATCCTAATACACTGCTTTAGCGAGTTACTTCTCTGCTCAAATCATCCCCAATGGGCCCCCTATTACCTACGGGTAAATGTCCAAATTCCATAATTCGGTCTCTATCATCCAAAGTCCCAAACTGCAGTCCTCAGAAAACAGACCAGGACAGAGTTTTGCATGCCGGATGTTTATTTAGGAGTACTCTTGGGATCAACACCCACAGTTTCCTTTCAGAGAAGAGAAGCAGGATGGAGGGAAATGTCAAGGCCCAATAAAGGCCCAAGAAGAGCATGAGCTGACACCATGGGGAGCTTTGGAGCTGGAAGGGCCCTTCAGAGCAAAGATGGCCTCACCTTCACACTCCTTCATTGATCAATGTGAGCGAATGCAAGAATAGGCATCTTGGGCAGTCTCTGAAGAGGCTGACGTCCAGAGTCATGGCCACCAAGATCTCTGATCGGATCCACAATGCAAATGTGAATGGTCCCCTATTTAAAATTCTTGAAAGACTCTATTGCCTCTCCAACAAAATCCAAATGCATTAAGCATGGCCCACAAGTACCCTGAGGTTTATAAAAAACTTAAGTCACTTTCACAATATCCCAGAGCCAGCCAAGACGGTTAGACTGAAAATCAAGTGGCAATCTGACACCAAAGTCACTTTTAATACCTCAGACATCACCAATACAATGCCAATGTGAGGGTATCGAAGGGGATTCAAGGAAGGGATAAGTAAAGAAAAACCACCTATGGCAACATTTTCTTAAGGGCAGTTTTTACCATTTTACTAAGTCCCAACAAAACACGATTATTAAATGAATTAAGAATGCTCCCTAATAACTCCTTTAGATTTAAGCACTAAGCAAAATGACAAGAAATTTGGTTTTGAAACAACAAAATTACCAGTTTCAGCATTACCTCCATCGGAGCCTATGTATCGGAAGAAAATTCAACGAGCTGTGCAAAAGGAAAATCACTGAACTCAACAGAAGCAATCATTCTGATAGGGGCCTTCGGTAGATGGAGCTCTCCCCTCTGAATTGGTGCTGAACCACACAGAGCAGGGAAATCTGAAGAGCTAGAAATATAGTCATTTAGACAAAGGTTCTGAACATTTGTGCTGATTAAAATGCCAATCACCCCTCCTAAGAGCACTGGCATTAACCCTGGTGTACCAGCCACATTTCAACTCTGAATAATGTTATTATTAAACATGAACTGAGCACCAACAACGCCTTCAGCACCTGTAAGAAAGAGACGGAGCACTTGCCTGGTAGTTTGCCATCAACCAGTGTTTCGAGAAAGTCAGCACAATGACTGTAAGTCACTCTTGGATTTTATTTTCATGGGAAAAGAAAGAAAAAGAGTTTATCTCTCCTTTTAAATTTTAGTATGATTTAAGGATTTATTTATGGAAAAAATGTTCTTTATGAATACTACTTTTTTCTCATGCTTGCTGCTGTCATATGAATTAGGCTTATGACCAGGCTCTGTTTTAATTAACTCAAGGATATTTGATTCTACATGCTGGCTTGGGATTAACATACAATTGTGAGGTTTCAGAATCAACGCTAAAACACTCTACACCTGGATGTGGAAAAAAGATTAGACGTTACCACCAATAAAGATGAAAATATTAAAATATCCAAATACATTCAAACAGAAGTGTATCTAATCCTCCAAATGCCACCACCACAACATGCTACTTTTTATCAGGTAACTAATTCCCGCCCACCACACACTGACCCCAAAAAAGCTGAATTCTCTATGGAAGCAGCCCAAGTGTCCATTGATAGATGAATGGATAACGAACATGTGGTATATACACAATGGAATATTATTGAGCCATAAAAATGAATGAAATCTTGCCATTTGCAACAACATGGGTGGATCTAGAGAGTATAATGCTAAGTGAAATAATCCAGTCAGAGAAAGACAAATACGGTGTGATTTCACTCATATGTAGAATTTAAGAAACAAATGAACAAAGGGAAAAAAAAAGATACATGAACCAAACAGTGGACTCCTAACTATAGAAAACAAACAGATGGCTACCATGGTGGGGGGCTGGGGAGGCAAAAGGGTAAAATAGGTGAAGGGGATTAAGACTACACTTATCTTCATGGGCACTGAGTAATGCAGAGAATTGATGAATTACTATATGATACACCTGAAATTAATACAACACTGTATGTTAACTTGATGGGGGTGGAGGAGAGGGGAAAGTGGGTGATGGGCATTGAGGAGGGCACCTGCTGGGATGAACACTGGGTGTTGTATGGAAACCAATTTGAAAATAAATTATATTTAACATAATAAATAAATAAATAAATAAATAAATAAATAAATAAATAAATAAATAAATAAATAAGAATTTTAAAGATTTTTTTAAAAAGGTGAATTCTCAAGTACTTAGCAGGTATAAATCAGGAATTCTGCATACTCTAGAAACCCTTACAAGGCTTAAAGTTAGACTGCCCACTGCGGAGCAGGACTAACCCTGGCCCGACAGTCAAGTAACAACTCCCCCAAAGCAATATACTCTTATCAACTAGCTCACTGAAGGACAGGTTATTATTAGTTCATGATCCACTTTAACAGTTAGGGGTCCTACCTCCTCCTTTCAAAGGCCACACTTAGAAGTAAACTGCACTAGAAAGGAACAAAACACTTGCAAGTCAACATCAAGGGGAAAAAAACTGCTTTGTTATAATGATTTACTCCACGACTTTTAAAAAGACAGACAGCAGATGAGAACATACATTCAAGTATTTCAGTAAACACGACACTGCATGAGCTCCAAATAAACTAGTTCATGCTCCACTTGACACTGGGGCACAGCTTTCCCTAAGCTGGCATATTTTTGTGACCTTGAAGATAAGTCTCTCATAATCTGATCATAATTTGTACCCAGAGATACCTTCATCGGGCTATTTGGTGTCGGGATTTTTGTTTAAACACCTTTCTTGAGAATGTCAGTACATGTTTAGACGGAATGTAAAGACCAATAAACTGTTCTACTTTTGCTGATGCTGAGTCTCAAAAATATTAAATCTACAGATTTAAAAATCTGTGATAAGATCTAGTTAGAATTCTGCAAGTGTAAGAATGTGCTAAATGTACTGGCAGAGGTCAGGTACAGCACCGGAAAAGGGAAATGTCTTTATAATGCATAAATGACTAAGAATATTTCTAGATAATAAGAATTCTTGAGTTTACTTCTAATGACATTTCAGAGACTACTAGAGACAACACTGTAGTGAGTAAAGTCATTCAGTGAGGCTCTAAGATCTACAGATGGTTGAAAGATGTTTCAACTTCCTTCTATTTTAGTTAACACTTTTAATCAACTATTTAAGGCCCTTTCATTTGTATCCAAAAATGACTCTACAGATATGAGATATGATGAAGTTTAACTGGGTTTTTTTTCTTACAAAAGTGAATGATTGACACATGCTTTTGTCAAGTTCCTTTTGATAGAGAAAATGGACACCTTTAAGATGGTTGACCGTAACAGTTATTTTTGTTTATTTTATAATTTATCATATGTAGCCAAAAAATAGGTAAATGACAAAGATCAAAAGTATCTCTAACTTTTCTGTTCACAATGGCTAAAATTAACAATGCAGGAAACAACAGATGTTGGTGAGGATGTGGAGAAAGGGGAACCCTCTTGCACTGTTGGTGGGAAGGCAAACTGGTACAGCTGCTCTGGAAAACAGTGTGAAGGTGCCTCAAAAAAACAAAACTAGAGTAACTCTATGACCCAACAATAGCATTGCTAGGAATTTATCCAAAGGCTACAGGAGTGCTGATTCGATGGGGCACATGTACCCCAATGTTTATAGCAGTGCTATCAATAGCCAAAGTATGGAAAGAGCCCAAATGTCCATTGATGGATGAATGGATAAAGAAGATATGGTGTATATATATATATAGAATGGGAGTATTACTCGGCAACCAAAAAGAATGAAATCTTGCCATTTGTAACTACATGGATGGAACTGGAGGGTATTATGCTAAGTGAAATAAGTCAGTATTTTCACTCATATGTGGATTTTGAGGAACTTAACAGAGGACCATGGGGGAAGGGAAGGGAAAAAAATAGTTACAAACAGAGAGGGAGGTAAGCCATATGAGACTCTTAAATACAGAGAACAAACTGAGGGTTCTTGCTGGCGGGGAGGGGAAATCGGTGATAAGCATTGAGAGGAGGGCACCTGTTGGGATGAGCACTGGGTGTTATATGCAAGTGATGAGTCACGGGAATCCACTCCTGAAGCCAAGAGCATACTGTATACACTGTATTTTAGCTAACTTGACAATACATTATATTTTAAAAAAACAAAACAAAACAGGGTCTGTAACTTTTAAGATCATAGTTGTACCCACTAGCATGCCGGTCGCAAACTTTACTAAGATGATAGACGGTGACCTAGCACAATTTAAATGGTCAAAATCTATTGATGCTAATGTAGATTTCAAAGCAATTTTACTGCCATCTTTTGGGGACCTTAAATGTATTTATTCGAACGAATACAAAATAAAGACAGTAGACAGAGGCCCACATATGAACATTGTGAAGGCATGCATAGCCATACAGAGAAGAATATCACACAAAGACATTCCTCCATCTTAACTTTCTTTTGATAATCCTGCACAAAACTCTAATTTCTCTAAATGAATGCTGTTTTCTCAAATACAATGCTTTCTTTTCTCCCTCCTCTGATATCCTGTAAGATGGATAAGCCCTGATAAGGAGATGCTGGACTACCTGGAAACACATGCCCAACACATTATTATGATCCCCACAAGTTAACTGTGTGGTGCTCAGGGGCATAAAACCATTCCAGAAGTGCACTCACTGTGCAGTGGCTCAGGAGGATGGGCTGTCTGGAGCTTGGGGAAAAATGAAAAGGCAGAAAGGCCCACATAAAATACAATTGCATTTCTTAGCCTGGAAAAAGAGACTCCCTGCAAATCTGTATGCCTCGTCTTCATGTCTTTATTTTCTAAACAAGGCTAATAATTCTGAATACGCTGTTAAGAGTAAAATGTACATAAATGAATCAATAACGATTAAGAACAGGGGCGCCTGGATAGGCTCAGTTGGTTAAGTGTCCGACTCTTGATTTCGGCTCAGGTCATGATCTCACAGTTTCATGAGTTCAAGCCCCACAGCAGGCTCTGCACTAACAGCGCAGACCCTGCTTGGGACTCTCTGTCTCCATCTCTCTCAGCCCCTCCCCACTTGCACTGTCTCCTTCTAAATAAACTTTTTTTAAAAAGTTAAAAAAAAAAAAAACAAGGAAAATGCAAACTTCTTTAAAAATGTTAACTGACAGCAGGTTTCTCTGCAAGTAAGGTCCAATGACTTCTAGTTTTCAAGTGACTCTCTTCCCTTGGCTCCTCCCTGGTAAGGTTAACTAACCCAGAGTTACGAAGAGCAAAGTATTTCCAACAGGCCAAATGTAACATTCTGCAGAATACCAGATCCCTGGGGTAATTAAAATATATAGAAAAGAAAGAAGGAATTAATTGAACGATCACAGCCTGCCAAATGTCTGAATAAGGCTAGCTGTTAATATGTTCCACAGTAAGAAAAGTTGAGCAGGGGTCAGGATGAGGATAGAAGAAAGTCATGCCCGCTGCTCTGAGCTAGTGAGCTCTGAAGGTAATAACGGAAATGCTCAGAGAAACAAAAGCAAATCAACTCCTATGGCCTTTTCTGGAAATATTTGGAACATCAACAGAGAAATTTAGCCTCCAGCACATTCTGTCTCTCATACCTGGTGATACTCCACACGACTGCTTTGAGAAAACTGGGGCGGGGGGGGTGCGAGGGGAAGCACTATGCTTAACCTCAACGTGTAGTAGCACGGACATTACACATGCGACTCTCCTCTCACGGAGGCAGTATGCAGCCTTTGTAAGAGGAATGCACTGAGAGAGCAAACCTAACACAGCCAAAATTCTAGTATGTTCAGACTATCAAAATGGTAGCTTTGTAGTAGGAAAACAAAACCTCAATAAAGTGGCAATAAAGCCCGATCGTTCTGTTATTGTATTTGAGCTAAACATTTATAAATCTGCTGGTTTATTGTACAGTCCCTCATGAGCAATGCAAAGGCACAGCCTATGGGTAAAAAGGATGATGATTTATCTATAAACTAACCTACTGGGAGGCTTATCTGATTTTGATGACACTTCTCTATTTATGCAGTCACTCCAGACAGCTCCAGCAAGAGAAAAGCTTATGTAAGATGGTCGGAACACAGACCACTGAAGGTGCTCCAGAAAGGTCTTTTGGTCTTATGAAGTATTAAATATTAAAATATGAAAAAAAAAATCATCGATTCCTGTTCAATCATCTTCTCCTAGGCCCACAGCCCACAGTCCATGGCTAGTGTCGCTACTCGATGAAAATCCGTAGAATTTACATATGATGGACGGGAAAGAATGTGGGCAGCAATCTAATACTCCAGTGGAATACATAGACGTCGGTGTCAGACTAATTTAGATTCAAATCCAAGCATTGTCATTTGGCAATAACATAGTGAAACACGGACAGAACATTGCAACGTAGGGGAAACAAGATTATGGCAGAGCTCAGAACAACAACAAAATCCTAAGTAAGGAGTAGCTGCCACCCCCACGTCCACCACCATCACGACTCCCAACAGCTGTGTCATCACACCGCCTCCGTCATCACCACCAACACCACCAGCACTGTCACCTACGTCACCTTCACCGGCATCACCAATACCACCACCCCCTGCCATCTTCATCATCATCGTTTTACTGGTTTTGGAGTCGGGTTTGGGTTTAACTTCCGGCTGACCTCAAGTTACTTGACCATCTGTAGCCTCAGGTTTCTCAGCTGAGCAAATGAAAATGAATAATGGTCCTGCTTTAACATAAGCATTGAGAGGACAAAAAAAAATTCAATGAGACCAAGTACACACTTAAAACTCCAGGTCTTGTTTCTGTAGTGTAGCGGTTATCACGTTCACCTCACAAATCCACGTACTCAACATGGACCCCTTCTGACCTAAATTCTACATTCTGGGCTTGTTCATTTTAAGCATCTCTGCATTAACCACGGAAAAATGCTCCATACTTTGGTAATTCTGGTACTATCAACATTCTCTTTAAACTGATCTAAGTCCAGCAATTGACAGCAATCCTTTTCAGTTAGCTGGAGACGTCATGTTACAAACATCTCATCTTGCTGCAGGCCGGTATTCTTTCATAGCTTAATTTTCAAATACTTTGTATTTTCATATAGCTGATATCCCTTTCCTTTAACATTAAGACACAGTGACTTTAACCTTTACGCCCAGTCGCAGACTTGATTACTTGAATTGCTTTTGCTGTTGCGAATCCATTAAAGAGAAAATCATTCCGATGCCCGTTGGAAGGGTAAGAAAGACTATTCAAGACTACTGCAAAAGCATTTCTGCAACAGGGGAGAGAAAGAGGGCTCAACTCTGAATACAGCAGAGACCGTTGGGGATTTATAGATGACAGGCAGAGTGAGGAGGTCAGTGGATCAAAAAGTACTAAAAGGAAACACCAAGGGTAGGGGAATTCTTGCTAAACCCAGGTCAAGGACTTATATATCAAAGGTGGGGGGTGAGGAATTTGGATGAGTTATTAAGAGTGACCAAAAACCAAGGATGAGGAGATCCTCCCTAAACTGACTTAGGATTATTGCTAAAACTGAACCCAGTGAGAACGAACACAGAAGCTCAAGGTCGAGGCCCAGTCACGAAGATGGCTAGAGGACTCTTATTAAAGTTTACTCACAGATAGGATCTTTGTCAAATCCAAGAGTAATCAATCCGTGAATGAGGAAAAAGAGCAGCCATCCTAATAAAGAAAATGAGCTTCACTGCACACACTGTGGGACATTTACACTATCAGCAATAGACTATTTCCGGTCACTGTCTAAGTTCAGGGTTATAATACCACTTCACATTCACTAAGCATCATGTACTTAATAAACCACAGTTACATTCATTTTCATCAACTGATACTATCAATAAGAATGATTATTGCCGAAATGCTTTCTGCACAAGCAGACAGAAAAATAAACTAAAGTGAACTGTAAGACCTACATTTTACTTACATGCTAGAATTCCAATCATATAATCACTCTCTCAAGTTCCTTTTAGCTGTGAGGATTGCATCTTTTACATTTTATCAATACAGCAAATTACAAGAGGCAAAGACAGAGAGTCCAAAGAACTTTCAAAAAGTGCAATTGTTTACATTTAAATTAAAAACACCATCATAGAAAACCATTAAGGGTAAAAATATGATTTTAATGCTTTAAAGCAACAGAGACTCAATAGACAGAACAGCGGACACAAGTCAGATTGTATTAATCCACGATGCTCAAGAACCGCTAAACATTGGAATACGTGTGGTAATTTTTTTAAAGTATTTTTCAAACCATGATCTTGAAAACTTGTTGGGGTTCTGTGAAGTACTCCACAGTAGCTCGTGAACAACGAATGGTTTAAGAAAATAGCGTGGGATTTGGGATCAGAGCCTATCCTGAATTTCAGTTTACTTTCTCCATGGGTAGCCATGTGACTTTGTGTAAATCACTCTCAGCCTTAGTCTCTTCATCTGTGATGTAGGAATAAAAGGAGATGAGGCTCACGAAAGAGCTTTGCAGGCAGTAAATCACTAAGTACCAACAACATGGAGAATACCAAAGCAGACTCATGCTTGAGATGCCTTTGAAAATTATGTACATATTTTAAGATCACATATATTGTGCTGGCAACCCCAGCATCTTGCCCACAGTAGACTCCAATATTTGCCACGTGAGGCAGATGGATGGGTAGATGGGTGGATAGAATTTCTTTCTCTTTCTAGCTCTAAATCATGATCCCATTACCATCTTATGGTGGCTTATTTGCCCTGTAGGGCAAACAAAAATCACATTCAGAAAACAAGAAGTTATCAGATCAATGTTTGTTGGTAATATTTACATTATTTGGCAATCATCTGAATAGAGAAACCACAAAAAGGAAAAGTAATCTTATTTTTTATAATTCCCACAACCTATCTCTATTCAGATATTTATTATTGGTCTTATGATGATTATTCCAGAACTCTTCCTTCCTCCTTCATATTTAATAAGGATCACTGCCTACATATTAACACAAAATGATAAATTCTGTCTTATTGAAATTTGCTCCACATACATTAAAATTTTACTACTAAATCAATGTGGTATGATTTTAATAGAAAGTTTCCATAGCCACAAAAGCATTGTAAATTCTGCCTTCGACAAAATAAAGACAATACTTAACCTGTAACTTTTTTTTTTCATTGAGTATTTATTCAATAAATACTTGTATGTACCAGGCACTAAGAATACAGCTGTGACTCTTTTTCACAAATGGTGCTAGGGAAACTGGATATCCACTTGCAAAAAACTGAAGTTGGAACTTTACCTAACACCATTTAAAAAAAATAAAAGTAAAAATAGATTAAAGCCCTAAATGTATGACGTAAATATATAAAATCTTAGAAGAAAATAGGGCAAAAGTTCCATGCCACTGAATTTAGCAATAATTTCCTGAATATGATACCAAAGGCACAGGCAGCAAAAAGAATAAGTAGGACAGCTTGAAATTTTTATATGTGCATCAAACTACCCACAGAATGGGAGAAAATATTTGCAAATCATACATCAGATAAGGGATTAATATCCTGAATAGATAGAGAAGTCCTAAAACTTAACCCAAAAAACTATCTGATTCAAAAAGAGCCAAAGGACTTAATAGAGATTTCTCCAAAAATTATACACAAATAGCCAAGAGGCACATGAGAAGATGTTCAACATCACTAATCATTGGGAAAATGCAAGTCAAAACTATGAGATGCCATCTCATAATCATTAAGATGACTACTATTCAAAAAAAAACCAAAACAAAACAAAACAAAAGCCAAACAAATAACAAGTGTTAGTAATGATGTGGAGTCACCGGGACCCTGTGCACTGTTGGTAAGAGTGTAAAATGGCACAGCCACTACCAAAAAGCTAAAAATAAAATTACCGTATGATCCAACAATTCCCCTCCCAGGTATTTATGCAAAAGAAATGAAAGCAGGGTCCTGAAGAAATATTAGTGCATTTGTGTTCACAGCAGTATTATTCACAACAGCTAAAACATGGAAGCAATCCGAGTGTCCACTGACAAATCACAATGCAAGCAAAATGTGGCATACACATACGATGGCATATTATATAAAATTTATTTATTTTGAAAGAGCGAATGAGAAAGAGAAAGAGAGAGAGAGAGCACGAGCACAGGAGAGGGGCAGAGGGAGAGGGGCTGTCAGCACAGAGCCTGATGAGAGGCTCAAACTCAAGAACCGTGAGACCACGACCTGAGCCTAGATCAACAGACACAACTGACTGAGCCAACCAGGTGCCCCAACATTATATAATATTTTAATAGGTACATTTTACCACAATTGTCAAAACTGAGGCCAAAAGAAAAAAAAACAAAAACAAAAAACACATAGCTGTGCATGGGCCTCTGTCATGGCCCCGAGAAAGTTCCCAGATGAGCCAAGAACAAGCGTACTGGACACAACTGCTAGGGTAGCAAAGCACAGAGGACATTAGGGAAGTCCACGCGGAGTTACGTAATCCTCCCTCAGAGGTTCAGGAACTGCCTTCCCGGGAGCTTGACATCAATGTTGAGAAGTGAGTGATAAATGAGAGCTACCCAGGGGAAGGGGGGGGGGGTGAGAACAAGTATCTTAGGCAAAGGGTCCAGTAAGTGTGAAAGTTTGGAGCCAAGAAAGAATAGGATCACATCAAGGAACTACAATTGGCCCTTCAACACGGCGTTAAACTGTGTGGGTATTTTTTTCCCTGCTGAATACAGCACAGCATTTAGTGTAAGTGTATTTTCCTTATGATTCTCTTAACATTTTCTTTTCTCTAACTATCTTTATCGTAAGAATACAGTATACAATACATATAACGTACAAAGTATGCATTAACCGGATGTTTATGCTGTCAGTAAGGCTTCTGGTCAACAGCAGGCTATTAGTAGTTACGTGTTTAGGGAATCAAAAGTTACACACAGCCTTTCAACCACATGTCGGCCCCTCTCACCCCCACATCATTCAAGGGCCACCTGTAAAGTGAGATGTAAAATTGCCAAGGCCAGACTCAAGAAAAGCCCTATATGCCATGCCAAGGAGTTTGGACTTAAACCAGAGTTTAGATTGTAAGGAGAGATTCATCATTTAGAAAGATAATCCACTGCAATGTGGAGAGTAAGTAAGAATAGGGTAAGAAGTTCCATTAATAGTTGGTGCAGTGACCTGGGGGGAGAGAATGGTGCCCTGAACTAAAGCTGTAGCCTTGGGGGTAGAGGTGACGGGAATAAGAGAATTTTAGAGTGGGGCGCCTCCGTGGTTCAGTCAGGTAAGCACTCGACCCTTGATTCCAGCTGAGATCATGGTCTCATGGTCCGTGAGACGGAGCTCTTATGATCTGGGCTTAAAGCTCTTACTTAGACCTTAGCAGGGGCAGCTGGGTGGCTTAGTCAGTTAAGTGTCCAACTCTTGATTTCATCTCAAGTCATGATATCATGGTTCATGAGATCGAGCCCCGCATCTGGCTCTGTGCTGACAGCACAGAATTACTTGGGAGTCTCTCTCTCCCCCTCTGTCTCCCCCTCCCCCACTTGCTCTCTGTCTCAAAAAAAAAAAAAATTAAAAACATTTTTTTAGAAGAGTATTTTAGGGACATAAGAGGTGGACTTGTCAGACTCTAGAGGGTGATATGGGACAGTTTTAACTTGGAGCATCTGGAATGGTAATATTCCAAAGTCACTAGGGTAGAAAACAAAGCTGGCTTAACACCCAGCACTGAGTGAAGCAAAAAAGGGAGGATCTAATAAAAAACTGGCATCACTCTAGTGGTCAATCACTGGAACAGGCCAAATTCGTTTCTGCTGACATTGACAGAAAAGTTCACAACTTGCATTCTGGGTCAAATGTGATGCCCAGCCAGGAGTCTTTCCACAAATACAGTAGGCTTGCAGTAATTAGGGGAAAAGGATACTGAAGAGACAAGAGTCGAGATCACAGCCTTTTAAAAACCCTAAGGAGCTCCCAAACTCTCAAGATAAGAAATGCTCAACGAGGGAGGGAAGGGCGATATTCTACAAGTAAAGACATTTCTCCACTCGTTCCAGTAAATATCAGAGTCCTGCTATTAAAATTGTGGTCCACGTGATTTTGGCATCACCTGAGAGCTTGCTGCAAATGCAAACTATGCAGCCCCACCCACAACTACTGAAGAAAAGTCTGCATTTTAAGATCAACAAGTGATTCATATCCATGTTAAAGTTTGAGAAGCACTGAATTAGGGGACCTGTCCAAAACTCACCTCCCAAAGCTCAAATGAGCATGTCAGCATTGATGCCCCACACCTGTTGTTTTTTTGTATTTATATATTTTGAGAAAGAGAAAGCTTGTGCACATGTGCATGAGAGAGCTGGGGAGGGGCAGAGAGAGAGGAAGACAGAGAATCCCAAGCAGGCCCGATGCTGCCAGCACAGAGCCAGACACGGGGCTTGAACTCACAGACCACGCGATCATGACCCCAGCCAAAATCAAGAGTTGGACAATCATCCAACTGAGCCACCCAGGAGCCCCGCCCCCCACCTGTTTGAAGGAGTAATTCAACAACAGCTTTCAAATCAGGCAACGCAGGCAGAAGTACGCACTGGTAGTTAATGGCAATTAGCAGGAGTCAAAAAGCAACTCAAGTATTTCGTGTATTCAGTGCACCAGAATGCTTAGGCAAAACTAATATAATTATGACTTGTTCTTGTTTTAAATACCTTCCAGAGGAAAAATTCATTTCCACTTTATTTAGTAGAGCAATAGATAACTTACATACCTATAACTCATCCCGGATTTTCTGGTTTCCCAAAGGGCTTTGCAAAGACCTTAATTATATACTAGTCTGGAACAACTATTTCATTAGCTAATTTTCTGCCCACCCCTTTTGTCAGATGAAAATGTGTTACCACATTTCTCAGTGAAGGCACAGTTAATGTGTTTTGGATAGTGATTTGCCTTAAAAGGGGTAATTAATATTCTAGTTTGAAAATAAACACTACATCTATTAAAAGTACTGCATTTAGGAACAAATTTAAAAGTTGAAGAAGCTAAAGTTATGTCAAAATTTAGACAAAAAAAAAACAAAAGAAGTCATGCAAATGTCACTGTATATATTATTTAATGTTTAGTTATTTTTTTAAATCTTCAGTAAAAAGACTTATAATTTAGCCTCTAATTATTAAAGAATATAAAACTCCATGTTACAAAAGATCAAATTTTAGGACAACTAAGGTCACTGGGAAGTTAACAGAATGAGTATGAGAGAAGCAGATAAGACGGTTCCCTAATTTAGGGATCAGAATTAGTACAAAAGCCACTACAAGGAAGCTCAATCTTTTCAGAACGCCCAATAAAAAGACGTGTGCACTATGGCCTCAAGGAACAATGCTGTAAAAAAAATGGTGCTGATAACTAAGGTTCTTAGGCACACCCAGAATAGTGTTAAAAATCATGGCAGGGCGCCTGGGCGGCTCAACTGGTTAAGCATCTGACTCTTGGTTTCGGCTCAGGTCATGGTCTCACAAGTCACGAGGTCGAACCCTGCATCTGGCTCTGTGCTGACAGTGCAGACCTTGCTCGGGATTCCCTCTCTCGCCTTCTCTCTCTACCTTTCCCCGACACACATGCACGTGCCATCCCTCTCCCCGTCTCAAATAAACTTAAAAAAAAAAAAAAAAATCATGGCAACTCTGCCAGGAGGTTAAGAGAACACTCGAAAGGCATTTTGTCACTCTCATTGCTGGCTGCACAACTTGGTTATGAGTTTCGGAACCTGACGTCAACTATGACCCTCACGGCTACCAACGGCTCCTCATGTCGCCACTCCGAGGTCTCATACCCTCACCTTTTCTGTCCTGATTTCACCGCTTCACTCCCTGCATCTGTTCTTTCTTCCTTATTTCTCCATTACAATTCAATTTCCGTCATACCCACTCGTCTACCAATCTATAGACACCACCCATCTTGATACTCATCCTCCCATCATCTAGTTTATTAACCTGCCATGTAACACAAAACAGGGGAACAAGACCTCTCGGAGGGGTGAGGGAAGGACAGCCCAAGACCAACCGTAGGTAGCTGCTATGGACAACAAGTTCTAAACCTAGGAGAAAGAGGTCAAAAGTAATTCCTCACAGAAATCTGACTTTGGTTCCCAAAATGATGAAATGAGAAAGAAAAAATGATAAGCCCTATACTAGATTCAATGACCTAACGTTAACATGCTGCCATAAAAGAGAAAAGCAACAATCCCTAAGAAGAAAGCAGAGGAGAGAGCGCTGTAACACACAATCTCCAGGGGCAGGGCGACTCCTCAGTAACCGGTTGTCTACAAATATTAAGAAGTGACTTATTAAATGGTTGCCCCCAAATTAACCGGGGACAAGCAACACCGCAAAGCTCGTATAGAGATGTACCTAGAGGAGGTAACTGATAATTATCTGCCACCTAAATAATACTCACTTTATCACTGTTACATTAGATTATATGTATTAAATGTAAAATATGTATTTTTATACACATTTTATATATACGTATGTATATAATTACATATGTAATTATACGTATCATATGTATTATATGTAAAATAATTCAGAAAATCTTAAATCTCTGCTGTCTAGGTCCAGGGTCTTCAAGTAGCTAAATTTACACATTTCAAAACCAAGCCTATTCTGAGGTCTCATCATCTCCTGTCACATCAACCACAGAGGCCTTCTAATTGTTTTTCCCACTTCCAGCCTCGCCATTTTTCTCCAGGCTGCTGCGATGTCTCTAGTGCCACTAACCTCTGCATCCCACAGCCCCGAATGACTCGCGTATAAACTCAAAATGCATATAAAAGCACTGAGCATTATGCCTAACATAGACGGTATTCGGTAAATGTCAGTTTACTATGAAACCGTAGCTGACATTCAAGAGCCTCAAAAATCTGGCCCCTACTTGCCTCACAAATGTGAATGGTGATGAGGCCTTCGCAGGGCTCCTCTCCTCCAGACAAAGTGGTGACTACCTGTCACCACAACACCCCACATGCTAAATCTATTTTCCCTGCTGGGAATATATACCGCTCTTACCCTCCCCCTTTTTTTCCTTCTCTTAACTCGATCCTACTCTTCTGTCCATGCTCTCCACCACCAGGGCCATCCAGCTCTACTCCCACTTCCTCATGATGCTTTCCTAAAAGGGCCTGACATCGCTCCTGTGAGGTCCAAACTGCATTTTGGCCACATCACTCATGCAGTGTGAACCTCTTTCTGTGAACGTCAGGTACTACTTCCAATGGGTGAGATAAAATTTCTGGAAGACATAACTGATGAGTGTCATCAAGGAAACAACATCTCAGCATGAAACTCACCCTGCCCCTAATTCCAACTCTACCAACCTATCTCTTGTCCGTAAGTCAGAATCTTGCCCTCAAATGAACTTCATGAACAAGTAAATGGGGAGCCGCGGAGATCCTGCCGCTGTGGTACTTCTTGACCTGGGTGTTGATGCCATGGGTATGTTTGGTTTGTGAAAATATATAAAAAAGAATGCACTCTGAGGATGTGTACACATTCTCGGGTGTGTGGGCAAGGCAAATAAGCAGGTGGAAGAGAAACGGAGAGGGAGAAAGAGAAGGGGAAGAGGAAAACCTAAGATCCACCACCTGTACAAAGGAAGAATTCATTCGCAGATATTAGCCTGGCGGCCATCTCAATGTTTACTTTTGAGGTTCAAATGCTATTAATTACTTTCACCCTTTGAACAAGGTGTAGTTTGGCTGAAATAAAAATAATAACTATAAACTAAAAATGTCAACATTTCAGAGGATAATACCCACATGATTTACGGAAATGCCAGGAGGACCAGCTAATTTACATGAATAAAGCACTTTGGAAATGCAAATGGTATACAAATTCTAAATGATGATGATAATGATGGTTGAGTTATCAATATTTTAACCTTTACAAATGTAATTAAAAAATAAGCACTTAAATACCGCTTTACATTCTCTAATCAGTTTAGAGATACTAATTAAGCCACAGGTCATCCTCAGAAATACATGTAAATAATTCCATTTAGAGAAAATGGAAGTCCGGTCACTCAGTGGGGCTCATGTTGAAAGAACCAGAGATAATCCAGTTCTCGCTGGTGCTCAGAATGTCAACTGAGAACGGGGAACACACTGAAACAAACAAAGGAGGACAAGAAAAACTCAACGTCCTGTAAACTTTGCTTAAAGAAAGATGGGGTGCGGCGCCTGGGTGACTCAGTCGGCTGAACATCCGACTTCAGCTCAGGTCACGATCTCACTGTTTGTGGGTTCAAGCCTTGCGTCGGGCTCTGTGCTGACAGCTCAGAGCCTGGAGCCTGCTTCACATTCTGTGTCTCCCTCTCTGCCCTTCCTCTGCTTGTGGCTTGTGCTCTCACTCTTGCTCTTGCTCTCTCTCTCAAAAATGAATAAAGATTGAAAAAATTAAAAAAAAAAAAGATGGGGTTACTGGGAATGCCTGGGGCGGGAATTTAAGTAAAATGAAGATCAGACCCCACTATGCTATACGCTACACCAGAAGCTCAACATAATCGAATAAAGCAAATGTGGAGAGCAAGTGTGAAATAAAGAAAGGGTTTACATGCAAGGGGACAGAGTCACTAAGGTCCTGGATTGAAAGGAACTGCTTCAACTAGGAAAATGCTGACACAGCCCTGTTTCTTAACAGCCACACATGCATCCTTCTCACCCCGACCCTAAACCTACCAAAAAATGGTACCTAAGCTTAAGTAAGAACTACAGTGAGGAGACAGTTTGACCTACATCAAATAAATCCTAACCCGGAAGGCTGTAGCCCATCATGGTCTCCGGTGATATTCAGGGCCCTTTACTAGAAAATTCTCGAGATTTTAGATGCAGAAGTTCTGGCCTGGAGGGCCTGCCTAGTAATCTCTACACATTTTGATCTTCTTCCAATTGCAACAAGCATATGAAGCTTAATATACGAGCAAGATACCATAATAAAGGGAAACAGACAAAGCCATAAAGGTTTATATACATTTCGAAAACCAATGGAGACAATATGTCACAGTGGTTAAGTGCCTAACTGGAATTAGACAAAACAGAGTGTGAATCTTGGCCTCATCACTTAGGAGTGGGGTAAGTCACTAAACTTCTTTAAACCCTGTTTTTGGTACTGAAAACGAAGAATAATGGCATTATCAATGTGGGGATTAAATGGAATAATGTATGTGAAGTACTACGCACAGCGGCATGTAGTGAGTGCTCAGGAAACATTAGCTGTAATTTTTTTTAAATGTTTTAGTTATTATGGAGAGACTAAATGTAGAGAGAACGGTGTACCTGTACTAGGCAAATGGCAAGCACAAATGCTCAGAGGTAACACAGGGTGAATTATGAAAACTGAAAGATAAATAGAATAATAGAGGGCAGGCTTCATAATAATAGGAAAAGATAGCACGATAAGGATCAAAAATATTAATTCTTTATGAAATTATCAAGCACCTTCCATGAGATGACATAGTTTATAGACAAAAAAACGAAGGGGTTGTCTTCAGTGCTACCAGCTCAAGAGCTATTAATTCAGCTGCAGAGCCTGCGACTTTAGGTGACAGGTGGGGGGGGGGGGGGGGGGGCGGGGAAACAAACAGCAGCAGCAGAGGATATGTTCAGGCTTAGACAAGATGGGTGGCAAGACCAGCTCTGTTTGTGGTAGATCCGGTTCACAGGCCGTGAGGAACCAAGGCTCAAGATGGATAAAACCATGATAGTTGTGACAAACACCCAGGTTGGAGTCAAACAAATACTCTGGGTTTGCAAAAAGACTCCCCAATAAAATGCAGGTAAAAGTGAAAGTCACCCTCTTGGTTAGTTTGTATTTCTTTGCTCTTAGAAAGACTGGCAGCAACTTTTAATCCTGCAACACTAGTATGAATGGAAACAAACTACAGTTCTTCCACTGAACAGGGATAATGACCTTGAAAAAGTCACTCCACGATGCTGATTTTTCCAGTTTGAAGTGAGAGCATTGCGGTAAGAGATGTTAATGCACTATCCAGGGAAGTGACTGACACCCAAGGAACCAGGACCCCCAGGAGAAAGCCGATTGAGTAAGACATTAGACTAACTCAATGAATATGAGAAAATAAAGGCAGAGATGGGCTAGAACGGAGCTCTAGGTTGCTCTGGGCACCCAACTTGCTATGCAACTAACTTCCCGGGTGCCATCCTAACACTAGTTGTAAAAAGTCACTACAGTGGTCATTTAAATCATTCTTTTGTAAATCTCCCTATTTGATAGTAGTTAAGACAATAACCGTTGATATCAGACTAGGATTCAAAGCCTGGCTCTACTCCTTACCACTTATGAGGACACAGTTGTCATCTGAGCATGGGAGGAATACCTCCAAGCTCTCTGAAATGTTGTGAGGGTTCAAAAACAGACTATATTTAAGGCTTGGCCTGGGTCACAGTCATTAGCTTGAGTACGAGTGCTGAAGTTTCCTGAAGTGACATCAGTATCTTCTTTTTACACCCTAGTGTCTAATTCCATGGTTCTCTTGCACATCAGGATAACCAGGAGGGCTTGTTAAAACACAGATCACAGAACTCCATCCTCCCGGAATTTCTCAGTGCATTTGAGACGGAGCCCTGGAATTTGTACTTCTAACTAGTTCACAAGTGATGCTGATGATGCTGGTCTGGGAACCACACTTGTAACCACTGGTCTGTCTGAAGTCATTCCTGATGTCCCTGTCCAGCCCGAGAACTTTTCATGCTAAGACAAAGGAACGAACCTCTTTCAGAAGGAGTCAGAAAAGGGGCTAACATTAAAAAAAAAAAAAAAAAATTGTTGGCCATGTACATATGCAGTAAAGAAAAGAAGACAGCATCAGCTGAATGAAGAGCTAAACAGTCCTGGGGGCACCTGGGTGGCTCAGTCGGTTGAGCATCTGACTCTTGATTTTGGCTCAGGTCATGATCTCACCGTTTGTGGGTTCAAGTCCCATGTCGGGCTCCGTGCTGACAGTGCAGAGCCTGCTTGGGATTGCCTTTCTCTCTCAAAATAAATAAAAATAAACATTTGGGGGAAAAAAAGGAGCTAAACAGTCCTTAAAGAGAAAGTCTGGGTTGCCCCACGCATACCTCTTGGTGCCCCTTTTCATAAAATATTAGCACAGGCTTATTTTGTACAAATCCCAAGTGATTCATGTCAGATTAAATCCCCACAGAAACGTAGGCAGAATGAACAGATGGCTTCTTCCTTTCTGAATACTGTGTGTAATTTTTTTTTTTTTTACTTGAGCAGTAAAACTCACTGCCTCCAGAGTCACACAGGGCCTAACTATGAGTAACCTCCGTGCATTCACAACCACCACAGTGCTGGGGTCCTGTTCACTTGCTCTTTTAATACTGTGAACTGCTCATACCCTATCAGATCCCCGTTGGCCGTGAATGGAAATAAAGTAGATACAAAGTCAAGAGCCTTAGAGAGATGGAAGATGAGGGTTTTTCCACGCTCTTCTGGTTGCCTCCAGGTTTTTATTTTCAAGAAAAGGGCTCTGCTCTTCGTGGCATACCCCTTCCCACCCCGCGAGTCCTCCGACTAACGAACAGCTGCTCACACACACTGAAATGGAGTTTCTGTGCAGGTAGAGGAAAATTAGAAGACTATTTTATATTAAAAATGCAAACTTTCGGGGCGCCTGGGTGGCGCAGTCGGTTGAGCGTCCGACTTCAGCCAGGTCACGATCTCGCGGTCCGTGAGTTCGAGCCCCACGTCGGGCTCTGGGCTGATGGCTCGGAGCCTGGAGCCTGTTTCCGATTCTGTGTCTCCCTCTCTCTCTGCCCCTCCCCCATTCATGCTCTGTCTCTCTCTGTCCCAAAAATAAATAAAAAACGTTGAAAAAAAAAATTTGAAAAAAAAATGCAAACTTTAAGGTGAACACTTTTTTTTTAATGTTTTATTATTTTTGAGAAGGCGCAGGCAGGAGAGGGGCAGAGAGAAAGGAGGACAGAGGATCAGAAGCGGGCTCTGCACTGACAGTGGTGAGCCCCGTGTGGGGCTCGAACTCACGAACCAAACCACGAGATAATGATGTGAGTAAAAAAGTCGGACGCTCGACTGACCGAGCCACCCAGGTGCCCCTAAAGTGAACACTTTAAATGTCCCTGTTTCACTTCAGGAATTTCACCTTTGCCATTCCACAAGTAAATGGCTTTTCATCATCTCCAATTGCTACCAGGTTTAAAAAAAAAAAAAAAAAAAAAAAAGGCAAAAGTACTGCTGTTTGACCAGAAACAATATAAAGACTTGGTCACCATGGGAAAATTATACTAATTACCACAGACTGGCTGGACATCCTCAAATTGAGGCTCGCTGAAGTAATTTACTAAACTGACTGAATTACAGCAATTTTAATTTCATATTCTTATAGTTTCTTTTTTCCCCCTTGTAAAACTTCGCTGGTCTTTAAAAAGGCCACTGTTAGGCACTTTGGGTAGGATCTTTTTTTTATGCTAGACTTGTAACGTTCTCTTGAAGCCTGAAATTGAAATTTCTCTTTCTTACCAATTTAGTCCGTTCCCATTTGGCAAACATCTTTTTTGATTCTTGCGTCTCTAATGGAGCTGAAAATTAATGTGACTTTTTTGCTTAATTCTTTGATTATGCAAAAGAATCATCAGTGATGTTAAGCACGGTTCTTTCTGCATAGTAGGGAGTTGTAACAAAAACCTTACATTTCTATAGCACCACAACTCCCAGAAGATCACAAAACACTTCCAAAAACTATACCCAGAAGGAACATCTCCACACCACGCACTCCCAGCTGGCCCTCAGGTGAAAGGCATGCTCTGATAAATGGCATTTATTCAAAAGAATCACGTCACACGAGCTCTGATGATTCGAAAGAGAGACGTAACACTTAAAGGGAATTACACCCAAAAGATACCACTGAAGGAAGTGGATTTAATTTACAGCAAGACATGCAGGAAAACTTTAATAAGGATAAGAAAATCAAAATGAAAAATCAAAATGTAAAATCTCTCCCTTTTTTTCCCGAAAGAACTAAGGACAATTTGGGGTGCTTTCGTTTTGACTTAACCTGTTATCAAATGTGTCACAGTTCTTCCAAATGGGTTGTCACACCCGCACTAAAAATGATGCCAGTGAGTGAGGCTGGGTTAGCTGGTAACCATACTGGGATCATCTCTGTCATTAACGGTTTCTCTTGCCAACGTTACTCACGCCCCTTATCTGGAAGCCTGAGCTAATCTGCCTGGCCAACAGAAACCCTGGAAATGATTTAACTACCATCCAGTTTAAGAGAAAGAGGAAGAGGGGCGCCTGGGTGGCTCAGTCAGTTAAGCGGCCAACTTCGGCTCAGGTCATGATCTCACAGTCCGTGGGTTCGAGCCCCGCGTCGGGCTCTGTGCTGACAGCTCAGAGCCTGGAGCCTGTTTCAGATTCTGTGTCTTCCTCTCTCTGACCCTCCCCCGTTCATGCTCTGTCTCTCTCTGTCTCAAAAATAAATAAATGTTAAAAAAAAAATTGAATAAAAAAAAATTTTAAAAAAAGAGAAAGAGGAAGAAATGGTCTCCTGGGAACACAGCAAATCTTGAGTTTTAGGATTCCTCTGCTACATGAGTTTTAAATCTACAAAGTTCATCCCATTTACAAGGCATTTAAAATTCAATCTTAAATCAACCAATCAATAGGTATCTATTGGGTATCAAGTACTCATTCATTCAAGAAATATTAGGTACATCCTGCACCTAAGCAGCTGTGCCAAATTCTGGGGCAGCAGGGCAGGGGCCGGGGGGTGGGAACCACGATTAATAAACAATAGTCCCTTCTCTCAAAAGGCTCAAAGAGGAATTGGAAAAGGAGTTAAAAACTACAAGTGTGAAAGCACTGTGAGAAATTTAAAGACATGTGAGAAATGGTCCTCCAGGGGACTGTTAACTGCCTGAGAAGGAAAGATGTGGATTCAGTACAGGAAAAGAAACGACCATGAGAGATGTCAAATGAATAGTAAAAACAAGCAGCGCAGTGAGTTCTGGAGAGGAAATCATGGCCGCTTCACGGATAAGACAGAACTGACTGGAGCACAGCAGAGAGGGGATTTAGGCACAGGGGCAAAGATGGGGAGAAGATGTGCAGTATAAAGAAAGGGCAGAGTCCTACTTCAAGGACAGACTAACTTATAGGACCATTTCTATAGGAAAAGAATAAAACTAAGCATGGAAGAGTAGGCTTGTCCAAATCGTGGAGGCATTCGAATGCCAAGCTAGGAAAATAATATCATCCAACAAACTAGCTTATTACAGGGAAGCAGAGCATTTGTAATGAACCTAATACGTAGTTTGCATTTGCAATTTCTTTCTTTGATTAAGCAACGATGCTGCTACAAAGCCTGGCATAGCCATCATCACCACAGCATGGGGAGTCAAGCTATTCTTCAAGAGCCCTTTCCCATGCAAGAACTTAAAATTAGCACATTTCTACGGGACACAGGAAGGGTCTGTGGTCATTGAGCCTGCGGAATATCCTTTCTCTTTACAGTAAAATCCTAGGGGAACAGTGGGGATAGGACTGGCATTCGTGCCTACCACTCTCCTATTCCCAAAGCACCCCGGGGAGGCCAGCTTGCAACGCTTTGGGATTCTTAGGGATCTCTGAAGAAGACCCTGACCCCTCACACCAGCCCACTCTACCAAGTTTATCTGCATTCAGTGAGGGACCCTAGTGCCCCCACCTGTGCTACATCCCAGACAGAGGGGCAGTTCTATAAAATCAGCAGGGCCGGGGGGGCGGGGGGGGGTTCCAGGTCAACCCCAGGACAATGACTCTCCACTGTGCCCTATTATCAATCAGCAGAGCATCTAAAATGTGCCCGGGTGTGGAAAAACAAGAGATGGTATTTCTACTCACAGCAGGTGAGCAGATCATCAGCAAGGATGCAGAATCAGAGAAGAAATGAGAAAGCCTGCAGGGATATTCAGTCTATTTCCCTAGTGATACACATTCAATCCTGTCAGGATCAAATGCCCAAGGAAATTCAACCCCATTTTCCTAGGGGACTATCCGGTAGCCCAATAATTCTCACTGTGGAAGTATTTCCTGACACTCAGTATACAGCACGCGCTTCTTATTTCTTTCTGCCGTGCTCACCTCTACTGTTGTGAAAAGTAATTCCTTCATTTCTTATCCAAGTTTTTAAAAATTCTTGTAGAACCTCAACTTCATTGTTCCCAAGTTTACCTTCCACATTTGTATTTCCAATCACAAGCTACCTAAGCTACTTGGTCAATTATTATTTCGTATTCCTTTTCTGAGAACAGCAGGCACTGCCACGTTTATCGATCCCTTGATAAAAACACAGCTGAGGAGCTCCTGGGTGGCTCAGTTAGTTGAGCATCCATCTCTTGATTTCGGCTCAGGTCACGATCTCATAGTTCATGGGATAGAGCCCCACGTCAGGTTCTGCAGATGACAATGCAGAGCCTGCTTGGGATTCTCTCTGTCCCTCTGTCTCTCTCTGCCCCTCCCCAGCTTGTGCATATGCATGCTCGTGCTCTCTCTCAGTCTCTCAAAATAAATAAACATTTAAAACACACACACACACACACACACACACACACACACACACACACAGCTGAGGGGCGCCTGGGTGGCTCAGTTAGTTTAGTGTCCAACTCTTGATTTCAGCTCAGGTCATGATCTCATAGTCGTGGGATTGAGCCCCACATCACGTTCTGCAGATGACAATGCAGAGCCTGCTTGGGATTCTCTCTTCTCTGTCCCTCTCTCTCTGCTCCTCCCCAGTTCATGCACGTGCATGCTCGTGCTCTCTCTCACTCTCTCAAAATAAATAAACATTTAAACACACACACACACACACACACACACACACACACACACACACACACACAGTTGAGGGGCACCTGGGTGGCTCAGTTGGTTAAGCATCTGATTCCTGATTCCAGGGTCATGGGATCAAGCCCCATGTTGGGCTCTGCACTGAGCATGAAGCCTGCTTGGGATTCTCTCTCTTTCACTCTCTTTGCTCCCATGCGTGTGCACTTGCTCACTCTCTCAAAATAAATAAACATCAAAAAAAAATCACAGTTGGCTATAAGCAACTGCTTAATTTTACTTGGAGCTATCTGGGAAATAGCTTGAGTAACTACTCCAACGTGCTCTGTACTAAACCAATGCCAACTACTGAGGACTCATAACTCTGTTGTGAGTGACTAACGTTAGAATGACGATGTTTCTTCAGTATCGTCCTATCTCCAAAAAGGTTAACATCTCTTTGCTTCCGTGCTCCTTCCTAAATATGCCAGTTCTAAAAACCGCTGAACTTGCCTCATCTGAAGTCCTTAATCACTGCAGATGCTCTGCTTGGGACTTCCATCCATTTGTCTACCGTTGTGTGGTACACTCGAGTTCCACACAGCATCTGGGATACTGCCTCTCCAGAACTGGATCAACAGGGATGGTCGGCCCCGGCTCCGTGATGAGATGCGGTTTTGTGCAGCATAGCCAAAAATAGCGCTGGCCTTTTTCATTGCCATATCACGTTGCTAACACATATCTAATGTGCTGTCATTTATCACCCCCGTGAGACCGGCTACTTCATGCTGAGCTTTCGTCATCTGCTATAGTGTGCCTGGCGGCCCTTGTTTCCCTTAGATGGAATCATATCCCAAGCGGTGAATTTTGTGTGTCGTTGTTCACTTTATATTTTCAAAAGCCTTCAAAACTTTTAAGTAGCTGAAGAAAAAAAGGTCCACACCCCTCACTAGTGTGACAACTCTTTGACAATACCAACAAATACTCCCGGAAAGCCCAGAACTACTAAAAAAAAATTGCAGCTTTGAATGCTATGATAATGCAATCTTACCAAGGATTAAAACTTTTAAGTGATTTGTGAGAAAATTCCCCTGTGAAGGGCCCATCATCTTTTTGCAATGCCTCTCTGTATTACCAACAGAGATTTGACAGCAAAAACTTATTCTGTCCATCCTTCGACAACTAGGCAATACATACATAAAACATAGCTGGGTGAATATGATGCTATTAAAAAGTTTAAAACAGATCTCTGAATAACACATTTTCTTAAGATACTTTAAGTGAGGAGGAACTTCTTATGACAGCATATAATTTTCGTGGCTTCCCATTAACCACGTTCCCTGGAGTGCTGAGTGTTAGAAGACGGAAGAAACAGGAGAGGGTATCAGGAAACTCTCGGTAACCAACCACCCTCACTACCTGCTTCTCAGTCATGGCGTAGGCCAGGCTGGCAAATGCAAGGATCATGAGGGAAAGAAGTAAGTATCAAGTCACCTCAACCCCAATGTCTTCTCCCTACCGCTGGCCAAAATATACTTTTGGCCCTGCTCCCTCTGCTTCATTCACTTCCTTCCAGGCTCACTTCTGCACCTGCTCACACAAGCTTTTATTCGCTCTCCAAGCTGTCCGTCCACATCCCCGAAGGAATCGCCCGCGTCGGGAAGCTACCACCCCTGGCTGGAACAGCATGTGGGTCCCGCACATCCTGAAAAAATACAGAAGCGAAAGAAAGGCAAGATGTGGCCTCACGGAGAGAAACTCTAGCCTCGAGGGACTGTGTAACAGGCTGCTCATCGCAAGTGTGGAGAGCTAACTGAGCTGATGAACTGCTCAAGGAAAGACCTCGCTCCACTTCTACACTCACGAGTTTCTGAGCTGGGCCATTTGTACTGCTTCGGCTATTATCCCCAAGCAGATAGATGATCCCTCTATTTCTACCTCCCGCCCTAGTCTCTCCCCTAGCCTCCCGCGTTCCATCTCTAGTCGCCTGGAGTAACCCAATTCGACGGAGATACTCTGCCGATTCGACAGGCACAAAAATACCATCTTCCTGATCCTAACTGCCAACCACCCATTCCCAAAACTCCATCCTGACTTATGATTCTTTGTTAGAGTCGATGGTAAAAGGTTTTAGAAAATTCGCTCCTCTTTCAAAATCTCTTTAACCTCTGTCCTCTTGCTTGTCACTGCCCCGGCCCTAGTCTCCCTCTTCTCTCCTGCACTGATTGAGCTTGACGTTTAACTGGGATCTCTCCATCCATTTCCTTCTCCACCAATCCATTTTGCACACCGCTTCCAGATAAATCACCCTAAAAATATTATTTTCACCATTTTACTTTATCAGAAAAACATAATTTCTACCATCAGCTACGAAGTAATTATGCCTCCCCAAATCAGCCTCAATCTGATGAAGCCTCTAGACCCAAGTTACAAGACAATAATAAATAGCAAGTGACACTGTGGAAAAGCAATCAACAAAAGCCAGAATGTGGAAAGTTCTACAGGACAATGATCTGGTTTCTTCAATAAATAAACTGCAAGTGGTAAAAACAAAATGAGAGATTTAACTTACAGATCGATGGAGTTTTAAGAAACTTACCAATCACACCACACTATTTAACCCTTATTTGGATTCTGAGGCAAACAAACTGTAAAAAAAATATATACAATTACAACATTTGAGACAACCGGAAATTTGAACACTGACTGGATTATTTTGGTGATAAGGAAATTATGTTTTTAGGTATGGCTATGTTTTCTTTTTTTAAAGGAGTCCTTATCTTTTAGAGATTCATACTCCAATACAGATGAAACAATTTCATCTCTAGGATTGTTTCAAAACAGTAAAGGAAAGGGAAATGGGCAGTGGTAGAAACAAAACAGTATTACCATCAACTGATAGCTCCTGAAACTGCTGAGACTGGACGATAGGGGTTCATTATATACTTTTTTTTTTTTTTTCTGAACACATTTGAAATTTCCCACAATAACAAAAATCCATAATGGTAGCTCACTGCCAAAAGGAGCAAGTCCAAACTTCCCAATCTCTTATTCAATCTCTTATCTCCAAACTTCCCAATCTCTTATTCAATCTCTTATCTCCAAACTGCCCAATCTCTTATTCAATCTCTTATCTCCAAACTGCCCAATCTCTTATTCAATCTCTTATCTCCAAACTGCCCAATCTCTTATTCAATCTCTTATCTCCAAACTGCCCAATCTCTTATTCAATCTCTTATCTCCAAACTGCCCAATCTCTTATTCAATCTCTTATCTCCAAACTGCCCAATCTCTTATTCAATCTCTTATCTCCAAACTGCCCAATCTCTTATTCAATCTCTTATCTCCAAATTGCCCAATTTCTTATCCCTGTCACCCAAAATTATTCAATCTTTTTTTGGTAATGCTTTCCAAAAAACCAACCAACCAACCAACCAACCAACCAAAAACCTCCATTCTCCCCAACTCTCTAGCATACCACCTGCATTTTGCATTTAACCCCAACCAAACTGAAACATGCCCAGTATCCTCTTGACCATGAACTCAACGGTTTTAACCCATTCTGACCTCCTTTGCTGGTCTTCCCTAGCAATGGTGTTCACAATGAACATTATCCCTTCGAATCATAAACTGTTCTGTAATTGTCCTTGATATATGTTCTTATCTGAACTCCCTGCAAGGTTATACTTTCTTAAATTCCTTTTAATGAGTGTTTAAAAAGGAAGAAATTTCTTTTCCCCCTAAATTAAAAAAAAAGAAGTTCCGTTAACATAAATTTAGAAACCTCAAATAAGTGGTAAGTGGAGGTGGGGAAAGGCAACATAGAAAACCCCCATTCTTAATGACAGACATTCTGATGTAATTGCTTCCAATCCAAACAAAGTCTCAGATGAAAAAATGTATTTGTCCACATTCTCAACTATTCAAGTCAATAGGAATCACCTGCTTGGGATGCTACTCTAAATAAGTTGTCCAAAAGCTGTGAAGGGAGATCAGTGACAGCACTATCATTCAGTTTTCTTTTCCCTTTAAAGTGTGTATACTCAAGCATTTTCACATCTTGATGGAGTTTCAACATCTTCTCATTCGCTCTATGTCATGGACCACTGACATTCCTGAACATGCGGCAGCGACATTTCTTTCAAAATTAAACCAGATTCGCCTTTTGCGAACTTCTCTTACTCCTGAAGATTGTCTTTCATAGCTCCGGTTTTAACATGACCAAACCTCTAACATTTGCTAATGCTGGCTCTCAACTGAGAACATGCAGTAGCATCCACTGGAATCCTACTGAAACAGGCTATCCAGGGGTGGGCCGCACAGGGAATTCTGGCTGGAATCCTCACCACTCACCAGGGTCTCTTGGTTCCTAACAAGCCCCCTGCTTCAGCCCAGGTGCACTACAGCTTGATAAGCACACCGTCATCATAGGGACCCTAACAGCATCAGTAGCGGCAGAAGCCTAATGGGCACGTGGCTTGTAACACTCCCCTCTCTCAAATCTCAGACAAAACGGGACGGAGGAAGAAGGCTTGGAAGTGGTCGTGTGGATGGAAAACCGGCGATCTCTACCACTGGTTTTTCTAGACCAAGATCTAATCAGACCCAAGCAGACGCTGCCTGGGTAACAAGGAATTTAAGGAGAGCAGACTTTCCACCAGATCTACGTATTCTGCAGTTTCTGCCACCAAGTTACTGTGTGAGAGTCTGGCCCAATGTATTCAGATGCCCGTGACATGTACCTCCGGTTTCACTGGGCAGACACCTTAGCACTTGCCACATGTACACCAGGAGCTAGAGGGACACCGCGACAGCCATCAGTTCCTGCATTAAGCAGTAGTAGTAGTAGTAGTAGTAGTGAACCTAAAACAATACAGGTTGAGTCCTGATGCTATGGAAACGGACTCCAATTTGGAGGAAGATTTCTAATTTAACGTTCTAATGCTAACTCAGTCCTGTTCACTGGGCAGCATACTATCCACTGACAAGACACAACAAAAATTCTAGGAGCAAGCACCTTTCTGGAGACACGGTAGGACTTCAATACGCCACCCAAAATAGAGACTATCAGAAAGTTTTAAAGGCTGAGAAATGAAGAAAAGCTCTTTCTGCAAGGATAATCTCACAGGTTATCTGGCCTGGAATATTAAAAAAAAAAAAAAGCTAGTTTTACTTTAAGGTCTGGAATCCTCAGCCAACAAAATATCAAACGAAGCCAAACCTAAGAATAACCTAGTTTCAGACCTGGATTCAAAATTGAAATTGCGCGTGTCTCCTTGAAAAACTCCTCCGGGTCACAGATCACCACCAATAAGATTTGTCGATTTTCTTACCTGACAGCAAACTTCAAGTTCTCTCTGGGTGAGGTTAATTTTATCACCATTTAAACATTTATGTGGCAGTTAACAAAAGGAAAATGATTTGACATTCTGTGTGTGTTAATCTCCAGAAAAAGAGATCAAGGCCCTAAAAAGGGAATTGACTTGTTCTGGGCGTCACTGTCAGTGGTAAACAGAGTAATTAGAACTGCCTCCACCTATAGAACGCTGCTTTGCACACCAAAGGGTTACACGTTTCAGCCAGCAATGGCTAAACAGACAGTTTGTTTTACAAGGAGATATGAAAGAGGGAGATTTCTTTTTTAGAATCCTAACACCCGTTCAAAGTGATGCTCTTATTTCCTGTTGGGCAGAATTCCACAAGAAACAGAGTATTTTGTTTCCAGTGTACCTTAGTCTTATGCACTTGAAAATGTGCAGCCAACAGTATGACAGGCATGTCACCAAGTAGGTGACATTTTGGAAGGTGCTGCCGCTGCTCAGAAGGGCAAAAACATGTATTTCTATTATCACAGTTTCAAAGAGAGTGTAAAACTGGAAAAGGAGTGCAGCGATGTGTGGTCACAGGGCTGACACCAGGAGAAAACTCTGACACCCTGTTACTATGATAGCTACAGCCTTGTCTCCTCGAGAGGCTGTCTCCAGACACAAACACGCCGAGACAAACGAGCCTTTCAACTGCAGGATGGATTCTGCCTGCTGGGGAAAGCCCAGGTTCCAGTGGAGAAAAACTGCTGAAGTCTTTAAAAGATCAAAAATTACTTTCTTTTCCGAGATTTAATAAACATAAGGGCGTTTCCACTTTTTAGCAAGAAACACTTTCCATTCAAAGAAACGCAGAAACTCAAACTCTACTTACGTGACTCCATTCGCCATGTGATGCCATCACCTCCACTCAAGCCTGGCGCATGCTTAACTGCAGGTATCTCTTGTTCGCTCCCTTATTTCATTCTCCAGGAATGATCTTTAACCCAAAGAGCATGCCACCACCAAGTATGTGAGAGCTAAATTGGCCGGAGCATAAAACTCTATGAGGAACTTAAGCCAAGAGTCTTTTTGAAAGCCTCCGTGTTGGTTTAGAAAAAAAAACATTCCGCCGTGTTACCACTCCCACAAGATCCCTAAGAATGACTTTAGTGGAAAAACATACACCGCTTCAGGTCCCTCCTCACTTTGCCAGTGAGCTGTCTCGTGTTTACCTTTATTCCCTAATGCCTAGCATGTACCTGGCCCCAATAACAATACTAAACCATCGTTAAAGTCTCTGTCACACTGGAAACCAGATTCCTAAGTCGACAACATAGTTTTGTAGAATTCGCAAGACTCCCAAACGGCTTACAAATCCTGCTCTCCTTTGTATTCCTTTTCCATACACCGTGGGAGCCTGTCTTGTTTATTTCACTATTAGACAATACCTCCAGTAATATCCGCAGACTCTCCACTTGCCTACAGAACAGCTTCCCTGCATTAGTCTCTAGCTTCTCCGCTCAGTCCATTTCAACGCCAGCACTGATCCTACTTTATCTTATCACACCCCAATCAAAATCCCCAGTGAGCCAATAGTACTGAAAACAAAGGTCCCCAAACTTCAGCACACACACACATCTCCCAAAAGGCTTCTTAAAACACAGATTATATGGCCACATCCCTGGCATTTATGATTTGGTAAGTGTAAGTTAAGGATAAAAATCTGCACTTTCGGGAAGCCTGAGTGGCTCAGTCGGTTAAGCGTCCCACTTCGGTTCAGGTCATGATCTCGCAGTCAGTGAGTTCAAGCCCCGCGTCACGCTCCGTGCTGACACCTCAGAGCCTGGAGCCTGCTTTGGATTCTGTGTCTCCCCTGCTGTGGTCTGTCTCTCTCAAAAATACAGATTAAAAAATTTTTCTAAATAAGAAATTAAAAATTTGCATTTTTAATATGTTCCCCCAGTAACACTGGCCCAAAGCAATGGTTCCCAATTATAGGATCCTAAACATATATAACAAAACCACCTTAGGAACGAAAAAAACAAAAACAAAAAACAAAAATAAGCCTACAGAACCCAGCCTTTATCCATAGTGATTCTCATTCAAAAGGTCTAGGATGGGGCTAGGAATCAAACCCTGGGTATATCAAACGCACGTCCAGCCTCAGAAACCATCAGTCTGAAAATTAATCACAAAGCCTATGGGTGACACTAGAGGTCTTCCACAACCTGTACCCAAATCCACCTACAAACTTATCTAGTCCACAAAATAAGCCCTCGCTTACAGCCAAGCCATTCTTTTTCTTATCTCTGGATACCATTTTCCATTCTTTCTGAGCCACTTAACATCATTTCATTCGCCATTCCCGCTACCTAGACGGCCATGCCCATCTCTCCTCTGTTCCTGTGGCTCCTCCAAGGATCAGCGTATCATCAACATCGAAAAACAAAACAAAACAAAACTTTTCTGGTCCATTCCACACGTTTTAGAACAACTGCATGACACACGGCGCCACCTACCTTCTTACATTTGGCAACATCAGTTCATCCGTGTGTCTGCCACGGTGTACCCTATTCACTGACGGGTGTGTAGCCTGATTATTATTCAGTAACCTGTACCCTGAATTTCTGAAGGAACTAGAGAATACGGCACACTGAAAACAAATTGAAAAGTTGCAGAATGATTTTTATAGTATAGTAACAATGTAAAGTATGAACTTCTTATTCAAAAATGCTTCATTCTCAAATCTGCGGGTTAATAAAAAAGAGCACAATGGACCATTAAGAGAACCACCACAGATTAATTCAAGTCATGACTAAGATCATTCTTCCAACATATGTCTAAGAAAACAAAAGATGGGGGCAGCAAAGTAGATAGGTAAGAGGAAGAGAAAAAGGGACTAAAAGGAAAGAAGAACACGGTTGTACCTCGATCTCAAACCAATCAAATGCAGTAAGTGAGAGGAAACAGTATTTCTATGTTAGACACCTCACCTTGTGCTATTAGATCAGTTTTAGTTTTATGTTCTTTATCTGTCAAATAGCTTATGCCAGTGATACATGAGCACATTAACATCAAATAGTAACAGTCTTTCCAAGTGTATGACTTGGGCTAACTACCAGTTTCCCGGGAGCTGTAACACACAACGGAGCCCTCTTTCCTGACTTAAACGTGTCTTGGGGGTAAAAGCAGTGGGGAATGGGAAGAAACTGCCAATGGACACCAAGTTTCTTTTTAGGTGTTGAAAATATTCTAAAATTATATCATGGTGATGGGTGTACAACTCCACAGACATACTAAAAACCACTGAAATCTACATTTTAAATGCATGAATCTTATGCCATGTAAATTCTATTTCAATAAAGCAATTTAAATAGGCAAAACAAGTAACTCATTTCATATTATGAAGGTAGGATCCCCAAATCATTCTCCTGAAACAACATATGTGAAAGGTATAAGTCATTTACTAAGACACAAACACATATTTTAAATCACGTTTACATTTTGGCTGTTAATGTCTGAGCGAACTTAAAGTTCCTTGGTATATTATAAACATTTTCAACATAAAATTATGTGTTTTGTTTTCAAAAGTATGAGAATTGTATACATTTAACATATCCAAAGTAAGTAGAGCTAAGGCATATATATCTTTGTTCATAATCATAATTCTTCAGGATAGTATTATAAATAGGATCCTAATAGGCTTAAAGTTGTTTTCAACTTAGAACATCTATCTAGCCTAAGTTGGTCAAATATCAGAGATCATAAGAATTTATAAAGTATTTCATAACCTTGCAAGAGTAGGTTTTAATAGTCGATAAATACTTTCTGGGGCTTCATGTATTCAAGTTTTTTTTTTTTTAATTTTTTTTTTTAACCTTTATTTATTTTTGAGACAGAGAGAGACAGAGCATGAACGGGGGAGGGGCAGAGAGAGAGGGAGACACAGAATCCGAAGCAGGCTCCAGGCTCCGAGCCATCAGCCCAGAGCCTGACGCGGGGCTCAAACCCATGGACCGCGAGATCGTGACCTGAGCTGAAGTCAGACACTTAACCGACTGAGCCACCCAGGCGCCCCATGTATTCAAGTTTTAAACACCATAAGTACCAGGACACAAAGTAATTCCATCTGATAATATTACATATTCTAATAGAGTCCAACATGTTTGCATAATACAAATTACTAGTATTCCACGGTATGTCTCTTTCCATTCATACACCTTAATCTATCTATACCTTTATATTTAAAGAGGATTCTTTTTCTTTCTTTTTTTTTTTTTTTTGAGACAGAGAGAGAGGAGAGCAGAAGGAAAGAGAATCTTTTTTATTTTTTTAATGTTTTACTTTATTTTTGACAGAAAGAGCACAAGCAGAGGAGGGGCAGAGAGAGAGGGCAACAGAGGATCTAAAGACAGCTCTGCACTGACAGCAGTAAGCCTGATGTGGGGCTCAAACTCACGAAGCACGAGATCGTGACTGGAGCCAAAGCTGGATGCTCAACCCACTGAGCCACCCAGGCGCCCTGGAAAGAGAATCTTAAGCAGGCGCCATGCCCAGCGTGGAGCCCCAGGTGATCGTGAGATCTTGACCTGAGCAGAAGTCAAGAGTCAGATGCTTAACGGATGGGGCCACCCAGGCAACCCTAAAGAGGATCTCTTTTTTTTTTTTTTTAATGTTTATTTACTTTGAGAGAGAGTGGGAAAGAATCCACGCATGCGTGCACACACGAGTGTACCAGAGGGGCAGAGAGAGAGGGAGAGAAACAATCCCAAGCAGGCTCCACACTGTCAATACAGAGCCTGACACAGGCCTCCTTCCCACAAACCGTGAGATCATGACCTGAGCTGAGATCAAGCGTCAATCAACCAACTAACTGAGCCAGCCAGGGCCCCCTAAAGAGGATCTATAAAATCCAAAATCAGGAACTCGTATTAAAAGACAGGGCCATGTTCTTCAAAATGCCAGGGAGAAGTTAGTGGACATTTTTATCGTGCGTTCCTTCTTAGCGTTGTATCTTTTTTTCCTCTGGCTATCTTTAAGACTCCTTTGTTCTTTGGTTTTCAGCAACCTGGTGATGATCTGTCTAGGCACTGGTTTTCTCTAGGTTAAAGCTGCTTGGGATTTGTTGGGCTTGTTGAATCTGTGGGTTTATGCTTTTCAATAAATTTAAAAACTTTTGGTCATGATTTCTTCCAATAATTTTCTGCCTCAGTATCTCTCTTCCCTCTCCTCTGTACCTGCAACTACTACGCTGCATGATATTGTGCATTATGGACAATATGGCCTTGTTCATTTCTCCTTGCAGTTGGCTTTCTTCCTGTGCTTCCTTTTGGATCACTCTGATTTATTCATCTTTGAGTTCCCTGGTCTTTTTCTCTATAGCAGGCATCTGCGGCTAAACCCATCTTGTGATTTGTCCATTTCAGATATTAATTTTCATTAATTTTCTTATTTCCCAGTTAGAGTCACATTTTTCTGCTTTCCCACAAATATAATTGTACGCTGGACACTGTAGATACTTCACTAGTGAAAATGTGAATTATATTGCCTTACTTCAGAGTGAGTTTTGTTCTGGCCAGCAGCTGATGTACAGGTGGATCGGGCTGATGCTGGAGAGACTTGGTGATGCAAGATCCAGAGTAACCCCTCCCCTACAGCTGGAATAGTCCCTATCCCTGAATCACAACCTTGCTGAGGCCACATCTGAAAGCATGGGGTGTTCAGCAGGTTCTCCCCACACTGACTGAACTCCAACATCCAATTTCCAATCATCTGGCAACGTCCGGCATTTCCATTCAACTCACGGTCCCACAGTGACAGTTTTCCTGCCAAGCTTTGTGGTGTCTGCATCAGTCGGTTTTTGACCAAAGGCTCAAAGGCACTCTTTTCAGGCTGACAGGGTGCCTCCTCTGTGTGATCCTCTCTTCCCCACTACCCTACGCCACAAATTCCAGCTGCCTCTACACCTCCAAGCTCTCATCTCTGTTCCCTTTGCTTAGAGGCTCCGCTGCTGTCTGCCTACGTTTCACTTCCTTGGGCCATAGCACGGCAGGTGTCCCCCAGGAGGAAGCCAGGATGAACGTGGGATCCACCTCACGTGTTCTCTGCTTGAACCGAATGTGCGGACTGAGTCCACCCAGTTGTAGAGCTGCTCACAATAGGAGGCAATTTCATCATGGCTAGAACCAGAAGTCCCTCCTTCTAACTATTTCTGAAATGGCTTTAAAATCTACGATCCTATTTCATCCTTAAAATAAACAGGTGACCTGAAAAGCACCTACTTCCATGACATTAGCAAATCAAGATATAAAACACTGTAAAACCAGTGTCTAGGGGCGCCTGGGTGGCGCAGTCGGTTAAGCGTCCGACTTCAGCCAGGTCACGATCTCGCGGTCTGGGAGTTCGAGCCCCGCGTCAGGCTCTGGGCTGATGGCTCAGAGCCTGGAGCCTGTTTCCGATTCTGTGTCTCCCTCTCTCTCTGCCCCTCCCCCGTTCATGTTCTGTCTCTCTCTGTCCCAAAAATAAATAAACGTTGAAAAAAAAAATTAAAAAAAAAAAAACCAGTGTCTAGGCAATAAAGACATTTTATTCAATACACAAATGTTCCTCAAGCACCTACTATGGACACGTGGTAATTGACAAAGGAGCAAAAGGGACTCAGGGGATGTAGTTGCAACCTATAATCTTTCCACTGAGCCACCAATAAAGCACCCAGACTGCACCAAAAAAAAAAAAAGTCTAATGAATGAGTAAGCAAGAATCCATCATTCAATCCATCAGGAGCATAACTATACTCTTAAAAATGACTACAATTTAGATTCGTGATTTATTTTTTCCGGCAAATATTCCTATTTGCCATGCAAGAAATTTCATTCCCACAGAGTTATATTTTTCAATTTCCTACGTATACTTTTTTTTCACATTAGTGGGGACTATCTAACCAAGTCACTTCTATTTAGCTATGTCAAATTTGCTTCGGCTACCTCTTAATCGTATTTCCAATTCTCCTGTGGCCAAATCAAATATATGTGCCTGGCACTTGGAGACAGCATATAATAAAATTTCTAAATACCATCTCTGCAGCATCATACCAAACAGTAATATCATTGCTCCAATCTTCAGCAAATCAAAGTGATGCATTTATTCCTTACAGTAATTTTCATCTCTCAAAACAAGCTCTTGACCGCTCATTTACCTCAATATATGCAAGAGATGACTGTACGAAAACGGCCGTAAAACTAAGCTACATATGTTTATAAAATACTGTCTGAGAACATTTTAACACTGATTACCTTAATATAGGACTAATTCCAGTGCAGTAAAGCACTTTACAGCAGAAGGCCAGATACTGTACCTCCTTGATGGCTACATATTGAGAATCTCCTCATTTTCAAGCCTGGCAAAAAAAGTTAAGAGGTCTTCTGAAGATGACAGAAGTTGATGACATCAGCAGCATCCCCTTTCAATAGTAACATTATTCTCTCACTGTTTATGAGCAAGGGAATATCTTAGGTGGTAGATATTTCGTTCCAACCCGTTATTCTGAATCGAGATGGCACCACGTGTAAAAGGACCTTTTACCTGCAGAACATCTTGGATCTTCACCCACACGTCCGCCATATCGTACAATTTGACATCTTCCTGCTGGGCCAGCGGGGTCACAACGGTGTCCTGCAGGTACCCCAGGACCACAGAGTGCGCAGTGGCTACAGCGTTGAACTTGTCAAATAGCAACTCCAGCAGTTCTAGAAGTAGCCTGGTGGAAAAAAGAGATAACGTTGACATACGCACGCCCACGCACATGAGGATGGCTCATGAGGGCCCACACCAAAACCATCACTCTGCAGGGAAGCGATGAGCCACCATGGATAGAGCACATGAGATTTCCACGGACGGATTTCCAATAGTTGTAGGATCTAAGCAGCTTTGGAAATCTAAGCCTCAGTTTCCTCTGCTGCAAACTGGAAGCGACATAAGAATCTAAAAACCAGTTGTAACGTCCCTAAACCAGCTGGAGCAGCTCAATAAACACATTCCTTTTTTATCACATTTCAGTGATCACCACACTGCTATTCTGTATTCATACAGGCAGTTTCTCTAAGAAATTCAGGCAATTTTTCAGACAACAGCTCAGATGTTACACAGAATATGCTATTTCCCCAGCAATAAATTGGGCACTTTTGTAAGGATACTAATCCTTTTAGTCATGGAAAGCTGTGCCTACCACTCAAACGTATGGCCGAAGTCGCCTGAAAAAAGATACACACCTGCCGAGCAATCTGACTTTCACCACAGGGAGCAGCTTAGGCATCTGCATTATCTCATTTTTCATAGTGAGAGATGCTGGACACATATTATTACATCAATTTTATATACTCAAGGACACAAAATGAGGTTGCGAGGCAGCTGAGCCTAGAACAAAAGTTGATTTCCATGTCAGTGCATTTAGCCACGTACCTCTCGCTATAGTTCTAGAATGTAGATATGTATTCACAGATAGTTCGAAGCTTTATGTCAGGAATGCCAAGTAATTCCTCTATCACGGAGGCTTACAGCTGCACTGATCACCCAGGCTTCGAAGCGCCCTTTCCTCCTCTGAACTCGTATCTCATCCCACTTGTAAGGTGCTTATACGTGCCTCATAGATGTGACTCGATAAATGCGGGTCACAGGTATTTATATAGAGACATTCTAACTCCCTTCTTCACTATTAGTCTTTCGGTGTAGGAACTGCTTTATGCATCTCCGTATACTCAAGGGCATTTAAAACAGTGATCAGCAAATATTTGCTGAATTTAACGTGTATACCATGAAAGAGTCGAGAAAATTCGGCAATGTGACCTTTACTGTATATTGTGGGCTCTCGGTTTGAGATTTCCTAAGTGGACTTAGAAACCAGCCTGAAAAGTAGAAAAGGAAAAGCAAAAAAGCTTGTCAGCAGTGTCCATTAACAAGATTTTAGTGCCATAAATAAGAGGTGATGACTACAATTTCGTCAAAAGGTATAGCATATTATCCATTCCTATGGCTACTTTACTGCCCAATTACGATAATTAATGTGCCAGTGTGACAGCCAATAACTATCTTATGATAAAACCCTAATATCTGTTTGACGTTTTAATTCAGATGAGACAGAATCAATAAAAATTTATGTAGTACTCCCAGTTTAGAACACAAATAATCCAGGAATTGAACACTGTATTTATAAATAGGAGCCACTCTACCTTTGGAATTACTTTTTTTTTTTTTTTAATCTTTGAAAGGTCAAGTCCTATTTATGCTCACATACACCTAAAACAGTTCCTTCTCATCTGTGTTACTGAAGAAATTTTCAAATATCAGCAGAGGGGTACAAAGTGCAGGAAGACGTGCCTAACGTAAGAGCCGAAATAGCTAATTCATCGTAGGGAAATGATCTGCATAAAACAGATACCTGGCATCGTACAGAGTAAATTCCTGATGAAGTGAAGATTCTACTTTTCAAATATTTAAGCTAAGTATCTAAGTCTGTGGTTCCCAAACATCAATCCACGGACCACAGTGTACTTTTCAGTGATAGCAAAATAAGAAAAACAGAAACATATATTAACTTTTCACAAAAGTAAATTAATTTGGCATTTTGAGCACTCTCCTGATAGGAAAAATCTCCAGTTGCTTTCTGTCACGATGGCAATTACATTGCCAAAATGTCCTTGACAAAATTAAAACTGAATAACCTCGTATGATACCCTAACAGTTTTGAAGTCATATTGATCCAGGACATCCGGAAGCCTGAAGCACACTGGTGTCCAATTTCCCAACGGCACAAAGCTCCAGGTAAAAGCCTGCACACCAGCAACGAAGCAGAAAACGTTGGAAACGCAGTGGCTCCTCCGCATGGAGGAGCACTGCTGTCTGATCATCTCCAGGGCCACCAAGCTCCATGACTGCACATCTTGACTGCCGCTCAAGGACACGAGCAGCTCGGCAACCTGGGACAGTGCTCTATTTAGAAAAGAGACCCAGCAGGGAACTGAAGTGTAAGATGAGATCCATAGTATCTGTGAACATCATGGAAACAGCAGTCCTTTGATAAAATGCAGGCTCATTGCCAGCTTCTCTCATTCCTGGACAATCAAGGCCAAGACCGACCTGCTGTAGTATGACCATCATAGCCTTAACACAGGCCACACAGGGAAGAAGAAAGGGAGAAGAGAAGGGCTGGAAGTGGAAACATTCTACCAGCTCTACCTACATTTGAAACAGTGACCCATTTCAAGGAGAAGGATGCTCTCGTCTGCCTTACCACAGCATGACTATGGCAATATTTATAAAACCCGCGGTTCTTACAGCAACACTAAAGACATTTGTGCTGCAAATGATACCACCAGTAAAGTGAAAAGACAACCCACAAAATGAGTGAAAATATCTGAAAACCATTTATCTGACCAAAGACTTGTATCTAGAATACCTAAAGACTTCATACAACTCATAATAAAAAGATAAATAACCAAATTTTAACATAAAGAGTTTGAATATATTTCTCCAAAGAAAATCTACGAATGACCAATAGGCAAACAAAAGACATTCAACATCATTAGCTATCAGAGAAATGCAAGTCAAAACCATAAGATCCCATTTCAGCCCATCAGGATGGCTATTTTCAAAAAGACAAACAATAAAAAGTGTTGGTGAAGATGCAGAGAGAAACTGGAACTTTCCATACAGCGCAGGTAGGAGTGTAAAACAGTTCAGCTGCTCTGGAAACCTGTCACTTCCTCAAAACATTAAACATACAATTACCATACGAACCCAGGAATTCCATTTCTAGGGATAGCCCCGAGAGAAATTAAAAAATACACGTGCACAAAAACTTGTACACAAATGTTCATGGCAGCATGATTCCTAGTAGTAAAATATTATACTAGTAAAATTGTAAAAATGGAAATCATCCAAATATCCGTCCACTCCTGAACAAACAAAATGTGGTATATTCATACAATGGATTCTTATTTGGCTATCGACGGGAAAGAAGTGTGGGTGCATGCTACAATATGGAAGAATCTTGAAAACATACGTAGGTAAGTCACGGAAGATACGAATATTTATAAAAAATGTCCAGAACAGGCAAATGACAGAAAAAGAAAATATATTCATGGTTACTTCGGTGGGTGGGAACTGACTACTAAAGCATATGGGGATTTTTTATTACATTTTTTTTTAACATTTATTTATTTTTAAGAGAGAGAGAGAGAGAGAGAGAGAGAGAGAGAGAGACAAAGCACGAGTGGGCGAGGGTCAGAAAGAGGGAGACACAGAATCCGAAGCAGGCTCCGTCCGGGCTCTGAGCTGTCAGCACAGAGCCGATGCAGGGCTCGAACCCATGAACCATGAGATCACGACCTGAGCTGGAGTCGGACACTTAACTGACTGAGCCATCCAGGTGCCCCTATGAGGGTTTTTTGGTTGTTGTCTGGCAGGGGACAAAAATGTTCTGGAACTAGACAGCGATGCTGGTTGCACAACCCTGTGAATATGCTAAAAACCACTGTGTAGTATATGAATTATATCTCAATATGTCTATTTTAAAAAGAAACCCATCAGCTATGGCATTTGAGTGAGGACAGTAGGGCCCAAAACCTCCCTTGTAATGAAAAAACACATAAAACAGTGAAAAAGGAAACTGATGTCTTAAAAAGTAAAATATTAAGAAAATGGATTCCTTTGGAGTCTTGTTACAGGAGGACATTAACTTTTCTCTTTTGGTTCACTTGTTTTTTGTTTGTTCTTCCTGCTAATGTACATAACCTGTAAGAAATCAAAAGATTCAAATTCCTTCCCAGAATTGATAATTCTTACATTTCTTTATGGAAAAAAAAAGTCAACGTCTCCAAGTGTTCCCATCTGTAAAAACAAAGTATTAATTGATACCTTCTCTAGAGCTCTCACCGAACTGCTGGAAACAGCACAGTAGAAAATGGACAGAACTCGGTAGAGGAAAGGGCGTTCAGACCCTCTCTGTCTGGGTTTCTGGCCTGAGCAACTCTGAAGATGACGCTTACCTTTCCTGAGAGTGAGAGATGATTCAAATGAAGGCAGAAATTTGGAAGGAAGAAATTTGGTGGGTTTAGATCTGGTTCAGTTTAAGGTGTTATGTATTTAAGCACTTGGATATGCAAGTCTGGAGCTCAGGGGAGAGAATGACATTGGAAATTTTTAAAATGATAAACATTTGAGAGGATGAGATCACTCGGGGATAATATGCAAAGTAAGTAAGGCAGGCGAGGTCCACAGCCAACACTTCCCAAAATAGCAGCATTGAAAAGATGGTGAGGAAGGAGCTAGGGAGGAAGAACGAAGCCAGGAGAGAAAACTGTAGAAGACAAAGGAGAAGAGAAGCAGCCAAGCTACACGGAGGCCAGAGAAGGTAAGGACGGAGAACGTACGACTCACAGGTCCCAGCGACCTTGGCAAGAAGGATTTCTGAACTCGGCAGTGGGATGAGGAGTGAATGGCTAATAAGGAAAAAGTAACCAAAGTTAAAACGCACGCTTTGCGAAAGGCGCACCATTCCTCACCAACATATGCACTCCTTAAAAAAGAAAGACCACTCCCTCCCGATGCGCCGAAGAACAAGAGAGATTGGGAATCACTCACATAAATAGGACATAAATCCACACTGATCTGGCTCAATTTAAAGCCGGCAGAAATCAACTGAAACGAGTTAATATTCACAGACACTCTCCAACTGCCCACACAACACGAGATGGAGAAAACACGTCTTTTGCCTTCCGCTGCAGATATACTCAGGGTCACCCAAACACACAGAGCCCCGCTGAAATCATTCCCTACTCCCACCACAAAATTTAAATAAATAAGAGAAATAAGACGTTACACTGCAGATAGTTCAGCTGCTTAAATCGTATCAGGCTCAAGGCTTCACCACTAAAAGACAAAAGAACAGACAGAACCAATAAACTACCAGAGACTCCTTAGACCGAACTCAACGAGAAAAGGTCTCTTATACGAAGACGCCCAAGAATGTCGGAGATTAAAATTTCAATTAATTGCAATTTCTACCCTTCAGAAGAAAAGAACACACATTCTCTCTCACACACACACCACAGAGGTTATGTCTGGAGCCACAGAATAGGATGCCGTAACACCAACATGACATCACAGCGGGTGAAGGAAAATGTTAATCCCGGGATGGCAAGACAGTGTAAATGCCACTGAGAACCGTGGACTTGAAGCCTGCTCCCTGCTGCACGTCCGTGGGACCTTCAACACGTCAGGCAGGCCTTCCCAATCGCAGGCTCCTCAAACGCAAACTTCTTCGATTACCATTTCCTAATCACAGATGGTGAGAATTACATGCAAAAACTATGCAAAAGTATACTCAAAAAGCAACCCCGGAGGCTCCTGGGTGGCTCAGTCAGTTAAGTGTCCAGCTCTCGGTTGCGGCTCAGGTCACGATCTCACAGTTTGTGTGACTGAGCCCTGCATCAGGCTCTGCGCTGACAGAGCGGAGCCTGCTTGGATTCTCTCTACCTCTCTCTCTGTCTCTGCCCCTCCCCTGTCTCTCTCTCCATCTCTCTCTATCCCTCCCCTGCTCATTCTGTCTCTCACTGCCCCTCCGCTGCACTCACTCTCTGTCTCAAAATAAATAAACTTAAAAAGAAAAACAAACCTAAAACAACATAAACTATTTTCTGTACCTTTAACAGTCACCATCTGGAGGGGGTGGGACGTGCAGAAGACACAAGAGATGCTCCAGATGTTTCCATGGCCCAGCTGCGTCTCTGTCCCTCCCACAGCTCAGTTAGTAAAACCCGGCTTGTATTCCGTGACATGTTCCAGCATGATCCCAATAAAACTCCCTCTTTAATTTAGTTGGAGTTGGGGTCTGTCACTGGTAACTAATGGAGGCCTAACTCACAGAATAAGAGCCAATTCCTTCATTCCTCTGGGATTCTATAATCCCTCCAAAAAGAGATGCTCCCAATGGACGGAGAGAAGTGACAAAATAGTGACACGCATGGCCTCCCAGACTAGAAAGTAAGGACAGAGTCCTTGGTTAATGCTTCCTTATAACCACCCGCCTCCCCCAACACATGGCCCAATGCCCAGAATGGAAACAGTCGAATGTTGTGGGTGCCCCGGCTCAGGGGTAAAGGAATGAGCAGTTTAGAAGGTGGCAATATTAGGAGAAGTCTAGGATCAGAGACACTGACCAGGGGTCCTCTGCATGGGGCTGGTGGCTAAAGGTGTCACAATGGAAGCAAGCTCTGAAACAGCAGGGCTGAAGTAGGAGGGGAAAGAGAATGATGACCACAGGGGACGAGGGCCATGACAAAGACCACTACGCCCACCACAGACAGACACACTGATCCCATGCTGGGCACTGTGCAAAGTGCTGTGCTTGGATTAGCTCATTTAAACCTTTGGATGACCCCGTGAGGAAGGTGCCGCTTTTATCCGCATATTACGGACCAGGAGACGACAACACAGATAAGGTGCAAGCAAAGCCCTCGGTTGTAGAGGATGTTCCTTTTCAGGGGTATTAGAAAAAAAAAAAGGAAGTCATTTTTCAGAAGGGGCCAAAGAGGTATCAGCACTGTACAAGGCCAAGGAAACCGGACTGGAAAGAGTGTCAGTGGAACAGTCTATACCTGCCTCTACCTTCTCACTGCAAACTGGTTTCTGTCCCCGGCACGCTACTAAAACAACTCTTGCAGAAGTCTCCCACATTCATTTTGCTCCATCTCAGAGACACCCTTTCTTTAAATAAGTACAGCACTGGTTTCTACGGACTACTCTCAATCCTCCTGGAAACACTGCCTCCCGCTGGTCCACAACGCGATACTCCTCGGCTCTCCTCCTCCCTCTGGTTGCTCCTCCTCGGGAACCTCTTCCTCTCCTGAATGGCTGTGCACTCCTCTCAATCCTCACACTCCCTCTGGGTGAGCTCGCTCCGCACGGCCTTCGATTTCCCACCTACTAACGATGCCTAAACCCATCTTCTGGCCAGTTCACTCTCCTGAGCTCTGGACCTCAAACCTCACAGGTCTCAAACAGAACTCATCCTATCGCTCCCCAAACCTACTCCTCCGCGGCCCCTACACCAGTGAATGGTACCACCTGCCCCAGCAAATCACCCTCACCTTTCCTCCCCCAGATCCAATCAGTGACCACGTTCCTCTACTTCTACTCCTGTGCTCTCTCTCAGATGGAGCACGGTGCTCCAATGCCACTGCTACCCTGCTAATGCAGGCCATACCATCCACAAAAACACCCTTCAAACTGGTCTGCTTTCCTCCGGTCCTTCCCTCCCCCTCTCTAGACTGTATACTAATAGAGGGTAAGAACTGTGTCCAATTTATCACTGTATTCCAATATTTACCATAATGTTCAGCATATGATAGGCAGTATGTATTTGTTGAAAGAATGAAAAAAATGAGCTCTAGCAGGTCGGGGAGAGAGGGAGAGAGGCCTGGTTATAGATAACAAGGTGAGAAAACACGTGTTACAAATTATAATCTCCTGGTTTTATTTTCTATGTTTTATAGCCTCCTAGTTTTAGAAGCCCACGATAAAAAAAAATATTCCACATGTAACTATCCTCTCAAAAAGATAACCTTACCAACCTTAACATGAGAATCAAAAGAAGTATAGTTCAAGCTGAAAGATACACGCACTCAGAGCTAACATTAATAATACTGTAATAAAATCCATTTTGTGTTAAAAAAGAAAAAAGAAAAAAGAAACACATAAGTCTCAAGTTGAAGAAAGCGCTTGTTCTTCAAACATACATGCGATGTCCCTGGCAGGTTTTTAAAACAGCCCTCTTATAAGTAACATGTTACTTATTTCCCGATCTTGCACTAACCTCCCACCTGCAGCCACCCCAATCTGTGTCGCCAAGAAACAGAAGGAGAAAATGTGGAGGAACAGGTACAGTTGCAAGGGGCAAGAAGTGTCTATGGTCTAGAGCTGGATCATCAAGCTGTGAAAAATGCTCAACATTTAAGGTGAGATACGACTATCTGAATCTAAACTTAACATCCAGGGAACCTTGAATTAGTCATTTGGCTGGAAAACCCACGCCTGCAGCCAAGAAGCTGCCTTACTCGGTCACGAAGCAGACACACACACGAGGTAGAAAATCGGTTCCGTTCTACCACTTATCTGCAGAGACTTTAATATCAGGGTTCTGCATTTTCCCACTGACAGACCAAGGCAAACACCACAGAGTATTTATTTTCCTACCACTATGCTCCAAAAGATAAGAAGAGACTGAACTCGGAGCTTAGGTCTTACATGAAAAAGGAAAAGAAATTGATCATCAATTATTTCCTATCAAAACGGTCTCAGTTTTACATGTCTCTACCTCACATACACAGTTTCATAATAGGCTTGGCTGAACTAGCAGTTTTCTTTTCAAACAGGACAGAGACCCCTATTTAATCTTCAGGGTTATCTAATGCCTACTTTTAAAGGCAGAGATAAGTTTTGCCACTTATTAATAACAATCTTCATGTAAAAAGAAGTTACTATTTGAGGAGTGCTGACTAATTCTCCATCTGTGCAATGAAAAGAACGGGAAAAACCATTAGCAACATAGAAAGACACGGAGCAAAAGTAAGAACCCTGAGCTGGGCCCCAGCTCTGGCGACTCTCCTCCTGTGTCACTTCCCTGTCAAGTTGGCCTCTTGTGCTCGGTTTCTGAACTCTCAGTACACAAGCGCAAATGAATTTTTAATTCTAACAGAGGGCAAACTAATGACTAAAATTAGAAAACAGACCCAGGCCTTCTTCCTTTTAATTAAAGTATCAGGGTCATTTTTTCCACAGCCTTTCCCAGGATAACCTCCTCGGTTGCAGGTGCTGGGAATGCTGGAAGCCACTTGCCCAAGAGTGAAACTGGATCACGATCTCACACCGTACGCAAACATCAACTCTAAATGGGTTAAAGACCTGAACGTGGACCTGAAACCATAAAACTCTTAGGAAAAAACAGAGGTAAGAGCTTTGACATCAACCAGCCTTGGCAACGATTTTTTGGATCTGACACCACAAGCAAAGGCAGCAAAAATGAAAACATACAAGTGGGACTACATCAAATTAAAAAGTTTCAGCACGGCAAAGGAAACCCCCACCAAAATGAGAAGCTGCCTACAGGATGGAACAAAATATGTGCAAATGACACATCTGATAAAGAGTTAATATCTAAGATTTTGGGGCGCCTGGGTGGCTTAGTCAGTTGAGCATTTGACCCTTGATATCAGCTCAGGTTGTGATCTCGCCTCGCGGTCATGAGATCAAGCCCTATGTTGGGCTCTGCAGTCAGGCTTCCTGGGATTCTCTCTCCCTCTCTCTCTCTGCCCTTCCCCCACTCATTCTCTCCCTCTCCTTCCCTCCCTCTGCTTCTGCCTCCTCTCCCCTGCTTACTCTCCCTCTGTAAGATAAAAAAAATTCAAATAAGGGGCGCCTCGGTGGCTCAGTCGGTTGAGCATCCGACTTCAGCTCAGGTCACGATCTCGCGGTCCATGGGTTCGAGCCCTGCGTCGGGCTCTGGGCTGATGGCTCGGAGCCTGGAGCCTGCTTCCGATTCTGTGTCTCCCTCTCTCTCTGCCCCTCCCCCGTTCATGCTCTGTCTCTGTCTCAAAAATAAAAACGTTAAAAAAAATTTTTTTTAATAAATAAATAAATAAAAATTCAAATAAATAAATAAAAATAAGCAGAGAGCTAAATATTAAGACATTTTTCCAAAGAAGACATATAAATGACCAAAAGGTACATAAAATGGTGCTCAACATTACTCATCACCAGGGAAACGCAAATCAAAACCACAATGAGATACCACACCTCACACCTGTCAGAATGGCCTTTAACAAATGACAAGAAAACAAAAACAAAAAAATATGAAAAATAGTATGAGAAATAGTATGAGAGCTTCTCAACAATTTAAAAATACAACTACCACATGATCGAGCAATTCCACATCCGAGTATCTATCCCAAAGGAAATGAAAACAGGATCTCAAAAAGATGTCTGAGCTCTCATCCTCACTGCAGTGCTGCTCACAACAGCTAAGACAGGACAACTTCAGTGTCCATCAATGGATGAACGGATAAAGAAGATGCAGTGTGTGTGTGTGTGTGTGTGTGTGTGTGTGTGTGTGTGCACGTTCAACAGAATATGTTTTTGTGATGAGAAAGAGGGACATCCTGTCATCTGTGACAACCCTCATAATACTTGAGGGTACTATGATAAGTGAAATAAGTCCAACAAACACAAATACTGTACATTCTTACATACGTGTAATCTAAAAAAGCCAAACTCAAAGAAACAGACTGGAATGGTATCTGCCAGGGGCTAGGGGTAGAGAAAATGCGGTGACGGTCAAATAGTATAAACTTCCAGCTCCAAGATGAGTTAAGTTCTGGGTAGCTAATGTATAGAAGGTGACTGTAGTTAATGCCATATTATACACATGAAAATAGCCAAGGGTGGATCTTAAGCTCTGACCACAAAAAGGAAAATGGTATTCAATTGATGTGATACAGCTGTTAGCTAATGCTACAATGGTAGTCATTTTGCAACATATGAGGGTGTCCTTATATATTGTTCTACATCTTAAATTTATGCCATGTTGTAGGTCAACTACACCTCACTAAAGCTAGGGGGAAAGCACCTCTCCCCCATTCCAAAATAATATTCATCAGAGTGGAACAATAGAAAAATTATCCATAAAGCCACTTCTCAGCGATACCTGAAGATGCTAGGTGTGTATTTTTAGTACAAGAATGTGCAAGGTCTCTAGGGGAGTTACTCAGGTATCTAAGTCATCTGTTTAATTCTCACGCGAGCTAATTAAGACCCATTTACTCTGTGGCTGCTGATCATACTTCCTAACATGTCCAGCTATCTCTGAGAGGCCTGTCATTGATCACCACGGGGGGTCGGGGGGGGGGGGCAGGGAGAATGGATACGTCAGTGCAAATACCGCCTTTCTCCCGTGGAAAAACAAAATCAGCCCAGCAAGGGGTCAGGAGCATCATCTTTATGTAAGACAGAAGGCAAACTTGCACAATGAAAAGACAGTGCTTCCACTCCTCTTTCTACCACCACCAACTGCTGAGTTATTTGAGCGTTCCCATTTCCTTGGGCAAATCTGGGATTAATAATAATGTCCCTACCTGTGATGACGCCAATAGTGAGGCTCACTCAGGTGAGATACCGGATGACAAACTGCTTTGCAAAGCATAAATACCACCAAACTACCAACCGGTGTGATATCTGTAATGTTATAAAGAGTGTTCTCGAACTTTGGCATGCATGAGAATTACCTAAGGCAAGACTCCTGTGGGCCCTGCACCCAGAGATTCCAATTTAATCACCCCTCCCTTTCTAACTTTCAAATGGCATTGGTGACGCTGATCTTTCGGTATGCAGTGTGGGGATTTTTTTTTTTTTTAAATTCACAGCCCCTTATTTAAAAATCACCTTTTTGGCAACTTTTTCTTATCCATTCATTAAACTTCTTGGGCATTTAGTATGTGCTCAGCCCTATATCAGGCTGCAAACACAAAGTTAAGCCCCCTTTTACAAAAATCACAATCCGATGTGATTAGAGACCATGATAATGGAATGGGCCAGGAGTTAGAAGAGCCCATAAGGTGTGACATCCCAAGGGATCCCACCGTCAACATCAACGAGGAAAGACTGTCATTTGACACAAGTTTTTTGTCCGTGTGTTTCTTCAACGAAAGACCTAATGTCAGTTTGAATGTGGAATACCTTCCATCGAACACCAAGTGCACAGAAAATAAGACCTAAGGCAGCTCCCACTATCTGCCACATAGAGGAGTGGTCCTGACGCAGCGTGATAGCTATCACCTAAATGTTATCAATATCCCATGAAACAGATTTTACCCGTCATCCCTACAACTGGCATGATCCCTAATTGGACCCTGCAAACCCTACAAAACAAGAGAAATCAAAAGCAGCTTTTGTTTTTATTACCCTGACAAATATAAAGATGTAAACGATGTGACATTAAGCCCTGTCCCATTTAGCCAAACATGTTTACAAGAGAGTAATGAACATTACTAATTCACCTGATATGTTATGAAGCTATTACCAATTTATTTATTAAGTCTTACTAGAACCTACAGAGGTTTGGAACCAGTACCATGTTCCGTGGTAATAAAGTTTATGTTTTAGTTAACAATTGGTATATTAAGTCCCACATGTAAAGAATTAACTCCTTTCATCTGTTCTAAAAATATTGCAATAAAGCTGCAGGGGATATATTCTAGTCGAAGAATAGTGGGATTTCTTCTGTATGTCGCTAGTTCATCCTATCTATCCATCCTTCAGTGTTTAACAGTTGAGTATATTTAAAGCATGTTCTCACTGATATGTGTAATCAAAAGGAGAGATTTAATCAAATGATACCATAATCACTGAAGTTAAATTTACTTGCTTCCCGCTTGCTTTGATTCGAATTAACTACTCATCTAAATTACATCAAGGCCCTCCCTGATTCCAAGCATGTCCAGGTGCTACGTGTGGTGCCCGGGAATGGCCTCAAGCAGCCACAAGGACAAATGCCTGACCTTGCTGCAACGCTGCTCCAAATGACTTTTCGGTCGAATACAATGACCAATCCCACATAATCCTACATTTCAGATACTTAGGAGAAGAACTACTAATAGAGAAATAAAAAATGAAAGGCAATGCTACTTCTTTGAAAAAAGAAACATATGCCTGACTCTAGCCACAGATCTGAATGAACCATGAGAAGTGTTTCATTTGTCTTTCCATAAACACTGCATTTGAACGACAAAACTAATCTTGGGGACTGAGCCTTTAGACTTCCTTACAGACAGAATTACCGTGTAAGGATGCCCTATTGTATCAGTATGCCCTCATTCCAAGTTCTGACCTCTGAGTTTTAAAAATATTCTTAAAGCTTATTTTTATTTTTTTTTTTTAGCTTTTAGAGCAGTAATTCAATGATTTATGCAAACCTCCCAGGCTTCACTGACTGACAAACCAGGGGGGAAAAAATAGTTTTAGGAAATGAGGCAAATACCAACCTTGAAAAAAAAAACATGACCATAAAGTAAATGATTCAGTGTTAGAATTATTCTGCAAGCATTCAGCTCACACTCACAATCAATTACATGGCAGATACATAGAAGACACAAATGAAAGGGGGCATACAGCCCATTATAATACAGTTCATTAGTGTTATATCCGCTTAAAAGTGGTGTGGCCACTCCTTCAGATTCCAGATGTATCAAAGACATAAATATTAAAAATGAGACTACATAAATACCAGAAAAAAGTTGAGAAATTTTACTTATACTCTAAGAGTGGGGAATATCTAAGTTTAACACAAAACTCAGAAGGTTTGAAAGAAAACACTGATAAATACAGCCTCATTGAAACAAAAACTGTAATATATAATGCCTACATGGCCAGATATCATAAACAAAGTCAAAGGAGAAAAAGTGAGGGGAAATTATAAAATAAATCTCAAGGAACTAGTTTTCTTAATAAATAAAGAGTTCCCACAAGTCAGTAATAATAATAATAATAATAAATACCAGAAAAGTAGATAGTTTGCTGAAAAGGAATAAACATTATTTGAACTCTGTATTATTGAAAATTACAAATTTTAAAAAGGAAAGAGAACAGGAAAATAAACTACCCTGTATCTAGAACACTACTTCAGGAAATATCATTTACAGCTAATAATATATTATCTGTATCTCCACCCACTCTCAATTCAGATTATTTTGAAGTAATATATTCAGATACAACCCAGGTATCATAACAAAAAAATTTTTTACACAAATGTCAAGTTCAACCTCACTCATATTAACAACAACAACAAAAAAATGCAAATCAAAACCACCTTGGAAATACCATTTCACCTATCAGCTTGGCAAAGATAAAAAAAATGTTTGATAATACAATCTGTTGGCAAGGGACTACAGAAACTCTCAAACATTGCACGACATGAGAACTTGGTATTAAGAAAAGCACACTGGCAATAATTATCAAAATCGTATCAACCACAGAGGTCAGCACAAACTTTGAAAATGCTCTATGGAGAATCTAGCGGCTTTCCTTCCCCCATCTTCTATATGGATGCCAAGCTAACTGCACCGCTGGAAGCACAACTGATAGGTGCTATCAGTGAAAAGAGCTTGAAAACAACTATTATAAAACACAGGAGCTGCCTCACTTTATCTAAAACCACACAAGAAACACCTCAGTGCCCACTCAGCCAGACCAGGTCAGGTGTCCGTGGTTATACACTCTCACGGCACGCTCTGTTCTTCCTCTATAGCACTTCATTCACACAGTTTGTAATAATATACTTACTGAACAGTTCTTTGACTAATGCCTTTACTTCCCTCTAGACTTTAAATTCTATAAGGACAGGGACTATGTCTTATTCGTTTGGCATTTTATCCCAGTGTCTGGTCCATGGTACATATTCAGTACACGTGGAATTCACGCTTTCGTTCAACAAATATTCACTATGGGTCAAGTGGGTACTGTGATACTTTCTGGAAATAAGGTGATAGGGCTCTGAGCAAGGCAAATCCATTCTCCCTCAAGGCTTCCATTCTAGAAGCAGTCAGAAAATAACCAAACACACACAGCCACACACATACATCATAAAAGGTAATCTAACGGTCACGATCCAGTCGGCCTGCCGACAGGTATTATATTTTTCCGTACTGATACCCCCAGTAGGCATTTTCATTTTTAATGATTTTTTTTCTGATGAAAATAACTTTAGTACTTTAATTCTTAAATAATGAATTTATTTCTTACTAGACTTCCTAACAGTTACAAAATAGAGGGGGGGAGATCTACAACCTTATTATCCAAACACAACTACTTTTAGCGTGAAAGCAGATTTCTTTCCCGTGTCTTCCACAAACCTTTCTTTCCTATCACAGTGAGCACAGAATATGCAATGTTCTCTTTAGCTCTCTTTAGATCAGACACTGAAGCTCCCTTCATTCGTAACCAAGATGGAGGAACACGGCAAAAGGACCTTCCAAAAGGAAAAAAGGTCTCCATAACCCGCCACGGCTTCCACGGACTCAGTCCCTCCTGCCCTCTCCAAGACCAGCAGGTTTACCAAAGTGGAGCAGCCCTGCACTGCCTCTTGCACGATCGGCTGCCTCCACATTGAAAAAGGACCATTTTCAAATAGATGGAAGAGCTGCCTCACGCACACCAATCACTGTCTTTTCCCACATCTTTCTTTCCTCCGTCATCTTTTTTTATTTTTTTTTAAATTTTTTAACATTTATTTATTTTTGAGAGAGAGAGAGAGAGAGAGAGAGAGCATGAGCGGGGGAGGGGCAGAGAGAGAGAAGGAGACACAGAATCTGAAGCAGGCTGCAGGCTCTGAACAAACTGTCAGCACAGAGCCTGACACGGGGCTCGAACCCACAAACTGTGAGATCATGACCTGAGCCGAAGTCAGATGCTCAAGCGACTGAGCCACCCAGGCGCCCCTCTTTCCTCCATCGTCTTAACGTTGCACCTTTGAGAGGATTTTATTTCTTTTAGCTCTTCCTCATGCTTTTCCTATTTGTTAATTATTAAAGAACTTCTTCCAGCTTCTTAGGCTCAAAAATGATATGAAAGGCTCATGAGCTAGATTTGAGGAAAGAATCAACAATTAGGCAGCAGGAGATGGAAGAAATCGGTAAGGTGCTGCGCAGACTGGAGACCACATTCAGCATCTGAAACTGAAGACCCCGGCTGCCTTTCTGAGGAAATTATGGGTAGCGAGAGCTTCCGGGAGATTAGCAAAAAGCACATGTTGCCCTAATGTTTATATCGAGTTGGCAACAAGACCATCTGAATATTTTTCTTCAAAAGTAAGTAGAGGTTTATGGACACCACCCAGATTACGAATGAATGAAAGGAGTATCTCTCCTACACACAGACAACAGGTCGTCGGGAGCGGGGGGGTCGGGAAACAAGTGGGTCACCGAAGTGATTTTTACAAACTGGCTGAGGAAGTATCCTGGCTCTCTCTGCAGGAAGTGAAACATGACCATTCAGTAGCCTGGTTCCTTCTACTTTTCCAGAAGAATAGCACACCATATAAATTCTCTTTCCATAAAGACAAATGAAAACAGGCCTGCAATGCATCACAACCAGAATATATTTAGTAAGATGATGCTGAACAATAGACTTTTAAGAAAAGTTACAGTAATGGTGTCTTGCCTCACGGCAGCATTTATATGCTTATGATCTGAAAGAGGTTATTTCACTGGGGGGGGTGAGGGAAAGAACGTGCATAGTGGGGAAAAAGGATTTGTGGCTCTTTTTGCCTACACCCCAACTTTAAGAAAAACAGATTCTGGTAATTTAGCATAAGACGCCCTGGATGGTAAATAATATGAAGCTTTGCGACTTGACTTCTTTCTAAGATAAATGCCACTAACACATCCCAGTACAGTTTAATGAACACAAAGTACCATGCAGGCTGCAAGGGATAATCTGACAACATCCCTTCTAAAATTTTCAGCCTCTGGAAGTAACAGTGCCAATCACTTTTGAATGACGTTCCCAAGGTCACTAATTGGTGAGTTTTAAAGCATTTGAAAGCACAGAGCCCTCACAGACCAGCATGAAACTATCAGTCGTTTGGAATCCCAGCCCAAGACTTTCATCTTTGATCTCCAAGAGGAGTGCTTCACCCCAAATGTTTGCTTTCTCTGTATTATTCTACCTCACCATAGTTTCGGCCCAGTTTTTCAGATCCGGTCATTTATAAGATGGGATCATGTGATACACCAGAAACCAGGGCAAGCAGCTGGTTTACTTTCCAGTGTCGAATATACCCTACCCACAACAGCCTCTAAATACGGACGACAACAAAACTTAAAGAGGGTCGGGGGGAGACCCTGCTGCTGACTCATTCCTCACAGGGAAACAGTTATTATTTCCTGGGGCAGTATGCTGAATTTCCACTTCCATAGCTGTAATTTCTACTTGTGAATTCTGGAACGGGCTTAGGAATGGAAGAGGAAGAGGTCAAAATCCTATGAAAGACACATTGCTTTTAAGGGTACTGTAATGAGATTTGCAGAAAAGTTATTGATCCGTGCCCTTTCGTTTCCTTTTCAATATACCCGATAGTCATGTTATTTCCCTATGAAAGTTCAGGGTATTCATCTAGGGACTTGCAGCAACAGGGCAAATAGCAAGCCAGACCAGAATTCTGGAGTGTTCATTAGTAAGGAGGCAAAAGGTCTTCACGGAAATCCAGGCACAGGGCAAAGAAAGAAGAAAAGCAAAGTTCAATTGAGAACCATTGCCCAGCCTCTCTGGATCACAGGGTGAATCAAAGAACATGGAAGTCGAGGAAGGAGGCAAGAATAAACAAACGCGCGCATTCACATATATGTATGCATGTGATAGTTCTTGCTGGCGCCACTTGACTAAACGCTAATCATAAGATCTCACCTAGACCAAGCAACCCTCTAAGACAGGGATTCTTTTCTTCA